>NW_026991720.1:86625075-88018825 GCF_029215605.1 Mirounga angustirostris | reverse complement strand
TCTTTGGGGGCGCCTGGATGGCTCAGTCAGTTAAGCGTCTGCCTTTGGCTCAGGTCATGATCCCAGGTTCTGGGTGAGGGTTAGGGTTAGGAGCCCCTCGTCAGGCTCTCTGCTCAGCCGGGAGCCTGCTTCTCCCTCACCCTGCCACTCCTTGCTTGTGTGTGTGCTCTCTCTGTCAAATAAAAATCTTTTTAAAATTTTTAAAAATAAAAATGAATGTCTTTAGTAAATGCACAAGGACTTTAACTCATAAAAACCAGTGCTTTGGTTCTAGGCATCTAATCTAACTGACTGTAAAGGCAAACATGTGATAGTTCATTTTCAGCTTTAGTAAAAAGCATACATTTGATTTTGCATATAAACACTCATATACAATGTACTTTTGGTCTATTTTTTTTCTTTTAGGTCTATTTCTGAAGATTTCGGTTATATCAGTTTCTAGACTAAACCTCGAACAGAAAGAAATTTAAGTAAATGACATCAGATTAATGATGAAACCAAATAGTCAGAAACTTGTAAAAAACACCCATATATAGATGAGTACCAGTGTTCCCAGCAGAAGCATCAGTGAGCTGAGCAGGGTCTAGGAATAAGATTGAGGACTGGAACTCTGGCTACAGGCTAAATAACTCATTGAAAATACCAGGGGTCTCCAAACTTTTTTTTTATTATGAATCCTTATCTGTAAAATTTTATGCATAGAGCCCCAATATGCATCCATAACTTAGATGGATATTTTTACTATGTCACTATCTTTTTTTTTTTTTTTAAGTGGGCTAAGGGCTTGAACTCATGACCCTGAGATCAAGACCTGAGCTAAGATCAAGACCTGAACTGAGATCAGAGTCGGACATTTAACTGACTGAGCCACCCAGGCACCTCACTATGTCAGTATCTTAAGGCATATTTTATGCCTGGGGTAAATTTCATTCATATTTTTAAATCCTTATTTCAAACATTCATCCGATATATAGATAAATGTGCCATCTTCTTGTGATCTGATTAAGTAGCATCTGTTTTTCCTTGGAATGTGGCTAATGAATATAGCTCATATAGGGCTTCTATTTTCTCTTTTGGATGTGAGTTTTTGTATTATTAGTTTATAGTTTCTTTGAAGACATGTTTAAGCCATTGGTCTGTTTTGCGAAGGTTAGTTTGGTTAAAACTAGGTAATGTATTCCATAAACTCAGCCAGGCACACTCATATTGTAATACATGAACACTAAAAGGGAAAGAATAGGTGAAGGTACCACTGTCCTTGCGTGTCATGGGACTCCTCTTACCTTCAGGATACCCAGCGTGCTGTACTGGCATGTGACTCGGACCTACAGACCCAGCATGGGTTGCAATGATATATTAATTTCAGTAAGGCTTTAATTCCTTGTTTAAGTCTAAAAGTAAATACAAATAGAAGTTCAGGTATTTTCTTCTCATATACCAATTAATTGACTACTGCAGTTTATTTTGGAGAGTAGTGTTCTAGAGAACCAAACTGAAATGTTAACTCCAAAGTTACAAACCTCAAAATTCCTGAGGGATCTTCCATGTATCTAGTATTGGTCTGGTGGGTAGAGAGTTAAGTTGACACTGTTTTTTGGCAGCTTGAGTCTGTCATAATGAAATATGGAACCTTTTGACCTGAAGAGAAGCTTGCTGTCATCCTGTCCTTAGATTCTTACTAGTTACTCTACAGATAGAACTTCATGTTAGCACTTTTAGCCATTCTTCACGGAATAGAGAGGAATGGGAAAATGAATTTCATAAGTGGCAAGGCAATAGAAATGAGCATGCCAGTACTCCTTGTTTAGACGAGGAATACAAACTGAAGTGCACATAGGAACCACCCTCATAAAGTGAGTGAGTGAAACAAGCTGTTTGGAAGAAAAACAATAGAATAAGCTCATTGATTCCTGGTAACTAACATGCATCCTGAGGATTATTGAGACAGTAGAGTGGCAACAGTCTGGAAAAAGCACATGCCCCGTCTTACATGTCATCTGTCACTCAGTTCCACATGGTTGTTGCTTTATGGGAATATGGGTCTGATGCTGCCATATTTTCAGTTTCCCCACAGTAAGGAAAAGCAGGAAATCAAATTTTTATGTGTGGTATGCTGGTATTAAAATACCAACAACAAATTCATATTTTTTATGGATTCTGGGAAGATCACACAAATGTTATCTGCAGGTCAGGTTTCACCATGGGCTGCCAATATATAATTTCGAATTTAAATCAAAATAGTAGTAGAAAATAGGGAGAAGTGAGATAGTAGGATACTTTACCCTCAGGTTGTTTTATAATTCATGTAGTAAAAAGTGTGTGTCTTGTCCCTTTTTCCAGTGAGATAAAGACCAGAATTGCAAAGATGACATTTATTTATCATTATAACAAAAAGATAGCTGTGAAATGATGGTTATGTAAGACTTGAAATATGATTTTATTTGTAGGTTATTGGAAATTGGTTTTTTCTTTAATTAAGCAGTTATTTAATGAGCATTTGCTATGTGCCAGACCTTCTGCTAGGCAGGCACTGAAAATCTTGAGTAAGACCAAGTAACAAAGACATGGCAGTCTGCCAAGGGACAGGGAAAGGCATTAGGCTTAAGAGCAGTAAGTACAGTATGCCATTTATTTAATTTTTGTATTTAGTTAGAAACTAGTTTTTATTTTTGTTTTGGGTTTTTTTGTTTTTGTTTGTTTTTTTTTAAATCAAGACACAAGAGAAATGCCTATAGTAATGAGTTAATGAACCCAAGTCTATGGCAGCCCAGGAGACAGAATAGTTCAACCATAAGAAACTGGTAAGGGCCTTTAAGGTGAGCTTGTCAGAGAACAGTTTGGGGGTGGGACAGTTCCTGGCAGAAGAAACAGATACACTGGAGACATAAATACATGATGTGTTTCAGGGGCAGTAGTAAGTAGTACCGTGTGACAGAGTCATACAGCACCAGGTGGGGAATAGAGTGCATATAAATCTAGAAGGATAAGGTTGAGGGTACCTCAGCCATGCCTGTTTGGCCAAATGAAGAAGTTTGGGCTTTGTTTTTTTCTTAAATTTAGTTCTGGAAAGTCATTGAGGAAATCTCTTTAAACAGAGGAGTACCGTGACCAGATCTTCATTTCAGATCAGTGTGACATCACTCTAAAGCCTCTGTCCAATAGAAACAATGCAAACTACAGTGCAAGCCCCATAATAATTTTAAGTGTTCCAGCCACACTAAAAAAGCGAAAAGAAACAGGTGAAATTAATTTTAATATATTTTATTTATAAATCCAAATATTGTTGCAACAGGTAGTCAATATAAACAATTATCGATGAGATATTTTACATTTTGAATACTAAGTCTTTAT
This sequence comes from Mirounga angustirostris, assembly GCF_029215605.1. Classification (NCBI taxonomy): domain Eukaryota; kingdom Metazoa; phylum Chordata; class Mammalia; order Carnivora; family Phocidae; genus Mirounga; species Mirounga angustirostris. Next base: position 88,015,474 of record NW_026991720.1, on the reverse strand, counting down.
AATGCATTGTCTGATTTACACTTACAGCTATCTTAAATCAGGCAAGCCATTTTTATTTTTAAAAAGATTTATTTATTTTATTTTAGAGAGAGGGAGCATGGGAGGGGTGTGCAGTTTGCAGAGGAGGAGGGAGAGAATCCCAAGCAGATTTCCCGCTGAGCACAGAACCCTACACAAGGCTCAGTCTCAGGACCCTGAGATCATGACCTGAGCCAAAATCAAGAGTCGGATGCTTAAAGGACTGAGCTACTCACGTGCCCTAAAACAAGCCATTTTTAAAGTGCTTGAGAGCCACATGAGCCCATGCTACAAAAGAGATTAGAAATGAGAGGAAGAGTCTATTGGGTTAGTCCCCATGAAAAATGGTGAGGGCCTGAACAAAAATAGTGGCAGGAGTGGTGTAGTGTAGATAAGTAACCAAAGCTTTTAAAAGAATGGCATCATACTGTATGAAGACTTAGGCAACTTTTTTTTCCCACTCGGCGTTAGGTTTTTAGGTTTCATCCATATTGACGTGGGCAACTGTAGTTCCTATATCTTTATTGCTATTAAACTTCCCATTGTAAGTGTATACTATTATGTTTTATCCATTTTCCTGTTGCTCCTACGTTTTCAGTATTTTAATATTATAAACCATGTCACTATGAACATTCTTGTGCATGTTCTGTAGTACACGTGGGTAAGAATTGCTCTTAGATCTATATACTAGTAGAAACTAATCCTTTGTGACATTATTGCAAATACTTTCACCTAGTCTGTAGCTTGTTTTACATTCAAAAGCTGACTTTTGATTTTTCTATAGTTATTTTTCTATAGTTGAATTTAACAATCTTTTATGGTTAGTATATGTTCTTATTTTTAATCTTAAGAAATTTTTCCTTTCTCTGTGGTCACAAATTTTCTTTTATATTGTCTTAAAAATTTTTACGGACTCGATTTTGCATTTGTCTTCAGCCCATCTGGACCTTTTTTTTTTTTTTTAAAGATTTAATTATATTTATTTGAGAGAGAGAGCAGAAGCAGAGGGGAGAGGAAGAAGCAGGCTCCCCACTCAGGAGGGAGCCCGGTGTGGGGCTTGATCCCAGGACTCTGGGATCATGACCTGAGCCGAAGACACTTAACTGACTGAGCCACCCGGGCGCCCCTGGACCATTTATTGAAGTCCTTCTTTGTATTAGTTATCTATTGCTACATAATAAAGTACCCCAACCTTTAGCACTTAAGACAGCACACGTTTATTATTTTAGTGTGGGTCAGGAATCTGGGAGCGGCTTAGCCTGAGGGGTTTCAGCCCAGAGTCTCCCTGTTTGCACTCAAGCTGTTGGCTGCGATTGAGTCATCTCTAACACCCAGCTCATTCACATGGCCTTTGGCAAGGCTCAAATGTTACACTTCGAGGCTCACTCACATGGTTGCTGAGATTCAGTGGTTCCTCATCACAAGTCTCTCTATAAGTTGCCTAAGTATCCTCCCAATATGGCAGCTGGCTTCCCCCAGAGCCAGTGATTCAAGAGAGAAAGGAAGACAGAAATTGTAGTCTCTTTATCACCTAGTCTCGGAAAGATGTCCCATTTTTCGACCATATTCAATTTACTAGAAGCCGTCCACACTTATAGGGAGGAAAATTAATCTTTGCCTCTTGCAGGGAGGAGTATCAGAGTTTGTGGACATACCTTTAAAACCACCACACTCCTTTCCTTGGTGATCTGCAATACAAGCTTTGTTAGATAGAATTTATCTAGTTACACACAGGTCTCCTTCTGGCTTCCTTATTGTGTATCCTGTTTCTTTTTTCTAATCCTAATGGGTATATGCCCAATTTTCTCTGGCCTTCTGTTTTCATTCCTTATTCATGAATATTTATGTGTAGAGAGTATCCATTCTTCTGTCTTTACCTGTGAACTCTTAACTGAAGATTCCAAACTGTGTGCTGGACATTGCCTCAGACTCTTCATATCTGTAACCAGATTCCTTTTTTGTATAACTCTTCTTTACAGAAAAAAAATCTCTTGATAGTTATGATCCTGGTTATGGCGTGATTCAAGGCCCTGTATTAATAATCTGTGAGAGGCAGTATATCAGTGTTTAACAGTTCAGGCTTTGATATCAGACCTTCACTGAATTTTACCTATTTGCTAGATGAACGTGACCTTGAGCAAAACAAAGTCCCTGCCTTTGAGTTTATATTCTAGTGAAAAATGGACAGATACTTGAATACTAATAGGCAGTGGTAATCCTGTATCCTGTAAATTTGTGTATCCTGTTTCTTTTTTCTAATCCTAAATGGGCATATGCCCAATTTTCTCTGGCCTTTTGTTTTCATTCCTTATTCATGAATATTTATGTGTAGAGAGTATCCATTCTTCTGTCTTTACCTGTGAACTCTTTTTTTTTTTTTTAAAGATTTTATTTATTTATTTGAGAGAGAGAGAATGAGAGACAGAGAGCACGAGAGGGAAGAGGGTCAGAGGGAGAAGCAGACCCCCTGCTGAGCAGGGACCCCCCCCCCCCCCGATGTGGGACTCGATCCCGGGACTCCAGGATCACGACCTGAGCCGAAGGCAGTCGTTTAACCAACTGAGCCACCCAGGCGCCCTACCTGTGAACTCTTAACTGAAGATTCCAAACTGTGTGCTGGACATTACCTCAGACTCTTCATATCTGTAACCAAATTCCTTTTTTGTATAACTCTTCTTTACAGAAATTAAAAAAAAACCTCTTGATAGTTATGATCCTGGTTATGGCGTGATTCAAGGCCCTGTATTAATAATCTGTGAGAGGCATTATATCAGTGTTTAACAGTTCAGGCTTTGATATCAGACCTTCACTGAATTTTATCTATTTGCTAGATGAATGTGACCTTGAGCAAAACAAAGTCCCTGCCTTTGAGTTTATATTCTAGTGAAAAACGGACAGATACTTGAGTACTAATAGGCAGTGGTAATTACAGTGGTAGAAAAATAGAGCAGCATGAATAAAGGGAGGAAGTACTGTGGGGTTGGAGCATTATTATTTAATATAGTGTGATTGGAAAGGCCTCTCTGATAAAGTCCTGTTGGAACAGGGAACTGTGAAGTAGGAAATGAATCATGTATTCCAGGCAGAGAGAGTAGCCAGTGCAAGGGCTCTGTAGGAGAAGTTTACCCCTTTAAGGAATAGCAAAGAGACCATTTTATGTAAAGAGATTTGACAAGGGGAAAAGTAGCAGTGTGTGACCAGAATTATTAAGGGAAGAAAGGATCTTGTAGACTGTTATATGAACTTTGATTTTTATTCAGAGAGAACTCAGAAGCCGTTGGAGAATTTTGAGCAGAGGATATAAAGTTTTCTGCCTTTTATTTCTAAAAGATCACCCTGGTTGATACATTGACAGTAGACTGAAAGAGGGATAAGGACAGAAGCAAGATTATCTATAAGGCTGTTAGAGTATAATTCAGGCAAGAGGTAATAATGGTGGTTTGGATCAGGATGTTGTGATGGTGATGATCAGATTCCAAATATGTTTTTTTTAAATAGAGCTATCAGAATTTGCTGAAGGATTGAGCTTTTGGCCACTACACCATATGTGGGATTTTTTTGTTTGTTTTGTTTTGTAGAAAATTTAGAAGATACAAATAGAAAAAGGAATTATCTTTATTTTCTGTTCAGAGGTGACCACTGTTAAAATTTTGATGTATTTTTGTAGTGTGCATCATATGCATAGGCGTAGACACATGGCACAGTGCATGTGTAAACAAACTTTTTAAAAATTAAACTCTATCCGCAAAGTGGGGCTCAAACTCACAACCCTGAGATCAAGAGTTGCATCCTCTACCAACTGAGCCAGCCAGGCACCCCATAAACAAACTTTATATGTAATGAATGTTTTCAGTATCATTAAATATTCACCAGCATTTTAATGACTGCATAATGTTCCATCCTATGAGTGAATTACAGTTTATTTGATTCCATATCAACATGTAGGATGCTTCCGGTTTTTTCCTGTTATATATAGCATTTAAGAGAACATTGTGGGCGCCTGGGTGGCTCAGTTGGTTAAGCGACTGCCTTTGGCTCAGGTCATTACCCTGGAGTCCCTGGATCGAGTCCCACATCGGGCTCCCTGCTCGGCAGGGAGTCTGCTTCTCCCTCTGACCCTCCCCCCTCTCGTGCTCTCTCTTTCATTGTCTCTCTCTCAAATAAATAAATAAAATCTTTAAAAAAAAAAAGAGAGAGAGAGAACATTGTGTTCTTTTAAGTATATGCATGATCAGGAAAATAAATTTCCAAGGACTTTTTGAGACCTGGAAATATTGAAATACTCAAAAATGAGGTCATACAAGCTCATGAAATAGCATCTGTGTTTGCTACCTCTTCGCAAGTCTCTTGGCTTAACAGTTACCATTAAAAATACCTCCAAATCACCCCTTTTGATTTTGATACTAATAAATAATACTTCATCTGAATTTCTTACAAATATTTAGTAGGTACACTGCAGTATGAATAAAAGGATTATTATATGGGCTGGTATACTAGCTTCTGTATTATACTGAGGGGAAAAGAAAATCATTTGTTGACAGTTGGAAATGAATTTTTTAAGTGTTTTTCACCATCTGCGTTTAATTTGTAACTAAGAATTTCTAGAATGTTAGTGAGCCAGTTTTTAATAATGTATTTAAGCTTTAATGACCCATGTTTTGGGTACAGTAATGCTGCTTCCCCCTTTTTTGGTCTCACTTTTTATAGATTGCTTCTATCTTTGCTTTTGCCACCTGTGGAGGTTTTAACGGCAAAACAGAAATTCAAGTGAGTTGTCCTAAAGTTACTGAAAATAAAACGATAACAGCTGCTTTTGGTTATCCATTCAGGTAAGATATATATTTGTTTGTTTTTATGGTTAAAAACGTTTTACTTTCATATTGACTCTTGAAGATTTCCAGCAATTTGGGAGGGTAGAAAATTTTAAAGTGCACACATGCTCGTTTGTAAGTGATCATTGCTCCTCAGACTGTGGCACATGGACCAGTGTCTGTCTGCAAACTGTGTTCCTGGCCTGTGATGAATTAAGTACAGAAAACGAGACTAAGCATTTAGAAATTTTTATATGACCTTGCCTTGACATTTGTATTCTGTCATCCCACAGTGAATTGAAAATTTAAAAACAAAACAGAGACTGTTCTATCACCTTAGTGTGTGAAGCCATGATGTGGAAGCAAGCACAGCTTCAGAAAATTCAAATTTTCTCGTGTATTTGCAATTACTAAATAATAGGCTTCTTTATATCGTTTTAAGACATGTATTTAAAGCGAGGAGTTTGTGTTTATTTTCTTAGACTAAAATGAATATTTTGTGAATTTTTCTGTTTAACTTCAGTGTTTATTGAAGTTTATTGAATATGTTCTGTGTTTAAGCTATGGTGTAAATCTTCTTCCATGTACTACTTACCTGACTTCTCTAGGACGTGAAATTTCTATCCATTGAGTTAGAAATCTTACCTTTAAAGGTTGTTTTGATGATAAATAAACCCTTACACTAAAAATATGTCAGATAGCAGGAGCCTGGTTACGAATCATTGCCTCTCCATTTCCCAGCCCTTCTCTTATAAAGTTCCTATATGAGGAACTGTTATGGCACATTTAGTGATAAGGGCTTTTGCAATTTATAGGTAAGGAAATTTAAAAACAGTCTAAAGTTAGCAACTAATTAATCTAGGGCTAAAATGTGAATCATGATTGGCTCTCCTGGTGCTAGTGACACATACTCTGCCTCCTACAATGGAACATCATGTCTCAGATCGCAGACTGTTTTGTATCAGCGCTTAATCTGCTGAATTCTTCTTGCAGGGAGATAGTATGTGGATGTTAAAGTGTTTAATGCAATCTATATTCAGTCTATCGTAAACCAATTACAAGGCATAATTCATGTACATTTCTTAGGAAATTTTTAATTTAAATATTTGAATGTTCCCCTTTTTTTCCCCCAAAGGAAAATGTAATATATTTTGGGAGTGTTTTTTTGAAATGTCATTTCAGTATTCTACTTACGTATTTCTATCTCTATTGGGAGAGTCCAAGTAATTCACAAATTTATTTGAGCCTTTTTTTAATAGGTTGAATGAAGCATCATTTCAGACACATCCATATGTAAACGTGTGTGATGTAAATTGGAAAAGTTACGTCCTTATCGGAGATTACTCTTCTTCTGCACAATTCTATGTTACGTTTGCAGTCTTTGTCTTCCTGTACTGCATTGCTGCTCTTCTGCTCTATGTTGGTTATACAAGCCTGTATCGGGATAGTCAAAAACTTCCCATGATTGTAAGTAAACACTTTATTTTTGTACAAAAATCATTTGTATAAGTGTATGTTATATTTGGAGTTAAATATAGATTTTCTTACACTGGAAATGAAAATTCTTGGCATAAACCAGGTAAACATATTTTGATCTATGTTTGCCATGAGGTTGAGCTTTCTCTGGTTGTCACATTGAACCTAATTCTTTGAGCCAGTTGGCAACACTTCCTCTATACTCTAGGGAATACAGAGGTCTGTCTGTTTCTAAGTCTTACTTTAACCTGGAAAGATCTCAAACGTATAGAGCATATTAGATTGCAAGTAGAGAAATTAAGTAGAAATTAATGCCTTTAATTTCAGGAATTGCTGACCATACTAGTAGTCTCATGATGGTGTTCTTAACTTCTTACCTTTTTTCTCTTTTCTCAAAGACCCCCTTTATGTCTCTTGCAATGTTTTATTGAGCTTAATAGTATCGGAAATCAGCAAACTATGGCCCACAAGCCAAATCTGATTCATTGTGTTTTGGTTTTGTTTTTTAATAAAGTCTTGGTTTTTTGGTCTTTTGTTTTAGAACACAGCCATACCCAAACATTTCCATACGGTCTATAACTGCTTTCATGTTACAGTGGCAGAGTTAAGTAGTTGTGAGAGAGACCAAACATATTTACTGTCTGGCCCATTTCAGGAAAAGTTTGCTAACTCCCGGTCTGTATTACTAAATTCTTTACTTTAAAATCTGACCCAGATAATTCTATAAGAATTAGAGAATTCTCACTAGTGATGTTCATGAACTAATTTTGAATCTTGGAGATGGCAACAAAGGATTTGGATTTGAAGTCCTAACATCTTTCTTGGCTTCAAAGTCTTCTGAGCTAGAAATAAAAATAATCTGAGATTTAGGTAGTAGAATCTCCTCTGGATTATTGGTGCAAATGCAGAGATAAGCCATGGTTTTAAGCTAGGTGTCCACAACAAAAGAATAACTACAAAGGCAGTATTAAGTGTTATTGACTTGAAGGGAGAACAGAGGTGCTTTTGAGATACCGGTCATTTATGTCTTGAGAAAGCACTGTCATCTGCTGATTATTTGTGAAGCTACTTTAAAGGGAAGGCTAGTTGGGTATGAAGAAATTATTAATTAAGATAACAGGTTTTATTTATTATTTATTTTTAATTTTTGCTGCCTGGATCATAAGAATACAAATGGTAAGTAAGGAATAAAACCACCTGCTAAAATTCTTACTTATTTTGTTTCTTGTTTCTGAGAAGAGATTCTTAAACCTGACATTTTCATAAAATATTTTCTTAGATGTCTTTCAAACAGATAGACATCAGCTATTTTATTTTGCAGTGCTTAATCAACAGGAATTACATATTAAGAATCTGTAACTTCTGTAGACTTTCCAAGACTTACTTAAAAAGGAACGGTAGAGGGGTGCCTGGGTGGCCCAGTCGGTTAAGCCTCTGCCACCAGCTCAGGTCATGATCTCAGGGTCCTGAGATCGAGCCCCATGTCAGGCTCCCCACTCAGTGTTCTCCCTCTCCCTCTGCACCGTTGGTGCTTTCTCCCTCTCTCTCAAATAAATAAAATCTTAAGAAAAGGAACTGGAGTGCTGGGTGGCTCAGTCAGTTAAGCATCCAACTCCTGATCTCAGCTCAGGTCTTGATCTCAGGGTCATGAGTTCAAACCCCGCATTGGAGGGGAGTTCAAGCCCCCCACGGAGCCTACTTTAAAAAAAAAAAAGAATTATAATCATATAGATACTGTCTTTGGTTAAAATTCTTTATAATTTAAATACTAAATGAAGACAGTTCTTGCCATTTTCTCATTCTCCCAACAAACTTTTTTTTTTTTTTTTTTAAAGATTTTATTTATTTACCTGACAGAGACAGCGAGAGCAGGAACACAAGCAGGGGGAGTGGGAGAGGGAGAAGCAGGCTTCCCGCCAAACAGGGAGCTGGATGTGGGACTCGATCCCAGGACCCTGGGATCATGACCTGAGCCGAAGGCAGCCGCTTAACGACTAAGCCACCCAGGCACCCCAAACTTTTTTTTTTTAAAGATAGATTGATTGATTGATTGATTTGACAGAGACAGAGAGAGCAGGAACACAAGCAGGGGGAGTGGGAGAGGGAGAAGCAGGCTTCCCGCGGAGCAGGGACCCTGATGCGGGGCTTGACCCCAGGACCCTGGGATTGTGACCTGAGCCGAAGGCAGACGCTTAATGACTGAGCCACCTGGGCGCCCCATCCCAGCAAACTTTTAAGTTAACTCTAGCAATGAGCCTTTTATTTTTCATATTTTGTTTGGTAAACTATTAAAAATCACACTTTCTAAGGCAGCATCTAAATCTATATTTTAGAGGGTTTTTCTGTTAAAACTATAAAACTGATCTAGGTGCATCATTCAAAAGTCAAAAGAAATTTTCCATCTCTGGAGTGATCGGTTAGTGGTCATGGAGAGGTAATCCAGAACTAGCCCTTTAAATGTTTTTTTGTTGTTGATATAATATATAAAGGATGCTTCTTGTCTGTAAAAATTCAGGTTTCTAAATTAAATTTTGAATTCTACTTTTAATTTAACCATATAAATATAAAAAAGTTTTCTTGAGATACCCAAATTTAAAATATAGCCAAGTAGGACATTGTTTTTTTTAAAGTACTCTGTTAATGAGGACATGCCTTTTTGGCAATGTTCTCAATTCTCTACTAAGGTATTTCTAGGAGCATTTCAATTGTGGCATTTAAAATCAACTTCCCTTTTTAAGTAAATGTAGCATTTTTTTGGTTTTAAATAGCAGGAACTTAAGGGTTCTAGGCCATGTGGAGAATCAGAAATATCCAAAAACCTGAAACCAAACAAAAATAAAGTATCCCAAATCCTAAAAATCTGTTATGAATCCTATCCCAACTCATTGGTGGGAGCAGGGCTGCCAGAGGCAGCTACGGTTGTGCATTGCAGAACTGCGGGTGGGCCACACCCTAAAAACAGAGCCCTGAGTGGGACAGAGATGATCTTCAGAGGCCCTCATTTCCCCTGCGTCCCCTCACCCTAAGGTTACTATGTGCATCATTTTCAGAAAAGTTCCCTGCTTTTGAAATATAAGAATGTCATGCCAGCTGCAAAGTAGATTTAAAGAGCATAATCAGAAAAACACCAGGGTGTTTTTTAATTAAGAAGTTGGAAGGAAGAAACCTGGAAATTACAAGGATTTGACATATATGGGTCAAAGCTATGAACTTCAGCCCAGAGAGAACTTGTTTAAGATGTGATAACCTTATACTATTTATCAGTTCTCCAGAAGGCATTGTGTTTCTAGCAAGTGTTTAGAAAATACCTGCAGCAAAAGTGCAACCGAGTGCAGAAGTGAAAGGAGAGTACCCCCCCACAGTGCAAAACATGGAAGCCATATTTCTGTACTTTTTTCTTTGATCTGCATTTTTTTAAAAGAATACCAGGAGCAGCGGAAAGCTCAAATGCAAAATGCAAATACCTCCATCTTTGTAAAATTAGTCATTGTTTTTGGTTCTCTGATCACAAGGCATGTATTCATTGCCGTCTTGACCTGGTGGACAAGCTATATATAGGAGAGTTTCTATATGTCATAAGTGGTTCCTGGTGTTTAGTCTCAATAAATGACTAAAAGCTGGTTGGAAAAAGTAATTAAAAACCAATCAGATTTATTGGGGGGCAGGGGTTGGGGAACCACTTCTCTTATAAGCTCCAAAACCCATTTCTGAGCTTTCAGAGATTTTTGCTGCAGATGTGTAAGAACTCATAGCTTTGGGCATACCTGAATGCTAAGAATACATAACATTAAAAGATATAAATTTTACATTATTCCCACTTTTGTGGTTAATTTAAAGGAAAACTAAACAACGTGGGACTTATACTTTATATTATACAAATGCATTCTTTAAAAAGTCTTCGTTAGATTTTTGTAACCAACGCTAGTTAACAAAATTTTAGTTGCCCAGCTAGTTAACAAAATTTTAGTTCCCCAGCAGAATAGATTGAGTAAAGAGAATACATTTTTTTCTTTCTTCATCTTACTCAATGAGAAACTATCCAGAATATTTAAAACTTTAGTCCTATTCTTGGAAATGTAATAAATAGCAAAGACTGTAGTAGAAAATTACTAGTGAGAGGATGTCTTGAGAGATTATTATTTTTTTTGTCCTTAATATAATGAGTATTCTTGAAATTTTAGGGTCATGAATTTTAAAAGAAACAAGTCATTCTGGATGCGTGCTTTTCACCATTTCATTATCCAGATCATGGACAACTAGATATTTTGTTTTAGTTTTTTATTTTAATTCCTTCCAGTCATGGGGAATTAGATTTAACTGAAGTTAGAGTTTTGCCAGAATAGTATGAGAAAGCAGAAGAAGGTGAGGGAGTTGTGTGTGTGCAAGGGGTTGTAACAAAGGACCTTAGAATAAAATTAAGGGGGAAATGAGAGCATGAGTGAGGCTGAGAGACAGTAAAAAAGTGGTAAAATCAGATTGTAGGTCTCAGTGGGGCCAAAGGATTTTTGAAGTTGGGGTGCCTGAAGGAGTGTGTGCTGGAAAGAGAGATGATACTGGGAAGTAGGGGGAGTGAAACTGGGATTATGAGGGGATAGAGTTATTGGTGATAACAGGGTTTGAGGTGTGATCCTGGGAGTGAGTGGCTTAAGTCGAGGCTGTGGTGACGGCTAAGTGAAACTGATTTCTAGTGTCAAAATCTTAGACTGCTTAAGTAGATGATTGAGTCTCGCTCACTGCTGTAGCTCAGGCAGTGTGCTAGTGATGATAAACAGCAATGTGTACAGTGCTGATTATGGCCTTTTTTATAAAGTATGTCATGTAGGCCATTTCTCAGTACCATAGAGTTCAATGTGATCTCAGTTCCTTCATCATGGATTTGAAGTGTAGTATTTTTAAATTAACTCTTCATTATTAACTCATACTTATTTTTGCTTTAGGACTTTGTTGTTACTCTTGTTGCCGCTTTCCTGTGGTTGGTGAGCACTTCAGCCTGGGCTAAAGCTCTTACAGATATTAAAGTAGCTACTGGTCAAGGCATTGTCAAGGAACTTGAGCCTTGTAATCATCAAGACGTGATGTGTTATTTTGGCTCTGTGACTAGTATGGGATCCCTAAATGTATCTGTGGTACGTATGCAGTATTTATAAGATATTTTATTTCACTTAGAAAAACCTTACTAGTGATATAAGAAAGCAATAGTTTTTAATAAATCTCTGGATGAGTATATTGTTTTCATTTTTACTAAGCTATCAGAACCCTAGCTACCAGATAGTCTTTACCTTTATAACAATGAAGAAAAGTTTGTCAGGAAAATTATTACTTGTTAACAGGTTTCAACAAGATCGTGATTGAGTCTTTCTTTTCATTAAAATTGACTAGGCAAGACTTTTACCCGAAAGGCACTAATAGTAGTCACTAACATTTATAAAGACTATGTGTCAGGCATTGTGCTAAGGGCATTACATTACACTCATCTTGTTTAACTTATCCAGTAACCCAAAGAGGAATGTGGGATATAGTATTATCATCTTCATTTTACAGCTGGGAAAAAATGTAGCTTGTGCTTTAATTTGCTCAGGATAACACAGCTAGTAAGTTGGCAAGCCAAGGTGTGGACCAGATCTGACTTAGAGCCCATTCTCTGGTCTGACTTCCTCTGGGTTTATGAAAGTAGTACTTTTATGGTTTCTTAAGTGATCTAAAAAAATTGGTATATATAAATTTTAAATAATATTTAGTCTATTTTACCAAAATACAGATAAATGTATTACTATGTTATTAATATACTGCATATATTATGTTTAAGGAAGTCATTCTGTCTTTTCAAGAAAATATTTTTCCAGTGGATGAAGTCAGCATGCCTTGTAAAGCAATTTGGCCAGATTTTTGTGTTATAACTTTGTGATTTAGTCTCTTTTTGCATTTATATTGACCATGATCTGAGATGGACAATCTCAGAAATGTTGTTTCTGTATGCACATATGCAAAAAATATAAAGCATTTGGCCTTCAGTAATATGATACTACTCTCAAACTCTTTACCCCAGTGTTACATCATATAAATCACTGTTGTTCTTATATTTGGAGGAAAAAAAATACAAAAAAAGGGTAGCTTCAGTTTATTCATCTCTGAGACTTTTATTGTGTCAGATTTGTAACTGGGAAGACTAATTTCTTTTATGTTGACTAATGTAGGATGTGATGTAAAGTTCTTTTGTGACTCCTTTTCTCTTCTGGCTGCAGCTGTTGGAGTAGGAGAGATAGTAAGTAGTAGGGGAGAAAGAAGGGAAATAGGAAAAGATACCCGGGGTGGTTTATAACCATTCAGATGGAGAAAAGTGAAAGCCCCCCCAAGAAGGAAGCATGGATTCCTGTTCCTCTTCACCTGAAAGCACTAAAGTCTAATTACAAAGTAATAATAGGGTTTTACTTATTTTTCTCAAATTCAATCCCATCTTCTTGGTAATGTTGAGCATGCAAAGATAAGCTTTCTTTTAGTCATAATTTTATATGTTACAGTTTTAGAGATTTTAGCTTTATTTCATTGGGAGCAAGTCATTATATATACACATTTGGCACTGAAATGGAAAGTCTTCCCTTTTTATTCTACTTTATATGTAGTTTACATTTTAACTGAAATAATGGTATACTGCCTAGAAATGTTAAATATTTAAAGGAAAACTAAAGTGAGTATAAATTTTTAAGTAGATACTAGATTTTCATTTTTATTTTTCTCTTTCTTAGATCTTTGGCTTTCTGAATATGATACTTTGGGGAGGAAATGCATGGTTTGTGTACAAGGAGACCAGTTTACACAGTCCATCAAATACTTCTGCTTCCCACAGCCAAGGAGGTATTCCACCTCCTTCTGGAATATAAAGGGAGAAGTACACTGTATGAAATATGTCTATACTATGACCTGTTGCCAACATCTTGAGAAGCATTATTTGTTTCTAATAAAAGTAATGGCTTTTTCAATAAATTGGTGGGTTTAAAATTTTGCTGCTTTTTTATATAAAGCCTGTGCCTTTCCTAGAAATTTAAGATGTAAATGTATTCTCACATATAAATTTGAAAATTCAGGGGCCTATTATGAGATGATACACATTTTTAAATGCCTGGTTATTTCTTTACTAAGTTGTTTGCCTTCCAAAGTGTTTACACCTTAAGCCTTAACATATATCTTCACTCAGAAAAAAGTTACATTTTCATATCATAATAGGAAGAAAAATCTCTATTTGGAATATACACTACTGTAAGTTTGTACAGATCATATACCTAAGACCTGTCTTTGTTTAAGAAAGCCTTGATTACATAAATCATATTTAGAAAAACATAACTTTGTTCAGAATTTGTAGCTGAACATTGTTTATATGTTATGAAAAATTTTTCATTGCAAAGACTGGTTGTATGTTTTATTTCTGTTTTTCTAAGTGACCTACAGTACTTAATAGGTGTACTAAAACTTTTGGGAATGGGGTTTGGAAATTTCTAATAGGTGTATAGTTAATTTAGTGATTCTGTTGCATGAGCTGTAAGCTTCCATTATGCTGGTTGTTTAATAGACTTGCTGTATAAGTAGAAAGAACATGGTTCAGCTAGATATTTTGATATGTACGGGCATTACTCTTAGTGGTATTTGTTTGCTGTCCTTTGTTGCTCATCCTGCTTAAGTGCAGGCTGAGACCTCGTCTCTTTGCAAGTAGAATAAAATAAGCCACCTGTTTTTGTAGACCCTTTCATAGGGTTAAAAAAAAATTAAGATTGCCTTTTACTTTGGAGACATTTAACATTTAGATTCAATGAAGTTGCTATTTTGAGTGTAGCACTGATATTGTGAAAATAAATGCAATTTGGATTTCATGTTTCTTAATGTTCATTCTTATTTCACAAATGGATGATTAAGGAATTATGCATCATAAACAGGAATTTAAGTGAGCTGTATTATGGGTGCACTGCCTTTGCACGCACATTTGGGTATATTCTGAATACAGGGATTATTCACATTTTGCTTCCTAATCTTTTTGTTGTACAGGGCCAGATTTCTTATTCTTACCACATGATTGTTTATATGGAAGTACATCTTGTTATTGCCTTTTTTTTGTTGCTTTTGTTCATGACAAGAATTGTCAGTATGAGAATGTATATCTTTTATGCAACAAACTTAATAAAGAAGTTAAAAGAAAGAGTGCACTGATTATTATATTACAAAGAAACTTTTATCTTAAAGGCAGGAGCAATGCAAAATGGAATTGATTTCCAAAGTAGGAATCATTTTTTAAGTGTTTGGCAAGAAATAAAAGACAAAAAAATGCTTTGGAGACCCTGGTTCTATCCTTTTTTCTTTCAGTCTTGTTTTTAAAATGCTTATTTGCAAATTTAAGGTTAAGTTTTCGTGATAAACTTTTCTCATTGACTGTCCATTAGGCAGCAAAGGTTCTTGATTAAGAGTGTATTCTCCGGAACCAAACTGCCTGAATTTGAATCTTGGCTTCACCATGTACCAGCAATTAACTTTAGGCAAATTACTTACCTTCCATGTGCCTCAATTTGCTTATCTGAAAAACAGGAATAAGTACTGACCTCAAAGAGTGTTCTTGAGGATGAATTGAGTTAGTAAATGTAAAGTCCTTAGAACCGTGTTCAGCAGTAGGTACTTTATAGATGTTGGCTATGATTACTAACTTTTGGTAGCATCTAAGTCTAAGGTAGACTTAGCCTGGAGTCTCTAGAGCTGGAGAGGGGAATGTGGTGGTCTTGAGCAGAAAGGCAAGATAGATCTCCCTTTATATTCCTCAGAGTCCTGGATGTTTTGGCATTTATTTTTCTGTTGGTGGTAGTTGTACATAAAGTTAATGACATTGAAAGTAAATAGCTATTGAGATTACAGCAAATCCAGGAAGGAGTCTGTTCTGTTGCTCTTTCACTTTCCAATTTTGATTCTGATTTTGAGTCAACACCACAGGTAGCAATTTATAGGATACTTTCCAGGACAGAAGTAGTAAAAGCTTCGGGGTGCCTGGCTGGCTCAGTCAACAGAGTGTGCGACTCTTGATCTCAGGGTTGTGAGTTGGAGCCCCACGTTGGGTATAGAGGTTACTTAAATCTTTTTTTAAAAAAATAAAAGCTTCGACTTACTAGGTGATAGTTTGCAGAGAATTATTTATAAACAGCATCATTACTAATGTTTTTGTGAATTCAGGCCATTTGGATAAGGACCCTTAAAGTAATTTTTAACCGGCTGTAAACGTTAAGGGCAGTGGTGCTTGTGATGTACTTTATGTTTCACACTTAATTTAAAAGTTTTTAACTGTGTAGTATTTCAGATAGGTAAGTACAAGAAAATATAACCAAGTCCCCCACCACTATATTGAACAAATGCTAACATTTTGTTTTATTTGTGTCAGATTTGTTGGTTTTGACTTTAAGGAAATAAAACATTACAGATACAGATACAGCCTTTTCCTTACTGAAATACAATTAGATTTTTTTGCACTTTCACTATTACAAGATAGTACCGAAATAAACATTTTTGTGAAATGTGTGAAGGCTCTTCTAGGACTTATCACTAGAAGTGGAACTGTTGGAATGTGAGATAATTCACATTTTCGGTTGTAACTTAGGTATTACAAATTGGTCAGTAAAGCGCCTGTACCAGTTTAGTCTCCCACCAACAATATGTGGGAGTCCCTGTTGGCGCATATTCTTGCCAGTGTGGCATATTCTTGCGACTTGATGTTATTGGACTATTGCCAATCTCATGGGTTTGAAATAGTGTCTTTGGTGTGTTTCTATTTTGTATTTCTCTAATGCCTAGAGAGGTTCGTGATCTTCTTCTGTATTTATTGGACATTTAGTGTTCTCCTAGTCTGTATTGCCTGTTTATATCTTTTGCCAGTTTTTCTATTGTGGTGTTTCTTTTTCCTGTAGAATTGAGGAGCTCTTTATTCTGGATACTAGTTCCTTGATATTTATATAGATTGCAGATGTCTAATCCCTGTCCATGGCTTGTATTTTCACTTTATGATTTCTGTCATACAAAAGTTTATCTTAACCCTGATTTAACTTTCTTCATGGTTTGTGCTTTTTGTGTCTTAAGAAATTCTCAATGTCATAAAGATATTCACCTCTGTTTTTCACTTTTAGGTCTTTAAGCCATTGGCAGTGTGTTTTTGTATATAGTTTGAGGTAGGGACCTAATTTTTATATTTTTATATTTTATATTTTTATATTTATCAATACTCATAGTACCCTTTATTTAAAAGTTCATCTTTTAGGGGCTCCTGGGTGACTCAGTCAGTTAAGCAGCCAGCTCTTGGTTTTGCCTTAGGTCATGATCTCAGGGTCCTGGGATCAAGCCCTGCCTTGGGCTCCGTGCTTAGTGGGGAGTCTGCTTGCGTATTCTTTCTCTCTGTCCCTCTCCCTCCTCCTTCCCCCTCCCCCACTTGTGTTCCCTCTCACTCTCTCTCTCTAAAGTAAATAAATAAATCTTAATAAATAAGGGACACCTGCAGTCGATTAAGTATCTGACTCTTGGTTTCTGCCCAAGTAGTGATCTCAGGGTCCTGGGATGGAGCCCCCCCACATCAGGCTCCATGCTCACTTCCTCTCCCTCTGTCCCCCGCCCTCATGCACAGGCATCCTCTCTCAAATAAATAAATCTCTTAAAAAATAAAAGTTCATCCTTTAGTCATCTCTGTCATATGTCAATTTTCCATATTAATTGTAACTCTGTAAGCTCTATACCAGCACCATATCTAGCCCTATCTTTCTTTAATTATATGTAACTTCCCAGTAAGAACTACTGTCTGATAGGATAAGTACCATAGCACCATCATTATTTTTACTCAGTTGTCTTAGCTATTGTGAGCCCTATACTCTTGTATAAATTTTAGGATCATCTGGTCAAGTTTCTAAAAACTTTGTGGGACTTCAGTTGAAAAGAATTGCATTCAATTAATAGATTAATTTGGGGAAATGATCATATTTATAATACTGAGGCTTTGTATTTATGAGCACAGTGTACCTCTCCATTTAGGTCTTTCATGTCCATCAAAGTTATAATTTTCTACATAAAGATTTAGATTTATACCTTTGTGCCTTGTAGCCTTTGTTACTATTATACATAGTAACATTTAAGTTATATTCAAATTATCATTTTCATTGCTGATCTAAGGACTTCTGACTTTTATCTATTGATTTTCTGCATGGTAACCTTTCTAAGCCGCATTAATTTTAATAATTTGTAGATTCTCCTATTATTTATGTGGAAAATTATGCCATATATAAATAATAGTTTTGTTTCTTCGTTTTGTTTGTAAACTAAACCTTTTTTCTCCTGTTATCTTTTGCTAATTGTAGTTGCATGGTGATTGTCATTGAAATCTGTGAAAAATAGAAAGTATATGTTCATTTGAAAATATAGCAGCTACCATTTTGTTTCAGGATAGCAAACTTAGCCACAAATTTATACCATCTTATATCTTGGTTATGCTATTAATATATAAAATTTGATCAATATCAACAGTTCTTATGTTGTGGAACAGACAAATTGAAAATACCAGTTAAAGGGCACCTGGGTGGTTCAGTCGGTTAAGTGTCTACAGCCTTCAGCTCAGGTCATGATCCCAGGACTCTGGGATCAAACCCTGCATTGGGCTCCCTGCTCGGCGGGCAGCCTGCTTCTCCCTCTCCATCTACCCTTCTCCCCTTCCCCCCCCCCCAGCTCATGCTTGCTCTCTCTCTCAAATAAATAAAATCTTAAAAAAAAATACTAGTTAAACTGATCAAAATAAGATAATGCTATTACATGGTATATTTTATAATACTGCCATCAGAGTCAGTTTCTTACTGTTACAATTTGGATTTTGCTTGTACAAAAATAGTAATTACAAGTGAAACCCTGCTAGTCAAATTTGAAAAGTATAGTTAATATAGTTTCTTAAAAACAGTTTCATTCAGGTATAATCGACGTACCATAAATGCATATCTAGAGTATACAATTTACTAAGTCTATATGTGTGTGAAACTGTCACCACATCAAGATAATAAGTCTATATACGTCAAATCCAAAATGTTCTCATGACCCTTGGTAAGCTCTCTCACCATCCATCCCACTTATTTCCCAGCAGCCATGGATTTTTGTCTTTGTTAGTTTGCATTTTCTAGAGTTGTATATAAATGCATTCATACAGTATTTATTCTTTTTGTGGGACTTCTTTCACCTAGCATAATTATTTTGAGATCCATGTTGCATATATCAACAGCCCATTCCTTTTTAGTGCTGAGTGTTGTTCCATTGTACACAATTGGTGTATATGTTCACCTGGTAGATATTTGGGCTCTTTCCATTTTGAGGCTAATACAAGTGAAGTTGCTATGAATGTCCACATAAACGGCCTTTTATGGACATATGCCTCTCAGGGGTCAATAGCTAGGAGTGTGATAGCTGAATCAAATGGCAGGATTATGTGTAACTTTTTAAGAAATGCCACAGTGGGGCGCCTGGGTGGCTCAGTTGGTTAAGCCACTGCCTTTGGCTCAGGTCATGATCCTGGAGTCCCTGGATCAAGTCCCGCATTGGGCTCCCTGCTCGGCAGGGAGTCTGCTTCGTCCTCTGACCCTATCCCCTTTCATGTGTTCTCTCTCATTCTCTCTCAAATAAACATATAAAATCTTTAAAAAAAAAGAAATGCCACAGTGGTTGTACCATTCTAAATTCTTACCAGCAATGTATGGGGGAGTTGAGTTACTTCACATCTTCAACAACACTTAGTATGGTCAGTCTTTTAATTTTAGCCATTCTAATGGGCGTGGATCTCATTGTGGTTCTAACTTGCATTTCCATAATGGCTAATGATGTGGACCATTTTTTCATGTGCTTATGTGCCATTTGTATATCTTTAGTTAAGTATCTGTTCAAATCTTTTGCCCACTGATTTGTGTTTTTCTTACTGAGTTCTGAGACTTCTTTAGATAGTCTAGACACAAGTCCATTATTGGACTTGTCATTTAATTCTCAGTCTTTCAAAGAGCACAAGTTTTTAATTTGTTTTTTTTTAAGATTTTGTTGTTGTTAAGTAATCTCTACACCCAACATGGGGCGCAAACTCACAACCCTCAGGTCTAGAGTCGCATGCTCTATAGACTGTGCCAACCAGGTGCCCCACAAGGTTTTAATTTTGATGAATTCAAATGCATCGTGTTTTCCTTATGGATTGTGCTTTTGGCGTTGCCTCTGTGAAATCTTTGTGTAACCCAAGGTCATAAATATTTTGTATTTTTTTTCTCTAGAAGTTTTGCAGTTTTAGGTTTTACATTTTGGACTGTGGTCCATTTTGAGTATAAAGTGTGCATGGTATTGATCAAAGTTAACTTTTTTTTTTTGGCATAAGGGTATCCAGTGGTTCCAGCACCATTGAAAAGCTGTCCTACTTCACTGAATTGCCTTTGCACCTTTGTAAAAAAAAAAAAAAAAAAGTTGTCCATATATGTGTGTCAATTGCACTGTATTCTGTTTCACTGACCCATTTGTCTGTCTTGTTGCTGATACCATGCTGTCTTGATTACTGTAACTTTATAAGTGTTGAAATCAGGTAGTGTGAGTCCTGCAATTTTTTTTTTTCCAAGTTGTTTTGGCTGTTAGAGGTCTTGCGTTTCCATATGAATGTTAGAATCAGCTCAATTTCTACAAAAATGCCTCCTGGGGTTTTGATTGGAATTGTGTTAAGCCTATAAATAATTCAGAAAGAACTAACATCTTATATTGAGCCTTTGACTTGTGAACATGGTATAACTCTCCATTTTTATAGGCCTTTAATTTCTCTCAACAGTGTTTTGTAGTTTTCAGTGTACAGAGTCTTGCATGTTTTGTCAGATTTATCCCTCAGTAGTTAATACTTTTATGCCATTGTAATCATATTTTTATACAGAAATATATTTATGCATATTAATCTTGTATGCTAAACTGACTTACACTAGTAGATATGAACAATCTCATGTTTCCATTCCAAGGTACAGTTTGATTCCCTGTAACAATCCTATTAGCCATCATCATAATCCCAGGAGATCAAAGTGACAAATTCATCATTGGTTCTGCTGAAGCTTCTTCCCTTCATGGGAAGATCACTTTCAAACAGGACATGCTTTTCAGGATCCCTTTTTTAGAGAGGAAAATATTTCATCTGATTCATCCACTGATTAGCAGCCATCAGGGTCACTTTGGAGCCAGAAGAAATGCAGAATCTCTGGCCCCACTCCAGACCTCCTGCCTGAACCTGAATCTGCATTTTAACATTCTTCTGATGATTTGCATGCATATTAAAGGTTGAGTAGCATTGCTTCCTGTCGACAAAAAGCACCATTGCAGATCCTTTACTCCTGGGCAGATCTGAAAAACCAGCTTTGTGTGTAATTTATCGAAAGGAATCTCAAGCCATTATCCCATATAAGGACTATAAAGACTTTTGTGCCCCTTGCTAGGTTGTTTGAAGAAATAGAGGAATTTACATAAGTTTCAGTCTTTTTACAGCATGTATTGATCTATCATCAGAACTGAGAAGGAGGCTATAAGACCCAGGTAGAGATCTCAGATAAGTGAATAGGACCTTAATCACAGTACCATCCTCAAGAACCAGGGAGTGCTTTGCTTTCCCTTGTCTCCACCTCCTTAACCCCACCCTAGACCTCTTTACCCTAACTGCCCCTCGGCTGATGTCTTTCTGACCAAAACCTGCCATCTTCCCCACTGCATCTCTTTCAGCTTATCAGGACTGCTGGCCAGCCTCCTTCCTTTCCTCCCCCATCTCCTCTGATTTAGCTTCTGGTTTCACTTTCTTCCCTACCTGGTGACTCCTCCCTCCTGCCAATATTCTTGACTTCCTTGCCTAGCAGATTCCCAATGGCAGATCATTCTGTCAGCTTTCCCTGGTCCTACCTTCAGACTGCTGAGTTCTGCTGGAAAAATCACTCAGCTGTGCAGACTGATACTACTTTGAATGTCTAGAATTTTGCTGGGTCTCCTTAGCAGTCCCTCCCAGGCAGCTCTCACCCATTCTCCATTTGCATGCGTTTCCTGAGGCTGCTGTAACAAATCGTGACAAACCTGACGGCTTGACACAACAGAAATTTGTTCTCTCTCCGTTCTGGAGGCCAGAGGCCAAAATCTGTTTTCCTCTGTGAAATCACGGTGTCCTCAGAGCTACACTCCCAGGGCTCTCAGGGAGAACCCACTCCTTGCGGTAGTTACTAGCTTCCCTGGGTTGGGGCTCCATCACTCTTAATTGTTGCCTACAGAGTCACATTGCCTTCTCTTATGTGTCTGTGGAATCTCTCTGCCTCTTCTTAAGGGTAATTATGATAGCATTTGGGGCCCACTGGATAATCCAAAGTGATCTCATATCAAGATTCTTAATCACAGCTGCAAAGACCCTTTTACCAAGGTAACGTTTACAAACTCCCAAGGATTAGGATTTGATATTGTTGGGTGGCCATTATTCAACCTACTATACCATCAAAAATAATTCTGTTATGAAATACTACACATATAAAAGTATATGAAAATACGCAGCTGTCCAACCAAGAACCAACGTTACCCATGCCCCTCAGACTCCTTTCACTTCCCCTCCCTGATCGGATCTTCAATTCCAAATGTTGTAGTAATTCTTCCTCTTTTTTTTTTTTTTTTTTTTTTTTTGGTGGCTTTTACATCCTAAATAATATGTGGTTTTGATTGCTGCTTTTGAAGTTTATAAAAACAAATGGTTTGGGGTTTTGGTTTTGGTTTGGTTTCTTTTTTTTTTTTTTTTTTGCTTACTTTCTTGGACATTTTTTTTTGAAATTTATCCCTGCCAATGAATTTAGCTGTAGTTTGTTAATCCTCACTAGTATAGTTTCATTGCATACATATACCGAATGGATAGACATTTGGATTGTTTGGAGCTTTTGCTCTTATGAGTGATACAGTGAATTGCTGAGTTGTAGGGTAGATGCCTGTTCAACTTAGGGAATGCAAATCATTTCTCAAAATGATTCTACCAATTTACATTTCCTCTGGTAGTGGATGAGGGAGCCCATTGTTTCATAGTCTTAAAACACTTGGGAGTTGTTTCAATGTTCAATTTTTGCCAGTTTGGTGAGTATGAAATATTTCACACTGGATTTAACATCCCTGATTATGAATGAGGTTAAGCATCCCTTCTTAATGTTCCTTTTCTTCTTTCCGTGAAATTACTATTTTTGTTGTTTCTGCCTTTTTTCTTACTGATCTGTTACAGTTCCATAATACTCTGGATACTATTCCTTTCAGTTATATGTGTCACAAATTGTTTTCCCCCAGGTACCTAAAATAAGAAGTGTTTGCTTTTTTTCTTTACTCTGAAATAATTTGTATAAGATCAGGATTGTTCGTGCCTTGAATATTTCATAGAACTTACGAGTAATATCACTGGGACCTAGAATTCCTTTTGTGGGAAGATAATTTTTAAATCACTGTCTCAGTCTTATTTGTGATTATAGGACTATTCAGGTTTTTTAAATTTTTCTTGAATCAGTAATATTTTGAGGTATTTTTCCATTGCACCTGAGTTTTCAAATTTATTAGCAATTTTATTATTTAAATCTATATGTTACGACAAGCATGCCCACTCTCGCCACTGTTGTTCAACATAGTACTAAAAGTCCTAGCAACAGCAATCAGACAACAAAAAGAAATAAAAAGTATTCAAATTGGCAAAGAAGTCAAACTCTCTCTCTTTGCAGATGACATGATACTTTATGTGGAAAACCCAAAAGACTCCAAAGTCAGTGCACAGAAATCAGTTGCTTTCTTATACACTAACAATGTAACTATAGAAAGAGAAATTAGAGAATCGATTCCATTTATAATAGCACCAAAAGCCATAAGATACCTTGGAATAAACCTAACCAAAGAAGTAAAGGATCTATACTCTAGGAACACAAAAAGATGGAAAAACATTCCATGCTCATGGATCAGAAGAATAAACATTGTTAAAATGTCTATGCTGCCCATAGTAATCTATACCTTCAATGCCATCCCAATCAAAATACCAATGGCATTTTTCAAAGTGTTGGAACAAACAGTCCTAAAATTTGTATGGAATCAGAAAAGACCCCGAATCACCAAGGAAATGTTGAGAAAGAAACAAAGCTGGGGGCATCATGTTGCCTGATTTCAAGCTATATTACAAAGCTGTGATCACCAAGACAGCATGGTAGTGGCACAAAAACAGACATATAGACCAATGGAACAGAATAGAGAACCCAGATATGGACCCTCAACTCTATGGTCAAATAATCTTTGACAAAGCAGGAAAAAACATGCAATGGAAAAAAGACAGTCTCTTCAATAAATGGTGCTGGGAAAATTGGACAGCCACATGCAGAAGAATGAAACTTGACCATTCTCTTACACCATACACAAGGATAAACTCAAAATGGATGAAAGACCTCAACGTGAGACAGGAATCCATCAAAATCCTAGAGGAGAACATAGGCAGTAACTTCTTTGACATCGGCCACAGCAACTTCTTTCAAGATATGTCTCCAGGGGCGCCTGGGTGGCTCAGATGGTTAAGCGTCTGCTTTCGGCTCAGGTCATGATCCGGGGGTCCTGGGATCGAGCCCCACATCAGGCTCCTGGCTCAGCCGGGAGTCTGCTTCTCCCTCTCCCTCTGCCTCTCCCACTGCTCATGCTCGCTCTCTCTCTGTATCTCTGTGTCTCAAATGAATAAATAAAATCTTTAAAAAAAAAAAAAAAGATATGTCTCCAAAGGCAAGGGAAACAAAAGTGAAAATGAACTTTTGGGACTTCCATCAAGATAAAAACTTCTGCACAGCAAAGGAAACAGTGAACAAAACAAAGAGGCAACCCACAGAATGGGAGAAGACTTTTGCAAATGACACTACAGACAAAGGGCTGATATCCAAGATCTATAAAGAACTTCTCAAACTCAACACCCAAAAAACAAATAAGTAAAAAAATGGGCAGAAGACATGAGCAGACACTTCTCCAAAGAAGACATACAAATGGCTAACAGACACATGAAAAAATGTTCATCATCACTAGCCATCAGGAAAATTCAAATCAAAACCA
Organism: Mirounga angustirostris; assembly: GCF_029215605.1. Classification (NCBI taxonomy): domain Eukaryota; kingdom Metazoa; phylum Chordata; class Mammalia; order Carnivora; family Phocidae; genus Mirounga; species Mirounga angustirostris. Next base: position 87,991,058 of record NW_026991720.1, on the reverse strand, counting down.
CATTGAGATACCACCTTACACCAGTTTGAATGGCAAAAATTGATAAGGCAAGAAACAACAAATGTTGGAGAGGTTGTGGAGAAAGGGGAACCCTTTTACACTGTTGGTGGGAATGCAAGTTGGTACAGCCACTTTGGAAAACTGTGGAGATTCCTCTAAAAATTAAAAATGGAGCTACCCTATGACCCAGCAATTGCACTACTGGGTATTTACCCAGTTCATAGCAGCAATGTCCACAATAGCCAAACTGTGGAAAGAACCGAGATGCCCTTCAACAGATGAATGGATAAAGAAGATGTGGTCCATATATATAATGGAATACTACTCAGCCATCAGAAAGGATGAATACCCAACATTTGCATCAACATGGAAATAAGTGAAATAAGTCAAGCAGAGAAAGTCAATTATATAGTTTCACTTAGGTGTGGAACATAAGGAATAGCACGGAGGATATCAGGAGAAGGAAGGAAAAAATGAAGGGGGGGTGGAATCGGAGGGGGAGATGAACCATGAGAGACCATAGACTCTGAGAAACAAATTGAGGGTGTGAGAGGGGAGGGGAGTGGGGGGGATGGGTTAGCCTGGTGATGGGTATTAAGGAGGGCACGTATTGCGTGGAGCAAACAATGAATCATGGAACACTACATCAAAAACTAATTATGTACTGTATGGTGACTAACATAACATAATAAAATAAAAAATTAAAAAATAAATCTATATGTTAACTGAAGCACATGTAAAATAGGATACAATACCTCAAAAATAAAACAATGATATAAAAGATCAGGCAAAACAAGTTTACCTGTTTGGGATTTGCTCAGCTTCTTAAATCTATAGATTTATATCTTTTGCCAAATTTGGAAGTTTTCAGCCATTATTTCTTCCAGTCCTTTTTCAGCTCTGCCCTCCTCCTCTTCTAGGATGATAATGACATAAATGTTAGATATTTTTGTTACAGTTCTGCAGGTCTCAGAGATCTGTTCTTGTTTTGCTATTTATAGTTTATTTTCTCTCCAGAAAGTTGTGTAATATCTATCTTCCAATTCACTGATTCTTTCCTCTGTGTCTTTGATTCTGCAGTGAGTTCATCCATTGTTCAGGTATTGTATTTTTCAGTTCTAAAATTTCCACTGGGATTCTCCTGGCTGGCCCAGTCAGAAGAGCGTGCTACTCTTGATCTCGGGGTTAGTGAGCTTGAACCCCATGTTGGGTGTTATGATCACTTAAATAAACTTTAAAAGAATAAAATTTCCATTTAGTTCTTTATTTACTGAGACTTACTACTACTTTGCTATTTTTCATTTGTTTCAAGAATGGTTATAATTGCTTGTTGAAGCATTTGTATTAGAACTATTTCAAAATCTTTGTCAGGTAATTCTAACATCTCTATCATTTCTGTGTTCTCATTGTCTTTTCTCATTCAGTTGAAGATCTAACTGGTTCTTGGTGTGGTGAGTGATTTTTACATGAAACCTGGACATTTGGAACATCACATTATGAGACTCTGGTGCTTACATCAGCTTTCTGTTTTAGCAGGCCTCCTCTGACTCTGTTCCAGCAGAGAGAGGTCAGGCCACCTCTTGATCACCTCACATGGGTGCAACTCCAGGCTCCTCATTGTACTTGGCTGGTGTGGGTATTGGTAGGGCCACAGTTTTTTCCTGTGCTGTTTGGCTGGAGTAGAGTGGTTTTTCTCTAAACATTTTCTGTCTTGCTAGACCACCTTTCTTCTTATCCTTTAACTAGACAGAGCCAGCTTTTGCTGGGACTTTTTTTTTGGTCTGCAACCATTGGCATTTCCAGATTGCCAGCTTCTTCAGGTCCAAGTCTGAGATGTATGAGGTAAATAGAAAATCCAGGGAACTCACCACTGTGTTGTGTGTTTCTTGGGTCCCAAGGCCCCTGGCTACTGTTTTTTCATCTTTCCATCTTTCAGAAACTTCTTATGATTGTTTTATATATAATGTACCAGGTTTTTAGTTGTTATTCACTAGAGAAATAGGGAAAAGCACATCTATTCCATCTTATGGGAAGCAGAAATTCTCCTTATTTTCTTATTTGCCAAACTACATTTTTAGTCAGAGGAGGGAAGATCAGTAGAGAAAATGACTGTTCTCCCTAAGTAATTGTTTTCTTCCTGCTTAGCACGATGACCAGATGTGCTGGAACAATAATCAAGGTATAGAAATCATTTTGACATAAATTTTCCTTTTTCCAGGAACTCAAACCAAATAGTGTATAATTTCATTTTAAATCAGAGGTTGTGTGCATGCTCCTGATTTTACCCATGATCTGAGAGGAGATAATTTTAAAAATCATTGCTTTAGAGACACAACTCAGTCACTTTATAAATAGGATGTGAGGTGTAGCAAGCTTGAAAGTGGAAGTAACATCCACTCTCGTCCCAAAGGGAAAGTAAATCTGTACTCTCAATTCAGTTCTTCCTCCCACTGTACTATTTGCTTCTAATACTGTTTGCTTCTAGGGTTTCTTTTATTGGAATTTTTAAGAAAACTATATAAATCAGCAAGGAATACATTTGGTTGCAAATAACAGAAACCATTCTTTAGTGGTTTAAATAGAGGTGTATCTGTATCATACAGCCAAATGTTTTACCTCTTGAAAAGATAAATTGTGGGGGTGCCTGGGAGGCTCAGTCATTAAGCATCTGCCTTTGGCTCAGGTCATGATCCCAGGGTCCTGGGATTGAGCCCCACATCAGGCTCCCTGCTCTGCGGGAAGCCTGCTTCTCTCTCTCCCATCCCCCTGCTTGTGTTCTCTCTCTCGCTGTGTTTCTCTCTGTCAAATAAATAAATAAAATCTTAAAAAAAAAGATAAATTGTGAATAAATGAATACATGCACAAAACCCATGTATTTACACCTCCTATACACACACACACACACACACATACACATTTACAAGATCAACTGTCAAATGCTAAGAGATTAAGTAAGATGAGGACTGAGAATCAACCTTTGCATCTGACAATGTAGAGTGTATTGTCTTTGACTAAGTCCATTTCAGTGGAGTTCTGGGAACAGCCTGAGTAGTCCAACAGAATGATTTGTGGTGAGAGTGGAAACTAGCAAGTATAGATGACTCTTGAGGTGTTTTGCTGTAAAGTTGGGCAGAGAACTGGAAGAGCTGGAGGTGGGTGTGGGGCATTTTTGTGTGCTTAAGATTTAAGATATTACAGCATGTGTTTTTTTTTTATTTATTTATTTCAGAGAGTCAGAGTGAGCATGCTGGGGGAGGGACAGAGGGAGCGGAAGAAAGAGTCTCAAGCAGACTCCCTGCCCAGTGCAGAGTGGGACATAGGACTCAATCTCACAACCCTGACATCATGACCTGAGCCAAAATCAAGAGTTGGTCCTTCAATTGACTGAGCCACCCAGGTGCCCCTATAGCATGTTTTTAAGCTGAGAGGATTGATTCACTTTAGGACTAAAAAAAAAAAAAATTGATGATGCAAGGAGAGGAGGGATGATTGCAAAGCTGAGTCCTTGAGAATGTAAGAGAAGGGATCTGATACCCAAAGGAAAGGCTGATAGTGGTGAGAGCAAACACAGTTCATCCATTATATTAGGAGAGAAAAACAATTTTTAAAGTTTTGTTTGTAGATTTTGGTAATTAGACTGAAGAATTTCTCTTTGATTGCACCTGTTTCTTTTTTTTTTTTTTTAAGTTGGTTCCACGCCCAGCATGGAGCCCAATGTGGGGCATAAGCTCATGACCATGAGATCAAGTCCTGAGCTGAGATCAAGAGTTGGAGGCTTAACTGACTAAGCCACCCAGGCGCCCCACACCTGTTTCTGAATATGAACTAAAAGCAAGGTCACCAACTGAGAATGAGAGAGGAGGTGTAGAGGTTTGAAAGGAGAAGAGAACATATAAAATAGAGTGCATAAAAATGAAATGATATTGTACTGGGGATCCTAGCCAATGCAATAAGACAAGGAAAAAAAGTACATATAAGAAAGCAAGAAACTAAGCTGTTATTAATACATAATATGTAGGGGCACCCGGGTGGCTCAGTCGGTTAAGCGGCTGCCTTTGGCTCAGGTCATGATCCCAGGGTACTGGGATCGAGCCCCACGTCTGGCTCCCAGCTCAGCAGGAAGCCTGCTTCTCCCTCTCCCTCTGCCTGCTGCTCTGCCTACTTGTGCTCTCTCTGTGTCAAGTAAATGAATGGAATCTTTAAAAAAAAAAATACATAATATGTATCCACATAGAAAATCCGAAATGATCTACCAACTAAGTACTAGAATTAATGAGTTTAGGAAGATAACTGAATATAAGATCAACATACAAAAACTGCATTTCTATATAGAGTAACAGTTATAAAACATAATTTAAGAAAATATATAACCTAAAGTAACAAAGGATTAGGAAGAGAGATAAAGCTAATATGCAAGATTATTAGTAAAAAAAAAAAACTATAAAACTGCTCTATTTAGTAAACAGATATCGTTCAATTACAATAAGAATTCCAAAGTTTAAGGAAAATCTTGACAAACTGATTCTTATGGAAGAGCAAAAGCCCTCAGATAACCAAGACACTCCTAGAGAAGATTAAGTAGTAACACTTAGTATAAAGCTATTGTAATTAATATGGTATGATATGAAGGAGAGACAAACTGACCAATAGAAGAAAAGAAATATTTAAGAAGGAAACAGCAAATATGTATATTTGATACATGATGTAGAAGGTACTGCAGATTTAGTGTGTACAAAATGCCTAGCACATAATGGGTGATCAGTATATATTTGTTGAATTAATGTTTGGATAAATGATTGAGTAGATAAAGCAATATTTAATATTTGATGCTGGGACAATTGCATACCATTTACATAAATGGCTAATAACCTTTCTGGAAAGCAATTTCATCCAACAAATATTGACTAAGTATCTGCTAAGTGCTAGGCAACTCTGCTAGGTAGAGGGGAGACAAATATAATGAATATATTATTCCTGCAGTTGAGGAAAATCTAAAAAAGTAGTTCCTCCCTCAGACCATAATTAAAATCAATTTCAGATCAATTAAAAACCTAAATGTGAGGGTACTTGGTTGATTCAGTTGGAAAAGCTTGTTACTCTTAATCTTGGGGTGATGAGTTGGAGTCCCACATGGGGTGCAGAGATTACTTAAATAAAACTTTAAAAAAAAAAAACTAAATGTGAAAGGTAAAATTTTAAAACAGTCTGTGGAACAATATCTTTTAGACTTCAGGGTAGGGATGGATTTCTCAAACAGATACAAAAAGTGTTCACTATAAATGAGATAACTGATAAATTCAACTATATTAAAGTTTGGGACTTCACTGCTGTGAAAATGAATAAATTACATCTATATACAACATGTATATCTTAGAAACAATGCAAAGTAAAAATAGCAAATCAGGGAAGATTGTTGATGTGATACTATTTTTATATGATGCTCAAAAAGAAGAAATGCAAACTATTGTGTAGGTATACAATGATACATGGTTAAACATTTTCTTTCTAAAAAAGCAAGAGAGGGCGCCTGGGTGGCTCAGTTGGTTAAGCGACTGCCTTCGGCTCAGGTCATGATCCTGGAGTCCCAGGATCGAGTCCCGCATCGGGCTCCCTGCTCGGCGGGGAGTCTGCTTCTCCCTCTAACCCTCCCCCCTCTCATGCTCTCTCTATCTCATTCTCTCTCTCAAATAAATAAATAAAATCTTAAAAAAAAAAAAAAAAGAAATGGGCACTCTGGGCGCCTGGGTGGCTCAGTTGGTTAAGCGACTGCCTTCGGCTCAGGTCATGATCCTGGAGTCCCTGGATCGAGTCCGGCATCGGGCTCCCTGCTCAGCAGGGAGTCTGCTTCTCCCTCTCACCCTCCCCCCCTCATGCTCTCTGTTTCTCATTCTCTCTGTCTCAAATAAATAAAAATAAAAATCTTTAAAAAAAAAAAAAAGCAAGAGAATGATAAATATAAAATTCAAAACATGATTACCTTGGAGGGAGAAAAGGGGATTGGGATTCAGGAGGAGCACATGGGGGTTTCAAAAGCACTGATAATGTTCTAGTTCACAAACTGGGTGGTGGGTTCATGTGTGTTTGATGTATTATTACACTTCATAGTGAAGGATGTTGCATACACTCTTTCAAATGTATCAAATACCACATAATAAAAACATTTAAGGGGGCGCCTGGGTGGCTCAGTTGGTTAAGCGACTGCCTTCGGCTCAGGTCATGATCCTGGAGTCCCTGGATCGAGTCCCGCATTGGGCTCCCTGCTTAGCAGGGAGCCTGCTTCTGCCTCTGACCCTCCCCCCTCTCATGTGCTCTCTCTCTAATAAATAAATAAAATCTTTAAAAAAAAAAAAAAACATTTAAGGGAGAAAAAACAAAAATACATAGTAACATGTGCCCAATAAGACTTGTAGACAATGGCAGTGAATGGAGGCACCTATGGCTCTTCCCAGTTTAACTCATTGTTTACTGTCTAATCAACAGCATCCCACTCCGCTCCCTCTCTATGTCCACCATCTTGTTCAAGGCAAGGTACTAGCTGTCCTCCTACTGGCTTCCTGCCTCTCTCCGTCCCACCTTCATCTCAGCCTCCTCATTGCTGTCAAAACCACTCTGGTCCCTGGCAGTAGGGTTGAGTTACAGTGTTTTTCTCTGGCTGCACTAGTGACAGTAGGAACTTAGTTCTGCCTTCTCTTCCTTCACATACACATGTAGTAATTCCTTCTCTGCAGGAGTTCTGCCCTGAGGAGCAAAGCATCACAATCACTCCTGTGCCCACCTCTCCCCCCTGCAAAAAACAAAAACAAAAACAAAAAACCATATATAATTTACTTTGGAGAAAAAAGGAAAATCACTTACACATATGTGTGAGGTTTTAGTTGCAGTTAATTAGGCTACCGGCTGGCAAAATCAGATGATTTACCACAAGAAACACAGACATAGAGTGAAAAGTCCTGTATTGGTTTGTTGGACCAGTTATTGCCTTCTTTAAGGTGTCGTGGCGTTTTGTTTTTTTAAGTAAAAGACATGTTTTTATGTCCCCCATAATTACTTAGAAATATAAACATAATACTGTAATAATTCATATATTTAACAAATGTTTATTAAGTATCACTTTGTGCCAGGGAGGCATCAGTGAGCCAAATAGACAAAGCGCCTCATGGTGCTTACATTTCAGAAGGAAGGACAGACAACAAAGAATACACATAATCTCAGTAAGTAAAAAAGTTGTGTTACCAACCAATTAGGTAAAATTTTGTGACAGAAACAAAAGAGAAAAGAAAGCTGATTTAAAACTTTGAGGGAGATTTGGAGAAGAGAGACTAAAATGTTTTCTTTGAAAAGGTGGAGTGAATACTTGAAGGAAGCGAGGGTGTTGACATGAGGTTATCGGGGAACAGCATCCAGAGGGAACAGCTCGGGCAAAGGTGCTGAGGTGGGAACACGTCTCACGTGTGCAGGCGTATCAGAGCTCGAAGGGTTTTGTTAAAAGGGTTGGGCCTTAGGCAGTCTGGGGAGCTGGTGACAAAGCCTGGGGAAGAAGGTTGCCTCTGCTTCTGGTGGTCTGAGGAAGTCGTGGTAGACCAGCAGGACCAGCAGTCAGGAAGGAAAGCTGAGTGGGAACCGGGGGAGAAGAGGAAACGGAAGACCAACCAGAATCTGTGAAACCAAACCCACCTGAGCTGCACACACACCAGACTCAGAACTCGGAGAAGACCAAGATCTGGCAGCAGCTCATCGACAGGGAGAGCCAGCAGATCGGAGACCGCGTGCGTGCCCTGGCACGGGGCCCCCTGTTCCCGCCATCGCAGCACAGGGGTTGCCGCCCACCACCGCCTTCCAGATGTCACACCAAGTCCTCTTGAGGCCACTGCAAACAGGAAGGGGAAGCGAATTTGGGGACATGTAGCTCCTGCTTAGCGACGATGACACGCTTTAAAACTCCGAGGACGCGCAAGGAGGCCAAGGTCGCCAGACTGGGCTGAGCGCGGACGGGGCAAACTAGTCAGGGGTGAGGCCAGAGACGTACACTGGGGTCCAGGTCATAAGGGGTCTTACAGGCCACTGTAAGGACTTGGGCTTTTACTCTTAGTGAAATGAGGACCCTTTGCAGGGTTTTGAGCTGCGGAGTAATTGTTACTTTCAAAAGGAATAACTAAGCCGTTTATTAATGATGTAGCAGTACAATAAGCCCTGAAATAGGCCATCTTATAAACAATGACTTAGACTAAAAGGAAATGTGAGAAATCAATGGATAATGGAAGCATCATTAAATAACTGATATTGAGAAAATTGGACATCGAGGGGAAAAGCAAGTTAGATTCTCATGTTATTCCCCCAGATAAATTTCAGACTGATTAAATAAGGAACTGCATACCATTTACATAAATGGCTAATAACCTTTCTGGAAAGCAATTTCATCCAACAAATATTGATTAAGTATCTGCTAAGTGCTAGGCAACTCTGCTAGGTAGAGGGGAGACAAATATAATGAATATATTATTCCTGCAGTTGAGGAGCCCATATTTTGCTGGGCTATTTTGCAATACATCCCTAGAGTCTTGAAATTGCAAAAGGTAAAATATTTTCTCACTACACAGGTATTTAAAAATGTAACCTGTTTATTTTCTATAGTTCATCATATCCATTGTGAGGCTTTATTAATATAATCCTATATAAATTTCTGATAAATTCATTTGCTTCAAATCAAACTCGGTTAATTCAACTTTTAAATTTCCCCCTCCTCCCCTCCAAGATGACATTTCGATTCTGGGGAGCTTACATATTATCATAGTCCTAAAAGGCACCATCTGTCCCTGATGGTCTTGTCCCCCATCTGCTCTTGGATGAGGCCACCCCCACCCCCATACCAAATACACTGAGATGTTCCAGGAGCCGTAACTGGTCCTGGGAGCTGGGTCTTCCTCAACCTCACCCCCAAGGCCCCTTCAGGTCTGCCTGCTTGCTCTCAGTCACTTTCCCACCACATCCTTCTGGGTATTCCTATACTGCTCAGAAGCTTGAGAGACTGAAAATTATCCCAAGCTCCCTCTGCCCACACACACTTTACCAGCATTTCCATCCCACTTCCCCACCCAGGAAGCAGACACCGGTGCTCTCTGACCTCAGATCCTCAAAACTGTCTGGAGTTCTGTCATCTCTTACCCAATATGTCCTTAGCAGGTGCATCAACCGGAGCTCCGGCCTCCTGGAGACTCCCAGGAGCATCTGACTTTCTCTTCTCTCCCTTAGCCCTAGAAATCTTATTCTGATTTATTTTCCTATGCCTATTTTTTTAATGTCATGACCTAGACCCAGTATGCTCAAAGACCCAAGCTCTTTAAGCCTTTTCTCTACCAAAGACTGCAAAAATATTTTTTTAAATATACAGTACCTGTGCATTAACTCATTTGATTCCCACTACATTTCTTTGGGAACAACCCACCAAGTGTAGTGTCTTAGCTTCCTAGGCTGGTGGAGTGCCTTCAAAGTATAAGGAAGCAGGGGTGGTAGGTGACAAGTGGCACTGGGAATTAAAATTGATTAACACTTCAAATTTTCATTCTATCATGAAGATTTTCCTTTGGTCCCCATAATTCCACTTTGAACATTTATTTTTATTTTTTTTATTTTTATTTTTTTTAAGTAAGCTCTACCCCCAACATGGGGCTTGAACTCATGATCCTGAGATCAAAAATCACATGTTCTACTGACTGAGCCAGCCAGGCACTCCCACTTTGAGCATTTTAAAATAAATGAACAGTAAAAACAAACAAGCAAATAAGTAAGTGAGTAAGTAAATAAATAAATAATAACTAAATGAACAGTGGTATGCTTTCTATTCTTCCCCCTCTGACAAGAGAAGAGTCTTGGGTTTGCCCCAGATTGGAGCTCTGAGATCAGGAAGTAGATAAGAAATAACTTGCAACTTTTTTGTAGTGTTATTATTTTGTTTTTATAATTTCATGGAAAGATGTAAGACATTTTTTTATCCTGCAAGATATCCATGTGATACTAGCCTAACTGCCCATCTTGGTTTCTTGACATCCCCAAGATGTGGTAGAGTAAAGACCAAATATCCATTCCTTCCCTTCTATCTTAAATTAACAGAACTCCATTTGCTCTTTGCCACCCAACTAAAAGACTATATCCCAGCCTCTCTTGCAGTCATGTGTAGACTGATGGCTAAATTCTGGCCAATGGAATGAAAACAGAATGTTATATGAGACTTCAAAAGTCTCATTAAAATCTGATCTTGGGGTGCCTTGGTGGCTCAGTCGGTTAAGCATCCGACTCTTGGTTTCGGCTCAGGTCATGATCTCATGGATTGTGGGATCAATCCCTACGTTGGGCTCCATGCTCAGTAGGGGTCTGGTTGGAGATTCTCTCCCTCTGCCCCTCCCTGTACTCTCTCTCCCTTTCTCTCTAAAATAAATATATCTTTAAAGAAAAAAAAACCTTTAAAAAATCTAATCTTAGATAAAACCCTTACAATAAAAATCATGTTCAATCAGAAAATACTGGAAATTTTCCGTTGAAAATCAGGAATGAATTAAAGGTGCCTGCTCTTATCACTTCAGTTCAGTATTTTATACAGATCCTGTGCAACACAAAAAATCACGAAAAAGAAATTAAACACATAAGGATTGAGAAGGAGGAAATAAACTGTTATTATTTGCAGATGAAATGATTGTCTAGATAGAAGTCCCCTAAAGAATTTAAAAATAAATTATTAGACATAATAGAAAACTTTGATATGATAACAAATTCAATTTCATTTCCATATACCAGACAATTTAAAAAATATCTTTAAATATCAATATCATGGATTTACAATACTATAAAACTATAAAAATTTTAGGGGAAAAAACAAAAGATGTGCAAAATCTATACATAGAAAATTAGGAAATTTTAGCAAAAAAACATTAAAGAATACCTAAACAGAGAAATACCCCATCTTACGGATAGGAAGATTTTATCATAAATATGCCAGTTCCTATCTCATGGATAGGAAGATTTTATCATAAATATGCCAGTCTCTCCAAACTGATCTCCACATGTACTGCAAATCAGTTACAGTCAAATATCTCAACAAGGTTTTTCATAGAATATGAGAAGTTGATTCTAATATATATGGAGAAGCAAAAGGCTAAGGATAGACAAGATATTTTTGAAGAAGAAAAATAATGCAGAGAATTATCCTAGCCGATATAATGATTTATTGTAAAGTTATAATAATGAAGGCAGTGTGGTAATGATGTAGGAATAAACAAACTCACCAATGGATAGAATAGGGAGCCCACAATCAGACCCATGCGTATTTGAACCTTTAAGACATGTTGGAAGTAGAAAGTGGGAAAAGGAAACACTGAATAACAAATGGGGCCAAAAAAATGAAATCTGAACTTATTTCACATTTTACACAAAAAATCGAACCTAGAGGCATTAAAAGCTTAAATGTCAAAAGCGAACTTTAGCCTTTAGAAGAAAATATAAGCAAAAATCTTTCTGATCTTAAGATAGGGAAGAGTTTTCTAAACAAGATGCAAAAGCACACTAATCATAAAAGGTGTTATTAACAAATTCAGAGACATTAAAATGAGTCATCAAAACATGTCATCAGCATACTGTAAAGAAACTAAAAAGTTGCAAGTAGAAGAAGTAGCATGCAGAATATATAAAGATTCCTGCCAACAAATAAGAAAAAGAGTAACCTGATAGAAAACTGTGCTAAAGATTCAAACAGGCCTTTCACCAAAGAGGAAACAGATACAGCTAATAAACATGAAACACCCTCAACCTCATTATTGGGGAAATGTAAATCAAAACCACACAGAGATATCATTGTACAACTGTCGATAAAAGTGACGAAGTCTGGCAACATCACGTTTGAAGGGAGTGTGAATCAATGTGATCACATTGCTGGTAGAAATGTAAATTTAACATAACCACTTTGAAAATTAGTTTGTCATCTGGTAAAGTTGTTCATGCTTTAAGACCCAGTAATTCCACATTTAGGTATTTACCACCCCCCCCCAAAAATTAGCACCTTTGTGGTATAAAATAGATAGGAGAAGATTCATAGCCAGAAAGTCTGTATTAGAAAAAGAAATAGAAACAACCCAACTCTCTACTGGCAGGAGAAAACATAAATACAATTTGGTAGAGCCGCACAATGAACTATAATACAGAGGTGAAAATTAATGTACTGCAGTTTTACTAAACACGTGGATGTCTCGGAAACAACACTGAGTAAAAATAGGCTAGAGAAGAGTAAATACAGTGCGATACTAATTTTATTAACCAAGCAAGCCCGATTATGTCTTTATTTAGGTGTACGAGCATATTTGGTAAAACTCCTTTTCAAAAGGCAAAGGAATGGCAAACACCTAATTTAGGAGAGGAATAACCTGGGTAAGAAGCAGAGAGCAGCGACAGAGGGGTCGCCCTTACTTAGGTCAAGGGAAAATGCTGGTGAAAGGCTAGTTCTTGTTTGGGCCTTAGTTCCAGTAGGTGTAGATTAGCAAAGAAAAATAACATGAAGTAAAAGGGGGCCATGCATGCACCCATCATGAGAGTGTGCCATGAGTCAAGACTTTTAATTGCATTCTGCGCATTTGAAACCCATGTTTTAAATCTTTTTTTTTTTTTGGAAGGCTGTGAAAACTGTAAAAGCTGTAAGCAACTCCTCTTTAAAAGTCTCAGTTAATGACCTGGAACGTGCTTTTATGGCTTTCCAATGAAGGGTGAAGTGTTGCTGTTCTTGTCAACAAACTGTCAAACTGCATTTCCAGCAGCTGAAGGTCAGGGGGACTGATTTTTGAAAACCTTGGCTGGGAACTTTAGGAAAGAAACAAAAAAAAGGTGTCAGCGAAGGCTCCCTAGGGACAGTTTACAGTTTATTTTAAAAATCTGGTTCCAAAAGGCTCATTTAAATTCTAGAAAAAACAAATAAGAGTATTGCAAAGTAAATGTTTATTTTAAATGTCAGAGTTTCAGATCACATTTATATTGTAACATGCCTTGCACTACTTTCCTTCTGTGTGAGTCATTATTAAATTATCTTCATAACTTCATATAGCCCTCATTTTCCTCATAAAAACATAGAAAGGCATTTTGGTTTAGAAGTAGCAACTAGGGGCACCTGGTTGGTTCAGTCCACAGAGCATGTGATTTGATCTCGGGGTCATGAGTTCGAGCCCCAAGCTGGGCGTAGAGCTTACTTAAAAAAAAAATTAGAAATAGCAACCAAAAATGGAGTTTGGGGGGCTAGAATAGAAGTGCATTTAAAGCAGCACTCTGCTCCCCAAGAGGGCAAACAATCAAATACACACTGTCCACCATCTCTTGGGAACTCTATGCTCCAGTTCAAAGTGACTGCACTTAGGAAAAGAAAGGAGCCCCATACCGTAAGTCCCTGCTGTGGTTCCAACCAGCTTTGCATTTAGAATCCCACTTCCCCATCTGTTGAACTTCAGGGACCAACACCTGCCTTCCCTACCCCACCGTCAGTGTGATGTTCTTCTACATACGGTTCTACACGTTGACAGTCAGTGTAGTCACGGAGGAATAATGGGGGACCCCTGGGACGCATATAGTCCCTTTACACCCACTTGCTTGGAGCATGATGGTTCTAAGCGCAGTGGCCACGGAGTTCAAAGTTCATTTATTTTTGCATTTCTAACGGAACTCATCAAATCCTATCTGATGTGTTTGATGTCAAGTCCCTAAGTGTAGCTCCACGTTTATAACCTTGGTCCCCTGATAAAAAATATAATCCATTCTGCAGAAACCTGTTTCATGATGATCCAGTTTACATGGTGGCTTCTAGAAAAATGTTTTGGCGACCACCGAGGATTGCTGGTCACTGAAATATTAATTGTATAGTCAATGTAGAGCAATACATGAGGGCTTCACGTTACACAGCGGGTGGTAACCTGGTGCCTTTGAAACAAACGCTTGTCCCCATTACTTCACATTATCATTTCAAAAGCACTTTATCTTTCTTTCTGCCTGATCGCTCTTTGAGGGCGACACTCCCAAAATGTCAGTTCCAAATTTCTCTGCCCTTCAGCTTCCCTGACAAGTTAATGATCTGTGAATAAATCCTTAAATATCCTCAGGGATCCGCCGTGTGAAGGAATCCTATCAGAAACCGAAGAATCCTTCCGAAATGAAAATACCCTCCTTGTTCCTGAGCTGGCCTGGAGTTTTATACAAGGGGCTCTCAGGGCTGTGGGAGGAAGCAAACCCCTCACAGGACCCCGGCTTTCTTTTAGTTGATCTCATTGTCTTTCGGGGAAGACAAGGGGAGAAGCATTCTAGAAAATCTTTATCTCTTATTTTTTTCAAGAGGAGTAGGAGGAAGATCAAAAATAGTTAGGTCTGGCAGCTTAATCTGGGCTGGCTGTTTTTGCCAGCAATCTGTAAAATGTGTTTTTCAAGGATAAGAAGTTTGGGCCCCGGGCCAAAGCTCATGTCTGTCATCCGCAGGAAGAGAACCGATCCCTTCAACCCACCGCAGAGAACCGATCCCTTTAACCCACTGCTATGTTCTGTTTACCTTTGTGCTTGACCGTGAGCACCACGCCTGCCACCGGCCTAGGGCTGCTCAGAGCTGACCCGCTCCTCCCTCCAAACAGAGCCTTCGTGCCCTCGGGTCGGGTGAGCGTGGCAGCACCCGTTCCTGGGATTGGTCTTTAGTTTTTACATGCTGCTTAAGAGGCTCAGAAAGGGAACTTGAAGTTCTCTTGCTTTTCTAAAGCACGCAAAGGGGGTTTCCTAAGAAGTCAGAAGAAGGTGTACGTGCCCTCGGGCATCCAACCACGGATTGTCTCTGGGGGCAAGAACTCTCTGGTGGAATCTGGTGTTCATTCATTATGCAAAACTTCATTCTAGCCAGTAGCTAACAGTCCGGTCGGTGCAGCCCAGCTACTTCTTGGGGCTTGAGGGGATGTCTGCTAAGCCAGGTTTCCTGTTTCCTGTAGAACTCACCACAGCAGTGCGGAAGGTGTGGGCAAGGGCGGAAGGCTTAGGCGTGAAAAAGAGATAGGATTGGCAACACATCAAGGGCTCAAGCCTCCCTCCTCATCCTCCCTCCTTCCCTGGGGAAAGCCATCTCCTCAGGGCTGGAAAGGCGGGGGTGGGGGGTGGGGGGGAACCAACTCCTTGGGGAACTGCTCAAGGCCATGTTTCACAGGAGGCCAGACATGGGTGGATTTCCCTCCCTCCTGTTCCCTACCTGGCCCCTGAGCTTCTTACTCGCTCCTTCCTTCCCATTGAAGGCAAAGTGGACCAGCCCAACTGAGAACTGATGGGGGGGGGGGGGGGGCCCTGACCAACAGGCAGTGAATGAAAGAAGGACAGAGTGAATAAGTCCCCTGCTCAGCCCAGCTTCCCCAAACGCTGCTCCTCAAGCTGGGGTACTGAGTATTGAGGAGGACAGACTGGGGCTGGAGGACGAGGTGGGGTGGGAAGGATGAAATGTCATAATCTCAATTCTATTCAAAGATTCCGAAAGGGAAGATTGAGTTTTTAAACCTGTAATGTTGCTTTTTTTAATTAACCCTTGTTTTTCTGTAGTTGGGTCCAGCTAAGCCCCCCATCGTGTGTGTTTAAGAAGCAATGACCCAGTGATGGTGCTGGCCACTCCTGCCCCACCTTGTAGCATCCAGCCGGCTAAAGGCCCATTCTTCAGGCACTCACAGAGCTCATCCTGTGCCCCGGATGAGAAAGCTGGGGTCCTCCACAGGGAGCTCGCAGTCTAGCTAGGAGGAGACAAGTTCACAGGGCCCTTCAGTGTGAAAGGCTGGGGCTCTGACTGGGGTCTGTAGGGGGTCAGGGACCTCCAGAAGTGCTGGAAAGAGGGAGCAGAGCATAGGGTTGGGATCAGGAGACAGCTCGCTTACTAAGCAGTTACACCGCCCTGGTCAGGTCCCCTGCCCTCCCTGGGCCTCCATTCCTTCACCTGCCAGGTAAAGCACTTAGAGGCTCTGGGGATCTCCAGACTCCAAGCCTCTTTTCACCCACACCTGTGCAGAGCTGTTTGCTCTCAGAAGACAGAGTCCCGCCCCAGGGCAGTTCAGGTGTGTGGTAAAGGATGAGCCGGGCTGTCCTGACTCTCTAGGAACCCAAAACAGCCCCTGCTGGCCTCAGAGGGTCAGAGTTTGCCTTGCAGGGAGGGGGATGGGCGTGGTAGGCTGTTGGCGGCACTGATTCTGAAATCCTGCCAACAGGGCAATGGGCAGGCCTGGTGGAAATCAGGGCATGTTTTCGCCCAAAAAACCCAAGTCGAATCTCTCTGTGGCAAAGGTGCTAAAGATTTGTCCTGGGGTGGTGAGCACGACAGCCAAACCCAGCCTAGAGAGAATGCCCCCCGCTGCCCCCAGCCCCGCCACCCCCTCTTCCCATTCCTTGCTAGGCAGTCCCTGAACGGAGTGTCACCTCATCTGGGCAGCTGGGGGTGGGCACATCACACCCTGCCTCCCACCAAAACACACGCAGCGTTTTGTGTAGACGTGAAACCTAAGAGACTCCAGCTGCAGAAACACACCTGTCCTCCTCCCGCAGGTACTGCCATTTTCAAGGCCAGTATTTAAGTCCTGAGGAATTCCTGCCCATCTGTTCAAGATTTAGCCTCAGTGGCCTCCTCCTACCCAACCTGTGGGCTTCCATCTTCCTGTGTGCACAAGAGCACAGCATTGCAATTTATCTGTGGACCTGTCCTTCTCCCCACCAGGCCCCTGAGCAGGTTCTCAAGGGCAGGAACGGCTCAGTGCAGGGCATCCATCACCTAATCCCAAAGCCTCTACCAATACCCAAGTGCTGGGAATGTAATCAATTCCAAGTACTCTGTCCTCAACTATTCTCATATTACTTTTTATAGCCTCAATTCCTTCCACAGCTGTGTACTTACTTATGTAGACCTCATCTTTATCTTATTAAATGGTGGTGTTGGGTCATCTGGGGTGAGAAAGCCGGGGTGGGGGGTGGGGGTAAATGCTGAGACTCTGGCTACTACTATTTCTAGGAGTAACAAACTGTCTTTCTGTGGCCCAGGAGTCTCATGTCTTCCACCAATAGCCATGAAATTGTGGCACACTGATTTATTAGCATATAAGGAGGGCAAAATCCCAGGCTCTTCGCAGTGCTTGACAGCGTGGGGCATTGCAGGTCGCAGAAAGAACAGGCCCGAGGGAGCACAGCCTGTTCTAGGAATTGCCAGATCAGAATGACTATGGCATAAACGTGGGCCATGGGGTGGCAAGCACTTTCTTCCTTCAAGCTTTTGCTCAAATATCACCTCCATAGAGTGATCTTCCTTGACTATTCTATCTATGACCATCCTATCCATCTGGGAGCTATCAAGATCCTTTAATGTATTTTGTGTTTCCTTTTTAGGGTAATGATCCCTTTAGTAGTGTGAGGAGTTCATTCATTGAAAGAGAGCAAGACCAGATAGCAGGTTGGTGCATAATCCAGAAGGACAATGCTAATCTGGATTTAGGACATTAGGAGTAGAGAGAAATGCGTGAGTGTTAAAGCTATGAAGGATATAGAATTGACAGGACTTGGTGATTGATTGGATGTGGTATACAGGTGAGTGAAGGTCACAGATGGCCATTATGATGATGAGGTGATTGGTTCAGGGAGTTCAGGGGAAATGGGGCACACCTCAGGGGAGAGTTTCAAAGTGCAAAATTTTGGCTTAATATTATCTGCAAAACTGTGGGGAAACAAAGATACAAATGTAGGGATCCGAAGGGGTATGTGCACCCCGATGTTTATAGCAGCAATGTCCACAATAGCCAAACTGTGGAAAGAGCCAAGATGTCCATCGACAGATGAATGGATAAAGAAGATGTGGTATATATACACAATGGAATATTATGCAGCCATCAAAAGGAATGAGATCTTGCCATTTGCAACAATGTGGATGGAACTGGAGGGTATTACGCTGAGCGAAATAATTCAATCAGAGAAAGACATGTATCATATAACCTCACTGATATGAGGAATTCTTAATCTCAGGAAACAAACTGAGGGTTGCTGGAGTGGGGGTGGGTGGGAGGGATGGGGTGACTGGGTGATAGACACTGGGGAGGGTATGTGCTCTGAATTGTGCAAGACTGTTGAATCTCAGATCTGTACCTCTGAAACAAATAATGCAATATATGTTAAGAAAAAAAAAAGAAGAAGAAGAAGATAGCAGGAGGGGAAGAATGAAGGGGGGGAAATCAGAGGGGTAGACGAATCATGAGAGACAATGGACTCTGAAAAACAAACTGAGGGTTCTAGAGGGGAGGGGGTGGGAGGATGGGTCAGCCTGGTGATGGGTGTTAAAGAGGGCACGTTCTGCATGGAGCACTGTGTGTTATGCACCAACAATGAATCATGGAACACTATCTAAAACTAATGATGTAATGTATGGTGATTAACATAACAATAAAAAAAATTTTTTAAACTGTGGGGAAAGCCTGGAAACATTGCTTGACATAAATCCAATGGCAAGTGGTTTGTTGCTGGCTCCAGAGTCAGAATGTGGCTCAGCAGGGGAGACCTCAAGGAGAAGTGGGTTACAGGGCTTTCTGATGACGGAGGCCAGCACCAAGTTAGACAGTCCCCATTTAACTTGACCTTTTCACACCTTCTCCAATTTCTCTTTTTCTTTTCAATACTTTCATTGATGGGGAGCCCAGATGGTTAAGTGTCTGCCTTCGGCTCAGGTCATGATCCCAAGATCCTGGCATGGAGCCCCACATAGGGCTCCCTGCTAAGCAGGGAGCCTGCTCCTCCCTCTCCCTCTGCCATTCCCCCCCCCTCCCCCCGCTTGTGCTCTCTGGCTCTCTCTGTCAAATAAATAAATAAAATCTTAAAAAAAATACTTTCATTGGCATTATAAAAATTTTAAACTTTTATTTCCATGCACTAAAATGCCCAGTTCTTGAGTGCACATCTCCATGAATTGTTAGCTGTACATACACTCATGTAACCACCCCTCAAACCAAGACGCAGAATGTCCCATCTCCCCAGAAAGTTTTCTGAGCCTCTTCCAAGTCCAAGGTCACAATCCACTCCACGGTCACCACTGTTCTGACTTCTATTATCTTAGATTATTTTTGCTGATTCTGGAACCTTACTTTCTTTTTTATTATTATTATTTATTTTTTATTCTTATGTTAATCCCCATACATTACATCATTAGCTTTAGATGTAGCGTTCCATGATTCATTGTTTGTGCATAACACCCAGTGCTCCATGCAGAATGTGCCCTCCTCAATACCCACCACCAGGCTAACCCATCCTCCCAACCCCCTCCCCTCTAGAACCCCGTTTGTTTTTCAGAGTCCACCGTCTCTCATGTGGAACCTTACTTTCTTGTGTGTAGCTTCTTTCTGTCATCATGACTGTGAGGTCATGTTGTTGCATGTTTCAGAAATTTACTCTTTATTATAGCTGTGTAATATTCCATTGTGTAAATATGCCACAATTTGTTTTCCATTCTCCTCTTGGTGGGGGGGGGGCGGCTTTTGGGTTATTTGGAATAAAGCTACAGGAATTTTCTTGTTTGAGTCTTTGTGTCCATTCTCATCTGACAATTCCAGGGAAGCCCGTGTTTCCTGTGTATGAGTGGGTGTTATTAAAGGAAACCCTTCCTGACAAGGCCTTGAACTTGCTGTGGGTCTCTGCCTGGGGTAGCCTTAGGGATCGGCAGGTCCAAGAAGCACTGGACAGGAACTCAATTCTCCATGACTGAGGGTAACGTCATTTTACCTCAACTGTTTCTGTTTTATCAAAGATCAAGAGGATTTGGGGGGAACATACCAGGGGTCTTGAGCAACTATTTTCATGCACTTAGGAACTTTTACATACTTCCCAAGGACCAGAGCTGGAGAAGGAGATGGAACCAGGATACAGGATGGGCCCTATGGACCTGGACAGTGGCACAGAGGTACATACAGCCTGTGGCCCTAAGTCAAGCGGATAGTTTTCCCATATCAATGGAAAATATTTTCACTTCTGTGTAATCACACTCCTAGTGTAAGCAGCCGTCATGAGGATTCAGACGAAAGAGGTAATCTCATTTCTGCTAAAGGTCTTCTCACACCCCTGATTCCTTGTGGGAACATGACATTCTCATAGACCCCATTTCCCTTCTAAGCCCCTTCGCAAACACTTCTGATCTCTCAGACAACTCCTCCAGTAAATGCTGAGATTCCTAATGCTAGACTCCTCCTCAGACATCCCAGATTTTAGAAGAGAAGGGGAATTCTCCTTGATCAAGCATGGCTATGTGCCAGGTATTATGTGAGGGAGTTTATATCCCTTTTCTTATTCAATCTTCACAGCAACACAGGGAGATGGGGGTTATCACTCCCCTTTGACAGATGAGGAAACAGAAGTGCAGAGAGGTTAATTAACTTGCTCAAAGTCACACACCAGAGCCCAGATTGATCTCAGACAGGTTTGACTCTTTCTTGTCCAACACACAACCCCTTAGGGATTGTGTGTGTCTGACCAGACCTCCTAGCCTGGCTTGCACTGTTTCTGGGTCTAAAAAAAGTGCCGTTCTTTCAAACAACTCTGTGGAATTCCACTGTCCTTTTATAACTTTATTACATGGAAAATAATCATAGGTCTTGAGGTTAAAGTAATACCAACCCAGAATCACATGGGGCCCGATTTTAAAAAGCTTACCGTGACACCAGTGTGTGACGGGGACTTCCACAAATCTGCAGGCCAAAGGGGGTTCCCTTTGGGGGAATTCTCTTAAAATATAGAGCGTTCTATTCAAAGCGTAGAAATGCCCAGAGCTGGCTTCTCTGGCCTCCCTCTCACACTTCTCAACCCTCAGACGGGCCTGGGCAGGAGTTCGTGCGTGTTCACGGCAAGGAAAACCTGCGTTCTTGGGGTGGGCCCGGGGGTACTTTAAGGGGTGTGCCCAGCTGCCAGGAAGGTGCAGAAGAAAACAAAAGACTTATAAACGAACATTTGAAGTTCTGTGTTGTCGGTATGGGATGCTCTAAGTTTGTGAGAAGCCTTCCAGAGGAGTGAACAAATAGGTCCCAGATCATTCTAGAAAGGAACCCCAGGACACTGGATATCAAATAGCAACAGCGAGCCCTGGAGATAGAGGAAGAGGGTGCTTCAGACTTGGCCCTCAGACATATTTCAGAGGGTCTCAGGTCAAGTCAGCCACGTCACCATGGTCCGGGGACAGTCTACCAGGAGGCCCCCTGTCCACTGGAGGTATCAGCCTGCTTGCTTTAAGGGACCAAGGACATGGGGGTTAGGCCTGGGAAGAGGGGGCCCTGTGAGGAGAAGGAGCCACAGAGAGTGGATTCCGATTGCTGTAGGAGGGGAAGTCCCCACATGGCCAGACCCAGAGAGAAAGGGGGTTGGTTCCAAGAGGCCTCACCCTCCAGTCCAGCCAAGAGGTGGGCATCGCACCCGGGAGCAAGCTGCTGCCTCTGGCAGCCCTGAGCAGTTTTCCCTTTTACAGAAAGGAAAAGGAGGGGAAAGGCTGTGAATGCTGGCCGGGCTCCCAGAAGCCGGCCTGCCGCCAGCCGCTCACCGGGCCAGTGGGCTTGGCAAGCGCAGGTCAGCGCCCAGGCCAGAGCCAGAGGCGGAGCCCCGGGCCCTGGTACCCGCCCCCCGGCCCCCCGCCCCGCGCCCTGTCCCTCGAAGGCCCCACCCCTCGAAGGCCCAGAAAGAGCACTGGGTTGGGAGTGGAAGTCCCAGCTGAAGGCCAAACCAGCTTCGTCCCACGAGCATCGGTGGCTGGCCACAGCCTGGGGCTGGAGGACCCGCGAGCCCCCCGAGGGGCTGGGCTGGGCTGTAGGTTTGCCCCCCTCGCCGTGAGGCCCGGCCGTGCCTCCTGCGCAGTTCATATGCTCAGCATTCCGGGCCCATTTACTGCCTGGTTAATGGGGAGCCCCGGCAGAGCCCATGACGGGAGGCCCAGCGCATCGGGGTTCCCAGTGGCCCTGTGAAGCGCAGATAAATGCCTCCGCCCCTGTCGGCCTCAGCTTCCTCAGATAGAAAATGCCGCTAATACGGCACAGAGCTGCTGGGTGGGTGAAACCAAGTAACATATGGGAAGCGGGGGGGGGGGGGGGGGCATAAATAAATGAGAGTTCTCTTTTCTTCTCTTTTCCCAAGCAGCTGGAATCCGTGATCACTTCCTTCCCTCTAGAGAGGGGGTGAGAAGCCGGGTGAGCCTGGTGGGAGCAAGGGCCTCACTGGTTTTAGGGTCACATCGTCACTCTGGAGAGCAGATGATGCACATCTGCCGCGCCCCCACTTAGCTTGGGAAGAGGCCTCCTGCTGAGGCTGGGGCCGCACTGTGCAACAATGTGCCGTTTAAACACAGGGGGTGTGAGCACCTCACCCCCCCAGAAGGGCCTCCTGCAACCCGATCCTGAAGACAGACATATACCTTCTCTGAAGCTCGCTGACTCCTCCTACATCCCCCCGATTCTCAAGGCTGGCACTAGGCTGGCAGGAGTGCGGGAAGGAGAGGCACAAGTCTTTTTTTCTTTTTTTTTTTTAAGATTTTATTTATTTATTTGAGACAGAGAGCGTACAAGCAGGGGGAGCAGCAGACAGAGGGAGAGGGAGAAGCAGACTCCCCGCCGAGCAGGGAGCCGGATGTGGGGCTGGATCCCAGGACTCCAGGATCATGACCTGAGCCGAAGGCAGACGCTTAACGACTGAGCCACCCAGGCGCCCCTGAGAGGCACAGGTCTTAACATAATGTTTTGGAACAGAGTGCAGGCCGTACATGTGGCCTTTCAGTGAGAGGGAATTTTAACCCCTAATGGTCCTAGCCCTAAACAAGCCTCCTGGTGCTTCCTGCTGGTGGGACTCTAGGTGTCCAAAGCTACGAGGCTGATGGATGCGCACATCACTTTACAGATGTGATGACAAAGCACGCTCAGTACACTATTTCCTGTGATCCTCACTGTAAACCAAGGAGGCAGGCGGGAAAAGAGTTCTCCCCTTTTTATAGACAAAGGCATTGAGTCCCGGCGAGGTCCCATGGCTTATTAGCTGGAGGACTGGAACGCGTTCACCCGTGCAGACTCGGCCCGTTACAGGCAGGCAGGAGGGAGCCTCGTTGTTCAGCCTCATGCACTGAGCTCTGGCAAGACATCGGCAAAAGCACACTCGCGTATGCGTACACACGGGGGCTCGGTTTCTTCCCAGGTTCCGCTTCCTGTCCCCAAGGATAGGAAAGGGACACGGAGAGGACCCTGCCCCGTACTGTACCCTCCACTTTGGGAAAACAGAACGCAGGGGCCGCGCCAGTGCTGGTGGCTTCTCTAGAGTCTGAGACCGCCTTTTAGTCGGGCCCAGGCACGTTCAGGCTGTCCCCACAGAGCCCGGGGCTCCCTTACGCCCTGCGTGTGCGCTGCTGCTGACGGGGCCACCGGGGACCCCTGTGACTGGCGCTCTGTCTCGGGCCCGTGCGAGCCAGGGCCCAAGCCCTCCCCCGGCAGGCGCTAACAGGCGCCACCAGGCCGCCACTGCGGGGACCAGGCCAGGCCTTCCGCACCGAAGGGGCAGAGCGGTCGTTTCAGACCCGCTCAACTCGCATCACCCGCATGTTCCCGGGCTACAGCCCTCCTCACGGTGGTGCGGTACTGCCCAGGGGATGCCGAGTGTGGAGGGGGGCCCAGGCAGAGTCCGGAGGCATAAAAACAGAGACATCAGAGTCCCATGCTTTTAGATTCAAATCCCGAACCCCTTTCTTAGCAGCAGGGTGATCTTGGGAAGCCACTTAGCCGGTTTCCTTATTTGGAAACTGGGGATAATAATAGCACCTACCAGGGGCACCTGGGTGGCTCAGTCGTTGAGCGTCTGCCTTCGGCTCAGGTCATGATCCCAGGGTCCTGGGACCGAGCCCCGCATAGGGCTCCCTGCCCAGTGGGGAGCCTGCTTCTCCCTCTGCCACTCCCCCGCTTGTGTTCTTGCTCTCGCTCAAAAAAAAAAAAAAAAAAATCTTAAAAAAAAATAATAGCACCTACACATGAGTTGTTAAGCAATTTAAATGAGATAATGCACCTGAGTCACTGGACGCAGTGCTGCTATGGTGAGTGCTCAGTCCACGTTCATTGTCACTCAAAGGTCGGCAAAGTTAACTCTTTTCACAGCCGTTGTGCGGTGCAAATAGAAGGTGTTCTCAGAGCTGCTCATCACATAACATGTCCTAGGCTTCACCTTTTACTTTATGTCTGGTGTCTCCCACTGGAATAGCATTTCCATGAGGGCAGGGATTTGTGACTGTTCACCAATGTATCCTCGATGCCTAGAAGACCATCTGGTGCAAAATGAAACCTCGGTTTGTTGGCTGAAAGAAAGACAGGAAAAGAGAGAGAGAGAGACTGAAAGAAGTAAAATCTCCCTAAGAATGCCCCTGACAAGGACGGCCCAGGGGAACCATTGCAGATCAAAGACCTACCCTGCCTGTTGGTTTTGTTTTCTGGTTTTGGGGTTTTTTATTTGGCTTTTTAAAAAAAAATTATGATTATCAGACAGAAGAACTAATGATGTATTTAGAAACATTTGCAGTTGGAATAAGAAGCAGGAGATGATTTGCCGCCTGTTTGCTCTGTTGAGATCCCACTGGTAAAAATACTTGCATCAAATGAAACTGTCAAGTCCTAGATTTTTTTTTCTTTCTGCTTGAGGCTGAAGGTCATCTCACTTCCTCTTCACTCCTGGATGTTGACTCTGTCACTGTCCGCACTATACCTTCTGTAAGAGGTGTTATGTCGTGTTGCTCTGTTAAGAGGCTTGCCTTTGCAGTCATAGCCAAGCCAAAACAAACGGTCACTGGGGCTGTATTCCTGATGCTGAACTAGAGCTGACCTTCTCTGAGCTGCCTCCTGGAGATCACCAATGTATTATAAAAGGATAAAACTCAGGAATAGCCAGAGGGAAGAGATGCACAGGGCAAGCTATGGGGGAATGGTGCCGAGCTGCTGTGTCCCTCCAGGTGCACCATTCTCCCCGAATCTCCATGCCTTCACCACGAAAGCTCCCTGCATGCTGTTTTTATAGAGGCCAGGACAGCCGTGGTGGCCTGAGCTGGCTTGGCATCCACATGGGGTGGGAGCTGAGGGGGGCAAAGGAGCCATGATCCAGATTTCTGAGAGCAGAGCAGCAAGGAAAGCAGAAGGTGACCACGGCACTCCCTCAGTCACACCCGACTAAAGGTCTCACCAGCCCCTTAGAGCAGCGAGACTGGAAGCGGTGCCGAAACCCCACTACTTAGGGTTTATTTGATGGCCCTGTAATTATGCAGAAATTCCTGATAGATTCAGCGGCATCTGGTTCTCATTCCAAGCGTGGGCTCAGTCATTTCAGGATATTCTTTCAGCGGCCTGTTTAGTTCTTAGAGGTTTCTGAACCAGGTAAGCCCCAAAGGAAAAGTGTAAGCAAGATTCTGCATGGGCAGAGCAAGGGAGCAGCCCGTCGGGACGGGGCCTCCTCCAGGCTGGCCCCAGGCTGCCCGTGCTCCTTGTCACGCGAGGCATCCACCTCAGCCACCTCAGACCCTGCTGCCCACGGGGAGGAGGGGGCATTTGGGGCCAGTTGGGGGAGCCCCTCTTTCACCTGGACTTGGTCTAGAAGGGGCTAATTGTCAGCAGATTTACCTTGTCGTAAATAGTCTGCCCTGAGCTCCCCATGGACTTGTGAGGTGATGTGGACTGATTTTCAGTTTCAAAAGATATCCTTGCAGCCCAGTTCACCGGGCTGACACCTGAGAGAAGAGCCAAGGGAGGGCCCTAAGAGTGGGGGTGGGGCAGGGATCTCTGCCCCTCCCCACCCTGGCGAGAGGAAGAGAAAGCGCAGAGGTCCCCATCAGGTTTGGGGGGGGGAGGGTGCTTGGGGCAAGTACTCCATAGAGGGTCTGCAGAGCCCAGCAGACCAGGCTTCCAGGGAAAGGCCCGGGGTCACTGAAAACATCCCAGAAGAGCTCTCCAGGCAGGATAGGTCCAGAATGCCTGCCTGCACTGGAAGAAACCAATCTCATCATGGTCAGGGATGGCATTTTCCTGGACACTGCCAAGGTGAGCAGTTCCATATATGTACGTAGCCCTCTGTGTTTCTTCTTCTGTGAAATGCCTGTGTATCATTTTTGCCCCTCTTTGCCTATTTTTCTATTGAACTGCTGGTCTCTTTCCTACTCCCTGCATCCCTCCTGGAGTCCCCAGACCCTTGATCTATTCTTGATTCTAATCCTTTGTCCCTTCTGTATTATACATATCTTTTCCCAGTTTGTGGCTTATCTTTTGAAATTCTTGAAAGCACCTGTGATAAACTGAGATTCTTAAACTTAACGTAGTTGAAATTATGAATCTTTTATGGTTTGTGATCGCCTGTGTGTGTCTTGTT
This sequence comes from Mirounga angustirostris, assembly GCF_029215605.1. Lineage (NCBI taxonomy): Eukaryota > Metazoa > Chordata > Mammalia > Carnivora > Phocidae > Mirounga > Mirounga angustirostris. Next base: position 87,964,658 of record NW_026991720.1, on the reverse strand, counting down.
CCATTTTGTTCTGGTTGGGTGTCCCACCCTCAGGAAGCTGCTGCCGCTTAGGGACCCATGCCCATGCCCCAAGGTGGGGACGGGCAGGCTCTCTGCCCACCTTGTCGTCCAGAAGGGCCCTGCACAGCATTAATGGTGCCACTGCTGTCTACCTGCACGCCAAAGGGCGCCGGGCACAGACTACTCCTCCCGTGCGCCCTCCCCCGCCCCAGCCCCCGCTCTGGGTCAGCACTCCAGTGCATTGGAGTCCATAGGGATCCACGAGGAGGTGGAGGCAGCGCATCGTGGACAGTCTGGACGCTGCATCCAACTGGGGGTACTGGAAATACTGTGACAGCACAGAGCTGTCTGCTCACCACATGCCAGGATCTGCCAGGGACCATCTCACAGCTAATGACAAGCCCTCCTGTCAAGGCCACAAAGCAGCACTTTGTGATGCCTCGGTAGCCTGCGTCCTCCCAGGGCAGGGCTCCAGGCCGGGCTGGTCAGCCCAGGCCACGGCGGACAATGGAACCACAGTCGGGTCTGCGCGGGCAACGGAAGTCAGGGTGGAGAACGGCAGCAAGATGCCAACGGGCCCGCAGCGGCCAGGTCTGCACTCGCCTCCCGAGCAGGGTGGCAGGTGCGGCGTGACTCCCCAGGGGAAACTGGACAACCTGAACCCTGAAAGTCTGGCCGGCACCGGGGCAGGCCCCACAGACACCAGCCTGGGCCTGATTTGCCTGTTCTGTCTCCCACGTCCGGCAGGAAGCCCTTGTAAAGAGTCAGTAGCTCAGGCCCCCGAGCCTCCTGCCGGACGACACGCTTCGGCAGTGAAGTGAGGAGAAGCCAGGAGCCAGGCCTCAGCCTCTCCTTTCTGCTTGGGGTTTGGTTTCAGAGCCTCCTGGGGGAACCACCCACCTGCAGGTCTGACCACCTGAGGTCAGTCGGGGCTGGGGTTCTCTGTGACCCGCTCTCAGGGGAGGAGGGGAAGTCAGGCTTCCAGCAGTGACACTGGTTCATGTGGTATTTAATTGGTATTTTAAAATACCAGTAGTGAAGACAGAAATATCAGGGGTTTGGTGTTTAAAAAAAAAAACAAAAACAAGATGCTGAGTTAAAAATTTGCATCTTTCCTATCAGACGACCACTCTGCCTGTGGCCCCATCTGAGCAGTTCCAGGCTGGGTCTCACTTCTGCCTTCACACTCCGCTGCTGCCCCAGGCGGCTGCTCCCCGGGGGGCCATCCCCTGCACACCCCACGCTTATCAGACTCCTCCACCCCTCCTCTCTCTGGCCACAGACCAGGGTTCCGACCATTTTGAATATAGTTTCCCAGTTAGCTCAAAATATTTGCCCTATGCCCCGCACCCCATTACATTGGACTTACATGGAATCTAATATATGTTAGACTAGTCATAGCTTAGACTTATACAGAGCATCCAGTGGGTGAGAAACAGCATACTGATGAAAGTGCCTGTGAACTCAGTAACGTGCAACGACATTTTCTTTATCAAAGGAGCATGCAGGCACCTTTGAAAAGCAACAGTCCAGGGGCACCTGGGTGGCTCAGATGGTTAAGCGTCTGCCTTCGGCTCAGGTCATGATCCCAGGGTCCTGGCATCGAGCCCCACATTGGGCTCCTGGCTCAGCGGGGAGTCTGCTTCTCCCTCTCCCTCTGCTTCTCCCACTGCTCATGCTCTCTCTCTCTCTCTGTATCTGTGTCTCAAATGAATAAATAAAATCTTAAAAAAAAAAAAAGCAACAGTCCAGGAGGTGCAAGGTTTGCTGTCTGTTCTGTCTAAAGACAGTGGAGAGTTTGCAGACACTCACAAAAGCTCAGGTTTCTGGAAGGGAACCCCAGTGTCCCCACCCCCACCCCGCCTGGAGGTTCAGGGCTTTCTCTGGGTTCCTCCACCAGAGAGGATAGGGCATACAGATCCGGGTCTCCAGGGCGCCCAGTAAAATGTGGATTCGGCCCAGGCTGCCTGCCAAGTCTGGTCTTGGGTGGAGGACCGGTTGGATCAGAAGTTCTTTGCCCCGCCCCCCCTTTTTTTTCTTGGAATGTAGAACTCCTGGAGTGAAGCTTTGGAGATTTCCTCTGAAAAGTGCATTTTACAATTTTATAATTCAGGGGATTCCCAGAATCCCAGAGTCAGTCCCTCCACAGGTGTCATGGACCCCACGTGGCAATCACCTAGAGAGATCTCAAAAGTTCTAGTTCTAAGAGTCTGTGGTTTATGATTTGCTTAGCACCCGCTGGACTTTGATTCCCTGGCAGAAGGTGTTGAGTGGGGGCAGTGGTCTTTGCCTCCTCCTCTCCCTTCAGTGGTCTTTGCTTCCTCCTCTCCCACGGGTGTGGGGACCCGTGACTGTGTCTTGTGTTCTGACTTCATTTCTTACTATTCACCCACTTGCCTGCTCTGATCCAACCACACCGGGCTCCTTACATTCCTGCCTCAGGGCCTTTGCATTAACTGGTCCTACACCTGGAGGTCTGATTTTGAAGCCATTTATGCAAGTGCAGTTTGTACTGTCGTATTGTGAGTCCAAAAAGTGCAAATTTTTATGAAGATGCTTTCATTCTCATCTGGCCTTAGGTCGAGAAAATATCACATGAGCACATTAAGGAATTTTTTGAAATTTGAGGCAGCTTTAATGCAGATAATAGAGAGTATATTAGTCAGCTCTCATAACATTTGGCTGCAATAACAACTTCAGAGTCTCAGTGACTAACGGCAACAGAAGTATTTACCCCCAAGTTATTTATTCCCTGTGAATCAGCTGTGGCTCTGCCCATGGCCTCTTCAGGGCAGGATGAGGACCTAATGAGAGCTGTTGCTCAGTCTTTCACCCCCTTCAAGGAGAGGGTGACACTGAACAAAGGAGCCAGGAGACCACCCCCACCAACTTCCTTCACATTAACGACTTTCACCAGGAAAGGAAGTCTGCAGGGTGGTGGAATAGAAACTTCCTCCTGCTGTAAGGATCCTAGGCGCTGTCTCCCCATGGCAGGACTGAAACCGTCACTGCCCCAAAGCTGGAGTGGGCTGTGGCCATCGGGGACTGGGGCCTCCCATCCAACATCCGCTTGGACCCCAAAGTGCCTAAGATTGCACAACTCCCAAAACCTCTTTACCTCCACTGCCCAAAAGGGAGTAAGAGGGCTTCTGGGTGCCATCAGAAGGCTTCCCGCAAAGGCAAAGAGGAGGAGGGCAGGAAGAAAAATGCCAGGGAAGCAGAGGCCAGGAAGAGAGAGGGAAGGAGGGGGCGTGGCACACGGGCAGCTCCCAGACTCCAGCCTTCTGCGGCTCAGAAGCGGGGTGCGGGTGCGGGTGGGGGTGGGGGCGGCGGTGCGGGGCTTTTACAGGAAGCGCCAGCAGCCTGCAGCTGCCCCTAACCCTCCCCTTAGCGCTCACCTGCGCTGCCTCCTACGGGGCAGGAATGGACAAGCGGGCGGCCCACCTACAAAAGCTCCGGGTGATTTGTTTCCTTCTCTTGAAAGATCTCTTTTCTCAGCCCCAGGAAAACAAGTTTCAAAGTGGTTGGGGAAAGGGGGTGGGGGGGTGGGGTAGGGATATGGAAAGAATGAGGAGGGAACAGATGGTGCCTGCGAAGGCGACCAGATTTTTTTCCCCCAGTTAATCTGGGAATGACCTAATTTACATAGAATTTGCATAAATTTCCATTTCAAATTAAAGCTGTCCTAACTTCAAGTATACAGGAGAAAATAAATGAGATCAGGCGATCTACTGTAATTGAACTCAGGCAGACTTCTGTGAAATGCAGGTCAAGCTTTTAAACCCCGGCAGATGAGGAAGGAGGTTTGCCTACTGTCTGTCCGTCAGCAGGAGCGAGGCTGGAGAAGCCTCTCTGCCTCTCAAATTAGAAAAAGTTACCACAGGTGGGGCCAGAGAAGTGGTGAGATGAGGAAATACAGCCTCTTCTTCAGGCAGAACCAACATTAAGAATAGAGGAGAAAAAGCAGGGACTCTGTCCTGAAGCCAGGGTGATGGGCTTTGGGCCCAGATGACACGGGCGTCCTCTCTGCTCCTGCCTGACATGTGTCCAGCTACTTGTCCCCCCATCCATTCATTCTCATCCTCCCCCACAGACACACAAGCTCACAGGTGGTCTCACACACACATCCAGTCCCAGATCTGACAATGGGGACTGTGAAGCCCCAGGACATGCGGTCGGCCCCCTCGACACACCAAGAATTCCTCAGGTGGGACAGGACTCTCAGGTTGACTCTGGCCCACTAAATGTCCAGGCCCCCCTCTCTGTATCTGGGACTGAGTCGGACCCAGGCAGTGAGTTCCTAGGACAGGTCGGATGGACACAGAGCTACCGTGGAGGCTCGGAAGGTGTCATGTACCATAGGGATGAGCCGGTGGCTAAAGACATTCCCACCAAGATGAACGAAGGCCATCCAGTGGCTCTGAGAGGTGCTTGCTTCCGTGAAGGCTTAAGGTCAAGGTGGCCTTTTGCTGACAAGCCTGAGTGCTGTCTTCAGAGGCCGTGTCTCCATCCCTCAGCCTACTGATGTCTCTGCACCCAGCATCCCATTCTATTTCGCACCAGACAACAGAGGTGGGGGAGCCTTGCTCTCTCTCTTCCTGTTCCCCTAAAACAGTTTTTGCTGAGAGTTTTCAGTGCCTCCCCTATCCTTGAAGTTAAAGTCCCTGTCCCCCCACCCCCAACTCTCTTGAGACAAGAACACAGAACAGCCTGGCTCCTAGGGGTGGCAGGGAGCTTGAGGAGAGGAGGGTTTAAAAAAAAATGAACAAGGCATTTATGAATATTTCAAAAAATCGACTTTGCCACATACTTTGTTAGGAAGCGGTGACCTAGAAGGCATATAAGCTCAAAGTAAGATAGAGTAAGAGTAGAGAAAAGTGTTGCTAGCAGGACAAGAGGGAAGAGGAAGGTCAGGCGGAGAGTCCAGTGCTGGCTACTTTTTCAAAGGCTGCTCTCTCTGAGCCCCAGTCCAGCCCCGGCCCCCAGGCCCGGCCGCGCGGTGCCCGAGAGTCAGGCGTCTCGGAGCAGCTGCCAGATGGTTGCTGCCCAGGCTGTCATGTGGTTCAAGTTTGCCCGCATGCCAGCCCGATGCTCCTGGCGGCCAGAGAGAGGGCTCAGAGAGGGAGGCCGCAGCAAAGCCAGATGTTCTCAGCCAGCTGGCCTTTTAAAGGCCCCGCAGCAGCGAAGCCATTCCTTTTGGGGTCACCCCGTCGCTAGCATAAGAAATGCCATGCTTCAAGCCCCGGGTGGACAAACCCCTTCTGTCAAGGCCCCTGAGCAAATATTTCGGGCTTTGCAGGCCACGCCCAGGTCCACCACTGCGGTGCAGAAACAGCCGCAGACGCCATGCAAACGAACGGGTGTGGCTGTGAGCCAATAATTAGAGACACTGAGATTTGAATTTCATATACTTCTCATATGCTGGGAAAGCATTCTTATTTTGATTTTTTTCCCCCCATTTAAAATCATTCTTAGCTCACAGGCCTACGAAAACAGGCAGAGGGCTGATTTTGGCTGGCAGGCCATACTTTGCTTTAAGCAAAGCCCAAAGCAGAAGGTTGGGGCTTCATAAATGCAAATTAAGAAGAGGTTGATTTGATTTATAGAAGAATCTAAGTAGAGGATGTCTTGAGCACATTTCAAATAAGATTTGATTGCAACTTCTTCCTGTCACACTCACTGCTACCTTTCTTCCCTTCCCTCCTTTGGTGTTTCTCAAACTGACATTTGTCATCCATTAGTGGGATGCAAAATTCATGAACGGCATTTTGGAAAACATAGAATAGGATAGGATAAGATAAAAAAATATAGCAGAGTCCATTGCATGTAACAAAGGTAATATCTTATAAAATGTTGCCAGCAGTATGTATATTCATGTATCTACACTTACGTGCCTCTGTGCATACTTGATTGTAATGCGAGACCTATTTCTGATAGTGGATCATGGTTAAAAAGACCATGCTCTGATGAATATTGGGAAAGAGAGAGGTTGAATTTCCAGCCCTCCGAGGCTGACATTTCTCTCTCCACCCCTGCGCCCCTGTGGGTTTCTTTGCTGATCCACGCTGAGAACCACTGGTCAGGTGTCCTCACCACGATGCTCTGGCATGCGGGGTACCAGCGAGGAAGAAGGCATGGGCCACACCTCGCTGCCATCCTCTGCACCCCGTTGAAGAAGGCATGGGCCACACCTCGCTGCCATCCTCTGCACCCCACCACAACACTGAGTGTTGCTCACCCAACACCTTGGAGACGGAGTGCCTGGTGCTTAAGAGAAGCTCGGCAAATGTGTGCAAGCTTGAGGCCAGCCCCTCTGGCTGGCTGGGCGAACAAGCCTGGTCCCCGCTAGCTCCCACGCAAGCAATGCAGAGAGAGCTCCCAGGGGCTCCTTCGGATGCTCCCGCCCTTTGCTCTGCCCACTCAGGGGAAACCGCATGCTCCTCAGCATTTGGGTCCGCCTCCTGCCCAGCCTTCAGAACAGCCCACCAATTCTTTGAGACCCTCCATGTGCAAGGACCTCCTGAGTCTTTCAAGATTGTGGAGAGTCTGTTGTATGTGTACTGATGGCCTCAGACCCGACCACGCACGTCCTACAAAAAGCTGGGACCCGTGACTGTCTACTGCCCACGAGTGGACAGACCGGCGGTGGCCCCCCAGTGTGGACTTGCAGTGGACCCCAAGGAGGCAAGATGCGGAGACCCAAACTTTCCCCTCCGGCTCTCAGAGTCACAGTGTTTGGTTGCAGTGTTGTGTTCTGTCTTGTTTTATTATTTTATTTTCTTTGGGTGAAACAAACATCTGGTACACAGATCTTCATACATTTTAAATGTCTCTCCCACCTCCTGTGGGTGTTGTAACCCCGCCCCTCTCCTATCCCTGCCTGTTCATTTGAATGTGAACTTAACGGACGCTAAGTAAGTCAGCAAAGATGATGTTTTTATGCAGCGGAGCAGATGTGTGTCTGAGGAGACGTGTTTATATACAGGCAAGACCGCCCAAAAGGCACATCCAGTCAGTACCCTGCCACCCGGCGGGACCCCAAGATAAACCACAGGCACAGCCAACCTCGGAAGGTGCACCCCGGAGGAAGCTCTTGGGGGAACTGAATGTGCAAAGGCCACCCGTCTCCGTCCCCTCCTCATGACACCAAGGACAGCCCCTGAGCTCGAGTGGCACATGCCAGTCCAGTGCTGAGAAAACAGTCTGTGCTTAACAATCCTGATGGATTAAAACCAGGGATAAATCTTTCAAGTGCCAGCCAAATGAAGTTCCAGCACTTTCGGGGATTCTGGGAAAAGCAGGATAGGCCAAGGAATGCTCTCGAAGCCTGGGCTGACTCATGCTCAGGGTTGAAGAATGCTTGCCTAACACGTTCCCAGTTTGGGATTTGCCTAGATTCAGAGAGGTTCCTTAGGGCAGCTGGGGGCTGGAACAGGACAGCTTTAGCCCCCACCCCTACCGCCCCAGCAAGGACAGGGGCGGGGGCTAAGGTACGAAGCAGCCCAAATGTTCACGTGGGCTTTCGGGGCAGTTGTCTTCCCAGCTGAGCCCCGGCCTCCCCGGCTCAGGTACAGCGTGATGTGGCAGAAGGACAGAGGTCCCAGTGGTGGGTCTAGTGCTGCTCCTAACTGGCTCAGTCACCTTGCCCTCTCTGCGCTTTCCTCTCTCTATTTGCATAACAAAGGGGTTAACGCAGATGACCTCAAAGCTTTTTGTAGATTTAAAACTCCATGGACAGGGGCGTCTGCCTTGGGCTCTGATCATGATCTCAGGGTCCTGGGATCAAGCCCTGCATTGGGCTCTTCCCTCAGCAGCGAGTCTGCGTCTCCCTCTCCCTCTGTGATCTCTCTCCCTTTCACTGTCTCTCAAATAAATCAGTAAATCTTAAAAAGTAAAAATAAAAAAATAAAACTCCATGGACAGTTGTGTCTTCTCTAAACTCTGCCCAGTGCATGGGGTTGTTCCGAGATTGGCACTGGGTGTGTGAAAGGCCCCTGCAAACGGAAAGGCATCATCATCACATGAGTCTGTGAGCCCTGGTTCTGCCTGGGCCATCACCCCGCAGATACTGTTCTTAATGGATTTGCCAGCTCCTCAGATCAGAGATTTAACAAAAGCCTGGCTGAGCCCGGATTAGGTTTCTCAGAGACTGGACTTGGGGCCTGTTGTGTTGAAACACTTTCTCAGAGCCAGGTGACATTCACAGACCAGGGTGGATGGCAGTGGTGGGCCCCCCCCATGTCCATCCTGTACCAAATGCCCGGTGACATCAAGCAGCAAGCACTATGCACTAAAAGAAACCCCCAGCTGAAGAGTGGTGGGGCACTCAGTGCTTAGCACACTTTCCACTCGGCGAATGGCCCAAGTCCAGACTTGCATGTTGCAAGTTGGCCATTGTCTTGGTCATCTTCTCTGGAACCCGTGACGTTTGGCCTGAGGTCCTTAGAGAGGCAGGAGGAACTGAGCCAGGAGGAGAATCCTATAGCACCCAGCTATGATGTTTCTGTCACCCTCACCGGAAGGGGCCCCAAAGTGTACAAGTCCCAGCAAGGTCTCTCAGAAAAAGGGCTGATGTTCCCCAGGGAAACCCCACCTAGCTAGAAATAAATGAATGTTTACTGCTTATTAAGTACATGATCTCATTTAATATACACACACCGCCAGGGGGCAGACTTATGCCCCATCACAACCATCATCATCATCATCATCATCATCATCATCATCACCACCATCATCAAAATGGAAGCACAAAGATGTTAAATAACTTTACTCAAGGTCACAAAGCACCAATATTTGACCCCAAGTGTATCTACTATCAGAGTCGACACTCTTCACTGCTAAGCTATGTCTTCTCCAGAGTAGGGACAAGTCAGCTTGGTGGCCTTCATGTAGACTAGAGATCATGTTTTGTCTTAAAACACTGTTTGGCAGCAGTCAAAAGAGACACCAGAACTTGGTGGGTTGAATACATAAAACTCGAACCAAGACTTGGCAACTTTGGAGACATGAGCTACTGAGGTTTGAGAAGCATGTCTCTAGGTTCTAGGAGCCTTCAAGGAGGAATTAGACTTCAGGGACAGCATTCTAGGTCTGGGCAGAAGTCACTCCAGGCAGAGAGGTGGCTTTCCCAGTTTAATGCTCCAGCTGAACCAGGGAGCTCCAGGCCAAGGGAAAGTCCCAGTTGAAATAGGGACTTCCTCACCAGATTATCTCCCACTGCCAACCGTGGTGGTTATGGTTATTTTATCAAGAAGGGAGGCATCCTGGTGTCTTTCAATTCACAAAAAAAATCATGGTGGCATAATGGTAGAGCTTCCAATATGCCATATGTGTGGCTGGTCTGAGACAGGCCTCCCAGGTATGAACCTCCTGTTTTATGTTTTTCTCTGTGTCTTCTGTTGTTGTTGTTGTTTTTTTAAAGATTTTATTTTTAAGTAATCTCTACACCCAACGTGGGGCTTGAACTTACAACCCTGAGATCAACAATCACACACTCCACCACTCAACTGACTGAGCCAGCCAGGTTCCCCCCACCCCCACCCCCGCCTGCTTCTTTTGAAAGCACTTTGGCTTGTAGCTGGAGGCTCTGGAGTTGGCCTTTAGAGGGTGATACAACACTACAGAATAAACCAGGGGGCAGCTGGGTGGCTCTGTGTCAGGGAAAAGGAGTATTAAAATGATGCTCAGCAAATCTTAAAAAATAAAATAAAATAAAATGATGCTCAGCAATTCCCCTCTCCGCAGAGGCTCTCAAAGAGCATAAGCCCAGGCAGCCTTTGGCTTATAGGAAAATAAAAATGGATAACAGTCACAGAGATAGCCAATAAGTGTGATGCAGGAAGAACAGAGGTGTTGAAGGTGCAGCCAACACTTGACAATTCTTATGAACATCCCCCACTCTAATCACCACCACAATTTTAGGATAGGAGAAGGTGCCAGCCACATCGATCATGGAAGCTATCATACCCATGATTCCTGGCTCAGAAAAATTGCCCCAGTCGTAGCCCCCAAGGAGGGAAATGTCCCCAGCTGTTCCTCATCCAACGTTTGAGTGTTTTTACCATGTGACCTTCTCTTGGCCAAGTGTGATTGGACAGGAGTGGATGCCTTGCCCAGTACGTGCCACCCATGGGGAACTGCCTGGTATTGTTTGATGAAGCCCATGTCAACCAACCCTACCCGAATGAGAATTAGAATTAGCAAGTAGATCAATCAAATGCTATCTTTCTCTCTTAGGGAGTTGATTTTGGAAATAAAGAGAAAATGAGCCAACTGGTAGGACACAGATCATGAAGGTACACTTAGAAGAGGTGAGTGAGGAGTGCAGTCGCCAACATTGATGCCGGGGAGCACCAGGACCAGCTGTTCTAAGCACACGTGTCTCTGCGCACGGGCTGGCAGTGTACCCTCGCAGGTGGCTACCACATTGTGCACAAGGTGGAGGATGTACCTTTTGTTGCGACTGAAGATGTATATTGTTAAACAGTGTTTGTCAGACAGAATGTGGAGAGGAGTGCTTCATGCGGAATGGAGAACCCCAAGTGGCCACCTTGGAGGGGAGAGTGAGAGCATACTGACAAAGCGTGCAATGGACTTGTGTTTTTGCACACGTGTGCAAGTTTGGTCCTATGCGTAGAGAAGACAGCAGTTGGGGCCATAATAGAACCTCTGTTCTTCCTTCCTATATCACACAAATAAAAGATATTTGAGGGCTTGAAGAGTAACCAAGTGAATGGGATGACAAGCAGGGATGGGATTTAATTCCTTTAAAGGCTTGCTAGAAATTCTAGTATTTGAACGTGCACCACTGTATTAGGGCCCTTTTGGTTTCGAGTGACAGAAACTCAACTCAAATGAACTTTTGAAGGAACTAGATGGCTCACATAATTGAAGAACGTAAAGACAGAACTGACTTCAGTCATGGCTGGAATCACATGTGCAAAATTAGGAGTTAGCCCTTCTCTCTTACTCTGCTTTCCTCCAGTTGGCTTTCTGCGCTAGTTGGTAGGCTCTTCCCACACTTGACAAGGTGGTCAGCATTGGCTTCACACTTCACGCTTCCATCCTTCTGGCTGAGCAGCCTCCGCAGGCCAAGAGCAATGCTTAGAAGTATTACCCAAGTCCCGCGGACAGCTCTCATTGGTCCACCTTGGGACATGGATTGATTTCTGAACCAATCACTGGGACCAGGGAGAAGCAGCAATCTGATTGGCCTGGGTTGGATCACACGTCCAGCTTCGGATCTAGGGCAAGACGTCATCCCCACCGGAACACGGAGCCTAATACAGAAAATGGTTGTTATTGGAGGGATGGATGTTGAACAGGCAGTAACAACAGATATCCACCTTAGCCCCAAACAAAATGGCTGAGTGCAATCTCTCTGGAGTAATGATCCTGACATTAACCTATAGCTAATGCTCAATGACTTTCTGATCCCAGCTCCATGAGGGAGGACTCACCAAAATTTGGGTTTATTAATAACGGGGTTTATTAATCAGGGTTCTTACCTACAAATAAAATCCACTCTGGTTTGTTTAGACAGGAAAAAAAAAAGTCTTTTTTTTTTTTTTTAAAGATTTTATTTATTTATCTGACAGAGAGAGACACAGCGAGAGAGAGAACACAAGCAGGGGGAGTGGGAGAGGGAGAAGCAGGCTCTCCACTGAGTAGGGAGCCCGATGCGGGGCTCGATCCCAGGACCCTGGGATCATGACCTGAGCCGAAGGCAGACACTTAACGACTGAGCCACCCAGGCGCCCCGGAAAAAAAAAAAAATGTCTTAAAGGGTATTAGTGGCTCCCGGAATCTCTGGCAGAGTCAGAGAATGGGGCTTGAGGCTCTGCAGCCATGAACAATACCCAGCTCCCCACTCATCCAGGCACAGGCTCGAGCCCACCACCCTTGTCTCAGGCTCCTGGGAGCATCTCTGCCCCTGCTGCCTCTGGGGCTCCACATCTCCCACCGTGCTCCGCTCCCATCATCAAGACGCAAGCCCCTGCGGTAGCTCCTTCCTTGCTCTTCATTCTTCCTGGAGTCTCATGTTGCTACATCCAACTGGCAGAGCCTAGGGCACACGCCTGTGCCCTAGCTGCAGAATGAGTCTGGGAAACTGAGTTCTGATCTCCACCCTGGTGAAGTAATGCCTGTAACATGGCCTACTTTCCTAACTTAGAAAGGCTGTTCAAATGCTGCCGGCCTGGCACCAATATGACCCACATCCACGATGCCACACTTCAAACATTCGGGTCTTCTGTGTCTTCTGGGTTCCGGAGAGCTCAAGTCATGGGGCCAAGACTCTTTCTGTCCACATGTGAAGCGCCAATAAATCTGTGAGTCTCTGATCTTTGCAACCGATGGAAGGCAGTTAACACAAGTCATTTGGCCAAAGTAACTTGGAGAAAATTTAGCTTGGGGGAGTGTTTCCTTCCCAGCCAGATTGCATCACAGAAGCTTGAGATTTCTTCTTCAGAAGGAAAGTCTTCTGTGGGGCTCTTGAAGGTGCCTGTAAAGCATGGCCAAGCGGAGCCCTCCCAGGAGTGCCAACCCACAGACATTTAACAGGCCTTCTTACAGAGCTCTACGAACGCCACACGGGGCTACTATTTAACCACAGACCATCCCCGGCCATTGGTAAGAAGCCAGGTTGCCAGGTCGGGGCTCCCTGGCAAGGCCTTCCCCATGTGATAAATTTCCTTCAGTTTGGAATCCTATGGCAGCACTTCCCAGGAGACTGGATTCTCTGACCTCCCTCCTGTGGCTCCCCACTGCTCTCAGGAGCTCAAGTGACTCAATTAAGAAATAGTTGTTGAGGGGTGCCTGGCTGTCTCAGATGGCGGAGCGTGTGACTCTTGATCTTGTGAGTTTGAGCCCCGCATTGGGTGTGGAGATTACTTAAATAAACTTAAAAAGAAATAGATTTTGAGTATCAACTATGTCCCAGGCATTGAACTATCGTGCTAACACTGGACGTACTCGGCCCCCAGGGAGCCTTCAGACAGGTATTTCTACCAAAGCTTAACTGGAGTGATGTGTGGCAAGAACGAGAATGAAGATGTTCAAGCACCATTATCCAGAAAGAGATGCATGGTTTTCTTTTTTTTTTACAGACTTATTAGTCAGGGTCACTTCAGAAGCTGAGGTCTTTGACTTAGTAATATAGGAGCATAGGGGCATTGGGTGGCTCAGTCAGTTGAGCATCCGACTCTTGATTTCGGCTCAGGTCATGATCTCAGGGTCATGAAATGGAGCCCTGTGTCAAGGTCTGCGCTGGGCATGGAGTCTGCTTAAGATTCTCTCTCTCCCCTCTCCCTTTGCCCTACCCATCCCCCTGCTCGAAAAAAATAATAATAATATAGGAGTATAGTCATTACACTTTCCAAACACGGAATCTAACAAAGAAATGTCTCTGATCGGATCATTCATTTGTGTAAAAGTCTTTCAAAGGTCTCACCATGAAATACATTTAATTACATGTAATAAAGGAAAAGTATAAACTTGGAGCGAATAATGACCACCTCAGAAAATCCAGCCAGTGCAGTCAGTTGGATATACATAACTGGCCCTCCACCCTGGGGATGTGTGGAACTCCCCTCAGAGTATTGAAATGTTCCACAAAACTAAATACGGGCTTTGACAGCAAGCGAAAAGGGGAAATATTTGCTCTAGACCCCAAATACTCTCTTCTGACCACAGGCCTGGCGTTTGCCGCGGAGGCGGCAGGTTCCCGCGAGGACCGCTAGGTGTCGCTGTGAACCCGCGAGAGCCGGGCCTCACGCCGCGGGCACACTTGAGCTCGGTCTGTTTTCAATCAACACGTTGTCAGTTTTCCTCCCCGAGGCCCCAGGGGTGTGCTAGGAATTTTTATTTCTTGAGAAATCCTGTGATTCAGCTGCCCTTTGTTGGCCCTGCTTGAGAAAATGAAGACTGTGCTTGCTCTCCCAGCCCCCAGGCGGGGGCTCCCTGACAAGTGTCTGTGGACCACCAGCTACAGTGCCACTCCTTCCCCGTTCCTCCTGTGAACAACCCTGGCCTCAGCCTTGCTCTCCCCCCCCCCCCCCCTTTTTGCCTCTTCACTCCTCTTTTTCTCTCCTGGTGCCCGGTGACACTAATGAGCCCTCAGGGGCTCCGTGCAAAGGGCCGCATGCTAGAAGCCTTGTCCTGGTGAATTTCAAGGCACCCAAACCAGCTCCGACATCAACTTGCTTGCAAATTCCATCCTCACATTCCCCCTTCCCCTTCCGATTCTACCCCTGGCCTTGCCCTCTTTGTCCAACGCAGCCACAAATTAAGGCCGTGTTGGAGTGGGAGCAACAAGAGGCTAAAAGCTATCTCATCCTAGTCGTGGCACAAAGGGGTTAGAAGCCACCCCTGCTTTCAGATCCCACCTCCCTCTGCCACTTACTAAACCGTGAGACCTCTGGCCTTACTTAGCCGTGAGAGCTTTCTGAGCTTCGGTTCTTCGGAAGTAAATTCGATAGTACCTCCAGATGCATCCATTAAATAAAATTGTAAGTCCAAAGGACCCCATGGGATCCCGCACACTGCAAGCATTCTATAAATGCAAAGCGATTTTAATTATTATTACATGGACACTTACGCAAACACATTAGCGCACCCTCAGCCAAAGGTACCGACCTTGGGCCCTCATTCTCCTGAACCCCGTGGTAAGACGGTGTGTTAAGGAAACAAATCTGGGGGCATTGGGTCAGAGATGCCAAGCACCCCCGCTGCTTCTAACCCTCTCTACTCATGTCAGCAGGGATGAAGTTGTTCTGAGCCCAGCTGGGAGCCACCTTGGTCAACAGCCGCAGCTTGCTTGGCAAAAGGCCCTGCTAGTTGTCCCGGGGCCTTCTGGGAAAAGGCCACTTGTGGGCGGAGTCGGCCCGCACTCCCTCCTCCCCAAGGTTTGGTACACCGCTCCCGGGTTTCCAGCTACCACACGGCTGCTGTGGGTTTTTGTGGGTGCCCACACGGCAGAGTCCCGACCGTGGGAGCCCCGCGGCTGCTCTGCAGGCCCTGAGGCCACACACCCTGGAGAGCTTGGGGAAAGGCGGAGAGAAGGCGTTTCTAGACTACTAGGTGGAAGAAGCTAAATGGTGAAAAGAGCCCCTGCTGGTCCAGGTTAGTAACTGCAGCCCCATCCATCGGCCTTTAGAAGAGGGGGCTGATTCTCAGTGACCCAGATCTTGATTTACTGTCTTTGGAAGGCACTCGAATACTCATAGCCAAGATGAGCCTGCTTCTGTTGAGCGGCAGACAGGTGGGGAATGTGCTCAGGAAGAACAGACGGCCTTTACGCCTCCCAAAGCCCAGTGCTCTGAGCTCCGCAGGACTCTGGGAGGCCCGTGGCCATTTCAGATCCCAACCCAAGCTAGGCAGGAAAGGACAGACCCTCATGGGGCGTATCTGCTGGTCCAGAAGCTGGTATTGACGCTATTTCTGTGAAGGCTTAATTTCTGCAGCCAAGAGAAGCCTTGGACTTTCAGGGAAGAGCGCTGTTCGGTCAGAGGATCCACCTGAGTATTCTGTCATCTGACACCTTACCCACCTGAAGGCAAATCAAGGGGCATCACCGAACCCTTCCCGCTTAGGCTCAGAGCAGGCACCCCAGGTTCCTGCCCTGGCTCTGTGACCTCTGGGCAGGTCCCCTCATCTCTCCAGCCCTCGGCTTTCTCATCTGTGAAATGCAGGTGACGGGACCATCTGCAAAGGAGTGCCGTGAGGATGAGTTCATGCAGGCAGCGTGCCCAGCACATCTTAGACCCACAGTCGCCATCCTGAGGTTGGTAGAGACATAGCCGCAGACGGGCCGGGTGCAGAGGAAGCTGTCATGGAGAAGTTCCGTGAGGTCGACCCGCACTCCAGACGATCCCTCGACTCCTCCTGCCACGGTGGGCAGGATCTGTGAAGGGCTGAATGCCCCACACCACAACCTAGACTGAGGGTGCCTCCCTTTCTTTTAAAAATTTGGGAAACCCTCATGCCTTGCTCTTGAGAAGTCAAAATGGTACAGCCACTTTGGAAAAGTATGGCAGTCTCTCAGAAAGATCTAGAATTACCACATGATCCAGCAAGTCCACTCTTAGAGACAGTCCAAGAGAAATTAGAACATGTGCCTGCAAAATAATTGGTACATGAGCGTTCATTGCAGCATTGTCCATAATAGCCAAGAGGAGCAAACAGCTCAAATATCCAGCAACTCATGAATGGAGAAACACCATGCGGTATGCTCATCCAGGAGAACATCACTCAGCCCTAGAAGGGGATGAAGTACTAGTACCTGCTGTAACAGAACTAGATCTTGATAACTTTGTGCTGAATGAAATAAGCCAAGCCACAAAAGGACGAATACTGTATGATTCTGTTTCTGTGAAACATCCTGAATAGACAAATCCATAAAGACGGATGGATTAGTAGGTGCCGGGGCCTGGGGATAGGGAATGACAATTTATGGGATTGGGGTTTATTTGGAGGGAGATGAAAATATTTTAGAATTAGGTAGTGGTGGTGGTTGTACAATTTTGTGATTATACTAAAAACCACTGAATTTTATGGTATGTGAATCAAATCACAATATGAATAATTAAATTGTTACCAAAAAAAAAAAAAAAGGACAGTTTCACATGCCAGCTGGAGCATGTTCTTACTGTGGATGGAGAAACGAGACGGGCAGTGCGGGGAGGGGTGGAGAGCTTTGCCTATAAAATCAGACTAACCAGCTTCCCTCCCTCAGCCGTGCCTGGCTCTGAATGGGCTGGGGCTGCCTCGAGTTTTCTCAATGCCACAGAAATCAAAGAGCCGCGGGGATGCTGGGGCTCAGCGTGTGGGCAGCAGGTTGCTCGCCTCCAGGCACTGGGCCAGCCCCACCCAGCAGGAAACACATAGGAAGAAAGCAGAGCTCCTAAGCATGTTTTGCCTTGGTCTTAAGATTTACAAGGATCGTGTTTTCCTAACCTCAAATCAGGACTGATAATTACAGTTTGTGCTCATGGGGACTGTAGGATACACCATTTTAAGTTAGGACTGTCTCGCAAGATCTAATCACAAGGCTTCGATTTTCCTGGACACATCCCTCGAAGCAGACAAGCTTCCGAAGAACTTAGACTCTTTGGGGAGTCCCAGGGAACAATTTTTTTCCTACAACTCAGGTTTCCTGGTGAAAGGTATTTCATCAGAACTGGACAGTGGTCAACCCTTATCTGTGATTTTGCTTTCAGAGATTTTCATTAGTTGTGGTCCACCACCATCTGGAAGCAATGGTCCTCCTTCTGACATATGATCAGAAGGTCGGTGGTACGTCGATGTCACAATGCCCAAGCCATTCACCTCATCATTCGCGTCAGCACAAGGAGAAGCGTGAGTACAGGGCAATACGAGGTTTTGAGAGAGGGAGACCACAGTCACATTTTAATGAGGTGCATATTGATATAATTGTTCCATAATTATTCTACTTTATTAGTTATTGTTAGTAATATCTGACTATTCCTATTTTATAAATTAAACTTTATCATAAATTTTATGTATGTATAGGAAAAAATATAGTACATCTAACGTTCGTTACTATCTGCCATTTCAGGCATCCACTGGGGGGGGTCTTGGAATGTACCCCCCACAGATGAGGGGGACTACTGTACTTTTTAGCCTGAGAGCAAATCTAGTGCAGGGCTTGGGTTGAGTGAGGTGCCTGTCACCTTTCCTGTGGCAGGACTCAGGCTCCAGACCTAGAAAATCTATGTGCCTTTCCTCTGGTTCCTCAAAGCCTGTTTGGAATATTGACAGGAAGTTCAGTGCAGCAGAAACACTGAGGGGTTCTCTTTACTTCCCCAACACAAACGTGACCACCATTCCCCAATAGGGACAGATGTCACAGACTAGGCATGGGGCCAGTCGCATTTGGGGGGAACTGTTGAGTGTTCTCTGAAATAGCTGGAGCTTCCACTGACCATGTGGCTAGACCCTGCTGGGGCGCCTTATCTAACACGGAATAGGGCCTGAGAGAATTCAGGACTTCCTTCCTAGCTGAGACACACCCTTATTCAAAAAGTTTCCTTATACCCACCATCCTCTACCTCTGCCACCCTGGACCAAGCCACCGACATTCGTATCTGGATTAATCCAATAGCCACTTGATTGGTCTCTACGTCCAGCCCCGTTCCCTGCCTCCCAGAAGTCTATTCTCAAATCAGCAGAGAGATGTTTGGGTTTTTTTTAAGATTGTATTTATTTATTTATTGGAGCTGGCGGGGAGGGAGAGGGCCTAGCAGATTCAGCCCAGAGCCCCCCTCAGGGCTCAATCCCATGACCCAGAGATCACCACCTGAGCGGAAACCGAGAGTCGGCCGCTTAACCAACCACGCCACCCAGGCGCCCCCAGAGAGATTCTTTTAAAACATAAATGATATCACCCCTCAAAACCCTGCAGTGGCTCCCTAAAAGCCAAAGTCCTTACCAGGGTCCACAAAGCCCTACGTGATGATCATACGATCCCCCGACCCCTCACCATACACGCCCCACAGACACACATTCCCAGCCTGTCCCCACAGATACATGCCCCCTCCCCCACAAACACCCCTCTGCAGTCACCTCCAGTCCTTATGCTCATCACCCTGTTCCTCCTACTGATTCTCGGCTTGCCCCTGCCTTTGTATTTCCAGCCTGGAGGCTCTTCCCAGCTCCCTGTGTGGCTCTTTCCCCACTTCCAGCAATTACTTCTCCCTTACCACGGGGGCATTCCTTGAGCACCCTCGTTAAAGGGGCCATCCCCTTCCTCCATAACCCTGACCCTGTTCATTTTTCTCAGTGGCATTTACCACCATTAACACTTCATGCCTAGACACATGGATTATATATATATATATATATACACAGATACATATGTAATATGTATAATCCATTTGTCTATCATTCCCGTGGAAATAAACGCAGACCAACCATATGAGAAAAGCGAAAGCTACTACTTATTCAAAACTCACAACAGCAAGGGGGTCAGCCGCACCACTCGAACTCTTGCAGAGACTCACAGGCAAGGAGAGGAGCAGGAAAGCTTTATGGTGCAACAGAGGGAAGGCTTCAGGTGTGGTCTGCCGGGGGTCTGTCGGCATGGGGAGCTGTTGGCGGGCTCACTGGAGGGGGTGCATCTTGTGGGACTGGTGAGGAGTGGATATTTGGCTTTCTGTGGTTGGTCCTCATTTGGAAGTGGACATAAAGTTAGGGAAGCTGTCGTAATCCATCAAGCCCTGGCCATTCTGGGCAGATTGGCACAGACATTCTTGCTCACCTTCCGAGACTGTTACTAGATCTAGCAATCTGGCTTCCGGCGAGCCTGACTTCCAAAAGGCTGGCGTCCTGTGCCGCTCACTGTGGACCAGGGCTTGCTTTCCCGCAGGCTATAGGTCAGAGTTCTGTTTTTATCTACGGTCCGACCGTTGTTCGTTTGTATATTCAGTCTCTCGTCCTTCACTAGGACATAAGTGGTAAGAACATTGTTTTTATTTACTGCTCTAACCCCAGAGCCTAAAATAGTGCCCGGTGCCTCATAGGCACATGGTGACTGTTTGCTATATCATAATGTTTGTCCAGGTCTAGTCAGAAACACCGTGGCTCTGCCGCATGACCTGAATAGCAAACCCCCTGCAAGCTGGCATAATTCAGTCCCAGGCTACAGATGTTTGTTGAGTGCTTGCTACATACCCAGGAGGCTCCGTCTGGGGCTGTGGTTATTCACTCAGGTTACACAGGACAAGCATCGGCTGCACATGGGTAGAAGGCTGGGATTCTGAGTGCTTTCGCCTTTGCTCAAAATTTCTCTTCTCTCCCACTTTGAACTCATCTCTACTTTTGGGGTCCCGCAGGTTCCAGGTCCTGCATTATATTCAGAGACTGCTGTGGCCCACGCCTGCTTTCTCCAGCACTTACTTCCTGTGAAATGCATTTAGTCCCCACAAAGTGCCCGTGTGGTAGCTGGTTGTCTTCTTCATGAGCTGGTTATCTTCCCAGCTGGATTATTCCCTTTTAGAGCAGGAGCCGCCTCTCACCCCCAAAACAGGTGGTCTGAGTCTCTCCCCATCCCCCCACCCCTCCTATCGTTGACCTTTTCCCTGAGCTCTGGATCAGATGTCTCCCTGGCCCCGGGACCCTGCCATTTTCTACACACGGAAGTCCCACCTGGCTCAGAACTGTATGCTGGCCTGACAGCCCAAGGCCGGGGCCCTCTACTCGGCATCTTAATTATTTTCTGAGAAGGGCTCCCCATTAAGTCTTTTACAAAAATATTTAAATAGTTCTGAGTTATCTGTTCTTCCAGAAAGGTTTGGGTTAATTTATCTTTCAGACAGAACACTCAAGGGAAGGGGCACCTGGGTGGCACAGTCGATTAAGCATCCTGACTCTTGGCTTAGGCTCAGGTCATGATCTCAGGGTCGTGGGATCGAGCCCCGCGTCAGGCTCAGCACTCAGCTTGGAGTCTGCTTGGGATTCTCTCTTTCTCTCTCCCTCTGCCCCTCCTCCTGCTCTCACGCTCTTGCTCTCTCTCAAATAAATAAATAAATCTTAAAAACACACACACACACACTCAAGGAACCAAGAAACGAATAGGCCAGGATGGTACGGGGAGTAGAATCTTCGGGGAGGGCTTATCAGCAGGCTAAGGTCAGCCGTAGCAGACAGAACGGAAGCTCCCCAAGGGCAAGGATTTGGGGCAGCTGTGTTTACTCATGAATCAACACCTGGCACACAGGAGATGCTCCATAAATATTTATTGAATGAATGGGAGTTATAAACACGCACATTAAGTATGAAATGAGAAACGCCAAGTTTCAGTAGCGATCCTTTTCAATATTCACTCATTTTGTCGCTTGGATTTTCTCAGCCATCACAAAGCACATTCCATAAAAAAAGGCAAACGATAGAAGTACAGATGCGAAAGAGGGCTCTGAGGAGTGAAAGTGTCCATGCCTGGTTTCTGTTCGCAAGCCGCACATGCTTGTAACACCCTGCTTCCCACGGAGCGCGACGGAAAGCTTAAACTCCAGAATTCACCACGTGGTTTCACATCCCTCAACAATGATGGGTCCCTCTGTGGTCTAATCCCTGAACATCCCTGCCCCAATTTTATGACTCAGAAGCAGGCAACTCAAAGTTAGCTACAGAAGTCCATATGTGTTTAAGGCCTTGAAAGGGAAATGTGAGAAATTTTTCACAAGATCCGTAGCACTCCCTGGCTTTATTTTATTCAGATAACTTTTTTTTTTCCCCAGACCTGGTAAATGTTAGAAAACAAATGGCCTCAGCCCTGGACCTCAGACTTCTGATTTCCCCTCACCCAGGAACCAAATATGCAAAGGGAAGAGCAGATTTTCTCTTGGCCAAAGAACGCCTCACCTGGGGCCACTCCTGACCCCATGTCTTGGCTTCCTCCAGGCTCCCATCTTGGGGCTTGGAAGGCAAGCGGCTCTTCCTGCCCATCACCAGGGGAGAAACTGAGCCCTCAAACAGACCCTAGCCTTCGGGAAGTCCCTCCCTGTGCCTGACTTAAATCTCTTCTGGCCGAGAAGCCCAAGCCCAATTCCCTCCTGCCCTGTCATCACTGGAGAAGGGGAAACAGCTGCTCACTGCTCTCCTTTTAATCATCCTTAATGGGCTCGTAAACAGTTATTAGGTCCTCCTCCAGCCTTCTCTGAGCCTCATTTTACTTGCATTGAGGCTGAGAGCTTCTGAGGAAGGCATTTTACTCAGGGCTCCACAGACTTGTGGAGTCTTAAATGGGTAATCAGCCACTTCACCCACTTTAACCTCCACAAATGAACAGCTCTGCCTCCTTTTGCAAAATTTAAATCTATTCAAGGGAGTTCCCTGGCAACCAACCCTTATTAATAAATCACGCCTGTTCTAGGCCGGACAGGGCATTTTTTCAATGTTTCTTTCTCTTAAGAAGTCACCCTCGTGCAAAGACACACAATGAACACACAGCCGCTCCCTCGAAGTTCGGCATTTGCAGGATTGTGGGCCTGGGGAGTTCTCATCTGGCTCCCCAACTGAGAAGGGGGTGTGTTGCTCTAATAGACTCTCGCTGGGCCTTTCTTCTGGTTACTAGATTAGGAACATAGCAGCTGGAGGGGTCGGAGGCAGGACATAGAGCTACAGCAAGACCTGCTCAGCCTCCACTAGGCACACACTGGAAAGTTCCATTTTCTGCTCCATCATGCTACCGTTTATTTTCAGTATTGTTCATGCCCACTGGGGAAAGTCCCAGTTGTATGACTGGTTAGAGCTTCCTGTTGTGTCTCCCCTCTGGGTCCTGTGGTTCCCTCCGATGGCAGGAGGTAGGGGAGGAACAGGGCACGGAGGTGGGACGGTGGGTGTTGTTTTAACTTTGAGAAAGAGTGATTTCATTTCAAGAGAAATTTTAACCAGGATGGCTAAGATGACGGGGACTGACAACACCAAGTGTGGGCAAAGAAGTAAAGCAATTGAAACTCTCAGTCATGGCTGGTGGAAATGTACATTGGCGCCACCAGCTTTGGAATTCTCGGCCAACGCCAGCAATGGCTCTGACAGTTCCACTCTCAGGAATATGCTCGGAAGGAATAAGAGATTTATGCCCAGCAAAAAACCTGCACAAGAAGGTTCATAGCGATGGGATTTATAATAGTAAAATACCGGAAGCAGCCACCCAAGTGCAGAATGGATAAACAAACTGAGGCCTAGTCCTGCAATGGAAGAGGACACACAGTGGAAGAGAACTGAATCACTAATCTATAGTGCCACATGGATGAATCTCACAGATGTGATGCTGAGCAAAAGAAGCCAGACATCGGGGGACCTAGGTGGCTCAGTCGGTTAAGCATCGACTCTTGGTATCGGCCCGGTCATGATCTCAGGGTTGTGGGATCGAGCCCCGAGTCTGGCTCCGAGCTCAGTGGGGAGTCTGCTTGAGATTCTCTCTCCCTCTCCCTCTGCCCCTCCCCCCTTCTCTCTCTCTAAAATAAACAAATAGGGGCGCCTGGGTGGCTCAGTTGGTTAAGCGACTGCCTTCGGCTCAGGTCATGATCCCGGAGTCCCGGGATCGAGTCCCACGTCGGGCTCCCTGCTCAGCGGGGAGTCTGCTTCTCCCTCTGACCCTCCTCCCTCTCATGCTCTCTGTCTCTCATTCTCTCTCTCGCAAATAAATAAAATCTTAAAAAAAAAAAATTAAAATAAACAAATAAATCTTAAAAAAAAAAAAAAAGCCAGACACAAAAGAGCATGTTCTGTGTGATTGCACTTATATGAAATTCAGAAAAGGCAAAAACTAATCTAGGATGATCAAGATCAGAAGAGTGGCTGCCTCTGAGGGGAGCCTATTATGAGTGGAATAGCTTGGATCCATGCACTTGATTGAACGTAAGTTACACCTTCATAAAAAAAAAAATACAAGAAGGTGTCCATTGTGTTTTCTTCTCCCCAGATGAATAACTGATTATTTATTCATCAATTTTTTTTTTTTTTTTTACTGCTCTGTTTCTTTTTAAACATTTGAGGTGACTTCCGAAGGTGTGTGGCTTTGTGTGTTCATCAGGGAAGAAACTGGAGTGGTGCTACACAAGGATAGGGGATCGAGATGAAACCCGCTGTGAGGGGAGCCCTCAGTATTTATGTCAGGAAGTCCTGAGCACTTCCTACGGAGCTTCCCAGCAGTCCACATGAAGAAGAGACATGATTCCACATCCAAAAGTTAACAGTTCATCTGATCAGAGGACAGAGACCCGAGAGAAATTTCTCCCGTGCTGTCTCAGAAAAGGGCAACTATGTGTGTTTTAAACATCCCATTCGGGGCCCTGGCTCTCTCAGTCCTTCAGCCCGTGTTTTCACCCCTGATGCTCCCACCCCTGCCCTCATGGGAACTAGGGCGAGGCAGTCTCCCAGAGACACTCGAGGCCCCTCCCCCTTGCTGCGATGTGGGGCCTGCACCCAGATACCTGTTATTTTCCCGGGTGCAGTTTGGGGGAAGCCCTGCTCGTGAGGACTGGGCTTCTGCTCTTTGGGGTGCCCGGCTTGCCATTCTGGTTTCTGGAACGGGGGCGTCCTCAGCTGGAGCTTTGCCGCTCAGCCCATCTCGCTCACCGGTGCTCCTCGGTGGCCTGGCCCCTTCCCCAGCGACAGCTCTACTCGGAGCAGTTCTCTGGGGGTCTGGCTCTTTCCATCTTGGCATTTGGGTTGAGGGATCTTTCCACTTTCTGGCTCCCGTGTTTGAGTTGAATTCATATACTGCCCCAGTAACTAGGGGAAAAAACATATAACCACCATATAAATGAGGGAATTCAAATGCTCTCCTCCCCCATCTCTACCTGGCTCCTTTCTTACCCCAGGGAAAGAGGAAAGGCGCTAGGAGGGGTGAATCATGGAGAGAGGAAGCAGGCTCATGAATGGCACAATCTTCACCAGCCTGCCCTTCCTATGAGCTTTAGGACTCTGACCACAGAGGTAGCAAATATCATGCCTCCCTGGATAGAAAGACTTCGGACAGGCTCTCGGTTGCAAGATTAGAAAGCCACATAAATCTTGAATTCCATGTCCGCTTTGGATACATTTGGTTCAGTTTCTAATGGGGTTACCCATTATGTTCTGATTTTTTTTTTAAAGATTTTATTTATTTTTTTGAGAGAGACAGAGCAAGAGAGCCTGAGCTGGGGGGGAGGGGCAGAGGGAGAAGCAAGCTTCCCGCTGAGCAGGGAGCCCGACGTGGGGCTCGATCCCAGGACCCTGGGATCATGACCTGAACAGAAGGCAGACGCTTCATGGCCTGAGCCCCCCAGGCGCCCCTGATGGGTTTGTTTTAAAAGCCCCCTGAATTCCAGACACAAGAAGGAAGCCATGGAGTAGGGAGGAAAGGACTCTGATTTTTACGTATGTTAGGTTAGCGGAGATTCATGGACACAGACACGAAGCCTCTGTGGAGATGGTGCGAGAGAGCCGTGTGACTGAGCCAGAGCAGCGGGCACTAATCGGTGCGCTCGTTCACATCAGTGCAGTTGGCTCCTCTCTTCCTTTTTTCCGTCTCTCAGCACATGAATGTCGATGACAGCCTTGGTCCTTCCGGGCTTTTGCCCCAGAAGATGGAGTCTCAGGCGATCCCCTGCTCTTGCTATGAGTGGCCTCTCGGCAGAAGATCCCACCAGCACTTATGCTAATGTGGGCACATTATGGTGACAAGTACCTAATAATAGAGGGAAATTTAATTCCGGCAGCGGCAGCAGCCTCTCCTGGAGAGGAGCCACCCTTCCGAGAAGGACCGAGCCACTTGCATGTGAGGATGGCAGGGAGCCAGCACACTTGCCTCCCGAGTTTGGTTTCCTTCCCTTTATTCACATCTATAATTGAGCCTTTGTAAGTGGAGGGATGTGTGTAAAGGAGCTAAATTTGGAGCTGATTTCATGGGGGTGAGGGGAGCTCTGGAGGCCAGCTTTACCTTATGTTCATCTTGCCGACCAAGAAGAAATTCTTGGCCCCGATCTAGGGGAAAAGGGAGCCAAGCCTGCCATTTCTCCATCTCTCTCACTACCAATAGGGTGGTGTTAGAAGCATTCAGAAAGGACTGGGGGAGGAGGTTGAGCTCCAAAGGGCAGGCAGAATGCACCAGTCTCCTGAGTTGGTTTGCGATTTAGGAAGGGAGGCTAGCAAGGGCGGGAGGCTTTAGGTGGAAATCCGGCTGGCATCTGCCAGCTCAGAGGTGATCTCCCCCGGGATGGCAGCGGAAGGGTCAGGCAACACCCTCAAACGGAGGGACAAACTGAGTTAAGGGCAGGACCTTGGATACGGTCCTCCGTGACTCTACCCACCTGGAATATGAAAAACACCTTTTGGATGGATGGCACTGCCACTTAATTACCTGGGTCGATGGCTTCTCCATCAAAGACAGAGTTCATCTGAATTGTTTCCTAAGGAGGAAAAGAGAAAGCTTCAAGCACAGCCCTGCACGCCTCCCGCCCTGCCAGGCCACTCATCCTCATAGCCTGCTGCGTTCCTGACCCAGGGCCTTCTTGACCCTTGTCTACTCACTAGGCACCGTGCTAGATGCTGGGGACACAGTGGTGAACACGACAGGTGTGGGGGCTGCCTGCACAAAGCTTGTAGTCAGTGGGAGCCCCTGCCAACAGGTGCATGACATAGAGTGATAAGGTGGACGTGGGACTCTGGCATGCTCGGGGCCCAGGAGGGCCAGGAGGACATCTAATCCAGCTTGGGAGGCAGGAAAGCATCCCAAGTAAAGGCTGTCTAAGCTGCACAGAAAGAAGAGCAGAAATGCCACATAACCCTGGCTGAGACCTCCTTTGCCTAAGTGGGATCTGTCAGGCAGGTGGGCGTGGCAGGCAGAGAGAAGCACTCACGTGCTCCCACCCGTGGCCTCTGGCTGTGTCCCCTTGCCTAGGCCAACACAGTGTTGCATCTGGGCCTGGCCTGCCTTCCCTACGCCCGGTGCTCCAGCTCCCCTCCTTCCCCTGTTCTCTGTGCCACCCTCTGGGGACCTGACCTCCGTCCCCAGGGAAACACCCCCTTCTCTCACAAGGTGCCCTCTGGAGGTGCCCTTCTTTAGCATGCTAATGAGGATGATGTTTGGAGTCTAGGGGGTTCTAATCACACCAGCCATCATCTACGCACTGACCCACGGCTCCCCAACTCCCATGACAGAGGAAATGGAGACCATATGGGTTTTATCCATTTGAACAGTTCAGCAGCTACACTTTTTATGGTCATGGGGATTTACTTATTTAATTAATTTAATGCATATTTCTAAGGTGCTCTCTGAGTGGCATCACCAAGGGGACTTGCCTTAGACACTAAGACTAAGGAGATAAGAGATCCCCCTTTCCTCCCGAGTGTAGACAGGCCTGTCTGGATAAGCACTTAGGTGACGGACCTGAAACAGAAATTCTAGAGCACTGGATAGTGTTTGTCATTGTGCATATCATTCCCCCCATTTATGGGTCTTGGATCATAACAGAATCTTATTATCAGGGGGTGAGGGAGACTGGAGGGGTCACCTTCAAGTTCTGTCACTTCCCAGTGGGCAGATCAGGTTCAGTAAAGAAAAACAAGGAAGTAAGGGTGGGGGGCGGTGGGGAGACTCTCCAGCTATCTTGTAACACTTGGCATTTGCGTGACTCTTAACAGTTCTCAAGGTAGTTCCTCAACCTGCAACCCCAGGGCACGTGTTCTCACTCCCATTTTACAGATGAGCAATCTAAAGCTTAAAGAGGCTGAGGGAGTCTGCAAAGTCAACGGCCAAGTGGGCCAGAGCCCACCCCTGGACCAAGCTGTGCCCCGTCTCCCTTGCATTTCCGCAAGGTTGTGGAACGGTGAAGAAAAAATAAATATCGCTGAAGGCTGAGGCTCCATTTCTGGTCTTTAAGGCAACTCACTCTCCTGGAGAGCTGGTGTAGATAATAAACACCACTATTCAATATTTATGAAATCCACTTCTTCTGCAAATATATCAGCAGACATGTTCAGTGGAGGGAACAAATTCTATCAGGAGCTCGTCACACAGCAATCTGTTCCAGTGGCCAAATACAAGCGTCTCCCTGAATGATAAACACTCCCACGAGGCTGTGGCAGGGTCTGCCTGAGAGGGGCGGGGGAGTGGCCCACCACACGTCACCCAAGCCAGGTGCCCTGCGGCCACCACACTTACCACCAAAACCTCTGGCTTTGTAGTCTTCATCTCTGCAGGGAATAGAACAGATAGAAGTGAAGCTCCTTGGACACTAAATTGACCTTGAAATTCTACCTCCACAATGGGATTTCTCTTAAACAGGCTTTGAACTTAGTATTGCAGACACGACGAGGAATTCTATGCAGAAATGTTTATTGACAGTTTTCTACCTTCCAGAAAAATACACACCCCCACACATGCATACACATAATAATAATACACAGAATTGGTTTTTGAATGTTACTCTTTTCCCAATTTATTGCTATTACTGGACCTGGGTAATTAGCTTTTTACTGAAAGATAAGAAAGAAAGATCCAGTTGATACATTTGTTCGTAATGTGAGGATTCTTTGAATCCATTCCCTATGCCCTTTTAAAAAGTAACTAGGGTGGGTGACAGTCTGTGAAGACCTCATTAAAATCATTTCATTTGATATGATCAATAACCATTACAATCAAATTTCTAACCCTGCTTAGTGCCTTGTGCATATCAGCTACGCACGCCTATGGATTGAGTGATTAAAGCAATCTTTTTTGGGGCGCCTGGGTGGCTCAGTCCGTTAAGCAACTGCCTTCAGCTCAGGTCATGATCCTGGAGTCCCAGGATCGGGTCCCACATCAGGCTCCCTGCTCAGTGGGGAGTCTGCTTCGCCTCTGACCCTACCCCCTCTCTACCCTCTCTCTCTCTCTCACTCTCTGTCTCTCAAAGAAGTAAATACAATCTTTAAAAAAAAAAAAAAGATGGCTTTTTTTAAACACGCTTTCCAATCCTCTGTCCCATCTCTCCCCATAGCCTGGATTCCCCTCGAAACAGCAACTTTCCAGGCTTGGGTCTGTCATCCCCTTAGGCTTGGCGTCCTTATTCAGATGGGAATTTGCTCAACTTACCAGCGCCTCAACTCTCCCCGCCCATCTGACTGCACCCCGCCCCCCTTTCCGACTTGCCTGACCCAAATAACTTGTGAAAATGATCAAATCCGTTACGATCTGAGAATAAAGTGTCATTTGTTCTTGCAAAAGAGGCATGTGTCCAATACAGAGCATTCGCTGTCCTCGGGAGCGGTCCCACCCCTCCACGTGCAGCAGCAAGTAGATACTGTCTGTGTTTCACTCCTGGAGAATTCATCACTCCTGGCCCGCTTGGCGGGGAACAGACCTCTAGGTGCCTCAGTTCAGCTGGCTGGAGGCAAGTCTGGGTAGGGAACAGGCAGGACTCAGAGGATAGATCTGAGCGCCTAATGGCACCATGCACCTTGCCCTTTCCTTTCTCCGGCTACATCTGACCTCTCATTTCAGCCACAGAAAACGCGACTGAAAACACACCGAGGCAGAACTGCACCCCGATTCTCTGCTGAGTTGGAACCCTTTTATTTAGTACAAGAGAGCAAGCAAAACCCAACAACAGTGACAGCCACAAACAAAGGGAATAGGCATGGTACATACCTCCTTTCTTCACCCTGTGGGGAAAAACAAGAGATGGGCAAGAATTAACCTGAAAGTATTCTGCTCTGGTTCACATATAATAACTTGGAGCCTTGGGGCAACTGTGTTCCTTGGGATTCAGGGATTGATTAAAAGAGGGGCCAGGCTTGGGGACTAAAATGAAGGCTGGGCTCCCACCCCTGCTCCAAACACAGCAGTTCCAGCACTGTTGGTGTGGGACTTAAGAGGTTCTAGGAGTTTGGTAAGTTTGAAAACTATTGCCTTATAGAACTTGAGGGAAGGTATTTTCTCTGACAGCACAGGTGAGGGCATGACCAGCGGGTCTGGCAATTCTTCCCGCCTCCTTTTTCTCCCCAGTAGCCACCTTGAGCAGAAGACTTGGCTCACAGCAGGAAGCTTCAGGGGCTGGCAGCCAAACCCCGTTTTCCTATAACAGGAAGACCTGGTCTTGGATGCTAAGCCCCTTCCCAGGATAACCTTGGGTTCCATAATTCTGTGACTCTAATTTTCTTCTTTGCTGTTGGACAAACGTTGGCTGCCATATAGTACACCTAATTTCCAGGGAGGCCAGGCCTGAGCCTGTTATTACTAGCTAGTTTTTCTTTTTTAAGTCAACCATGTTGGAAACGATTAATATTTTGGATGTAAGTTAAGGCAACCAAGTTCAAGGTACATGGAACCATAAACTGCTTGAGAGTTGCAGTGTCTAGTGGATGACTACCTTTAAGAACTTCTGTCCAAACCCCATTACGGAGCACCACCATCCTTACAAGCTTAAGCGTCACTCTTTTGGAACCAATTTTTTCTTCCAAATCAATTTGTGAGTAGAGCCCAAACAAAAATGCCTCTTTTAATTTCAGCAGATGCTCACGGATTTCTTACCTTGAAGTCAAGGTTGCCAATAGCAACAAACTTCCCCAATAAATATGGCAAAATGCAATGCACATCTTTATGCTAATGCCTTATACTTTTGTAGAGTCTTTTCATCCACAGATTTTAAGTTATTTGACAGTACTAGTTTATCTTCAAAACACCTTTAAAAGGTATAGGAAGTCTCATCACTCCCTCGTGGTGCCAAAACTCAGGTTCCAACATCCCGAGATACTTGAGCATAGAGCTAAACTTGGAACCTAGAATCCTGAGCTCACGGGGACTCAGCCACAAAAAAAATAATGCAACAAGACTCAACAAACACTATATTAAGCATTTACTCCACATCAGGAACACTGCTAAGTGCTTCCTTTGCCTTTGTCATTTGACTGTTTACTTTTCAAATAAGGAATTGAGATTCACAAAGGTCACCATTTGTCTGAGGCCATATGGAAAATGGTGAGCCCAGAGCCAAAACAGGCCTTGTCTCTCTCCAAAGCCGCAGGATCAGAACCATCATGCTGTCATGGGGGAAGCTTCTGAGACTCGAGAAACTGGGTCTAGAGAAGCTTGGAACAATGAAGCGCTCTCTCCATTTCACTCCAGTGTCTCACTTCCACGGAGTACATGGTAAGAGCACGTGAGTGAGCAGGAGGGAACAGGAGGGAGGGGAAACAGGCCTCTGCTTCCAGCCCTGGGGAGTGAAAGATTGGGGTCACATGCAAAAGAACAATGATGATTTAGTCACACAAAAGCCCAGTGAGTCACTGGAGCCAAAAGCTTAATTCCCTTAGCAGTTTTCTGTGCTTTCTCTAATTCCCTCCCGTCCTTTAAATATTCTACAAATACCAGCACAGTATATCCTATCCCTACTCACAACCAGGCTTTTTTTCTTCTGAGGCTTTTATCCAGGGCAAGTTCACCGGAGGAGGAAGCCCCATTTCACTGAGGATGTTTCAAAGACAGGGCAGGTGCCAGGAAAACCAGGCCCAGTAGGTGAGGCAGAGGGTACCAGGACCCTAGGGGAGCCAGCCCCCCACTGACTTCTCCCTCCCTCACTCCAGGCTCCCTCTCTGCCCTGGAGAGAAACCCTAATTCCTTCCATTCCCTCTCCTGACATCACTGGTAACAGTGGCCTAAAGGAAGCGGTGGAAAGGGCCCAGCCCACCCACAACTTACGGAAGTTTCTTGGGCTCCCCAGTCTTGTGGGGACAGTGTCTGTGGATGGCTTTGGCCAACAGGACGAACAGGGGTCCCAGGAGGCCCAGGAGCAATATGGAGCCCAAAGTGATGACAGAAGGCACATACCACGCTGATGGAGAATAAACGTTTTTTCTCAGGACCTGGTAGATGACCCTGGGCTTGAATGACAGAGAGGGCAGCGGGTGAGCCATTTTTGACATCAGTGCTCTCTCGTGTCAAGGGTTGGTTCTGCTCTTTGGTCTTGCTCTGTACACGGGGGCATCCGTGTGCTCCCGGTTCTTGCTGCTTTAACCCATCAGCTTATTTATAGTCTTTCCAAGCACCCAGGAGATCAAAACCCGGAAAATGTAGGGAACCGAAAAGCAACTCCAGGCCTATTTTTACTCCTTCTTCCCCTTCCCAAACACTAAAAATCCCATTGGCTTTTTTCCCTGCCAAATCATGGCATAACCCTGGGACGAATATAGCCATTGCCTCGCACTGGGAAGGCATCGCCACGAAAGCTATTCTTTTAACACTTTGTAGGCTTTGCAGTGTCCCCTCGCAGCAAGCTGCACAGCCAGCTCACGCAGGGCTGACGCACAGCGGAACCTCAAGCTTGGCATTTGCTTCCTGGAGAAGAAGACTGTACCAAACAAGGTACGGAGATTTGGGGGCTGGAGATGTCACCGTCAGGTCATGTAAGCCCCAGTAAGGTGGCAGCTCCTTACTCAAGGGAGCCTACTGGCTCCTACCACGAGTGAAAGCCCTTAAGATCATCTTATGCCTCCGTTCATTGGGGTAATATTGACTCCAGCACACGGGAGATGAACACGGACCAGCTCATGGTAGGACTCGGACAAACGGAATTTGACCACCGGTCACAGGTAGCTAAGGTTCTGATGACTTCTCCTCTAGCACACTGCACGTGTGGGGCTGCCTACTAAGGGCACAACTTTCCCTAGGCGCAGGAGGAAAGGGGGCAAAAGAGTTAGAGTCCCTCCCAGGAGCAGGAGGAGATAATCCTATTGTCAGACTCCGAGACTCTCTCCCTTCCTTCATCACACTGGTTTTATGGGCACCGGCTTGTTTGCTTCCTACTATCTACTACAATCTGTAGTTAATGAATGAATTTGGATACCTGTTTGTCATCTGTCTCCCTCTCTAGATCAGCAGCTCTCAAACTTTAGAGCACATCAGAATCCCCTTGGAGGCTTATTAAAAACACAGATTACTGGGTCCCACTCCCAGAGCTTCTGATCCAGTAGTTCTGGGGATGTGGCTGAGGACTCCAGGTTCCAGTATCTTTCCCTAGAGGTCATGGTGATGATCACAACTTCAATATTCTGGGGTGGGTCTAAGAATTTGCATTTCTAACAGGTGTCCAGGTGGTGCTGTTGCTGATGGTCTGGGGATCACTGACTTACTGGAAGCTCCATGACAGCAGAGATCATTTTTGGCTTGTTCACCAAAGAGCTTGGCATATTATAGGTATTCAGTCGATATTTGTAGGTTGAACCAATGAATTTTTTTGGAGTGGGGGTGGGGAGTAGGGTACAGACTGGTGCATAGGGACTCTTCAAAAGAAGTGGAGAAGAGCATAAAAGCAGCTACCTGCCTTCATGGACATTGACTTGCAACGGCTCTTACGAGCAAGCACAGAAGGGGTTGTGAAGGAAGCTGCTGGCCACACGCCCATGAAAATTGGCTCCTGCGCCAGAAGCACCACGCGTGGTCAATACCTGATCTATCACAAGTCAGTGCAGAAATGCACATTCTTCTTTAGCAACATAGGGAAAGCTAATGGTTCTACAAATCCAAGGTCTCATTCAGATCTTTGTCTACCGCCCAGTGACTACTCCAGTCCAGCCCATAGTTGGCATTCCTGGCAACATCCTAACACCTCAACTCTTTTCAGCCCATCCTAGATTTCTCCTGGGTCAAGGGGGTCCATCGATGTACATCACGAGGGGTGTATCTGGGTAGTCCAGGTCCCAAAGCCCTTACCCTGGTGGTCGTGGTGACAACTGTGGTGGGGTGAGGAATGACGCTAATACTCAGCGTTACCGTCCCTGTTTCAACGTGAGCCTGAGCTTTCTTCCTGCCAGACAGCAAGTTGTCATCAGTTATGTAGACAAGTAGTTTGTAGTCCCAGATCTTGTCAAGCCCACTGGCATAGTCGAAGCCTGTCGCAAGGAGCAGACTTGTAACGTTGGACCCAGCGTTGGGAGAGAAGGTGAAATGACTGTTGATGTTGCCTAAATGCGGTGTGATATAAGGATTTGGGGAGAAGAAAGAAAAGAGAGTGAGAAAGGGGTTTAGAAGAAAGCTTCATTCCATCACTTCCTCAAACATCCACGCCTCAGGTGTCGACCGTGTTTCTGACACACCAGCACCAGGTCGGTGATAGGCTATGGGCCGAATTCACTCCATCGCCTTGGGTGGAACCTGGCTGGCCACCCTGGTGGCCACACCGGTGGTGCCTCCTGGCCTGGCCTGGGTCGCAGTCCCAGGTCCTCCCGCATCCACCCCATACCCACCTCCCCCACAGCTGGGTTGGGGCTCAAGGCTCACAGCTTCGAGTGCCCGGGGCAGAAAGGTTGCCACCCAAGCCGTCCTTGCTCAGTCCTCTGGTGGCTCCAGACTCATTACCAACGGCAAACCAGTAAATGGAGCAGGAGACGATGCAGTTTGTACTCCCTTAGCAGCGAAGAGCTCCATAAAGGCCTGAGGGTTCTCTGTATGGATTCTTTCCATCTTTGGCAACTGCCGTGTGGAGGCAGTCCCTGCCCCTGGGTTTTGCGACACCGCCTACTCGAGGCTCCCTACCGTTAGAGTTCCCGCTCCGCCAGGGCTCAGCGGGCAGCCAAGATGGATTTTTACTCTTTCACATGGAATTGCTCTGCTTGTTTGGGTTTCAATCTCTGGCCCCAGCACTTCATTAGATGAGCTATTCTGGTCTCATTTCCATTGAGAGTGCTCTTTTTTCCCCCCAACAGTGGTATAGAGAGAGAAAGTGAATGGAGTAGAAGAGAATTCCTGAGGACACATTTCAAAATGCATTTAATCTATTTAATCTATTATTATCCAGAGAGAAGACTGGGATTCCCCGCCCCCACTATAAGCTGGCAGGAAAAGAGGTGGTTGAGGAGGGGGACCAAAAAAAATTTAAACTACACTAATATGGTTGATGCACCATGATGGGTGGGAATTGTGGAGGGCGGGGGGTGCCATCCGTGGGGTTCACTGTTCCTTGGGCCTTTGGCAACCACGGATGGGAGTCTGGGAAGACTTAAGTGAGATGGGGAAGCCAAAGAACTCGGAGGCACAGGGCCGTTACGTTCCTCAACCTTGCTTCCCTCATTCAAAATACCCCCTGACACACACACACACACACACACACACACACACTGTGCTCCAGTCAGTGTATGAGCACAGACCCCCTTCTCCCTAAACAGCTGCTAAGGCCTCTAACACCAAGAGCCCTTGGAAACCGTGTACCTGGGCCCATGGAGTAACGAAATGACCTGGGGCTGGAATCAAGGTCGGTACACGTCAGCTTGAAATTTTGAATGTTTGTGCCAACTTTCAGATCCATGGGGATGGCCAAGAAATAAGAGTTTGGGGTACAAATTGGCTTTTCATCATTTTCTTCAAGGATGTTCACGGTTACCTAGAACAGCAAGAAGGTGGTCATGGTTAACAGCTAAAGCTCACGGAGAACTTACTGTGTGCCAGGCACTGGGCTGGGTGCTTTTGGTGGTCCAGCTCATGGAACCTCCCCTGAGCTAGATGATATGATTATTCCCATTCTCCGGATGAGGAAACTGAGGCTTAGGGAGATTAAGTAGCGGACCTCAGGCCGTTCCATTTGGTGAGCGGCACAGTCCAGGCAATTTGAACTCAGGTCTGTCCTACTCCAAGTCCTGGGCTATTAGCCTCTGTTCTGTGTGTGTGTGTGTGTGTGCTTATGTGCATAATATATACATACACATTCACATACCACCCCCCACATGCATCTAGAAGCATGGGCTCATCCCCACATGATGCGGAGTTGTTTTTCCAGTAATGAAGACGAATTTACGGTGACCCCCCTATAGTTCCTTGCCCATCGCCCTTGCAGATTGGAAGTTCTGTCTTTAACTCTGGAATATAGAACAATGGTTCTCAGCTCTGGCTCCACTTTGTAGGCCCACTCCAGACCAGATGAACTGGACTCTCAGGAGGGTGGGGCCCAGGCACTTCTGTAAGAGTTCTCCAGCTGATTCTAATATGCAGCCAGGGTTGAGAACAACCAGGATAGAAGGAGTTGACCTGGCTAAGCTGGGATCTCATCTGTGACCTGGGCTATGGGCACTTTACGAAGCCGGTGGCCCTAAGCTGCCAGGAGCAGAAGCTAGCCTCTTCTGTTTCATCGTCGTCTTTTATGCTTGGTGAATTGAAGTACGGACTGGGACGCCTGCCAGCATGGAATCATAGAATGTCAGCCCTGGAAGGGACTTACGTGATCATCACCCTTTTTAAAGGCTTATGAATTTTGAGTCGTGTTCATTCTACCTTTGAAATTTGGGGATTTCAGCTATTTCTGAGCCCGGGAATAAATTGAAATGTTCACTCCAGTTAGCTCCCAGAGTGGAGTCCATTCATTTTTCTCAAAAACCCAGCCTAACAAACACGACAATTATCTTCAGCTTAGCACGTCTTTTGCTCAGCTAGCAATGTCGAGCCTCGCACATCATTAGAAACATGTCCTATTAATTCAAAGCCAGTCATCAGAGGAACTGGACTGTTCAGGCAATGGGTTATCAGGTGACTCTCCATTTAAGAGAGAGAGAAATTGGGACACAAAGATAAGCATTGCTCAGACCCCCTTGGAAAATTGGGATTAAAGTTGAGACATGAACTCCATCTCCGGATTGAACCAGTCATTCTCTGTATCACACGGGGCCGCCTGCCACTGGCCGACAGTTCATTTTGCCTTATGCTCCTTCACTTTATTAATGGGAAAGACCAAGAAATAGTTCCGTCTTCGCGGCCATCATATTATCTCCAGATAATCATAACCATGGACAGCACAACCCTATTAAACCCTCGTTACTCAAAGTGTGGCCTCAGACCAGCTGCATCAGCACCACTTGGAAGTGTGTTAGAAATGCAGATTCCGAGACCCACTCAGACCTGCCGACTCAGCATCTACATTTAACCAGATGCGCAACACCACAGTTGAGAAGCAGCATAACCCTGGGTCAAGCCACATCATGTGAAGGTCTACCCTATCTGATGTGATTCGGGAGGGGTAGAAACATGGCAAAACTACGCATAGCGACAAAACCACACCGCACTTGTGGAAGCATGCATCTCACCGCTAGCCCACTGCCAAAGTGAAGGGAGATCTAAAGGGTAACAGGGGGAAGCCGGCTGCGCAGAGTGGTCATCAGTCTTGGCACACCTCCCAGCCACCCACAAACTTGGGCCTACAGATGCCAATCTTTATTTCCTAGGCTCTGCTAGCTGTGTCCAAGTGTGCCGTCCTGGACACCACTAGTCATTCCCCTTACATCTGCGGGATGGGCCCTGTTAAGATTCCTTATTGCTACAGCCACATCTGGAAGGTGCCAGAAAGATCCTAAGTCAACCGGTCGGGCTGTTGTGAACACACCCACGGCCCCACTCACAGTGACTGAGCTGCTGTCCTCGCCATTGGTGGCCTGGATTCTGAGAATATAGATGGGGGTTGTTTCGTAGTCTGCTCTCGTCACCAGCTGGAGTTCTCCCGTCTGGGGATTGATCCAAAATATGTTTGGGTACTGGAGGCTGGCTCCTCCCGTGGAGATGGAGTACACGATGCTGCTCTGGGGGGAGTCTTTATCGGTGGCGTGCACTACTCCCACCCGGGTTCGAGCTGAAAGAATAAAGTACCTGAGATGAGTCCTGCTTTGGGGGCGGGGCGGAAGGGGAGACTCCAGGAGCACACATTCCCATCACCATGGGCAGAAGGACTTTTGGAGGTTCTTTGCTGCTCATACACTGTATGTTTTATGTCTTCAAGTCTATTAAAATCAAATTGTGCTAATGAGCATGCACCAGGTAACTGGCCCTATGATCCAAGCCATAGAGTAAGGCATTAAAGACAATTCATGCCTTTATATAGACTCCAAGCACGCCAATTATGTGCTCATACTACGTGATCATAAGCAACACTGCAAAGAACATCCTCACACATACTTGGTTCGCAGCAGTGTTGTCTGAATGCCTTTTGTCTCTTTCAAATTTTCTGTTATGAGCGTGAATTACTCTTACAAACAAGATGAAAAATAAACAGTTTTTGAAAGGGTTTAGCAACCGATGATCAGAGTATAGAATTTTATTTTTTTAAAGATTTTATTTATTTATTTGAGATAGAGAGAATGAGAGATAGAGAGTACGAGAGGGAAGAGGGTCAGAGGGAGAAGCAGACTCCCCGCTGAACAGGGAGCCCGATGTGGAACTTGATCCCAGGACTCCAGGATCATGACCTGAGCCGAAGGCAGTCGCTTAACCAACTGAGCCACCCAGGCGCCCTAGAATTTTTTTTTTTTAAGATTTTATTTATTTATTTGAGAGATAGAGCTAGAGAGCACAAGGGAGGGGGAGAAAGAGAAGCAGGCTCCCCTCAGAGCAGGTAGCCCAATGTGGGGCTCGATCCCAGGACCCTGGGATCATGACCTGAGCTGAAGGCAGACACTTAACCAACCGAGCCACCCAGGCGTCCCTAGAGTATAGCATTTTAAAGACTGCTCCATTTTGCTTATTTTACAAAGCTTGTTGGTGGGGCTGCTGGCGTTCTGGCTGGCTTGTTCTGTGGCTCTTTCTCATACATTGCACTCCTCAAGGGCAGAAACCTCTTATTTAACTGGATAGCTCCAGCGCCAAGTGCTTGACCCACAGTACGTGATCGATAATCATAATAAGATCTGTGAGGAATAAGAAGCTTGCTTATTCTTAAAATGCCTGCTGCATTTGTGCATCCGTATACCTGGATGAGGTATAAGGAATTAAAAGCATTCTCTTCAGAGCCTTTTTGCCCTTTGTTTAAAACTTAACACCAGGAAATGGAGACCATCCTCAAGACAGAAACTAATATGGAGAGGAGATCATTTTAGAGGGAGTGTTTGGGTTGGTTGGTTGGTTGGTTGGTTGGTTAAATAGAGAAGAAGAGGAAGTATCAAAGTTAAGGATCAAAAGTGGGACTGAATGGGATTATACTAGAGTTAAGGGTCCCACCTTGAAATCAGGGGAGTTGGGGAGAAGCTGAAGCTGAAAGAGGGGAAGAACCCGCAGAAATGGAGATGTGAATAGAGGGCACAAAAGAGTCCTCCAGGGAATCCCGTTATGGGCGAGAAAATGTCTTTATTTTGTTTTTAAATGAAGGAAATCTACAAATGGGGAAGCTCTTCTCTATTTTTAAATTTCCATTGTCTGCACGAGTGGGATAAAAATCACAGTGGAGACCGAGGGAAAACTAAGGCCACAAAAAGGAAAGATGAGCGGAATCAGGCACGCAGACAAGGAAGCAATCAGGGGTTCGGAGAAACGCAGCTTAAACAATAGTTTTCCAAAATCTAGGTTTCACCTGAAGAGCTCCTCAGCAGTGAGGACAATTTAAAAAGAAATAAGAGATGCAATAAACACGAATGAGCTGTGAGTTGCCATGCACAACACCACTCAGGGCCCCTGAGCTGAAGGCGGTTTCTGCTCCGTGGAATGAAGGAGTCCATCAGGAGCCCTGGGATCTGTGTCCTGTCGGCTCCTTACCTGGCCTTAATTCTGACACCTCAAATACATAGGATGGCCTGTCAAAGGCAAGAGGAAACTCATTTTCGGGCTTTGTGAAGATATAAATGTAGATGTTGTCTGAAAGCAGAGATAGAAAAAAAAAATTAAATTGCAACACCTCCCTCTCACACATGTGTTTATTCACCATTTTTAAAGCACCTGCCGTGTCCCAAGCTCTGTGCAAAATGGAGGAAATACAAGGTGAAGAAGACCTAGTGGGTCCTGCCTTCGCGATGCTTACTTAGAGTAGTTACTTGCCTTTGGCTTAACATGTGTACACATCACTGTGGATCCTGGAGGAAGTGCAAGAAGCTGGCTCATAGGGATATTTAGAGTTCAAACAAACGGGCCAGGGTGGCGCAGGGGTGCAGGGGGGTGGGGTGGTTCTGGGCATGTGCGAGGATACCGAGTTAGAGAACTGCATGACTGTCTCAGGGAAACTGCAGTTTGGGAAAAGGGAAGCTTAGAGATGGGCAACCAGAGCTGACGCCAGAGAGTTAGGCAGGGGCCAGAGATGAAAGTCCTTGTGTGCTAAGCCAGAGTTTGAACTTGAACTGACAGCTATGGGGAGACACATGGAGGGCTTTCAGCAAAGAAGTAATATAATGCTATTTGCATTTCCTGAAAATCACTGTCAGAATGTGGATGGTGCACTGGAAAGGGGCAAGACAAAAGCCAGACAGAAGGATCCTTAAAAGACTTAGTGTTGTAATTGAGCCAGGAAAGGGGAGGTTCTGCGTTGAGCACTACTAGAGGAGGGGGGCGGGGCGGGGTGGGCAGCAGATCCTTGAGATTTTAGGTGACACAAAAGAAAGAACTCAGAGACAGATCAAAAGTGTCTGGCAAAGGACAGGAGGAGGCTGGGCTGATTCCCAAGTGTTCGGGTTTTTGAAGTCTCCTTTTGAACACAAATGCCTAGCCCAATACCAAGTGCTGCCTAGCACAGTTTAGCTGTTGCTACTCAAAGAAGATGCTTCATGAAATAAATCAAAATGATACTTGCTTTTATAGTAAGGAAGGGCAACATCCTGCACCTGGATTATCACGGTGTACTTATTGCCGGCTGCTAGATTACTTGAATTTTCATAATCCAAGTCACCAATCAACTAGATTAAAACAGAGATATCATATTACACAGAATAAACAATCCTTTTAATTAAACTGACAGAGACATTTTCATGTACTGTCAGTGGATATATAAATTGCAAAACCTCTGCAAAGCATTTTGCTGTAAGAGGAGCTTTAACAGGCTACATCCATACCTTTGCTCACTGCTAGAGAATTTATTCAAAAGACTTTAGCAGGAGAATCTATGTTAAAGACGTTCATCAAGCACTAATGCCCAACAGCATAAGCTCAAGACTTCAGGTTACTTGAAGAGAAGCACAATATAGAATCCTATAGGCAGGGATATTTCCATCATTTAAAAGATTTATGCATATATGTATGGCATATTCATAAAAATGTATGCATAGGGAAGAAGACAAGAGGATAACACATCACAATGTTAATAGTGGTTCTCACTATTGAGAATGCTGTTCTGTGTTTTCTACATTCTACAGTGAAGTTGTATTAATTTCCTAAACAGAAAAAATAGAAATTATTTTTTAGCTGACATGTGTGCATAAAATTGGTAAGACTTTCTTGGGGGTGGAAGAAAGGCTTGGGATGGGAGGTGGGGAGAGAATGCCTAGTGGGCTGCTGGTTCTCCCTGAGGCTCTCTATCCCTGATGCAAAGACCTCCCCCCACTCCCCAATCCCATACCCCCCACTCCCAGGCCCCCCACTCCTAGGCCCCCCACTCTGAGACTCCTCGCTCCCAGACCCCCCACTCCTGACCCCTCTGCCCTTTCACTTCCCTCTCCTCCTTCCCCATCACCCTCCATCGGGAACCCTGTAGGTAAAGGTCTCCACAGCTCATTGGGACCTGCCTTTCATGTCTTCCAATTCTGCTTGTTTGCCCCTGTGGAGCTGCTGTGGAGGGGCCCGGCTACACACCGGCAACCCCTCATTCTCCGCTGGGTCTCTAGTGGTTCCACAGCCGGGGAGCTGGACTACCTTTCTCTTACTTAACACTTCTCTGGGCCAGAGATGAGCCCCCAGGTAAACCAAAGGGCTTGAGCCCGGAGGGCACTAACGTGACCTTGAGGGGTACACGAAACAGGCACGCCAACTGCAAGCTTTGCAGCAAAGAATCCAGTCCTTAGCACCCAGGCACAACTATGCATAACAAATGATTCCCGGAACTTGGGTAAAATAAAGGGTGCATGGGGAAAACAGAGTCACTGTTACGTTTGTCAGTTACAGTCGCTTTGAGAGGGAGTTACCTTGGAAATTTCCCTCTACGGGGCAGCAAAAGCTCTATGCATGTTACACCAGCTTCCCCGATGCCCTTTCAGTGATGCAATGACCATTAACTGACCACGATTTTCCCAGAGCCAGCTGGATCCTGTGAAAATCTGCCGCTGCTCCCCACTCCAGATGGCGTGGTGAAGTTGAATTGGTTGTTTGGTGCTTTGCTGTC
The DNA here is from genome assembly GCF_029215605.1 of Mirounga angustirostris. Taxonomy (NCBI): domain Eukaryota; kingdom Metazoa; phylum Chordata; class Mammalia; order Carnivora; family Phocidae; genus Mirounga; species Mirounga angustirostris. The sequence continues at coordinate 87,923,136 of NW_026991720.1, read as the reverse complement.
ATCATCAAAGCAGAACTTGTTCAGGTCCAGAAGCAACGTCCCCTTGGCCGCTCTTTCAGGCACCATAATGCTGCGGAAAAGACACGATTCAATATTTTCCCCGACAAACGGTGATTGAGTGCTCCTCCTGACATAGGCCCTAGGCTAGACACCTCTGCTTTAATTTCAGTTCAAAGCTAGTCCGCGGTGACTGCAGTCACGGCCTAATGGGTTCCCTGCTCTACCCTTGCCTCCTTTCAGACTCTTCTTAACACAGCAACCAGAGGGATCCTGTTAAAACGTTGTCAGGTCACGCCACTCTTCTGCTCCTAAATCCCAAATGGCTTCTATTTCACTCAAAGTCCTCACTTCGATCGAGGGGGCTCTTCATGATGCGTGCCCTGCCTCGCCTTACCGGTCTGTACTCATCTCCTGCCGCAGCGCTCCCCGTTGGCTCCCGCCACCACGCTTCCCGGTGCTCCTAGAACTCCGCGTCCTCCGCCCCATGCTCCTGGAAGTCTGACCTCAGGCCGTCCCCAGCTGTGCAGTGCTCTTCCCACAAATGCCCACCCGGCTTGCTCATTCACTTTCTTGAGTCTCCAATCAGTGTCGCCTTCTCGGGAGGCCACCCTGGCGCCCTTCTCTCAACGTTAGCCACTCCCGCCCCTTGTTCCCTCTCCAGCTGCCCCCCTTTATTTTAAATTCTTAGCACTTACCCTTTTCCCATCTGCTACACAGTTACTTATTTATCCTGTTTATCTCCGGTCTCCCCCCCTGCAATGGAAGCTCCACGAGGACAGAAATCTTTGCTCTGTTCTTGGCACACGCGCTAACATCGGTTGAATGAGGGAATGGTGACTTAGGAGGCTAACACAGCCGTGAAGAAGAATATAAGAGAAATCCGGAATCCTGCCCTGCCTGCCCGGGGCTTATGACCTGGTTAGGGAAAATCGCTGGGTGCCTGCCCTCCTCACCTCCCACGCTTTGAAACTCGGGATTTCCGCCACTTGTGTTCTAATGGACTTTGACGTCATAAAAGGGCCCCCTAACATGTTAGTGCCATTCACCCAAGAGAGCTTTATCAAGGGTTGAATTCAGGCGTCCCAATCTCGGCTGACTCCAGTAGCACAAATGAGGAAAGCTGCCCGCACACTCAGAGCCATCTGGTCCAGCCGAGCTCGGTGTGGGAGGCCCCGAGGAAGCGTGATTAACACCTTTAGGCTTCAGTTCATTCAGGGACTTTACTGTGTCTCCAGGTTTCAGGTTTTCCATCTATAATCTAGACATAAATCATGTCAGTTAGCTTTTGCTTCATAATAAACCAGCCCAAAATGTAGTGGCTTAAAAGGAGCCTATTATTTCTTGCAATACTCAGGACTATCCATGAGTTCTTTGGGCTCGTGTCTGGCTTGGCCCACCTCTGTTGTCTGGCCGTCTGGCGGGGACTGGCTGGTCTAGGATGGCCTTGGTCACATGTCTTGTGGCAGGAGGGCAGTAGGTGTCTGCTTCGTGTCGTCGATAACCCTCCATGAGACGGGTCCAGGCTCTTCGCATGAACATCTCAGGTTCCCAAAAGTAGCAAAAGAGGGCAAGTCCCAATGCACACATACCGTTCGAGCCTCGGCTGCGTCCCATTTGTGAATGTTCCAGTGGCTAAAGCAACCGACACAGTCAGGTCCAGATCCAAGGAGTAGAAAGAGGAACCCATCTCTTGATGGGAGGAATGGCAGAATCCCATTGTAAAGGGGTGTGGGTGCAGACAGAGAGGAATCTGTGGCTGGTGTGTGGTTTGGTTTGGTTTTTGCTGTCTACCTCAATCATTTCTCTCTTAGAAAAATACATCGTGGCTGCCATGAGAACATGTCTGGAAGACGCTCAACCAAGGACCATACCTGAACACAGACCCTATGCTGCTGTGTTCTGAAATCCATTGTTTCATATGCAGTGAGGCCATGTGCCTGCGACCGCGCGTGGCAGAGATACTAAGGGAGGCTCATTCCCGACCGATGACCGCGGACTCTGGCGCTAGGACTCCTCGATGCCCTAGCCAAACCTCCCAGAGCCTACACAGCAGGCTAAAACATTTCTGTGCATCCTCCTTCCCTCTTCCCTTTGCTGAGGTCTGACGACTCTCCCAGCCTTGTCCAGCTCACCCCATTTTCTCCCCCAGCAGTGTCCCCTAATAAAAGCCTCACACATTTAATCCTGTCTTGGTGTCCTGGCAGCTAACGTGGGCTCTGGGCTCAGCGAAGGCAGAGCAATGCCTGACAGCACGGAGGGTCTTGGGCTGCTGAGAATAACTGGGCTTGCTTCCTGGAAAGCGTTTTCTCTGACAGGTGCCCTTTGGCAGAGACAGCCTCCGTTTCAGCAGGACTGGGGTCCAAACATTTCCATTCCTGTCTTGACTATACAATGTCATGGTTTCATTTATAAGTACTTAGAATAGATATCACTTATTAAACACCAACGACATGCTCTATCAGAACAAGTACTTTAAAAGCACTACCTCTGATTCCCTCATCTTCAAGGGCTCTAGATTCTTGTCCCCATTTCACAGGTGAAGAAAGAGTGGTTCAGAGTGGTTTCGAGACCTGTCCCAGAAAGCTGGCGCAGGCAGGCAGGCTTCTCTATTGCCTATGTTAGGAAATTTGACTGTAAGTTCCAACAATGCATCTCCAGGCCCACAGACATTTTGGGGACCCAGACGTTGACTCTGACTCTGCGGAAGCCAGAGTGTTGCATCATCCAAAGAATCCCGCGTCCTGCAGCCAGACGTTGCATGCTCTCCGCCTCTCCGGGTTGCCTAGAGTGCTCTTTTCATTCTTCCCTCCCTGACACTTGGTATATTTCCCCCAAACGCATGACTTGGAAAACCACTCCCCCTCATTCATCAAGGCCTGCCTCAAAGGCCGGCTGCCCTTGCTCCCAACCATCTGACCACGTTCCCTCCCGTGCAAAGGTGACTGGCCCAGCCGCAGTCTGAGCCGACTGACCTTCTCCGCCTCTGGCTCACAAACAGCTTGCCAAGCGCTTTCAGCCAAGCGCGGGACAATTTACAACCAGAGTGGGGGCTGTCACGGTGCCTTTGATGCCTCCCTCAGGCCCCGGGCTCATTCATCACCAGCCTGGGAAAGCTGCAGGGGCCTCCGTGCTAAGGGCTGCTTCCATCTCCAGGCTGGCCTGAGAGCCTGCAGGACCCTGCGACCCACGGGGGCAGCAGGGGGCCGGGCACGCAGCCACCTGCCTCCAACCCACTGGGTGCTGGCGCCCTCTCCCTCTCTTCCACCTGCTCTCCCAAACTCCCCAGCAGGGACCATGCCAAAAGCCCTGAAGAAGGAATAAATATTCAGGGACGCATGTTGTCAGAGCTGGGGGCACCACCAGTCCTGTTCGGTTTGGTTTGGACCCACCTGTGTGCTTCGGCATGGTGGGAATGGGGAAGGTGGTAAGGATCGGTGGCAGGCGATACCGGGTCAGGTTTCCCAGCCCCTGGAGTTTGCAAATGAGGCTGGGTTTCTGGAATAAAGATTTCCACCTCCTGAGGCTGCAGAGGAAGGAGCCCTTTTGTTGCCCCTCCTCAGATCCTGGCTTTCACAGGATGCCTGCGTGTTGGAAAAGCCCAGAAATGGGACTTGAACACTGTTTAGAGTTACCTTCAGTAATCAGTACAATTAGTCTAGTTACTGCCTGGCATTGACCTTCAAGGCTAATTTGGAGAGATGAGCAAGAGCGGGACTCTGCATGCGCTTGCCTGGACAGTCTTGGATCATCAAACTGTGGTTTTCCCAGCCAACATGGAATGCGGTCCGCAAGCCTTCATGCCACACATCAGGGGAGCCGGGACCACAGGCGAAGTGCACCGGGCAGGGAGGAAATGGACAAGGAAGCTTGGAGACAGCACAGTCCTCGCCAGTCATTGATTCCCAGAGTTCTTACTCCTCAACCCACACCCTCCACCTCTCAGGGTAGGGGAACAAAGAAGAGCAGGAGGGCCTAGAAGGGCAGGGCATGAGGACAGGAAATCCCCCATGCACTAGAGCCACCCAAGAACGCTAGGTTTAGATTTTCAAAGAAAGTAGAAGTGGGACTCTGCATGGCATCTCGACTCCATCCCCAGGGCCCAGGCTCAGTTAACAGAGGTGGGTTCCATTTATGAGTGGAATAGTGTAGAAGTCACAGCCCGAACAACACGTGGCAACCAGCCCCACCCATCAAACAGACTCTGAGGTTAGGGGTGGGATAGAAACCTATCACATGGTCAAGGCTCTTACTGACTTGATCAGGGCCTCAGCAGGAAGCAGATGACAAATTAAGATGATTCTAGGAAGGGTTTAGTGGAGGGAGCAGTTCCTGAAGCTAGAGCAGAGATTGCCATGTGCAATCTGGGAACTCCGGGAGGTGGAGGGACTTCTCCAGCTGACAGGCAGGGAGCCAGTGGGTAAATACCCGGACTTGACTCTCCCCTTCATTCTAGAGCTTCCCATTGGCCAACCAGAAGCTGCAGGGCGAGGGAGCCAATTGATATCCATATAGGTCATATCCATACTCCCGGGGCACAGAGCAGGGTGGGGAAGTCTGGAAGCTGGATCTGAAGGGGCAAATAGGGCCCATCCAAACAGGTTTAACTGTTTTGCTATCTGACTCCAGGCCGCACTGATTTTTAGCTTCGTGCCAATTGAGAAAACAGGAAGACATTCATAAGCATAATAAAGGAATTTATAGTTCTATTGCTAACCCTCAACAACCTTTGTCCTTTGTCCTAGGGTCCTTTGCATGACCACACTATGGATTAGATCTGTGTCCAAAGTCACCTAGAGCTTAAAAAGTGACCTTGCAGAACCTGTCAAAGGTGACCTCAGAGGAAGACTCTCTCCATGGGGATATCTGAAAGGGGGACCAGCTCTGGTCTTGAGCCTTGTTCCAGATGCAAGCACGCTGTCAGCCAGCGTCACTGGGCAGGTGCCCTCCCACCCACAAGGAGCCACCTTCACGGTCCCGAGAAACTGGAGACTAGCAAGTAGGAAGCCACAGAGATGAAACCAACCCTGGGAACGACTCGTGTGGCATTTAGACAAAATAGCTAGGAGAGAGAGAGTGCTGTTCGCCACAAGGCGTATTAACACAGAATCACGAGGGACTTTAGGAAACACTGAAGAGGTTGTGACACGAAGAATAGGTCAAAATGTACAAAATAACTTGTTTCTGCATTTTTTCCCCTTTCGGTTGCCTTTGGTTTCCCGGCAATTAAGTTGTGTAAGGTGAATTAGATGTTTTGCTTTGTTTTAAGTAAATACGTGGTGTGATTTATTCCTATTACTGGCGGCGTGTTTCTCGGGGAGCTCCTGGCTACTAATCCTAAGTCTCAAGTCTCTATTATAACGCTAACTAACAGCACCGTCTTGCCACGGGTGGCAATAAAGAAAGAAAAGGCACAGTACACAGAGGGTCTCTGTGGTATGCTTCACGAACAAAGATGAACATGCTATAGGAGAGAGCAAAATAAAAAATATATATATGTATTTTTTGCCAGAGTACGAAAGTGCAGAAGGGAAACAAGGAAAAGGAAAGAAAATGAAGAGAGGAAGGAGAAAAGGACCAAGAAAGGAAAACCAGTCTCCGAAATTGGACACCTCAGGTGGGCTTCTGTTATTGAAGCATGTCCTGGATGCCCATGATTCTTCAGTTCCTGCCAGAGAAGCCAAAAAGTCGAGGCCCACTGAGCACTGAGGAGGGGGGCACCCTGCACGTGAATATACCTGAAGGTGGTCTTGGTGCACATGGCCGGGTTGTCATTAATGTCCTCTACGATGAAGGTTATCTGCACACGATTCTCTTGACCCCCTGAGGGTCTGTCCTTCACCAGAACTTCCAGAGAAATGGAGGGATTTTGTCTTAATTCACCTGCATCTCGGTCTAGCCTGTGGGCCACTTGGATCGTACCGGTCACTGAAAAGGCAAAGGTGAGAACGCGACTCTTTGGAGACTTGGAGGCAATTGGAAAGATCATTCTGGTGTGAGGACTGGCTTGCAGCGAGAATACCCTCTATATAAACACATTTTTAAAAAACTCAGGTAAGTTCCTATATTAGACATTGATTGGGATACCCAGCCTGACCTTTCCAGAACTTTTCACCTCAGACTTCAGGGCTGGGCCCCTGGCAGCAGGCCTTGCCCAGAGTTGACCAGACTGGTAGACAACTGACTCCAGTCAGCTTGACCCACTGCGTTCTCTTACTGGAGAATGTGTCACCGAGAGACACAAGTCAGGTTAACAGTGGAGCTACTGATCGGAGGCCAGAACCCTCGCTGCCAAGGTGGATGGGGCAGCCCTGGTTCCCACCCTGTGACCCACCCCCCGGTTCTTGTGGGATCCCCAGGATCCTGTTGCTAGGTATCCCTTATCTTTTTTTTTCTCTCACGCCTGGTTTGGCTTGCCTTCATTTCTGTTACTTGCGACCAGCGTCTTAATAAAGTTGTTCCAAAAAACCACTGCATTTCTTAAAACTGACATTTGCAATACTAGAGTGAACAGAATTCTAAACCATGGTTGTCCATCCTTACATCATTGGCTGAGTGAGGTCCTCGATGATAGGACGCTAGCAATGCTCAAGATAGAGCACAATTATTGCCTTAGCCTGCCTCTCCTGGGACCAGGCATCCTTTGCCATAAAGCCGATGGGGCAAATAACACATTGTTTTTCTGGGATTGTCCGATGCTGGCCTCCACAAAGTCATCATGTACAGTGAAGTCCTTCGGAAGGATGTGATAGGGGAGAACTTACGAGGTGGTATCGCCTAGGAGTGGTCTCTGGGGTCGCAGTCTTTGGTTTCAATCTGCTTCACACCCACAAGCTGTGAGGCCTTGGACAAGTCATTTACCCTGTCCAAGTCTCTCTCTAAGCCTTAGTTCCCTCATCTATAAAGTGTGGATTACGATAGTTCGCTGGGTTGTTGTGCTGGGTATTTAAAATGGAATACATGCGGATCGCTTAGTATAGCACCTGGTATGTGCTAAGACCCCAATAAAAGATGGGTGTTCTAGGAGGGGAAAACTCTCCTTCTTGCACCGACATACTTAGATGAGAAGGTAACTCCCAGCAGCCCAGCAGATTGCTCTAGATCAAGGTAGTCCAGTATGGTAACCACTAGCCACATGTGGCTATTCAGCACTTGGAATGTGGCTGATCCAAATTGAGATGTGTGGTAAATAAAAAATACACAGCAAACTTCCAAGACTTGGTACAATAAATGATAACATCAAATACGTCATTAATAACTTTAAGATATTGGTTACATGTTCATGACAATATTTTGGACATGTTGGGATAACTAAGATGCCTTACTGAAGTTAATTTCACCTGTTTCTTGTTACTTTTTAAAAATGTGGCAGGGCACCTGGGTGGCTCAGTCGTTAAGTGTCTGCCTTCGGCTCAGGTCATGGTCCCGGGGTCCTGGCATCGAGCCCCGCATCGGGCTCCCTGCTCAGCAGGAAGCCTGCTTCTCCCTCTCCCACTCCCTCTGCTTGTGTTCCCTCTCTCACTGTGTCTCTCTGTCAAATAAATAAATAAAATCTTTAAAAAAAAAAATGTGGCTACTAGACTTAAAATTACATACGTGGCTCCCGCCCTGTTTATTTTTGGACAGTGCTGGTCTGGATCCTCTTTTCAGAAGACTTCCAGGTACCCTCAGGATAGTGAACTCATCCGTTGTTAGAGAGCCACCTGCTTCAAAGGTGAAGGAGTGATATAGCTCGTCCCCTTGGGACCCTGTCCAGTTTCCCCGAGCCCTAAGTCAGCTGCTTTTAATGCATCTATTACCCTGGTAAGTTATGATACTCCAGACAGAAAGGCATGCCCCAGAACAGAAGACAGATAAAAATATTTGTGAAAGAATCCAAATGGCTGAATTAAAAGATGCACGGAAGTGTGTGTGTGTGTGTGTGTGTGTGTGTGTCTGTGCGTGACTTACACTGGTTGATCATGAAATAGCGGTTAGGGGTCGTGATGCCGTAGAGGAGGAAGCCGGTAAAACCTTTGTCATCGGGGTCCTCCGCTGTGATGTTGGCCACAATGGTGCCTGAAGCCAGCTCCTCGGGAATCGTGTACACTCGCGCTGGGCTGGAGCAGAAAAACAGCAGACACAGCTCATTTTCAGGGGCATGGGAGGGTGGAGTCGGCGAGGTGGGTATTTTGGTTAGTGCTAAATATAGCACTGAGCTTCTGAAGTTGCATCCACATGCTCCAAGAAAGCAGTGAGCAGCTGAAAGGAGCGGGGGGGGGGGGGAGCGGCTTTTGGGTTTCCAAAGATCACGTCCTTGATGATGCCACCATGTACAGTCGCCTCGGCTCTGACTCCGCACACGCCTGACACCAATTCGGATCGGCCCTGGCGTTCACATCTCTGATCATCAGGATACTCGGCCTATCCAGCCATCTCTCCCTCTCCAGTTCTTGTGCAAAAGCTCCCTGAGTGATTTTAAAAATCCATCTGGACAGGGGCGCCTGGGTGGCTCAGTCAGTTGGGCAACGGCCTTCGGCTCAGGTCATGGTACTGCGGTCCTGGGATCGAGCCCCACATCGGGCTCCTTGCTCATCGGGAAGCCTGCTTCTCCCTCTCCCTCTGCTCTTGCTTGTGCTCTCTCTCTCTCTCTCTCGCTCACTCTATCTCTCAAATAAATAAATAAAATCTTTAAAAAAAAATCCATCTGGACACAGTTTCCTGGCTCCCATCGCCTGGCTGCCACTAGACGCTATGGTAATAAACTATAAATACTTTTTATTTCTTCATTGTCTTTTTTGTTTTGTTCTGTTTTGCCTGCGGAAGCAGAATTTACGCAGAGAACTTGTACACCTTCCTGAGTTGCATTTATCACAAGGTCAGCTCTCTGAACAGAGAAGTCAAGGTCACTGCCCTCCAAGGATGCCCTCTTACAAGAGAACCCCAAATCGCCAACTTACCCATCCTCCTCAGGCCTCCACTGCTTTGGGAACAGGCTGATAACAAGGCAGAGAGATTCGAAGTTTTAACCACACAACTTGGGTAAAATGAGTAATTTTGCATGCACCAAGGGAGGCTTATTGTTTAGAATAACCCTGCAGGAAATCCTTCTGCTGAGGGAAAATCATTTCAGTGGGGCAAATCATCACCCTCTGATTTACCAGTTTCCTAAGCTTGGATTTTCCCTTCCTTAAGAGGGGAATATTATGGGGCACCTGGGTGGCTCAGTTGTTAAGCGTCTGCCTTCGGCTCAGGTCATGATCCCAGGGTCCTGGGATCGAGTCCCATATCTGGCTCCCTGCTCAGCGGGAAGCCTGCTTCTCCCTCTCCCACTCCCCCTGCTTGTGTTCCTGCTCTCGCTATCTCTCTCTGTCAAATAAATAAATAAAATCTAAAAAAAAAAAAGAGGGGAACATTATATCTCAGGTCTAAATGATCACATTCGTTTTGTGAGCTCAGAATTTTTCTGCAGTTCTGTCTCATCCTCCTGACAGGGTAGATGGGACCAGAGGGAAGAGAAAGGAGAGGGAGAGGGGACATCCAGCTAACATCAGACGGAGACAGGCAGAGACAGGCTACAAGCAGGCCCTCGCTCATCGGGGCTCCTGCCTGGGGCGTGGGTCTGCCCCCCATTCCTGAGGTGACTTCCTGTCAGTGCGCTCTACTGGGGGGACAGTAATCTTGTTCAGGCTGAGAGGCCACCCCAGTGCTCTGTACCTCTCCCCACCCAGGGCCTCACTGAGGCTGCCCATTGATCCACTTACTTGCCTGACCCCTTTCTCGGTGAATCTGGGCTGCAGCCCACGGAGGGGCAGGAATAGACAAAGCAGGGTGAGCCAAGGAGGCAGGGATGGCAGGAACCAAACCCAGAGCCGGAGGAGAGAGGGACGGAGCCCCAGCTCCCGGAGCCAGACTCAGCCCTTGCGTCCATTATGTGAGAGCCTCTGTTTCTAACATATTCTATTTTTTTCTTTGGTTACTTTGAATGGGTTCCGTTAACTTCGAACAAAGAGATTGCTGTATCTTCAGCCCTTAGCCAAGCTACTCCGAGTGTGGTCCCCGCATGTTTCACGGGCCCCCTGGAGGTTCTGGATCTGAATGCAGAATTCAGGCCAGCTCCAGACTGCCGAATTGAGATCCACGTTTCCCCAAGATGACCAAGGGATTTGTGTGCGCTTTAAAGTTTGAGAAGAGCTCCTATAAGGAATCACCAGAGGTGACAACCATAGATACCCAGGCTGCCATAGGACAGAGAACACCTTGGGTGGAGAATCCCCTTCTGCCAAGACAGTGCTTCTCAGCTGGGGGTGATTATGTTGTTTGTCACAAGTGGAGGCAGGGGCTGCTACTGGTCTCTAGGGGATAGAGCCCAGGGATGCAGCTACACCCCTATAGTGCAGGGGTCAGCGCCCACCACAGGGAATGTCCACAGTGCACTGCTTAAGGCACCCCGTTTTGCAGGCTCATCTGCCCCCCCGCCGGGCGCACCAGGAAATCAGGTCTCCGTGAAGGGGACCAGTCAGGCTATTGGTGAGTGCATAGCTCCTCGGGTATACCATTCTCTCCTTGGCTCACCTGATATTGAGCCTGGCAGAAGGCAAAAAATCTTTGGTTTATTTGGTCTGGGGACCCAAGACCCAAGTGTGTATAAAATACCATTTAACACAAAGGTGTGACCCTCAGCCCACAGTTAAGATCTATTCAGCCAGGGGCTCTGCAGCCACCCGACAGGGTCAAGCTCTGATATCACTTACATTCCCGTCCCCCCCTCTGCCTGTTCCCTACTGCCCCCCCCCATAACACCGGATTACCAGGGCCCAGGTGAGGGGGAGTCAAGGGCCAGTGGCCACATTCATGGGGAAGGGCATGAATCTCAGAGGATGGCTTCAGTATTACGGATGAGTATGCAGTAGGTGCATAAAAGTGTGTATGCATTGCGAGGCACCAGGTTGAAAAGGATGGCGGGTAAATACAAAAGAAACAGGCAGTGGGAGAGAGACTGCTCAAGCCTAAGGTAAAGTGCTCTGCCAAAGCAGCAAGCATTGTGCTTGCTACGTAGAGAGTAAATGTAAGTCAAGTACTTTTATAATAAGGTGCTCGACCGTAATAATAGCAGAATCCTCGAGTACACGTCGGGAGTCCACAAGGCATTCAGATGTTTGCCACCACCCAGGGATAAAATGGTGAGCTCTCGACAACAGAAATAGCGCTCGCTTTGGTTGTATTAATTGTAGGACTTTACCACCTAGTAAAGATAGAAGAGTTGTTTCCACATTCTGCAGCTTTGCTTCACCCTCAAACTCAGTATAGCTGAATCAGTCTGAGGGTTTAATTGCATTAATTCTGAATTAAAGAATTTATGGTTCGTCCTGACACTGATTTGGAAGGAAAAGAAGAACCATGGCTCAAGGGAACCATGAAAGCCCTCAAAGTCAGTACCTACTTTGAAACCGTGCAGACTCTTGCAAACTCTGGTGGCTGAGGGACGAGGTCGACCCTAACCTGGGTGAAGTCAGGGCAGTCCCTCTGCCCCAGTCCTTCCAGGGACAGGCTCTTGCAGACCCATCCCTGCCAACATCCATGGGTCGCTGTTTGACATAAAGCCCAATGACTTGTTACGAAATGGTTAAACGGTCACACAGACCATGTCTCTGGCATGGAGCCTAACGGGATCATCTCTCAAACCAAAAAGGAGAACCAGAGTTCCAGACCTATCTCTGGGGGCCCCAGCAACCGGCCAAGGCCATGTTCTCTTTTTGTGGAGGCCAACCGCTTTCTTTTGGAAGACGTCATCCAAACCAGGTGGTCTCCCCCTTGGGAGAACTTATTTCCCCCCTGGCAACCCCGTTAGCCTGCTTCTCCGCCTCACAGACTAGAATGTGGGAGTGATGTGGCAGACGGCATGGCTCACACGCAGCCGTCGCCTGCCCCTGCGGGTTACTCGTGAGTCTGCATGGCTGTGCCCGCGAATACTTGAGTCTGAATCCAGGCTGGGATGTCCCAGCTATTTATAAACTGCCTGTGCCGGGCTCCTGGAGGAACGGGTCAGCAGAAGCGCATTGCGCCATCCTTCCGAGCTTCGCCTGGCCATGGGGCTCGCGGGGAAGCGTGGTGTGGGAGTGCACCTGCTGTTCCTCCCTCCACGTGGACACCCAGCCACTGGGCTGGAGACCGTGCACATCCGGAAGTTTCACAGCGGTGCTGGGTTTTGCCAAACGGCGCCAGCTTAACCTGTGAGTAGAGTGGCCTTCACACCTCCCGATCGCAGAATACTTTTGCAAGCATTCTATGTGGTTCTGGGGCCCCAGAGGCTTTCTGTTGGTGGAGTCTCCTGAGCTGGATTTATTCACAGCCACGAAAGCAGTTACTGTCACTTACCAGGCAGGTGATTTTGCCGGTTGGCTCTGGCTGGCTCCTGAGCCCCCCTCAGCAGCTGGGGCAGGGGGAGTCTGGTAACCAGGAAGCCAGGCTGCTTGCAGGGTCGTTTGCCAGCTCAGAATCTCATCTTCCCCTCCGAAATCCCGATCTATAACAGGCTTGGCTCTGCTCTTTGTGCCTGGGCCGGTGCCAGGCCCATTCTCGCAGGCTACCTCACCTCCGCTGGATGTAGGAGTTCCAGACACAGCCACATCTCTTTTCTGGACCCACCATGGCGGGAAGAAATCTAGAACACCCCGCAGCGGGCAGGCGTCTTAGGCATCATCGAAAGAGACCTCTCCTCCGTCAGAGAGCGCGCCAATCTGAGAGTGGGCTTTAGAGAGCCTTGACTGATGGCGCGTGCCCTAGGGTTTTGCTATTATTCATGCCGAACACTCTATTATAGCAGTACCTCTATTACCACAGCGTATTTACCTTTTATACAGGCCCAGCGGCCAGCCCCGCACCAGGGGCGTCGTGTCCAGCCCTGCTCCCCACTCCCCCCCGTACCCACCATCCCCTGGTGCAGGGAAAAGGGGAGTGAAGCTGGTGGCGGGGGAACATGCGGAGGCTCAGAGAAAGGACGCTGAAGATCTCAGGCCTCTTGGCTCTCCTCCGGGCCAGGGCAAAGGGCATCCCTCTGTGTTGTATTAAATGCGTCTGAGAAAGCCGGGCCACCCAGGAGAGATGGCGGCCCAGCTCGCCCCCAGGCCTACCTGGTAAAGCGAGGGATTTCATCGTTGACATTCACAATGTTCACCTGGAGCGTTGTGGAGGCTTCGAGCCCTTGGCTGTCCCTCACTCCTGCAACCAGATGGAAACTGTCGGGGAGACCCCCCACCCCCGAGTGAGGGACTCAGGCTTTGCTGCCACTACCTCAAAATGGGCTGGGAGGAGGGAGGGAAGGGTCTGCCCCTTTCTGGCCACCCTCCTACAGACGCACACATCGAGTCAGAGCTGCCGTGTTGACCCTTCCTTCCTCGTCTCTGCAAACCCACCCCTCCCCTTCTCTCTCTCCCTATAGTTGTTATTCCTGGCCACCATCTCCCCCCGGGGCTGCTCACGTCCGCCACGTTGCACACCCTGTCTCTGCCCTTCCTCACAGTATCCCTGCGGACGTGTATTACGCCCATGTGAGGAGACCAAGGCTCCCAGGGATTGAGGCACTAGCCTGGTGAGCTGAGCAGCCAAGGTCACCCTGTGTGTTTTTATCCTCAAACCTTGGTCTCTCCTCACCTCTTTCCTCAGCCACCTGCTCGCCTCCCCCCTGCTGCTCTGATGTTAGCAAGCAGCTCTGACAGCTGCCTCTCCCACGCCAGAAAGGCACCTGAGGCAATTCTCCAGATTCCTGGGGACACTCCTCCCACCCCTCCATTCTTATTATGTGGAGATGAAGATTTGGGACGGGGAAGGAGGGCTTCCAGATAATCGCCTTAGTCCCTCTTCCTTCTAGGGGCTCACTGCCCTCTGAACTCAGCAGGAAGGCAGAAAACCACTCGGGGCCTCCCTCGCGGCCCATAGGCTGCACCACGCCTGCTCCTTGACCCTCAGATAGACGGTACTTCAAGCAAGGTCATTGGCAAAGGCTACCTTTTGTGTCCTGCTTCAAAGTCAAATTCTGTTGTAGAGAAGAGGGTCCCATTAGCAGACATTCTGAAGTTCACTGAGGGGGAGATCAGGAAATACTAAAAAACAAGGAAAAAAAAAAAGAATGTAACTGAGAGTACCTATTCATCTTTCCCTGGGAGACTAGTTTGTTCCATTCCCGTTTCATATTCTTGGCCCATGGAACATCCTTGATGCATCGGGATGAAGCCCAATGCACAGTTCTCAGGCTTAATGGTTCTTGAAGCAAGAAAGTTCTGGATCTGCTGGCCTGAGCCTCTGACCTGAGAAGCCACACCCTGAGGAGGTGGTCGCTGGATCCAGCAGGCTTCAGTGACAGAGCGAGGGTGAAGGCCCCCTGTCGAGGCACTCCGCTTCTGAGTCCAGTCCCCTTCTCCTTGTCACCATGTTCTCACTTGTGCTTCTTAGGATGATGTCTGGGGGTTGAGTCTAGGTCTTGGCTTTGACCCACGCTATTTAAACAGGGCTACCATGCATTAGGCAATAGGACGATACTAGCATAAATAAGATCTGGTCTCTACCCTTAAAAGAACTTATGATATAGGAGGGTGCAAAAATGTTCACAAACATCATTCACTGACATGATGGCAGGGAAAGGGAAAGGGACGGGTGCGAGAGAGAAGAAACTTAGCAGGGCCTCAAGTACAAGTTGGAAACTGGTTTGGAGTTACAAGGGCTTAGTTTTAGAATCTGATCTCAGGTTTATGGCCACTGGTGAAGTTTTTCCGTATCTTGGCGGTGTTGAGAATCTAATCCTTTATGGCTCCCAGTGCCCAGCCCGGCTCTCTTAATGAGCCCCTGCGTGGCCCCACTTGCTCTGAAGGGAACACAGGCTTATTTGCACAGCCCCCTGAGGGCATCCCATGGGAGGACCAACCCCGTGCTATCCATGGGTGCGCATCAAGATTGCTTCCTTGTCGCCATGATGATGTCAACGAAGCAGGTGAAGGAGCTGGGTCAGAAGAGCTGAGTCCAAGTTCTGGTCCTCACCACAGGAGCTGGGACAAGCCCCTCCCTTGCCTGTAATATACGGACAATACCACCAACTGCTCCTCCCTGTTACTGTGAGGATTACATCAGAAGGCACGCTGGAAAATGCGAAGCACCACAGCAACGCGCAAGGCTTACGTGTTTGTAGCCATTTGTTCCAAGGGGCTTTAAGGTTTGAAGGTTTCGTTATTCCTACTAGGATGAGAGATGATCTATCCTCAAGGCCTTAGATCTCTGGATCAGATAATCAGTGGAGATTTTGCAATTGGAGTCACAGCCTCTGAAGTCTAGAATCAAAGGAAATGCCAACCAAGGCTTCCAACCCAGCGATTTGCTATGTTGTGTGATCGCAGCTAAGCTCCCCACAGGAGAAGAGAGAATACACAGAAAATAGATTAACGATCTCATTTGGGGCCATTATAAGGTTTTTAACCATTTTCCTAATTGTAATAAAACATACTTTTACACACAAATTAGGAAGGACAGAAAAATATAAAAAAGAAACTTAAGATTAGTCACCTATAAAATCTTATGATTTTCACAAAGAGCCCCCTGTTCTTTTCTATGCACACGTATACCCTCCAAAAAAAAAAAAATTGAGATGATACTCTAGTCAAAATTACATTCTCTTCGTTCTTTGCCTTTGTGCTTGAGCATTTTCCCATATTCTTAACTCTTACCTCACCGCCTGGTTGGTTAATGATGCACAGCTCTCTACTGTAGGGCTTACTTTGCTAGGTCTTTCTTGCTGGTCACTTAAGTGGTTCTTACCCACTTTTAAGTGGGAATATTTGGGCAACAGCAAGGAACACCTCTCTTCCAGCCCCTCCAAATTGTATAAACAGCACGGCAGCACTCAAAAGTACGATGTTTAAGTCCCAAGGCCCCCACCGTCTCCCCAGCTCACAGCCTGGGCAGCAGCTGCCTATATACAGCTGTGCAGAGCCGTTCTGTGCCTTTGAGCTGAGCCTTCCCTACAGAGAATCCTCACATATCCATAGATCAGAGGCTCAAGCTGGATGTGATGGAATGGCAGGGCTTATAGACCCATGGGGGGCATTTACTATATGCCCCTGGATCGGGATGCCTTTCCAGTGCGTTTACTGCTCTAGGGGATAGGTCCCCAGTTCTGGTTAGTCTCAAACAGGAGAAAGCCTCTGGCTACAGAGATGACAGACAGACCCTGCTCCCCAAAAGCTGATGGGCAACTGACAGAACACACAAGGAAAATGTGGGAGACCTGCTCAGAGGGAGACTACATAGGATATGATGGGAATGGAGGAGGGGGACTTAGCCCCATCTAGAATAGAAGAGTCACGAATGGGGGTGGCTGAGTCAAGTGCGGTGGCCCTGGAGCCAGACTGCTCAGTCCGAATCCTGGTTCTACTCCTTTGCAGCTGTGAGAGCTTTTGCAACAAAGAGTAATAATAACAGCGCATGTCCAAAGGGTTATCACTTAAAGTTCCAGAACAGTGCCTGGCACATGGTAAGCCCTCAGTCGAGGCGAACTACCACTGTGGGTTAGAGTGTAAGATCCACGAGGGAAAGGGCTTCATTTTACTCATTACTACATCTCTAGTGCCTAACACATAATAGATGCTCAATAAATATTTTTCTCTATCAATACATATTCATTAAATGTTAAATATCGGGGTTTTCTTCTTGCCCATTTCCCATTGGAGACCAGCATTCCCACCTTAAAGAATTTTAAAACAAAAAGGCAACAACAACGAAAATCTTGCCGAATTAAAAAAAAAACAAACCCAATCTGTTTTACTTTGGTAAAGTGAGGTTGGATCATGAAGTCTCCCCCAGTTCCGCCTACTTCTCAGCGAGCAAGAAAAACGAAACGGCAGCCGACAGAAAGGGCGCACGGTTGTAGACTCAGGAACATGGAGAATTTCTTTTTCATTTTTATTAAGAGGCTGATTTCCTGGAATCCTGATTTTTTTTTTCTTTTAACACCAGGCTAATTTCCTTATCCCTGAACCTACGAGCCTGTGTTAATGGGAATAGCAGTTTTGTACTCAGAAAGGAGATAATATCCATAGACTAAAAATATTGTGTCATGTGGCCATTTGCCAGCAACTCGGGAAAGCTTTCTGTAAAACCTGGCATTCTCTTCCCTTTTTAAAGGCTTGTTTAATCAAAGCTGCTCCCTTGATATTCATTCTTGGAAAACAGAAATTAAATAGAATGAGAAGCCGCTGCAGCCCCTCTCTGAGCCACCACCAGCTAAGAAAAGTCCTGAGTAATCAGATCAGTTCAGTTCACAAATGCTTGTCAGACAAGCGCCGGAGTGTCCCCGCTGGGAATATTCCTTTACTGCCACCCCAGGTCTCTCTATTTGCAGCCCCTTTTGCCAGCTACAGTTTGCTCAGGGACACAAAGGCTTCAGGGTGGAAGACAACAGAGCCTGAGCTTCCTGCCCCATTCCCCCTTTATCGTGTCGCTAGTGTCAGGAGAAAGGAGGGTGAGGGGAAGCTGGCCCAGTTTCCTGAAATGTCAGGCTCCCTGGGGGAGAGCACGCCACCTCAGTGGGGCTCGCTCACTGCAGCCCGAGCCACAAGCAAATCGCGATCCGACTTGTGCTGCTTGGCAGCTATCCATGGCTTTCAGGCCTGCCGTGGAATCAAGCGACAAGATTTCAGCCTCCAGTCTCCCAAGAACAGAGCCGTCAACTTCCAGGGGCCAAGTTTCCAGGGAGAAGGAAGGACCTTTATTCCTCCCAAGGCCAGGAGTGCCAATGGCTCAGCAAGCCCCCAAGATCATGCCCCCAACCTCCCCCCACAGCCCCCCACAGAGGACTCACAGCACACACCATCATCTTCCAACCTGCTTATGGCCGGTTATAAATACGAGGCCACGTTCCCGCTGCATTTTTTCAGTGTAAGGTGAATATTTTATAAAAGTCTTGATTCCTCTTTCTTCCCCTGTCCCACCCCTATCCCAGCTCAGAGATAGGTGGTGGGGGACAGAAGTAGGAGGGAAGGGTGTCTGGGAGAAAGAAAAAAAAAAACCATAAAAAAATCCTACTGCAGCCTTTAACTTGGCTTGGCTAGTGCAGTATTGTTATGAGGGTGAGCTAAGTGGGTGGTATGCAAGTATTTGAATGTTTTTAAGAAGAGCCACATTTACAAATGAAAAATGCTATGGGTATGTAATCCTTTACTGGTAAAGCTACCAAGGATTCGACCCTCTCATACTTTCTCATTCCTTTTCCATAATCAGCCTGGGTCCTATTCTCTGATTCAGGCTTCACCGATCTTAAGGAGAACACTCCCCATCTATTTGAGGAAGTGTCTCTCCCAACATATGAACAGTCATCAGGGGTGATGTATGTGGTACGGGAATTGTCCAAAACCACTGCTTTTTCCTTTCTTGAGCATTTTAACAAGAAGAACCTGGAGTAGAACTCGTTTTGCAAGGACTCCTGAGTTAGCAGACAGATGTCATGGGGCATTGAACAAATGGTGTACATCTGTGTGTGTGTGCGTGTGTGCGTGTGTGTGTGTGGTGGGGGTAGGGACATGTGGGGAGCAGGAAGGGCGCTGTCACTCAGGAAGTCAAGGGGACACCAAGAACAGAATTTGCCAGAACAAGGTAGAAGGGAAGGAGCAGGGTTTGGGCCAGGAGACCTCGGTTCCCACTAGAGTTCCAGGGCCCAGGCAATGGACTCAGCTCCTTCCCTCATCCGGAAACAAGGGGCTGCTCAAGGCACCTGAAAAGTCCCATCCAGCCAGCACCAGCAAAAAGGACCACTTTATTTCCAGGAAGAGGGAAAGAACAGCTCGCCACCACGTCTCAGAGCCATGCACAAGACGGAGGCAGAGAGAGGCTGACTTCCCCCATCACCCTCCTGGTAGCCCAGCTAGTAGCAAGGTCATTGCTCTTTTAATTTCATCCTTTGTCTGCCCTGGTGAAGACAAAGCACATTTCACTTTATGCAAAAGTCCTTCCCTAATGGAAAGGCCAAGAGAAAGCTCCTTAATGAAGGAATCGCTGCGCTAGATCACTTTGCCTCCAGCTGCGAAAATGATTAACGTCCTGAGAGTCTCCGAGGAGGCTTCGCTGCAGTCACGGTGGCCTTTTCCGAGCAGAGGGGGAGGTGGAGGGTGGGAGTTGGGTGGAAGGGGGTTGGCTCTCACTGAACCTCCTTCAAGAGGTAGGGAAAGCGCTGGGGGAGGGGGCCCAGAGAAGGAATGCCAGTAGATACGATTATTCACAGATAAACCAATCCGAGCCCAGTATTAAGGCATGCCTCCACCTGGACTCCATCACAACACAGAAGGCGCCCAGGGAGGGGGAGCCGATGCTGGATCCAAGCCTGCACCCTGCAACCCAAGCCACCAGCCACGGCCACCTGTGACGACTGAGCATTTGCAGTGTGGCTGGTCTGAAAGGGGGTGAGCTGTAAATTAGTGTAAAGGACACAATGAGTCCGAAGACTTACTACTAAGAAAAGGGAGGTAAAATATCTCATGAATCGTTTTTATGTTGATAAGGTGTTGAAAGGATAGTAGTTTGGATAAGAGTATTTAAAATTTAAGAGGTGAAATTTAATTTCACCTGTTTCATTTTACTTTTTAATGTGGCTACTGGAACATCTAAAATGACATACACAGGCATCATTCCTAACTCGCGTGCCAGCTCTGTTGGGCAGTGCTGGTCCAAACAAAGTACAACTACGTGCTTTTAAAACTTCTTTGGAAAGAGGGAGCAAATACCAGTGGTTTCTGCATTAGCCCCACTTTTATGTTATCTGCAACACAGTTTCAATTTATTAAGCTGGATAGGGGTTGTAAGATTCAGCACTTTAAGGGAGCTGGGGTTTCTGGAGACATCCTAGAGCTATTGTTTAATTCATCCTCCCTCCTTAGTGGTTCCCACCAGCAAGGCAACTCCTTGGAACCCACCAGGAAAGCTGATAGGCACAAACCAAGCCAAGGTGGCTTTACGCACATGCTGTGGTGCTTTGTTCTTGTTCTGGTTTTGTTTTGTTTTGTTTTCTTGTGGGAAGTCACGTATTTTATTCATCAATTTTGGGCAATCTGAAATGGCCATCTTCCCCCTCCACCCCCACCAGTGATTCCAAGGTGATATAAGAACTGCTGATAAGTCAGAACAGAGTTCACATAATTGTCTTGCGGATCCCACCTTCGCCAGGTAGAGAGTTGGCCGTGGTCCTGGTGGCAGGGGAGCCAAGAGTCTCCACCATCCCATTTCAGACTCTTCCCTCAGGACCACTCAAGCAGCACCCAACTAGCTGCAAAGTGCCCTGACCAGACCAGCCGCCAGATACTTTGACTATCACCCCCCAGATCCTTCAGACCGCGGCAGCACCAACCTAGCAGCCCTAACAGTAGGCTCCCCTCTGATTATGGTGCACAACGCCATTTCTTCAAACACTGCTTTTCTGAAGCCCCATCTTAAAGGATGGGGTCCCCAAACGGAGAGGATCCTCAACAGCAAGGGTGTCATGGGCCCCATTCCCATCTTTATAGGTGCTATAGGTGACTATTCTCATCCAGCCTCGATCTCACCCCAGGGTTCTCCCCATGAATTCCGAACGATGCCGTACTCAGTGCCATGGCTGACAAGCCAGCCGGCCACAGAAATGACATGGTTTATGTCACAGTAGCCCCATAGACGGCCCCTGTGTAGCCGTTACACAGCAGCTGACGGGGCCCTTGGCGAGGGTTTCTGCCATCGTCTTCTCCCCTCCGAGAGGGAGCCCTGGCTTTCCAGAGCGCGGAGCTCTGAGGGCATGGCACTGTGAGTTCATGCATGTTCCACACTGCTTCAACTTGTCCTACTCCTGGTCCTTGGCCTGGAGCTGGTGCTGGTCTTGTCGCCCCCAGCTTGCGGGCTGACCCCCGCGCAGGCAGGTCGTTGCCCACCCGGCTGGCGGGAGCCCCCCGTGCAGGGTGGGGGCCACGCCCCCTTCCTCTGGCTGTTGCCCCCTCCGCTGTGGGGCCGCTGCGGGCGTGGGGCCCGCAGGAGCCGCAGTCCTGGCGATGGGCTGGTTCCCGGGGCACACACTGACCCCATTCGCCCCGCGCCAGTCCCAGCTCTTGGGCAGATCCGATGAGGACAGGCACTCATGAGGCCCGGGGTATGGCTCCGGGCCCCGCCCCGGTGTTTCAGTAAAGCCTCTGCTTGTTTCTTCAGTTCAGTGGTTCTCGAAGGGTACAGAGCGTCAGAATCACCTGGGAAGTCTGTGTTCCAGGAATCTTTTTTTCCATTAATATTAATTTTTAAAGTAGGCTCCACGCCTAGCAGGGAGCCCAGTGCGGGGCCTGAGCTCAGGACCCTGAGATCAGGACCTGAGCTGGTATCAAGAGTTGGCTGCTTTAACTGTCAGAATCTGTGTTTTTTTAAAAGCAGCCTACATTGGGGAAAAAAAAAAAAAAGCAGCTTACCTATATTCTCATGCAGGGGCCTGAACACCTTCTGAGAAGCCCTCCCAGCCATTCTGACTTCACCCGAGGGTATTTGGCAAATATGCAGGCTCCCAGGCCCCTCCCAGACCCCAGGACCGGAAAGTCCAAGAGAGAGACCTGGGAAATTTGGGAAACCATGTCTTAAAGTGGTGGTTCTAAGTCCCCGCTGTGCAGGAGATTCGGCTGGGGGCTCAAAAAGCCTGAGGCCTGGGTCACACCCCAGGACAATCACATCAGACTCCTGGGGGTTGGGACACAGATGTCTGTTGTTTTTTAAAGTTCCTCGGTTTCAATTTACAACCATGGGCTTCAGTGAGAATCATGGGTTTGGTCCTAGTAAATCAACCCACCTCCTTTCTCCTTATATAGAGCAAAGTATGTCCTTTCATTGCTCCCGATCGCCCAGAATAAAATGTCTAAGCACAAAGGTCACACTGTGTCACTTCCTAAACTGTTGAGTACCCTTTTTTAGTCTGAGAAGGGTTCTTTCTAGATTGTGCTCCCTGGCCCTCCAGGCTGGCTGTTAACTTTCTTGCAGTTGTTCCTGCTCTTGCAGGTGTGAAAGACTTCATTAACACTCTCTGCTGCATTGGACACGCCCCACCCCAAATAACTCCTAAAGCACTGCAGAAACCACAGGTGGATTTCTGCACTACATTTTCTTTTAAGGGAGCAAGGCCTGCTGCTATCTTTGCTCCCCGCCTGGGGCCGCTTCCCTTCCAGAAAGGGTAACAACCTGCTTTTTAAAGGGGCCGCCGTGACCTTATTCCTTCTGCATAATTTAAAGATGGAGATTTAAAAAGAAACATTTTTCTTGACACTTGAGATTCCTTCCACTTGGCCTCCACTGCATCTTGTATGAACTTTATAGTAATTATCTTATTGAATTATAATAATTTGGTCTATGCATGAACGTCTCCCACCCAGACTGTAAACTTCTTGAGGTACAAAGATGGCTCTTACTCATCTTTGTGCCCAAAGTATTTAATAGAAAGCCTGGCACATAGTGAATTCTTGGTAAGTGCTGAAGAGAACTCAATGTATAAATGAGATACTATATTTTGGGTTGCTGACCCATCCGGAATCTCTTCTCCCCTGGTTACCATCAAACAACAGCGACCAACCCTTCTGGCCAGTGAGAAGTAAACAGAAATCCTCTGGGTAGGGCCTCCAGGAGGATCTTTGAGATACAGACTGGGCTGGCCTGATCCCTTCACCCTGTACCCCTTCCTACTTTTTTCTTCCCTTCTTCCTGCCTGGAACTTAAAGGTAAAGCCTGGAGGTGAATAGCAGCCACATTGTAATCATGAGGGGAACAAAGAGAGGACAAAACCAGCCCTGGACCGCCTGCCCACCTCTGCACTTCTTGTTAGGGGAGAAAAAAAAAAAAATCCCACACCTGCCACTGTGGTTTTCTGTTATTTTTAGACAAACATATTTATAACTGATATAACAAGGATGTTATCATAAGAACGCATTTAAAGCACCTCGTATTGTTCTTAGCACATAGTAGAGACCCATTAAGTGTTTGCCTATTCCACTTATTCATGCAAACAGAACCTTGAATAAATGATTTTGGGGACAGAAGGGTCATCTTCTGATAAGAACAGACTATTCCCTAACTCAAGATGTGTCTGCTAATTTGAAAACAGCTTTGTTTCAGACCCTGCGGACCGTATTATATGGGTCCTGGAGGTTATTTCCAAGGCTCACTTCCTCCTGTTAGAAAAAGTAGCCGGGTCGAAGCTGCGAATCAAGCCCCAGCAGCAGAAACAGCCTCCCGGTGTTACCAATTCCCTGAGTGTCGTATTTCAAGTAAATGCTTCTCCGTAAGGATGCCTGCTCCAAGGTTAGTAGGCTGGCTGGTGTGGGCTTTGGTTTTTTTCTCAAGCCTGGGCTGCCCAACTGCAGGATGCAGGAGCCACTTGGGGGGGACAGAGCTAGGAGCCACAGCGTCCTGGCCCAGAGACAAGCTGAGAGCCTCCTTCGCCTGAGGGTTCGTGGTTACAAGAGGTCCACTGATAACTGCGTGAAGGAAATGGATTTAGAAGGAAGAGAAGAGAGATCAGCTGTCTCAGACTGAACCATGAGGGAACGCTCCAGGACCTGGCCTCCGGTTATTCTCTGCGGGATTCCCCCTCTCTTCTTTGGAATTTCTGGGATTCTCTTTCAACTTTTTAATTTATTTTTTAACTTGGCTCCAAGTAGCTTGACGTCATCTCTTGAAAAGGAAGTGTTAATGCCGGCCTTTGGGGTACACACTTTTTGCTTACTTTTAAAAGAATACAGATGGATTTTTATCCCCTTGGAATTTAAAAATACTGAGCAATTTCAACATGCCAGGCACTGTGCTAAGTGGCCTTGTGTGCGTTCTCTCATACTGAGAATTCTCCAGCTGTGTAGGTGCTATTCTTCCATTTTATAGATGAAGAAATGGAAGCTCAAAGAGGTTAAGAACATGTCCAAGCTCACACAGAGCCACGAGTCTAATCTGGGGTGTCTATGTCTGGAGCTCCCTTACCCATTCCGACATCCCCCGTTCTCTATGCTGTGGCTGTGGACAGCCTATTCTTCCCCTCACCACTGCCCAGGCCCCTGGCCGAGGCTCCAGGCTCCCATGTCAAAGACAGCACGGAGAAGCCGTCTTGTTTATCAAGGAGACTTACACTGAGGGGTATGTTTCGGCTTGTGTCTTCTGCATCAAAGGCCTCAACCTGGTAAATGAATCCCGGGTTTGCGCCTTCCGGTACGTACAGGTCTAGACCTAGATCAGCATCCAAAGTGGAGGAAGAGGCATTTTATTAGACAAAGCAAATAAGGAATTACAGAACCGGGACAGCCGCACCCAGCCAAGGAGAACCAAGCACATTGGCATCGTGGGAAGGAGGGATGCAGGAATAAAGGCCGGGAGTCAGCCCGCGGGCCAGCTGCAGTGAGCGAACCGCTTATGGGAATTTATAAAGTACTTGAGGGGCCAAGCTGGGATCACATCTTCCCGCATTTCCTCCGCTAAGAGGTGATCTAGGGGAGGAACCTCCGTGTGAGGCTGCGCCCTGTTCCTGATTCACTTTCACGTGCAAATTCCTCCAAAACCGAGCAGAGGTCTCCTTTTTTTTTTTTTTTTAAGATTTTATTTATTTGCGAGAGAGAGAATGAGAGACAGAGAGCATGAGAGGGAGGAGGATCAGAGGGAGAAGCAGACTCCCCGCCGAGCAGGGAGCCCGATGCGGGACTCGATCCCGGGACTCCAGGATTGTGACCTGAGCCGAAGGCAGTCGCTTAACCGACTGAGCCACCCAGGTGCCCCAGCTTTAGCATTTGTTTTTTTTTTTTTTCTTTCATAATTCTTTTTTTTTTTTTAAGATTTTATTTATTTGAGAGAGAGAATGAGATAGAGCATGAGAGGGAGGAGGGTCAAAGGGAGAAGCAGACTCCCTGCCGAGCAGGGAGCCCGATGCGGGACTCGATCCCGGGACTCCAGGATTGTGACCTGAGCCGAAGGCAGTCGCTTAACCGACTGAGCCACCCAGGTGCCCCAGCTTTAGCATTTGTTTTTTTTTTTCTTTCATAATTCTTTTTTTTTTTTTTTAAAGATTTTATTTATTTGAGAGAGAGAATGAGATAGAGCATGAGAGGGAGGAGGGTCAGAGGGAGAAGCAGACTCCCTGCCGAGCAGGGAGCCCGATGCGGGACTCGATCCTGGGACTCCAGGATCATGACCTGAGCCGAAGGCAGTCGCTTAACCAACTGAGCCACCCAGGTGCCCCAGAGGTCTCCTATTGAAGTGCACTTAGCATGTCGGCCAAAAGGACTTGCAGCAGGATTAAGGGAGAGGGCTGCAGAGGCTCCGGGAGGGGACCAGAAATTGACCTCATCTCCTTCAGAGTTCTGGGCAGCCAGGGGGAACCCGGCACTTGGCACCACCAGCCCGGCCTGAGGGGCTGCCCCCCTCCACTCTGGCCTCTCCAAGAGCCCATCCTTCTGCGGGAGGGCTGGGAATGTCCACGTCAGCTCACTCATCGAAGCCACAGTGCTGAGGGCTTATGTTTTCTCCTTTATCGTCAGAACCCCCGTGCGTAAGTATTTCAATTCTTTCCACTTTACAAACGAGGAAATAGGCTCGGGGGAGTTAGGAGGTCTCAGCAAGGAAGGAAGTGAGAGCATAAAACTTCAAACCCAGCCTGTCTTAGATCTGAGCTGCAGCTCTCATTCACCTTTATCACTGCTCGTGCTTTCACTCAAAATGATGTTTACTGGGTTCTCACTCGGTACCAGACACTGATCTATCCATGCACTGGGAACATAGCGGTTCACGGAACACAAACCCCGCTCTTGCAGAGCTTGCACGATAGTGGGACGATACGGACAATAAAATAAATGAGCAAAATATGTGAACGTTACTGAGCAAGGTCCTGGAGAAAATCAGGGAATGGAGTGTTGTGGGTTGGGTTACAGTGTGAAATGGAGTGGTTGTGGAAGATTTGCGACACGTGAGTCTAGATTCTTAAAGAAATGAGGATCGTAGAGATATGGGGGAAGGGGCAAAGAGCAACTGCGGAGATGCCGGCGAAGGCGCGGGTGGTATGGGGGCCACAGCGGAGGGGGTGGGAGGAAATGTGTGGAAGACGACAGGGTGAGGGTGGGAGGGGGCCAGATTTGGTGGTGCCTTAAGGAGACTCTGGCTCTCCTCTTGAGGGAGATGGAAGTTCTTGTGGGGTTTTAAGCAGAGGAGTGCCTTGATTTGACTGAGATTCAACAGGATCTTTCTGGCTGCTATGCAGAGACTAGATGGACAGAGACAAGAGCAGAGCAGGGAGGCCGGTTAGCCCACCATCGCAATAATCCTTGCGACACATGACTACTGACTTGCACCGTGGTGGTGTGGATGGAGATGCCAGGGAGCAGTCAGACTGCATAGACTTGGAAGTGGCAAGATTTCCTCATGGATTTGATGTTGGGTGTGAAAGGCAGAAGAGTCAAAGCTGACTTCGAAGCTTTGAAGTAGCTAAAATGGGAAAGACAGGAGAAGCAGATTTGGCGGGGGGATGGTGGAGGCCAGGGGTGGAGTGGAGGTCAAGAGTTTGATTTGGGGGCATGTTACGTTTGAGATGTCGTGTTCTGACACCAATTCTAATGTGTGGGGGATTTTCCTGCACCACCAAGCGATCCTTTGACACAGGCTGGGGGTTCTACAATTCAACTCAATTCTGATACCAGCTACCCAGAGACAGCCTTCAGATTCCACAGACCAAGGACTCAGCCCCACGAGACACCCCCAACCCCCACTTCAGACACCAATTTCAAGTTCAGGTTGTTCCCCATGCCTCTGACCCACAAGCTATAAATCTGAGTTTCCCACCATCCCCTCTGTGGGTTCGATGAATTTGCTGGAGGGGATCACAAAACTCAGGGAAATACTTTACTTCCTAGATTACTGGTTTATTACAAAAGGATATAACTCAGGAACAGACAGATGTAAGAGACGCATAGGGCATAATGTGGGGAAAGGAGCACAGAGCTTCCACGCTCTCTGGGCACACCACCCGCCTGGAAGGGCGAGACGGTTCATCAACCTGAAAGCTCCCCAAACCCCATCCTTCGGCGCTTTTATGGGACTTAATTACATCGGCACGACTGATTACATCATTGGCCATTGGCGATTGAGCACCATCTCTACCCTCCTGCCCTCCACAGAGGTAGGGGTGAGGTGGAGTGCGGGACTGAAAGTTCCAACCTTCTAATCCCATGGTTGGCTCCACTGGTAACCGACCCCCACACTGAGGTGACCTGGGAGCATCCAAAAGTCACCTTACAAAATCCCACATGCCTATTAGACATGGCAGACAGAGATGTGGGATAAGACGGCTGGATATTTAAGTCAGGAGCTTGGAGGAGAAGCTGGACTAAAGTGACAGAGGTGGAGGTTGTCAGTATAGCTCAAAGTCATGAGCCTGGGAGAGACCATGCACGAAGTTACCCTGTGCTCAGTCCTTTATATTGTCCCTGCTATGCAGCAGACCCCAGTCACATACTGCCCTCCGGGGGTCCGTGGGGAGAATGAACACATCAGTTAATGACCACAGCACATGGGGATGCGCTTCCGATGGGCTCGGCCCAGCTTCCTCCAGAACGACCCCCTCGCGAGGTTCCTGAGCCTCAGTTTCCTCCCCAGGACTGAGAGAGGCCCAAGAGAAACCACGGAAGGGAGGGGCTTTGTAAATTGTTGGCCATCATTTTGGGGAGTCCTGTGCTGGAGGACATTTCATTTATTCCCTGCTCATTAAGCAGCTGCCTCTTATAGGCAAACAGCTGCTTGTTTACTTACTTTTCTGTTTTGCTCTGTCCCCCAGGGTGCCCCCTGATGCCACCGTCTGGGCTGCACTGCACAACCCAGTGTATCTTACCTTTTGCCAAGTTGCCTTGGAACTGAGGCGGCTCGTTCACATCTGTCACCTGGACAGTCAGGATCTGGAGATCGGTGACACCGACATCATCCTTGACATAAATCTGCAAATCAAATATGTTTGGTCCTGTTTCAAAGTCTAGTTGTTCCGTCCCAGTGGTGACAACCTAAAAGCAAAGGCAGAATTCTTAGTAACCATGTGAAAGGAGATCTGTTTTGTATGCATGCATTTTGCAAAGGGACGTTACTAGGAAGGAAGCAACCAGCATCCTGGAAACCATCTTTCCCCCACCATCAGAGGAACCGGTTGTTTTGCCTTAGTCCTTCCAACATAAGCCCCGTGACCTTTTTCCAAGGGGACTCCTGTGCGTGATGCTGCTTTTCAGAGGAAAGAAAATATTTAGGCGACATCCTGGTTCCATCGACTGGAGATAGAAAGCCAGGAATTAAAACCCTGTCACTGCTTAGGGTAGGCACCCAGACAAGCCCCTTAGCAACCCTGAACATAGTTGGGCTTCCTGGGCTTTAAGAATAAGCCACTGCACTTTCCTGGGATTGCTGTTAAGTCACATCTTGACTCGGCTCTCCATGCAAATTTTCCCAAGGCCACGACCATGAATAAACAAGGGAAGGATACATCTGCAGAAATAAGGAACAATATATACTTACATCAACTGCCGGCTCAGTGTTTTTGTGCATTTCCACACATTCTCCCGCTCATGGAAACTTGTCTCCTGCACTATAAGTGTTTTGGAGATGTGGGAGGGACACCAAGAACCAGGGCCAGAGAAACATCACTGGAATTGTCAGCAGGAACCCGGCTGGCCCACGATGGGAGGGTCCTGCTGAGGCTAGCTGGAGGCCAACTTGTGACCTCCCGTGCCTACATGCACACTCCGGCCACCAGCTTAGACCGCCGAGCACCCAGAGCCCTTTGGGACCTCAAGGACTAAATTTCATAAATGTCTTTTTTTTTTTTTTGAATTTTGGTTGTGTAGTGTGTGTGTGTGTGTGTGTGTGTGTTAGGATTTTTTTTTTTAAAGATTTTATTTATTTATTTGAGACAGAGAGAATGAGAGACAGAGAACATGAGAGGGAGGAGGGTCAGAGGGAGAAGCAGACTCCCTGCCGAGCAGGGAGCCCGATGCGGGACTCGATCCCGGGACTCCAGGATCATGACCTGAGCCGAAGGCAGTCGCTTAACCAACTGAGCCACCCAGGCGCCCTTCATAAATGTCTTAATTATGCTAATGGAAATTTTGTTTATTAATACGACTCAGGCCAGGCAGGCGTTCAGTCTCCCGCCCTTAGGAGATCGCTTAGCTCCAATCTCACTGTCACAGCTGAACTTTGGTGTGACCTTGGGAAAGTCCTTTGCCACCTTTCCCTGATTTTGTTTCCACGTGATTATAATTAGGGAAATACTCCTTGCCCTAGTTAAAGAGCTGAAGTACAAAACATGGTCTTATAACAAAACGCTAGAAGTGCTGACTTCTAGGCAAAGTTCATTGTGAGCTGTGTATAGTCAGGGAAGGCTTCATGGAGGAGGCTGTGCGAGATCTCGATTGGTTGAGAGAAGACAACCGCAGATGGGAACGAGTGCATGCAGAGGAGGGTTGAGAGAGGAAATGAGGTAGTCTCGTCTCTGCCGGTGAGCAGTGTCAGCCTGGCACCCACATACGTGAAGATGACCTGTCTCCCGTGCTTGGCATGTAGCAGGCGAGACTTCTCTGTGCTGCCATTCCCCACCTCTAACATGCAAATAATAGCAGCACAGCGCGTCGTGGTGCTGTTATGGGGATTAAATAAATGAATTCACAAAATGTTTAGGGGGATTCCTGGCACATGGTCAACGCACCATAAATAGGAGTTGTTATCATTAGCATCATTATTATTAACCCTCCTTACTTTCCCCGGGCCCCCAGAAGTCCCAGCAGCTGTGTTTGAAAGCAGAGAGACCTGGTCTCTGGCATGATTCAGAGGTCACCCTCAGAAGGCCTTGTACAACTGAGTCCCAAGGCCAACAGTGACTAAACCTCTGGGCCAGAGACCCAAAAACCTCATTGCTAGCCTTCTCCTGCAGAGTGTCAAGTCGGCCCAAGGAGAAGTCAGGTTCCGCCACGGGGATGCCCCTGACCTGTTCTGTAGGCAGCAGAAGCAGCTCTTGTGAGCATTTTGGGCTGGACAATAGGATCTTTCTGGAGGGGATAGTTGACGCTATTGGGTGGTTTCTGGGGAGAAGCAACCAATGCTTCAGGGCCCATGGATCTGTGGCCAGGAGGGCGCCAGGCCTGGGACAGTACACTAAACACTGGAGCCTACCTCAGCTGAGGTGCTAAAAAAGCCCCCATTTCTAGAGGTCAGACTCAGGATGGAATTCTTCCTTGACTGTCAGCCCTGTTGGAATCACATCAAACATGGAAAGGATAGGTCCTTTCACCTGATGTGGAGGGCTCCCCAAACCAGCAACAGATGCACAGGGCCATGGGGGAGAAAGAGCCTAGGATTGGCCATCAGCAGACCTGAGTTAAGTTCTGGCTTCATCTGTTAGGGCTACGTGATCTCAGACACACCAGCTGACCTTGCTGTCTCTCTGCAATCTTAGTTCGAAAATGGGAATAAAGCCTCTTCCATGGTGGTAGCATCGGTGTCGGTAGTGACAATCCAGAGGTGAGAACGCGAGTGCGCAATGGGACCTCTGCATGGTCACCCTCCTCCTCGTCATCAAAGGCAGTAGACTCTAGAGGGTGAGAGCCCTCAATGGGGAACCACCCCGAAGTCTGTCAGCTGCTGAGCGGAGAGACAAACCGTGGTCTGTCCATACGGTGGAATATGACTCAGCCACGAAAAGGAAGGAAGAGTTGACCCAGGCTTAAAGGACACTAGCCAGTCACTAAAGACCATGTACAATGTGAATCCATTCAATGTGAACAGGCAAATCCATTAAGGCCAAAAGGAGATCAGGGGGTGCCAGGGACTGGGGCAAATAGGGAAAGTGTCCTAAAAGTAGATAGTGGTGATTGTCTGTGAATGCAGTAAAAACCACCAAATTGTACATTTTCAATGGGTGAATTGCATGCTGTATGAATTATATCGTTTCCAAAAAATAGGCAGAGGTCTGAAGTCAGACTGCCTGGGTTCCAGGTTCAGCTCAACCCCCGAAGAGCTGCGCAACCAGGGCAAGTTATTTAATGAGTTTTGCTTCAGTTTCCTCCACCTGTGAAAAGGGGATAGTAACATAAATAAAATCATTGGATTGTTTGTATTCAAGAGGAAATACGTGTGAAGCGTGCCGCAGCGTCCAGCATATACTCCATGCTGTACATGTGCAAGCCCTTGGCAGGGCTTCTAGGGCCAGATGAGCAGCAGCTGTGGAAGACGAGCCAGATGTCCAGGGCCAGGGAGATAGGGCAGAGGAGTCACAGAACCAGCCTCTGGGCCTGGGGACTCTACACTGGATGCTGAATGTGTGCTCTGTATGCATCAAAGAACCTGCCCCCAGGGGTGCTGAGAATACTGCCTTCCTGAGTTCTGCTACACGTCCCAGACATGCACACTTTTTAAGAGCTCCCCTTGGGACTCTCACGATCAGCTGTGTTTAAGAACACCTAGTATGTACCTCAAGGAGGCAACTGGCCTCGACGAAGCAGGCTGAGCCCACGGGGTTCCACCACATCCCCAGGGCAATGGCAGGCAGGACCCGAGTCAGGGCTAATGTTAATCGCCAGAGGTTCAGGTCATGATCCTGGAGGGAAGGGCAGGGGTGGGGAGGGTTCAGACACATGGACCCTAAAGTCATCCCTAGAAGGGCCTCTGAAGGTACCAGTGGAAAACACGCAGGTAGGTTTCTCCTACCTAAGGAGGGGCACCAACTTTGAAAAAGACTTAAATGACAAACTAGAAAAGAGAGCAGGGGTGTAATAGCTCCTGAATGTGAATGATGGGGTCTGAATTATCCAAGAGGAATCATTCATGCAGCACGGCTGGACATTCAGGCTTGTATTTTTTTTTTAAAGATTTTATTTATTTATTTGAGACAGAATGAGAGAGGGAGAGAGAGCACATGAGAGGGAGGAGGGTCAGAGGGAGAAGCAGACTCCCTGCCGAGCAGGGAGCCCGATGCAGGACTCGATCCCGGGACTCCAGGATCATGACCTGAGCCGAAGGCAGTCGCTTAACCAACTGAGCCACCCAAGCGCCCCTCAGGCTTGTATTTTTATGAAGGTATGCTCTTCCATATTAAATAAGTCTCCTCATAGATTTCCTCCTGGAAAATCACGGAATTCGAGAAAAGTAGAATCACCTGACACAAGTTCATCAGGGCCTGGCTTTTGAGGAGATGAATGCCCACACTATGCCACCCAAAGGATCTAGATATTGTCAGCACACACCTAACACCTGACGTCATGTGAGGGTGGGTGGCAATGAGAAACAGGACTTCTATTTGTAACAATTTGAGCCTATCACCCATTGCGCTGGATTAAGTGGAGAAAGAAGGTCCAAAGTGTTTAGGGACCTCTCGCATAGAGGGCTCTCAGATGTCCCCAGATGGGCCTTCTGGGTCTTACTAGAGGGGAGAGTGAGCAAGGGAAAGAGAAGGAAATGCTCACCAATCTAGAATCCCCTGCACCCTTATCTTCAGGACCCCTCTCTGTGGACAACTCCCAAGTGAGCTGTGCTTACCTCAAAGTCAGTGCCTGACAGCCAGTTCACCTTGAAGGCATCAGTGAGGGGGCTTGTGTTGATAATCAGGGGCCACCCTGGGATCACAGGCGACAGCGAGGCTGATAAGTTCACAGAAAACTTGTGCACTGGAGTCTCAGGTGGAGAATTCTCGGCCACGGTGCTTGTAGCAGGCAAGTGGATTAGGTAGAGTGCTTCTCTCCCTGCGGGTTTAAGAAGGATGCAAAATGGCATGCACAGAAAGCCTTGTGCTGGGAGCAAGGACTTAACAGCTTGGTCTGTGGCTTCAACCCATAGCTCGGAGCACTGATGGAACCTGGTCACTCCCCAAGAACAAATACTCTTGCCAAGGGGGCGCCTGGGTGGCTCAGTTGGTTAAGCGACTGCCTTCGGCTCAGGTCATGATCCTGGAGTCCCGGGATCGAGTCCCACATCGGGCTCCCTGCTCGGCGAGGAGCCTGCTTCTCCCTCTGACTCTCCCCCCTCTCATGTACTCTTTCTCTCTCATTCTCGCTCTCTCAAATAAATAAATAAATCTTAAAAAAAAAAAAATACTCTTGCCAAGGACTGGAGATGGAAATACAAGATCTTCTGGGAGCCAAGAAGACAACCCCCACCAAACAACCATGAAGTCTGCTTCTGTCATTCTGTAAATAAAGCCGCTGCTTTTCTCTTGTCTCGTGCACCCCTTCTCTTTTCTCGCAGCCTTTGTGAAGAGCTAGAGAAAGACAGACGTGCTGCCTCAGGGGGCAGACGTCCACTTGAAGGACCACGTCCGGCCATGACATCCCGTCTTACAAGACCCGGGGAGTTTCCAGGAGTTTATTTTCCTTGTCTGTGTCAGTGTTAGATTCAGAGGTCATCAAAAACTGAGCGTGCATGACCGCCAAGCTCCAAAATCATGGTAGATCTCCCCGCATCCGTAAGTAATCTCAAGGACAACTGCTCGTCATTATGGGATGCTGGGGGGTGTCGTGATGCCCAGGGTCCATCAGTACATCTTTATTGATAGATTAACTCCCATTTCACAGGGAAGGAAATGAGAGAGACTTGGGGAAGTCATGCGCATTTCCTCGAGCTGCATCTCAGACAGGGAGTTTGACAATTTAAGAGAGACTGTTTCTTCCAGGAAAGCCTTGGGACATTCTTCAGTCTCCTTGATACTCTGCAGGATTTTGCCGGTACAGACGAGAGAAGGTCCTGTTCTTTCATACTTCCATAGTGATGGTTACTCCAGGGGAGTGAAAAGTGTCCCCCCCAAAAAATAAAATCCATGTTCACTCAGAACCTCAGAACGTACCTTATTTGGAAACAGTGTTTGCGGATGAATTGGTTAAGAGAAGGTCATTGTGGATTGGGGTGGGCCCTAATCCACCAAATGGAGTCCTTCTAAGAGGACAGGGCACGGAGACACACACAGGAGGAAGAAAGCCGTGTTATGATAGAGACAGAAGATGAACTGATGCAGCTAGAAGCCAAGGAACAGCAAGCAACCACCAAAAGCTAGGAAGTCCATGGAGAACAGATCTCCCTCAGAATTTCTAGAAGGAACCAACCCTGTCAACACCGTGACTTCAGACCCCAGATCTCCTGAACTATGAGAGAATACATTTCTGTCGCTCACAGCCATCCAGTTTGTGGTAGTTCATTATGGCAGCTCTAGGAATTCAATGCAAAGACCATTTATCCCATGTTCCAGATAAGTGAGCAATGTAAAATCCTTTCTCTCGCTCACTCCCCAAAACGGGGAGGATAGGTATTAGTGCCACTATTTTACAGATGAGGAAACTGAGCTGAATAATAATAATAAGTAACAAAATCAAAATTTATACTAAAGTCCTACTTCTTAGCCAGCTTCCTGATCTTGGCCACTTTTCGCCCTTAGGGACAAGCCCCTGGGAATGGGAGGGAGGTACAGGGGACAGGAAAAGGATCTGTCCTACCAAAAGGTGTAGAACTTCTGGAGACAAACAAGCCATGGGCAAGGGCTGGCTTTTGTAAGAGAATGTTTTTATTTCAGATTTGGGGGCAGGGATGCGGAGAAGTGAATGCAAATGTAGGAAAAATTGAAATATAAACACATTGGTACAAGCTTTCATAAATCTAAGTCATCTTATTTCAGTTAGAGACTAAAGTTCATTATGCATAAGTTATTTTTGCTCCCAGAATTTTCCAGTTTCATGGACACAGACGGAGCAAGGGCTCAGAAATAACAAAGCAGCTGAGGTTTGGGGTGACATGGATATGAATAGATTTTTTTTCAATCTTTTAAAATTGACTTTAATATTATAGCATTCTCATGATAAAAATCGGGAGCCAAATACTAAGCTATTTGGAAGCAAAAAAAAAAAAAAAAATTCTCCCAAATCATTTTTTAAAATGAGCAAATTAATCGGTTGCTTCTGTGCTTGGGTTTTTTTTAGGCATCATTCCCTCACTCCCTCTTTTCCCACAACCGGAAGTCACCAGGGCCCTCGTGAGCTGTTCGCCAGACTGTTTCCTCTCTGTTCAGCAAGACAGGGGGAGTCATAAGCAAAATGGAAGGTTGGCAATGTCAAGGAAACCCCCACCTTCTCTTGTTCCCTCCCACTCACCCCAGTGACTCGGGCCCCTCCAGACAAGGAGGAAGGAAACCTCTGCTCCAATTTAAGCAAAGATAGAACTCACTGGGTTTTTCTCAAGAATCGCCTGTGGTTAGGTGGGTGCCCAGCCCAGATGAACAGACCCAAACAAGTAACCACTTGCGTTTACAGAGCACCTACCCCCCAGGCCTTGTGCGGCCCCGCTGCCTGATCTCAGCCTTTCTGAACACAGTCCCGGGGTGGGGGTATCACCGTCACCCCTTCACACGCCTGAGGTTGCACCCTCAGCGAGGGGCCGTGGTAGGCCTGGCTAACAGGTGGCACATACCTACTCCAGACAGTCTGTCACCACGCACACGTAATGCCTCGTGGTCACTCTACGACCTGGTACTTCCACGTTCTACGACCCACACGGTGCTGGGGGTCAGGTAAGACATCGGCCCCTCCACCCAGATGTTAGGTCATGGTGATGCAATCTGTGAGAGGCTGTTTGGGGGAACAAGATAAGGAATCACGCTGCAGGATCAGCTTGACGTGGGCTCGGATTGAGAAGCTTTCCGCAGCCTCGCCCTGAACAGGCGGCTTGCCATGACCACCAACCTGGGTGTGTCTCCTTCGACGAACCGAGAAGGCTAGCCAAGCCGTGCTGTTCCAACATCCCCCGCTGACAGCTCCTAGTCGCTCTGCTGAGAGTGTGTCCATTGATCCTGCTGCGTTCGTTTTAACTTCGATAAGCCCTGGGTTCTGGAGACTAATTCTGTCCTTTGCACAGCTCCATACATTTATAGAGCTTTTCCTCCTTATATTTATAGACCTTTTCATAGTCCTCTTTGAACGGCCGTATTTTGCGTGGCAGTGAGGGAGATGTGTTGAAGGCAGGAGTGGGTATATTTAGTGCCTCTCAAGCAACTTGTGTTGGGGACTGCCTGTTTCATGTATGGCTAAAGCCAGGCTGTGCCCTTAGATATGTCCTTTCTGCTGGCATTCTTTTTTCTCTCTCTCTTTTTTTAAGTAGGCTCAGGGGCTTGAACTCACAACCCTGAGACCAAGACCTGAGCTGATATCAAGAGTCAGATGCTTAACAGACTGAGCCACCCTCTGCTGACATTCTTGCTGGAGATGCTCTGCGCTTCATCCAGTGGCCTCTGCTCCCAAGGTAAGGTCACGTGCGCCAGGAGCGTGCCACTGATTCCTAAAAACTTTGTGGCAGATACTCCAGGGACACTGGTAAGAAAGGTAGTTAAGCTGGGATCTCCTGACTCTTAGTTCAACAACAGTTCCTCCAGTTCTTCTGCTATTAAAAAGGTAGTAGTAGCAGTATTAATAGCCATAGTAATAATAATAACTGGTGGCTAGGGTCCATACCCTAAATATAGAGCATTTAATAAGACACGAAACCCATCAAATGTTCAACCCATTTATTATACAGATCAGTTTAAGGGATGTGCCCAGAGGTACTCAGCTAATCAGCAGCAGAGGGAAGGTTAGAAGCCGGGGAACGGCTCTAAGACACTGCACACTTGCCTTCCGAGTTCAGTCTTCCGAACTTTCTCTGGTGGTCTGAGTGCTGGACACCGAGAAAGAGGCTTTAATGGAATTTGACTTACACATGCATCTTAATTAAGGATCAAATTAGAATTGCTTGAAGCGTACACTTTGAAAAAGAAAGAGCATGCAGAAGATTGATTACCGAGCCCACTGAAACATCTTGCTTGTGGTGGAGATCTGGATGCATGATGTGCTCGCTCGTTTCAAAATGAGCAAAATCACCGCCTTGCCAGAAATGGACCAACAAGGCCTCCTCCCAGGAGCCTGTGTTGGAATAATTACGGCTTCGGCAGCCTCAGTTGTGGGGGCAGAAGCCGGCCAGCCTGGGCCTCTGACCAAAGTGGTCATGTGGTTCAGGAAGCGTGGGTGCTGCCACCTTGTCCCCCCAGGGATGTAGCTGCTCTCACAGTGTGACTTCAATACACAGAGCAGTCCTCACCCAAGACGAGCTCAATAAATTCCTTGCTTTCTCTCCAGCAACTACTAAAACCGGTAGTGAGAGGGATCGGGGAGTGTTGTGAAAAGAGCACGGGATTTGCAATCAGAGCTCTTGCTTCAAGTCTGAGCTCTGTTAAGCGACCTTGGGCTGGCCAGCTTGGCCCTGTGTCAGCTCCGTCCCTCAGGCCTGTGGTGCCACACCCCC
Organism: Mirounga angustirostris; assembly: GCF_029215605.1. Classification (NCBI taxonomy): domain Eukaryota; kingdom Metazoa; phylum Chordata; class Mammalia; order Carnivora; family Phocidae; genus Mirounga; species Mirounga angustirostris. The sequence continues at coordinate 87,885,825 of NW_026991720.1, read as the reverse complement.
AGTGGCCATTAAACAGAGTTCAGTTGCTAAAGAAAGTGCCTAGGGCCCGAAGGGAAAGCTGGCAAATCTATGGTTTCTTACAGAAAAAGGAGGCGGGTTAGCAACAACATTATAGTGTGCATCACAGCTGAAGGCTGCTTCCTAGCTTGAGGACCGGAGGGGCCAGGGGCCAGCTCCCATCATCCTCCTTTCTCCAGGGGCCATAACAGAATACACCCGCTCAGATCAGAAACCTCCGATGTAGCCTCGCAACCAAGGAACTCAAAATAGAGTCTCTGCTGGACGTTTTTATATTTTGCTGGTCACGTAGGCACCATCTCGTTAGGTAACCAGCCTCAGCAGCAGAGCCTTCCAAGCCAGGTGCACATCATCCATGTCACTATTATCCACGAACAATGCTTACAGGTCCCCACAAACCATCCCGGAACTCCCCGGACCCACGGCCCCAAAGCAGCACTGTTCATCAGTACACTTCTTGCCTTGACCAGAAGTCCGTTCTGGGCAGAAACTTCAGCGAAGCAATTCAGGCTCATTCCGGTCCTGCTAGAATTCACTCTCATGGCAAAATACACTGAACACGCATATACTCGATAAACCATAAAACATTATAGAATGTGGTTTCATTACTTGCAGTGATCACTGATGATGATCAATGAAAACAACAACTATTTATTGGATCCCATATATATGTGTGGCATGCGGGGACCACAGAGCAATAAGAGAACCAAACCTGTGACTACAGGGCCCACATTCCCCTCAAGGACACGCGACGGACATGTAACAGATGAATTATAGAATAACTCGTGCTACCTGTTGTTAAGCACTTATCTTGTGTAGGGCACTGTAATCAAACCTTGGCATACATTCCGCATGTAGGCAAGAGGAGCTCCAGGGTGTGGCAGGAAGAGCACCCGCCAGGAGTTGGGGCAATCCAGGAAGGCTCCGTGGGGGAGGCGGGGTTGGACTTGGGTGTTGAAGGATGTAGATGACTTAGAGCAAATGAGAGGAAAGAGGATACTGGAGTGTGTTACTTTGTTTGAGATTATTGGGTGATGCCTGCTTCCAACAGCCTGAGGGCAGCTCCTCGTGTGGCTGCCCACCCCTCCCCTTTGTGCCAGGTGACACTGGTGTTGGAGAAGCCGGGATAAGAATCAGGTTCTCAGACTCACAAAAGAAGGTGAGAGGAAAACAGTCTGCATCACAGCAGACCCTCAACAAACCAGCATTTGCCCCATGTTAGCAAAAGCAGGGTACAGTGCATGTTTTTTTGGAGATGGAGGGATGTGAGTGTGGCTTTGACAAGGAATTTCAAACATTCCTTGCAAACCTTTGTGATCTGTCCCTTTCACACGTCTGATGATAAAGTTCCAAATGATAATGTTCAGCATGAGACACTGGGTTCTTCCTGACCTCACTCTTCCCCCAATGGCAACAAATGTCACCCCTTAACTCAGATGATTGTGGTCTGAAAAGCCTATAACTCTGGGAAAATCTCAAATGTTTACAGCAAGGGAGAGTCTGAACTGCTCAAGACCTGGCCTCACATTCCCAGCTCCACTTGCCCTCTGCCAGGTAGAAGACCCCAAGATTAAAGAGCGTTCAGTATTAGGAAACACAGTCATTTATTTATTTTTTTTTTTTTGAAGATTTTTTTAAAATTTATTTGACAGAGAGAGACACAGCGAGAGACGGAACACAAGCAGGGGGAGTGGGAGAGGGAGAAGCAGGCTTCCCACTGAGCAGGGAGCCCGATGCAGGACTCGATCCCAGGACCCTGGGATCATGACCTGAGCCGAAGGCAGACGCTTAACCATCTGAGCCACCCAGGCGCCCCAAGAGTGTACATTCTTATCATCGTTCAAAAATAGCCTGAAGGAATGGGCCTGGTAATTAGATAAGAGAAAGAAATGCAAGATAGAAAAATAGGCAAGGAAAAGTATAAATGTTGATTATTTTCAAAAGTGGAAAATGTGGGGCACCTGGGTGGTTCAGTCGTTGGGTGTCTGCCTTTGGCTCAGGTCATGATCCCAGGGTCCTGGGATCGAGCCACGCATTGGGCTCCCTGCTCGGCGGGAAGCCTGCTTCTCCCTCTCCCACTCTCCCTGCTTGTGTTCCCTCTCTATCTGTCTCTCTCTCTGTGTCACGTAAATAAATAAAAAATCTTAAAAAAAAGTGGAAAATGCATGAGAGTTACCTGGAAAACCATGACAAATAATAAGATAAGTCATTAGTAGACTTCCATCCATTGTACGACAATCAATTAAAACAGACAAGGGAAGAAAAGATGCTATTCACAAGTAAGGAAAAAGAAAAGGTAAAAGAAAGAACTAGAAATAAACGTAATAGGAATGTGCAAGAGCTCTGTGAAGGAAATCTTAAAATACTCCAGAGGAAAACAAAGACTTGAACAAGTATCTAGAACTGTTGAACAGGAGGCTCAATGTCCTACGTAATAATCACTAACATTTACTAAGCATTTACCATGTACCACATACTCCTCCAAGTGTGTTACTATATAACTCATCAAATATGTAAATTATCCCTAAATTAATCTGCAAATTTAACATGACTGAATTCCCTACATTATGCATATACTACCTATTCAAAAATAAGATTGAATTTAAAAAGCGCAATTTCCATAATCCAAGCTGATGACATTAAAAGGATCACCCAAGATTCTTCAAGCTCTTGAGTAAGGAAGAGGGAGTACAAGATGCACCAGGTTGAATCTTTGGTTCTTCTATCAGAAGGTGTTTTCTTTGCTCAAGAGTAAGACAATAGCCCCTTGATACCTTGGTTTTCCCATAGGATGACTTGCCAACTTCTGGTTGCCCCTAGAAGGCTCCAGAGAAAAGCCAGAATCTCCACAAAGACTGACTTGACATATACACAAAGTTCTGCTGTGAAACTCATTTTCCCAACCTTACATATTGGAAGGACTTCTGGCATGGGCCAGTTAGCAAGGAGAGAAATTGAAGTCTGCACAGATACCAGAGACTAAACTGTGGCTTCGTTCGGCGCCCCTCTTCTCCAGAGCACCCCGCCCAACCTCCGAGGGCTCCCTGTTGCTGCATCGCCTCATTTACCAGTGCCCATAAGTCCACGGTTGAAAACCTTGGGATTTCCTCTTTGGGGATGTTATCATGAGCTGGCAACATGGTGACCCTACCTGACATGGCACCCAGGAGAACCAGGAGGAAAACTGCTCCCTGCATCTTGGAGAGTTCACCTCTGTACATACTTCCAGCGTATTACCCAGTAGCTGAGTCCCATCCGACACCTGGAGTTTATTCCAGGTGCCACTCATCTTCCGCTCCTGGTTTTGTTGCCATGTGAGAAATCAAACACAGGCTTTGCTGGTAACTCAGGGAGACTCCAAACACCATGGGACTGTTTGTTCTTTGATTACCTGCTTCTGTGACCTCATGGTGCCCGAGGCCAACCAGCCAGCCCTGGTAAGCTCGCAGAGTCCATCTTAGAGGTCCGCAAGAGCAAAGACAGCAGAGGCCCGGAGGTGGTGGTAAAAGCTGGACATAAGCCTCGACATCCATGACAGTCTCCACCGCCCTGGAGCCAGGCATCTCGTCATTCCCAGAGGCCGGGGGGGGGGGGGGGGTCTTTCTGCTGCCCTGAATTGAGGAGCAGGGCTCAGAGTTGAGAGCAGACCCCTCCACAAGGCAGACTGGCTGTGAGAGACCCCTGCCCATCAGCACCAGCCCTCTAGCCTTCGGTGAAGTCTGTGGAGGAAGATGACTGGGGTAGTGAGGCTTCCGCCCACTGGGGAGTGATGTGGCCCCAGGCCGGGCCAGAAGGCCTGGTGAGCGAAACACAGCTGGGCTGGGGTCCAGCCTCCGCTCAGAGAAGAGCAATGGCGGCTCAGAGGGAGGGTGGGGGGGAGAGGCTGACCCCTCAACGTGGTGCGGTAGAACAGTAGCTGACACGGTGGAAGGCAGCCAGACTTGGACCCTCCCTCCTGCTCCTCACACGCGAGAACTGCCCACTGCCGGAGGGGGGCCCAGGAGCCCAAGGCTGGTGGCAGGAGTGGGGGCGCCCCACCAGTGAACCAGCATTTGGCTCCTCGGAGGTCACCACTGCCAGTTAGTCGGTCTGAGCCAGAGGAAGGCCCATCGAGAGAGACAGCAATGAGGACCCACTAGGTAGACACACCAGTCGCTTCCCCTCTACCTCCTCCCCGTTCTTCTGCCTCCACCCAAAGGCAGGAGGCCTGACCACACCCCACATCCAGGCCCCAGGCTCTCGGAGTCCCAGCTCCCGCTGCACCAGCCTTGAAATGAGACTCCAGTCCAGTTTGAGATGGAAATAAGAGTGTGATGGACTATGAAGAGTTAGAAGCGACCTGGAAGCAAGATCTTAAGGGAGATTTCATGGAGGCCAACAGACCATCTCAGTTCATCTGCCCCTGACCTGAGACCACTAAATAAGCTGGTGCAGCCCCTCCCGGGCACAAGGGGACAAGGACTCAGAGGGTTGAGTGGCCCGCCCCCGGTCAAGCCTGGCACCTGCATCTCCCGCGTCCCAAACCTAGGGCAGCAAAGGCCGGCCTCCTTCCTCGCCACCGCATCCAAACCTGCGTCAAGCCCCTCCCAGCCCCCACAGTGCTGCCTGCAGCCCCCTTTCCCAATTTTGCGGCCACAGTCCAGCTTAAGGTCCTGGCCTCTGACCAGGACTATCTCAGTAGCATCTGGCGCATCCTACAGGAAACCCTCGGGTTCGTGTCCCACAAGTACAATTTTGGTCACTCACTCTCCTACTTAAAATAACAAGCAACCTTTCCCTTAGGAAAAGATGAGTTTTCCTGGGTAAGGCAAGAAGATTCGAATGTCAGCCTGTAAGTTTCTGTGTGAAATAGGTAGATGACAAAAAAACCTTCTCAGTTTTGCTGTGTGACCTTAGGCAGATTACCTAACCTTCTAAGAATCTCAGTTCCACGTCTGTAAATCAGAGAGGATAATGCCTGTGGTGGAGTATTCTTGCAAGCTAGCACATGAGATAATGAAGGGAAACAAACTGGCCCTCGGATGTCCTCCGGGGATACTATTTTTCCCTAATAGGACATTTCTAGGACCACGGCAGAGGCGAAAAGCTGGTAGGTACTTCATAAACTCGGGCTGAAAACATAAGAATAAATAGTTGCCAAGTTACCAATTCTCACCTCTCAGTTCTTCCTGTCATATTAGTTACTGTAAATAATCCATTTCATTATGCATAATTAAAGTCGAAGTGATGGCTCCGATTAAGTTATGGAAAACGTCAGAATAATTAAGCCTTTGAATTAAAGAAACTCGCATCTGTTTAATTTTCAGCCTGACTGCACAGTGTTCTTCATACTTCTGTTTTCACCAGGATACGGAGAACCTCCACTTAACTCCCCCCTTTCTGGTCCAGGGATCGTAAGGGTCACATTTTGGAATTTGTTGCAGGTTTGTTCTCCTGTAATTGCGGCTTCTGTTTTTAGCGCTGAGGTTGTTTGAAAGAGGTGTGCCTGCTGGCATCTCGGCCCGCAAGGAAGACCTGGGAAGGCGGGTGGGTGCCCACTCCTACAAGGAGCTGCAGGCCATCAGCATGGCCACCGTCACTGGGGGTGTGGGGTTGGCCTCGAGGGCTCTCTTCCTAAGGGGGTCCCGCCATGCAGAGGTGCTGGGACGGTGGAGCCTGGGTGCCGTGTCCCCGAGTTTGGATCCCGGAAGCCCGTAGTTCCAAGACTGGATGAATGAGAGTCGTGGAGAGAACCTGCCCAGTGATATAAAGGTGACTGGGGTCCCTGGCCATCATGACGTTCTGTGGTCCTTGCGTCGGCTCCCATCTTCTTCTTGAAGCATGTGGTCCTGGCACCAGGGACCCAGCCAGACCAGAGCCACGTGAAGGCGGGACCCTGCGTCCCCTTGCTCTCCTGTCCCCGACTGAGGGCAGGCTGAGTCCTCCTGGTCCCACCAGAGGGGCAGCCAGGTGGGACCGCCCTCCCAGAGACGAATTCGAAGGGGGCTGGAACCTTTGGGGCAGGCACCTCTCCAGCTCCCCAGAAAGACCTGGGGAGCCTTCTCCCACATCGTGTCTGGCCCAGCAGTGGTTCAGGTCCTTCAAGTATTTAAAGCAACTTTTCTGGGATCGAACTACTGCAAGCGTCTAATTGGCCAGCAAGGAAGTTGCGCTCTCAAGATTTGTTGACTGAGAATTTGGAACGTGCTTACCTACAGATTAATTGTTCACAGCCCAGAAACCCTGGTGTGAGCTATGAAGTCCTGGAAACATTATAGACTTGAGATGTGGAGAAGCACTGTTGGGGGTTTTAAACGTTGAGCTCCCTCAGCAGTTCCACGGGCACTGAGGAGCCGGCCAGGGACCCCAGTCACCTTTATATCACTGGGCAGGTTCTCTCCACGACTCTCATTCATCCAGTCTTGGAACTATGGGCTTCCGGGATCCAAACTCGGGGACACGGCACCCAGGCTCCACCGTCCCAGCACCTCTGCATGGCGGGACCCCCTTAGGAAGAGAGCCCTCGAGGCCAACCCCACACCCCCAGTGACGGTGGCCATGCTGATGGCCTGCAGCTCCTTGTAGGAGTGGGCACCCACCCGCCTTCCCAGGTCTTCCTTGCGGGCCGAGATGCCAGCAGGCACACCTCTTTCAAACCCCACTCCCTCAATTCTCTCACTGTCAGTGTCCAGCCAGTCTCGACAAGCTTTTCCAGGCCAGAGAAGCTCTTCAACTTCCTTGCTTCCCAACTGTTTTGCACGTCACCCCGTGCCAGATATGTAGTCAGAAAAGTTGTGACATTCCCGAAATTGCTTTATACTCCCTTGCCCTGTGCCATCCTCTTCCCCGCCCCAAACACCGTCCAGGGAGAGCCCCTCAGCTTTCAGAGAAGGAAAGAAAGAGGTGTCACAGCCCTCCTCACATCCAGAAGCCCAGCAGCACTCACTCCTGGCCCTGAACGGCATGGGAGGGGCTCCTCTGAGGCAGAGGCCCTATAGAAGCGGAAGAAGAATTTCCCTCTACTCTTCTGAGCTCTTGACTGAGACCCCGGTAATAAAAGACAGATTGACAAGAGAAAAACAAACAGAAGTTTATTAATGTATATACTTCATGGATACATGGGAGATAACTGGGGAAAAAATGGATAACTCCCCAAGGGGGCTCAGAATTCAGGATTAAATACCATTTTAATAAGAAAAGGGGAAGGGAGATGTTCATGATCTTAGGGGAAGGAAATTGATTTTTCAGCAAGATGAATGGGCCCTTAAAAGAACAGATGAGAGATATGATAGTTTGTGACCTACTTTGTCTGGTGTGGGGTTGACTTCTAGACTCTTCTCCTGTGATAAGAGTCAATCTTCCGTGGTTGATGGAACTCCTAGAGAGAGGATTTATGACAACTGAGTTTCTTTGGAGGATCTGTCTTCAGGCAGATGAGGAGAATTCAAAGAAAGCCTTTCCCTGTATTTGAGGTTTTTCAAGCTCAGCTCAAAATGATCAATATGCCAAAGCAGCATTTCCTTGGGTGGAGTCATATTTTGGGGTGACATAGTCTGTCACCCTGCAGCCCTCAGGACCCACTGGCAGGGCCCCTGCCCTGGCTCCAGGGGTGGAAGAGTGAATGAGCTTGACTTCCCTTAGATTAGCCCTACCTGGCTCTGAGGGACAGAACACTGGTCAGCATGGGCTGGGCTCAGCTCTCACCTCCAAGAAACTCCAGATCATTCTTATTTTCTATAACAGCATTACTGAGATGTACATACCATACAGTGCACCCATTTAATATGTGCAATTCGGTGGTTTTTAAGTATATTCACAGAGTGGTGTGACCATTGCCATAATGAATTTGAGGACACTTCCAACACCCCACACCCCTTAGCACTCACTCTCCACGTTTCACCAGCTTCCTTCCACCGCTCCAGCAACCACTCATCCACGTTCTGCCTCTATAGACTTTCCTATTCTGGATGTTTCATATTAATGGAATCATACGATATGTGGCCTTTCGGACAGACTTCTTCCACTTTGCAAAATGTTTTCAAGATTCATCCCTGTTGTAGCATAAATCTTTACTTCCTTTCTTATGATTGCTGAATCGTATTCCATGATATGGATATCCCACCTTTAATTTGTCCATTCATCAGCGATAAACATTTGGGGTTTTTTTTCCTACTTTTTGGCTATGGTGAATAACACTATGAACATTCCTGTCTAAATTTTTGCAGGGACATATGTTCTCATTTCTCTTCGATATATACCCAGGAGTATAATTGGCGGGTCATATGTTAACTCTGCCAGATCACTCTCTTTTTTTTTTTTTCTTCCTGTGGTTGGTTTTTACATGTTTATAGGGGGCCTCTTCCCTGTCCACAGGGAGAGGTGTTCATAGTTTCTCCATCCACTCCAAGCTTGGACCCAGGGGATCCTAGGGTGGCTGGCATGAGGGGAACATTCCCCTCATCTCAGAAGGGCCCTGGGTGGCTCGGTTGATCATGATGGCATGATCAGTGTGGGGGCTGAAAGGGAGCAGAATTACAGCAAGGGCCACGATGGTGAAGGACATGACCAGCACAGGCTCTTGGCCCCTGTATTCTTAAGGAAGGCTGTGCATCTAGTGGCCATCTTGGTCTTGTCAGCTGCCAGATCATTCTTGTGGGCAAGTATCTAATTTTACCTTGAAGTCAGCTCCTTCGCCGGGGTCCTTTGTTGGCCTTCCTAGAGCCCTTTTCTGAAGCTGGGGTCTTCCTCCTACTTAACTTCTCTGCCACCTTGCTTGAGCATCACTCCAGCGCTCACTTCTTCCCCTGCTCTCTCTAGGTGGCATTCCTGTATTCATTCAGCAAATACTGGGTGACAGCCTGTTGGGCAAGCTAAGACTATAGCACAGAATAAAACAGACCAAAATCCCTGTACATAAGGAACTGACACTCTAGAAGCAACACTCCTGGGCGCCTGGGTGGCTCAGATGGTTAAGCGTCTGCCTTCGGCTCAGGTCATGATCCCAGGGTCCTGGGATCAAGTCCCACATTGGGCTCCCCGCTCCGTGGGGAGCCTGCTTCTCCCTCTGACCCTCTCCCCTCTCATGCTGTTTCTCTCTCGCTCGCTCTCTAAAAAAAAAATAAATAAAATCTTTAAAAAAAAAAAGAAGCAGCACTCCTTCCATCGATCCAATCAGCCACCACTCCTCTCGAAGCCTACCATGCGCCAGGCACTGTGCTGGGTGCTAGGACTGCAAGGTCTGATATGACATGGTTCTCCCAACAAGATGCTTAAACCTAGTCCAGAGACAAACCAGTAAGTCCCCCATTACCATCAGGTGGACCAAGTATTATGCTGGAGGCATGCACGGGGCCATGGAAGCGTGGCAGCATGGGAGAAATAGAATCAAATTCAGAATGGGAGCGAGGCTGCTACAGAAGTGTTCTGAGAGCAGGAGTGAACTCGAGAAAATGAGGGGAAAGGCCATTCCAGGCAAAGGGCATAAATGGTGTAGAGATATGAAATAGCATGACTCCCCCCATGAGATTGTGCTAGCTCCCAGGAGGAGATCAATTTTCAAGAAGAAAAAATTATCTTTTTGGATAGGTAATATACGCACGCAGTACAAAACTCCAAGTGCTCAAAAGAGTAATGAATGAAAAGTAAATCTTCCTGACCACCCTGTTCCCCAGAAACTGTTTCCTTCCTCAGAGGCAATCATCACTGTCAGAGTCTTGTGATCCTTCTAGAGGCAGTATGTGCATATACAAATATATACTCATCTACATAATCTTTGTACAAATGAAAGCGTATTACATACTCTGGATTTTGCCTACTTTTTTTGTCTTACTGTATCTTAGATATTTTAACATATCAATGCAAGTAGAGAAGCCTCACTCTTTTTAGTAAGTGCATACTAGTCCATTGTACGGATCTGCCATATATTATTTATCCAGTCCCTTTTGATGGGTATTTGCTTTGTTTCCAAACCTTTTCTACTACAAATTATGCTGCAATAAATATCCTTGAACCTACCTAATAGCACACCTGTGAGACTATATCAGTAGATTAAATTCCAAAAAACAGAATTGCGGAATTGAAGGAAATGTGGTTTTTACCTTTTGATAGAGGTTACCAAAATATTCCTCCAAAAGGTTGTTTCATTTTGTGCTCCTACCAACATGGGACAGCGTGGGAGAGTCCCCCAAACCCTCGCCAACACAGTGTTATCAGACATTTTCCTTTTTGCCAATCTGTTGAGTAAAAAAACAGTGTCTCATTTCAATTTGTATTTCCCTTCTCATGAGTGAAGCTAAACATCTTTTTCTAATATTTAAGGATCAGTAATGTTCCCTTTTCTGTGAATTACTTGTTCACTTCTACCATTTTTCTATTGGGTTGTTGCTGTATTTCCTTCTGGCTTTTAGAAAGTCTTAATAGCTTAATGAAATTAGCACTTTGTAATATGCATTACAAATATTTTCCCAGATTACCACTTTATTTTTGACTTTGTTTATAGGAATTCCTGCCATGTACAATTTTCAGGTTTTTACATAGTCAAATTTACCATCTTGTGTTCTGTGGCTTCTAGGTACTGTGATGGTGTTAGGAGCCAGGGCCTTAGGGAGTGATTAGGTCATGAGGGTGGGGCCCTACCTGTAAGGAATTAGTGCCCTTATGAAAGACACTCCACAGAGGCTCCAGAAAGCTATCTTTCCTTTCCACCAAGTGAGGGTACAATAAGAAGAGGCTTTCACCCAACATGTTGGCACCCTGATCTCAGACCTCCGGCATCCAGAACTGTGAGAAGTAAATTTTTGTTGTTTAAAAGCCCCACAATCTGTGGTATTTTTTGTTATAGCAGCCTGAATGGACTAAAACATACTTCTATCGTTTTATTTTCAAATGCAGGCCTCTGCTTTCTTTGGAAGAGTTCCTTCAGGTGTGAGGTAGGAGCCAGAGGGACCTTCTCTTTCCAGCAGCTGCCTCAGAGGTCTCTTTAAGCAGCTCAGCCAGAATCTTCCTGATCTGCTGAAAAACTTGGGGAAATCGGAATGCTTTTTTTCTTCACATCCAAAGAGTGGCTGTGCTTAGGATAGAAATATTTAGCTGAGGACATGTGCCTCTAGCCTGCTCCATACTGCACCTGGAAGAGAAGAAGGGGAGAGACTCCCCCAGCCCAGAATGGGCCAATCTTGGAAGAGCTGGGACTTTATCCCTGTAAGAAATAATCAAGCCACAACTTGTTTTTCTTGGCCTTTGTCCCCCTCATTTGCATGAGCATGGGTGACTGGAAGCTCTGGGCACCTTAGCTTTGTACATAGTAATCCTATCCTATGCAAAGCCCTGGGCTGAATAGATGGGGAACTGGGCCACCAGTGTCCATAACTCTCCCTTGAGCACCAGAGTGAGTCTGAATCTTCAGGCTGAGGTGCTCAGTGTTCTCTGGCCCTCTCTCTACCTTTGCCTCAGCAGGAAGTTAGGTCCTACCTCCACTCACCAGCCCATAGGCCACAAGAACAGAGAGAGCCTGACCACCGGGAGGAGCCACAGCCCTCAAGTTAGGATTCCAGCCATGAGCCCCTTCACAACTGGAATGGCTGAAAATAACAAGTGTTGGCATGGATGTGGAGAAACTAGAACACTCATACACTGCTGGTGGGAATATAGAATGTTAGACTACTTTGGAAAAGATTTCAGCAGTTTCTTAAAAATAAACCTACTATCCAAATGTTCATCAACTGGTAAGTGAATAAACAAATGTGGTACGCACATGCAATGGAAGATTATTTGGCCATAGAAACACCAAAAGTGAATCCTAAGGTAAACTATGGACTTTGGGTGATCATGATGGGTCAGTGTGGGCTCGTGAATTATATCAAATGTACCACTCTGGTGAGAAATGGTGATAATGGGGGGCTGTTCATGTGTGGGGCTGGAGGACATATGGGAAATCTCTGTACCTTCCTTTCAATTTTGCTGTGAACCCAAAACTGCTCTAAAAAATAAGTCTTAAGGGGCTCAGTCGGTTAAGTGTCCAACTCTTGATATCGGTTCAGGTCTTGATCTCATGGTCGTGAGTTCAAGCCCTGTGTTGGGCTCCATGCTGGGCATGGAGCCTACTTAAAAAAAATTTTTTTTAATTAAATTAAAATAAAAAATAAGTCTTAAAATGAAAAGAATGAAAATACATGCTATAACATGAATGAAGCAATGAAAACATTGTGGTAAGTGAAATAAGCCAGTTACAAAATATCACATATTATAAAACTGCATTCATATGAAAGTCTAGAATAAGGAAATCTTTAGAGATGGAAAGTAGACCAGTGGTTGCTTAGGGCCGGGAATATGGGGGTTGAGGGGATGGGGATAACAGCTCAGAGGGCTTCTTTTTGAGGTGGTGAATATGTTCTAAAATTGATTGTGATGATGGTAGCATAACTCTGTGAATACACTAAAAGCCACTGAATTATACACTTCAAATGGACAAATGTTATGGTATGTGAATTATATCTTAATAAAGCTGTTAAAAAAAAAGTAAACCCATTACACAATGCAGCCATTCCATTTCTAAGTATTTACCCAAAGGAAATGAGAACGTATGTCCACACAAAGACTTGCACATAAATGCACATAGCAGCTTTATTCATAGCAACCACAAGCTAGAAACAACTGGCAAATGCATAAACAATTGTGGTACATCACAATTCCACAAACAGAATACAGCTCAGGAAAAAAAAAAAGAATGAATTACTGATACATTCAACATGGATACATCTCAAAATCATGCTCAGCAAAGGAAGTGAGACGCAGGAGAGTATGTACTGTTTGATTTCATTTATATAAAATTCTAGAAAAAGCAAACCAATCTACAGCGACAAAAGACAGATCAATGATCCCACAGGACTGGAGGTGAAAGGAGGGTTAAACTGCAAAAGGGCAGGAACACTCGCCTGGAGGTAATAAAAATGTTCTGTATCTTGAGTGGTGGTGCTTTCATGCGCATATACAGTTAACAAAACTCATCAAGTTGTACACTTTGAATGCACACAGTTTACATATACTACATAAATATATTCACATAAATATACCCAAACAAACATTTTAAGAGTGCATTGTAAACTGTAAAGCATAGGATGTTTATTTACCAGGGGCAGTATGAATACCCGGGGACCTTTGTGAAAGTCAACTACTTCCCGCCCCATAATCACTTTACCTGTAAAAAAGTGGTGGGACTAGGTCATTTCAAATATTCTCTCAAACTTACCTATCAGCCCCTCTGTGAGCATTTATTAAATACCTACTATGTGTAAGACCCTATGCTAATTAGGGGAAGTGCATGAATGAAAAAGCCCTTACAAAGGTAACAAACTAGCTCAAAGGCTGATATTTTGCTATTTGAGGAAGGAAACAAAATATGTTTTCATGAGTATTTTCCTGGTATGTTTTTTTCTCTTTTTTTAAAGATTTTATTTATTTATTTGACAGAGAGAGAGCACAAGCACGGGAAGTGGCAGGAAGAAGCAGGCTCCCCGATGAGCAGGGAGCCCGATGCGGGGCTTGATCACAGGACCCTGGGATCATGACCTGAGCCAAAGGCAGACGCTTAACCAACTGAGCCACCCAGGTGCCTCTGGTATGTCTTTTCCTATCTCTTTATTCCCAAACTTTCAGTGTAGATTTTAGACATGATTCTTTTTTTTTTTTAGGATTTTATTTTTTTAAGTAATCCCTACATGCAATGTAGGGCTCGAACCCAGAACCCTGAAATCAAGTCACATGTTCCACTGACTGAGCCAGCCAGGTGCCCCTCAATATGATTCTTGATTAATAAGTTATATCTTGTTTTTAAAAATTCAACCTAAAATCCCTTTCTTCTAATGAATAATTTCATTTACATTTATTGTGATTTATTAGGACTATTTTCATTCCTGCTCTTCTTTTTATTATTAATCAAGTTTCTCTGGTGTTTTTTTTTTTTTTTTTCACTTTTTCTGACAGATTTCTTTTCCTCTCCTCCACCCCATTAACTTAGAAGACATACATTCTATTTCCACTATTTGTGTGATTTGACTTACTTTAATAGAACACATAACTTTATATTTTTCCCAAAAAATGCTAAAGATCATTATTATTTTTATCTTCCTCCTCTCAGAACAAAGACCTTAGCTACTTTTTAGCTCTTCTCTAAAACTTCCTCTCCCATCTTGTCTATTTTCTGTGTTATTTAAAGTTAAGTTTTGGGGCGCCTGGGTGGCTCAGTCATTAACCATCTGCCTTCGGCTCAGGTCATGATCCCAGGGTCCTGAGATCAAGCCCCGCGTCAGGCTTCCTGCTCCACGGGAAGCCTGCTTCTCCCTCTCCCACTACCCCTGCTTGTGTTCCTTCTCTCGCTGTGTTTCTCTCTGTCAAATAAATAAATAAAATCTTTAAAAAATAAAGTTAAGTTTCTCCTTGTTTCTAAATGTTTTTTGACCATCAATATTGTCAGTATTTACATTTACCAATATAATTTGCAGATTCCTTTGCACATTTTTGCTTCTTGCATCTCAATGCTTTTTTTCTAGATTCATTTTTCTGCATACTTAATTCTTTAGCAGTTTTTTCTGCCTGACTCGGTAAGCAGTAAGTACTCTGTGTGTCTGGAAATAGTGTTTATTTCTTCCTCACTTGTAAATAATAGTTTAAGTGGGTATAGAAGTCTAGCTTAACAGTTACTCTTCCAAGGAGAGGTCCTTGAGGTTTCTCCCCTGTCTTCTGTCATCAGCTCCTACCCATAGTAAGTTGGTGTTAACCTGATGGTGTTCTGGGCTTTGTGCTGAGGAATCTGTCTGTTCTTTCCAGTGACTTTTAAGGTTTCAATGTTACCTTCAATGTCTTGCAATTACAAAATTCTAATTTTGTTGTGAGACTAGAAGCTTAGCTGTTCTTGAAGATGTATTACCACTTCCTGGTTTTGAAAACCTAACAGGTTAATAACTGTTTTGAAAACTCAAATGGTCTAGTCAAGTGAAAAACATATTCATTGAGTCAGATAGTATGATTATCAAAGAGTTTCTCATTATGTTGTCTTTTCAAAACCACTTAAATAGATCTGATAGAAGTGGCTATAAATCAGGACTCCTGCTTAATGTCAGGTACTCTCACTTACTATATATGAAACCCAAGTTTAAAATAACACAGTTTGCAAATACCATATGAAAATCATTGTTTCATGGTCATTATGACTAGGTATGTCTCGTTAAAAACCTGGTCTCCAAAGGAAAAAGAATATCTGAATTTTTAAAATAGATAAATAATACTAAGGGTTCTTACAAGACAAATTTAGAGTTGTATTGGTCCGGTTTGGTTTGGTTTTGCTTAACTTTGAGGACTTATTAGGATTTTTTACCTTTTTAAAAACATTTGTATACTTTCTTTGTGCAGTCTAAATATTTTAATTTATAAAAATTTAGCTTAATATGCATCTTTTCAGAAACATATTATCCCTTAATATGAAATTCTTTTGTTTGTGCATGTATGTAGTGCATGTGAGTGATTCTGTTTGTGTGGTAGATAAACGCACATTCAAAAATAAGTTCCATGGGGTGCCTGGGTAGCTCAGTAGTTAAGTGTCTGCCTTCAGCTCAGGTCATGATCCCAGGGTCCTGAGATCGAGCCCCGCATCGGGCTCCTTGCTCAGCGGGAAGCCTGTTTCTCCCTCTCCCACTCTTGTGTTTCCTCCCTCGCTGTCTCTCTCTCTGTCAGATAAATAAATAAAAACTTTAAAAAAATAAAAAAAAATAAGTTCCAACTCCTAACAGATTTGTCCCTTGTTAAAAGTTTTCTGGACAGGGCGCCTGGGTGGCTCAGTTGGTTAAGCGACTGCCTTCGGCTCAGGTCATGATCCTGGAGTCCCGGGATCGAGTCCCGCATTGGGCTCCCTACTCGGCAGGGAGTCTGCTTCTCCCTCTGACCCTCCCCCCTCTCATGAGCTCTCTCTCTCTCTCATTCTGTCTCAAATAAATAAATAAAATCTTTAAAAAAAAAAGTTTTCTGGACATTTAGCTGATTATATTCATGGAGTTTCCACAAACGACTAGAAAATGTAAAAACTGTGTTAGAACTATAGAATCTTAGAGGCTGAAAGGGCCACAGAGATCTTCTAGTTGAGTGCTATATAAGCTTTGCATTTTCTAGGTAACAAAACAGTTTAAGTGCCTTACCCTAGCTCACAGAGCAGTTAGTAGAGGTCCAGGAGTGGATGGATGCCAGGCCTCTGTGTTCTCCTCCCTGCTGCCTTTCTCTCACTCTAAAAATGTTGTTGATAATAGGAAGAGTGCAGCAGCGGCAGTAAATGACTGGCATGTGTGTTACTTCATAGAAAGCACTTTTTTGGGCAGATAATGCCTTCTGCTATGACTACTTCATTGACCAATGCTTAGAACTTGCCAGTTAAGTGTTTCAAGCTACTGCCCCTCTCCCTCAACAGATAATGTGAGAACATAGATATCCTGCCACAGAAATCTGGCTTGCAAAATAGTGGCTGGTTAGCAGGCAAAGAACCATGGCTGGACAGGGTCCTGAGGAAGGGCCTGAGGAATGAGAATGGATGGTCAGTCACTAGCTATTTGGACATGATCATCACTTAGCATCACACTACTCCCCAGGGCACAGCATATGGGTGGCTTACCTGAGGTTCCCAGATTTGGAGAGCTCTGACCCAGAAGACGATGGTCAAGAAGGAAGAGAAGACTCTGCCAACAGGTACTTGAAAGGACCCTTCAAATGTGTATAAGCATGAACCTGCTCATGTGTGAAGGCGTTGCCATGAAATGAGACTTTACATCTTGAATTCCCATTTGAACTGATATAGAAAACTTTATCTATTTTCAGGTAAATCTACCCAACTTCAGTGACTTCCTAGCCATTCCTGTTTCATAACCAAGTCATAATCATGATTTTCTTCTCCCTCTTTTTCCTTATCCGTGAGGCTGACACTAATATCCAACTCTTTTCACTTTTGCCAACATGGCGGTAAGGGCTTGGGAGAGGGGTGGTGGCTGGGCACCCACTTCTTGGTGTTTTGCTGCCCTGCTGCTTCAGATGTACCCCATCCTGCCTTGTCTCCAAGAAGTCTTCCTAGATTTCCTTACAATCCTGTCCAAGGCTACAGCCTTCTGACATAGTGTTCCCTCCTTCTGGGCTCAAGGCCCCATGGGCTTGCTCCCTCCCATATATCTTTCATGTCTCACTGAGGAGCCTTGGACATACTCACATGGCCATCACACACTTTCAGAGATACAGGAAGCCCAGGGTAGCTTCTGGCCCTGTATGTCATGCTGCCATTTCTACCCTCCTGTTGATACACAACAGTGGAGTCTGTTACCGTCTCCCTGGACAGGGCACAGGTCCTCTTCATTCTCAGATGTCCAAACTCAACAGGAGCTCCTTGTGTGCCTCCAGCAGACACACCTACATCCATGAGGTGGCTAGCGTGGGGGCACTGGGAGGGGGCTCAACTTCCACATTGCATCTGTCTTATTTCCCCTCCAGCTCTCCTCTCTCCACTCAGAGTAAGGGTTTCACCCGTTGGCTTGGAAATGGGGAGGATGTGGGTGGAGAGAAGGCAGGGAAAAATAGGGGCTGTCTGCTCACATCTTCTTTCAGATTCTCCTTTTGTCTATGCCTGGAGAAGGCCTTCTGAGGTTTTGTTCTCGATTTCCACAGTTTGGATTATGGGACGTGAAGGCTGATGTAACCACGTACCACAGACTGGATGGCATTTTATTATCCTACAGTTCTGGAGGTTGGAGGTCTGAGATCTAAGTGTCAGCTGGGTTGGTTCCTCTTGAAGGTTGTGAGGAAGAATCTGTTCTGTGCCCTACTCCTAGCTTCGGGGGGTTTGCTGGCATCACCCCAATCTCTGTCTTCATCCTTACCTGACATTCTCCCTGTGTGCAAGTCTGTCTTTGTGTCCAAATTTTCCCTTTTCATAAGGACACCGATCATATTGGATTAGGGCCTTCTTAACTTAATTACATCTGCAAATAAGGTCACTGTGACAATTTTACGTATCAACTTAACTAGACCATGGAATCCAGATATTTGGTCAAACATTCGTCTAGATGTTTCTCAGAAGGTTTTTTGTTTCTTTGTTTTTTTACTGGAGACTCATGTTTACATCAGTAGGCTTTGAGTAAAGCAGATTACTCTCCATACTGCGTGTGGGGGAGGTGCATCCAATCATCCAAAGGCCTTCATGGAAGAGACTGACCCCCCCCAGGCAAGAAGAAATTATGGCAGCACCCTGCCTTTGGACTCAATCCGCGACTCCTCCTTGGGTCCCCAGTCTGCCAGCCTCCTTTGCAGACTTGGGACTTGCCAAGCCTTCACAATCACATGAGCCACATCCTTAAAATCAATCAATTTCATCTCTCTCCATAGATAGAGAAAGAGAGAGAGAGATACAGATGGAAAGACAGACAACCTATTGGTTCCGTTTCTCTGAAGAACCTGACTAGTATTAATATAATTATGGTCTGAGGTATGGGGGTGGAGGGGTTAGAACTTCAACATATCTTTTTGGGGTGGGGGGAGAATTCAATCCATAACAGAAAGCATTCAGGGTACAAGTGAATGATGTGTTTGAGGATTGGGGGGACAGGCATTTCCACTAATGCCATGCACTTCCCATACTCCAGGATTGTTGTCACATCAACAGCACCATTTTACAGTCCCACCAGCAATATATGAGGGTTCCAACTTCTCCACATCCTTGGCTTGTCTTCTTAACTCTCTTAATCTACAGGTTCCCCCTCTACCTTTTTCTACCTTTTTTCCCCTTGTAAATTATTTGTTATTTGTCAAACTAGGTCATTTTTCCTGTGGGTATTCCCTCAGTCTCTATTTTAATGATTATATTCACATGTATTGTTTAAAATGTCCCTATTTTCCCTGTATTTCCTGTTAACTACCCCATCTCAAGCAGCTTGCCCTCTCTTCCATTCTCTCCAGCCATGCTGGCTTTGTATTGGTTCAAGAACACCAAGCTCTTCCTGGCCCAGGGCCTTTGCACATGCTGTTTCCTCTGTTTGGAACTTTCCCCTCCACTTTCAACTTGCAAATCTCTGATTAAATGCCTCTTTTCAAAGAGAGCTTCCTTAATCACTTTCCCTTCAAGCACCCTGGGTCCTTTCATTCATGGTTCTTATCACACTTTGCTGTGTATTCCTTTCTTTTCTTAGAGAGAGACAGAGAGAGAGTGTGCATGCATGCACATGAGCGGGGCCAGGGTGGGGGAAGGGAGAGGGCCAGAGGAGAGGGAGAGAGAATCTTAAGCAGGCTCCATGTCCAGTGCAGAGCCCGACAACAGGGCTCGATCTCATGACCCTGAGATCATGACCTGAGCCAAAACTAAGAGTCTGACGTTTAACCAACTGAGCCACCCAGGCGCCCCTTCACTGTGTATTTCTTCATGGGGTCATTTGCGGACAGCCCATCAGACTGTGAGAACCATGAAGCAGGGCCCACATCTGCTTCATTCATGACTGTAGCCCAGTGTGAGTCACAGCACTATTAACTCGTTAACCCAATGAGTCAGTCCTCAGAGGAGCGTTGGACCTGAGCTCAGGCCAGGGACAAGACTGTGTAGCCACCCAGGTCCTAGATGGCAGACGGAGGCTCTCACAGGGAAGACAGTAGTAATAAATGAACCACCAATTGTAAGCACAAGAATCAATTAAGGCCCTGTTTCCATTTCTTTGTCAAACATAATCACTTAGTGTTTGAATTAAAGTCAGGCTCACTGTTTACAGCGTCTATTGTGTGTCAAAAATTGATATGCATTCTACACTATGAGACAGTTGTACGAATGCTCCCCCCCTTTTTGCTAGATGGGGAAAGCAAGCCGCAGGGAAGTTCAGTAACCAGCCCAAGGTTACAAATCTAGAAAGTGATAGAGCCAGGATTCAAACCCAAGCAGTTTGGCCCTAGTGTCCGGGTTTCAGATCACTCTATTGGTGGCCTCTGCGGCCCCATTATTGAACGTCATAGAATAACCACACACGTAAATGGCACATGGGTCCTATACAACAGAATGGCGCCTCCCTCTCCTACCACCTCTACCTCAGTCCTGCCCCCAGATCCATTGGAAAGAAAAGTAACTGCAAAGGGTGTCTGTGGGGGGGAGGGGTGTGGGGGAAGAGCTTAAAGAACCAAGATTAAATCTGATTTAGTTTGGTTTTGTTCTTTCTTTGTTGTTTCCTGCTCTAACAAGAAGTCCCCTTGCCAATCACTGAACAGGTGGGGCGGGGAGGGTTTCGGTCATCAGGAAGGAACGGAAGGGGTTTCTGGGGTCTGGGTCCTCCTGGCTCTCAGAGTGAGGGGACAGGTTCTTTGGTGCTTTAAGCTCAAGGGCCTCCTGAATGGGCCACTTGGCACTTACTGATGAATCATCCAGCTTGACCCTGGGAAAAAGGGTCAAGATGAATGAATGCCTTTTGTGGGCTTTGTCTGGGGAGATAAGAAGAGCCCCAACCCTTGGGGGTCCCTGAGGCAAAGGCCTGGACAGGGGGCCGATGGAATCGGCCAGGTCAGTGCCTCTGCAGCGAGGGGACCCTCCAGGGCAATGGCTGACCTGAGAGCCATGGGTCCCCTTTACAAGTGAGTGGCTCTATGGCCATGGAGGCAGGGGACTCATCCGTACACTTAGACAGACAGCTGGGGACAGCAAGGGGCAGCAGACAGAGAGCCCCACGGCCCTGCCCCATCACAGGTAGAGGGCTCCTGCCGGGTGGCAAGGGGCAATACACCAGCCTAATTGTGCAGGCCCGGACCCCACGACCCTGGACAGTACTTATCAGAGTGGCTGGACTGAGACAAGACTGAAAAGAAGAGAGTTTTTATTCAGTGCCCTCAGTTCGGGACACTTCTCCCACAGGCTTTCAGGAGAGAATATCCTCACAAACACTGACCTAATTATTCATGGAAGTCAATAAGTTCTCCAGACATATGAACTTGAGGGGAGCAGGAGAGAGGGGGGCAGGTAAATACAGGTTTTACTCAGATTGCCCCTATTCCTACCCTAACAAGGGAGGTCTGGGAAGGAACAGTAAGCCTGTTCTCTTTAAGTGTTTCTGAGGTCTTTGATTTGACAAGGTCCTTTCTGCCTGGCATGTCTCCACTTTCTCTGCATTTCTTCTGTGCCTGTTAAAGGGGTACCAGGTGAGGAGGAAAGGGCTTGTGGAATGCCCAGTAAGCCGGACACAGGGTTCTCTTCGCTTCATCGCTGTTCCTGCTTAAGGTCGCCTGGCTGATACATTAGTTGACATACCAGTGTCCCTGGGAAACTCCAAGCAGTTAATGCAAGCAAGCCTGAAAGGAAACTGAGAACAATCTGGGGTTTCTATGTACCCAGGCTGGAGGAGAGCTCTGCTTTCGTGAATCAAATCCGTGGGTTGCTTGCTTATGCCGAGGTCTAATTGTTAGAGCCGGGATGGAGGCCAGGGTTTCCTTGGAGAGTCCACCATAGAACCGGGTTCTATGACTCACAGTCTTGACGATGTGTGGTCTGTGAGGGAGAGACGGCACCATTCTAGCCATGGCGGCACCCAGAGGTGGTGGCAGTGGCCATCATTGATGAGGAAGCAATTCAGACCTCCTTGAGTTGCAACCGAGAAGGTGGTATTTGTGGCGGTTGCTTTTAGGTAGGCTCCACGCCCAGTGCAGAGCCCAGTGCGGGGCCCAAACTCACAAGCCTGAGATCAAGACCAGAGCTGAGCTCAAGAGTCAGACGCCTAACCAACTGAGCCACCCAGGCGCTCCGAGAAGGTGGTATTTGTAGCAGGTGAGGTTTCAGAAAATGGTAACAAGACCTTTCTTCATGAGCCAAATAAAGAAGATACATTATGTGTACATTTGAATATCTTAATTTAAATACATGGCCTTTGGCAGTAAATTCTGGATTGGCTTAATCAACCACACATGGTATGCATGCATGTGCTTGTATGTACACATGTGCACACACACACACACACAGTGTGCATACAAGGGAATTTTGTTAACAAGATACTACACTACCAGTCAGTAGGATTGGGGTGGACATGGCAGAGATGCTGGTCAGAGCCTTTCTATCTCCACCTTTTTCTTGGGCAGTTTGGCCTCCCATGATCCCTAGATGGAGAAGCCACATTTACCCCACTCCTACCACCCCGAGCCACAAACAACTGAAGCACAGTGCTCAACCAACTCCAAGGACCCCAGCTGTAGCCAGGGCTGTGCCAGTCATATTTGCTCTTTCCTTTTTTTCTCACAAGACATTGACCAAAGAGACATGGAGATGGTCAAATGATGGTGGTTGTGTAGAATCAAGAGAGGGGAAGTGTGAGGCACCTGACTGGCTCAGCTGGTAGAGCATGTGCCATTCTCCCCCTCTGGAGCACCTTGATCCCTGGTCTTCCACATAAGGAAGGCTCAGTTTCTGGTCCCCAGGAAAACTCAGGTGGAATGCGGCAAGCCCAAGCCCCATGTTGGGTATAGAGATTACTTAAAAATAAAATCTTTTTGGGGCGCCTGAGTGGCTCAGTCAGTTAAGCGACTGCCTTCGGCTCAGGTCATGATCCTGGAGTCCCGGGATCGAGTCCCGCATCGGGCTCCCTGCTCGGCGAGGAGCCTGCTTCTCCCTCTGACACTCCCCCCTCTCATGCTCTCTCTCTCTCATTCTCTCTCTCTCAAATAAAAATAAATAAAATCTTTAAAAAAAAATAAAAAATAAAAAATAAATAAATAAAATAAAATCTTTTTTTTAAAGGAATTTATGCATGTATGTATGTTTGTATGTATTTGAGAGAGAGAGAGTGTGCATGCATGTACGAGTGACACTAGCAAGGGGAAGGGCAGAGCAGGAGGGAGAGGGAGAGAGAATCCCAAGCAGACTCCCCACTGAGCATGGAGCCCTACAAGGGTCTCGATCCCAGGACCCTGAGACCACGACCGCAGCTGAAACCAAGAGTCCGATGCTTAACCAACTGAGCCACCCAGGCTCCCCATAAAAATAAAATCTTAAGAAAAGATTGGGGAAGTGGGCTGATAAGTAAGTAGAAAGGGAAAGAGAAACAGGAGACAGAAGCAGACACTCAGATGAAAGCAGAGAGGAGAAGAGTCTGTGGACCTGTGAGAGAGGCAGGGGAAGCTTGAGATCTCAACACCCCAGGTCCGCTCTGAGTGATCCAAAGAGCCTTCATTGCTAATCTCGGTGTCGAAATTTTAACCCCCACTAAACTCAAACCAGTTTGAGTAGTTTCTGTTTCTTGCAACAAAATAATCCCTAACGCAGTATGATTGGACAAAATGAGAGGGTAGCAGGCCAAGACCACAAAGACAAGCATATCCATTTGAGGATTGTTAGGATTTCTGTGATTTTGGCAAGGTAGAGTCAGTCATATGACATGTGGGCTGGTTCGTTTAAGCTTTGAGCTTTTCCTCTAAGGGCCATCAGTTGCTCTAATGGAAAATTCCACTCCAGGTCAGTTAGCTAGTATTTTATGAGAAAAGCCACACTCCAGAAGCAGCCACTTCAAGCACTTCTGTGATGGATGTCTCACTGAGTACCTGAGGCTTTGTTAATGAGCATAGTGAATGTCAGAAATGGAGTTTTATTGTTTAAATTAGTACATTGTTAATAGGTACAATGAGTATTAGAAATGGACTCTCGGGGCGCCTGGGTGGCTCAGTTGGTTAAGCGACTGCCTTCGGCTCAGGTCATGATCCCAGGGTTCTGGGATCGAGTCCCGCATTGGGCTCCCTGCTCTGCGGGGAGCCTGCTTCTCCCTCTCCCACTCCCCCTGCTTGTGTTCCCTCTCTCGCTGTGTCTCTCTCTGTCAAATAAATAAATAAAATCTTTAAAAAAAAAAAAAAGAAAAAAAGAAATGGACTCTCGGTGAAATTAAAGGTATTCAAGTTAGGTGGATTGGCTGAAATATTTTAGTCATGTACCATCCTTCACTGTTCTGTGAGCAGCACCGTAGACGTGGAGATGTGTGGCCCAGGGTCCCCCTCCCAGGAAGGGCTCACTGCGAGGAAAGCAGTCGGCAGACATCTCCAGCCACCCACCCCTCCAGGGTCAGCTTCAGTTGTAGAGAGCTTCCTTGACCAAGGCCACCCTCCTAGGGCAGCCCTTATCCACTGATTGATGGAGCCCGGTAGGGATAAAGTCCCAACCATTTTGACATAACGCAAGACAACCCTGATGGGCAGCCTTCGGTCCAGAACTCAACACCGGGTTGCTTGATACCTCCTCCAGCGTACATTATCGTTCCTATTTTCCCTCTGTTCGATCTCTATTCCTTCGCCCTCCTTTCTAAAAAACTTTACCTTAAATTGTATTGAATTGAAGTCCTTCTAACTGAAGTAGATTCAAATACAACCGTTATTATTAACTAGTAAATAATAACTATTATTTTATTAGCGTTCATAATATATTAAGTTATTGGCATTAATAATGCTCTTCAGTTTGTGGATTATAAAGCTCCATCAATATGAAAATAGATTACATCACACTCTTGATAAACTAGGAAGGGAAAACACATGTACTAAGTATAAATGAAGTTTAAAGATCACTGATATTCTGTGATACTCAATTTTGAGCTTCTTTTCAGAAGCAGAACGAGCCAGCCCTATATGTCAAGTCATTTCATGTCAGTTGCATTCTGTTTCTGATGCTGGTTCTTTCCCCCTTTCTTTTATGGGATTTGGTCCCCAACAAACATTTTCCACCCCAAACTCTCTCGCAGCGCCTGCTCGCAGAGAGCCTGACTGGTGACAAATGGCATAGGGCGCCACTGAGGCTTACAGGCCTGTAACTAGTGTGCTCGGGCTGCCGAGACAAAGCACCAGAGACCGGGTGGCTTCCGCAACAGAGAGCTACCATCACGCGGCTCATCCCAGATGAAGATGTTGGCAGGGTTGGTTCCTTCCGAGGACTGTAGGGAAAGCGTCTGTCCCAGACCTCTCTCCGTGGCTTGTTGATGGCTGTCTCCTCCCCGTGTCTCCATGCCATCTTCCCTCTACGCGCGTCTGAGTCTGTGTCCAAAATTCTGTCCGAGATCTCACCAGAAGCACCATTAACATTCTTATTTCGAGCAGCATTCTGTTCATAATGGTACGTGTGTGTTCCAAGACAATAGAAACTTGCTCTCCGGCTCTTTCCTTCCTGAGCTCTCGCCTGAACCACTTTCCCACCCGGATTTCTACCAATGATCTCTTCAAGGCAATCTAGGCCTTTTCTGTCTTGTGCTTTAAATTTGTCCATCCCCTACCCTTACCCCATTCCAAAGCCACTCTTTCATTTTAAGGTATTTGTTACACGGGCAGCCCACTTCCCAGTATTAGTCAGTGTTCTCCAAAGAAATAGAACCAAAAGGAGATAAAGATCTAGAAATAGACAGATTGAGATTTATTTTAAGAAACTGGCTCACATGGTTGTGGGGGTAGCAAATCTAAAATTCAAAGGGTGGGCTGGGGGCTGGTAATTGAAGTAAGAGTTATTGTTGCAACTCTTTTTTTTTTTTTTTAAGATTTTATTTATTTATTTGAGACAGAGAGAATGAGAGACAGAGAGCATGAAAGGGAGGAGGGTCAGAGGGAGAAGCAGACTCCCTGCTGAGCAGGGAGCCCGATGCGGGACTCGATCCCAGGACTCCAGGATCATGACCTGAGCCGAAGGCAGTCGCTTAACCAACTGAGCCACCCAGGCGCCCATATTGTTGCAACTCTTGAGTCAATTGATGAGTCTGAAGGCTGAAAACTCAGGTGGAATCTCTATTTGCAGTCTGGAGCTAGAATTTCTTCCTCTTTGGGGCATCTCAGTCTTTGCTTTTAAAGCCTTCAACTGATTGGATGAGGCCCACCTACATTATGGACGGTAATCTACTTTACTCAAAGTTTACTAATCTAAGTATTCATCACATCTTAAAAAATGCCTTCACAGTAACATCTAGACTGGTGTTTCACCAAGCAGCTGGGCACCATAGCCTAACCAAGTTGATACATAAAATTAACCACCACAAATGTGCACCTTGATGGATGGCCCCTGAGGCTTGGTCCATTACAGTTCAGTATCTGTGCATGGGTTTGGGGGAACTCTGACCACCTGTTGCTGAGTCTCAGTGTAACAGAATTCTGCCTCTGTGGTATTGTTGCCCCCACTTCGCATTACCCTCTCATGCAAGGCAGTGGTAAGAGCAGGGTGAGTGCTGAGTGCTGAGTCTCCATTGAGTTTACCAAATAGTTTGTGTAAACTATTTGAACCAGCTAATAAAAAAGCATTCGATAAATTTCTGTATGCATGACCAAATTTGGTAGAAGATTTGGTCTCTTTACAAACTGGGAGCAAAGTTATAGGGGAGCAGTTCACCCTTATTTACCTCGATCTCCTTCAATAGCTACCTAAGAGCATCATGACCAAGTTGACATAGGTCAGTTCATAATGACAGTGATATATAGCTTCATTTTAGCTCAGGGACTCTCCCATGACTCACCACTTCATTTCATTCAGGTCTTACTGTTCAAATGTCATCCCTTCTGGGCAGCCTTCCTTGGTGAATCTAACTACATTAGCCAATGGACAAGCTCACACATGCACACACACATACACCATGATCTGTCACTATGTCCAAATCCTGCTTCATTCTTCTTATTGACACTTATCAAACCTGAATGATATTTAGCAATTTCTTTATTTGGTTTGTTTTTCTCCTCTGCCAGTATGTGAGCATCTGTAGGTATATGCCTTGCTCATGCTCTAACCCTAGAGCATGGAGCCATACTGGGCCTATGTTAGAAGTTAATCATTATGTGTTGATTGAATATATGAATGGACCTATGCAGAAGATCTACATCTGTCAGGTGGCGGCTACGGGGCACTGGAGCTTTAAGGCACAAAAGAGGTACTTTAAAACAAGTGGTCAGCTCTCAACTTTTGGTTCTGTAACTCTGCTTTGGCACCCTCTCCCCTTGCCATTCTCCTCCTCTGGAGCACCTTGATCCCTGGTCTTCCACATAAGGAAGGCTCAATTTCTGGTCCCCAGGAAATAGTTCATCTAACTTGTCCAATTGCATGAGAACGTCAGTAGATGTTGTTTTATGTCAAGTGGTATGTTTTGACTTCTCATGGGTCAGTTGGTGTTTCTGAACAGAAACACTGAAATATAGTGACAGGTTGCTAATTAAAAGGACAAGGCCTGCCAAGTGGGGATGACTGCTAGGCAGAAAGAGTGTGCTAAATAAATTGATAAAGTAAACAAAACTCCAGAAGATATTTTAAGTCCACATAGAAGGACACTCTATTTTCAAATATTGCTTAGTTAGATAAGATGCAACTACCTATTTACCAAAAAACTAGGGTGTGTCAAGTACAAGTCATCCTTCATTAAAGCAATTCTCTTCCGTTTCTAAACCAGGCAGCACTTTGCTAATATACCTATAGCACAGATATGCAGGAAAAAGAAAAAGAAAAGAAATGTATCTCTAATTAAATCTCTCCTCCCAGAATTGGTTTACATCAAACTTTCATCTTCAGCACCTACAGAAACAATAGCAACCTGTGTGACCCAGTAGTGGTGATGGTGGAGGAGGCCAAGGAGGTGGTGGGGGTGGTGGCAGGGGTGGTGGTGATGATGGAGGAGGCAGAGGAGGTAGAGGAGGTGGTGGGGGTGGAGGTGGTAGCAGAGATCGATGAGGCGGTAGCAGAGGTATAGGTAGGGGTGGTGAGGGGGAGTTTGAAGTCAAGGTGTGGAGGCAGAGGAGGTAAAGCTGGGGGTGGTCCAGGTGGAGGCAGTGATGGTGTTGGTGGAGGTGATGGTGGTTGGAGAGGTGGTAGTAGAAAGAAGAGCATACACGTCTGAACCCCTCTGTGGACCAGCCGTGAGAGACGTACTGTGGAGCCTTCCCCCTCCACCAGATCTGGCTTCAGTCCTCTCATCTCCAGAAGTTCAGGTTTCATAGAATGTGTTGGGATTGGCAACTGTGCAGGGTTGACCTTCTGTCAACAGGTCCTCGCCTTTACTGAGTTTAGATTTGGAGAAATGTTGCCATCTAGTGCCCCACAGGAGTCTTCACTCTTTAAGACAATCAACCAGCCTCCCCCGGCTTCATTCCCCCCTCTCCCGGACCGAGGTCAGACACACCGCAGGCCAGGACAGTGAGCACAGTCCCCTTACCTCCAGGAGGAATCATGGAAATGTCTCCAGAAATTTTTTCATCCCTTTTCTCTTTACAGAATGCACAAAGAGAAAGAGCTAGATACATCAAGAACAGCAACAGAATTAAGATTTAGGCAGGAGTTAATATTTACTGTGTAGAACATGTCAAACTCAGTGAGGAATGGGGAAAAGAAATTAAGGAGAGTTCTAGATACAACAGTGAACTACATGAAAGGAGTCATAGCACGGCCTGAACCTTGCACTCTGGGTCACCTCCCTTCGGAACCTCTCATACCCCTCCAGGCCCACCAATCTGTAAACCTTCCCACCCTCGCCCACCTAAAGCCCCCGGTCTGTTCTCTCAAGTTCATCCTCTCGGCTTTCTGCAGTAACAGCTAGTTACATCCATCAGTGACACTGTAGTCTGTGTTCCTTGACCTCCCCTGTCAGGTAGAAGAGGAATATTTTTAATGGACACCCTCAATGACTTCACAATGATTAGCGATGCTGTAGAAGGGCAAGTGGCAAGCCAGGCTGGTGGGGGAGCTGCTTTGATCAGGAAACTTTCTGTAGTTCCTCTCAAACCCCAGGCCTGCTCAAACTTCAACCATGACCTTATCTTTCATGGTGGATATATCTTGATTTAGACATACATACTCATTTGTTTCCTTGATGCCAACCTCCCCAACTAGTCTGTTGGCTCCATGGGCGTGGGGACCCGGTCAGTTTTGTTCACTGCTAAATGCCCCAGGGCCTAGTACCGTGCCTGGCTCACAGGAGTCCTCTGACAAATGCTGGAGAGAAAAGCTGGTGCCCATCTCTAGCGATATTTGGTGCGGTGAGTGGAGGCTGAGAGGTACAGCATACGACACTGATGCTCTCTGGTAAGAAGGGACACTGTCTGGTGTCACAATTCTCCAATTGTTATCCCCAGAGCCCTTGGTTCACTTGATCTTAGGCTGGAGCCCCTCCCCCGTTGTGAAGAGAGCCCCTTTCTCTATCTCCTCCCCCCATCCCCTAGGCCCTGGCAAGCCTTTAAAAGGTTCAAGGCAGCACAGTGGGAAAACAGCTCATCCGGTCCCTTCATTTTACAGACAAAGGAACCCACAGAAAGCAGAGAAATGTGGAAAGGTGACAAAGGTAAGAGACTGAAGACAAAAAAAGTGTGTGTCAGAGAAGGAAAGTGCTATGTCACATTTTCCCCTTACAGCCCTTCACCGTGGTTCCAGAACACTACTCAAGAGCTGTTCTCTCTCCTTCGGGAATTCACAGTGAGAAACATCCAGGCTGGCCTGGAAACAAAAGTGGCCTGGAGAGAAGTCAGGGGCTTGGTGGGCAAGCGGAACCTGCGGCCTCCAAGGCGGCTTTGAGGATCCTGATGAGTAAGAGGGTGCATGCATCACAGAGGATCTATCTGGGAAGTAGCCACGTTGAGATGCTGAGGACAAAGGCTTTTCTGTCCTTTGCCAGCCATGAGGCGGTGCTTTTCTGAGCAGCTCTGATTATAAATCCCTGTCCTGCTAAGATGGGTAAACTTGGCAGCATTCGAGATCTGCCTTGTGTCTTAACTGTTTCTCAGTTGGTTTGGGTCTGGCAAAACCCCAAACGCATTCTGCCAAGTACTCTTTCCCTTAATTTCAAATCCCCTGAGTGGCTTAAGGGAAATTTCATCCATATGTTTCTGAGTCATTTACTGTGAACTCATCTTTTGGTAAAAGAAATATGTTCTCAAGCCAGCACAGTCCAGAGAATAGCAAAGTTTTAGGCTGAAATAGGTCATGCTTTCTTTGGGAAGAATTTCTTGAATTTTCTAAGTACACAAAGGAGGGAAGACAGCAATATTTCCTGTTCTCATATTCCTTCCTCTTTCTGCATGTCCTTTCTTAAGGTTTACTTGAAAGCCTCTATAATTTATGAAGCTGGTAAATGCCATATTTGCATTTGGATCTAAACAAACTCTATAGGACTGTAGTTTTCAACACAAATTCTCATTTTTAACTGACGCTGGAAAAGAAACAAGCAATTATTGAACACATACCACACAGCAAGTGCATCTCAGCAGCCTGGTGAGATAGACATTATCCTCATATGTAAGGAATCCGAGACTAAGAAATATTAAGTAAGGTGTGTACTTAATGAAAGGCAAAGCCAGAATTTAACTCTAGGGCTGACTCCCAAGGTCACGTTCTCTCCACCTGTGCGTGTTCACTCAAATGCACAGAAGAGAGGCCCAACATGTTCTAGTTGACAGTCATCTGAGAACTAATGATGGATTCTGGCCAAATGTGTTTTATTAAGGCAACAGGGACTAGACTTGACCTTATTGCAAGACAGTTATTCTCTTTCCTGTTGCCTCAGGAGAGTTTAGAACTTGCCTTACTCATTGTGGTGAGATGTCATACAATTGACATGTCATGGAAATTGTCAGCCTTGGAAGAGAAGTTTTCTACATTGCTAATAATGATGACAAGCCTCCAGGTACAGCTATCAGCTTACAAGAATTACAGGTAATAGAGGAACATGAAAAACAATACCATAGTGATACAGTCACAAAATCCAGAATGTTGAAAATTCCACAAGACAAATAGCCCGGTTTCTTCAATAAATAAATACCAAAGTAGGGACACCTGGGTGGCTCAGTCACTTAAGTGTCTGACTCTTGATTTTGGCTCAGGTTGTGATCTCAGGGTTGTGAGATCGAATCCTGCTTCAGGTTCTGCACTCAAGGCAGAGTCTGCTTAGTCTTTCTCTCCCTCTGTGCCTCCCCCTGTTCTCTCTCTCTAAAATAAATAAACAAAATCAATCAATCAATAAATCAATAAACACCTAAGGGAGAAAAATGAAGGCAAGAAAGCCTATAGATTCATAAAGGCAAGACATTTCAACTGAATACAATGTGTGGATCTTATTTGGATCCTGATTTGAGCAAACTAAGAATAAAAAGAAATCATGAGATAATCAGGGAAATTTGAGCACTTTCTGAATATTTTATATTAACAAATTAATGTTTTTTAGATGTGATAATGGTATTGTGATCATGTTTAAAAAAAGGAAAGACAGATCTTATCTCTTAGAGATACTACTGACTTATTTACAGATGAAACAATATGATGTCTTAAACTTGTCTTAATGTAATGTGGAGTGGGGGGACAGATAAAGGGAGCCTGGTCACGTGTGAACATCCATTGAGGCTGGGTGATGGTACAAGGGGTTCCTTATATTAGTCAGACAGACATGTATATATTTGAAAGTGTCCACAATAACAGTTTTTTTAATTGTTATAATTATGATGAGATTCTTTTTTAAATAAAAATAATTCTAGTATTTTGCTTCCTGGAGGAAGTTACCGAGGAAACAATTTTGAGTGATCTTAGGCTAATGGTAAAATGAATATATGCTCCCTCTCTGGCATCACATGAAAATCAGAATAAGAACTTTAAATTAGGTTGTATGCCATCACATATTTTCTTTTGCAACTTTTTTGATGGGCTTTTCCTAATATACACTAAGAGAGTACATGATATGACGTGCTCCCATGACGTCCACCTCCAACCATGTCAATAGCCATCTTGTTTCATCTATGCCTTTCCTTCCCCCACTCCTGATGGGTTATTTAAAAACAGATTCTAACACTTACCATGATGGGCACCGAGTAATGTATCAAATTGTTGAATCACTATATTGTACCCCTGAAACTAATATGCCACTGTATGTTAACTATCCTGGAGTTAAAATTTAAAACTTAATAAAAAAAATTCCACACATCATTATCATTTCATCTGTAGAACTTCTGTGTGCATCACTTATTTTTGTCTCAGATTCATGGGAATAACAGACGAGCCTCAGACAGATTGGTAGAGTGAAGAGTCCGCTTGGAGGTAACGAGAGATAATCTCGTGGGTTTGGAGGTACGAGGAGACAGGGGAGGGCAGTTGGGGGGAGGCTGCGAGGAAAAAAGGCAGCAGGTGCTGAGTAACCATTGAGAAGGGGGCTGCAGTTGCAGAGAGGGGAGGTCCCTAGCTGATGTCCAGAGCAGGGGGGTAGGGCTGGCTATGGAGGAGAGCAGGGTCAGCCCGTCCTGCCACTGCGCTCGCCACCTGGGCGGTGTGACGTCTCACATCCGAGCTGCCAGGGAGGGAGCCGCGCCCGGACAGGCAAGGTTTGGGGTCCTGAAATTTGTTCACTGGAACGGTCAAAACGTTTATTTCCTCCCAATTTGGTAGAATCACTCCTCTGCCTCTTTCAGGAGAGAAATGCAGGGAACATTTAGCCTTTTCCTGGTGACTTAAAGGTCATCAAGGACAATTTGGGGTTGAACTCAAATACGGTCAGGCCTCCAGAGATTTGGGGATTATTTTACCTGTGTGCTCCTAAGCCAAATGGTCACTAGATTGCTCTTTTTTAACAGGATAAGATGAAAGTGGAAGATAGCCTTCTCTCCCCTCAGCTGTACCTTTTTACAGACATCAGTGTACCTCTGTTCTGCTTCTGACTTGGTGCTTCTAACCCGGCTGTGAAGATTGTTACACCTGTGTCTCAGGTAAGAGTCAATTGGCTATGAGAATCCAAGGGGCTCACCTCTGAGGAAAATGTATGGGATTTGTGTCACCTATTTTGCGTCTTCAGAGCCCCGTTGTGGTTTACTTTTTAGTTATTAGCTGAATCCTGGGCAGTTAAGGCTGCCGAGTAGATGATGTATTACTTCTGTATTGCTCACAGCTGTTTGATACAAGATCAAAAACGATCCTAAATCAGATCTCAGCATTTTCCAGAGATCAGAAAATATGGCAAGACCTAGGATCTGGGCATTAAGTAGCCTGAAAACATAGCACACCGTGGTAAAAACATCCTCCCAGATACCCCAGGATCTTGGTGGGAAAGAGTTTTGAATGGATATAGTCGTTTTAAAAAAACAGGTTTTATTCTAAAGAAGTATACCTAACAAAAAGAGACACAGGACTTTAAGAACACAGTCAGCTATATCAAAATCAGTAAGTCTAGGAGGGAAAAGATGCTCATCTAATGAAGTGAATAAAAGATGTTTTCCCAAAACATAATACAAACATTTGCATAAAGACAGAGAGCAAGGCCCAGACATCTGTTATAAGTCTCGGTCACCCCCATGAAGAGCAGGTGGTCACCTTTCCTGTTATCTTACTGACAGTTCCCTCTCTCAGCAAGGAGACCCCGTTTTCCATTTCATCTCAACCAACAACGAAGCGTAGTTGATGTGTTGGGAAATGAGAGACATCTCCAGTCAGATGCTCATGGTGGGGTTCCACAGCACAAGAGATTGGAACGCAGGGTGCTGGCAAACAAGGGGTCTGGCTGTTAGAAAGAAGGTTTTCACACTGTAGGGAAAAGACAGAAGACATTGTATGAACTGAGGCCTCCTAGCAGTGACTCTCAACCCTTCCTGAGCAGCAAAATCAGGTGGGGAATATTTATTCATCGAATTCCGCTGGTTGAGGTATCATTTAAATAAACCAAATGTACAACCTTTAAGACCCCACACTGCATATGAGTTTAGATAAATGTTTATGCTTTGTCACCCACCCTGCTATCAAGATATATATCTGTCACCCCAGAAAGATCCCTCACACACTTCCTGGTCACTCATAGGCTGTGCCTTCCCACAGGCAATGTCCGTTCTGTTCCTGGTTTTGTCAGGTTTTGACAGTTCTGGAACTTCATACAAACAAATCACAGAGTAGGTTGTCTTTTGTGTGTGGCTTCTTCACTTGGCCTCACATTTCCGAAGTCCATCCATGTTGTCATGTGAATCGGGACCTCTTTTCTGTAACAGCGGTATCTGATTGTATGGACATACCACAGTTTGTTCCTTCTGTCTCTAGTTGAGGGGCATCTGGATTGTTTCCAGTTTGGAGCTGTTATTAATGTAGCTGTGAAGTCTTTGAGTGTGTGTGTGTTTTGGTTTCACTTGGATCAAAACAAGATGTCGTGTTTCTGTCATGAGGCGGGTGTGTGTTTCACTCTGTGAGAAAATGCCAGGCCAACGTCCAAAGCAGTCACACCATTCTGGTCCCCTAGCAGCAACCTGTGAGAGTTCTAGCACTTTCCATCCTCATGTTGTCAGGTTTTTCTTTAACCATTAGTGGGCATCTCATTTTGGTTTGACTTTGCCTTTCTCTGATGCCCAGTGGTGTTGGACACATTTTCACATGCTGATTGGCCACTTACATGTTTTCCTTTGTGAAGTGCCTATTCAAGCTTTTGGGCCATTTTTTTAAATGGGGCTGGTTGTCTTTTTACTGAATTATAGGAATTGCTACAATATGCTGGATACAAGTTCTTTCTCGGATATATGTGTGGCAAATATTTTCACCCAGTCTGTGACTTACCCTTCTTTTCCTTAACAGTCTCTTCATTTGACAAAGTCCATTTTTACAATTTTTTTTTCTTTTGTGACTATCTGGGCAAACTTAAAGTAAAATACCCATGCCCAGGCCTGAGAGATATAGTTCAATTGGTCTGGGTTGGGGCCAAGCATCGGTGCTTTTGAAAGGTTGCTCGAATCCTTCCGATGTACAGTCAGGGTTGAGAACAGTAGCACTAAGAGGAAACACGACTTGAAATATAGAGGGTTCTGAAAAATGAAATTCTGGAAATATAACAAGGCATAACCCAAATGAACATTGAGGAGGTACCTAAAAACTCCCCTGTGTCAGTACAGGGGACGTTTCAGCAAGGGGGTAGGGAGAGGGATACAGAAGAACAGCACTGAAGAGGCTGTGGGCTGACAACTCCAGTCTCAGACCCTCGAAACACCCAGAGAGCAAAAAAATGGGCCTCGTAACATGGTGTTCGGGACAAGAAGATGAACAAGAAGGACGAGGGCTCGGAGTAGATGAGGAACAGATGATGGATCTGCGAAGCCACGCTTGTCCTTCTGTCCCCTGCCATCTGGAAGCAGAATCTACAGTCCCGGGAAAACAGAACACAGACGGCCAGCAGCCGAAGATGGATGGGGCATGGAGAGGCAGTCCCAAGCAGCCCTAAATGAGCTCAGGTGTTCGGGCCTCGTGAATTACAGTCTGGGGAACTGCAAGAGCTCACAGAGGTAATTGAGGAATCGCGCTGGACTCTCCAGAAATCATGGACTGAGGGAACACGGCCAGAAAACCCACAAGGAAAAAATGCTCCAATTATCAAAGTGAGGGCTGTCAGCAACTGTTGGGTCGTGGCAGTGTCCCGCATGTGTCCCAGGGATGGGCCCCTTGAAGACTGGGCAGCCTAAGGCAGCTGTCTGGGGAAGCCCAAACCTGCCTTGTCCACAAAAAAGTAGGTCTGACTACAAATCCCGTTGACAAGACTCTCCTTGCCAGGCTAGATCTTACGAACTCAGGTCTCGGCCCAGCCCTGCTTCACTATACCTTTAGCTTCTCTTATAGGAGTAATAATCCTGTCATTAATTATTCACATTTATTGAGTACCTACTATATGCTAGGCTCGTGTTTCTCAAATTCTAAACTCTTGAGTCCTTAAGAATCCACACTTAGCCCGGGCAGAGATTCACAGATCCCTGTTTGAAAAGCCCTGGGTTGAGAGCTAGTGAACGGATAAATACAGCCAGACAACAGAATATTATTCAGCACGAAAACAAAATGAGCTATCAAGACACGAAAAGACATGGAGGAATGTTAAATGCATGTTACTAAGTAAAAAGAGGCCAATCTGAAAAGACTAGATACTATATGATTCCAA
This sequence comes from Mirounga angustirostris, assembly GCF_029215605.1. Taxonomy (NCBI): domain Eukaryota; kingdom Metazoa; phylum Chordata; class Mammalia; order Carnivora; family Phocidae; genus Mirounga; species Mirounga angustirostris. Next base: position 87,849,946 of record NW_026991720.1, on the reverse strand, counting down.
CTATATGACATTCTGGAAAAGGCAAAACTATAGAGACAATAAAAAGATCAGTAGTTGCCAGGGGTTAGGGGGAGAAAAGAGGGGATGAAGAGGAAGAGCACAGTGGATTTTTAGGGGAATGTAATGACTCTATGAGATACTTCAGTGGTAGATACACGTCATTGTATGCTTGTCCAAACCCATAGAATGCACACCACCAAGAGTGAGCCCTTATGTAAACTAGGGACTTTGGATGATAATGATGTGTCAGTGTAGGTTCATTGACTGTAACGAATGTACCACTGGGGGGAGGGGGGGCTGTTGATAGTGGGGGAAGCCGTGCATGTGTGGGGTAGGGGGTATACGGGAACTCTGTTTTCTGCTCAATTTTGCCATGAACCTAAAAGTCCTCTAAAAAATAAAGTCTGTGTTTAAAAAATAAGCTAAAAACAGAGAATAAAAATGTCGTGGGAAATCGGAGGGGTAGACGAACCATGAGAGACGATAGACTCTGAAAAACAAACTGAGGGTTCTAGAGGGGAGGGGGGTGGGAGGATGGGTTAGCCTGGTGGTGGGTATTGAGGAGGGCACATTCTGCATGGAGCACTGGGTGTTATGCACAAACAATGAATCATGGAACACTTCATCTAAAACTAATGATGTAATGTATGGGGATTAACATAAGAATAAAATTTAAAAAAAAAAATGTCATGGAGAACATTTGGACTCCTAAAAGTACAACCATGAACCCAGTTGAAGAAATAGTATGTAAGGGGCTTCATATGCATTATTTCTAATTTTTTTTAAGGGTGGGGGAGAGGGGGCAGCAGGGACAGAGGGAGAAGGAGAGAGAGAATCTCAAGCAAGCTCCACACCCAGCACAGAGCCTGACGGGGGGCCCGATTTCACAACCCTGAGATCATAACCTGAACCCAAATCAAGAGTCGGACGCTTAAACAACCGAGCCACCCAGGCACCCCGCATTATTTCTAATTCTTAAAATCACCAGCAGGAGATTTATTATTATTCTAATTTTAGAGATGATTTAACTGGGACAGATTTAAGTAAGTTGACCCAAATCATATTGCTAGTAACTGGCAGGACAGGATTAAGCTCAAGTCTTCCATGTAAATGAAAAACCCATGCTGTTGACCATGGCACCACACCGCCTCCCCCTGCCACCTCAGCTTACCTGCTGTATCCTTACTCAGCCAGCTTCAGCTCCATCTCAGACCTCTCTCAGCCTAGCTTTGCTTGCATGCTTCTCCCCTCGTCCCAACTGTGTTGCTGCCGGGACCCCTGCCCTACCCTCAGTCCAGTCCTCAGTCTTAATTCCCAGCCCTGCTGACCGAATGCTTGCCAACCTCCTTCTAAGCTAGCCAGCCCCTTCACCAGCATCACTCCTACCTGCAGCCTCAATTCTGCGCTTCCTCTCACCTGTATACCCAGCCATGCCTTGCCCAGCCCAGCTCCGCAGCAGGAATCAGGGCCCTGTCCTGGCTCGAGCCCCGGGCATAGCAGAATGAGTCATGGGATGGAAGGACTCATGGCCCCTTCTGCCACAGCTAAAGGAGACCAAGTCTTCAACACTTCCAGAAAGTGATGTTGCATGTTATCTAAGATCAGTTAGAAACCAATATTGACCAGGGGAGAAAAGAGGGGATGAAGAGGAAGAACACAGTGGATTTTTAGGGGAATGTACTGACTCTGTGAGATACTTCAGTGGTGGGTACACGTCATTGTACGCTTGTCCAAACCCATAGAATGCACACCACCAAGAGTGAGCCCTTATGTAAACTAGGGACTTTGAGGTGAACTTGAGGTGCTTTGCTTTGTGAAGAGGCTTATATTCATCCCCATCTCTGGTGCCCTTTGGAATAAATGGCTATAATGTCAATATTCTGAGTGGTGGCTCTCAAGGAACAGAAGAAGGACAACAGTCATCAGCTGCCTTGCAAAGTAAAAAAAAAAAAAAAAATGTGAGCTCAATTTTGCACTGTTCTAAGGAACCACTATCCCTGAATTACTACACCAACAATGCCTGTATCAGCACCTTGTCTCTTTCCTAAGTCACAACAGCAAATGGTCCATACTTGTCTGGGAGCCAGTTTCAGTAATGCTGTTATTCTATCCGTCCGAAGATGGGTAGCAGTATCTGTTACCTGTTTAAATACCTTCTAGAATTTTGGAGAGCGCATATCTATAAGATATTTCAACTTTTTAATGAGTTCATTTTAGGCATAATTGCCATTCTAACTTTGTATGTGAAGTCAACTTCATAATAAAGCTGTTATTATAGGGGGGAAAGTGGGCAAATGGTCAGCCAGCCAGTAGGAGTTAGAATTGCTGGGCGGAATTCCTGAGTCCGTCACGGCAGCTCTCACATCTTTTTTCCACAGTGGTGAAGCGATGCCCTATGGAAGTCAAGCAGGGGCTGTGTCATAGCAAAATAAGGGATCATGAGCTGAGCTCCATCTCCCTGAGTCGTAGCCATGGTCTACCGAGGGAACTGGGAGAGCCCAGGAGCCTCAAGGGTATTCTCTTCTGAGCCAAGGCTAACAATGAATGTCAGTTCCATTAATTACTTTGTGTGTGAGAACTGAAGCGTGTGTAGTCCTCAGAAGCCGTGATCTTGACTTTGTTGCCCATGACAAACATTACTACCAGGCTCCCACTGGTGTGCACTGGGATACAAATCCCATAGGACCCACCCACTGCCCCCATGAAGAGTTCATCAAAACCAAGTTTTGCCATCTATCTTCTTTGGTCATCTTTGTGAGAAAAATAACACCAGGGACCTAAGGCTATGAAATGGGTAGAAAGCTTTCAATGCCACAGTTATGCCTGGCTACTGCCTAATTCACCAGGCCAGGTCTTAGAAGCCATGTTCTCTACCAGATTACACTTTCAGAAGCCTTATACCCCAGATAAGTAAAGGGTAGAAGCAGACACAATAACCTCTGGGCTCAGCCTAATAACTAAGCAAGCTTTCTGTGCTCACCAAGCAATGATTTTATTATAATTCGGCTTCATACAGAATTGTTACAAGCTAAGAATGCACTAATTAGTGAACATGAATGTTCTATCTTCTTAATGGTTATATTTTTCAAAATAAGTTATTTAATAATCTTCCACTCTATACAGAATGAATTGGTTTCCTTCTGCCACTATTAACAATTACCACGAACGTAGCAAGGTTCCACAGATCAGTAGTCTAAAATCAAGGTGGGTGGGGCTGTATTTTTGCCAGTGGCTCTATGAGAGAATCTACTTCCTTGCCTTTTCCAGCTTCCAAAGGCCACCCACCTGCATTCCTTGGCCCATGCCCCTTCCTCTGTCTTCAAAGCCAGCAATGTTAAAATTCTCTGATTCTTCTTGTGTTGGTCTCATTTCTTTATGGACCACAACTCGGAAAGGTTCTCCGCTTTTGCTCTTAAAGACTCATGTGATGACATTGAGCCCACCTAGGTAATCCAGGAAAATCTCCCCATCTTAAGATCCTTAGCTTGATCACACCTGCGAAGTCTGCTTTCCCATGTAAAGTAACATATTCACTGATTCTGGGGATTAGAACACGGATATCTTTGGGGGCCACTATGCTGTCTACCACAAAGATAAAGAGTAATCTTAACGCCATTCATACTTTCAGTGCCTCTCATAATCCCTGGGGTTATGAGTTAGAGTTTATGAGATTGGCATCATCTATCTCAACTTTTTAAAGGAAGGGCCATCTTTCATTTATTAGTCTTAATAGCATTACAGAACAAATTATTTGTCAAAGAGTATTTGTTGGGGCCCACAATATGAGGGAGGACTATCATCTAGGGCAGAATAGTGCATGATCTTTTAGGGAAAAGATTTCAGTATCTATTAATTTCTCACCCCTTATCTAAAAGGCCCTGACATGCCTCTGGACTTACAGGTTAAATACAAAACTATAGAAGTACATTCTTTTAACTGGTGGGAGTCAACTTTCTGGATTGTATCAACTTCAAGTACTGCGTCCAGATGGATCAACATCATCCCCTACATACCTACCCCACTCACCTCCAAGACGATCCATGTTTATATTTCGAGGACCTCCCACAAAAAAAACAGCTACCAAAAATTTATACCTTTGAGGTGTTATCCACTGGATCTTTAAAGACCTGAAGAAATCATTTACCTCTGGTGTGACCCACAGCAACCTTTCCTGGGAGATGGAGAACACCTTCCTTATCTCTTTTCCTTTCCTGGTCTAAAATTCACCAGCATGGTGACCTTGCAGGAGCGCAACTTTCTACAAATCCTTCTCCTTCAAAGATATCTGGACCAGTGCTGTCCAATAGAACTTTCTTCAATGATGAAAATGTTCTATATTCAGCACTGATCAGTACAGTAGCCAGTAGCTACATGTGGCTACAGAGCATTTAAAATGTAGCTAGTGTGACTGAGCAACTGAATTTTTAATTTTGATTCATCCATTTCAATTTAATATAAATGTGGCTACTGGCTTCCATATTAGACGGGGCAGATCTAGACCATCTTGGAATAAGGAGAACTTGGCCATCAAGGTCATATTTTGATCCTGTAGATCCCACCTAGAGGGATAAGAGTCAGGCACTCTATCATACAGTGTGTGGACCACAGCAAACCCAAGCATTTCCAGAGTCTAAGATGCTGAGACCAAGCACCAAACCTAGTGTTTCAACATCAGCGCATACAGCATCCTGAGCATCCAGAACAATGGGTTTTCTGTTCTGGACCAGAGGACTGACTACCTGGCCAGTTCAAGGCAGCAGGCTCAATGCACAAGAATGTCCAGAAATTTGCCACAACTCAGCCTTGCTGTCTTTGCATTTTTCAGTAGAGAGCAGCAACAAAAGGCACAGACCATGGCCACTGCTTGTCCACTGAGGCAACCATAGGGTACACCTTCTTTCTTTTTTTTTAAGATTTTATTTATTTACTTGAGAGAGAGAACGCAAGCAAGAGAGAGAGAGAGAGCACACATGAGTGGGGGAGGGGCAGAGGGAGAAGCAGACCCCCCACTGAGCAAGGAGCCCAATGCGGGACTTGATCCCAGGACCCCTAGGCAGACACTTAACTGACTGAGCCACCCAGGCACCCCCAGAGTACACTTTCTAACACCCAGACACCGTGGCTGTGTCTTAATTCCCAGTTGGCACCACCATTATATTTTATAAATTGGAACTTCTAGTGGTTCTAGAAGGAGATGCCAACAAAAAATGGACATATTCAAGGAGTGTTCTTGGGTCAACTCTTCATTTAGCCTCTGCCACATTCCCAGTAATTTAACCCAGTAACTAGGCTGTGGGTGTAACTGGTGTTATCCTGAGCTCCCCAAGGCAGAGCCTTTCACTACTATTCTTCATATTGGCTAATGCATCTGCTAACATAGCTCATTTTCTGTCAGACCTACAAGAAACCCATGGTGGCTACGACTGCCCAGATCGTATATGAAACGCATTTCATTTTCATGAGCCCTCCCAAGTGGGTTGCCTCCGTATTGTAGCCTGTTCATACCCCAGTTTTTGCAAAGCAGAAATTAAAGATGACTTTTTCTCTATGCTCTACTACCACCATCACCAAGCTATCACTTCTCCTCACAGTTAAATTTCCCCTGTAATACCCATTTGTTCGGCTACATTTACGCCAGTTCCTACCAGCCCCCAGATCTCTTAAAGCCATCATGATAAAAATAACTACCAGTGCAAATGTCCCATTGACAGGCCAATTTATACATAATCTTACACCAGATCAGGTCTGTCTATGAGATTAGGTTGAACAAACTGTCTCCCTGGAGAAATTCTCCATGTTAGGAACCTAGTACAGATACCCACCAAAATGCCCCAATTCTGCCAATTCTGCTATGTACCCAAAACCCTAAGATGATGCATAACTCTTCTCTAGTCCTAGTCCTATTTCCCATTGCCTAGGTCATTCACTCTGGGGTCTGGGGCCATAGATCCCCCTTATGCCTCAAATCCTTTCTCTTCCTCATCATCCCATCCTCTTGGCAACCAAGCTCGATTCCATGTCATGACCATAGCACCTAGCTGCCTCCTCTCTTGGTGAAGGCTATGAAAGGGTTCCAAAAAATTTTCAGATCCTGGTGAACTAGGAGATGTGACCTGGCATTGTGCTTCCTACATACATCACCTCTAAGTAACAATGCGCTCTGTCACCAGTAAGTATCATGGCCCAATACACTGAACTCGGATAGGGCGACACAATGTCTCAAGATAGAGACCATTTAAAGGGCTGGTCTTTAAAAAGGACTGTTCTCTCATTAATATTGAATGTATGGGGGCGCCTGGGTGGCTCAGTTGTTAAGCGTCTGCCTTTGGCTCAGGTCATGATCCCAGGGTCCTGGGATCCAGCCCCGCATCGGGCTCCTTGCTCAGCGGGAAGCCTGCTTCTCCCTCTCCCACTCCCCCTGCTTGTATTCCCTCTCTCGCTGTGTCTCTCTGTGTCAAATAAATAAATAAAATCTTTAAAAAAAAATATTGAATGTATGGACACCTGGATTCAATAAATATTTTTTGTTTACCTTGATGTGCCAAGCTCTGTGCTAAGCACTAGGGATTCCAAGATATTTTCTGGCCCTCAAGAAGCTCACACTCTAGAGGAGAGGCAAGCAAATAAATCAATTATTACAATGCAGAGTAAGTATAGCCTGTGAAAGAACTAAGATAAAGGCACTTAGAGAGGGTCACATTCTTTATAATGGAGAGAGGGAGCAGGTGGTGGGCAGGGGAGACACGCTGAGTGGGCTGGCAATTAGTCAGGTGGATGGGAGTGAGGTTGGGGTGGATATTTCTGGCAGCAGGAGCAATATGTCCAGTAGCATAAAAGGGAGCATCTGTGAAATGACCACCCAGAACACAGACCACCAGAGCCTGAGGCTGGCAAAATAAGGAGGGAGGGAGTGGGAAGTGAGGCATCCCTAAGGAGGAGCCGCCATTCCATGCTAAAGGGCTTGATTTTTATCCTGAAGGTCATAGAAAAGCCACTGAAGGCTTTTGAAGCAGGGGAGAGATATGATCAAGTTTGTGTTTCAAAATAAGGACTGAATCCACAGTGTGGAGACCGAATGGGAAGCCAAATCTGGAGGCAAGAGGACCGATGAGGTGGCTGTGTAGTGATTCAAGAGTGAGATGACAGGCGCGCCTGGTTGGCTCAGTCATGGAACACTAGATTCTTGACCTTGAGGTCATGAGTTCCAGCCCCACAATGGGTGTAGAGATTACTTAAAAACAAAACCAGAATGAGATGACAGCGGCCAGGGTGAAGACAGAGCACTGGAGAGAAACGGGCAGTTTGGAGAAATATTAGAGGTAGAAAGAATAGGGCTTGGTGATTAAACTGGCCAATGGGAAGCTGAGGGAGCAGGGGTGCTCTAGGAGAACCCCCAAATATCTGGTTTGGACAATTGGGTAGTTTGTGTCATTTGCTGAGACAGGGAACGAAGTTGTCCCATTACAAGACCTAAGGATGCAGCTCATTCCTCCAAGACCCATCCTCACTCTTAACCCACGTCAGCCTCAACCCCCTGACTCTTGGGCTTTCTAGGTTTCTTAGTTTCAATCAAACATCAGCCTCCAGTCTTCCCCGGCTCTGCTGTTTTGCTCCCTGAAGGAACATCTGCTCTTGTCCCATTCTTGATCTGTCCTGGTCCTTGATGCACCCGTAGGTGGATCCTTGAGCTCACCCCACTGACCGCTAGTCAAGTCTTTACTCTAATTAACCAGTCCAACTTATGTACTTAACCAACCACCCACCTTGTCACTGAAGCTGCCTTCGTTCATCACCCTGTTGGCCTTGGCCCTGCCTGTCACTCCAGGCTCCATTGAACCCGGCCCCTTTCAGAGTCACTCAGAGCCCAGCAAAAAAGTGAGTTGATATCAATCCACAGCAAAACTCTTGACCAGACTATAAAAGAGATATTTTGTGAACTTGAAAGGGGAAAGGTGATGATAACTAGGAACTCACATAGGGTTTGCTAAGAACAGAATGAAATACTTCTCTTTCTAGACAGGCTTACTAGATTAATTAACCAGGAAAATGCTGTGGACAGAAAGGCATTTGACCAAGTTTCCCTTGTCCTTATAGACAAGACTGAATAATTAATTAGGTGTCTTCACCTTTGGTTGGATAACTGTAGCCTGGGAATATGAATTAATTGATTAATTAAATGATTGATTAATCTCCCTGCTTGTGCTCAAAGACTCTGTTCTTGGTCTTATCTTCAACAAAACTTTTATCAGTGATTTGGACAAAAAGAGACATTATAGTCATTAAAATATGAAAATGACATTGAGCTAGTTAATTTAACGGGCTATCACATCAGGAAGCTACAGGATCTGTATATGTTGGGATGATAGGTCACCACAACCAAGAAGAAAAATACTGGAGATAGATATGAAGTCTCTCTTTGAAGAAAAAGAATTCCATTTGCAAGGATACAAAACAAGAGGATCAACAACAGTTTATGAAAACAAACAAAAAACTAAGGGTTTTCTTGCCACCAAGGGCAAAATGAGCAAAAACCTTCTTGTTCTTACTCATTCTTCCAAGCCCACAGGGGAGTCGGAGTCCAGAGCAAAGGTGGCAGAGTTCCCCTCTGCCCTGAATGGAACATCCAGCATTTAGTAGTGTTTGCAAGGGACTTTGCAAATTTGACAGTGGCTCCCTGCAGGGAGTGGAATGGGGTGGGGATGCTCTGATACACTTCAGTTTAATACTCATTTAGCATCTATTTGCATTTTAAACCAAAGAAAAGAAAAATTGGCAGCATAACATGTTAGTTAAGAGTGCAGAATCTCGGGGCGCCTGGGTGACTCAGTCCGTTAAGCATCTACCTTCAGCTCAGGTCATGATCCCAGCGTCCTGGGATTGAGCCCCCTCATGTCAGGCTCCCCACTCAGCAGGGAGTCTGCTTGTCCCTCTCCCTCTGCCCCTCCCCCCCACCCCATCCCTGCTCATGTTCTCCCCCTCTCTCCCTTTCAGACGGACAAATAAAATCTTAAAAAAAAAAAAAAAGAGAGTGTGCAGAATCTGGAGTCAAATGGTTCGAATTTCAATTCAGCTACTTATTAGTTTGTAGGAACCAGGCGGGTGGGTCGCTTAACCTGACTGGCCCTCAGTCATCTCTTAACCCAGGAAAGATACCTTCTCCATCAAGTTCTCATGAGAGATCATCTGAAAAACATACCTAAACTCATTTTAACCGTATTCAGGGCAGAACAACCAGGACTAAGAGCCCAGAAATGAGAACAGAGATCTTGAGAAGGAAAACAGTAGCTATCTTTAAGTGTTTGGGGGAAAAATAGGAGAAATGTTTTTCTGTATTGCTCTAAAAGATACCTTTGAGACCAATCGGTAGAAACATTTGTGGTGGAAATGTCTTTCAATTTGCCATAAGGAAGAACTGGTTCAACTCAGACCACTTGTGAAAAGCCTCGCGTGTGCCAGGGTCGGAGGTCATGCACAACCACCTGCCAGAGAGTATAGTCAGAGCTGTCTCGCCGGGGAGTTAGTCTGGGTCAGTGGTTCTGAACCCCGGCTGTTCATCAGAGGCACAAGGAGAGCTTTCCCCATGCAGGTTTCATGTCCACATGCAATCCCGATGAGTCTGGACAGGTCAGGGGCCAGAATATGTATTTTACACTTGTTTGCCAAGAGACTGATGAAAAGCCAGGCCTGGATATCTCTGGATTATGATCTCTCTGTTGCCTTGAGTTTAAGAATCTATAATATGATATCTGCTGAGTTGGGTACCCAGGTGGCTCAGTCGGTTAAGCGTCTGCCTTCGGCTCAGGTCATGATCCCAGGGTCCTGGGATCGAGCCCCGCATCGGGCTCCCTGCTCAGTGGGGAGCCTGCTTCTCTGCCCTTCCCCTGGCTTGTGCTCTCTCTCTCTCTCAAATAAATAAATAAAATTTTTTTAAAAAATGATATATGCTGAGTTGAATTTTGAAGAGGGGAGCTAGTGTAAACTAGGGCCAGAGTATCTCTGTAGGAATGGAGAAGGGGGATAAAGGGGTTGCCCCATTCCTGCAACAACCCAAGGGTGGCCAGGATCCTCAGAGACGCTGCTGCCCTCTGACAAGGGGACACGCAGGTATAGGTCAAGTTCCTACAAATCACCAGCATGTATTTTCTTTGAAAACCATCATCACAAACAATCCCTCCCCAGTAGAATCATAGAACATATTCCATTTTGAGCAGTAAGCGAGGTCTTAGACAAAACTGAAGGAAAGGGAGAGGGGAAGATGCTAGGGCTAATGAAGAGAGCAGAGGAGAGGTGCAGCCTTTCATACTTTTTAGCTGGAAGAAGATGTTATTTCAGGCAACGAGACATTTAAGAAATGCCATTAATTGTTTGTTGCTGTCACCGATGAGAAGAAGGTGGACAGGCAGGGAATGGACCTTTTAAAATTAGCCATAGTTAAAAAGTAAGGAGGGAGAGCCTGGGTGCCTCAGTCAGTTAAGCATCCAACTCTTGATTTCAGCTCAGGTCATGGTCTCAGGGTCATGGGATCGAGCCCCACAGTGGACTCTGCACTCAGTGGGGAGTCTGCTTGGGGTTCTCTCTCCCTCTGCCCCTCCCCCTGCCCGCGCATGCACTTGCACTCTCTCTCTCTCAAATAAATAAATATTAAAAAGTAAGGAGGAGTTCCTAGGCCTGCGGGGTGGGTGTAGCTTAGAGTATTAAATACTAGTCAATTACTGGTTACAAGTCACCTGAACTCAGTAAGCAACTCTCTGTTATAATATTGAGATATTGGCTTATTCTCAGAGCAGCATGGGCAAAGAAGGACACCTAAAGAGCTTGAGAATGCAAATGTACACCCAACATTGTGTGCGTGGCTGCATAAGTTGGTCTTCTGCATATTTTTACTATTTTTGAACTTTATATGGACCCTATTGTAATCAACAGAATACATACGTAGTCACTTAAAAAACATTACTGGACTCACAGCAGTTTTCATCCCCAAGATCTGTCCTAGTCGATGGGACCAAATACAAGGACATCTGGGCATGGGCCAAACTTCTCCTGCTTGCAGGAGCCAAAACTGAGTTCCATAGGTTAGGAGGGGCCTGTCTGTGTTCATTTTTCTCCCATACACCCTGCAAATAGCCTTCCCTGGCTTCGCCTGGAGCCAGCTCTTCAGGTGTCGGGAGATGGGAGATACAGAAAGGGGCTGGAGGAAAAAGCACAGCTGTAGCCGCCTTCCTTTGGTGGTGGGGAGGTCTGCTTCCCACCAAGTAAAAATCTTCATACATTTTTTTTTCCAGCAAACAGCTCTCTGAGGCTACCAACATAACAGAAATAAAGTGTAATTTACTTTATTTTTAAAAAAGAAGACTGCTATTAGAAAACCAAAGACTTATCAGGAAGAGGATTGCCTGAATCCTTCATCACTTTAAAAAGTAATCGTTGATTTTCTACGATGTGTGAGGTTTGTAAACTGCCCTCCAGGAGTTTACAAGAGAGTGGGGATGCCACCAGAAAAGGGATGGAGAAGAAAGGTTATGCATGCCCAAAAGTCAGGCCCAGTAACTTATTAGCTTCTATTAAATTAGATTATAGATGTACAATTTGAAAACCTTTTTCAAATGATGAAATTCAGTGCTGGCACATTGTTGAAAATGATGCACCCCCCCACACCCACCCCCATGCTTGCAGCCAAAATTGATAGAGTCCTTTACCAAAGCAATTTAATGGTGCATTCAAGAACCTTAAAATGTTCAGGCCCCTTGATCCAAACACTTATGGGAATTTTATTTTGAGTAAATAAGCCAAAGGAAATTAAAGTTATATGCAGAAATAATTTCATTGTGCACAATTTCTAATATCAAAACTTTAAAAGCAATATTGAAACTTTAGAAGCAATCAAAAGGCTTTAACAATAGAGGAATATAAAAGTAAATCATAGTGAGGCTACTCAACAAATACTATGTAGCCTATAAAATGTCAATAATAAAGAACTATAGAAACATGACGAATGCAGAAGATAAAGCACTGAGTGAGAAAAAGCACAATTTAAGAGTGTATCAATGCCATAATTATAGTGGAATAAAAATATATCACCTACATTACCTACGAATAGGGGCTGAACAGAAACATGAAAAAAATACAAACAACTTTATTTATTGTTAGGAATTTTTGTGTGAACTTACCTGTTTTTAGCCTAGAGTATGTTCACATCATGATAAAGCTCGGGACCCAAAAGAAAGTCTGAACGTGAACACAGAAAGGATTTCCTCCTCTACTTGCATATTATGGATTCGAGAGGCCATTATCACGAATTCTCAATCTAAACATGTCCCTCTCCTCAGGTGGAGGGAGAAACTTGAACTCACAGTACAAGACACTGAGGTGGTAGAGTTTTCTCGCAAATATGGTGTGGTGTCTCCCTCCCGGTCTAGAAGGAGATAAAAAGCAGTGTCCGACACTTGTTATAACCGGGAAACCAGCCGGTCTCATGTAAGCCTCACAGAAACCCTCTGGAATGTGTTCTTTCCAAAGGAGAAAAGAGGGGCGCCTGGGTGGCTCAGTCGGTTAAGCGTCTACCTTCAGCTGAGGTCATGATCTCAGGGTCCTAGGATCGAGCCCCGTGTCAGGCTCCCCGCTCAGCAGGGAGCCTGCTTCTCCCTCTGCCTTCCCCTCCCCCTGCTTGTGCGTGCTCTCTCTCTCTCTCTCTGACAAATAAATAAATAAAATCTAAAAAACAAAAAAACAAAGGAGAAAAGAGACTCCTGCTTTCCATAGGCAAAAACAAATCTCAGAGAGGTGATCTGGTTTGCCCAAGATCACACAGCAAGTTGCTAGTGGGAATGATTTTCAAACTGAGTCCAAAGCCTTCTCGCTCTGCTCTCCAGACCACTTGCACGGCACCTCAGGAGAAGATGGATGTGGCATCGTCTAGGATGAAGCCCAAGTCGGTGTGCACATGGGCTGTCAGCCCTCTCGGCCCTTGAGATTTTCCGCCAGTGTTCTCAATCCTGCTTGTGTATTACAGTGGTCTGGAGGTGAATTTAAAAATTTTTGGTTCCTGGACCTCACCTCCAGAGATTCTGATTTAATTGGTCTTATGTGGACCTGAGTAAGACAAGGGTGTGTTATAACAACTCCCCAGATGATTCTTCACAGAATAAGGGCTGAGAACCACTGGTTTAGGCCCTTTGCATTTCCAGACTTTATCCTGGAAGCCTTACAACTGGCTCCACAATTTGAATGAAAAGAGCATTCCAGGGGCACCTGGATGGCTCGGTTGGTTGGGCAACTGCCTTCGGCTCGGGTCATGATCCCAGGGTCCTGGGATCGAGCCCCATATCGTGCTCCTTGCTCGGCGGGGAGCCTACTTCTCCCTCTCCCTCCCCCTGCTTGTGCTCTCTCTCCCTCTGTCAAATAAATAAATAAAAATTCTTAAAAAAAAAACCAACAACATTCCATTCACTCTTTTTACTTTTTATTGCAGTAAAACACACATGACATAAAACTGACCATGTGAATCATTTTAAAGAGTTCAGTTCAATTGCATTAGGTACATTCACAGTGTTGTCCACCCATCACCTCTCTCTAGTTCCAGAACGTTTGCATCATCCCAAATGGAAACCCAATAGGCAGTGGCTCTCCATTCCGTCCTACCTCCTGGCAACCCCCAATCTGCTTTCAGTCTCTACGAATTTGCTTCTTCTGGGCATCTCCTATCCGTGGAATCGTGCACCATGTGGCCCCAGCAGGCCCCAGCTGGCTGCTTCCTTTCCACATAATGCCTTCCCGGTTCATCCATGTTGTAATGTGTGTCAGTATCGAGTTCCTTTTCCTGGTGGAATAGTATTCCACTGTATAGACATACCACCTTCTGCCTGTCCATTCACCTGTTGATGGATATTTGGGTTGTTTCCATCTTTTGGCTTCCATTCCCTTTTCTCTCCAGCTCTGAAGTCCCTTAGGGCACAGAAGACCTGGAGAGGAAGAGCTGTCTAAGTCAAGTTGCTGGAGTAGGCTTGTGGTTTTCAAAGTGTGATCTCCCAACCAGGAGCACTTAGGAACTCGCTAGACATGCAAAATCACCATCCCTGCCCCAGACCAACTGAATCGGAGTCTCCGGGGAAAGGCGGTTATAAGACTCTATGTTTTAACACGTCTCGCAGGTGACTCAGGCACAGGCTGAAGTTTGAGAACCACTGTGTTACTGACTCCGGCTGGGGTTCCGACTCGAGGCGCGTTTGCTGCCTTCGCTCAGGTCAAGCTGCCCCACAGTGCACACAAAGCACCTTGAGAGAAGCGCGGTCCAGCCCTGGGCAGCCTCCCTGGAGGTGCGGTTGTAACACCCTGTCTGTCGGGATCCAAGTTGCTGGTGTCACCGAGTTCAGCTGGTGCATGAGACGAGGTTGACACGACTCCCTTGTGTTATCACAGCTCTCTGTAATAAACAAACACATGTTGTAAGAAAATCGACTTAATTAGAGAGCTGCATCCTAGCAGTTTACATTGTTGAGTGTCTCATACACAGGGAACCGCAATCAACACACTCACTTCAGAGAAGCTACCAGAAAACAATTGGCAGGGGATCCACAGTCCTCGGCTTTCTGCTTCTCCTTCCCGTTTGGGAGGACCCCTGCTCTACCTGCCAGCCTGCTCACCTGTCCATCCCGGGGGCCAAGGGTCGCGGCAGCTCCGCACCTGTGCTCAGGCTGTTTCTCCTCCCTGTGACACCCCCCTCCTCGCCCCCCACTCATCCGTTCCCACCCACCCCTCTTATTCAGCCCCACTTCCACCTTCTCTCCTGAAAGCCCAGGGGGGCCATGCCAGCCGACAGCCATCTCTTCCCCCTGGTTTTCGGTGCCTCTATCCCTTAGTTAGTCATATCATATGGCCATCTTCTGTTTGGGGTCACTTTAAAAAAAAAATAGACACCGGGATGCTGGGTGGCTCAGTCGGTTAAGCATCTGCCTTCAGCTCAGGTCGTGATCCCGGGGTCCTGGGATCGAGTCCCGCATCAGGCTTCCTGCTCAGTGGGGGTCTGCTTCTCCCTCTCACTCTCACTCTGTGCTCTCTCTCTCTCTCAAATAAATAAATAAAATCTTAAAAAGAAAATAAACATGCTATATGAGCCTTGATGAGACTTTAGGGGTGAGAAAATCAAGCTCTGGGAGTGGCCTGGGAAGTAAAGGGGAAAATGAAGAATGAGCTAAACTCTGTTCTGTAAGGAAGTAACTGGCATTTGAGGGTTGGAGGAACAAGTCAGCGGGGCAGACAGCAGCTCCTGAGGAAGAGGAAGCCCGTGAAGGTGATGCCAAGCCAGGGCCTTAAGGGAACATGGTCAGTAATCCTGATAAGGGACAGGACATTTGGCTTTTTCCTACTGCCTCTACTCTGCTGTGCCCCAGTTCCTCTGCTTAGACCATGCACAAAGCTAAGGCACAAAGGATAAGGGAATTGGGGCTTTGTACAGCAGAGGGTGACATGGGCAGGGAAAACAAGCTCAAGCCCCAGTGGGCTGAGCAGGAGACCAGTAGCCCTCAGAGACAGTCTCTGGAAATCCTGAGGAGCGCTCGGATCGCACAGAAGGGCAGAACGGAACTCTGCCGATTACTCCACTTCACAAGAAGAGGATGAGCCCAGAAGGCTGGACCACTGAGGATCCTGCTTGTTTTACAATTATGATCACACAATGTCTACCATGCAGAAATGGCACAAATGCTATATTTGGCCTTTCTGGATCATTCTGCTGTGATGGTGGTTGAGATAGGGGGGCTTTAGGAGTGCTTCCTGCCAGATAGTTTAGAGGGCCAATATTTTAGGCAAAAATCACAATAAAAGGGATGTGCATTGAGTATCCTATGGGTGCCATATATTCATTTTTTTGAAATAGCCAAAACAGGAACTTCACTGCCTTGACACTTTTTCAGACTAAAATTATTGCAGCCATGATACACAGAGAATTTTGGGTCCTTCATCATCCATATGTCCGTGCATTCAAGTGGACTGAAGATCCCTTTCTTTTTTTTTTAGATTTATTTATTTTAGAAAGAGAGGGAGCGAGCGCGTGCATGGGGGCAGGGGCAGAGGGAGAGAAGCAGACTCCCCAATGAGTGCAGAGCCCCACATGGGGCTCAATCCCACCACCCTGAGATCAGAACCTGAGCCGAAACCGAGAGTCAGATGCTCAACCGAGTGAGCGCCCCCTGAAGATCCCTTCCTAAGGTGGATCTTGGACCTATTCCCCTGTTTGTTCTCCCCTTTTCTGAGCCAAGGTCATAAACACTTCAGTTCAAGCCCTTCGATAATCTGTTATTTTTATCCCATCTTGGCCGACAGAGAAACCACACCACACCGCACTAACTGAACCCTCAGAATGTCTGCTCCTCAGGAACTTCTCAAGATGTAGACATTCTCTTGAACTCACTGCTGCCCAGGATCTGTCAAAGGCTCAGCTGACAAGGACCGTTACAAGGATGTTGAGTCCAACCAGTTTTCCAGAGCGAGAGGGGCAGTGGCAAGGGCCCTGGAGCCTGCCTGCCTAGGTGTGAAGCCTGGCTAGAGATCATGAGCTCTGCGACCCTGGGGAGGGCTCTTAACATTTTCTATGGGCCTCGGTTTACCCATCTGCAAATTAGGGCTATCAGAGTACCAATCTCACATGGTTGCAGTGAGACTTAAGTGAGGTGATCCATGCAGAGAGCTCAACACCCTCCTGGCACCTAGTAGTGCTCGGTGAGCATTAGCCATTGCTGCCCCTGGTTAAGCCACTACCGCGTCATTCTCTGCCTGGGAGTGAAAATTCATCATCATCATTATCATCCGCTGAGCCACTGAGCACCTTCTGTAGGCCAGGCCAGTGCTAGGAGCTTTACATGAAGTGTCACTGACGTTTGCCACCAGGGATATGTGATCGCCAACCTCAACGATTCACAAACGATCCATAAAGATAAAGAAACCCCGGGGCAGGAGGATGGTGGGATCCATCCAGGTCCCTGGGGAGGGGAATGGGATGGGCTGGGAATCCGGCCACATCATCACACAGCCCTGATTGATGTTCTTTCCTAGAAGGTTAGGCATTTCTGTGTACTGTCACAAGTCCTTGAGGGAACGAGTTGTGGGATAAATAAATGAATCACATTTTATTTTTTTTTTAAAGATTTTATTTATTTATTTAATTGACAGAGAGAGAGAGACAACGAGAGAGGGAACACAAGCAGGGGGAGTGGGAGAGGAAGAAGCAGGCTTCCTGTTGAGCAGGGAGCCCGATGCGGGGCTCGATCCCAGGACCCTGGGACCATGACCTGAGCCCAAGGCAGATGCTTAACGACTGAGCCACACAGGCACCTCTCAACGTTTCTTTTTTTAAATCTTTTTTTTTTTAAGATTTTATTTATTTGACAGAGAGAGACACAGCAAGAGAGGGAACACAAGCAGGGGGAGTGGGAGAGGAAGAAGCAGGCTTCCTGTTGAGCAGGGAGCCCGATGCGGGGCTCGATCCCAGGACCCTGGGATCATGACCTGAGCCGAAGGCAGATGCTTAGCAACTGAGCCACCCAGGCGTCCCAAAAGAAGCACATTTTAAACGATGCCTTCTCTTGCTAGTTCCTTTATTTAACCAGTGGGACTAGGAGTGTGGTGTCTGATGCTTCCAAGTCCCCTGAGGGACCCAGGACACCCTAATAGCCCTCGTGAAAATGAAGATCAGGAAGCAGCAAAAGCACAAGCCAGTGGGGCCCCTGGTGCCAGGGACATGATTTGTTGATGACAAGGGCCTCGGAAGCAAGACCAGGACTGAGGGTGTCTGCGTTCTCGGCCTTGCCACTACTTGCTCCAGCCTGGTGATGTCTTCAGCTTACTTCCCACGGGAAGTGCGGGATCGGGAGATGTTCCCACACGTCCCTGGAGGCGGCAGCATGACGTAGCAGATAAGAACCAGGCTCTGGCGTCCTTCTTCTGGCTGTGCCTCAGTCTCCTTGTCTATAAAATGGGTATGCTAAGAATACTAAAGCCCCCTCATGGGGAGGTAATGCAGTCTCCTGGTTAAGACCACAGAGCCCAACTGTCTTCGAATCCAGGCTCTGACACGAGCTGAAGGACCCTGAGCAAGTTCTTTAACCTTTCTGAGTCTAGGTCTTCATCTATAGAATAAGGATGCTGGTAGCTACTCCTTCCGAAGAGAAATAACATAAATTAATATATAATCGTATGATTTCAACTATGCGTGGCACGTGGTAAACACCATATTAACAGTCAGCTGTTCCCATTGCTATTATTATACGTGTGAAGTGCTTAGAGTGGCCGGCAATGGCCGCTAGCTGGCATCCCTCCCTGATTATGAAGACTGAGCAGCAAGCAGCACTCGGAAACTTCGGTCTCCCCCAGTGTGGGCAAGGGCAGGAATTAGTGAGCAGCTCTTTGTGTGGGAAACTTGAGTATGAATCCTCCCAAGCCCTCTGGCCTTGACAAAAAAAGGAGGGAAGGCTGGAAGGAGGGAAGAGGGTGAGGACGAACCATCTTAGATGCACCTGGTGGAGGCTTTCTCAAGGCAGAGAGAGCCTCGACCTTTGAATTTCCAAACTAAATAAACCCATGAGCTCAACTCTTCAGCAGTCTGTCAACAAATGAGCTCCATAGCCTGAAGAGGGAGAATGTGTTTCTTATGTAAATCCACATGAACAAATAGAACACATTCTTCTTCCTTTTCCAAATAACCCAGCCTGGGAACAAGAAGTCAACATCCGGTCAAGCAGGGGTGAGGTTGCGGCGCAGGTGGGGTCCATAGCGGGCTTCCCACCACCTGCTCCTCACAGCTCCCGTTCTCCTCTCTGCACTCCCAAATCATTTTCTCTTACTGTCATACCTCCAGGCACTGAAAGCTACCTTGGCAAATTAGAGATGAGGTCAGAAATAGACACAAGGATGTTTCTGAGAAGAATTTCTAAGGAGAGAAAAGCATCTATGGAAACAGAAGCTGGAGTAGAGCAAAAAAGAGAGTTTTAAGGCTCCAGGTAAAGAAACACAAGCGTGATAGAGAAAAACATAGGAGAATAGGATCCAAGAATCAGGATGTATTATTATGTTTATTATTGAACCTTTTTTAAATGGTCACTGTGCACCAAGCCTACATGCATCCTCTCATTTGATCTTTGAAGATGGATGCTATGACCCTCATCACTTTATAGGTGGGGAAACTGAGGCTTAGAGAGGCTTGGAGATTTACCTGCTCATCACTGTGCCCTGTGTGAGTGAGGAAAGATTGGAGAAGATTCACAAACGATCATAAAGATAAAGAGGAATCTGAAATTCACAGCTTTCATCAAGAGGCTAGAAATCCTAGAATTGTTTAGCGTAGTGAAAAGAGGACCCGGGAGCGTGTGTTGAGGGGGGGACAACTTTGTAATGACATTCATTGCCCCCTTTCCTTTTTCCTAATGGGTCCCTGAGGGTCCCTGGGTCGTTGGGGGTTGGGGGGGGAGCTCGCCACACCCTCAGTTCCAGGAGAGGGCGCTAATGTGCTCAAGCCAGTCAGCACTGACCATCTCCCACACACGCTCCCCGGCAGTGAGTGCTGTGGGAGCGGGTGGAAGACCCACTTTGAGCCAGTGAGATATGAGCTATGTTTCCTGGGGTCTTCTAAGAAAAAAAATTTATTCCCTTTTATGGAAGCCCCCCCACCCCAAATAATAACCATATCCAGCTGGGTTGAATAAGGAGTGGGTGCCTTCAAATATCCATTCTCCCTTTCTTCTTGGTTATAAGAACAATTCAATTTCTGACTAGGCACACGGGTCCAGCAAAAGATTCTGTTTCCCAGTCTTGCCACTGCCCTATGTGACTGTGATCCAGCCAATGAAATATAAACAAAAGGGTTGTGTGGTACTTCCGGTGAGTCTCCTTACAAGTGAGGGGGCAAGACTTCTTCATGTTACTTCCTCTTGCCTAGAATTCAGAGGTAATGGTGAGAGTTCCAGCACTCATTCTGGACCTTGAGGTGACCTTGAGAAAGGGAGCCCCGCCCTAAGATGTGGAATTTCAAGTTAGACATCTGGGCCCATGACATGATGGAGCCACCATTCCAGCCCTGGATTGCCTGCCTCTGGAGTTCTCTTACATGGGGGAGAAATATACATCTATCTTGTTATAACCACTGTAATAGTGGATTTTCCATCACATAGAGTAAGCCCAATTCTAACAGATGGACCTAGACTTCTGCTGACAAACATCTTATAGCTACAAAGGAAGGCAGACTTGGAATAAAGCTGATACCATGGCAGCAGAGCAGAAACAAAAGAAACCAGATCTTTCACTATATAATGGAGCTGCTGGATCAAGCTTCTCCTGAATCTGACATTTATCATGGGACATTGCAGTTACATGAACAAATACGATTGCTTTATTTTTAAAGCTTATTTAAATTGAGGGTTTTCCTGCTTGCAACCAAAAGCACCTTAGTAGCTATATTACTTACCAAAACTCTTAAGGAGATAATACATTAGTATTTCATTTCCAAAGGAAGCAATACAAGCAGAAGTGTATTTAAAGTGCATCTGAGCTTTCCTTACAGTGAACTCATTAAACACATGGAATAAGGCCTGGATGATTTTTTTAAATCACCTAACATTTATTGAGCCCCTACTATGAGCCAGGTATTTGATGTAAATTATTCTTCATCCCTGCGATGGTACTGAATGGAAGAAATTATTATTCTGGCTTTGCAAATGGTGAAATAAAGGCCCAGAGATTTAAGTAAGTTGCCCAAGGTCATGTAACTAACAAGGACACAGCTGAGACTGGGAGCCATGCCTGTGGAGATTCCACACCCACGAACTTTGCACCACACTGAGCCCCAGCTGCAGACACCACATGTCCTCATTAACGTTCTGCAGCTCCTGTTTTTAATCTTTGCCTTTGGGAACCTCGCAGCTTGGTCAATTTTGAAGAAGACTTGTATCAGACCACGAAGAGGGGCCTGCAGTTGGGTGACCCAGCATATCTTCCTGGTCAGAGATACAACCATCCCCTCTCTTTCTTGCCTTACCTTGCCCTCTCTCAGTCTCTGGCTTTCTCCGAGGAATGGCACATGTGGACCCTTGGACTCTTTCTTCCTCTTTGGGACTGGACCAATTTTAAAGAGCATCTGTCCTGGATATTGGGTCCAGCTCGTTGTCTGCCTTAACAAATTACTCTGTCTCCCTAGTGTTTGTTCCACAAGTCTGCTAAACGTTGGAATCTCCTTTTCGTTTAAGATTTAGAGTTGAACATCATGCTCTAAGATGGCGCTGGCACCGTGAATTAATGCTGACACAGTGCGTCCAGACTGAGCCCACTCAACATCCAGTCCACACTGGGTTTTCGGGCCCTGTTTTGTTCTGTTGGTTTGTGTGCCTATGAATGACTACACTGAAGAGTTCTGGATAATACTGATTGAAGTTAGAGCATGTCCTGTTCATTTGCTGACATTGTGCAATTCAGCATAATAAGCAAACGCCGACTCCAAATGTGAAGTCGTGTGAGGTGTTCTACCTGCGACTCTGTACTAGCAGAAATGATCCCCTTCGGTTAAGTATTTTCAAATAATTCAACATTTTTAAAAAGGCCGTACGTATAAATAGAATAAAATGTCTTTCCCTTGGCCCAACTGCCATGCTTCTGCCTTGGATAAGTCACTGTGAAACGTCAGTGAGGTCACATCAGTCAAAGGAGCCTGTACGGGAATATATAAATCTCAGCCACTGACATTTCTTAGAATGCTAATAACATTTTGTCCGCCCAGACAAGTCAGAGTCTCAAGCTCTTCTATACATAAAGCCACCAAAGTATAATTTATCATGGAACTCTCAGCACATAAAATAATATCCAAGCAAGTTTCCCAAATATACTGATTCTCTGGAGTGTTTCCCAACCCCACAAGAGTTTCACTATTAGCCAATAAAAGAAGCAATGGGGATCCTTCTGTATCCAGGAAATAGGTACTTCCCAATAAGCAACTTAAAAGCATGAAATTCTGTCTTAAATATATTTTATATGCTCATACAACATCTAATAGAGCACTGTTAAAATAGTGTACATTCAAGAGCACGAGCAGACAAGCCACAGACTGGGAGAAAATACTTGTGAAAGACATATCCGATAAAAGACTGTTAACCAAAATATACAAAGATCTCCTAAAATTCAACAATAAGAAATCAAACAACCCGGTTTTTTAAATGGGCAAAAGATAGGAATAGACCTCTCACGGAAGAAGTTATACAGATGGCAAATAAGCACAAAGATTCTCAACATCTCTGTCATGAGGGAATTGCAAACTAAAACAAAAATGAGAAACGACTGCATACCTATTAGAATCACCAAAATCCAGAACATGGATCCTGGTGAGGATATGGAGAAACAGCAACTCTCATTCATTGCTGATGGGAAAGCAAAATGGGACAGCCACCCTGGAAGACAGGATGGCATTTGCTTACAAAATAAAATACACTCTCTCCATATATCCAGCAATCATGCTCCTTGGTGTTTCCCCAAGTGAATTAAAAACTCATCTCTACAGAAACCTGCACATGGATGCTTATAACAGCTTTATTCACAATTGCCAAAACTTGGAAGCAACCAAAATGTCCTTTAGTAGATGAATGGATAAATAAGAAATTGTGGTACATCCTGACAATGGAGAATTATTCGGCGCTAAAAAGAAATGAGTTATTAAGATACAAAAGAACATGGAAGAACCCTAAATGCTTATTACTTTAGTAAGGTGTATTTAAAGAAGTCAATCAGAAAAGGCTACATACCATAGGATCCCAACTCTGTGACGTTGTGGAAAAGTAAAAAGATTTGTGGTCACCAGGGTTGGGGAGAGGGCGGGATAAATAGGCGGAGCACAGAGGATTTTTAGGCGAATGAAATGTATGGTGGATACATTTCATTATATCTTCCTCCAAACCCAGAGAATGCACACCAGCAAGAGTGAGCCATAATGTAAACTATGGACTTTGGATGATAATAAGGCGTCAGCGTAGGTCCATGGACTATAACAAATGTACCACTCTGGTCCGGGATGTTGGCAGAGGGACAGACTGTGCGTTTGTGGGGACAAGGGGTAGCGGGAAACCCTGTACTTTCTACAACTAAATTTTCTATGACCCTAAAACTGCTTTAGAAAATAAAGCCGGTTTTGCCAGGTAATGCAAAGGCTCGACCCAAGCCAACTCCCAACTAGAGATGCCACTGTATGCCTCCATTATCCTGGAGGGAGGTAGCGCAGTCTGAAAAGCAGAAAGTAATGCATTTCCACTGGACACAGTCATGGAAATAGACCAAAGAAGTTTCTGTAACCCTGGAAACAAAGCCAGACATATCGTTTCAGTTCTAAAGGGTAGATTCTAAACACCCCTGATGCTCCCCGATGCCACTGTTAAGACCACTCACGTTGTCCTCAGATGACACACGCCGATCGCAGGAGGGGTGGCCGGAGAGTCCGTGCGAAAAGATCAGCACCTCTGGTCTGAAATTAAAGAAATAAGTGTGGGAGAGTGTAGAATGCAAATTCTTTCTCTTCCAAAGCTAAGAAAGCTACTTCGTTGCCGGGCAGAAAGCCTCTTTACAACTACTGTCAGCTAAAAGACTGAAAGAAAACAACCCCATAGGGAACATCATTTTCCCGTGCCTCACCAGTTCTGAGGAAGTTCATGAACATCCACATGAAAGTGAACTCAAATAGCTCACACGTCCGGGTATGCACTGAACTTTGGAGGTTCCTATTTTAAATGAAAATAAGCGTATAGCACAGCCCCTTATGTGAAGCTCTACCAAGACTCAGACTTAACAATTATGGCTTCTTTGAAAGGACCTTGAAAGGCATTCGGTCCAACCTGCCATCCAATGCAAGAATCTCTTCTGAGACATTTGCTGCCTCGTGCTCGCTTCGGCAGCACATATACTAAAATTGAAACGTTTGCTGCCTCTGCTTAGAGAGAGAGAATTTCTTGTGCCCTAGAATTCCCCATTTCACTATTAGGACATTTTTTGCTTCTCAGTACCAAAACCTGCCCCCCCCCACGTGACTTCTAAACATTGGGCTCTGCCTTCCTTCTAGAACCAGAGAGTGAGAATGATCCTTCTTCCTGGCTCCAGCCCTTAGCGGCTGTGTGACCTGCAGCAAGTTACTGAATTGCTGAAACGTTAGCACCATGCCCGGCATATGATTGGCACCCCATAATTATTAGCTGTTAATATAATTCGCTATTAGATACAATGGCCCCTCCCATAAACATGGCATGGGGATTCCATTATTAGGCGTGCAAGGAGCAGAGATATTCTCAGATTCCTTTAAATCAGGGACCGTCAACCTTCCTGTGGATTTGGGGGCTATACCCTGGAAGGGTTTCACTGGCATCCTCAGTAATCTTGGGATTCACCTGAATCAGCACTGTTTGGGTGTGGCTCTTCTTCCCCGATGGATTCTCAGCAGGTCAAGTTCTCACGTGTCCTCATGTCTTTGGCACCAGCTTGAGGTCAGGGTCCACCTTTGGCCCCTGACCTCTGACCAGCAGCAGGCTGGACTCTGGCTGTATGCACGTGACGTGGTACTCAGTTCAGCAATCTCAATTTCTGGAATTGCCTAGCAACAGCGACATTAAAAAAAAAGTTTTATATCTTGCCAAAATTTGGCAACACACTTTGGTAGAGTTTGAGACAATGCAGTAAACCACCACATATCAAGTGAGAAGTGCTGTCTTGAGCAACGAGATTTATTTGGAGGCCACCCTGGGAAAGAGAGGAGTCCAGAATCTCCACCTCAAAGCCAGGCTTCATGGAGACTCGCGCTCAATCCGGGAGCTGGAAGGTTGCTTAGGATACAGCGCGGCTCTAACAACTGGGTTATAACAGTAAATAAAATTGCCATCTGTTGAGCTCTTAATACGGGCCAGGCGCTGTGCCAAGCATTTTACAAGTGTTAGCTATCTTTTTTTTTTTTTAAACCTGTTTAAATTGTGAAATAAAATACTCTTAGATTAAAGTGTTCAAAACAAATGTACAGTATAATGAACAATCACAAAGCAAACACTAGGATAACGACCTCCTCGGTCAAGAAATAGAATACCTTCAAGCACTGCAGGACCCCCTCTGCCCCAAGTATCCCTGTCTATCCCAGAACCCTCCCCTCCCCAGAAGCAACCAGCCTTCCAACTTTTGTGATCATCGCTTCCTTACTCTTCTTGATAATTTGCTCAACAATATATGCTCTACAACATAAACTCCATTATATAGAGTTTAGTGTTACCAATTTTTATTTTATTTTATTTTATTTAAGATTTTATTTATTTATTCATGAGAGACAGAGAGAGAGAGAGAGGCAGAGGGAGAAGCAGGCTCCCAAGGAGCAGGGAGCCCGATGCGGGACTCGATCCCAGGACCCTGGGATCATGACCCGAGCCGAAGGCAGACGCTTAACCATCTGAGCCACCCAGGCGCCCCACCAATTTTTAAAGTAAAAGTGTATAGTACGTATTATTTCTTTTGTTCAATATTGTGTTTGTAAAACTCATTCATGTTGTTCCCCACAGCATAGGTCATTCATTTTTTGGTGCTGTATAGTACTCCATCGTGTGAATGTATCACAATCTATGTATTCACTCTACAAGTTGATGGATCTTTGTGTTGTTTCTAGCATGAGGCCATGAACAAAGTTACAGACAAGCTGGTATATGCATTCCAGTGTACATGAGAAGTTCTTCTTAGAGGTGTATATCCAAGAATAGAATTACTGGGTTGTGCAATGTGCCTGCCTTCAGGTTACTAGATAATGCTAAAGTGTTTTCCAAAATGCTTATACTCATCACATTCCCACCAGCAGCATTGAGATTCCTGGTTCTCCACACGCTCTTCAACACTTGGTATTAATAGATTTTTCAAATTTTGCCAATCTGATATGCATGTGTAGTATTTAATTATAGTTTTAATGGTAGTTTAAAACTTTAAATACATTGACTCCTACTTCATACATTCATCTCGATCTCACTACTTTCACTCAACACTGCGTTTATAGGATTCATCTGTGTTGTTGCGTAGGGAACCTCACTGTATCTCCCTCATTAATGAGGTTGATCTTATTTCCATATATTTTTGAGCTATGCTCTATCCTTTTTCGGTAAATGCTTGTTCAAGTCTTTTGCTTGTTTGCCCATGGGGTTGGCTGGGTTTTTTTCTTATTGATTTGTAGATTTTTCCCAGTTCAATTCTAGATACTGGTTCTCTAGTAGTCTTACGTGTTGCAAATAATTTCTTTGACTCTCTCATGTGCCTCTTTAATCCTCGTGAGCTGAAGAAAAAGATATTGTGGCATCTGTTTCATGGTTGAGGAGACAGAGCAGAGCCTTCAAGAAGGTCACTGCCTTGTTCTGGGTCCCCTTCCCACCCAATCAGCCTCACAGCTGGGCAAGCAAGCCTGGCTCTGTCCCCTAGCCACGTGCAGGGGGGACCCGTCAGTCCTCTCCCATGCTCTGCGGTCCTTCCGCTCCTTCTGCCCCAGCTCCGCTCTTCACTTCTTCTTCCTTGCTGATGACTCCCACTTTCTGCCCTCTCCTCGTGTGACCTTTCTCACGTCCCTAGTTCCAGATGTTGTCACTCCCCGAAGGAGGTCGTCAGCTCCATCTGGCACCGTCCCCGTCAAGGACGGGCTTCACACCAGACCGCATCACAGCCGGGGCTCCGGCACTCTCCCAGTCCACCTGTGGCCAGTGTGGCGGAGTCCCAGGGCCAGCCTGCATCGGGTGGAGCCGTGGGCATAGGGGAAACTCAGCAGAGAGACTGCTCTGCCAAGCCTCTGTCTCCTCCCGATCTTCACGTTTCTGGCTAATCCTCGCCTGCTATTTTCACACCATCCTAATGACAACTCCCAGTCAGTCTGTCCAACACGCCTGAGCATCTTCCAGGATGCCATGCTCCCTACCCAAGCCCAGCCAAGCCTCAGTTCCCATCAATTCCTATCAAGCCCTATCCGGTCTAAGTCTCTCCTAAGTCTACCCACTCTCTCCAGGGTACACCCATTGGGCCTCCACCCTAGTCCAGGTTCCACCCCAGGGCAGACTACCACCACTCCCACCTGGAAGCCAAAAGCTACCTCATGTTCTCTTCACTTCCAGTCTCTCCTCTTCCTAATCTGTTCTCCACACAGCAGCCAGGGGAATCTATTCAAAATGCCGGTCCGATCATGTCAGATTGTTCAAAACTTTCAATTGGCTTCCATTTCTCTTGGCATAAAAACCAAAACCCACAAGATGAACCCCAAGGCCCTGCAAGGTTTAGCCCTTGCCTCCTCTTCACTCTTCCCCTTGCTCCCTGCTCTTTGCTCCCCTGGGAACCCTTCCGGTCCTATTGACAGGCCAGGCACGCTCTCACCACAGGGCCTTTGCACTTGCAGTGTGAGCTGCCCGGCATGCTGTGGTCACCTACTACCACACCCCGCCTGGTTAATTTCAGGCCTCAGCAGTTGTGGCCTCTCTGACATGCACAGGTGACCTGCACATCCCTGCATACCCGTTACCTCGGTTGTAGGCCGAACATGGTTCGTGCAAACAATATAGGATTGTCTCCCGCCTGTCAGACAGGCAAAGATTATGATTATTGATAAAATCCTGTGTTGAGGCTGCAAGAAAACATGCACTCCGATTTGACTCCACCTGAATGGTAGGAAGTATGGCACCAGCTGTCATTTAAATGTTTCAGACCCTTTGCCCCAACATTTCCACCTCCAGGAATGTATCCTTTAGAAAGAAATACTCCCACCAGTTCATTGGAAAGGTCATGCTGAACAAGTTCTGTGGTATCATTGTTTATAATAGTGAAAAGTAGAAACAGTACACATATCAATAAGACACTAAACTGTGGTACATTCATAAAATGGAGTATGACTCAGCCGTTTAAAAGAACAGGGTAGATCTCTTTGTATTCATGTGGAAGCATGTCTAAGATACATCAAGCTAAAAAAAATTAAAAAGACTATGGTTCTATTTTTATGTTTTTAAAATATAAGACAGCTGTAGTTTTAAAAGTTGAAGAAAATGCACAAACCTATTGACGGTGGCTATCTCTGGGGAAGCAAGATGAGTTAACAGGGGATTTTTCTTTTCTATATTATATATTTCTTTTTTTTTTAATATTTTATTTATTTATTTGAGAGAGAGAGAGAATGAGAGACAGAGAGCATGAGAGGGAGGAGGGTCAGAGGGAGAAGCAGACTCCCCGCTGAGCAGGGAGCCCGACGCGGGACTCGATCCCGGGACTCCAGGATCATGACCTGAGCCGAAGGCAGTCGCCCAACCAACTGAGCCACCCAGGCGCCCATCTATATTATATATTTCTGTGATGTTTGATTTTGCTCTTTTATTACCAGTTTATAATCTGAAAAAAATTTAATGTAGAAAGAAAGATCACAGTTACAAAATTAAACCTAGAGTGTCTCTCTTCTCCCTAGAAGCACTCTGAGGTCAGCTAGTGCTTTATCCTATTCAGTGTTGTCTCCCCACAGCCTAACCAGTGCCAGGTACATAGAAGGTGTCCACTGAACATTTGTTCATTGAATGAATCAAATGAATGAATGAATGAATGAATGAATGAATGAATGGTTTCTGTGGCCCCGTAAAATGGCGTGCCCACTCAATACTCCAGGAACAGACCCGTGGCTGCCTCCTCTCTTGAGCTGTACTCCATGCTGTAAAAAAGTCGTAAAGTGTTTCACCATCAGGTTGTTTGCTGATACTGAGTTTTAGAGCCTTCATACAAGTACTGATTTAGGCAAATAATTTTACATTTTGTCTCTGTCAAATTTTATCTTTAGAGTTTTGTTCACACCTGCCAAGGTATTTTAAAACCCAATCCCTGACATCTAACTAAATATAAGTCCTACTAGCTTTATGTTACCCACACTTGATTTATATGACTCATATGTTTACTTCCAATTTAGTTATAAACAAAGAAAACTGCACAGGACAGAGCCTCCAACAGAACCTTGCAGCCCTCTGTGAGAGCTGGTTCTCCACATTGACTTGGAGGAATCTGGTCTTTCTGTGCACAATTAAGCTCAAGCACATTAAGCTCATCCCTATCTCGGGGCCTTTGCACTTACAACTCTTGCCAATGGGAAAGTTTTGTCCAGATGGTAACTCCTTCTTGATATTCAGGGCTCAGCTCTAAGATTACCTCATCAGAAAGGCCCTCCTACTGCCCAATCTAAAATAATTCCCTCCCCACTTCCACATTACCTTGTTTTGTTTTCTTTAAAGCACTCACACCAATAACTAAAGGTACCTGGTTTGTATTTCTCATTTACCTCTTTATTACCTGCTCCCTCCCTCCACCCCGGTGTCAGTGGGGACATCGTCAGCCTTATTCTCTATCTCCTATGCCTGGAACGCTGTACTCACTCAACAAATATTTGCCGAGGGAATGAATAAACAGACTTGGTCAGATACCTGTGACTCCACCTGCCTGAAAATTGTCCTCTAGACCCTTGTCCCCATTTTATATGCAAGGATGTTTTATGTTTCCTGGGGCTGTTGTAACAAATTACCACAATTTGGGGGGCTTAAAACAGTTTATCCTCTCATAATTCCGGAGGCCAGGAGT
Organism: Mirounga angustirostris; assembly: GCF_029215605.1. Lineage (NCBI taxonomy): Eukaryota > Metazoa > Chordata > Mammalia > Carnivora > Phocidae > Mirounga > Mirounga angustirostris. The sequence continues at coordinate 87,820,342 of NW_026991720.1, read as the reverse complement.
CCAAAATCGAGGTGTCAAGAGCGCAGTGCCCCCTCTGGAGGCTCTAGGAGACAATCTTGCCTCTTCTAGCTTATGGGGGCTGCTGTTGTTGCCTGGCTTGGGGCTGCATCACCCCGATCTTCAAGGCCAGCACCTTCAAATCTTTATCTGTTCCATCATTACATCACCTTCTCCCCTTTTTGTGTCCTTGTAAAATCTCCCTCTGCCTCCCTCTTAAAAGGGTACAGGTGATGGCATTTAGGACCCAGCTGGATAATCCAGGATAATCTCTCCAACCCAACCTGCTTCACTCAATCACATCTGCAAGACTTGACCACACACTACCATAGGTAGTACATGCAGTTTTCGGGGATTAGCGCCTAGTATCTTTGGGGGCCACCATTCAGCGCCCTGGAGGTGTCATTAGCGACTCTGAGAAATGCCTTTGCAAAATGGGGACACATCACGCGTTCAGGATTTCTCTTGCCCACTCCTCCGGTGGCGCCTGCCACAGAGGAAAGCTCAGCAAATGCTTCCTGAATGCATAAATGTATAGATGTTGTTCTGCTCTACCACTCCCCACCCCGGCCCTCAAAAGGAGGAAAAAAAAAAAATGGGTCTATAGTTCCTTTAGTAGAGCTGGTTTCCCCAATTCACAGATTCTCGAGAAGCCAGAATGGGGTTTGGAAACTGTGGCGTCTTTTCATGAGTGAGCTCCATCTGACATGTTGCCAATACCCATCGGGAAGGCTATATGATTAGTGAACGGGTAACAAGACTAAAATTATTTACGAATGAGCCTTGCCCACTAAGACGGTTTGGGCTGTGCTCACATTTGGTTTCTCTCCCTCTCCAGCACTCTGAGGAGGGTTGTGTTGCAGCCAAATTAGTTCTTCGGCTTCTGTGATATTGGATAAGAGAATAGGGAGAGACCAAAGGGCACTGACGAGGCAGAAGGGAAAAGAGTGTGTCTTTCTCAAATTGAGGGGACCCCTGATGGACCTCATCTAAAAGGGCAGCCTCTGGGGAAGGGACCGCTCAGATCCATGATAGGGTCATTCCATAGTAAAATCTATTTTCAAGTCCCTGGTCTGGCTCCCAGAGTGGCAGCAAACCCTCAATTCCCTGCTGATAGCAGCAGGTTAGCCTACAGTTATTGTGTGTATTATTTTTTTTAAAGATTTTATTTGACAGAGAGAGCACAAGCAGGGGGAGCAGCAGGCAGAGGGAGAGGGAGAAGCAGGCTTCCCGCTGAGCAGGGAGCCCAACGCGGGGCTCGATCCCAGGATCCTGGGATCATGACCTGAGCCAAAGACAGCCACTCAACCGAATGAGCCACCCAGGCGCCCTGCATGTATTATGTTTTAATAATTTCTTGGCAAAACCAGAGAGCAAAGACCTGCTGAGGTAGGGCCTTGGCCCCCATCCCCACACTCCCACCATGATAGGGTTCTCTGGAGAAGGTGTCAGTTGGTGGGTTTGGCAGCCTGCGATTGCATCTGGGCTGGCCCCTGGAGTCCGCACGGCTAAGCAGCAGGGGAAAAGCTCTGACAGCAGAGAACGGAGGCAGGTCACCCTATGTCATCATCATGGTGATGGTGATCATTGATCTTACGCTCAACCCTCAGTGGTGCTCAAGACCTCCCCTCCATCACCCTGCAGGAAAGACTTTGGGTGAAAGGGGAGAGGGATTGAGGACAATCCAGGGGACTTCCCTGAGGTCTGTAAGTGGAAGAGGATTCTCTTCTCTCCCTGCTCCATAGAATAAACACCAAGAGGGCCAAACAGGCCAGGGAGCAGGCCGCGGAGAGAGCAGGATGCACAGGTCTAACTTGAGAGATGAAGAAGGGATTGAGGCTCACGTGTGGCTCAGCCCGGCATGCCAGCAGAGAAGGCCAGAGACAAGCTCACCCCCAGCAGTCCTGGCTAGAACGAGTTGTGCATTTGCCTATAATGCCCTCCTCACCAGAGAAGTAGCACAGCCACGAAGCCCAGGGGCATCGTGCCATGGAAAGCTGCTGACTTCAGGGGAGATAGGGCCGGCCATGGCGTTTCTTGGCGTAGTAATTAGAACTTAGGGTTAATGCCACAGTTTTCCTGAGAACACATCAGTGCAATTATAAAGCATATCAATGGGGCAGTGATGATTCACTCTGCAAAGAATCTAAACAAACTAGTCCTTTCTAATTCCCATTACAGCTTTTCATGAAGGGAGGCATACATGTTTTGTGGTTGAGGAAAAAGAATGCCTATCACCAGCTCTTACGTGCAGTAACTTATCTGTTAGTTTGTGAAGTGATCAAACCCCTTCTGGGAGACAGCCTGAACTGGAGAAAGGGAAACAAAATTGCACCTCAGCTAACATAATGGCCGCACTGGTAAATCTGAAACAAGGAGCTCAAGGGGTTTGAGAGCACCAGATTGGATTATGAAAATTTCACGGGTTAATTGATGAAAACTTGGTCCTTTAAAAAAGTGTATAACTCCGGGGTGCCTGGGCGGCTCAGTTGTTAAGCGTCTGCCTTCGGCTCAGGTCATGATCCCAGTGTCCTGGGATCGAATCCCCCGTCGGGCTCTCTGCTCAGCAGGAAGCCTGCTTCTCCCTCTCCCACTCCCCCTGCTTGTGTTCCCCCTCTCACTGTGTGTCTCTCTGTCAAATAAATAAATAAAATCTTTAAAAAAATTAAAAATTTTAAAAAAATTAAGAAGTATATAACTCCACAAAGGAAAAGACTGATAGGTGTAATGGCATAAAAAATCTTCTGAATTCATACATACACATGTGCACACACAAATCCACCAGAAATAAAATTAAAAGCCAAATAGTAAATCAGGAAAAAAATCTTGCAACCTAGAACACAAAGGTTTACTTTATTTAATATATAAAGAGCTTTCATAATTCAATAAGAGAAAGGTGAACACTAATAGAAAAATGAGCAATTTATTAAAAAATAAATAAGAATCATCAATAATCAGAGATACAACTGAAATAAATAAGAGATGAAATTCTTTCCTGTCAGGCTGAAAGATGAAAAAAGAATTAAAGATACACCACAGATGAGGCAAGGAGTGGAAATTTTCACACACGCCGGCCAAGTTTGACAAATTCAAAATTTTAAATGCATATATCCCCTTTGACTTATCAACTTCATTTAGAGGAAAGCACCCCAAATAACCATGAATGTGAGAAAAGATTTAGCTATAGAAAACATTTATTATAACATTGTTAATAAAATATATAAAAGAAACAACCTAAATGCTCCAAATTGAGGATTTAAATATATTATATTTTAAGAACAGCCATTTACTACTAGGATACAATGCAGTCTTTAAAAGTGGTTATTTAAAGGGGGCACCTGGGTGGTGCAATCAGTTAAGCATCCCTGACTCTTGGTTTCAGCTCAGGTCGTGATCTCATGGCTGTGAAATCGAAACCGGTGCTGGACTCCGTGCTTAGTGTGGAGTCTGCTTGAGATTCTCTCCCCCTCTCCCGCTGCCCCTCCCCCCACATGTGTGCGCTCTCTCTTAAATAAATCCTTTTTTAAAAAGTGATTATTTTAAAAGGGTGATTTCATCTATGTTGACCACGTTGTAATATAGTTCTAAATATATAATTTTATGTAGTATCCATATCTATATATGTATATATGGAATGCTCCTCTGAGTAAAGTCATTTAGTTCGGAGATTGGGATCTAAAAATATGTAAATATATGATAGATAGGTATAGATATAGTTAGATAGAATATCAGAATAATATTCTATCAAATACTAACACTTATTTCTATGTTTGTGTTAACTCACTTATGCTGCTTGTTTTTCTTCCAAATGCTTTGTAAAAATTACTTTATATGCAAGGGGAAAAAATACAACCATTTCAAAAACACAGAATGCACATGTGGACAAATATCCTTGAGGTGGAAGCATCCCTTTTGGTCACTGAGGATTTGCAGAGTAAGCAAAAGAAGTCCACAATGAATCACTTAGAATTAGAGTAGCCATATAATTTATCACCAAAACCAGGACACTTTTGAGACTGAAAGGACAAGCTATTAATAATTTTGTATAATCCGGGACTCCCCAGGCAAACTCAGCCATGTGCTCATCCTACTTAGGATGAAAAATCTGTTTAACTTGCCTTTGAAAACAACCCAGAGTTGGAGTATTAGAGTGAACCACGAACACAGAGCTCCCTTTTATCAGTACAGTCGGGTGCCATTTCTAAACATGCCAGCCAGATGGTTAAAGAATCTTGAAGAGTTCAAGTTTCTCACCTGATGAGCTCCTATCCACAGAGCCCTCATTTTAGAGATTCGTTCTTGACAAAAGGTATTTCTCAAAGAATTATGCCACTTGCCGAAGAACACACAGTATTATACTCAAGTTATCTCATACTGTAGATTTTAATCTTGGAAACATTGTGTAACACTTTCAAACCCTTCCTGATTCCAAATCCCCTTGTGACTTGCCTATTTTCCACTAAGAGCTCTGTTGTAGGGAATTATTGTTTATTTTATTTATTTATTTTTTTAAAGAATTGTCTTTGTTTTTTTTTTTTAATATTTTATTTATTTATTTGAGACAGACAGAAATAGTGAGAGAGAGCTCGAGCAGGAAGAAGGGGGAGAAGCAGGCTCCCCGCGGAGCAGGGAGCCCGATGCGGGGCTCGATCCCAGGACCCCGGGATCATGACCTGAGCCGAAGGCAGAGGCTTAACCATCTGAGCCACCCAGGCGCCCCGGGAATTATTGTTTATTGACTTGAGGCTCTCACTTAAGGCCACTCTCCCTCATGCAAACTCTGCCCACGGGCTGTTCACGTCCTCCCCCAACCCCCCAACACCATCTTTCCCAGCCCAGCTCAAATTTCTCCTCTGCCCCAAGCCCTCCACTGCCACAGCAGCAACCCTGGCCTGGCATTTATCATCTGCACATCGGAACAGCCCCTTCTCAAGGGCTAGCCTGTTCTCCAATCACCGACTACACACACATCTCTCCCCACCCCTGGTGAAAGCAACTACTCAGTCTATGCGACCCGGCGCAGGGCCAGGCCGGGCCAGTCTGTCAACCTCTCTCCAATTATGAAGAGTGGCTTGTTTCCAATTATGAAACAAGGGTTGCAATTCCTTTAGATACCCCACCTCCCACCCAAACTTGACTATTTACTAGGCATTAGAAGAGACTTTTTTTTTTTTTTTTTGCTTAGCCAGAGTCTGCGAATGCCAACGTATTTGCATAGGTGGAAAAATTAAAGACTTCTCAACTGAGGCAATCGGTGAGGCCTTTCCCCCCTAAAAGCACCATGAAATGGAACACACTAGAGATTCAGAACCAAGTCGGAACAGAGAGTAGTGTCGTGTGTTATAAAGATGGTTACGTCGCCACAAGGGCACAAGGGATGAGAGCTCAGACAGGTTCTGTTAACACATAGGATACTATCACTCCCACCTTACAGTATTTTACTTGGATTTGATGCTCCCTGTATGGGGCCTACATGGAGCACGTCAGCTGATCAATGCTCCAACATTTGCCCTCACTCTCCTAAGAGTCCGGCACCTGCCATTTCTTGGCATTGATCACACACTAGGAGACATACGTTGCTAAATCAATCATGGGTCAATCCATAATTGAAACGACACTCTTTGCACCTCCTGCTGCCAAATTTATAAACTGATATACATGTCAATGTCTCCTCCTCCAAGCCAAGCTTAGGATGACTTAAACCGTAACAGAAGTATGAACAGCCAAATTTAGATAGCAGGATTGTTCTATTTATTCCATCACGCAAGGCACTCTATTTCCCACACAGCTCCCAGCTGAACTGCTAACATACAGAGAGTCATCAATAACCACCTTCTTTGCTGCTGGTCCATCTAGCACTTTCATGAGCTTTAGGGAGAGGCGTACTTTCTTGAGGAAACTTTACTTCTATTAGAAAATTGCTTCATGGTCCTGATTTTGTTCGAACAAGCCACTTTTGTGCCATCTGCCTAGAAAACTGTCACAATAAATCTATGTCTGTCCTGTGAATGGTGCTCCTTTAAAAGTGGCACAGTTGTGCAGTGTACAACCTGTGCAATGGCTGAGGCCAGGTGTTTGATAACTTTGGAATATAAGAAACCAAAGGGAGGGCGCCGTGCTTTACTTCCACTCTGTGCCTCACTTTTATCATCCGTAAGTTGGGAATAATAGGAGCTATCTAGCATGGGTGTCTTAGCCCTGATCAACGTTCCCATTAGAGTAGGTAAGCCATGGTCTGTAAGGGATTCAGAGAGAAAGAGGCGACCACATGACTTGATTATTGCATAAGAACTATATTCATTTCCTTTGATTCTACAAATTCACCCAATAACATAATTTGGCTTTCATATATTGAAAGGACAAAGACCTTGGGTTTAACGCGTAGTGATGGATGACGGCTCTCACAGCCCCGCCACACTCTTACTGGGTTTCTGTGTGAGGAAAGAAGCCCACGATGACAAAGATTGCTGGGGGTTAGGGGTTCATTCTCTGGAAATGAAAAAAAAAGAAAGAAAACTAGAAATTAGTTGCCCTCCATCAGGGTTTCTGACTCTTATCACTATGATTTGGGGCTGGATAAATCTTCCCATGCATCTGAAGGCAGGATATTTACCGGCATCCCCGGCCTCTACCCACCAGATGCCAATAGTAAACACCAGCCCCAGTCAGGACAACCAAAAATGTCTCCAGCCATTGCCAAATATACTTGGAGTGAGGAGGGGAGGCAGCGAAATTATCCCTGGTTGAGAAACACTGGCCTACATGGAACTGTAAATTTATAGCCTCAGTATCATTCTTGGGACGTAGTAATCTATGGTTTTTTCTTTTTTTTTTAAAGATTTTATTCATTTATTTGAGAGAGAGAGAGCACATGGGGGGGGTGGTCAGAGGGAGAAGCAGACTCCCTGCCGAGCAGGGAGCCCGATGCGGGACTCGATCCCGGGACTCCAGGATCATGACCTGAGCCGAAGGCAGTCGCTTAACCGACAGAGCCACCCAGGCGCCCAGTGAAACTTTATTTATTTATTATTTTTTTAATAAAGATTTTATTTATTATTTGACAGAGAATGAGAGAGAGAGAGCACATGAGAGAGAGGAGGGTCACAGGGAGAGGCAGACTCCCTGCCAAGCAGGGAGCCCGATGCGGGACTCGATCCCGGGACTCCAGGATCATGACCTGAGCCGAAGGCAGTCGCTTAACCAACTGAGCCACCCAGGCGCCCGGGACGTAGTAATCTAAAATAAGCTGGCCTCCAAACAACAGAGACCTGGGCTTTACTCTAAGTTCTGCAGCGATTATTTTATGAACTTAAAGATACCAGGCTTCTGTCAACCTCTCTCATTCCAGTTATGAAACGAGGGTTGCAATTCCTTTAGATACCCCACCTCCCACCCAAACTTAACTATTTACTAGGCGTTAGAAGAGACCTTTTTTTTTTTTTGCTTAGCCAGAGTCTGTGAATGCCAAGGTATTTGCATAGGTGGAAAAATTAGGTGTCATATAAATATAACTCAAACTCTGGCCTGTCATATAAATATAACTCAAACTCTGGCCTGTCTAATATAAATATAACCCAAACTCTGGCCTCTCATTTTCAGGATTTCCTCCTTTTGAGGGTATTGGGCTGGGGCTAGAAGAAAGGCGTTAGGGACTGCTGGGGGCTGTCCCCTGCTCATTTTGTGCCTGGCCACCTCCCAGGGTGCGGCGACTGCCTTCTTCTCTCAAATAATGGAACTGCTACCACACAGGACTGGCAGGAAGTAAAGCCAGCAACTTGCAATCTTCTATCTATGGCTCCCATGTAAGTGTAAGCCCCTGATTCAATTTCCCACAATGCCGCTACCTAAGACCAGGCCATTTAAAACCTTGAGGGAAGCAAAAGAAAAGACAACACAGAAAACCTTATGACTGGTTACTGGGTTTGAACGATTCCTGACTCATAGCTAGGTCATCATCCCAGAAGGGGTCCCCTACTGGACACTACCTGGCCCGGCTCCTGGCCCATGAGAGGCTCTAACCTACCTGCTCCCCACATGGGGGGAGCTCAGCCCTCATCCCAGATCTGCTCCCTCCCTCTGCTTCAGCCTCTAGTGCTCATGACCCCTTCTTCTCACCCTGGGATGACTGACAGACGGGAATATCCCCATAGAGTCTCAACCACTAACCACAGGGGTTGGCCTTTTTAGATAGTTGGAAGGACAATCTCTCAATAATTCATTTTCCTTGGGCGCCTGGGTGGCTCAGTTGGTTAAGCGACTGCCTTTGGCTCAGGTCATGATCCTGGAGTCCCAGGATCGAGTCCCGCATCGGGCTCCCTGCTCAGCAGGGAGTCTGCTTCTCCCTCTGACCCTCCTCCCTCTCATGCTCTCTGTCTCTCTCACAAATAAATAAAATCTCAAAAAAAAAAAAAAATTAAAAAAAGCAATTCATTTTCCTAAATCTGAGATATTTGGTTTGGAAAATCACCTTGGGGGAGGCTTTCCCCATGAGTCCAAGCTGGCTGTAGCCCTTGGCCCAAGCTTTATGGTAACCATGAAATGGGCATGAGGTCAGGTTTCCAATGATCTTCCTCACATGGGCCGGTCTCCGTCTTGAGATGTCCCCATGACAACTGTTGAACAATGACACCTATAACACACTTTTCAGGAATAAAAAATACTTCCCAAGAGATAGAGTACTGTGGTCTGAATGATTGTGTTCCCCCATAAATTCATATGGTTGAAATCCTACTCCTGAAGGAAATGGTGTCAGGAGGTAGGGCCTTTGGGGCCTGGCGGTGGGGGAAGAGTGGGTCGTGAAGGTGGAAGCCTTATCAAAGAGACCCTAGGGAGCTAGCTCGCCCCTTCCACCATGTGGAGACATGGTAAAAAGGTGCCATCTACGAACCAAGAAGCCCTCACTGAACACGGCATTTTCCAATGCCATGGTCCTGGACTTGCAGCCTCCAGAACTGTGAGAAAGACAATTTTGTTGTTTATAAGCCCTTCAGTCTGTGGTAATTTGTTACAGCAACCCAAACAGACCAAGACAGAGGATTCTCAGTCCATAGTGGAAAAGAAACATTTTTTCCCCGACACACCAGCAAAACATATTATAAAACAAGAGCAGTTAAAACTGTTAACTTGGTATGGAAAAGACAGGCCAAGCCATGGAACAGAAAAGAGAGCTTAGAAACAGACCCATGTATTTGGGAAGTGAGTGTATGACTGATCTCTATGGAAAGAAAGGCTAAGCTATTCAATATATGCCTGGGGAAAACTGGTAACTGGGAAAAGATCAAAAGTTAAATTTTTACCTCAGATCATTAACCAAAAATATCTAAGAGCTAAATGTAAAAACAAAAACCTGTAAAGCATAAAGAAAAAATATAAGAAAAAATTCTGTGACCTTGGGGGAAGAGGTCTTCTTAAGCAAGACACAAAACACAAAAAGCCTCAAGGAAAAATCTAATACACCTGACTACAACCAAATGAAAAAAAAAAAGTGTATAGAAAAGATGCCACACATGAGGTTAAAAGAAGACAAGCATCAAGCTGGAAAATTACATTATTTTCAAACAGACAAAAGCTCTCAATCTAGAATGTATAGAGAATTCCTAAGAATCAATAAAAAGATCTGAAAATGCCAATAAGAAATCATCAAAAGGTACCAACAGCAATTTGCAGAGTAAAAATACAATGGACATAAGAACGAATGCTCAAAAATATACCAGAAATGAGGGAAGTGAAAATTAAACAAGATATGTTTTTACCCTAATATTGGCAAAATTAAAATGTCTGAAAACGTTGGGTAGGAATTAGGGCATGAGGCAATGGGCCCATTCCTATGCTGCTAGTGGGAGCATGAATCAGTCAGCTACTTCAGAAGACAATTTGGCAGAACTATGAAAATTTAAAATGCGCATACCCAGCAATTCTACTTTGGGGTAGAAATACTCCCTCATGCCCAGGAAGCAGATCTAAAAATAAAGATGTTGACCACTCTGTTTTTTGTAAAACCAGAAACCTCAATGTCTATCACTAGGACAACAGACAGACTCCAGACCATTATATGGAATAGTATGCAGCAGTTTAAAAGAAGAAGGTATTTCTGCTTATAATGACATGCAATCGCATGTGTGAAAAAAGAAAATTGCTGCAGAAAAATATCCACAAAATGGTCTGTTGCACTGTCAATCCTGTTTATGCTCATGCAAGGCTTCTTTCTCAACCAGGGATAAAACACATCTCTCTACAAAATGACGCTGCTCATGTTTAAAAGAAAATAAGAACACACATGTGGCAATATCATCTATGCCTGTGATGATAAATATAGACAGTAGGTAAATGTATAGAGAATGGTTTGGAAAACTGCCTTCAGAGTTGGAGGCATGGGAGGATCTGGGGGCAGGGACGTGTCCACGTTTGAAGGAAATACTCAAAGGGAATTTTCTCCTTATCACTACCGTTTCACTATCTCATGGGAACACATTCATATGTAACCTTTAGAATATAATATTAAATTGCTTTTTACAAAAGACAATAAACTGTTTTTGGAGGGAGGAAGTCATTTGCAGAGACCCCACTTGGCTTACTATTAGGACAACTATTTTCATTGCTGTGCAAAAGCAGTTTTGCCTCCAAGCACGTGGGATTTTGCAGTTCCTTGGCAGAACAGAAAAGTCTTAAAGGGCCTTCTCCAGAACAAAGGGATATGCGCCCTACCCTGAAGTCCACATCAGATGAAGTTTCAGGCAGAAGACTGCTGACACAAGTCTCTACCAACTGATGCGGGACAGCAGGCCCATAGGAAGGAACAGGAGCTTGGGTTTCCTTTCTAAGTAGGATGGTCAGAAGCAACCACAGGAGCCCTCCTAGCATCAGAGGTCGGCTTGTTTCTGACTAGCCGCTGTTGTCTACACAACACATTGCAGCTAAAATAAGAATCAGCAGGGCACCTGGGTGGCTCAGTCGTTAAGCGTCTGCCTTCGGCTCAGGTCATGATCCCAGGGTCCTGGGATCGAGTCCCACATTGGGCTCCCTCCTCAGGGGGGAGCCTGCTTCTCCCTCTCCCCCTCCCGCTGCTTGTGTTCCTGCTCTCGCTATCTCTGTCTCTGTCAAATAAATAAATAAATAAAATCTTTAATAAAATAAAATAAAATAAAATAAAATAAGAATCAGCAAACATTTACAGTGGTCCGCTGTGCACCAGGCCCTAGGCTGGGGGCTCCATACCCTGAATCTCACTTCATCCTCACAATGATCTGAAGAGAGGAACCTTGGTAGCCATTTAACAGATTGCAAAACTGAGGTTGGGATGGATGAAGAAAGGTTTTCAAGCAAATGACTGAAGAGCGATTCTCATTTACCACCTGCCGATCTCAAGCCCCTGCTCTGGCCCCAACCCCGCACCGCCTCGCCAGCTATATGAACAGGTGAGTTTGGAGGGGTTGGGGGGGGCGGCTTTGCTCCAATTAATAAGTGCCCATGAGTCTTAAGTTTGTCTATATTTATATTCAGGTGAAGGGCCAAAAGTGATTTCTACGACAATGCCAAAGAGACGCTATCTTTTCTCCTGCCTCACCCCTGAAGAAGAGCGATGGACAGAAATGGGGCAGGCTCTGCCACGCTCAGGGGAGCAGAGACCTCCTTGGCCTGCAGCAGCAGAGGGGTTCCAGGGAGCCCTGAGAGAGCAAAGTCCCAGATGAGTCTGCCCGGGCTGTCAAGGCAGCTGTCCCTCAACACCATGCATTCCCGTGTTGGACTTTTCTGCCAGTCAGAATGCAAATTGCATGTTTTTGTAGTTCTGTTTATCACTAGAGTCCCTGTTTGTTTGGATCAGACACATGGCTAGGGCCTTATACTGAAACCAATACCCCAAAGCCGCAAAGCCTGGAATTCCTATTTTCTTTCCTACTCCCGTTGCTACTGGGGGTCTTTTCTCCCGGTCCCCTTTGATCCAGCGACATGTGAGGGTCAGGGAAGAGGCAGGTAATCTTGTCTAACAAGGCAAGGGAGACAGCACACCTGCCCTCCAGATGCTGTGAGCTCTTACAAAAGGTAACAATGTATGTAACAAATTCCCCCCCCCCCAATTACAATGCTCAGAGAGAGTGGGTTTGGGAAATAAATTTAGAGAGAAGAGTGGCAGATGGGATAGATGGATTCAATTAAGACAAAGAACATCAAACAATTCCAGGGATGCCTCATTCTAATGGAATGTCATTTTCTCCTCTCCAGGAAGCTCCCAACAACAGTCTAGGTAGGAAGTAGGCTGCACACACAGCACCTCGACCCCAGCAGGAGCTTAAGATCCTCAGATGAGAGTGCTAATATTACCTCTTCTCTTCTTTTCAATAAGGAGGTAAAAGCGCATGAATCAGACTAAATGAATGCAGGCTGCGTATTAGATGCACATCTCTCCAGAACCAGGTGTTATTCAAATTAAATAGGTATTTTCTACTGCCATCTCTGTGGAACTCATTTCTTTATTTGGTCTATAGAAGAGTCTCCTTTTTAATTAAATCAACCACTGTTATTTTTCTAAGAAAGATGATAAAACAATAAAAATATTTACACCCCTTTTATCTTCCCAAACATTAATCATGAAGGGAAGAAGGTGTTATACCTTTGCTAGACAGTTTTATCACATAAACATTGTACTAATACGCTTTAAATGATTGTTTTGCGGGTCAATTTATACCTATTAAGAATGTATAAAATTCTTGTTGCCACTAACAATATTTGTAACTCTTTATTACCAAAAGGAATTCCAGTCTGCAATAGATTTGCCGTATGTATAATTGAGATGTAAGTATAGATGTGTATATAATACTTTATATGCACCATGTTGACCCAAATGCTACTCCCGGCTGACCTCAATTTTCATCTAAAGTCAAGTGTAGAAGTCTAGTAGTCTGATGAGCAATGCTTCTGTCCTTCTCTGGCTCCCAGTGGTATAATTTTAATTGACAGCCATGTTCTCCAGTTACTAAGTCATAGGTGGGTTAGAGTTTCACAAAGTTGGTATTATTATCTCTGTAGTCAGTGCAGACACTGGGCAAGGCTGAGGGTAGAAACCGCAATTCTACTGCAGAAGTCTAACTGCAGTAATGCATACGCGTTCTGATTATCAGCGAACAGGCAATGTATCCAACATCTATTTTGTAGAGATGCTAAACCACTTCTAGGTTCCAGCCCCTACTTCACTATGTTACAAACTAAAATGCTCCCAGCTAGAAGGGAATAATATTTAGGCTGTCATATCGGCTTCGGGGTGCTGTGTAGAAATAATCTCTACTTGAGAGACTTGGCTGGGGGCGTAAACTAATATTAAAATACTGGACCACTGCCTTGTTTCTCTGAGACTGAGGTGACCTGACTCCTCAGGATGATAAGCCACCGTTGGTTTTTTGGGTGGTTTAAAATGGCTCCTGAGAGCGGAGAATTTTCTGGAAGCTTACAACCACTGGGCTTGAGTCCCTTCATCACACTACTCTCCACACACCTCAAGGATGGCGGGGTTGTAAGGGCCCCAGTGTGACAGCACCACAATCAGTAAAGACTTGTTTCCAACAGTTATATCATGACCTTGTCATGGGTGAATTCTTTCCATAAAGTAGTGATTGAGTTTAAATAGCAAAAAAACTTGAGTACCCAGAGGTAAAGGTAAATTATAAAACTCAGCATGTAGGAGATACTAGAGTCAACCGGTCCCACCAAGCTGGCAAGGATGATACACAATTCAGACTCAAATGAGGCTCAAATGAGGACCAAGGAACAGTGCTCAGACAACATTGCTTTGTTATCTAATCCCTTTATATGCAAACCATTCTGTATTAGTTATGTATTCTTACGTAACCAGTTATTCCAGAATTTTCTCAACTTAAAACAACAAACACCAATTATCTCATAGTTTAGGGGGCGTCAGGAATCCAGGAATGACTTACCTGGGTGCCTCTATCCCAAGGTTTCTCACACACGTGGGCCAGGGCTGTGGTCTTGTCTCAAGGCTCCACTGGAGAAAAATATATTTCCAAACTCATTCACGTGGCTATTGGCAGGATTCAGCACCTCATGGGCTGTTGGACCAAGGGCTCAATTCCTCACTGACTGTTGGCCAGAGGCCTCCCCCGGTTTCCTGCCACCTGTGCCTCTCCATAGGGCAGCTCACAAGATGGCAGGGGGGCTTCCAGTGAGAGCAAGAGTGAACAAGATAGAATCCACAGTCTTTTTGTGAACCAACCTCAGAAGTGACATCCCATTTGTTTTGCTATATTCGATTTGTTAGTGGCAAGTCCCTTGGTCCGGCCCACACTGAAGGGAGGGGATCACACAAGGACATGAATACCAGGATGTGGGAATCACTGGCATCATTTTAGAGGCTGCCTACCACATCTTCCCTTGCATGCACAATACAGAAATAGACACGAAAAAGTGGAAGGAAAATCAGAAAGCAGGAGGGGAAGGGAAAATGTTCCAGGATCTAATTACCTAGGCCTCTGAGCTCTCTCTCCCCCCAAATCCAGCCATACAACATACCTTCTGATGAGGCTCTCTTCACAGAGTCTTTCATACCTGCCCCCTCCTCTCCATCTGCATGGGACCACCAAAGTTCATTTGGCCTTCACTTCTTCACACACACACACTGCAGCACTAATTCTAATCTGCTTCCATATCCAGTAAGTCCTGGGCACCACAGCCTTTCCAAGTCACCCTTTCTACTTACCCTTATGCACCAGAAAGCCCCTTTAGTGGCTCCCCACTGTCAAACAAAACCCAAACTCTTTAGGTTGCCCTTCAGTGCCTTCCATAATTTGACCCAGCCATGACTATACTTCCAAACCCCCAATAATAACCCACCATCCCAAGTAAACCATGTTCAACCCCCCAAACACACCACACTTGTGCTCAGCTTGAAGCCTCCATTAATACCGTCAATCCCCTTCCCTTGGCAAGACCAGTCGTCACCTTACCATGATAAATCCTCCCCAATTTCTAAGGGACAGAGCAAACCCTATCTTCTCTGTGATACATTTTCTGGTCATTCCAAACTACAGTTTAGTTCCTCTTATGATTAGGCACAGCTCTGAGAGACCCTACCATTCACTGCCTTGGCCAGTCACTGCACACTTGTGTTGTTTTTCCAAGGAGTTGATAAATTTCACACCTTCCTTCTTCCATAGAGACCATCAGACTGCATCTCCACAAGGGACTAGGTCTCATTTGTCTTCCTCTGTGGAAGGCACTAGTCCATGACAGGTAATATTTGTGGAAAAGGGATGGATGGATGGATGGATGGATGGGTATTTGGAAGGAAGTGTCAAGCACAGTGTCTAGCATATCTTAAGAGGTCAAAAAGTAATACATCTTTGTTAATACCACCAATTCTTAAAATGAGAATTTTCCACTCACTGGCATCTCAGCCACTTAGTGGTTCCTATGTAGAAACCCTTCCAAAGACAGCAGAGGTGAATCAAATTTGTCTGGGTCAAGCCCATTCCCACAAATATCACAACCAAAGACCAATCCATAGCTCCTCCTTCATTGCCCATCCTAACCCTGGCTTTGAGGTACAGGATGCCAAATGCAAGGGCATCAGATAGATGGCACAGCCGGGACAGAACTCAGTCAGTACGGAGCAACTTCAAATCATTGTGCTTCAGCCACGGGGCAGAAACAAAAGCGGTAAGAACTAAAAGGGTACTGGGGAAAATGACAAATAGTTCCATTGTGGGGGAGTGACCATATATTTTCGGTAATTCCTAGGAAACAAAAGGATTCAAAGAGAGAAAACAAGAAAGAGATACCAGAAGACCTTCTAAGGCCTTTGTTGCCCACCCCTAGGGAGAGGAGGCGAAATCTCAGCTAAAGCATCAAACATCCAGAATTCAGAAGAAATCGAACGCTTCCTTTCTAGCTGGCTAGAGCAGTTACGCCAGGAGTGAATGCTCCCAGGAGTCAGATGCCTGGCCCTAGGTTGCAGGTGCTAATCCGAGCCACCCTCGCATCACGGGTAGGGAGGCTGGAAACTGCTACAGGGGCTTGGCCCAGTAAGCGGCATCTTCCGTGCGGTGAATGTGCTCTCCCGGAATCGTGGTCCTGGAGCAAGGTCCGCGCAGTGGTTCCCGGAGAACCCGAGACACGCGTCGCGCAGAGCATCTGGGGGCACCGCGGCCCTGAGTTTTGAGCTTTGCAATGTCCCGCAGCCTGACTGGGCTGGGTAGGCAACTGCTCTCGCCCCAAACTCACCTGCTTTTTAGAACCACTTCCATCTACCCATGGGTCTCAGCTCCCAAAGGCATCCGCGGAATCCTCCACGGTCCCAAGGTCCACCGTGACAGGAAAGAAAGGGAGAAGGGAGTGGTGGCTGGGAGGAGAGGTCATCACCAGGGTCCCTCCCCGGCTTGGGATGCTCGTAGGGGGAAAGCCCTGCCGGGCTCCTCCGCACTGGGCCGCGGGGGGTCTCCGCAGGGGGTCTCCGCAGGGGGTCTCCGCGGGGCGGGGGGGGGGGGCGCCTCACCGTGGACGACAGGGAGCCGGCGAGGGAAGGACACGCTGGAAGGGCTGCATGCAAAAAACTTTCCGTCGTCTGGCGGCCACTCTGCGGGGAAGACCTCCCCGCCTACGGCCCCCGGGTCGTGCCTCTCCCCGGCCAGCCCCCCGGCCCCCGCCCCGCACGCCCCGAGCGCCCCGGTCCCTGCGACGCGGGCTCCGGCCGCGGGCGCACGGGGCGGCGGTGGCGGCGGCGCCGCAGCACCTCCGCGCCCGCGCGCGCCGCAGCCTCCGGGCCCCGGCACGCGGCGCTGGCCCGGCGCGCGGCCCCGCCCCCGGCGGGCAGGCGGGCGGGCGGCGGGCGGGCAGGCGGGCGGGCGCGCGGGCGCGCGGCGAGCTGCAGGCGCCTCTCTGCTGCCTCTGGCGGCCGCGCGCCACCGGCCGAGAGCAGCGGGCCCCGGGCGCCGAGCGCCGGCTCCTCCTCCTCTCTCTCTCCCTCCCCTCCTCCGCCGCCTCCCCGCTCCCTCCTCCCGTCCCTCCCTCCCTCCCCCTTTCAGAGCACTCAATGTCGGAACGTTCCGAAGATGACGTCGGAGCGTTCTCGAATCCCGTGTCTCTCGGCTGCTGCTGCCGAAGGAACAGGGAAAAAGCAACAAGAAGGAAGAGCAATGGCGACACTGGATCGCAAAGTGCCCAGTCCGGAGGCGTTTCTGGGCAAACCCTGGTCCTCCTGGATCGACGCCGCCAAATTACACTGCTCCGACAGTAAGAACCCCACCGCCTCCTCTTCCTTTTATTATCCTGTAACCTTTCCATTCACCTAGAGCCACTGGGAAAAAGTGTGTGTGTGAGAGAGAGAGTGGCCCCCGGTGTCCTCCATGCTTCTCCCTCTCTCTCTAAATAAATACACACAGAGACAGATCATCAATGCACAGAGAGAGGCCCTGCTGCCAGGGCTGGCTGTCTGTCTGTCTGTGCCCGGCTCCCCGTGGCAGCCCGCGGGGTGGGCTTTCACAGCCCCACGGTGTATCTGTTTAAAAGGCTACTCTGTTGCTGCTTGCATAGTTTTTTTGGTACCTATCTGGGCCAGGTAGATGGCAATCCGGACTTGGGAGAAAATGTTGCATTGTCAATTTTTGAAAGATTTTTCATGTACAGTATTTATATTGATCTGTTTGCAAATAAACACTCTCTCCCCCCTTGACTTTGGTTTTCCCCCCCTTTTTGATCTTTTTTTCCTCATTTTCTTTTCTCCTTTTCTTTTTCATCTGCAGATGTAGATTTAGAAGAGGCTGGAAAAGAGGGTGGAAAAAGCAGGGAGGTTATGAGGCTTAATAAAGAAGGTAAGTGAGCTACTGGCATTTTAGTGTTAGCATGTGGCAGAATCTTCACCGGATTTCGACTATAATGTGAATTGTTCTGCTGGGTACAGAGTGACTAAGGCTTGTCAAAAATCGAGCACGCCCAGGTGACTACTGCTTCATGTTAACTTCTTTCAAAGTATAAATACAACTGGGGGGGGGAGAGGGGGGAGACTGTGGAAGGCAGAAGTTTACAGCACTTGAGCCGGAGTCCACATTTGGACCTTCTGATGCATATGTGCCATTCACCTTTGGAGCATCATTGCCAAATGGGGGTGGGGGGTGGGGGGTGTCTTGAAATCTCTGAAATGAGGAGCGGGGCTCCCTTTACCAGCATCCCAGCCTTCCTTGTGGGTACATACACAACAGTTTAATGAGCCCCACATGGTCAGTCATTCCAGCAGCTACTTCTCCACTCTCCACTGAAAACCACTGTACATGGCAGACCTTTGCAGCAAGTTACATTCGGCCCACTTTGTGTTTGGTCATAGATTGTTGTGTGGCGGGCAGGGCTAGGGGCGGCTGTGTGTGCAGCCTCCCCCCCCCCCCCCCCCACCGGTCACACATCTCTGTTTCCCCAGCCTGGAAATATAGTACCTGAAATGGGACACAGTGAGTAGATAGGTCATCCCAGACTGAGGCAGGGATGGGAAGCCACGGCCTGCTGGAACTGGGCATCAAACACACATGGTCGTCATAAATAAATCATATCCTGTTCGCGTTTGCAGGCCTGCCATATGTAACTCTGGCCTATGGGCTTCACATGGAGCAACTCCAGAGGCCACTTTCTGCTGAACAAATGGATGGGTTCATTTGAATTGTGATTTACTAACTGGTGTCTTGTAAACATGGCTGGCTGAAATTGGAGTGGGAGGAAGGCATGAGGGGGCAGAAGAGGTTGGTGGGAAGTGTTGAAGGAGTTCAGCCATCACTAGGCCGTGGGAGCATTGCTCATCCAAAATGAATGGAAAAAAGGCCAGTTAGACTCCAAAGAATGGTCTCCCTCATAAACCAGGATAGCACCCTGTAAGGCAGTTAAAACCTACTTGGAAGCGTTTTGTGGATCACCACCTAAGACAGTCAGTTTTCTGTGCCCAGGGATTTCCTGACCATCCAGTGAGAGGAGAATTTGTGCTTTAGAAAAAGTAGCATGGAGGTTAAAATATTCAAGGACAGTTCTCTAGCATAGTGTTCCTGCTAATTAATCACTTCGGGAACGAAACCTTATTCTAAAGACGTTTGCCTCTAAATATCGTAGTGTGGTCCTGCCATGTGTCTCCAGGATGCACAAGGGAACAATATCAAGTGGACTTCTTACAAGTGGCAGCTTATTGGCGCTAAATGTCCATGCGTGTTGGCAATGGAAAGTATCACTAGAAATTGTTTTTCTTTATAAACTCTTGAAATCTTTAAGAGCTCATGGGACTCCGTTGTCAGACCACTGGCCATGAAAAGGTTTCCACGAAAAAAGATGAGGTTGTGAAAACCTTTAAATAAGTTGAGTAAAGGTCATGGTGTGCCACTGATTGGTACCTCTCAGGCCTGGGTGACAGATTCTGACCATACCGCACAAAATTCATATTCTGCACCCTCCTCCCTGCGTCCATCTCAAAAGACTCTTGTTCTCAGATTCTCTTTGCCTCTTGGGAAATAGATTCTTTTAAGGAAAAATGAAAAGCTCGCCTTTCCTCAGAAGTCACAAGTGGTACATCCTGCTTATTATAGTCTTTGTCCTGTAAAGGTACAAAGATTTAGCTCCTAATTATATGCGTTTGCATTAAGGACACCTACTGTTCAGTGTAACATGCAATTGCTGAGTTCACCAAATAGCCATGTATGGGGTGAAATCTCTTTGTTCGTGGGCCTGGTGGAGCAAGCTTGGGTTAGCAATCCCTGAAGGTCTTCCTGGTATGTGCATACAGTTTTCTTTAGAGGGAGAGGATATAGTAGTAAATATCTATCTATCCCCCCACCACCACCATGGTGAGGAATTGAAGGGTTGAACTGGGATTCTGTGTTGGTATGTTTGGTTGCTGGAATCTCCAGAAACACTGGTTGCATTAGTCTCACCATGGGCCTTCTTGTCGGAGTCACCACGTGGGTGGCCTCCAGATGGATATGTGTTTGTGGATGGGTCTCCAGGACACAAAGTGACCTAGGTGTGATCGTGTTTATCCACGGGTCTGAAATGCATTGATTGGCCATGATGCAGTAGGGAGGAAGCAGGTCTTGAAAAGAAGTTTGGGCTTTAATGGCAGTGAATGAGTTAGGAATTCCAACTGAGAAATCAAGGGATGTGATCCACATTTTAAATATTTTAAATTGTTGTAAAAGAAATATAATGTAAAATTTGCCATTTTAACCATTTTAAAGAGTATAATTCAGTGGTGCTAGGTACATTTACAGTGTTGTACAACCATCATCATCCCTATACATTTCCTGAACTTTTTCATCATCCCAACCAGGAGCCCTGTAGCCATTACATGATAACTCCCCATTGCCTTTCCTCTCAGCCCTGGAAACCTCTGTTCCATCTGCTGTCTCTATGAAGATGCCTATTTTAAATTCTCTCTCTCTCTCCCTCCCCCACTCCTCTTTCTCTCCCTGCCCCCTTTCTCCCTCTCTCTCTGAAATGCAATATTTTTCCCTTTGTGTCTGGCTTATTTCACTTAGTATAACATTTTCATCATTTATCCATGCTGTAGCAGGTGTCACAATTTTTTCCTTTTTACGGCTAAATTATATTCCATGGTGGGTATAGACCGTGTTTTATTTATCCAGCCATCTGTTGATGGGCATTTGGCTTGTTTCCGCCTTTTGGCTGCAGTGAATAACGCTGCTGTGACCATTGTTGTGATATGATATGTTTTATAGACGAAGCTATAAGGGAGGAAAGTTAGGCTGGAAATGCGAAAGAAGAAACATTTTGCCTTCTGCCTCTATCTGGCCACAGCCTCAGAAGACACAGGAAGGACTTGCCGGCGTTTGGAATAGCCTGATTATTGGAATGTGCTTCCTTCTTCATTCCTCATTCCTTTCACCTTTTGTGGCTTCAGTTCTCCACCTGGATGAAATGTTAACCGAATGCTTCAGAGTTTCTGTAGTGAATTCTTCGCATTCATGTTATTATTTCATCCAAAGTTAGTGAAAATCACAGGCAAGAGGACTTTGGCAAACACCCTTGAGCCTTGCCAGATGGTCACCTGGGTTCAGAAGGTGCCGTGAACTCCATGCTTGGAGGTGGTGACATGGGGTTATGCCGAGGGCTGCCTGGAGTGCCAATGGAGCAGGAGAGAGGGCTCTGGGGCAGCTTCCTGAAGTCCCCCTGTATGACCTTGGGAACATCGGCTCCCTTCTCTGGGCCTCTCCTCTCACTTGTAAAGTAGGGTGTGGGATGACACGTCCCCCAGGGTCCCTTTGAGATGGCTGACCCTGACTCTCTCTACTGAATGTACCTCTATTTGAGATCCAGTCATACCACCCAGGCTGTTTTTAAAGAAACAACAGCAACAAAATCAAGCCCTCACATTAAAAATATCTTAACTAACTACTACACACTGGGTCTGTTTTCTCATTTTATAATCTCTTGGTGGCAAACATCACCACATCTCCTACACAAGCAAATAGTTTGTGAAGAGTATGTGGCCTTTAGGAGTCTAAGAATACAGAGGGTCTGAGTTCAAAACCCAGGCGCATGCGTTCCCCTGAAGTGGAGAATAAGTGGACCTCAGTCAGCCTGGACCAGTGCGGCACTGAGATTCCTTAAGGCGTGGGGGGTCCCAGAAACCTTATTAGTCTAAGATGTGAAATTCATCTGTGAGAGAAAATTCCAAGGAAGCCCATTCATCTAGCTAACCTTTTAAAATAATTTTCTCTCTCTAGTTTCATAGATTTATCTGAAGACTTTTTTCCAGCTAATTGGGAAAAAGCTCTGTGATTTAGAAGGATGGTCTTCTTTTCTCATTGCCTCACCTGAACTTTTTTTAAGGATGTCAGTTCATAAATCGGGAACAGGGTGCATATGGCTCAAAATGGAGATGCTAACAGGGTTGTGAGGATTGACTGAGGTAATACAAAAGGACCCAGCACACAGTAAGCACATAATGTTTGCCTTTATTCTTTTTTTAACTGTTATTATATCATTATCACTTTTTAATGAAGCCAGTCCTAGAACACTTTATTATTATAATTAACTAGGACTTTCAACTACCCAGTGACGAATGGAAGAGAGATCCTGTATCAGAAATTTCATTTTTAGAGTAAACCATGTTATCATGATTTTATAAAGCTAGTGATTTTTAAAAAACCGATTACTATGACATCTTTGTGTTTCATGGGGCGCAGTTAATATGTAGTCATTGATAACTTTTATCAGAAGTTAGAAAATATACTTAGGCAGTTTCGGGCCTATGGCTAAGGAGGGTTTACAGCGCTCTCTCGGGGGACTGCTGAGATGTAGAGAATAATTTAAAAAATGATCGATAAGTTGTTTTATCTGGTCACTGAGACAAGAAAGACCTCCGAAGATCCTTGTTTGGGTCTTTTGGAAGCCTACGCTGGTTTCTCTGGACATTTGTCTGTGTTTTAATGTTCCCAGATGTTGTGATTTGATGGAGGTAAACCTGCGGCATGCTTCCAGTTTGGAAACTGTTCTGGGGCCAGTTAAGGTCTTGCCACGATGGTAAGAGGTTGCTGCTGTCCCCTGAGATGCTGGCAGAATGGGGCTGGAACGCCGGAGGAAGCCGGGAATGTGGGAACGTGTCCAGCTCAGGTTTAGGAGTCTTGCAGTTGTGGCTGGTTGGGAGCAAACTGGAGGCAAAGATGGCCACTGACCTGGGAAGAGTGAGGTGTTCTTAAAAGCCAAGCCAGGGAAGCCAGCGACAAGTGGTGGAGATTTATGGGAATCTGCGGGCGGCTTCCCTTTGTCATTATACAGACAACTCCGTATCTATGCTAATAGGAGATGGGAAGACACCAAGTCCACAGATTACACAGATAAACCTCATTTTTGCCATTAATTTCAACTTCCTTGTCCATTAAGCCTACCTGCCTCCCCTTTGGCTAACAAGCAGCAACATTTGTTCGCTTTGGCGTTTCATTACCGTCTCTCTCGTCTCGCCCAGCCTTTGGGATGAAAGGACAGGAGAGACGGAGTGGCCTCCAGGTGGTAGGGAGGCAGGCTGGAAAGGAGGAGAAAGGCTTGGAGAATGAATAAGCTTTGTAGTTGCCTCCAACTGATGGGGCCGGGGGGGCAGGGGGTGGGGCAGGACGAAGACTGCAAAGCCGAGAGAGAGAGAGAGAGAGAGAGAGAGCGAGCGCGAGCGTTTTCAAAGCCATCTAGTTTGGAAAACAGAAAGCTTCTAAAATGAGTGTCTCTTTATACATACAAGCATTTCCATGTGCCCGGGTCTTCATGTGGAGAAAATGTGGTTCTGGCTGCTTCCAAAACAGGAAGTGAGGGTGGGCACACTTTGAAACGCTGTATGTGAATTTGGCTTCGAAGCACAGTTTGCTGTGCTGGATTCTCATCATATGTCATTCTACACGAATCCTTTTTTTTTTTTTTTTTAATCTCTAGCTGTCGACTTTCATACACATACAGCCATTCGAATGCTTCGTATTTTCTTTAATAATGTTCACAGGTTGCAAAATCCAAAAGGGTATGCCGTGAAAAGGAAGTCTCCCCCCGCCCCCCGCCCCCGGCTGCTTCCAGTAGCTTCATACACGGTTTTTTCTTCCCGCTTCCCCCGGGTGGGTGATAGCATCCTGGAGTGCAGCCTGGTGTCTCGCCATGACCGCTCGTCTTACAGAGTGGTCCGCGTCCGTTCGTAAGGAGCTACCCCATTTGCTCTTTGGTGCCTGCCTAGTGGGATGATCATTTAAGCCCCTGAGTGTCTTGCGTAGCTGTGAATACCCGCTCCTGCTTTGTTGGCCTCCCGGAGCCCTGGAGGCTGAATGAGCTCTCACAGCGTGCCAGCCCTGGGCTAGGCCTGGGGGACAGCAGTGAAAAAGCACAGCCTGCCTCATGGCGCTTCCATCCTGGCAGCGGAGGCAGACGTTCCAGAAGTCGTGGCGACTGCGGTGAGCGCTCTGGAAGGGAAAGTTGGGGTGCCGTTGTGGGGCATTTTGGAGGGACTTCACTTACATTAGGGGGCTCAGCGAAGGCCTCCCTCTGAGGACATTTTATCTATGCCAAGACCTAGAGGACAAATGGAAGTTTCCATGTGCCGGGCTGGCCAGGACAGAGTTAAAGGAAACAACATGTGCGAAGGCCCAAAGTGTGAGAGAATACAGAGGTCCTAGAAACAACGAAGTCTGTCACTAGAGTGCAGATCACAGAGCAGAGAGTAATAACAAAGTTTCCCACCAGTGGCACTCCTTTTTTGTGGTGGGGGCTGTCCTGGGCATTGCAGGCTGTTTAGCAATGTCCCTGGCCTCTACCAGTAGAATCCAGTGGCTCCTCTCCCAGAAACATCTCCAGACATTGCCAAAGTTCCACTGGGGTGGGGCAAAATCACCCCTATAGAGAATCACTGGTGTAGGGCGAAGCTGGAAAAGAAGACAAGAAAAGTAGACTAAGTTAGTCACAGAAGTATTCTGCTACGACCCGTCTGTGTCTTAGGCCTACATTCCAGGGGGGGTCAACGACGGTGCATACTCGGCAGGTGTATGTGGAGCTGTGACCATCCCCTGGCTCTGGGCTGTGTCTCTCTAAAGAGAGCGGACTCCCTCCCTCCAGGAGCTCTCTTCCAAAGCTTTCCAAGATGACTGCTCCAAACCTTCAGTTCCATTCTGTCATAAATGGTGACAGCGATGAGATTCGGGTTCTAATTCTGGGTGACCCAGCCCTCCCTCACTGTGGGTAGAGGAGACCCCAAGGCGCCGATTCCGATAATGATGGCAGTTATTATATGGTGGCCCCCAAAGTCAAAAGCGCCATGGTGAAGCATTAAAGATTTCAGTGTATATTTAAAAGTCAGGCTGGAAATACAACTGGCTTTCTGTGCAGTTTGATTACCCATGGGATTTGTCTGAAATGGGGATGCACATGACAGAGAGCAAAGCAGCTGGTTTCAGGATTTCCATGTTCAAGATTAGATGATAGGATAGGCAGAGGAAGTCTCATTCCTGAGGGCTTCTGACCTGTGTGCCAAGGGGTCTGTGGCATTATTTAGGACTGTAAGGCCGTGTTAACTGCAGCTCGTGGGTCTCAGGGGCTGGCTGTCTCGGCTTCCAAAGTGATTTTGGAGAGTGAGGCAGATTCTATTTCTGCGTGCTTTTCTGTGTGCATTGTGTTTCTATCCTTTGGGCTAACCTGTCCTTTGTGACACTTCATTTCATTCATGACCTCCTTCAGAAGTAGACCTAAAGTAGTCACAGACACAGTGAGACCCTGTCCTAGTCAAATTCCTTTTACCCACAGACCCCATAGGCTGAGGTAGCCCAGTGCTTATATCTGCAAACTAGGATCGTTTAGTGCCCGCAGTTAGGAGTGATGTCACCAAGATGGCGACTTAGGTCGTTCCTGACCTCACTCCTCCTCACAAGAACAGCTAACAACTATTTGTGGACAAGACACCACTGGGAGAATCCCAGAACGGGGGGGCGAGCCTGGAGCGCCCCCTGCGCCACAGAGAGCAAGACAGGCAGCACTGGAAGGTGGGAGGAGTACTGCTCAGCACCCGCACTGGCCCTCCCCCAGGCCAGCACAACACCACATGGAGAGGGAGCCTTGAGCTAGGGCTCCTCCGGGGAGAAGAGAGCCCTGGGTGGGGGAGACATCCAGCTCTTGGAGTGCCCTGTCTCACCTCACAGGGAGAATCCGTGGGGCTTGACCACTGGGAGTCCAATTGTGACTGTAATAATCCAATGTAGCCGTAACGGAGAGGAAGACGGTTAGCCAGTGGGTTGGCCTTTTTCCAGATTGTGGCAGCCGAGTGTCAAAGACTGACTTCCACATCTCTCTCTCCTGAAACTCTTGGTGCAATGTTGTGTTGATGATGTGCTCCAGCTAATGCTGTTTGGCTGGCTCTCTCTGATTCCCTCCTGTGGCAGAACTCAGATTGGCCACTTCAGCCAAATGGACCTGGCTTGGGACCCTGAGCCACTTGAACTAATGAGGAGTTGCTGGAAATCCCTTCCTGCAAGTGGGCTGAGGTGGAGGATCCTTTCCATTCAGGGGCTAGACTTGGCTCGCCCAGTTGGCTCTAAGTAAAGCTGGAGTCCCACTGTGAGGAACGCTTTTGTTTTTATGTAGACGCTTTATCCTTGTACCTGTGGTTTCATAACACAATTCCACTTGCCAAGTTTAAAGGATCAGGTGCTTAAAGAAAAAAGGAAGCCAAGTTAAGTACTCACTAGAGCAGGACAAAGTGGTAGCAGGTCACCAGAGTGGGTAAGATGAAAGTGACTCCATGATGGAAGGAGTTGTCACTGTATCTACTCTACGGAGCTAGATGTGATTCTCTGGCTGGAGTGGGGAAGCTGCCTGCCCCAGTGCACCAGTAGGTCATGGCTACCTGGAGTGGACGTGGGGACACTGGGCACCCAAACTGATGCCATCGACCAGGGTCTCAAGATGATTGATACACATTCCTGGCTTGGTCTTATCAGACCATAGTGGAATCTGGCTCTTTTTAAGAGTATATTGGGCATGGGGCGCCTGGGTGGCTCAGTCGTTAAGCATCTGCCTTCGACTCAGATCATGATCCCAGGGTCCTGGGATCGAGCCCCGCATCGGGCTCCCTGCTCAGCGGGGAGCCTGCTTCTCTCTCTCTCTCCCTCTGCCCCTCCCCCCCTGCTTATGCTCTCTCTCTCTGTCTCTCAAATAAATAAAATCTTTTTAAAAAAGAGTATATTGGGCACAGAGGGGCCGATACTGTATATTCCACTTACAGAGGTGCCTAGAGTAGTTAAATTCATAGAGACATCATAGTGGAGTGCTGGTTGCCAGGGGCAGGGGGAGGGCAGGGAAAGGGAGAGTTAGTGTTTAATGGGCACAGAGTTCCAGTTGGGAGAGATGACTAAGTTCTGGAGATGCATGGTGGTGACAACTACAAGACCATGTGAATATACTCAATGCCACTGAGCTGTGCACTTAAAATGGTTAAAGTGGCAGATTTTATGTCCTGTGTATTTTAGCACAGGAGTGCACTGGTGTTGAAGCCTGGGAAGTTTCGTGGAGGGTTATTTAAATCTTGCCTGTGCTCCTTACTGGCTGTGGAGTACGATACTTCTCTGAGCCTCAATTTTCTCATTTTCAGAACAGGGATAAGCTCTCAGGGTTGTTGTGAAAATAGATGAGATGCTGGGCGCCTGGGTGGCTCAGTTGGTTGAGCGACTGTCTTCGGCTCAGGTCACGATCCTGGAGTCCCTGGATCGAGTCCCGTATCGGGCTCCCTGCTCAGCAGGGGGTCTGCTTCTCCCTCTGACCCTCTTCCCTCTCGTGCTCTCTGTCTCTCATTCTCTCTCTCAAATAAATAAATAAAATCTTAAAAAAAAAAAATAGATGAGATGCTGTCTGGCATACAGCAGGTACTCAATAACGTAAGCTCTCGTTACGATGATTGTTGCCTTTACCAGGCATGTGGGTGCTCTTCTTTGCCTTGATGGGGCTGCCACTTCCAGGGGCCACGTGGCGTCCTTACTCCTCCAGGAGTGTGCCTGGGGTTTACTAGGCATCTTTGGGTCAACACTTTGTCCCCGGTTCTTTGGGGATGCCAGGAATAAAATCACAAGGAGTTGGACCGATGTCCCTGTGCTATTAGTTTTCAAGAGTGAGTATCAGTTTCGGTTTTTCAAAGTGTGGTCATTCTGGGGACGCTGCAATCAAATCTCTAGGTCCTGAGCATCCCAGGCTGTGGTCGTACTGAATCAGGAGGACCGGGAGTGGAGCACAGGAATGTGTATTTTAAACAGGCTCTCCAGGTGGCTTTGCTGTTCACCAAACTTTCTGAACCACTATTTATTGGCTCTGAGAAATGGCTCTCGACTCTGCCAACCTTGAGAATCCCTTGCGAAGCTCTTTAAAAACAAAAACACCAGGACCACTCCCAGAGATTCTGACTCCCTAGGTCTGGCTTAAGGGGTTCTAGGTCGCTGCTTATGTGTCTTTAAAAATAACGATCCTAGCTGCCATTTATTGGGCATTGACCAGGTGCCAGGCACAGTGCTAAGTGTGCATTTTTTCATTTAATCCTTATGACCACCCTATGAGGCAATTCCTATTATTGAGCCCATTTTAAAGATTGGAAACAGAGGCTCAGAGAGGTTAAGTGATTTACCCAAAGTGATTATAGCTGGGAAGTAGTAGAGCTGGGATTTGAACCCAGAGGTGGGCTGATTCCAGAGGCCATATTCTTATTGGGTCCCAGTATTGTCCCAGGAGCAGGGTTAGGACTAAGGTGAGGCAGGCAGGACCCCCAGGACACACATTTGAGGCACCTCCTTAACTGTCACACCCTGGGCACCTCCCTAGCCTCACCCCAGGACCAGCCCTGTGACGGAGAACATGTCCTTTAAGCAAAATGGCTCCAGTTTCCTTCCCCCCTCATGTGGGTAAGCCTGCAGAGAGGGCCCCATGGTTCCCCCCGCCCCCCCGCCCCCAGTGAACCGCTTTCCCATCCCAAAGCCCCAGCTCTGGGGCCTCTGTGGTCGGAGTCCTGGCCTCAGGGAAATCTCAGGAGCTGACTCAAAACTGTTCCTTTTTGGGAGAAGGTGTTAGCAAAGATGGTTGCCAAGCAACTCCAGGGGCATCTATCTACAGTGATGATTTCTCTCTTTTCTTTTCCCCCCCTTTGAACATCTAGGCTGCTTTTCAGGTTCTCTGTTGTTAGTGTTTTCATGAAGGGTGCACTCCTTTGGATGATGGAAGGAAGATAGCTTTTCAATATCCGCCGCCTTGGAGGTGTCCTTTTGATGGGTGATGCGCCCGCTAAGTGGGTGTGAAAGACCTTTGCTTCCTCAGCCACGCTGACACCCTCCTTGTCACTGGCTCCGAGGGGACTGGAGCAGGTGCGAAAGGCATAGAGGGCGTCTGCCACAAGAGGCCAGGGCGATGTGGTAACTTTTGGTTCTGTGACTTTGGAGTTCACCTACTCTTCGTTAACCCGGACACTTAGCCTTTTGTGTGTGATGACCTGGCTGGTCCCGAAGGAGCTGGTGTTTCTCTCTGCCTCTCTCTGTCTCTGTCTCTGTCTCTCTCTCGCTCACTCGCTCGCTCTTAGTCTGACTCTCAGTGGTTTCACAGATCAGAAGAGCTCTTGACGTGTTCCCTCTTCAGTGCTGTCCCCTTTCCTGCTCAGTCACCTCATCAGTGTGGGGTTTCAGGTGACCTTTGACAGGCCCCAGACCCCTTGGTCTGCCAGCAGGTGATTAGATCCTTCCGGCAGGGGCTGAGTGCATGTGGATTGGAGCACCTTCCACACGTGACAGAATCTGCCCCAGACTGGCTGGAAGAAAGAGAAACATGGGGAAGCGAAACTGGTCACATCTGGGTGAGGTTGACTGCATTTGGCCCACCCACCAATGACAGGCCTGTGAGCCCTGTCCCCAAACTCCAGGCTTCTTCTGTTCCCTTGCATCCTTGACCTTGACCATTGTGGCCTTCCTCACCATCCTTTAAGAGTCAGGGCAAGGCTGAAAGAGAACACGGAATTCACCTGAGTCCTGCCACCTTCAGAGGCTCAGGCCAAAAGCTGAACGCAGAAGACAATTGAAAATAGAGATAGGTTCAGTTTTATGCAAACCCAATAAATAGTAATCCAGCCTTAAACAGATTAGGGAGCTATTTGTTTTCCAAATGGAATTCTGAGAGATTTCATTAAATAGTAGACCGTCCTAGAGCATTTTGGAAATTGCACTTTCTTTACCGAAGTTTTGGTGACACCCACTTTTATGCCTCTTCTGCCAGCTCCTCGTGTCCTGTCTGCTCCCTCCAGAGTCTGTTCTGCGTCGGCAAACCCGGCTCCCAGCTCACGCCGCAGACGTTCCCTCTGTGTGGTGACTCTGGTGGGTCTGGCCTCCTCCCCACAGAGGGCTCAGCTCCCACCTCTGGTGGGCTGCATTGGACAGCCCCCCACCGGGGTCCTTACCGCACCCCGAGATTCCCCTAGGCAGGCACAGAGCCTTCTCTGTATCTCCTCCTCTCTACTGTCTTTAGAAAGCACCCCCCCATTCTTCCTACCCTCCCTCTCTTGTGGCCAGAGTGATTCTCTGCGCCTCTCCGTTTCTTTCCGCTCTCCCTACCCCCACCCCCAGGCTAGTCTGCCTCATAGCCTACCTAGATTTTTTATAATAGCTGCTTAATTGGTCTCCCTGACTCCATCTTCCTGCATACCACTTCAAAATTAATCTCCTACAAAGTTGCATTTTATCAGGTTGTTCCTCAAGTGAAAACCTTTCATCACTCCCCCAGCCGCCACAGCTAATGTAGTATTCCGGGTCCTGCCTCCCTCACCCCTCCAAATGCCACAGGTGGTTTGCCCCTCACAGCGTTAGACGAGCCATCGCCTTCCTAGTCCCATTCTCTGCCTCGGTGGGGTCCTCTGCTTCTAGAGCCTTACCCTTAAGCGAATGCTTCTCATTCTGCAGGGCCCGGGCCACATTCTCTCTCTGAGGAAGGCTCCCCCAGCCTCTCAGGCTGCACAGCCCAGACCTCCGCTGGCTGTACCCACCACGTACTTTGGCCTTAAAGTCTTAGGCTTCACGGCCATTCCATTGTCTACCAGACCATTCCATTGTTGACCTGATGAGGGAGGAGGGACCATACCTTCCCTTTTTCCTTCCTCAAATATTTTCAGTCAACAGAGTGCTACGTTTCGGCTTCCATCCAATTTGTTTTTCAGGTACGTGTCTTCATGTACCTGTATTTTAAT
Source organism: Mirounga angustirostris (assembly GCF_029215605.1). Taxonomy (NCBI): domain Eukaryota; kingdom Metazoa; phylum Chordata; class Mammalia; order Carnivora; family Phocidae; genus Mirounga; species Mirounga angustirostris. The sequence continues at coordinate 87,789,636 of NW_026991720.1, read as the reverse complement.
TTCTTTTCTTCCTTTCTTTTTCTTTAAACTGCAGTTACATACAAATAACAAAGAATTTAACCGTCTTAATTTTTAAGGATCCCAGTTCAGTAGTGTTAAGTACATTCACGTTGTGCAGTCAATCTCCAGAACTCTTATCATCTTAGAAAACTGAAACTCTGTGTCCTTTAAACAATTCCACATTTATGTTTTCATTTTTAAACACGGTCTGGAGATGACTTAGGAGTTTCTGATTTATCGCCTGATATTTTAAAGTTGTTGAGATTCTAAGCATTGGCAGGACTCCTGAAGTTTCTGTTCAGGTGGATATTTGGAGCAAGAATGCAAAAAGGCCCAGCTCAGCTTAGGGATCCCCCCTGGGACCCTCTGCCAGCAGTGAAAATTCAATGGAAAAGTGCTATAATTTGGGCCCCAAGTCACAGATACCCCTGCGCAGCCTAAAGTTCTGAATTCAGGTATGATGTAACCCCCCCCTGCAGCCTTCTTTCTTTGCCCCTCCATCTTATATTAATATTGAGATTTTCACACACACAAAAAGCCAATATAGTACTATGGTCCTTCATCTAAGCATCACTTGGAGTGAAAAATTAGTGCACATTTTATCGTGCTTTCTTATAAAGATAGATATTTCTATACCATTTGGAAATAAGTTGTAGACAGCGTGACACTTCACCTCGAAATATTTATCATCTTGACACATCTTGGTCGTGTAACCTTGGGCCACTACTCACTTACGTTCTCAGAGCCTCCTCTTATTATAAATACGTATGTGTGCTTTTGTTGAACCATTTGGAAGTACGTCACAGACAGCATGACACTTCACCTGTAAATACTGCAGCATGCATCCCCTAAAAATAAAGGCGTGCTCCTACGTAATTGTAATACCAGTGTCACATTTAGAAAACTAATGGTAATCCCCAGTAACATCTAATATCCAGTTCATATTCTTACTTCCCCTGTTACCCTCCCAAAAACCTTCATAGCTACTTTTTTCTCAGCTACTTTTTTTTTTTTTTAATGTACATAGCCAGATTCTGTCAAGGTTCATGCATTACATTCGGTTGTTATGTCTCTTTCATCAGTTTTAATCTCGAATAGTGCCCCCCATATGTGTGTGTATATCTGTATATATGTTTATATATGTATTTTTGTGTATACATCTATAAAACATTACCAGTTAAAATGCTTCACATTCTGCTCATGGTGTCATGTTCCTTGTTTTTCTATGCCTTGTTTTTTCCCTCATAGTTGAAGTTAGAGCTAAAGTCTCCAATTTAGGCTTTACGTTTTGGCAAGAATATATCCCAGGTAATTCTGAGCACTTCATTAAGCATCTTCCCATGTCAGGGCACCCCCTTATTAGGTGTTGGTCACTTGGTAAGGGGATGCCCACCTCTCTCCATGGCAAAGCTGTTTTCCTTCTGCGATCGGCACGTCATTCTGTGGGCGGTGCTTTGGCACCAAGTGAATGCCCAGTTCCCAGATAAGAAACTTCACGGAATCAGCTTGGCATCCATCGATAATCTTGCTTGGATCACTTACTTCTTTGGGGGGTGTACAACGGTCATTTTCAAATTCTGTCATTTTATCTATTTATTTGCTGACACTCACTGGCTGACATTCTTCTATAAAGAAGACCTGTATCTCATCAGCAGGGGTGAAATTTTAAATTCCTCCTAAAAAGGCAAAGTAAAGTCTTTCCCTCTAATTACCAGTTTTCAGAGTAAGGAGTTGAACACCCATGATTTAAGGTTAGGAGGAACAAGGCCAAGGACTGGGCACACCAGCATTTCAATAGGATGCACATGTAGGGAGAAAACCCATAATCAATAGGAAATTCTAGATAGAGTGAGCTTTGTAATGCAAACCTCAGAAGTCAAGTGTGACCACATCTTGGTTGGTAGAGCATGAGTTTGCAAACGTTGAGTAAAAATTATCCCACACGCTCAAGCGACCCTCTCTTCTCCTTTAATATGGACCTTCTCTTCTTTAATTTGGAGAAGGAAGGAGATAATTACACCTAAAATAATCGTTCTCCCACCTTTTAGCTGGAGCCCAGCATTTAACCTGGGTCTGGTAACCTGCTAAAGTTAAATTGTAAACCAGGATGAGGGATGAGGTTATGAAGCTAGAGCAGTGCATCATGGACCACTGAATTCACTAGAGAGTAACCAAATGCCCAGGCACTGGGTTGGGCTCTGCATGGGATACAATGGTGGAAAAGCCCTGGTCCCTGCCTCCCAGGAACTCAGGAACTTGCCATGCAGCGGGCTGGAAACACTGGCCACCTAGAGGGTGAAAAGTGGCCTGAGTGCCCAGGGACTCCGGGAAGGAAAATTCCAGTCTGCCATCTGCACAGCCTTTGACCTGCAGGGGCTGTTTGGGTTGTGGTTCTAACCGGAGCCCGGTGAAGGTGTGTAATAGGAGCCAAGTTAATGTTTGAAGTATGAATGAATGAATGAATGCTTCATCAGGGATAGGATTTGGACAGTGGGGCACTCTAGGAGAGAGAACAGCACAAGGAGAGCCCTCGTGAGGGCTGTGAGTTCCCCCAGAAAGTCACTTCTAGGAAAAGGACTTATGGAGAGCCCTGGGTCTGCCATCAGTACTAAGGAGAAACAGCTCATCATCTATTCCAGTTGTCTACTTCCTCCATACCCAACACAGTTCAGTTTCTTATGATGTAGAATTTTCAGGAAACACGTTGCTTTTTGGCTTGGTCAGGTCTATGTGTTTTGCTTTTTCCGTTCAGTGTGCTGGGAGAGGGTTGTTCTCTCTCTCTTTCATACACACACACACACGCACGCACACACACACACACACCGTTAGTTCTTGCTGCCTGGTTCATCTGTCAGTTCTTTCCCATCACAATCCCTGCTATTAAATGTTTTACAACTTGCTCTCTGAATAAATGTGCATGGATACAGATGTGTATGATACATTTTACCTATGAGGGGCTATTTCGCATATGATTTACAAATAATAAAATATTTGAGACTCTCTGTTGTAAATTTCATATAGTCAGTTGATTCTCACAGAATGCTTTCATTAATTTTTGCCAAACTCTTGGATCCCCAGCTAACCTGAGATCGAACTTGACAAACAAGTATAGCTCCGACGTAAGTGTTGGTTGATATTTTCATGTAAGTCAGCAGGGTAAGATGAAAGTGAAAGAACAAAGACATGCTTTGGAACTTCACTCGATTGTTGGTGACGAGAGTGACTTCCTTGCTGAATTGGATAATAGTTTTCAAGTACTGAGAGAACATGTCCTCATTTTTTGGTGCTATTCACAGTACAGCTATAGACATGGTATACTTCTGAGTAATTTTCTCCATCACTTTCTCAAATTAATAACCAAAAAAAAAAAAAATAGTGAATCAAGCCCTGATTTGTAGCATTTGGTAACTTCCATGGTATAAATTCCCACTACCATATCATAAGCTATCATGCTATCACCGAACTCAGAGCTGGGAAGAGATATGATATGGATGCTGTGATACGGGATTTCCACCACATAGATACAACAGGTGTAAAAGACTTTAAGAGCAGCAGTTCGCAACCTATGGCCCATCACTGAAATCTAGCCTGCCACCTGTTTTTGTAAATAAAGTTTTACTGGAATGCAGCCACAGTCGTTCATTCACATATTGTCCTGGTCCCTTTTGCCCTTTAATGGCAGAGTGGAGTGACTGAGACAAGACACTGAAAACCTAAAGTATTTACTGCCTGGCCCCTTCTAGAAAAAACAGTCAACCCATGCTGAAAAGCGTAGATAATAGTAAAAGGCAGCAGGATAAATAGGAACTGATAAATTTTGAGTATTCTTTTTAAGATATATAACACATTTAACTGTAAGCTCACATAATTTTTAATAATTTAATAATTGGCTCACCATAGTCCTGAAAATTTAACAATGAGCTCTTGCACGCGTCCAGGCTGGATCCAACTCACCACTGCAAAGCTTGGAGGGCCTCTGTTTTTAGTGCCAAAAATGAGGCTGTCACTAATAGGAAGAAGCAGCTGACAATACCAGATTGGAGGGGGAGCCACAGCAAGAGGATTGGAACTACTTGAAATTGTGGTCTAATTGTCCATAGAAATCAGAAGAAAGCATTTTTGAGGTTAGTTTTCATATAATTTTTTTTTCCCTCTTAGGGTCTGGGTTTGTTTTGGTTTTTCAAATGAGTTTTTTTCAGAGCTGATTTAAAAACTCAATGTAGCATGCGTTCCTTACCAAATTTTGTGAGCATCTGTCTCGAGCCCATTTAGCCCCTGACAGCCAGCCGCCCAGCCGCTTCCAGAACTCCCACAGATGTTCTGTGTCCTGAGAAGGGCCAGCTTCCTGTTGCCGGCCATGAGCGCGAGGAGAGGTGGTCCCATCAGTTGCGTGGTGCTGGGGTTTTCCTTGCTGCCATTTCCTGCCAGTTGCCTCTGAATGGATTACAGATGGTCAGAGAAAGACTTCTTGGCACAGCGAGAGGACCAGTCTCCAGTGCTTTGTGGGGAAGGATTTATAACAGGATGGCAGTTTATGCCTACCCAGAATGGGCCTGGCGGCTGAGGCCTTACTGAAAAAACCAGCTGCCTGTGGGGATGGGCTCTGTGGGTGGAGGGGACAGACGGGAGGGCCAGCGTGTTTCCATTTATGTGGCACCATTCGTCCAGTGGGGTCTCAAGCTGCCGCGTGTCCCAGGCTCTTAGGCTCCTATGGAGCCAGGAGCGCCTGGTAAGTAGGTACTGAGGGCATGTTCTGGTTGTGGCAAGCTCTTTGGGGAAGTAGAATAAGTCCTCCTATCTTTTCAAAGTGAGGTAAAGGCAGGTGTGCTGTTTCCTTTTTTTTCTTTTTTTTAAGCCACAATAAAAGCAGATTTAATTGTTGTATTTTAAAAATATACATAATATTTACTATTTCAACCATTTGAAGGTGTTCGATTCAGTGGCACTGGGCACATGCCCAGTATTGTGCAACCATCACCACACGCCATCTCCAGAAGTTTTCCATCATCCCAAACAGAAACTCTGCACCCATTAAACAAAACTCCCCATTCCTCCCTCCCCTCAGCCCTGGTAACCTCTACTCTGTTTCCATGAATCTACCTAACCTAGGTGCCTCAGAGAAATGGAATCATACAGCATTTGTCCCTTTGTGACTGGCTTATTTCATGTAGAATAATGTCCTCAAAGTTCATCCATATTGTGGCAAATATCAGAATTTCTTTCCTTTTCATGAATGGATAATATTCCGTTGTGTGTCTCCACTATGTCTGGTTTATGCGTTTTCCCACTGATGGACCCTTGGGCTGTTTGCCCCTTTTGGCCATCGTGAATCGTGCTGCTGTGGACTTGGGTATTAGATGCAGTCGGATGGGGGAATCAGTTTAGGTCCGGGATGATTCCTCAGCCCTTCCAAGGTAACTCAGTTCAGGGGCATCTCTTTGTCAAAGCTGCCAGGAATATGTGTGCAAGAAGGCCCCGTTCAGGCACGCCAGCCAAGGGGTCAGAGGAATTGTGCATACTCCTGGCTGTATCTGCCCTTTTCCTAGTTTGCACAAGGACGCTTTACTACCTAGAGGAGCCCCTGCGACTGCAATTCTGAAAGGCCGGAGTGCACGTGGTGCTTTTGCTTCCTGGGCAAGGGGAGGCCTTGCTGGGCTGAGGCTGGTGCAGAGGGTTGGACTAACTGCGCCAGGATTCCTGTGACTGGGTCTCCCTCTGCCAGAAATCAAGGCCACCGTGGACAGTTACAGGGGCAAGGTCTGCTGCGCTTCATCTGTGAGAGAGAGTAGGGCCGTAAGCTCCCAGTGCACAGAGCCAGCAAAATCCATCAGGGAGAGGAGAGGTACAGGGCAGTGTCTGAGTGCAGTTGGGTTCTGTCATGAAATACTCCAGACTTGTCGGCTTGGAAACGACAAACATTCGTTTCCCACAGTTCCGGAGGCCAGAAGTCCAAGATCAGGGCACCAGCATGGTTGGATTCTGGTGAGAATCCTTTCTGGGTCACAGACTTCTCATTGCGTCCCCACATGGCAGAAGGGGTAAGGGAGCTTTGGGGAGGTTCTCTTTTTTATAAGAGCCCTAATCTCATCTGTTCCTGAGGGCTTGTCGCTCATGACCAGATCAGCTCTCCTAGGCCCCACCTCCTAACACCATCCCATCAGGCATTAGGATTCAACATGTGCGTTTAGGAGGATGCAGACGTTCAGACCAGCGCAGGCAGGCCTCTGGGGATGGGGGACACAGAGTAGTGACGCTTGGCTTGTGATGTGTAAAGCCCTCCATTTGCATGAAGACTCCTGGAGGGCATGTTTTGTGTGCACACGCTTTTTCTGGGGAGCGGTTTTATGGCTTTCCTGAGATCCTCAATGGTATGGCCCTCCCTCCCCCTTTCAAAAAAAGTGGTGCTAAAGGAAATTTACAGCTCCTGTAGGAGACACACATGTGCCCCAGCTAGAACCACGGTGCGAGCTACACAGAACGGGGATCCAAGCAAGCAGGGAATGTGGGCCTAGCCTTAAGGGTTGATTTTGGAGTTAGGGTTAGGGTTTCATGACACTTTCAAATTTCCTTTGAGGAACAGTCTTCCCTGGATTGGGGTAGAGAGCTGGCGAGGAGCCTTGGTCGTGGAACCACTTTAAAAATCTAGCTCTGCTGACATGATTGTATTCAAGCTTTTTACCTGAAGACACACAGAGCTACAGAGACAGGTAACATGGTATGCTAGATGAGGAAGCCACCTTTGAATCTCGTCTCTGTGTCTAGGTGCCTGTAGAGTAGCTTGTTGGTGGCGAAGGAAGAACACCGGCTTTGGCAGGCAGATCTTAACTGACATCTTGGCCGTGCCGCCTGAAGGCTGTGTGACTCCGGGCAAGTGACCTCACTTCTCTGGGCCTCCGCTTGCTCATTCCAAAAACAGTGCCGACCACAAGGAGGGTGAACTCATGAGCTGGTATGCTGTAGACAGGGAGGAGATGGTAGCTGTTACTGCCTGGCAGAGGGGACGGGTCTGTGAAGTCCAGGGGCTCCTGCAGGTTAGCTGCGGTGTGTGCATAAATTATAGGAGGAGCAAAAAATGGGCCAGAATTTGAGAGCAAAGGGTGGGGAGTGTTATGGGAAGGTGAATTTGGAAGTTCCAGGTGAAGTTTAGAGGGAAGGGGGCTACAGGAAGGAGTAAGTTCTGACGGGAGGTGTTTTGGGGGCAGAGACTGGCCTTCTGCCTCCTTTGGCATCGACTGTCATTCTCGGAGCTCCCACTTGATCTGGGCCCGCCGCTCCCCCTGCACCCCGGGCTCCCAGGGAGGGCATGCCCAGGGCCTACGGAGCCAGGAGGTAAGGCCCTGGAGCTCGCCCTCCTGCAGGGAAACAAGGTTTGCTTTCCGAACAAACAAGCCCCAGGGGTTGTGGACCCCTGTTCTGTGAACAGAGAGGGGACTGAGATGTTTGAGAGCAGACGTCCCATGCTGGTTCTGTGCCTGCTCATCAGGGTCAGGGCTCGGCCTCTTGCGGTCCTAGGAGTCACATCACCCCGCCCAGCTTCATTTTTCCCGTCTGTACAATGGGATGATCACAGGTACCTCATCGGGTTGTTGGGAAGATGAAGTGAAGGGGACACACAGCACTTAGCACAAGGCCCAGCCCATCGTAAATGCTCACTAGTTCTTTCCTTTCAATGCCGCTGAGTAACCCCGGAAGGGGAGCCCGGGGAGTGTTGTTCACGACGAGACACGGTGCCTTGGCAAGGGCTGTGTTCTGGATGCCGCTGGACTTAACAGCTCATAAGGAAACATCATCTAGAAATGGCCCATAAACCAGCCCCTAAGCAGGGAGCCGGCAGCCTGCAAACCCGGCGCGCCTTTCGGTTCTATGCCAACATTTCTAGGGGAAACGGTTATTTTTTTATCTTTGTATTTCATAGGGGAAAAAAAAAATCACGGCCAATTAAACTACAGCCTCTATGGATTCTAAGAATCCATTCGGATTTTAAAGATGGTACAGTTGCGGGGGGTGGGGGGTGGGAATACAGCTTAGATTTAAGGAAATACAGTAGGCAAAAATAGAATCTAAAGCAAAATTTACATTAATTTTTAAGATAAAGCATGAAAGTTTAAGAAACACTGAAAGCTGTGGATAGAGCCCCACACTGTGTGTGAATTTGTCTCCACCCTCAGGGTGACTTTGTTTTAAGGGTTGAATGGGGAGGAGGAGCACCTGGGTTGGATCTCCCTGTAGGTTTCGGTGGGACGCGGAGAGCAGGGAGGTCAGGGAAGTGACCCCAGACTCTGGAACACTCAAAGTCATCTCGGGGCCTGAACATCCTCAGGCAGCCATCCCTTGTGTTAACTTCGCTTAGGAGGAAAATCCACACATGGCACTTTCAGGAGGGAGGTGTCATAAAACCAAGCAAACAACCCCACAGCTGGGAAAGGGCTCGAAACCACAGATCACTACTCCGCAGTGAGAGAAGCTGCTTTCTGGGACCCACAGACTAGCACACCTCCCCGGGGGCTCCTAGCACCGCTGTTTTGATATCTCGGTGGAGATTTGGGGAGACAACCAACTTTGCCCTCTTGCCCTAAAAAACATGTGGCAAGTCGCAGGCGGGTCAGAAGGGGTCTGATTAAGCTTCCTTCTCCCTGCCGGGCCCTTCTGCTCCCACCTGCATATGGCCATGTGGGGACAGGTGTCTGGGGAGTCTCGGTGTGGCCAGGGAGCTTCTGCCACCTTTTCGGCAGGAAAGTAGAAGGGCTCCTCCCAGGCCTGTCGAGACTAACAGTTGACTCATAATGATGGTGTCAACCAACTTCTGTGGAACGTGTTCCTATTTGTTGGAGTGCTGGATTCTAGGGGCAGTGGAGGAGGCAGGAGTTATCTTGAAGGGTTTGCAGACGGTGGAGTGGAGGTGCTGAGAGACTCTGTAATCCTCTGGGGTGATAGTGCAGGGGAAGGATGCAGAGAGGAGCAGAGAGCAGTGCCCTGGCCCTGAGAGATCGCACTCGGCTAGAGAAAGAAAGGACTTGGAGATGGGAGAGTGGATATTCAGCACGCTGAGTGGGCCTTCTTAGAGGGTTTGGGCCTCCAGGAGTAAGTTTACTTTTAAAAAATATTTTTTCCTTAATACAAAGGTGATACATGATCACTGTGGAAAATACATATCCACAAAAGAAGAAAAGAAAAATGAGCCTCGTCCTGTCACCTAGAATTAACCAATGCTGGCTTTGGTTATTTCTAAGTAATAATTTACAAAAATGAGATTACCGTGTATTGTTTGGGTTATGGTGAGCATCTTTTCAAGTAATGAGATAGTCCATTGCATCTGTGTTCCATAATTTATTTAACCAATTCCCTGTCACTGGATATATTGGTTGTTTTCAGTTTTTCATTACTAAAAATATTTCAATTAATAAATGAATATCCTAGGGGCACCTGGATGGCTCAGTCGGTTAAGCATCCGACTCTTGATTTCGGCTCAGGTCATGATCTCAGGGTGATGAGATTGGTCTCCAAGCTCAGTGGGGACTCTGCTTGAGCTTCTCTCCCTCTCCCTCTGCCCCTCCACCCCACCCTATCCCACTCCACCCCTGCACGAGCGCACTTGATCTCTCTCTCTCTTTCTAAATAAACAAATAAGTGAATGAATGAATGAATATCCTTGTAGCTAAATTTCTGTGCACGTTCATGATTATTTCCATAAGTATATTTTTTGAAGAGAAATGCTGAGCCCAGGAGTACAATATTTTTGAGGCTTTTGATATCATTGCTAAATTGTCCTCTAGAAATATCATACCAAGTAATACTCCTGTTAGGAGTATATAAGAATGACTGTCTCCTGAACTTTGGCCAGTACCTCACTAAAGATTTTCAGATATTTGATGATTTAATAACTTTAAATGTTTCCTTCCTTTAATTAGCACTCTCCTGATTACTGATCAAGGGTGACCATTTTGTATGTATTTAGTCCCCACTTGTGTGTGTTTTGTGTGAGTTCCTTTTTTCATGGTTTTTGCTTAGTTTTCTATTGGTCTCTTAAATCTTTTTCTCCCTGATTTGCAAAAGCTCTCTATATATTCAAGCTAATTTACCATGTCTGTATTTCTATGTGGATCACGTGATTTTTAGGAAATCTTGTAGTTCAAAAACTGTGACTCTTTGATCTAGCCTGAAGGACAAAAATAGCTAGGAAAACAAATTCCCAGGTAATTCCTAAGCCATGTGGCAGGTGTTACTGAATGCTGGCAAGGGCCACATCATATTAATTATGCTGACAAGACAGAACTAAGAGTAAGACCTGCCATTTACTGAGCAATTGTTATTTACCAGGCACTTTACGTATATTAGCCTTTTAATCTTATGACCCTGTAAAGAGCTGAGCAAACTGGGGCAGAGAAAAATGAAGCATCTCACCTGAGCTCACACAGCTAGTAAATGGTAGAGTCAGGATTTGAACTTGGATCTGCCCATCTCTACTGTCCACCTACTTTCTACTCTATCCAGCTGGCTCTCATTCTCAGGGTGAATCATAGTCTTACAAGTCAAGGTTTCCTCAGCGACTTCCACAGAGAGAGTTGGAGAGCACATGATAACTGGTCTCCAAAGATGCCCTTGCACACGCCTCCCAATATAGTCCCCTCTCTGTGACCCTTGGCTGACCCCGTGATTCATGTGTGTGTATGTGCATGTTTTATAATAGTTTGATGGAAATTTAATTCATATGCCATAAAATTCACTCCTTTAAAGTATATCATTCTGTGTTCTTGGCATATTCACAAAATTGTGCACACAACACAGCTATCTAATTCCGTTTTAATAAACCCCAAAAGAAACGTCATGTCCATTAGCAGTCACTCACCATTCCCTCCTCCCCAGTCCTTGGCAACCACTAATCTGCTTTCTGTCTCTATGGATTTGCTTATTCTAGACATTACATATAAATGAAATCATACAATATGTGGCCTTTTGTGTCTGGCTTCCTTCAACTAGCATAATGTTTTCAAGGTTCATTAATGTAGCATGAATCAGTACTTCATTCCTTTTATGGCTGAATAGTATTCCATTGTATGAATATACCACATTCTGTTTATCAGTTGACATTTGGGTTGTTTCCACCTTTTGGCTGTTGTGAATTGCACTGTTAGGAATATTTGTGTACAAGTTTTTGTGTGGTTGGATTTTTTTTCAGCTCTCTTGGGTACATATCTAGGAGTGGAATTGCTGGATTATAATGGTATCTCCATGCTTAGTTTTTTGAGGAACTGCCAAACTATTTTCCAAAGCAGCTGCATCATTGTATCTTCCCCCCAGCAGTGTCTGAGGCTTCTAATTTCTCCACATCATTGCCAACACTTGTTAGTGTCCATCTTTTCGATTATAGCCACACTAGTGGGTGTGAAGCGATACCGCATTGTGGTTTTGATTTGCATTTCCCTGATGACTAGTAATTTTGAGCATCTTTTAATATGGCACATGTGCTTATTGGCACATATGACTATCTTTTTTTTGGAGAAATGTTTTGAAAATTCTTTGCCCAGTTTTTAATTAGCTTTTTTTTATTAAGTTGTGAGAGTTCTTTATATACTCTGGATATAAGTCCCTTATCAGATGTATGATTTGCAAATAATTTTTTCCCATTCCATGAGTTGTCTTTTTGCTTTCTTAATGGTGTCCTTTGAAACACAATAGCTTTTAATTTTTATCATGTCCTGTTTATCAATTATTTCCTTTGTTGCTTGTGCTTTTGGTGTCACATCTAGAAACCATTGTCTAATCTCAGGTCACAAAGATTTACTTCTGTTTTCTTCTAAGAGTTTTATAGTTTTAGCTCCTACATTGTGATCCCTGGTCTATTCTGAGGTATTTTTTGTATATGGTGTGAAGTAGGGGCCCAAATTCATTCTTTTTTTATGTGGTTATCCAGTTGTCCCAGCACAATTTGTTGAAAAGACTGTTCTTTGTCCCTTTGAATTGTCTTGGAACTTCTGTTGAAAATCAATGGACTAGGGATGCCTGGGTGGCTCATTCGGTTAAGCAGCTGCCTTCAGCTCAGGTCATGATCCCAGGGTCCTGGGATCGAGTCCCACATTGGGCTCCCTGCTCCGTGGGAAACCTGCTTCTCCCTCTCCCTCTACCCCTCCCTGCCCCCCACTCATGCTCTCTCTCACTCTCAATTAAATAAGTAAAAATCTTAAAAAAGAAGAAAGAAAGAAAGAAAGAAAGAAAGAAAGAAAGAAAGAAGAGAGAGAGAGAGAGAAAGAAAGAAGAAAGAAGGAAAGAAAGGAAAGAAAGGAAGAAAGAAAGAAAGAAAGAAAGAAAGAAAGAAAGAAAGAAAGAAAGAAAGAAAGAAAGAAAAAAAGAAAGAAAGAAAGAAAGAAAATCAATGGACCATAAATGTAAGGGCTTATTTCTGGGCTGTCAATTCTATTTCATTGATATGTATGTCTATCCTTATGCCACTACCACACTGTCTTGATTATTGTAGCTTCATAGTATTTTTTTCCTAAAGATTTTATTTATTTGAGAGAGAGAGCAAGAGATAGAGCACAAGCAGGGGAGAGAGGGAGAAGCAGACTCCCTACTGAGCAGGGAGCCTGACTCAGGGCTCGATCCTAGGACCCCGGGATCATGACCTGAGCCAAGAGTGGCAGATGCTTAACCAACTGAGCCACCCAGGTGCCCCTGTAGCTTCATAGTATGTTTTGAAACCAGGAAATAGGACTCTTCCAACTATTCTCTTTTTTAAGGTTGTTTCTGCTTGAAACAATATGGGCCCCTTGAATTTCCATATGAACTTTAGGATCAGCTTGTCAATTTCTGCAGAAAAAGAAAAAAAAAAGCTAGAATTATTATAGAGATTGTGTTGAATCTGTAAGTCAGCTTAAGGAGAATAGCTATCTTTACAATGTTAAGTAGTCCAGTACATGAACATGAGAGGTCTTTCCATTTATCTAAATAATTTCTTAATTTCTGTTAACTGTGTTGTTTGCAGTTTTCAGTGTCCAAGTTTTGTCCCTCTTTGGCTAAATTTATTCATATTTTATTTTTTCAGTGCTATTACAAATGTAATTATTTTCTTAATTCATTTTCAGATTGTTCATTGCTACTGATTCTTGTATACAGGCCTATTATCCTGCAACTTGCTAAACTTGTTTGTTACATCTAATAGTTTTGTGTGTGTGTGTATTCTTTAGGATTTTCTATATGTAAGACCATGTCATCTGCAAATGGAGATCGTTTTACTTTTTCCTTTCTAATCTGAATACCTTTTAGTCCTTTCCTTTCCTTTTCCTTTTCCTTTTCCTTTCCTTTCCTTTCCTTTTCCTTTCCCTTTCCCTTTCCCTTTCCCATTCCCTTTCCCTTTTCCTTTCCTCCTAATTGTCCTGGCCAGAACCTCTAGTACAATATTGGATAGAAGGGACATGGCAAGACGTCATGTCTTGTTCCTCATCTTCAGAAGAAGGCATACCATTAAGTGTGATGTTAGGTTGTGGGCTTTTCATAAATACCCCTTACCAAGTTGAGGAAGTTCCCTTTTATTCCTAGTTTGTTGAGAGTTTTGTCATGAAAGGGTGTTGGATTTTGCCAAGTGCTTTTTTGCATCCATTGAGGTGATTGTGTGGTTTTATCCTTTATTCTATAAATATGGTGAATTACATGGATTAATTTTCATATGTTGAACCACCCTTGTATTCCTGGGATAAATTGCACTTGTTTAAGATATATAATCCTTTTTATATGTTGCTGAATTTAGGTTGCAGGTATTTTGTGGAGGATTTTTACATGTAATTCATTAGGGATTTGATCAGTAATTTTCTTTTCTTATGATATCTTTGTCTGATAAGGTAATAAAGACCTCCTAGAGTCGGGAAGGGTTCCCTTTGACTCGCTTTTAGCCAATGGAATATGACAGATGTCACTGTGTGACATCTGAGGCTAGGTCATAGGAGCCTTGAGACTTTTGCCTGCATTTTGGGGGAACATTCACTGTTGGGATACTCCCTTTTGGAACCCAGCCGCCATGCTGTAAGAAGCCCAAGCCCCAGGGGGTTGTGGGTACCCCACTGGACATCCCTAGCTGAACTTCCAGCTCCAGCAGCCCTAAACACCAACCATGGGAAAGAACCACCTCGGACACACAGCCCAGTAGATCTTCATGTGACTATAGCTTCAGTTGACGTCTAATCCGAAGAGAAAACTGCCTGGCTGAGTCTACTCAATCCACAGAACCATGAGAGGTAGTAACAAATTGTGCTTTTTAAGCCACAGATTTGGGGGTTAGTTTATGGCACAATAATAGATCAGGAATCCATTGCCTCAGCCTGCCTCTCTCAGCAGTACCTTTCTGTAAGAATTATGGGGGCACACAGTGGTGTTTTTCCTCTCCCCTGTTCCTGAGAAGGCTCTGAAAAGTGACAAAATAGCCAAAAGGCAGCAATGAAAAGACGAGGCAGCATGGGGCCCTGGACACCCATACTTGGGGTAATCATTCTTCACCATGGTAGCCAGGGGCCTGTTTTGAGAAAGGCCCTTGCCCAGTCTTACTCAGCCTTTGCTTTTGGCAGAGTGGCTCAAAATTCACAGTGCTCACACACCAGTGAGCCCGGGGCCATTTTGCTACCCCTCTGCTACAGGAGGGTTTTGCTCCCGTGAGTGCCCAGCCCTGGCATCGGCTGGCCTTTCAGGCCATCCACTCCCTTTGCTTACAAGATGGATCAGTCATGTGGCGCTGATCCTCAGCTCCCACCTTTCCTCCCAGGTCTGCATTGGTTTACCAGCTGAGCATCTCAGAGCCTCTTGCTAATGCCACCTTCAAGCCCTTGGACAAAGTGGGGCTACCATCCTAAAGGCGGAGGCAGCCAAGAAGGCCCACAAAAACAGATGTGCCCTAATAACCAGCAAGAACAGGGCAGGATGGGCCCCAGGTGGATGTGAAAGCTTTTGTGGGCCTGTGCAGCCTTCCCAAATCCCAGCCTACCGCTAAAGGCCACCATTTGCTTTCTACACATAGGAACGAACTGTCTGTTGGGGGTTATGTTTGCTGCTGCCATGGGTAAGTGGGTCAGTTTTGTGCACATATACCAAGCAACACTTCTTCATCTCAGAAAAGGGGCCCAAGACCTCTTTTAGCTCAACTTCCGTAATATCGAGAACATAAAGATGTACTACACGTGAAAAAATGTTCAATGCCATTAATCACTAAGGAAATGCAAATCAAAACTGCAATGAGAGATTGCTTCACGTCTACTAAGATGGCTATTTTATATATATATACGTGTATATATATATATATATATATGGGGGAAATCACCAGTGTCGGTGAGGATATGGAGAAACTGAAACACTTACACGTTGTTGGTAGGAATGCACAATGGCATATAGCCACTGTGGAGAGCGGTTTGACAGTTCCTCAATGGTTAGATATAAAGTTACTGTGTGATCCAGCTATTCTACCCCTAGGTATATACCCAAGTTCTCACAAAAACCTGTACACCAGTATTCGTAGAAGCACTGCTCTTAACAGGCAAAAGGTGGAAGTAACACAAATGTCCATCAACTGATGAATGGAGAAACAGAATGCAGTATATCCCTACAATAGAATACTATTCAACCATAAAAAGGAATGAAGTACTGATACATGTTATAACATGGACAAGCCTTGAAAACATTATGCTCAGAGTAAGAAGCCAGACACAAAGGATCCCCTATTTATGGCTCCATTTATATGAAATGTCCAGAATAGCTGTAAAGAAAGTAAATAGCGGTTGCCCTGGACTAAGGAAGGAGGGGAATTGGGAAGTAGACGGTTTTCCTTTGGGGGTGATAAATATTCTGGAATTAGATAATGGTAATGGTTGCATAATATTGTGAATATACTCAAAACCACTGAACTGTACACTTTAAAGTGGCTAAATATAAATTTGATGTTATATAAATTTTATCTTAACAAAATTTTTCAGAAAAAGATGTGTTCTAGTTTTAATGGTTATTGCTGTGGGATGATGATGTACCTTGTTTTCCCTGCAAAGGCCCTTTCCCAGGAAGGATGAGGAACTTGCCAGAGAATAGGTGCTTCCCAGAGGAGCTTGACACAGCATGAAGAGCCTAGGAGCAAGGAATTCTAGTTCTCTGTCTCACATGCCAGCCAGACAACCCCAGGCAAGTTCCTCAGCCCATCAGCACAGTGTTTAAGTCATCACCGAATTGGAGATCTTCCTTTAATAAACACTTATAAAGTGCTAACTGTGTGCTAGGTGTTAGTATTAGTCCCAGGTTCCAGCTGGAGAGACTGAGGCATAAGGAAGTAGAGTACTTGTCCAAGGTCAGCCAGCCAGGGAATGGCAGAGCAGGGTTCTAACCTGGGCCCTCTGGCTGTAGAATTTGTGCTCCCAAGTTGTACTCATAGAGGTTTGTAACTTTCTTACCTCCTGGGATCCAATGCAATTATACACCGCAAGAGCGGTGTATAAACATAAACACTATGCCACACACACAAGGTCCGGTGTTACTCCTGCCTTCGATATTAGCAATTAGATTTACAGGGAGAAACACCTGGGGCCCATGTGCCCTAGTGATCCATCCTGGTCCCACCCTGAATGCATTCCTTGTGGACTTCACCAAAGAAATTAGGATTGTCATCTTAAGTCCGTATTTCTTTTGGTCACAGAAAAATGTCCCAGAAAGGTTTCTGGGAAGACTCCAAGATTGCCTTACTCTCTGGGGCCAGGACTTGGGGGTGTAGGCAGACCAGAAAGATCCTGGAATTCCTCATACCGGCTGGGGCAAGTAAACCTAGAAGGGTGACCTCACCTCCAGTAAGTTATTTGTGGTTTGTATTTGGAAAGGGGCCCGGGCATAGTATCAAGCAGGGTGAATGCCTCCATTTCTTCTTGGGGCTTCTGGTCTGGGAGCCCACGGAGATGCAGGGGAGGACGCGAAGGCTCCATGGCCCAGCATTTGACAGTTAGGTGGGCGAGAGCTTTGGAAGCTGTGGGGGGTGGGATGCATGATCTGGAGAAGATATAAAAGGTAGCAGTAGAAGCTGGAATGTTGCTCCAATTCTGGCAGGGGTGAATCTGGGGAGCGGGAAATTTCAGGAAACATGGCCCAGAGAGCTGGTGTGTTGGCAGGCTGGATAGAGACATGAAATGCACCAGGCTTTTTAACCTAGCAGTGCACAGGCTGGTCCCAGGCAGGCCTCTGTCCCCTCCTGCCTGCAGTCCCAAAGCATGTCTGCTCCGACTCCTCCTCGTCTCCGGCAGAGGCGGACTCTGTACATGGCCTCATTCTGCAGAACCTTCAGAGCAGCCTGCCAACTGACCTCTCTGCTAGTTATTGCCTCTCTAATCTGGTCTTACCATCTCCAGAGGGATTTTTCCAAAACTCACATCTGATTGTTACTCTGCTTCTTGAATCACGTTAGTGGCCCCCTGGGGTCTAGTGAGTGGCATTGGGCATATGGCCCGTCACACATCCCCAGCCCCAGCTCCCACTCACCTTCCCCTCTTATTCCTCTGTTTCTCACTTCTGACTCAGCCCACCTGGTGACTTCTTACGCATCCATGAAGACCCAGTTCAAATGAAGTTTCCCTGACCCCATCCCACCCTCGGCCCCATGCACAGTTAACCGAGTCCTCACCTGGTTCCTGGCATATCTCAGATGGCTCTGTTATAGCATCTATCATATCTTATTATTCTTACATCACTTCTTTTTTCCCTGGTGGGCTCTGGGTTCCTTTTAGACAGGACCCATGTCTTATACATATCCCTTTTTTCCCATGCCTGGCACATAGTAGGTGCTTTATAGGTGTATTTTTTTTTTTTTTTTTCTTATCAGTGTTCATGGCCTATCTGAGTTTGAGGCGGACAGGCAGACTCACCAGCATCCTCTGTCCTGCATGCAGGGCTGGACCTAGGCTACCAGTCCTCATGGGCTATTGAAGCTCTTCCCTGTCTTCTGGGTACCGACATGCAGGAGAAGGGAAAGAAGACCCCTCTCGCTCTGCCCTGTGCACAAACTGACAAACAGCTGCTGTTCAGACAGCCCAGATGGACTGTCCAGTATAGGCCAAGTGGCCAAAACAGACTCATACGT
Organism: Mirounga angustirostris; assembly: GCF_029215605.1. NCBI lineage: Eukaryota > Metazoa > Chordata > Mammalia > Carnivora > Phocidae > Mirounga > Mirounga angustirostris. Next base: position 87,771,554 of record NW_026991720.1, on the reverse strand, counting down.
GCTAATCAGGTACCATCTGGAACCCCGTCCAAATGGGGAAGCTGCCAGAAGTTACACCCATGTGCCCAACAAATCGAGAGTGAGGTCCAGTAAAGTAGTGCTGGGCTGAGGCGTGGAAATCCCCATGTTGGGTTTGGAGCGCTTAGGCCAGGAAGAGATGCCAAACCCTCAGGCAACCATCTTCCAGGTTCAAGTTTTGATATTCATTGTAAGTGCACAAAATCCACAAGCTTTTCTTCCCCCCCTGCATGCGGCAGCAACAGCTTCCTAAGACATCTCTCAGCTGCGCCACTGCGCATAACTGCACGCCATTTGGCCTTTATAAAAGGCAACACCTCTGCACTTGTATCTAGAACACCCACAGCCAAGTGTGTCAAATGTTGTTGGCTCGTTTGGTTGGTGGTTGGGCATGGGTGCCTCCCGCTAGGGCTGGCTTCCCCCAAGTTGAGTGGGCAATTCAAAGAGTTCTTCAGCAATGCAGTCTGCACCGAAGAATGCATGTCTGAGCAGGACTCACCCTTCATGGGCGAATGGATTCCTTTGCTTTTCTGCTGGAGCGAGGGATGTTCCTAAGAGAGTCTCAAGTGGACAGGAAGCGGAGTTGAGCTGCTGCCAACCCTTCAGATGAGGCAGGTGGGTGGATAAGGCCTCACTCCTAGATTCCCAGGGACCCAAGACTTGGGGTCATTTCTACATTGCCTGGGGCTCTCGCCCTGGTGCTGGACTTGGACAGTCAGGAGAAGGGAGAGAGCCATTCAGGGAAAAATGAAGGTTGCCAATCAGAGCCCCTTTCATAGTCTCTGCGGGTTGCGCAGGGGACGGAGATCACTTTTCTTACCTGGCCTCCTAGCTCCTGCTCCTGGCGGGGATGTCACAGAATCCAACAAATCTCTGCACGGGGTGAGACGCCCCTTGTATCCAAAGGCTGAAGTCCCTGGGGGTGTGGCCTGCGCCGCAGCTGTTTCTCTCCTGATTTCCGCGGATAATGTCAAGTGCCTCCGAGTGTGTGAAATTCTGGCTGAAAGTGAATGATTGAAATGCTTTTTCCATTAAGCCGGCTCCCTTCTGCTCTAGGTGTTTTCCTAACAACCCTTATGCAAATAGCTGTGAAAAGTAGGAAGTGGTAAAATGTCGAGTGTCCTCGGCTCCTGGCAGTGTTCTCAGCCGGAGCCTTCTGATTTTCCACCACCACAAAAAGGAAAAAAAAAAAAAAGAAGGAAAGAAAAGCCGACAGACCACCAGCCCTCGGTGTGGCACTGGGCAGACACAGCCTGGAGGCCTGTGTCGTTTTCTTGTCCGCTGCTTGGAGGGCAGGATTATGTTAGAACACTGAGCCATTATGGGTCTCTAGGATCACATATCGCGGGTTATTGTCTACACAGCCAATGCAAGTTATTGATTTGCAAATGGACAGCATTCCTTCCCAACTCCCGTGAAGGAGGTTGGAGAGAAGCTGTTTTCCGAGGGAGAAGACTTGGTTCATTCTTTGCAAGAACATTTCCTGTGCTGCCCGACTCCTGCTTTCAGGACCTGCGCCATAGAGAGAGAATGCATGGGTACAGTGTTCATTCATGAGGGAGGCGAGCACTTGGCAGACGGCCCCCAAGGCCCGGCGCACCTGCGGAGGCTGTGAGCTTGGCATCAGACTTTACCATGTGAGCAGAGAAGGGTGGCCAGAGACCTGCGCCCCACCTTCCACAGGGATCGTACAGCAGATCCACGGGGAGTCCTGCAGTCCTGGGCCTGCTTGCTTCCGTGGATCCTTTGTCAGCCGTTCACCCACGTTCAGCTTTTCCCATATGTGTAGATTCTGCACCCCCTCTTTGGTTGGTGCTGGGGAGGAGGGGTGAGGCACTATCATGGTTCCACGCACCCCTCCTAAAGCAGCCAGGTAGCATCCGAAGAACCTAATGTATTTCATTGCTTCTAAGATGCCAGATGTTGACTTCTCCAGCATTGAAATGCATCTTTAAAATCGACGCTGTTATCATGGTTTAACTGGTCTGTTGGTTTTTTTCTTGCTTAGCAGTGCATAAGATAACGGTAGATTCTTCTTAGATCTGAAGAAATAGGGAGAATCAGAAGACCAGTCAGTTGGTATGACCATTGCTTCAAGAGAACCTCAAATCAGAGATATTCTTCGAGTATCTGCTCAGAGCCAAGTGCTGTGGAGGGCACCCCCTGCCCTCACTGTCTGCCAGTCCCAGCACTTTGGGGGCCCAATGCCCCCCGATCATGTTTGCCATCTGTCCCTTAAAATTCACTTTTCCTTCACCTCATCTCTGGAAGCCTCATGCTGTGCCGTGCACAGGGCACCTCATTGTCCTACCCTTTAAATACTGGCATCCTGTTTTCTCCCTCATTGCTCTCTCCTGGGCTTTTAACATGTTCATCTCATTGGTGTGGTTTTTTTTATTATTTTTTATTGAGGTACATTGACATACATTATATTAGTTTCAGGTGTACAACATAATTATTCAGTATTTGTCTATATTGTGAAATGATCACCACAAGAAGTCTAGTTAACATCCATCACCACACATACTTAACTGAATTTTCTTAGCAACTTTCAAATATGCAGTACAGTATTATTAACTTTAGTCACCAATGCTGTACATTATATCCTTATGATTTATTTATTTGATAACTGGAAGTATATACCTTTGACTCCCTTCCCCCATTTTGCCCCACCCCCACTCCCCAACAACCACCAATTTGTTCTCTGTGTCTATGAGCTTCGGGTTTTTGGCTCATTTCCTTGTTTTGTTTTTAGATTCCACGTGTAAGTGAGATCACACAGTACTTGTCTTTCTCTGTCTGACTTATTTCACTTAGCATAGTGCCCTCAAGATCCATCCGTGTTATTGTAATTGACAAGATTTCATTCTTGTTTATGGCTGAGTAATATTCCTCTCTGTGTGTGTGTGTGTGTGTGTGTGTGTACCACATTTTCTTCATCCGTTCATCCATCGATGGACACTTCGTTTGTTTCCATATCTTGGCTACTGTAAATAATGATGTAGTGAACATGGGCAGCAGACATCTTTTTGAATTAGTATTTTTGTTTTCTTCAGATAATATCCAGAAGTGGAATTCCTGAATCATATGGTCATTCTGTTCTGAATTTTTTGAGGAACCTCCATACTGTTTTCCACAGTGGCTACACCAGTTTGCATTCCCACCAGCGGTGCACAAGGGTTCTCTTTTCTCCACATCCTCACCAACACTTATTGCCTGTCTTTTTGATTTTAGTTATTCTGACAAGAGTGAGGTGATATCTCACGGTGGTTTTGATTTGCATTTCCCTGATGGTGAGTGATGTTGAGCATCTTTTCATGAGTCTGTTGGCTATCAGTATGTCTTCTTTGGATAAATTCAGATCCTCTGCCCATTTTTTAATTGGATTATTTGGAGAGTTTTGCTGTTGAGTTGTTCTTTATATATTTTGGATATTAACACCATATCAGAAATATGATTCATAAATATTTTCTGCCATTCAGTAGGTTGCCTTTTTGTTTTGTTAATGGTTTCCTTTGCTCTGCAGAAGCTTGTTAGTTTGATGTAGTCCCACTTGTTTATTTTTCCTTTTGTCGCCTTTGCTTTTGGTGTTAAATCCAAAAAGTCATCACCAAGACCAATGTCAAGGAGCTTATTACCTATGTTTTCTTCTAAAAGTTTTATGGTTTAAGTCTTATATTCAAGCCTTTAATCTATTTTGAATTAATTTTTGTGTATGGTGTGAGATTGTGGTCCAGTTTCATTCTTTTGCATGTGGCTGTCCAGTTTTCCCAGCACCATTTATTGAAGAGACTGTCCTTTCCCCATTGTATATTTTTGGCTCCTTTGCCGTGAGTTAATTGACCATGTATGCATGGGTTTATTTCTGGGTTCTCTATTTTGTTCCCTTGATCTGTGTGTCTGTTTTTATGCCAGTACCATACTGTTTTGATGACTGTAGCTTTGTGATATAGTTTGATCACCTCATTTCTTAGATTGTTTTTGGTCCTTGGATCATTTTGGTTGTTAGGATGACCCTGCAGCTCTTGTGTGACTTGGGGACTTATATTCTCAAGCTGCAATAAGACGTTCAGTGAAATAGATATGACCTCTTCCTCATGACAGAAACATACGTTATTTACTGGCAGTCACTTGCCCCTGTTGTCACTGTCGTCTGCAAACTAATTAATGATCCAAGGGCCGTGCTGGAGTGATGGGGCCTGCTAAAATCCTGAACCATCGGAAGCTCCTCATTTCTGTGACTGTTCCTGAGGCTCAAGAATGGATATCTGTCTGCTGCCTCCAAGGTCTGTGCAATTAAGGCATTCCCTTTGGTAGGAGAGTTCAGGTTTCCAGTAGTTTCATTTCTGATCCTGCATCCCACTCTCCTCCTCCTCGAGCCCCCAGGTCTGGGGCACTGCCCTCCTTTGAATTTATTCTGGAGATGCAGGAGTGCCTGCTCCTTCTTCCTTCACCCCCTCTCACCAGGGATAAGTCAGATCATTTCACCCCAGAAGGAGCTTGTTCTCACACATTTACTGAAGACGCTTTACCCCTCACTTTCATCCCTCCACCCGTTACCTCAGCAAAGTTCTGACGGTTTCTTTCTCGGCTATTCTTTCCTCTTTAAAAAAACAAACAAACAAACAAACAAAACTGATGAGAAATAAGGGTGCCACTAGCCAGACTTCCCTAGAAAGTTTTTTTGTGTTTTTTTTTAAGAAAAATGACAGCCTCTGTCACCAGTCCTGTAGAAGTCCCTCCCTTCAGGATCTCCATCGTCCGGGTTTTACCGTGCTCTATGACAATCAGATCTATTTTGGTTTCATGAAAGGTCAGAAAAGCTCTTTCCCGCCAGAAGAGAAATTGCCTCCATTTTATAGGGAAATGTATTCAGTCCCAAGCAAGAACTTACAAATGAACTTTGGGAGCAAAACCAGTTTGTAAGATGAAGACTACTTCTCTAGCGACTTTTAAAGCTGAAATCCTAATATACTAGAGCCTAAACTGAAATACTGAGATGCCAAATCCAAATAGTAATCTCAAAGAGTCATCCCCACCAACCCTGTCCCCTTTTCCTCTGGGAGCTACCTTTTTTTTTTAATTATAAAATTAAATTATAAAATTGTTTTAAAAATAACCACCCACAGTTCAGAGAGGCATGGAGTAAAGGAGGCAAACCCCCTCCACCTGCACAGTCCTGAAGATGCCACCCTGCCTCTATTCTGCCTCTTGCTTTCTGCTTCCCTTGGCATCCATCCTAATCATCTTCCCACCGGAATTCATATGGCCTGATCTCATTCTGTTTAAAGGCCCCAAGAATGTTCCATTGTTTGGACAAACCATAATTTCTTTAGTGAGTCCCAGAGACCACCTTTAACCCTCAAGAGCTGGTTCCCAGTGGCCCAGTGGGTCTCGGGGAGACCTGGGCCCTTGCCTCCCTTCAGCAGGCCTCTCCTTGCCACAGGTCATGAAGGGGCAATCTCAGATTTCCCATAAAGAAGAGCGCTGCTCCCTTTTTTCCTCCAAGATATGGTAGGATTGGTTCTGGTTGTATGGTCTTTGCATATAATACAAGATGCTTTTCTGAGCCCCTGCACCGTGCATGGCCGGAGGCAGAGGAAAACAGTTGCTCTCCTTTAAGAAATCTGCCGACTCACCAGATAATGAGCATATTCCCATGCAGTGCTACCTTTCAGGAAGGAAGTCAGCAGCGTGTATGTAACTGGATTCCCAAATGTGATGACATTTGACCCCAGTGACTGGACTTCTGGGAGTGTAAACTGAGTAAATAAACATACTTGTGCACCCAGATTTATACACAGGATTTGCATTACTCTATTGTTGATAAAAGTGAAAAACTGAAGATGGCCTATGGGTCCAAAGAGAGGAAACCAGTTAAGTGAGTTGTGCTGCATCCATCCAGTGGCATAACGTGCCGCCATATGAAGCCATGTTTTCAAAGATAGTCATGACATGCAAAAATATAATAGAATATTCAGCGAACCACGTGGAATACAAAATTATAGTCAATACATCCGAAAATTATTTTTTCAAAAATGTTATTATAAAAATTCTCAAACATACAGTATAATTGAAGGAATTTTGCAGTGAACTCTCTGACTACCACCAGATCTACCATTAACATTTTGCTATATTTACTTTATCATATATATATATGATATGTATCCATCCCTCTGTCTTCCTTTTATTCCTCCAATAAGCCATCTTGGTTTTTTTGATGCATTTCAAGTTGCAGACATCAGTAAATACTGAATACAATCCCATAAGTATCATTAACTAGTATTGAATATTTGTTTGTACTTTTTTTTGAAGAAAAATTTATGTACAGTGAAATATACAAACCTTATACAATCTCTCAGTTTGAACAAATGCATTCTCTTATAAAATTCTAATCCGTATCAAGATGTGGAGCTTTGCCACCTGCAACTAATGTCTCATTGTGTGTAAACTATACTCAAGTTTAAGATATGTAGAGGGAGATTGTTACAAATTATGTTTATTATTTCTTATTAAGCACACATACTTATTTGTATATATGTTTATATCTAGGGTATATCTCTCTCTATATATATATATGATTTTCTTCACTATCGTATATTTTCCAGTGGTATACAATGAGTACATCGATTCATTCTTTTATTTAACAGGGATTCATTGATCATGTGGTATGTGTCAGGCTGTACCCTAAATACAGGGGACTCAGGGGTTTTGGTTGTTTGGGTTTTTTTTTTTAAAGATTTTATTTATTTACTTGAGAGAGAGAGAATGAGATAGAGTGTGGGGGGGGGTCAGAGGGAGAAGCAGACCCCCTGCTGAGCAGGGAGCCCGATGCGGGACTCGATCCCGGGACTCCAGGATCATGACCTGAGCCAAAGGCAGTTGCTTAACCAACTGAGCCACCCAGGCGCCCAGTTGGTTTTTTTTTTAAGATTTTATTTTTAAATAATCTCTGCACCCAACATGGGGCTTGAACTCATAACCCCAAGATCAAGAGTTGCATGCTCTACTGACTGAGCCAGCCAGGTGCCCTGGAGGATTCAGCAGTTAGCAAAACTACAAAACTCCCTATCTTTTTGGAACTTACAGTCTACTAGGTGAAAGAGTCAGTAAACCTCAAAGAGAATGCAGCAAGGAAATAAGGAGTAAGCAATGGACTGTTAGTGGCACAGGAGGCCTCTCTAAAGAAATGGTATTTGACCAGAGAACTGAATGATGTGAGGAGAGAACCAAGGGAGAGTCAGAGAGTCCGGGGAGAGGGGGATTGGCAGGTGCAAAGGTCCTGGGGCGGGAATGGGGAAGGGCAGCTGCCATGGCTGGAGGAAACTGAGTAAGGCTGAGTATGATAGGAGGGGAGGTTAGAGTGGGAGGCAGGAGCAGACCACATGGGGCTTTGTAGGTTACATAGTTAGGATTTCATTCTGGTGTTGAGAGAAGAAGCCATTAGAAATGTGTTTTAATCAGGGGAGTGACTTGATCTGATTTTTGTTTCTAAAAGCCCTGTCTGTTCTGTGGAGAACTGGCTCTAGTGGAGTAAAGCTAGAAGGATTGAAGCCAGGAAGCGAGATTTGCAGTGAGTGTGGGCAGTGGGTGCATCTATGACAGCTGGTGAAGATAGAGCTGACCCTACTTCATGAGGGATTAAGGTGGGATGTCACAGGGCAGTGGGGGAGGTGTCGAGAAAGATTCTTAATTTCTAGGTCCAAGCAGCTGGGGTGAATAATGGTGGTATAACTGACGTAGGCGAACCTGTAGAGAAGTCGGGAGTTCTGTCTTGGACATGTTGAGCACAAATGGCAAGCTTTGCCTTGCAGATCCTTCGGTGGAGAAGTCAAGCAGGCAGGGGCTGGCTGAGCATGCGCGTGCCCCAGCAGTGTTTTTAACCAAAGGCGGGGGGTGGGGGGTGGAGCTACCTCAATGTGAGGCATCGGCATACAGATGGTGCAAGTCCATGTGTGACACCCTTGGGGACAGATGGGTTTCCGGAATTCAGCATTATTCAGATTTTAGAAAGATAATCAATTAACATTCCCAATGAGGTCTGGGCATCACCCTGTAATAAAGCACACAGGTATTTCTTCAGCAAATTGTAACACTTCACACTTAAGTAGATAAATAAAGACTAGATATAGCCTCATATCACGTAGGATCCAGTGTTGTCATGAAATAAGTTTTGGCACCGAAGTTATATAAAAACTTGATTTTAAAGCTTTTGGATTTCAGAACTGCAGAAAAGGTATAGTGAGCCAGTATTTAAATTTGTGAGTTTGGACAAGACAACCCAGGGGCGGGGTGAATAGAGAAGAGAGAGGTTAGGTTGGACGTGGGGCAGTGAGGAGAGAGAAGAAGCTAGAGGGTGGGGCCTCATGGCGTTTCCAGAAGAAGCGAAAGCCCCTGTCAAACCCTGCTGTGGAGTGGGGGAACGTGAGTGAGCAGTGGGGGGGGTGGGGCATATGATACATCCTAGGTCATGAGCGACTTTGACAGGAGAGAGAAGCAGCGGGAGCAAATTTCTCTGTGGGGTGGGCTGCGATGTCCGAGGAGGGCCAGAGGGTGCATCTTCGAAAGTCCTTCATTCGCTCGCTCATTCACTCATCAGCAGATATTTATGGAGTATCTACTACGTCCCGGGCACAGCTCAAAGATACAGTGAACATGACAGGCCCTTGCCCCATGGAGAAGGGAGAAGACAGTAAGTAAATAAATAAGACAATCTAGGTAGTGAGACGTAGAATAACACAGGTTTAAACTGTATGGGTACACTTATACGATTGTTTTCTTCAATAAATACAGTACAGTCCTGTAAATATATTTTCTCCTCCTTATGATTTTCTTAATAATATTTTCTTTTCTCTAACTCCCATGATTGTAAGAATGCAGTACCTAATACATGCAACATACAAAATATGTGTCAATCAACTGTTTACTTTACCGGTAAGGCTTCCAGTCGGTCAACAGTAGGCTATTCGTAGTTATGTTTTGGGGAGGCAAGTTATATGTGGGTTTTCTACTGCACAGGTCCCCCCTCACCCCTGCACTGCTTGAGAGACAGGTGTACTCTGAAAGAACCAGACAGGGCAATGTGGCACAGACCGCTACTCTAGGGGGACCGCTAGGGAGGACTAGAGCTCACCTTGGAGCTAAGACCAAGTGACAAGAAGAGGAAAGTGAAATGCAGAGCAGTGTGGTGAGTGGAGTGTGCTCCCCATTCGGACGGACTTTGTCCAGGACCCTGGTGGGGGCTCCCCAGGGCCAGGTGGAGGGGCTCGGGAGGCCCTGGAGGAGGAGGGGGGATGTGCAGGCCTCCCTCTGTAGGAGCAGAGGGCAGGAGCAGGCTGGGCCTGGGCAGAGAACAGCGGCCTGGGAGGGCTGGATGAGCTGGTAGGCCCAGGCCGTGGGTTTCATCTTCTAGCACATGGGCCTGGAGCAGAGGGTGGTGTGATCAGAGATCTGCTGGAAGATGACTCTGGCAAAGCATGTGCCGAAAATGCTAGGAAGTTGGCCCTGGAGGCAGGGGAGCCAGCTCAGAGATGATTCCTGGGGGGGAGGGGGGGATACCCAATTTGTGTTGTCAGTAAAAATTCTTTCTTTGGTTAACGAGTCTGTACCCCAGCATTGCAAACTTATATTTTTATCAAAATCGTACATGTACACGTTTTTAAAAATCAAACCGTACTCTAAGTCTTGTAAGAAAAATTATCAGTCCCCTCCTTTTTCTCGATTTCTACTCCCAGATGCAAATACTTCAAAATACTTTTCACTATTGTTTTCTGATATTTACTTCTGTAATTTAAAACAACTGGCTTTGGGACACCTGGGTGGCTCAGTCAGTTGAGCATCTGACTCTTGGTTTTGGCTCAGGTCATGATCTCAAGGTCCTGAGATCAAGGGCCCCCACCCCTGCACTGGGCCCCAAGCTCAGCTGGGAGTCTGCTGGAGTGAGATTCTCTCCCTTTGCCCTCCACCCCCCCACCCCTGCTCTTGTGTGTGCGCACTCACTCTCCTTCTCTCTCTTTCTCAAATAAATAAAATCTTCAGGGGCGCCTGAGTGGCTCAGTTGATTAAGTGTCTGCCTTCAACTCAGGTCATGATCCCAGGGTTCCTGTGATTGAGCCGGAGTCAGGCTCCTTGCTCAGCGGGGAGCCTGCTTCTCCCTCTGCCTGCCACTCCCCCCCTGCTTGTGTTCTCTCTCTCTCTCTCTCTTGCTCTCTCTCTCTGACAAATAAAATCTTTAAAAATAATTAATTAATTAATTAAAAAATCTTTGAAGAAACAAATTAAAAAATAAATAAAATAACTGGCTTTTTCGGCCATTTCTCGGTTTTTTAGACGTTTTAAATTAGGGGCGCCTCAGGGCGCCTGGGTGGCTCAGTCGTTAAGCGTCTGCCTTCGGCTCAGGTCATGATCCTGGGATCGAGCCCCGCATCGGGCTCCCTGCTCAGCGGGAAGCCTGCTTCTCCCTCTCCCACTCCCCCTACTTGTGTTCCCTCTCTCCTGTCTCTCTCTCTCTCTGTGTCAGATAAATAAATAAATAAATAAATAAATAAATAAATAAATAAATAAATAAATAAGGGGCGCCTGGGTGGCTCAGTTGGTTAAGCGGCTCATGTTATGATCCCAGGGTCCTGGGATTGATTCCCACGTCGGGCTCCCTGCTCAGTGGGAAGCCTGCTTCTCCCTTTCCCTCTGCCGGCCACTCCCCCTGCTTGTGCTCTGTCTCTCTCTCTCTCTCTCTCTGTCAAATGAATGAATAAAATAAAAAAATTTTTAAAAAAAGGAAGTTTTAAATTATCTAGTAACATCCTACCATGAGAGATGAAAGTTCATTTCCTTGATGGTTCCTCCACGCACACTTCTCTTCCATCCATCCGTCCAAGATAGTTGCATGGCAGTTTTTCACTAAATAGATATTGGGGGCTCGTAATCCTTATGGCCATGTAAGTATTACAGCTGAGGCTTCTAGTATACTATGATTACACATCCCTTCGTACACAACACTGATTTCCGCCACCTTTTGCCCCGGTGAGGCAGAGGGTGTCAGGGTATGAGGTTATGGAACTTTCCAGTGAGCTCCCTGTGGTTAGCTTCCCCTCGCCAACTCCTAGGCCTCCCATCCTCAGCCTCCCTGCATCCTTGGGGCTCAGATCAACCTGAGCCCACCCCCCAGCTGGGGTTTACAAAGTCCTTTACTGTTTGTCCAACTGCTCCCCAGGAGCGTCCAAAATTTTGTTGACATCTGGGATCTACTCTCATCTCCTCTCTTATTCATGCTGCTCTTATAGTGTATGCTTTTCAAACGTAGATTGCTGTCCTTGTAGTGGGGCTTCAGGAGACAGTCAAGATAAACGTGGTGATCCATCTGCCGCATTTAGCCACAAGTCTCCCAGAGCATTTTTTCATGCTTTCTGGCCCACAACCTTTTCCTAATGGATGTCGGCAGATGTTCCGTACCTAATGATTTTCACCACCTGTTGCCCACCTCAGCCCACGGAGTTGGAACTCAGGAGTTTAGAAGTGCCTGTTAAAGTTAATGCAGCCAGTTGCTTTCTAGGCATTTTTAAATCCCTCCCGATTTTTCCAGAGCAGTCTGGGAGACCTCCTGAGTGGGCCTGATGTGCCTTCATACTATAATGATGAGACTACAGGGCGTTCGCATTTTTTTGGCGATTTTGAAGCAAAACCCTTCCTGCAACCGGGGTGGTGAAAGGGGCAGAGTGATGAGCAGGCAGGCTGGAGCTTGGCCCCTAACCAACTGTGTGACAGTGCACAACCTACTCTCCCTCTCTGGGCCTCAGTCGCTTCATCTGTGACATGACAAAGGTGGACTAGAGCACCTCATTTCTTACCCAAACCTTGCTCAGAGCCCTCTGTTAAAAAAAAAAAAAAAAAGAGGAAGAAGAACTGTTCTGGTGGAAGGAGGAGGGACAGATGGCCCTGGGGTGAACCTTGAGATACTTCTGTGGCACCCCGGGGCTCCCAGGAACATGGATTGAGAAGCACTGGACTCAGAGATGTCTCTGAAGTCTCAGTAGGACAGCCCTGTGAATCTTCACAGTGTTCACTGCCCTGCAATTAGTCTGTGATAAAATGCTTTTTGCAAGCAGGGTCCCAGGACATGCAGCACCCCCCCACCCCCCACTCCCTGTCTCCAGGGCCCCTGGACTTGTCGGGCATAGCACGTGCTATCCTCATCTCCCTTGCCCCATGCGGAGGCGAGAATGTTGGTTCTTGCTTCTTCTAGAAGGGGTGGATTTGTTGATTTATGGGTTAAGAGCCCTGGGATGGGAATCCTCCCAACACGGGCTCTGTAAGAATACAGGAATTTGTTTTCCCACATTGTTTGCTTTTGATTTACTGTTTTGATGTAGGGCTGCTTTATGACTCAGATGTTATCTTCCGCTGCCAAATCACGTGTTAGGTATGTATAACATTTCCCACACAGCGACATCTTATCCTCTTCCACAGCCCCCACGGGCGCCAGGGAGAGGGAAAGAAGGTAAAAAAAACCCTTCTAGTCACAAATCAAGACATGCCGTGGGCATGCGGCCGTGGTTTGCAAAGTCATTGTCTTTGTTGTTGATGCTGATGTTTGCAGAATAGGACCCTTTTCCCCAAAAGAATCTCAAGCAGAAGTCTGGTCAACAAGACAGATAAAACAGAACCCCAGCTCAGGTTGAGGGGTGGGGTGGGCAGGGCTGAAGCCCCCCGTCAATCCCACCAGCCCCTTGTCCGGCTCTGCCTGAGCGTCCGTGGTTGTGGGGACAGACCTGGTGTCATTTCTGCTCCCACTTCCTGTCCTTGGTATGACCTAGAACCAAGTGACGTAACCTCGCAGAGCCTCCTTTTCCTCATCTGTAAAGGGGGGTTGCAGCTGCTAGCCTTGAGTGAGCCACTTGGAGTGGCTTCGGTGACACAGACCCTTCCCATGACCTCCTCCTTAGACACCTAAGCTCCTTTTGGGGGAGCTTCGTGTGGGAATGTTTTCGAAAACCTCACTGTACCCAACCTCGGCAGCCTGTAATAACTCGGATTTTCTTTTTAATCCCTTCTTTCCAGAGAAGGTCCTTGTAAGGGCCTTGTAACATCAGTTGTTAAGTGCTTGTGATTTTGCTTGGAATGTAAACAGCATTCTGTCTTTGGCCCGTTCTGAAAGGAAGTTTTCATGTTTTCCCCTCTGGCGGAAATAGCTTTACTTGGGGAAGTGCATTTTGATCATTTGCACTGACGTCTGCAATTTTGGTCAGCCCAGAAGATGGGGAAGCCGGCAGTGGTGTGTGGACCTTCTCAGTGAGCGTGTGTTTGTGGGGGTTTTGTCGCTGTTCAGTAAATGCATGACATTATCATAAAATCGCACGATCGTGTCTCCTGCGCCTTGGCCTCCAGGAGCCTCATCTCTGGGTGGGCAATGGTTGTTTTCACTCTGCCGTTTGAGGGCTGAGCCTGTCAAAGGTACTGATTGCCTTCTCCAAGTTGGAGATCAGAAGCTACATATTTGCTCATCTTCCCTTGTGAAAAAGCAAATAAGGCTTCTTATCTAGTATTTAAATTCTCTTTTCATTTACTCTGTCAAAGGCCTTATCCCATGAAGACATAATTTGAAAAGTATCTTCATAGAAAATAGCTCTCGTTGTATAAGCAGTGAATATCTTCGTCAGCAGAGGTCATGTGTTTCTCCTGTAGAGATCAGTGCTGTTCACAACCTCTCGTGTTCCTTGTGAGGGTTATGGCTTCGAAACCTGGTGTTTTCCCTCCTTTTTTTTTTTTTAAGATTTATTTATTGGGGCGTGGGGGAAGGGCAGAGGGAGAGAGAGTCTTAAGCAGACTCTGCGCTAAATGTGGAGCCCGATGCAGGGCTCGATCTCACGACCCTGAGATCATGACCTGAGCTGAAATCAAGAGCCGGACGTTGAACCAACTGCACCACCCAGGCGCCCCTGTGTTTTCCCTCTTATCAAGTCCTTCTTCCATTTGGGCTCTGCTTCTCATAAACTGTGAACTGTGTGAGCTGGGCCTCAGTGTCCTCTGTGAAATGGGAATAATAATGGTCCCTCCCTCAAAAGGCTACTGAATGGATAAACGGCGATAGTGCATATAAAGTGCCTAGCATGTGTATTTGGCATAGAGCATGTGCTTGATAAACAGCTCTTATTGATCTTTCTCTTCATTGCTTCTCGCTTCTCACGTTCCTAGTCATCGGTCTCACTTGTGACTGAGACTGGTTTACCTGGCTAGCCCTGGGACTTTTCTATATCCCCATCATCCCAACCTTCCCGTGGAATTCAGAACAGGCACAGCCCTCTCCAAGGTGCTGTGTGCCCTGGTCTTTCTGGTTCATGGTCAGCTGTATGTCACTGCAAGCCTTGGTCTTCTTTTTTTTTTTTTTTTTTTTAAAGATTTTATTTATTTATCTGAGAGAGAGAATGGGAGACAGAGAGCATGAGAGAGGAAGTGTCAGAGGGAGAAGCAGACCCCCCACTGAGCAGGGAGTCCGATGCGGGACTCGATCCGGGGACTCCAGGATCATGACCTGAGCCGAAGGCAGTCGCTTAACCAACTGAGCCACCCAGGCGCCCCAAGCCTTGGTCTTCTAACAAGCCAGCCCCCTCCCTTGCTCTCCAGGGACAGGAAGCACAGATGTCACCTGGCTGTCTTACCTGTCAGCAGGGTTCTGCTGGGGTGTGAATGCCGGGTTCCTCGCCTGCTCAGATGGTGAAAATGCAATTTGTGCCTCTCTCAAGCCCGGTCCCAAACTGTAAGCCATGCCCAAGGAAGCAATGGGGCAGTGGAGGTAAGAGCCTAGGTGTGAGGCCAGACTGCCTGGGGTCACCTCCTGACCTCACCACTGACTAGCTGTGTGATTTTGGACAAGTTCCATAAATTTTGTGCCTCGGTTTCCCCATCTGTCAAATAGGGATAAGAGTACTGCTTTAGTATTAGGGTCTGCATCTCTGAGACCCAAATACTCTGAAATTGGAAAGGTTTTTTTTTTCCCAGAGTTTGAGGTACACTCGTATGGCATCAAAATCTGACCAGAACTGACATGTGGCTATTTATTGTACTCTTTGTTTATCCAGATTAGTATGATTAGTCCTGTGTTTCACTGCAGAAATATTAATGTTTTTGATTATAGGATGCAGCAAGTACAAGCCACGAGGCAATCATTTATTTTAGGACAAGCAAAAACTTACACATGAGAGGAAATGTAAATGCCAGTATCTAAAACTGATAAATGAAGATGTCGTCAATACACATATTTTTTGGAAAAAAGTGGAGGTACATATTCCTTGGCTCTGCTGTAAACATTACAGGTGGTCCTCACGCTCCAAACCCTCACACTCCATCCACTGGAAGGCAATATATTTGGATTGGGAGATCTGTTCCTCACTATCTGAACTCCCGCTGCTTCCATCCGGAACCCAGAAACCACATAAATGTGGATCACGGGGTGCCCCTCACTTTCTGAACTTGGTATCTGACTCAGGAACTCAATAGATTTAGATACTGGACACTGACATCAGCCTCATGTCATCACAGACCCCTCCCTGGGAGCCGGGACACAGCCCTGTAGAGTGGGGCGGGGGGGTACGAGGACCAAGCCCTCATTTCCTAGAATTGAAGATGCAGATAATCTCTGGAATCGATAAATGAAGAAATAGTCACATGAGCACATTTCCTACAGATGCAGAGTAAGACAAGAAGAAACCACTAAAAGAGTGGAGTGATTGCTTCCCGGGGGGACAAGGCCCAGGAGTGGGTCAAGACAGGGCAAAGTGCTGTTATTTGGGGCTTCAACTGTGTATATATTACTTTGAAAAAAAAAAGCGTATTAAAAAATTCTTAAGGGGCGCCTGGGTGGCTCAGTTGGTTAAGCGACTGCCTTCGGCTCGGGTCAAGATCCTGGAGTCCCGGGATCGAGTCCCGCATCGGGCTCCCTGCTCAGCGGGGTGTCTGCTTCTCCCTCTGACCCTCTTCCCTCTCGTGCTCTCTGTCTCTCATTCTCTCTCTCAAATAAATAAATAAAATCTTTAAAAAAAAAAAAAATTCTTAAGAAGCACAAGTGGCTTGAAGGTTCTGGAGAATTTTCAGTTACCAGCATGTGGAGGCCTTTTCCTGAGGCTGTCCGTTTTTTGTTTTGTTTTTGTTTTGTTTTGTTTTGTTTTGTTTAGGAAACTAATCCTCCCCTTTCCTGCCAGGAGGGTGCTCTAATTGCAGATGGAGGATGGGGACCTAGAGCATCATGTCTTTTAGTGTGGCCATCTTCACTCCATCCCACGATTTTCAGCAATGCCTGTCACCCTGTCCCTCTACCAGGCCTCCTGTCCCCTAGTCTGAGGACTCTTCCAATTCATTTCCCTAGAAAATAAACCATCAGACTTTCAAATAGCCCCCCCATCAGATTGCCCTTGTCATCTGCAGTGTCTCCAGCTCCCAAGCCCACCCAGGTTATATCCCAGACACATACGCTCACTTTGCATCCATATCCCTTTCTGTAGACATATCGGTCACTGTTTTCTCCCATCTGCCCGCGCATTCCGTGCTCACCCCTCTTCTGCCTTCCAAAAATATCATTTGTTTATTGATCTCTCCCATTTCCATTCTTTTTGCGTTTCACCCCATTTTCTTTACTGTCATGTTGGGGGTATCTTTGTTGAACTAGGAAAAGAGAGTGAGGGGTGGTCTATACCATTCATTTGGTCGGTCAGCAGACTGCGATCGTGTTCCCACTGGATTCTAGGCACTGCTGGGGGTAGAACAGTGAACAAATCCTTCTTAAAACTCCCCAAATCATGTGCACTGGACACTCCATGCTCTTCAGTGCCACAAAATGGCAATCGTATGACAAACTATGAGAAGAAGCTTGGGCTTGTTATGGTTCAAGAGCCAATGTGCAGCCACCTGGGTACCCGTATACTTGCTTGAACCTTCGCTGCTTCTAACTGGTCACAAGTGATGAGCCGGAAACCACCGTGTTTGTGTGTCACTGGAATCCTTTTACAAAGGAAGATGATTCGTATCAGCCCTAGACTGCATAGGAGAAAACACCTTCTATGAGTCTTTATGAAACCAAGCGGATGGCTTCACCAGGGTGGGGTGCAATCTGAAAACTACACATCGTTAAGATTTCCTGACCAAAAGTCACTAATAACAGTATAAGGAAGAGAAAGGAGCAGAAAAATCTGTTAATTTTCAGTAGTAGTAAGACTCCTCCTTAGAGAAGAAGAGATCTCCAAGCTGTTTCCGTCTCGCACCCGTATTGGTTAAAATATTTGGAGCTGATACCCCAACATATGTGTATTTAATACACTGTTCTATAATTGCAGTTATAATTCGTAATATATTCAGAGTATTATGAAACAGATACAAGATTTAAAATGTTAAAAGGGTGGGCTAAAAATAACCAGAATAACTAAAACTGCACCAAAGAAATAAAGCATTAATTTTTTTTTTTAAAGATTTTATTTATTTATTTGAGAGAGAATGAGAGAGAGCACATGAGAGGGGGGAGGGTCAGAGGGAGAAGCAGACTCCCTGCCGAGCAGGGAGCCTGATGCGGGACTCGATCCCGGGACTCCAGGATCATAACCTGAGCCGAAGGCAGTCGCTTAACCAACTGAGCCACCCAGGCGCCCAGAAATAAAGCATTAATTAACGAAGAAGAAGAAGAAATAACTAGAATTCGAAGTGTTAATATGTTGTGCCTCCCTAATGGATCATGTTGGCCATGTGACCCTCACTTAGAACCAGTTGCTGGGAGAAGAGAAGTGAGGACTTGGTCATAGATCGCACCGTAACCTGGCGTGGGATGGATATCAGGCAAGCCACTGGATTCTGGGCCTCAGTTTCCCCATCTGTGGAGTCATAATAGAAATACTGCAGTTTCCCTGCCTTCCGCATAGGGTGGCTGTGACAGCGACTGGGCTGACATTTCTGAGGGTATTTTGTAGGCTGTAGAGCACTCATTACACAGACCCTGTCAGGCGACCAGCCAGCCACCTCATGTCCCCAGCCAGCTCTACTTTCTCACCATCCAGAAATCTGGCCGGCTGGTCATAAGAGGTCACGGGGTGGAAGTGGGCAAGCGAAGTCGCGGAGGGCTCCCACCCTTACTTAAAGAGACAAACACCAAAAGCAACACCAAGGCCAAATCCTGCAGCTAATGAGTCCGAGGAGCCTATTTCTCCCTGCAGCTCCAAGGGTCTTATGCTCTGTTCACATAGACACTATAAATATTGAAAAGAAAGTCTGTTGTTGAGAAGCAGTGTCCAGGGGACTGGGAGAAATTCGGTATGTCCAGCTGAAGTGTAAGAGAAGGGCTCCGTGGCCTCGGCAAGACAATTAATGAGCTGCCTGATGGCAAGTCTCTGCGCCCAGCAGCTGGTCCCTGGAAGATGTCTGGGGCAGACACATTTTCAGCCTATGCTGTGCTACAGTGTAGCAAAACTGCATCTCTGGCGTCAAGCAAAATAGAGGATTGATTATGCAAGGAGGAAAAAAATGCTCCAAGTACCAGCCAGTTAATGTAAGTACCGTGAGAGCTATAGCAACAATCCCAGTTTACCGTACTGTGCACTGACTTCGTTCTTGCCTCCTGTGCGTGAGTGATCTCATGTAATCCTGGTCGCTTTCCTTTCCATTTTGCAGAGGGGCAAAGTGAAGGTAAGAGAGGCGGGATGGCTTGCTCAAGGTCATGGTGGAGCCACAATTCCAATCCAGGTCCCTCTGTCTCCAGAACCCACGTGCCTACCTACGCTACCCTTCTGCCTATAAAATGAGCTATTTTCACCTTTGATGACAACTTACCGCTCTTGGATATCCATATAACCGGTCGTTTATGGAGTTATGAGAGGACCCCAAACTGGAAAAAGCCTGGAGCTCTCCCAGTCCAGCCACTTCCCTGAGGCCAAGCTGGGATAGAACCCCAGGCCCCCACTGCCTGCCATGGGATCTTAAAACAGCTGCAGGCAATCTGTTGGCTTGTTACAGCCAAGTCTTCCAAGGACATTGAGGAAAGTTTGCAATTGAAAAAGCAATGCTCCCCTTTTACCCAAAACTGGAGTGCAAGTGGGAAAGTGATAGTCTCTCACCTTGCAGCCCAGGAGAAGGCAGCTGCGTGTGCGAGGCTTTATAGTGATGAGAACCACAGCTGTCTGCCTGTCCAGTCATGCGGGGGCTCCAGCTTCACCCAGGGGCCAGGTGAGCCTTGCAGGTCCACTTCAGTGCCAGCACCTCCCCCCCCCCACCTCATACACATCCTTTCTTCATTCTCCCCAAAAAACCTTGCCCTCTGGAAAAACACTCAACTACCAGTCATCCATACCCCAATATGAATTTTAGGCCAATACACTACTTCTGGTAATATGTACATTTTAACTGTTTTTCTTGAATATCAGTTTGCAAGGCTTTGCTTCTATTTCTGTGACCTACAGACATCAATGTTAGATGGGAGAGAGGACATTTGAATGGAACCCAACTATTTAAAAAAAAAAAATCCCAAAACAAGTTAATGCTTTCTACTTTTCTCTAATTTTAAACATTTTTTATTGTTAAATATCCAACACAAATGCAGAAAACTTCATAAAACAAATGCACAAATTTATATGAGGCCCACACTGTTGTAACCACCTCCCATGTTGAGAAAGGACCTTTGTAGTCATTTAGACACATCCATGTGTCCTGTTTCATTTATCATTCCCCTCCCACCCCCAGAGCAACCTCCATCCTTAAATTTTTTTAAAGATTTTATTTGTTTGTGTATTTATTTATTTGAGAGAGAGAGAGCACGCTCAAGAGAGTGAGCACAAGCAGGGGGAGTGGGAGAGGAAGAAGCAGGCTCCCCACTGAGCAAGGAGCCCGATGCAAGACTCCATCCCAGGACCCTGGGATCATGACCTAAGCCGAAGGCAGATGCTTTGACTGAGCCAGCCAGGCACCCCTATCCGGAATTTTTTAAAAAAAAGTTAAATTCAGTGTGAAAATTAGCCACCCATGTGTTCAGCAATAAGGGACAAATATAGGCATCGTCTTTTCTAGCTGCAATGTTTTGGGGTCCTACTTGCCTCTAGTAACCTGGTTTTTTGGTAAAGCATTTCCGGTGGGGTGCAATTATGAATTATCCTAATGCATGCTGGCCTCAATGACTGCTGCGGACTTAACCCAATGGTGTCCAAACTTTTGGAGACCCCCCCCATTCTGGAATTATCTTGACATCAGTCAGACAGTGGATGGTCCCTTTGTTTTAAAACCAAAGCTGTGTTGTGCAACTGGTCCTTCAGCCTTGAATTTGGGCCATTACGGAGTCAAAGAAAGAAAGACTAGTTTGCTTCCACCTTAAGCATTCTAAGACTGCCTTGCTGCTTTTGCTGCTAAGAATCCTAAAGCTATTCCAAAAGACAAGGATTTTAGCTCAGGCAGCTTGTTAGAGTTAGCGTCTGGTATCTGGCACTCAGCCAAGATGCTTTTGGAATATTTGCAAAGCCATCGGTCATTTTCTTAACAGTTTCACTTGGGATACTATCCATCCTATTTTATATGATTTTAAACTTGTTATCTGGAAATAACTTCAAATTTACAGAGACGTTTCAAGAATAAGAATAGTAGCCTCCTATAGGTTTTACCCAATTTGTTAACATTTCGCCCAATTTGCTTTATCAATATCTCTTTAGGTGGAGAGATAAATACATGCATACATAGAGGATAGGGATCTATAGATACATATCCATGTATACTTTTTAATAGTCACACATAATATTTTTCTGAGCCATTTGAGGGCAAGTTACATTTTTCCTGGCACCTTACCAATGAAAAGTGTGTGTCTCTTATATAACCTCAGTACAGTCCTCAACTTCAGTGCGTGGAACAGCCGAGCATTTAATGCAATCAGAAGAAACCGCCAACCAGCCGTGGTTTATTTTCTTCTGCACACGGAGCAGTAGGGTTCCATTTTCATGTGGTTTGCATGCACCAGTCTTCAAGTCTAATTGTTTTAATCTTATTAAAATTGCCTTCTCCTGTATCCACAATAGGTAGAGGGTGCATATTGACATTTCTGTTTTCAATCAAATGTTTGTTTACTCTCTGCCCTCATTAAGGTCTCTTAATACATCAGAGAGAGAGTAAAAGTAAACACTCTACCCCACTCCCAGGCCTTGGACATGAAAGAGTAAACACCAGTATAATTTAACGCTTTCCTGGTCCGGTGGGAACATGTTCCCTTTTTATGTCTCCAGCCCTTAAGGAGGGAGCTCTCAGTTCAGTCAAATATCCCTCGCACCCTCTACGCCCAGCTTCCCCTTGCTGACTGACTTTCACCATCAAATCCATCAGCTGGGCTAAACTACTAAGTGACCCATGCCTGTTCTCCCTTGATTGTCTTCTAAACTCTGAGGTCACTGTTTGTGACACCTGTCATCAGCTGCATCTCACCCTGCTCCCCACACCCTGCGGGTTTCCTAGAGTTCTTGGCTTCTCCTGCCTCAAAAGCAAACATTCCAGAACATTCCTGAACATTCCAGCTCACAGCTGGAGGCAAGTCTCAGCAGACATATTTCCTAATTGGAGGCCTCCCCTTGAGCCGAGAACAGATGTGGTGGGAGTGACAGCGACTTGGGGAAACTTCTCAGTGGCCAAACCCCTCCCTGAGGGACATGGAATATCCCTGTGCTCCAGGTGTGGGGAGAAAGAGCACGGCATCACAGGAGTGCTGTGCTGGAAGCTTCCGGCAGCAGGAAAATCACATTAGTGCTTTCTGAATTCAAACCATTTCACACTGAGAATTTTGTCATATTTCCCCTTTGTCCTCCTCCACCTTAATCTCCCCCATTTTGAGTTTCTTTGTCACTGCATTTACCCTATTAAAAGCTTTTTTCTGGGGCGCCTGGGTAGCTCAGTCATTAAGCGTCTGCCTTCGGCTCAGGTCATGATCCCAGGGTCCTGGGATCCAGCCCCGCATCGGGCTCCCTGCTCCGCGGGAAGCCTGCTTCTTCCTCTCCCACTCCCCCTGCTTGTGTTCCCTCTCTCACTGTGTCTCTCTCTGTCATATAAATAAATAAAATCTTTTAAAAAAATAAGTAAATAAAAGCTTTTTTTCTATAAATGTCAAGGGAATGCATTATTTTCTTAAATTAAGTTTTATATTATCAAAGTATTGCAAAAAGAGAGTTTAAAAGCCAACAGCAGTACCCTTCTCAGCCCCTCTCCAGCCCCCCAGCCTCATTCCCCAGAGCAACCTCTTTAAAATCCTTTAGTTCTTTCTTCTGGTATTGATCTCCATAAATTAGATGCTTATCCTGCATTTCCTGATGGACAGGTTTTAAACATTGCCTACTGACTTCCTATTGGGGAAGTTTGATCCCCTCATACCACCCACCCCTACATCCCCTCCCCTTCTTCCCAATAGAATTACATATAAAGTGGGATATAATCTGTGGTCAGTGTTTCCAGTGCAGTGATGATTTCAATATTATTCCCTAGAGAACCAGCTCTTGTGCTGGAATTACACATCCTTTCTCATACAACCTTTTGTTTTTCTCAGGGTTAACCCTTACCTCTAAAAGATTGCTTAGTTGACTACATACCTGTTGCACGTTTTTTCCCAAACACCCCGTAGACCTATCAAATGCCTACCAGTGCCATTTGCCAAATGCTCTCAAGCCTCAGATAATCTGTCACTTCAGCCCTGCCCTCCACGTCCTGGATCCTTCATCCTTCTGCTCTAGGCTGGACTCGTCACTCTCCAGGCATCATCTGGGGACTTCCCTTCACTGCGCCTTTGTGTCTTAGGTCCTTGTTTTCCTTGGACCCCATGGCTTTCTCTTTTTCACTTTAGTCCTTCATTTGGGGGGGAGCACATCCTCCAGCAGCTGAGAAGGGGTGCATGGGAAGCAAAGTTTCTGAGGCCACATAGGTCTGAAAACACCTGTGTCCTCCCTCAGCCTGAATGATGGCTAATTGCTTACGGAATTTTCGGCTGAAAATAATTCCCCTCCAGATTTGGAAAGTAACATTCTGCTACCTTCCAAGCTCCTGGAAAAGTCTGACGCCATTCTGAGGTTTTTTAAAAAAATTTTTTAAAGGATTTTATTTATTTATTAGAGAGAGAGGGAACACAAGCAGGGAGAGTGGGAGAGAGAAGCAGGCTTCCCGTGGAGCAGGGAGCCCGATGCGGGGCTCGATCCCAGGACCCTGGGATCATTGACCTGAGCCGAAGGCAGACGCTTAACGACTGAGCCACCCAGTCACCTCCCCATTCTGAGTTTTAATGCTCTTTCTCTCCACACCTGGAGCACAGGGATATTCCTTGTCCCTCAGGGAGGGGTTTGGCCACTGAGAAGTTTCCCCAAGTTTTCTCTCTGGAAGTTTATGATATCTCCTCTTTATCGTTCAGAATAACATGCCTTGAATTGTTATGTTTTTCCCCCTTCCCCTCTTCCCTCCCTCCATGCCTGCCTTTCTTTGTGGTCCGCTCCTTAAGTTGGTTATTCACTGGGAATTTTCAACCTGAAGATGCCTTTCTTTGATTCTAGAATGTGCTCGTATTTCAACTGGTTCTTTTGTTTCCCCTGTTTTTCCTTTCTGGACCCCGTTAGTTAGATGTTGGCCAACCTAGACTGGCCTCTAAGTCCTTTGCCCTTTTCTCCTTATCCCATATCCTTTTATGAGTCTGTTCTACTTTCTGGGCTATTTCTTAGACTTTATTCTCCAGTATCTCCCATTGGATTTTCTATTGCAATTGACATATTTTTAATTTCTAGGAGTACTTTCTATTCTGATTCTTTTTCAGAGCACCGTTGTTTCCGACATGCGATGTCTGATATCACTGATTATATTAATTACTGGGGTTTGGGTTGTTGTTTTTTTCTTTCTCTCTCTAGGTTTTCTTGTTCTTCTGAATTGCCTGGTTTCCTTTGAGTTCCACTTTCCTTATGATTTTGGGCTCACCTTTTCATGTTGGGAGGCTTTCCTCAAATGCCTGGTGTCTCTGATCAACAGGGGGTCCATCTCCCGCTGAAGGACATGGAGCCATTCTTTTCTCCTGCCTGGGAGGCCTAAACCATTGAGGGCAGTGGCTCGTGCTTGGTTTGCTGTTCAGGATGTGGACTTTCTCCTCCTTCCCTGTTTTCATCTAGCACCACACTTTTGCCCCAACAGGAGCCTATCTGGAGCAATTTCCCCCTGGAATACCGCTCTGACTTCCTTGATGGCTCTGGGCAGGGATGGGGGGAAGGCTAGAGGGAACCCCTGGGGGAGGGACTGGGGTCAACCTGTCTCTGGTCAGCCTTGACCGTAGCCCTCCTTGCACATCTCTGTCCTCAGCGTTCAACAATTTTAATATCTTTAATATATTCTTTCAGGGATTTATGAGGGAAAGGAAACATAAAACATAATAACATGTGGTTGAATCGGCCATGTTTCAAAGAAACTATTCTTTTAATTATCCCAACATAGACCATTTAGAGGGAAATAGCACCACTCTTAATAAGGGAGAGAGTCAGTCTGCAGTGTGAGTACCTTTTCCTAGAGCCACCTACAAAGTGCAAATGATCTTGATGGTTTCGGACTCTCAGATGGTTTTGCACTTGGCACTCCTTCCCCTTCACTCCACAATAGCTGGCTCTCCAGACACAAGGGAGCGACTTCCAAGTGTCTGAGACAGAGAGAATGAGCACCCCTACTTAGGTTCAAGAGTAATTGCTCCTCTTTCCCCTGAAGAGACAAAAGGGAGGTTGGGGCTGAGGGATGGGAGACCAGCCCCATCCACAGCCCTCGCACCCCCTCTCAGCAGCAATCCTGATCCTTCACTGCTCCCAGTAAATGTTCTTTTCTAACAGCCCTGTGAACTGATTGTTCTAGACTGGCAATTTCTGTGAAACAGTAATAAATACGAAGCCCCGGGAAGAAGCAGTTCAGAACATTCTCTTCTTATTTAAGGAAGAATTTATTTTTACATCAAACTTTCTGTATCTTCTCTGAATGTCTAGCCATGAGGAGGTGAGAGACAAAGTAAAATGTTATCTTTTAAACTATGCAAGTATTTTGCAACTCTGTCCGTCCCCCTTCGGGTCCTTTCTTCTTCTACCTTCCTTTTTATCCGTCCTTACATGTACTAGAAAGAATTTTTGAGCAGTGGAGTCATTGAATCACTGAAATGAGGGAGGAATTGAGAAGCAGTGAGGGAGAAGAAACACCACCTAAAGTCCAAGTAATAATGAAATACCTATTAATATCCTATAAGTATATGTAAATATAATCTAGTAGCCAGATGTATATGGGTATCCTAGCTTTTTTTTTTTTTTTAAGACTTATTTATTTATTTTAGAGAAAGAGCAGGGTCGGGAAGGGAGGAGAGGCAGAGGGAGAGAGAGTCTTAAATAGATTGCACACTGAGCATGGAGCCTGACGTGGGGCTCGGTCTCATGACCCTGAGATCACGACCTCAGCTTTTCAGCTCCAACCAAGAGTTGGGGCACTTAACTCACTGAGCCACCCAGATGCCCTTTCCTAGCTTTTGTATTCCTTAGACCTGAGACCCTGAACAAACCTTAGTGGGAAACCCTGAATTGAGAGTTTCTTCTTCTCCCACCCCTTCTTCTTCAACATTCTCATCATCAAAATTTCAAGTATTGGGGGAGGGGGGAGACAGTGATAAGTTTATTAGAGTTTTCTAAAAGTTTTCTGGCCTAAGAGCAAAGAACTGCCAGATGACTATCAGGACCACATGGTTGTTGGCCTTGCTGTGGACGATGGTTGGAAGCTGGGTGAGAGAATGAGCACTGGACAGACAGGGAAGGCCCTTAGGAGAGAGAGCGTATCCGACAGCCAGTGGTGGGGGAGGGGGGCTGCAGAGTTGGGGGAGAGCAGCAAAGTTGGCCTTTATCATCAAGTGTCCAGAGGATGCTGTGTTCTCTGGGAAAGATGGCTTTCACATAAGGGAAGATGGGTGAAGAGAAGGTTGAGGCTACAGAAGCCTATTAAGAAGAAAGATTTTCGGGGAGCCTGGCTGGCTCAGTCGGTAGAGCACGTGACTCTTGATCTCAGGGTTGTGAGTTCAAACCCCACGTTGGGTGTAGAGATTACTTAAAAATAAGATATTTAAAAAACAAGAAGAAGAAAGATTTTCTAAATGGATAATTTACTAATATCTGCATCATCTTTAAATTAGCTCAGTGATTGGATCAAAATTAATGTCAACCAAGTTAAATTGGACTTACGGTATTTGTATGACATCTGCAGTGCATTTTGCCCATGGCTTGTAAAGATATGTTAACTTTAAAGAACTTGGCAAGATTCTCATAGAAATGCTTTTATTATTTAAATATGTGCTGCATTAATGTAATAATTTGCAATTTTTCCAAAAAAATGAAGAAGAAAAGAAGAAGAAAGATTTGCAAACTGTGGGACCCATAAGAGGAAATGGGAGTTCAGGATAGATGGAGAAATCATCCGAGAAGACCCAGCTATTTTAAGTTCAGATTTCAGAACCAGTTTGTGATATTCTAGGATAATGAAAAAAAGGAGATGGACTTGCTTTTGGTGAGCTTGGCAGATTCACAGAGAAAAAGAGAAGTCCCAGAAGACTGAATGTAGTCAATGATTTTTTTCTTTCCCCAAAAGAAAAGGAAACTAATTCGAGAATTTACAGAACAGAGGAGAGTCTAAACTGCATGATAAAATGATATATTGTGAATGCTGGAAGGGGAAGGCAGTGATCAGCAGAAGCCACCCCAGGTTTACTAGAAATTACAAACACCAGACAAATGCCATTTCCTCTTCTGAGAGGCTGCTGGACTGAGAGGTCAAGAAATATTTAGACACAGTGTCCCTGATTTTAACAAGGCATTTGACAAAGGTCTCTCATGAAATGTGTGTGGATAAGAGGAGAATCTGGTTCTGGTAGATTTGTAGCCAACTGAAAGCCTGTATTTGACTATAAGTTGTCTTGCCAAGTGTTATATTATTGACTCGAGTAAAGACATTGATGATCTGCTCATTAAAGTTTGTAGAGAAGAGAAAATGAGGCTTGAAAACTAGTATTTTTTCCAGTTTTACTGAAATATAATTCACTTACAACTTCGTATTAGTTTTAGATGTACAATTCGATGATTTAATACATGTGTATGTTGCAAAATTACCACAGTAAGTTTAAATAACATCTATTGACCCAATAGTTACAAACCTTTTATCTTATGATGAGAATTTAGAAGATCTGCTCTCTTAGCAACTTTTGTTGCCCTGCTTTTCATACATCCTAACCTTGTGCACCTCAGGACCTTTGCACTAGCTCTCCCCTCTGCCTGGAGCAAGATTTCCTAGATATCCTTCTACCTCATGATTGATGCTCTCACCTTCTTCCAGTCTCTCCTCAAATATCATCTTCTCAGTGACACCCTTCTTAAAATTCCAACTAGCCTTCCCAGCAGTGTTCCCAAACCCCTATTTGCTCAAGTGTATTTTCCAGAATACTTTCCCTTTCTATATACTATATTATTTGAAGTATTTATTGTTTGTTCTTTGTCTTCCTTGCTAGAATGTAATCTCCATGAGGCAGGGATCTTGTTGATTTTGTTAATTTTTTTCCCCAAGTGCCTGGAGCAGGGGTAGAGCCAGAATCGGACCTAGGCCTCCCCAGCTCCAAGCTTTCTATTGGGAAGGACCGCTTCCAACTCTGCAAAGGTGAATCCTTCAGACACCACCTCTTGCTTATTCTCCCTGCCCCATCTTTTGCTGTCATCCTCAGTATCTCTATTAAGCATATTGCCTAAAATAAAAATTATAAACTGGGGCGCCTGGGTGGCTCAGATGGTTAAGAGTCTGCCTTCGGCTCAGGTCATGATCTCAGGGTCCTGGGATCGAGTCCCGCATCGGGCTTCCTGCTCCTTGGGAGCCTGCTTCTCCCTCTGCCTCTCTCTCTCTGTCTCTCATGAATAAATAAATAAAATCTTTAAAAAAAAAAATTATAAACTGTCCAGAAACAACTTTGTGTTTTTTAAGTTCATACCAGGTGAGCCTGAGCACATGACTTCACCTCCCTGTGCCTCAAAGAGATACAGTAATGATACTGCACCTCACAGGATGTTCATGAGGATTAAATGAGTTAATATATGTAAATACAATACAAACAGTGAGTACCATGTGTTACTATAAGAATCTAGGATGTCTGAACCCTGAGGGCATCCTGCTAAGTGAAATAAATCACAGAAATACCACATGATGCACTTATATAAGGTATCTATAAAGTAGTCAGGCTCCTAGAAACAGAGAGTAGCATGGTGGTTGCCAGGGGCTGGGGGGAGGGGGCAGTTCGAGTTGTTGTTTGTAGGGTGTAGAGTTTCAGTTATGCAAAATAAGAAGGTTCTAGAGATCTGCTGTACAGCCTTGTGCTTATAGTTAACAAGCCTGTACTGTATTCTTAAAAATGTATTAAGTTAGATCTCATGGGGGTTTTTTGTTTTTGCCACAATTAAAATATATATATATATTTTTTTAGTCCCTAAACCCTCCATTTTACTGAATTTTCTCAAGGTTAAGGGACTTGTCCAAAGCTCCCAGCTAATAAATGGCAGAGGGCGGCAAGAATGGAGCCTCTGACTCTCAGGGCTCTTTTCCCCGCCCCAGGTGGGGCATCGGTCCTGTCTGTCAGCGTCCAGACTGTTGAAGGGCCATGTTCTGCCATCCTGGAGGGGCACACGCACACTCCCTCAGGAGGAACGCCTCATGTTTTGGCTCCGTAAAATTCTTCAATGCCCCATAGGTTGGGCAATGAGAAATAAATAATCCAGACATTGGTGTTATTGATGGGTGGCTAAGGCTTTGCAAACAGGGGGAGTAAACAAAAGGACGTCTTCATTTCAAGCTTCATTAGAACCAGCAAAGACTAAAAGTCATTTTTCAAAATGGCGGGTGGCGTCAGGCATCTGTCCCCACCTGTAAGGGGCACTTGGTCTATAAAAGCAGCAAAAATAATTGTGTCTTCTGTGTCACTCGGGTAGAAGCTCCTGTCCTAATTAATTCTTATCTCCTCCTCCCTTTATAAACATGCTCGGGGAAAGTGACATCCTAGCATTTTGTTGTTGTTGTCTCTCTTCCTAACGAGGAATTCTCTTTGCTTAGGCATTTTTAGATGCTGATTTTTCTCATGTCCTAGAGATGCTTCTAATTAGTCGATGCTTCCTTTCCATGATAGTTCCCCACAGAGAGTGGGTTTGGACTGGAGGAGGGAGCAATGTTGTCACCTTATCAAAGTGCCACTGATCAGGTTAGCTTTCTGGGGTACTCATTCATTTTTATGCCTGTCTGGAAACAGAAACGGCAAGCTCCTTGCTAAGCGGAGCTGGAGATTGCTGGGTTTTGCAGAGCCTCCTAAAAGAGCTCCCCCAGCACCCTTTGATGAAATGCTGCCTTGAAGCCTTTGCAGTAGTGCTCACTAAAGAGATGATCTCCTTCCTTTCTCATCCATGGAAAAACACTAGGCTGGGGACAGTATGGCAGAAGCAGACTTCTGTATCACCTTGTCCCCAAATAACCTGGCACCCACCAGGGGCTGTCTGCTGGCTGGGGGCAGGCCCACTGTGCTTTCCAGAGGCTAGGTACACAGAAGACTGTCCCTTTTCCTGCTCCCTCTAGGAGCACAGGGACCCGCCAGGCCAAGGATGGTGTTGTATTCTTAGGGTGGTTCTTCCACTGCTGACAGAGTCTGAGGACACCAGAGACCCAAGACTTCCCACCACTTTTCAGAGCTAGAAGGAGAAACTGGTTTGGGCTTTCTTTCAGGACTTGTATCAATCAGCCTTTGCTGCAAAACGAAGCATCCCAAAATTTGATAGCTTCTTAAGACAATAAATTTCATTTATCATGATTCTGGGGGGCTTCAGGGTGGTTCTTCTGGTGAGGACAGCTCAGCTGGGGTGGGATGGTCGACATTCATCTGTCTGGTAGTTGGGAGGCTGGTTGATCTGGAGCGGCCTTCTCAGGAATGGCTTATCCCATTCTGTGGCAGGTCAGCCTGGGCTTCTTCACATGAGACATCAGCATTCCAAAGAGCAACACGAGAGGGCAAACAAACCCCAATACACAAATACTTGATGGATCTCTGGTTGTATCATATTTGCTGTTGTCCCGCTGGCCAAAGCAAGTTGCATGGCCAAGCATAGAATCGGTATGGGAGGGGAACGCTCAAGGGCATGGATATGCAGAAGAGTAAACAAATTCGGGTCATTCCTACAACATCTGCCCAGCAGTGGCTTGTCATAGGTGTGTCCTATTCTATCCCTGTCGGGCAGTGTGTGGGGTCAGTACGGGTGGCTCTTTTAAGGAAGACAGGACTGGGAGATGTTCTTCTGTAGTGGGAGAGTATAATGGAGTTTGACCCATGTGGATTCAAATCCACACATCCCATTTACTATCCATGAGCCTCTAGGCTGGTGAACTTCACTTGTCCAGGCACCAGTTGCTTCACCTGTAGACTGCACTATGCATACCACCTTCATGAGGTTGTTCAGAAGGACTGGACGGTGTGATGTTTGTGAAGCCATGAGCGTCTGACATTGGCTTTCACTGGGGGGCAGCTTGGGCAGAGGGGGTGAGAGGGGATCGCCCATGCCCAGGAGGCTTGCCTGAGTCCTGGGCTACAGTGCTCCCAGGCCCCGAGGCCAGGGAAAGACCCTGGAAAAGGGCAAAGAAGGCTCTCCTGGCTTCTTGGAGACTAAACCCTTGTTCAGATATTTGTTGTTTAAATCAAAACAAATAAATCACCCCTTCTTGGTT
This sequence comes from Mirounga angustirostris, assembly GCF_029215605.1. Lineage (NCBI taxonomy): Eukaryota > Metazoa > Chordata > Mammalia > Carnivora > Phocidae > Mirounga > Mirounga angustirostris. The sequence goes on along the minus strand of NW_026991720.1, from coordinate 87,740,777 downwards.
GCTCATGTCCTAGCAGTGGCCACTTGGCTTCCATAACTCACCTTGTCCCCAAAATAGCATTTGCTCCTTGTTTTCAGAGGCATTGGGCACTCCGCAGCGTTTTCCTTCCTGATGTCCTGTGCACAGTCCTCCTGATCTGTGTTGTCCTCGGCACCTACTGATGACTCCCCTCCCCCTCTCTGGATGTTTCTTCTCAGCTTCCTGCACCCGTCCCCTTCCTCTCCTTGTCCTTTCCTGGTTGGTGTTCCCCAACTTCCATCCTTTACCGTGTTGTTACCAACTCCATTTCACAGGCTGACCCCGCCATATTCCCAACTCAGGGACCATCTACACGCTCGTGATTGTCTTCATCTTTCCCCGGGCCCTACTTGCCTCTTGAACTGCAGATCAGTTGTTCAAATTCAGTAGGTTGCAAACAAATATACCTGCCCCATCCATCTTCGTCCGTTTGGGCTGCCATCCGAAGTACCACGGGCTGGGGGGCTTAAACCACAGAAATCTGTGCCTCTCTGTTCTGGAGGCTGGAAGTCCAAGGTCAGAGGGTCAGCGTGGTTGGTTCCTGGAGAGGCTGTCTCCCAATTCCATCACACTGGGAGTCAAGGCTTCAACATATGACTTTGTGGGGGGACACAATTCAGCCCATGACACCTCCTGCGCTCCTGCTGTCTTCCCATCCACCTTCCTCTCTTCCCAGCACCCCAGGCCTTGCTCTCTGCTCTCCTCGGCTTCCTGCAGCGCCCTGACCAAGCCATCCCAGTCGGCTGCTGTTCCCGCACCTGAGGTGGCGCTCCACCCTCAGCCGCAAGGAGACTCCTGCTCATCTGCGAGCATCCAAGCCCGGGCTCATCGTGGCCAAGCCTTCCCTGCCCTCTGCTTCCTTTGTACCTCGTACGCCCCCCATTTATCACGCGCCAGAGTGTGTTGTGGGCCGTTTCCCCTCGTGGTCACTGCATTCCTTGAGGGCAGGAATTACCTCATTCGTTTCTCTGTACCCCAGTGCCTAGCATATAGTCAGGACGGTGAAGAAGTATTGAATGAATGAATGAACGAACGAATGAATGAATATGGTAAGTCTGTGGACGAGGGCAGTGGGTGAACCCAGCAGCCTCCTCCTTCCCACACTGAATCACCTCAAATGCCTCGTTGGCATCGGCTGCCTGCCTGTTCTGCTCAGTTCTGACACCACCGTGTGTTGTCCTATCGTCTATCTGCACTGATTACCTTGTTACCTAGTCAGGACCTTCTGCTGTCTGTCTGTCCCTTGTTTGAAGGGCGCATGTTGTCCTAGCTGCGCCCTCGCTCTGGGCAGGGGCTGCGGGTCATGCTTCTGTACTTCCTCGGGCCTTGGACATTTGGCAAATGCGACTCTTTATTCATAACTGACCGGGCTTCCCTTCGATTCCCCACTGCTTTCCTTTCCTCCGAACTGCCGTCCTCTTTGGAAAGGCAGAATGGCCTAGGAGTTCAACGTCAGCAGACCAGGGCTCCCATTTTGCCTCTACCATTCCCAAGCTGGGAGACTGGGAGCCAGTAGCTTCCCACTTTGAGCTTCTACTTCCTCACCAGTAAAATGGAGATACGATCACCCCTGCAGGGCTATTGTAAGGATTAAACGAAGCAGTCGATGTCAGGCACTTAGCACGGTGCCCAGCAAGGAGCAAATGGTCAGTCAGTATTGGCTGCTGTGAGTGGTGTTGTTTGCAATATGATTTTATCAATAAATCTTCCCTGTAAGGATCTAGCATAGACCAGTCCCTGGCCAGCAGCTAACATGTGGAATGAGTGTTGGTAGAAATGTCAAACTAGCATGCAAATGGTTTCATAGGGCCGCCCCGGAAGCTCTACCCCTTACTCATTAGTTGGAATGAGAGACTGATTTCCTCTGGGATGGAAGGAGAACGTCAGGGCAGGGAGACCTCCTGTCTTCTCTGTGAACATAACCGTTCTGAATCTCATCTTGGTACAGGGTGGGCTGTGCTGGCTCCTTACCCACACGTGCAAACACTGGGACAGCCAGACCCAGGAGTCCCTCTTTAATCAGGCTTTCTTAGAGGTCATCTGCCAGGCCCTTCCCATCCATTCATATCAGGAGGTGAGGGTTTGCTTTTCCTGGACTAAGTTGGTCTCAGCATGGCTGTCACTTATCTTGAAGGGCTTTCCTGACACATCAACGAGGGGAAGGCAGCCTGCAGGACCTGACGGGATCCTGGGCGGAAGGGAGACCCGGGCCACACCTTTCTAGCACCGGGCATGGCTAGGCCAAGGCTGAGGCTGAGGGCGGCCCTCTTGCTCTTCATCATCCTCTTATGATGGAGTCCTGTCCATGGGAGGTGGGAGAGGGGGGCTGAAGCCTTAATAAGGGCTTCACCCACCCCTCACCAGTGGTGGCCCCTTACTGCCTTCCATGGCTGGCCGGTGGCCACTCAACAGGGCCAGAGAGGGGACGGTATTCTAGCCCCAGCTCTGTTTGCTAGCGAGGCAAAGCATGCAAATGATTCTTACCCCCATGCTTTCCCTTCCCCATCCCGGCTCATAACTGGGTGAAAGGACACAAAATAATAGACTGTTTTTAATGGGAAGGTTTTTATGGGGGAGCCTAGCCCAGCGCTGAGTTGAACAGCTACAGCAAAATCACCTGAGAAACTGTGTTCCAAAATACAGATTCCTGGGACTCACTCCCAGAATTTCTAATTCACTTGGTCTGGCTAGGAGCCAGGAATCTGTACCTTAAAAGCTCCTAAGAGATTTTGCTGCTCAGCTGGGTACGGAACCACGAGCCTGCGCCCATGGCCTCATTTCACCAGCAGGGGCTGGGGTGCTCTAGGGACCCAGAGAGGTCTCACGTGTTGACAGGTTAGTGACAGAGGCCCGAAGTCCCATAGATGCTGGTCTAGCCCTCTCTTCTCCCAACAGCCAGCCACAGCCAGATGGCTGGGATCTGGTCACTGGGGTGAGGGCCAGCAGTGGGGCACGGACTCAGGGGCCCCCAGCTGTGCGTAGTTCCAGGGAAGTGGAGGAAGGAGCCAGGGCAGAGAAGAGGAGCTCTTTGACCATTCCTTATAGAGGCCTGTACTCCCACTCTCCGCCCTCCACAGCCACCCATGACCGTGTAGGCGGCACCTTTACAACCCACCATTGCTGGCGCTGGGGTCCTGTTAGGGGTCCACCCTGAAGTTGGCTGGACGGTGTCCCAGCTGCGTCGATTTGACACAGAGGCAGAAGTGGAAGTTTACCAATACAGACAACCCCAAGCCCCCGAGTACACTGAGTACATTTGTCTTCTGATCTGAGCATTAGGCCCTTCTAGAAAGATGAGACTGTCCAAAGATACCCAGCCCTGCTCCCCACATTTCACTCCGGGAAACCTCTGGAATGGCAGGTGCAGACCCCACAGAGATAGGCTAGGCATCTGGACCGAAAGCAGCATTTAAACCAGGAAAGCAGAAATCCACGTGCCCTGGGCAGCCCCGGAAGGGGAGAGCTGTGCAGGGTGCACGAGGGGGCCTCCTGCCACAGGGACTTGAGGGCCCAGAGCTGCAGTCCCACTGGGAAGATGTCTTCCTCAAGCCCCTCCCCCCAGGGCTTCAGATGGCATGGGTGCTGAGGAGGCCTGCCGTAGGCCTACAGGGATGGGAAGAGAGGCTGTGTGGCCTGGTTCTTGCTGGTAGTCTTCCAGGAAGGTGGGATCTTTCTTTTCTTTCTTTCTTTCTTTCTTTTTTTTTTTTTTTTTCCTGGTAAGTGAGAGGCAGTTTGATGGCACTATGAGAAAGCTTCCCCGGGCATGCAGACCTTAAGTAAATAAAAGCACAAAAATAGATTTTTCAAACCGTGTCCTTCCAGAGCATAGGAGGATTTACTGAGAAATTGGATTGAATTCCCCCGGACTCACCTGACTGCTGAGTGGAAGAATTCAAAAGAAAAGTGTGTGTGTTTCCCCCCGGGCCGATCGGCCAAAACAGTGCCAACAGCAGGGCTTGTGTCTTTAATGGGTGACCCTTCGAAAGGCAGCTGGGGTGTCTCAACAGCAGGCTGGGGACCGGGGCTAAAGCTTAGCTGGGCCACCCCTCCACCGGAACCCTCCACTCCCTGGGATGAGAGGGAGATTTATTGTAGAACCTCTGCTCTGCCTGAGCATTCTAGATTGATTTCCTGCAGGTATGAAGACCACGGGGCAGCCCTCAGGAGAACAGGGTTGTTTTTCTAGTGGCACTGAGGGATTGGCTCCAAAGCACCCACGTCCGACTCTCTTCCACTTGGGTATCGAGACTGCAGTTTGCCTCATGGCCAGCCCAGGACTGGAGTGTAGAGTATGACCACAGAGCGCAAAGGAGGTTTTCTCCTGAGCCCCAGCATGAAGACTTGAACACCAGAACACTGTTAGCATCATGAGCACCATCAAGCAGGTAGGCTTTCAGAAGCCAGGCTCTAAATGGTCCCAAACCATCCAAGGACCTAAATACAGTGCCCAGGACCACATTCCGTAGAGTTTGGGTTCTAGCAGAGAATTTATTATGGATGAGAACCAGGGGAATGCTAGTATGCCGGCCCTCCGAACAAACTTAAGAGCCCTCATTGTATCGTTTGCTGATTTTTGAGGTGTGAGGACTCCCACCGTGGTGAATTTCGGAGAGCCAACGGGAAGCCGCTAAATGTGGAGAAATGGAAAGAGAGGCACACACTTAGCTCTCACGAGCAGTTCAGGGCAGCTCCAGCGCACCGGTGTCTCTAACACATAGATCCCTAGCGCTCATGGTAGAGATACCCAGGAGGGGCCCACGAATCCACATGCCACGGAGACTCACAGTGGCACCACCCCCCCACATGTACAGAACACACCTTCCCTTGGCTAACAGTCTTTGAACCAGTGAGAGGCTCCATATCACCGAACTAACGCTGGTGCGTACCACCAGCTGTCTCCGTATCAGTAGTTTCTATGAGAACGACAGCGTTTGGACAGCTTTAGGGGAGATCACATCCCTTGAGGAACTTGCTTAAAGTCCATCCTTCTAGGCGCCACCCCCAGAGAATCTCCTTCCACAGATCTGGGATAGGGTCCAAGCATCTACATCTAGCCACCAAATAGCAGGGAGGATTCACACCTTGAAAAACCCTCATCTACTGTTTCCTCCCCCTGTGGCTTTGACGACTAGAAGTTCAAGGTCTGGAGGCTTTGAGCATCATGATTTCATTCTCCACGTTCCCTGTTTCCCTACAGTGAAACAGGATTGTTTTCTTCAAGTGCCACCGTGCAAAATCAGATTCCAAATCCTAAGACTAGCGAACATTTATTGAGAGCTTTGCAAGCACCAGACATCAAAGTGTGTGACCCCCGTCTCCTCCTCACAACTACCCTGTCATTATCCTTCCCATTTTGTGGATGAAGAAACTGAGAAATTTCTCAAGGGTTCAAATCCAGACAGTCTGACTCCAGAACCCACGTGACCCCAAGCTGCCTCTGCGAAGCAGTGATCCTCGGAAGGCATGTGGCTTTTGATTCAGCGAGCGCAGGCTCTAGTTCTGTCGGGTTTCGTGGGCATTCAGTTGAGCGCCTGCCAGTTGAGCTATCTCATTGAATCCGCCCAGCAACCTGATGGGGAGGGTATGGTTGCTATTTCCCAGAAGAGCAAAGATAAATCCAGAGAGGTTCTGTGGCTTGCCCGGTGTCACGCAGCCAGCTAGAGGCCGAGCCGGAATTTGTCGCTCAGCCCACACTCCCGCACAGCTGCCCCGGCCACGTCTCCGGGGCACTGCCTGATGCACTGGTGCTCTTTGAAGCATTGAGTATATTTCTGGCTGCCTTGATTTTTGACTGTTAAATGTCTGAGTCCGTATGTAAAACATTAGTGTGCAAATGGGGAAGGTAGGCCTATCCACCACTATCTGCATCCACCAGGTACAGAAGGCCAAGTGCGCCGATACATGCATGCAGTAAGCACAGAGCAAGGGTTAGTGGTGTCTGTGGCAGGCTCCCTGGAGGAGGTCACACTAACGCTGGCCTGGAAGGACACGTAGGACCTCCGCAAGTGTGGAGGGAGGGGTAAAGGAAGGGCTGCCGGGGAGGAGGACGTGGTCGAAGCTGACTGAGGGACCCAGGGGCAGGGCTGGATCCCAGGGGCTCACGGACCCTGCCGAGAGTCTCCCTTTTCCCCTCGGGCACATAACTAGCTTCATGCTTGATTTGTGATGGAAGACATTGTGATTTTTCTCCTCCAGCTGATCGATCTTATTTTCCATTAGTACCTTCAAACAGCCTTCTGTAATCCTCTCTATGGTGGATTTTTTTCTTACTTGGTCTCTGCTCCGAAATCTGCCAGCTTGAAGCACTGACCCAGCACAGTGGCTGCCAGGTGTGTGTGTGACTGGTTTGAGGAGCCTGCGTGCGATGAGATGCTCCTTTCTGTTCTCTTAGAGCAGACATCCCTTTCTGGTCTTCACGAGCAGGCACAGCGGGAGTGGCCCTGAACACCCCTGTAAGCACCCTGTCCCGGGGGGCTGCCTTGGGTATCTGTCAGCAGCATCCTGCAGTCTGGCTCTCCCAATGGCTTGAATGCTTTGGACACTGATTCCCAGGGACATTAAACAGTTCTTGCCATGGCCCTCTGGCTATGCCAAGTGGACGTTTCTCATGACAGAGCCAAATGGCACATCCTCCCCCGAGCTTGGCAGCATCATTTGAGTGATCACTGTAGTCTTGAAGGGTGCATGTAGGGCTCCATAGCCTTGACAAATGACCCTCTGGAAAAAAAAAATGCCGCCTTCTCTTTGCCAGTTATAGCCAGACCCAACTCTGCATGGCACTCAGAGCCACTGACAAGTGCCACAGGATCCAGGGGTCTCTTATCCTTAGACCTTCCGAATGGGAATGAGCTCACCACTGCCAGGGGACTCATCAAGACCACCAGGCACTGGGGCCACCCGTCATTCTGTCCACTTGTCTCATGGCCTCTGTGCATACGGCTCTTCTTCATCCTCGAATAGGCAGGCATCACACTGACGTAACCCCTCATAGCTAAGCAGGGGCTAGCATGTCTGAAATGATGGGGGCATTTTCTGGGGCAGGTGTTTTCTTGACCCTGTGGTCTCTATTGCATGTGCTGGATGGCATCAGGAACGGTCATTTGATAGCTGAAGCCTGCCATGTTACAGCCTCATGAAGGCATCTTTTTGTGTCTTTAAAAATGTTGCATTTCCAGCATTCGTGAGGCACCGCTGGAGGGCTTCTTCATCGACTGTGCAGGTTTCAGCAGGTTCCAGCAACATGTCATCCCAGAAACCCCCCAAACTGCCGTGCTGGCACAGTAGAGCACCTGTGTGGTAGATGCTGCCTGGCCCCTCTGGTCCATTTCTAAATTAAAATCTCTACACAGTGATGGCAGGCCAGTGAGACATTCTTCCTACATAATTGTCCTGATCTTAGCAGAGCTATGAAAGCCCTCAACATGGCATGGTTTGTTTCCCAAATATGGCTGGGTACCCCAGCCCCATCCCATTCCTTTGCCTGGGGCTCTTGGTCTTATTTTCATCGAGATGGAAAGCCTCTCGGCATGTGAATCTCAAGAAGCAAGATGGCAGACATCAAGTCCTTCAGTATGCCTTAGAGCAGCCTTTTTTAAAGTCTAAAGCATAGTCAGGTTTTGGTGAGAAGGCTGAATTCAATTGCCTACAAGGAGAACTTCGATTCAGACTTCTGCTTCACTCCTACTGTATGAACAGAACTGTGCTGGGGTGGGGAAGGTGATGCTGTGCATGAGGCTTGGTCCATGCTTTCATGTAGTTGATAATGCAGCCCTTGAAAACCAACTAATACTCTTTTGGTGTTGTCTAAGTTTCTCGTTATCTTTTGTTTTCTTCTTTTCTAAATTTTTATTTATTTTTATAAAGCCATCTCACCCTTGTCACCCCAAACTGTAGCATTTGGTATAGCAATAAAATGGGCTGAAACTGAGTTAAGTCCACCTCAAAAGCACATTGCTCAAATAATATAGTGCTTCCTAATAGAGAGATGATGATGAAAGAAGGAAGGAAGGAAGGAAGGAAGGAAGGAAGGAAAAAAGAAAAGAAAAGAAAAGAAAAAAGAAAGAAATGATAGACATAGAAGATAGATAAGAGAGGTAGGTAAGTAGGTAGGTAGGATAAATGTGATCAATATATCAATATAGATGATTGTTAGATCTACATGGATGATTGATGTGAAAGATATGGGAGATGAGATAAAGACAGACCAACAAATAGATGGCCCTCACTAACTCCTCTTAAGAATAAGCCACTAGGATTTCGTGCTTGATTTACCTTTTCTAGAGATTTCCTTTGTAACATAAATGTGGCATCCTCCCCTCCTTCTTGGCCATCTTTCTCCTGACACACTCCCTGTTGGACCTTCATCATAACTGAAGAGCTAGAAAGGAATTAAGGGACTGGTTAGTCCATCCTCCAGACTCTGTCAGATTGCCACAACAAGAAGGTAGACTGTCCTATATGAAAAGGCACCAAAGAAGATGTTTCCATTGATTTCCCCTTGACCCTTTAAGTAATTCTTCATAGCAGTGCTCTGTACAGTCTGGAAATTATTTTTTACCATCCCTGTCTTATAAGGAAAGCCATTATCACCTCCTCGTCCCCAATCCACTGCCCTCTTCCTTGAAATATGGCACCTACCTCCACCTCTCATGATCTCTCTTGGGTGGGGGATAGAAGGAGGGAGGGCATCACAGACTGCACCAGGAGACCCAACCTGGACACAAGAGATGCCCAGGATGGGGGTGGAAGGAGTGACCCCAGAATGAACTGGAAACAGGCCTCACTCAGACCAGCTCTTAAATTTCCTATCCTGAATGAGGCTCAAGGTAGGAAAAGCCTATTCCAAACAAAGCCTACTGAAGAAGAATTGAGGAAAATTACCCAAGGAGGCCTACTCATTTTGTGAAAACAACTATTATCTCAACTGTAGTCCTCAAATTGAAGGTAATGTGGGCATAAAGATTCAGGTGAATATTTAAACATTTAAATGACCCAGGTGGGAGGGGCACCTAGGTGGTTCAGTCAGTTAAGCATTTGATTCTTGGTTTTGGCTCAGGTCATGATCTCAGGGTCGTGACATCGAGTCCCATGTTGGGCTCTGGGCTCAGGGAGGAGTCTCCTTGAAGATTCTCTCTCTCTCTGCTCCTCCCCCGACTTTCACACGTTCTCTCTCTCTCTCTCTCTCAAATACATACATATATACATACCTAACAACCCAGGTGGGAGAACCTGAGAGGAAAGGAGGGAGTCTGGGGATGACTTGCAGCCACTCCAAAACGTTCATAGGCCCTTCTACTTACCTGAGGCCTGGTCCCCTGGAGGAAGGGACTAGAATTTCCCCCAGTAGGTTGATGCTTCTCTCTCTCGTTGAGTCATAGTGAACTATACAGTTTTTACATAGCAGGCCTTTGGCTGAATGTGCTATATCCACCCTTGTCCTCTCCACAGAACATTTCTCTCACTGGGCCAGGGCACTGGGGCCAACATGGCAAAGGGGGTTGGAGGCTGTCCTGCCCCTCTGGCTGATCTCTGAACACAAGCAGCCCTTGCTCTAAGCATAGGACACCTTATCAGGACTCAGCAACCTGCCAGAGTGGTTACATGTCCCTCATCTGTCCTGAGGGCCAGAGGTGGGGATGTCAGGCCAGAAGCCACCAGCCGACCTGGCTGGAATGGCAGAGAAGGATGTGTGTGACTGGACAGGGAGGAGCCTGGGTGTCCCTGTGGCTGCTGGAAAGGGAGTCAGGACTGGGTTTATAACCCCGGGCAACATTTTTAGGGACAAATTGTTGGCATTGTTGCCTAAGCCCTGCAGAGGCAAAGGGGAGCCCTTTGCAAAATGACTTTCTTAGCTACCGGGGTCATTGCTGACCTGGTAGATCCTCTGCCAGGTTGGCCTCAGATCACTCAGTGGGCCCTGGGCTGAGCCTGGCTACTGTGTTGGTCCAGTGTCAGACGGGAAAGGGCTGAAGCAGGAAGGACTGGGGGAAGTCTCAATCTTCCAGGCCCTAGATCACTCACTGCCTTGATGTACAAGACACTTTACAGCCCCAGGATGAGGAAATAGAAAATGAGACCGGGGGAGCACTCAGTAAACACCCCTAAGCCCACCCCAAATGCTGGCTCTGAGGGGGCCATCACTGGAGGTGGAATGGGGAGCAGCCGTATTTGCCAGACAGGGAAGGATGCAACCTTCATGACTCTGGCACAGTGAGGGACAGGAATTAACCACTTCTTCACTATGATGGCCCACCTGGCACTTCTTAAATTCTTCTTAAATTCAGGCAGCATTTGTCTTCCAAGGAGCTCATGAACGAACAAATAGACATAGTTATTGGCCCCATAATCTTAGATAGCAGCATGGATATTAGGGCAATTTATTATCATTTACAACTTCCCCCTTTGAAGGAAGAGAAAAGAGAAAGTAAATCAACTTCTTGGGACCTTCCGCCTCATGAACTAATTGACATTTATTAAGCAGCTACCACGGGCCAGACTGTTTGGCTGTAGAGATAGAAAGGGCACTGAGTCACAGTTCCTGTCCTCGAGAAGATCCCAGTCTGGTGAGAGAGGTGTAAGCCACATGCTCTGGTATAGCCTGGGAGCTGTGGGCACATGTGGAGGGCACACTGGGAGGGGGGTTGACTCTGCCTCTCCTCTGGGGGAGGCAGAGAAGGCTTCCCAGAGGAGGGCATGGGTGAGTTGGAGAGACAGGAAGAAGGCCAGAGATAATAGTATATTGTTCCTTATATCCTTACTGGGTGCCAGCCCCTTCACACATGTGTCCTTTAGTTCCAGATGAGCAAAACAGTTTAGAGGGGATTGTCATGCCAAATGCAGAGTCAGGATTTGGACTCAAGGTGGCCTGACTCCGGGGCCCAGCTCTGGGGCCCTGCATTGTACGAGGCCCATGTCTCACAGGTTTTGTTCTAAACCCTGGAGTACAGTCTCCCCCTGGGTCCAGCTGCATCCCACCATCCTTCCTTGTGCAGCAGGATGGGAGTTCTGCTGGATCTGAGGGGAAGCCAGAGGAGAGTCTGCTGAGAGGGGCCAGCTGGAAGCCTGAGGCCCAGGGAGCAGCCCCCCTCACCCCACACAGCGTGACTGCATGGGTGTTGAAGGCCCTTCTGAGCGGGGAGGGATTAAGCTGTCTCACGTGGCCGAGGCCATAGCCCTGTTGGCGGGGGTTTGTGGGTTGGTTGGGTTGGGGATGGTTCACACAGCATCACGGGGAGCATCCACCTGCTACCGGGCCTCGCTCCCGGCTGCAGCCTTGCAGGGCAGGGGGGCAGGGGGGTGCCTTCCGGCCCAGCCACAGCATGAGGAGGCTGGGGACCCCTTTAGTCCTGGTCTGTCAGAGAAGAAAGGCTCTGTGCCCGCCGCCCGCGCACGCTCGCCCGCCCGCCCTCATTGATGCTGAAGAGCTCACCGCTGCTGCTTGCTTTCTAGTCCTCCTGTCAAGTTTCCGTTTCCAGATTTCATTGTTTTTGAAGCCCTCACAGTCAGGCCCTGGGTTTTCAGAGATCTGAAAGATGGAAAGTGACCGCATTTTTTTTTTTTTTTCATTTTCCTAGAGGGGAGTTCAACATTCTGCCGGGGAAGTGGGAGGTATTGGGTCTGAGGTCATTGCTTTGAAGACCCCACGTTGTTTTGATGTCTGAATTTAAGGAGATTTTGGAGTTCAGGAACACATAGAATCACGCTGTCAGAGCAAAGGAGAAACATTTTTTATATCCCCTCAAGCTTTCCATTTGACACAAGTGATTAAAATGCAGCCGAAAACTCCACCGGCAGAGAGAAAAGACGAATTAATAAAAACTGTGTAATGAGCATATTAAGATTAATGGGGGACAGGAACGCGCTCCAGAGCAGCCTCTCCCAGCGTGAGGAGCACCCCTCCCGAGGTGGCACGCTTCGTTCCTGTAGGTGCCCTTCTGCGTCCGGATCAGAATCCGCTTGGAGGCAGTCATGTGTGTCTTTGAACCACAGTGACTGTTCTTCCCAACAGTTTCGCCTGTTTGAGTTTACGTAAGGGGAAGCCCACAATTCGCCACCTCTGCCGGCCACCAGCTCATCTTTCTGGTAGTTTTCCAAGGAAGTCCGGCAGCTCCCGGCTCCCCAGCGGCGGCGGTCACGGGGTCGGCTGTCCCTGAGATCCTACCGAGCCCTGTGTGTCCAGCTGTCTCCCATGGGCAGAGGCGTGCATCTCAGGGCTCACGTTCACCTTCCTGGAAAGGGTGTGGTGGGTCACAATTACATAATACAACCTCAATTTTTTGTTCATTACAGTAGTTTTTTGGAGTCCGTTAAAAGGGAAGCATCACTTTTTAAATTACAGGAAATTGTTGTTATAATAGAGTATTATGGCAATGGCTACCTTGACGTTTTTATAATTCCTATAGCAACTAGGGTGGTTTCCCAACCCTGGACCGGACTTCTGGGGGAAACTGAAGGACATTTTCTGGGGCTTTTTTTTTTTTTTTAAATGGAAACTGAAATTCAGCGTTCTGTTTTGCTGTCTTCCTTTCTGCCCTGTGGGATTTTCTCTAGCGAGCATAGATATCACTGACGGCTGATAAGCTGTCCCACTGCCTTCAAAGCAAGTCTGCTTCTTGCAGCTTCTCTGTTACAGCCTGCGCTCCGCTCGGCATTCCCACTCGCAGAGGGAAGGCATCAATCCTGACTCATGCCTTCTCAACTTTTTCATCTTCTGGGCTCGCAACCAGTTGTTGCTTCATAATGTCGGAATCTTGGGCTCTGGAAAGCGTCCAGGGGCAAATTCAAAAGCACACAGCATCTAGTTTGATCCCGAATCCACAAAAACAGCTGTCTTCCCTTCTTAGCAACACATCCTGTACAAATAGCGGATTGGAGATGTCACCCTGCCTTTTCCTTAACTACAGCCATTTTCCGATTGTGAGGACTGGATGCAACGGAAGTTCATACACACACGTGGCTTTGCGTGTCGAAAGTGCTCCCCTCCAAAAGCTGTGTATCTGGAATAAAATGCTACTCCTATCCGGCCAATTTCTTTTAGGTATTGACTTAAGAAACAGTCAACCAGCTACACCAGGACATCAGAGTTACTGTTTTACTTTCATAGAAATCATTCTGTTTTCCTAAACTGTCTCTCTCCTGCCATCACAGCTGAGCTCTGTCCCCTCCCTCCCTCCTGGGCTGTCTGGAGGTGGGGTGCGCTTAGGGAGCGTGAGGCCGTCCGTAAGCAGGCCGAGGTTGCCAGCCTACACTGATAGCATGAATGCAATTGACAGTTGACTCTGCCACAAATGAGCATTTTAGAAGTAGTTAGGTAAGAGAAGTAAAGGAGTGCCCGCTTTAAATCGAGGCACTGAGAATAGTCTGCGATAAATTTATAAGCAGCATTAGGTTAATACCATGAGCCAAATCTGTGAGTAACCTCTGTAAATAACCCTCAATAAGTATGCATTAAGTTGACAGACATTGGAAAGAACTCCAGTAACTTAATTCTCGACTCCCTGCTATTCCCACTCCACCAACCCCACCCCCTTCTAGCCACCAGACCACGGACACGTGGCCTCTATGTGCTCATTGGATACAGAAAGTGATCCACACATATACCTGGCTCCGTTGTGTGTGGGTTCTTGGGTTCATGATCAGGACCCCAACCATAACTTTATATTAATATAATGATTTCCTCCCAAGTTCACAGAAGACTCTCTGCATCCCACTGTGGTAGATGATGAATATAATTTTCTCCATTTTTGTAATTAGGGAAGTTAACACAGGGAAGAGTGATGGCAGAATGGGTGTTCGTCAGTGGTTTAAATGTTTAAATAGCCAGCTCTCCAAGAGAAGAACCCAGCTCTCTCTGGCTTATGGTGGACACTGATTCACGTGGTGTAAATATTCCCACCTTGGCTGATCTAAGCTACCCACATGCCTCCCTGAATGCTGAGATCGGAAGATACAGTCAACTCTTGTGAGCTTGTACAGCGGGCTCCAGCATAGGATTGGCGCTAATGATTCAGTTCAGGGCTCCAAATTCCCACGTGACCACTAAGGACCAGCTCAGGCTGCTCTAAATCCCCAGTGAACTCTCAGGCTGAGCTCAGGCCCTGACTCGCTGGATTGCCTTGAGAAGTGTCTTTCAAACTTTGCGTTGTGACCTATTAAGGAGTCCTGAAATTTTGAAATCTCAATGAGCACTTTTTTTTTTTTTAAAGATTTTATTTATTTATTCATGAGAGACAGAGAGAGGCAGAGGGAGAAGCAGGCTCCCAAGGAGCAGGGAGCCCGATGCGGGACTCGATCCCAGGACGCTGGGATCTTGACCTGAGCCGAAGGCAGACGCTTAACCATCTGAGCCACCCAGGTGCCCTCAATGAGCACTTTTTTAAAGCAATGAGCATTTTTTAAATGAAGTAGAATATAGTGAAACGAAAAGAAATGAGTAGAACAGAACATATCAGAGCGTAATGTACATGTTCCAAGGAGAGATGATGGATGCATGGATAGATGGAAGAAAGGAAGGAAGGGAGGGTGGGAGGGAGGATAGAGAGATATGTATATGTGTATAGTGGGTTGGGGTCAAAAACCAAAAAATACCGGCCTAGAAGCAAGTGTACCTATTTCCCGTATCTGCAAAATGGAGCTAATGGAGTTTGCTCCCTCCCTGCTCTCTCAGGCCAGGTGCATGACTAAGGTCACCTCTGCGATAGTGCCCTATCTGACCTACAGTTGTTTTATTTGCAGGGGCAAAATGAGGCAAAACGGAGAGGTTTGGCTTTCTCTGGGAGATGGTTGAACACTTTGTTTGAAACTGGGCAAAGTCTCATCATTTTTGTGCACATGCTTTCTTAGAACCCAGCCACAGCCAGAGAGAGCCCTCCCAAAGGCCCTCATCAGTCCACGCACGTGAGCAAATTCTGTAGGTGGGAGGGTCCCCCGGGCTTCCCCGGGAAGTCTGCTGTGAGTGGTCGTGAGGGAGACACAAAGGATGTGTTGCCTGGAGCAAGGACTCTCCCAATGGAGAAAGAGTCAGTTAGTTCTGGAAGGTAGGAGAGATGAGCTTGGTTAAGGCTTTCTCCACACTCTCCTGGATCCCTGGTGGAAGAAAACATGACCGTTCACGAACCATCACAGCAACCCCGTGAACTGTGAGCCCCATTTCATAGATGAGGAAACTGACAGTCAGAGAGGTTGGGCACCTTCCCTGAGCTTGCACAACCATGAGCCTTGTACAAAAAAATCCCTCCTTCTGACTCCAGGCCTGTGCTCATGCCAGTGACTCCCCCTGAGCCTTGGGAAAGCCTGTTAGTCGCCCAGGAGACCCTTCCAAACTGGTTTTTTCATCCGTGAATGGGATTTTTGCTCTGTCAAGGAAGGAAGCAGCCTTTTGCTGAGAGGGAGCATTGTCTTTAGAGTCACTGTGTCCTGGCATCTCAGCCCAGTTTACAAATCAGCGCCCCGAGATCTCAAGCAAATTACCTTTGTTTCCTGCCCTGGAAAGCGAAGATGATGGCAACTTTCTCGATTCATTATGAGGATTAACCAAGATAATGTTATCACATCACAAAGTCGAGAAGGATCCATATTAACCTCTCAATGGTGGCTACCCCGGGGTGGTCTCCTTGCAGGTGGTTTCACTTTTTCCCTGTTTTCTCATCTTTATTCAGTGGTGCTCTGGTAAATGCTTGAAAACCGGCTCTCCGAAAGACCAGCCCTGATTTGTACCCTGTGCCCCTTTCCATAGTGTAAATACTCCCACGAAGGCTGATTTCAAGCTACCACCTTGAAATCACTGAACGAACTGAGGGGAGACGTGCTGGGACAAGCCCACTTCAGCACACCACTGTTGCTCTCTTCACTGTGCACTGAATGTGTTGTTTGGGCAGTAAGTTGAGAGAGCGGAAATTAATGAATAGAATACCTAGCATTGTGCCGGGCGCAACTGTTTTCGGTTCTGCCCGACCTTCCTCCATCCCCAAGCAAACAGCACCCCGACTGTGATGGCCAGGCTACGTGAGGTGGTGGTCTTCTGAGAGGTCAAGGGCCCTTATCTTGCTCCCCATCTGCCGGGCGCTCAGAACCCGGGCAGCCTGCAGAGGAGATTCCAGAGTCGGCCGACTGAGGAATAATCAGGCAGGCAAGCAGGTCCTTTAACTTTACAAGGGAGACACACTTTCAGCCAACGTGGGCAAGGTTGAAACTGCCCTAGAGGAAACCGAGAAGGGTCTCAGTGGAGCGGAGAGCGTGAAGGGGAGCGCGCGTGTACGCACGTACGCACGCACGCACGTACGCACGCACGCACAGCCCTGCGGCCAGCGTCTGGCTAGCCTAACACATGACCGGAGAGGAGGATGTGTCCCTTGGGGGTAGGGGTGGGGGTGGGGGTGGGTGCTGCAGATTTCTGAAGGATTACAGAAGAAGCGGGAGTCCCGAGAGCCCTCCGACAGGTGAGCAGGTGTGCACAGCAGACGACAGAGGGGCAGAGGGGCGGTCGCCCCCACGCTCTGCAGTCTCCGCTTCTCGGACGCCGCACAGCTTCCTGCACACAGTAGGCACTCAAGACATTTTTGTTCACGCTTGTGTTTTTAATTCATACATTTCTTCTGTTCCTGCATAGCTTAATCTATTGCAGAAAGGATGTAAGGCCCCTCAGTAAATGCTTGTCGAATCAATAAGTAAGTCTTAGCCCTCACCAGCTCCTGGTTTCACATGTTCCCGGATGTAAAATGTGACTAAATCTAAATGAGATGCAAAATGTTAATAAAGTTGCCGGTGATTTTTTTTTTTAATTTTTTTCTGGCTTTTTTGCATTTTTTTTTTTTAAATTTTTTACTTATTTATTTGACAGAGAGAGACACAGCGAGAGAGGGAACACAAGCAGGGGGAGGGGGAGAGGGAGAAGCAGGCTTCCGGCGGAGCAGGGAGCCCGATGCGGGGCTGGATCCCAGGACCCTGGGATCATGACCTGAGCCGAAGGCAGATGCTTAACGACTGAGCCACCCAGGCACCCCTTTTTTGCATTTTTCAAATGTATCTTCAAAGAACGTGGATCACTTTTGTTATTAAAAAAAAAAGAAAGAATATGTATTATAAAAATAACCTATAATAAAGAGTAGAACCGAGTGGTATCCCAGTTAAGGACACCGACAGACATCCCCTCCACTCTGTGGTGCTTGAACCAGGGGCCGCGGACACATTGGGTGGGCCCAGCATGGACCTCCTCATGCTTCAGGACCCTTGTCACAGCTGGGTTCTTTCTCAGCCTCTCTCTCCTCGGGCCTCCCACCCACCAGGTACTGACTAATAACGTTCCCCTGCGGTAACAAGTCTTAGTCAGAAGTGGGAACAGAGGCAAGTCCTAGAGAGGGGAAATAACAGGCCGCGCACAGGGCCACCGACGAGTGAGAAATTCAGAGGGCCTGCGTCCCCAGCCCCACCCGTCACTGCGGCAGAGGTGAGCGGGCCCACATGCACCTGCAGTTCGAGGAGGACCGGCTGCGGCCAGAGCCGGTGGCATCCTCGTAGCCACATGCCTCCTCCAGGGCAGCGCGGGACTCAGCCCCTTGCCCGGTGACAAACATGTCCGTTCCGCTTCTCTCCGGGTGGTGGGGCTGCACCAAGGACGCAGCGCTGAGACTGCCCCTGTGAAAGCATTTGCTGGGTGATTAATGAGCCGTCCCCACATCATGAGGGACTCGGCTCTTCCCTGGGACCTAGCTCTGCAGCTGGGGGAACCTTGCTGCGTTTGCCGGTTCTTTGTGAAAGACACAGGTCGAGTCTAGAAAATGAGGCTTGGGGGGTGGGGTGAGGAAGTTCAGGAGCTTTGCCACAGAAAGCATGCTCGTGCATACACGGTCTTTTAATTCCTCTGTCAGCCGTGTTGGTGCTCCCGAGCTTCCTGCTCTCTGTGATTCTGGAGCGACTCTAGAGCTGGTGGGCTGAGCGGAGGCAAGGCCAGGTGCCCCTGGGGCTCCGTGTGCACCCAGTGGTACACAGGGAGATGTGATCATGTGTCCTCAGAACCTAACTTTCTTTTTTGACAACTTTTATTTACACACTGTACAAATTCACCCATGGAAAGTGTATGAGCCGGTGGTTTGTAGTATATTCACAAGATTGTACAACCATCACCACCATCCGTCTTAGAACATTTTTGTCACCCCCAAAAGAAACCCTGAACCCTGTAACAGCACCCCCAACCCCTTTCAGACCCCCCAGCCCAAGCCAGGCACAAATCTAATTTTTGTCTCTCTAAATTTGCCTGATCTGGACAAATGGAATCCTACAACATGTGGCCTTTTGTGTCTGGCTCCTTTCACTTCACATAATGTCTTCAAGCGTCATCCATGTTGTAGCAAGGGTCAGCACCTCATTCCTTCTCATGGCTGAGTAGTATTCCGTTGTCCGCTTAGCATGCAATTTGTTTATCCTTTCACCGGTTGATGGACATCTATCTGGGTTGTTCCCACTTCTTGGCTGTTGTGAATAATGCGACTATGAACATGCATGGATGAGTTTTTGTGTTCCTTGAGCCTCACACCTGATTTTTTAACAGTGTATAGCTGATCATGTCACTCGTTTGCTTAAAAGCCTTCAGTAGCTCCCTTGTTTTTATAAAGTCACGTTCAAAATCCTTACTTGGTCCGCAAGGCTTACAGCTTCTGGGCTCTCCCCTTGTGCTCCTGTTCCAGCCAAAAGGTTCCTCCGACACACTTCCTACCTTGGCAGACCCCGAACCTTCCTCCCTGCACCCCCTGGCCTTAGTTGAACCCCACGCATCCCGAGGTCTCAGCCAAAATACCCCCTGCACGTACCCCAGTGAGAACCACGTGCTGACTTGTGTGGTGATCTGTCTAGTATTTCTCTCTTCTGCCGCCGGACGCCCCAGGAGAGCAGGGCCCTCGCTGGCATTCATCCGTCGGCCCGGCACCAGCTCGGTGCCTGGCACTTAGGCGCTCCGTAAATATCGGACAAATGAGGAACAGGTAACCGGGAGACTGTGAGGTCTCCCTCAGGTGGTGGGGAAACGCAGGCAGTGGCTCTCGCAGGCCTCCTGCCCCCCAACCCACCTGAGAGACCTCTGCTAAAGTTGGAATGGGTTTGGGGGAGCCCCCCATCCTCAAATAGCTAGAGCCCCATTGGGTGCCAGCTAACACGTGGGCTCTGTCTCGGGGCGAGGTAACTCCCCATGGCACAGGACTTGGGGCAGCCCCCCCGCCCCGCGCTGTCCACACCGAGGGTTACAGCGGCCACCTCCAGGGGCGACGACATGGGGTGGGGGGGCCCGTGAGGCTGCAGCTTTTGTGCGAGCTGGGAGCTGCGCTAGCACAGACCATGTTCCCTTTAGTAAAGATCGTTGCCTTTCTGCGTGTCTCATTTGAAACCCTGTCCTTGAGGAAATTGCGAGAGGAAACAGTAGACCTTCTGAGACTTAATTGCTTTTTTCAAAACACCGTGTTTTCATTTCCCCCACAGATATGCACTTATTTGGCCACTATCCCGCACATGACGACTTCTATCTCGTAGTGTGCAGTGCCTGCAATCAGGCCGTCAAGCCACAGGTTTTCCAGGCGCACTGCGGTAAGTGGACCCCCGCACCCCGCCGCACGTTCGCAGCCGCCGCTCCCGCCACCGTCACCCCCCTTTGGCTCTGGGACGGCCCGGGGTCGGCCCGGTGTGCCTGCCTCAGCCTGAGGCGGCGGGGAAGTTCTTCCTGCCGCTCTGCCTCTGCTCACAGGGGAACGATTTTCGGAGCTGTAGTCCCCCTTCGGAAATGCTCCGCCCTGTCAGAGCAAATGAGAGAAAACCTGCAACTTGTTTAGGGAAATGGGACCAGACTGAAGCCATCCGCCCAACCTGCCGGGGGCCTCCCAAGGTGACCAAAGGAGAAGGGCAGAGCGGTGGCTTGAGGAATCGCACCTGCAGCCCGACATCCCTGAAAGAGGGGGCCAGACTGTCTCCCGGGGTTTACCCTCAGAGGGGCTGGGACTCAGGGGGCTCTTGGGCTGCTGCCGCAGGAAATGCCTGGTTCTTACAGCCTCAGGTTCAGTTTCTCTCTCTCTGCAAGAGTGCTTTTTGTTTGTGTTTGGGAACTTACTTTCCCTCCGTATCTTTACATCCTTGGTGTGATAAATTCCCTTTGGTAGGTCAACAGCAAACCCTAGACCCGCCCTTCAGAGTAGGTGCCACGGACATAGAACAGATAAAGTCCACGGGACTGCTACCTCAGGAACACATAAACAGCTACTGACCTCAGACAGGCAGTTACTTAACCTCGTGGGATAGAAGTTTCCTTATCTTTAAACGGCGAGTTGGACCAGATGATTTCCAAAGCTGTGAATCCCAGAAGAGGCTTTCCCAATCTTTCTACTTAAGCCCCACTCCCTTTTTGATGAACGTAATGTCTCGCTGCCCCCTTTTACTGTGATAGCTCAAAGCACATTAAATATCGTGCCTAAAAAAAATCAAAGCAATAATAATATTGGGTATGCTTTTGTAAATTATACATTTCCCCTTTCTCACAGAGTTTCCGACTTTCCCCCACCCCCTTCAGTTGTCACTGTTCTGTAATAAATAGGTTTAAAGTGAAGGGAGTTGCTTATCCAAGCTCCTCAGTAAATGTATTTGGGCCTTTAGAATAGTTTTTATGTATTCTAACATCATTTATGAATGTGTGTATATATGATATATCCATATCTAAATATATATAATTTGTATCAGTGTGTGCCTCTGTATACGTAGTGGGAATATTTTGTGTTTTTAATATTGTAGAAAGAGGATTCAGGATTTAGTGGCACTTTCCAAAACTTTCTTACCTACACAAGGCAGAGAGAGGGCCCAAGATAAAGTGCCATACAGAGCTCTGTGTAGAGGCCCAGTCCCCCGACGTCCCTGCAGCCAGCTCTGTGAGCTTGGTTTCTCTTTTTCTTCCGTGAGGAGTGATTTCCATAGGTGCTTCTAGCTCTAACATTTTCGTTTCTGGCAGACTGAGCATGAAAGGAGCAAGTTGTGTGCTCGGCACGAGCTGACCTTCTTGCTCACTGCTCTGCAACAAATGACCCTCTCTTCCTCCAAGAGGAGAGAAAAGGTCAGACCTTCCCAAAGGGAAACTGTCGAAGTCTCAGAGGTGGTGCTAACAGCTGAGGCGACAGGTCAGGGAATAGAAAGCAGAGCAGTGGCGGGAAGATCCCACACAGCTGGTTTGTTCAGTGAATGACCATAGAATCCATGTGGCCGATTGCTTCTGTTTGTCTCGTGAAGATGCGGCGGCTAGAGCACCCCGAATATGATGGGCACTC
This sequence comes from Mirounga angustirostris, assembly GCF_029215605.1. Classification (NCBI taxonomy): domain Eukaryota; kingdom Metazoa; phylum Chordata; class Mammalia; order Carnivora; family Phocidae; genus Mirounga; species Mirounga angustirostris. The sequence goes on along the minus strand of NW_026991720.1, from coordinate 87,719,472 downwards.
ATTCATTCGCAGGGATGTGCTGCACTGGGACACGGCTGCGAACAGGACAGACAAAAATCCCGTGAGCGTCAAAACCTTCCCTGGCAACTTAATTCACTGGCAGAGTCTGATGGAAGGAACTGGAAAGGGACCTGGGACTCCTCTGTGCCCTGCAGAGTTCTGCCCAAGCGAGGCCTCATCTAGCCAGTCAGAGAGGTCTCGAGGGCTTGGCTCTGTGGTACACCTGCCTCCCTCTGTTCTAGGCCTTTTGGTTCAAGAGCCAAGTCGAGCTCAGGGGGACGACCTAGGGTTCTGTGGCCATCTCCTCTGAGCAGTGGCAGTAAATGAGTTTGGGGGATTGGGGTGACTGGCCTCATCACTCGAAGCCCAGACTCCGTTGAGCTTCTGCCAAACCAGCTGACAAGTAGCGGTGGGAACACAACTGCAACTCGGCAGATAGAGGCGGCAAAACCTCCCTTGTCTTTCAGGTGTGTGTCCTGCCGATTCACAGCCCATATTTATCAAGACCAGGAGAATGCAAGGCAGAGCTCAGAACCACAGCAATTCTTCGGGGGCAGTGAGGATTTCTTAGTTTCCCTGAGAATTCTTTCAGGGGTTTAATGATATTTATTTTCTTGCTGTTTTATCTCCTATGACTGGCCTCGCCATTTCCAGCAAGTTAATAAGAATGACACTGTGCTAAATGCCAGGTACTGTGCTGTGTGCTTTCACTATCTTTGAGTGTATAATCCTCTCAACGGCCCTATGAAGCAGGTACCAGTGTGATCCCTGTTTTGAGCGTGAGGAAGCTAAGGCTCAGGAGCCCCTTGCCTACGGTCTCAAAGCTAGGCAGGTGCAGAGCCTGATTTTGAATGCAGGCTGCGTCACTCCAGAGTGAGGGGCGTACGTAGCCTGCTTGCTTAGCCATTGTCCCTCACTGCCCCTCTGCATGGATCCCCTGCCCTCCCTGGCCTGCCCAAACTCCAGGACCTGCCCCCATTCACTGGCCTAGTACCTGGGAGTACAGGTCTTCATACCCTATTTTGTTATCAGAGCTTTTTTTTAAAGGAATCTCATGAAGAACCCGATCTACAAATATATATGCAAAACAGAGCCATTGGAGTTGAACTTTGTATAGAGGCTCGAGCCCCACCTACCTGGCCTCTCCTGACTCCCAACCTGCCAAGGGTCCATAGAACAGCATTTGAAGTCTGTTGTAATGGAGAGGACATGAGATGGAAGACAGACAAAGCAGTTCATGTTAACTGTGTGACCCCGAGCAGGTTGCCTCTGTCTCTCCACCTTGTCTGCCTCATGGAGTTGCTGGTGCGGAATCGCTGGTAGGAAGCACCTTCTTGCAAATACACCCAGAGCCTGGGTTCCTGCGTGGCATCATGCCCCATTGCCCCCCACTAGATGTGATTTGTCCCTCCTAGTAGCCATCAAGTTTTGTTCTCCTGTGCACAACACCTTCTGCCATGCACTTCAGTTATCTGTGCACTGTCTCGGCCCCTCTACCAGCCTCTCGGATCCTTTCAGGACCAGGGATGTGCCTTGTCAGCTCTGTATTCCCAGCACCCAGAAATGAGCCCACCATCGCGGGCCCTGACCCCAGGAAGCCGAGCTAGGGTGCACTGGGAGGGACATACCTAGGGGCCAGTATGCCTGGGGCCAAATCCCAGCTCAGCCGTGCCCAGCCCTGAGACCCTGGACTTGTCACTTTTTAAATGACAGGGGACGGGATAGTGTGTTCTCTTAGCAACTTACTCATTCACAGCACATGTGATTCAGCTCCTGGATTTTATGGATACTGGCATAGAGAGAGAGAGTTGGGTGCGTGGCAGCGTCCAAGATCTCGGTGTCCTGGTTTTTTAAGTTAAATTGAAAAAAGTACACAGTGTGTGTGTGTGTGTGTGTGTGTGTGTGTGTGTGAGTATTTAGGCAGTTGGTTCTGGGGACTTTGAAGGTTGATAGTAATGTGAAAAATTGAAAGCCATAGTGGAAAAATCATGAATTTCAGAGTCAAACAGGCCCAGGTTAGAATCTTGACTAACATTTACTATCTGTGTAATGTTGGGCTAATTGCATGACTTTTCTGAGCCTCCCTTTCCTCTAAAATGAAGGTGATAGTTCTTGCCTCGCAGTTACTATGAGGAACGGAGATAAAGTAGAGTTTCCTGGCACATGGTAAGGAAATAAAGCAAGGGTAGCTATTATTGTCAATAAAGTGTGGCTATTTCTTATTAAGTTGAATGTTTCTTATGAAAAATGGGAAAACCGATACGGTCAAATGCTTCTTGTCTTCATTCTTGCCCTGTCTCAGGGGATGTGCGTGCTGAGGTCAGCCTGTAGACGTTGGCCTGTGATTCATCTTCAGCCTCGCATACTCTTGGAGGCAAGAATTGTCAGCCTGAAGATGATCACCCTGCCAGGAGTCCCGAGGATCTGGCTTTATAAATATGGTTTACATTTACATGAGGCCCCAGTGTCAGCTCCTCTGAATGTTGTGAAGCTCCAGGTACCTCTCTGGGGTCCCTGCCAAGGTCCATCCTGTTTTGGCCGCCTTGCCAGTACAGATCATGTGAGTCCCCACTCACAGGACTCTCTGCATTCGTGTTTGCTCCTGAGTTTGTGCCCCACGCTGATGTCCCAGGCATAAAAAGCAGGTGTGCCCAGGGGTGAGACCCTGTGCTTGGCACGGAGGGAGGCTCTCTGGGAGCCACCTTCTGGGCCACCCCACCTGGGTTGGTCCTCTGAGGTCTGTTTCCTGAGTCTGTGCAAGGGTCCTTTTGATGCCTTTTAAACCTCTACCCAGAAGATCTAGAATTTTGAGGGATTGCTTTGTTTCTAAAGCCTCTTCAGTGAGTTGATGAGGTGACTTAGGGATAGTCACAGAAAGGGGAAAACAGAAGCCTCGCCTTGGAGGCCCTGACCCCACTCAGCAGGCATCCCTATCCCTCATAGCTGTCCGGCCCAAGTTGTAGCTTGATACGCTGCCATGATGTGATTGGCATATGGTTGGGAATAGCCTTTCTGGGGTCTGTCTGCTTGGAATCAAGTTCCAACTCTTCCGTTTGTTAGCTTTTGGACTTGGGCAGGTTACTTGGCCTCTCTGTGCTTTACTTTCCTTATTCTTAGAATGGATAGAGTGGTGGTTGTAATGATTAAAAGAACTTGAGGCCCCTCGGTGGCTCAGTCAGTGAAGCGTCCGACTCGATCTCGGCACAGGTCTTGATCTCAGGGTCATGAGTTCAAGCCCCGCATTGGGCATGGAGACTGCTTAAAAAAAAAAAAGAAGAAGAAGAACTTGCATTTGGAAAGTACTTCATACAATAGTGAAACAAAGTTTGCTTTAACAAGAAAAAAGTTAAGCTATCAAAAACCAAGTGATAAGCTACAGAGATTTGTAATGAAATCTTGTCCAGGAGCGCCTGGGTGGCTCAGTTGGTTAAGCATCTGCCTTCGGCTCAGGTCATGATCCCAGGGTCCTGGGATCGAGCCCCACATCGGGCTCCCTGCTCAGCGGGAAGTCTGCTTCTCCCTCTCCCTCTGCCTGCCGCTCCCCCTGCTTGTGCTTGCTCTCTCTCTCTCTGTCAAATAAATCAATGAAATCTTTAAAATAAATAAATAAATAAAGCAGGGTAGTAAGATGATGTGTGTGACTCTTCCTCTTCTGTCAGTACTCTTGTGGGCCCCACCTTCATCCCAGGGAGAAAGCTGTTGCCATTTTTCCAAAAAGAATCCTGTGTGTGTGTGATATGGGCATGCAGGTGTACGTGTGTGTGTGTGTGTGTGTGTGTAGGGGGTCTTATCTGTGTGCACAGGCATGGATATAAGCTCAAAACAAGGAGGTGCACGGTGCCTGCAATGGAAAAAAAATGTATTACTTTTAGTAGTTGCATGCTTTAACAATTTGGGATATTGTAATCAAAGAGAAGACTATAATAGATTTAAGTTGTATCTTTGTATGGGGTTGAACATTTATGAAGTTGTAGTGGTAGGATTTGTCCAAATGAAAGGAGTATGATTTTTTTCCCCTCTTTTTTTCCTAATGTATTTGCATAATGAACTACTACTGTAAAACAGGGTTTCTCACCACCAACGCCGTTCCCGTCGGGGCCTGGCTAATTGTCTGAGATGGGGGCACCCTGCGCAGTGTGGGGAGTTGAACAGCTTCCCGGGCCTCTATCCACTCGATGCCAGTAGCAGCCCTCACCCTCAGTCATGACAACCAAAACGGTCTCCAGCCACTGCCAATGTCCCCTAACGGACAAAGTCGCCCCCAGTTGAAAACAACTCCCATAAAACAGAACACCCCCATGTGTCATCGCATATTCTGTGCTTTTCTATACTTAAATTTTTCTCCACGTGAAAATGAATGTGTGTGCACATACACGAAGCCCAGAAATACCTGCCATGAATCACACACACGCAACAGCATGTAGAAAGTTTACTATTTCAGCTTCTGCAGAGCTGGTCACCAGGCTAATTTCCCCTTCACATTTGTATGTAAAACATAAAACAAGCTCTCTTCTAGAAACCCCTAAGCCGCAGTTTTTCCCACCTCAAAACCAGAAAAGGCAAAAGAAATAGCATGGCTGTAGCCACAGATCCTTCAGCCACATTTGGTGCTTGCCCTCCAAGCGGAGAGCCATGCAGCCTTACACCCCATCCATCAGACAGAGATAATCCTTGGATGTCACTGCTACTTAAAAAAAAATGTATTAGAACCAAAGAACCTAGATGTCATTCAATAGACAAGAGGATTAATTTTTCCCCTCTTTCTCAGAGAGGGCTTTTTATTCCCTTTCCTGATTATATTTTTGAATGCCCTTCAAGTAGCTGTTTTGCATGTTGATGGTGATGCAGTAGGATTTAATGAACTGTGAGCTAAAGCAGAGAGGCTGAGCGGGAAAATAAATGAGTGACAGTGACTCACCTCCATTCCTTCCACGCATGTCCAGATGCCGATGTCGTTTGGGTACCGGGAGCGACACAGTCCAGCAACCCTGCACATGGGAGCCTCATTAGGGAGTTTCCAGGCTTTCCTGCCATTGTTCTTTTTATTTTGGCTGTCTCCAGGTGACCTGTAGTTGAGGAGGAAACACACCGTTTGGGCTTCTGAGCCCTAGAGAAAGTCAGTCCCTCCAAGTGTCGGTGCCCCCTTGGGCTTCTGGGGAATCATCATTGCCTGATTATCCTACAGGACTTCCTGTCTGCAGGTGTTGATGGCCACCACCACAGGGCACTTGGGTCTGGGGGTCAATGCAGTTGGATTTGTTTGCTGAGATTACATTTGTGTTGTTGGTACTGTTCGTCGTCTTTTACGAGACTGTATTACTTACCCCCGGAGAAGTATAAGATAATTAAAGGAAATTGTTCTCATCAAACATACTCTTTGTCGAGTCTGACAGCATTAATTAATAAGGCTTGGCAAGAGCATGTGAATATGTGCAAACTTTTATTTTGTTACCAGGATTCTTTTTTACCTTTAATTTGATGAATGTATCCCCAGTCCGGAATGAACTCCTAGATTGATAGGTCTTTTGGGCTCCTAATGATCAGAAACAGTATCTGCCATTGTTTCTTCTGATATCATCTTCCCATCATCCCTGGTAAATTGTGGATCATACGATAGGTCCTCAGGAAATTCCTATAAATCCTACGGAAATCCGTATGGAATGAAATAACAGACTGATTAACAAACAGTTATACCTTAAGTCAAGCATTACATCTGAGAGAATCTACGACAAAGTAGGACTGCGTTTTGCTCCACTTCAAATATTTATATTTTGAACTTGCATCTGCTCAAACTACAGTTAATGTTGGGTCTGGAACAGAGCAGGTTGACCTGGTCCCAAACCCAGATTTTCTTTTTGCTCTGCTAATGGAAAACAAAAATACCAATAACAACAATGATGATAAAGCTGATACACGCAGTGAGCACTTATATGTGCTAAGCTTTCTATGTGTTAGTTAATCCTGTCGCCACCGTGGTCATATTCTCCCCGTCACACAGCAAAGGCAAGGGAAATTCAGAGGATTTAGGAAATTTGCTCAAGATCAGGCTGATGTAAGTGGCAGAACCAGGGTTCCAACCTCTGTCTGACTCAAGTCACTTTAACCACTGTCCAGGTTGAATGTTTTGGGTCTGGAGCTCCCTGCAACACCGTAACTAGGCTTGGATACAGAGAGGTCGTCGTGGTCCCCTGTGGGATCTGCATGGGGGCTCTCGGGCAGCTGAGCTCCCTGTCTCCTTCTCACCCACACTCCTGGCCTGGTCTGCTTACTGTCAGAGGTGAGGAACTTGGGCACAGTCTTGAGGGAAGGAGGAAGGGAGGAATAAATCAGCTCCAGTGAGTGTGTTTGGAGCCTCAGCCACACCATTTAAACGGATCTTTAAATATCGACAGGTAAAAAGAAGGGAGCTTGTAGAGATGGTGGAGTGGGTACCATCATCAGTTCCCGCTGCCTGTAGGTTCCCCTTTATCTCCAACAAATGAGCAGATCCCTGAGACCCACAAACAGTGGGTGCTTTCCTCTACACCCATCGAAATTCCCTTTTTGCATGTTTCTGTGAATTAAGTAGAAATGCTAACAAATAAACAGCAGGTGTAACGGTTCAGCTCAAATTTAAAGCTAAATTAATAGGATCTTCATAACCTTAGGATTGTTGAATTCATCTTTAATTGAAAAAAAAGTCTACTTATAATCTCGTCAAAGCCTGTTTCTTTTGGGTCACCTTCAGAGTCACATGGCTTTGATTCTTTCGTTTATTTGAACAGTATTCACTGAGCACCTGTTACTCGCAGGCATTGTTCTAGAGCCGCATCACAAACAAGGGCGTGGCTTTCCTGAAGCCTACCTTCTGGTAGGTTAAATGACACAAACAGAAATGCCATCGAGTCATATGAAGAACTGGCACAAGTGTGTCCCAGCGGAGGGCACAGCAGAAGAGGTGGGTGGGGGCCAGAACTCTAGAGCCCTATAGGCCAGGGTCCAGAGTTTGGGTTTTATTCTGGGTGCAGTGAGAAGACACTGAGGGCACCGAGTGAGGGAAAGACATAATCGGTTGATACTTTTAGAGGATCACTCTGGCTGCTTGGAGCCTGGGAAACCTCCTAGGGACGAATGCAGTGCTGTGCAGATAGACAGAAAAGGATAACTTTGAGGTCCGTTCTGGAAACGTAACTGACAGAATTTGATGATGGGCCGAATTGGAAAAGAGAGGGGTCAACATTTAGGAGGGGAATGGCCAATGATCTGGCGGGAAAAGCAGCAGAGGGTGAGGACATGGAAGCCAAGACAGGAAAGCCTTTCTTAGACCCAGTCAAATGCCAAGAGGTTGAGTGAGAGGAGAAAAGAGAAGAAGCCACTAGATTTGCCACCAGAGGCTGTTATTGACCTTGACAATCGCCATCTCAGATGTGTCTTGAGATTTTTTTCCAAGTGCAGGTGACTTCATTTTTACATCCCTGATAGACCTCTTTTTAGGCTGACAGTGCCCCAAGTGTTTTATCTGCATTGTGCTGAGCTCAGCTGCCACCAACCAAATCGTCAACTCGTTCCTCTGCCCCCAGCATCCCTGTGTTCTATGGGACTGATCACTATGCAGCGGGGGTCACCTGCAAACACTAGCTGCTGAGCCTTAGGCATCCCTGAGTCCCAGCGTGGAGCACATTTCCTGACTTGCTACACAGGTAGAAGGAAGGACTCCTCCGATCGCAATTAGTGTGCTCTTGGCACCCTCCACTTCACCGGCATTAGCATATGTGATGGCTAATGCTATGCTCATTGACCTGTCCATCCCATCTCTCTCCCTCTCTCTCTCCCCCTCTCTTTCTGTCTCACACACACACACACACACACACACACACACACACACACACACACACCAGGAGTAGTTCCAAGGAGCCAGGACCCCTGTCGTCACGCTCACCATTATATTACCTGCGTGAATGATGAGTGCTGGATATACAGTTGATGTTCAGTATACTTCTTTAAAAATGAACCTTATGAGAAAGGAGGGAGCAAGCAAACAATGAAGGAAAATTGGCTTGCTATTTGTGAAGAAGCCAGATCCCACATGTAAACGAGTACATTCATTTAGAAGATACCACTCCTTGAAAGAGAATGACCGGTTCTGTTCCAATACAGTTGGAGAGGCGGCGTCGGGGGAAACGTTCTTCCTCGCTGAGCAGCTTAGGCGGCTACTGCTTTGATCCTTGACCACAGCTGATTTCTGGAGGGCTGTCAGTGTAACATGACCCCCGGCTTCTGACTCATCACTGGCTTGTCCTTGCTGTGCGGGCTGCACTGTTCCGTTCCTCGGAGCTGTATCAACCGAGGAAAATTAGGGGAACAGTCATCGCTTTATTTAAATCCAAGGAAAGAATGTTGCCAGCTCAGATTCAAAAGGTCATTTTGTAATTCTCCCCATCCTAAGCAATGAGTAGAGCAGCATTTCCCAGGCAGCGTTCCCTCCCCGGTGTAGTGAACCATCCCTGTAAGAGCTAGAGCTGCGGGTGGACGCACGCACGCCGGGAGCCCCGCATCCAGATGCCTTCAGAGGTTCGCAACAGCTGAGGATTAAAGTGCTCTGAGGTCTTGGAGTAAAACACAAAAACATCTCTTTCACTGTGGAGTCTCATCACTCTTAATTTATCTGAATTCAACCACAGGCCCTGGGTAATCATCATCATCATCATCATCATCATCATGCACTTCTGTTTCCAGTAACGTGACCCCAGACACAAACCCACTTCATCTGGTGCCGGAGCAGAGAAACAAAGATTTTTTCCAACCCTGGAGGAGAAATTGGCCATAGACAGAGCCCACGATCCGCAAACCATGTGCACTGTGCTTTATAACAGAAGGGTAATCAAGGGTGCGGTGATTATACATCATTTTCACCTTGCACGCCGATGCAGGAACGTAGCTCCTGTCTAAGCTGGAACTCTGCTGAGCGGTTGTCCTTTTAGAAGGGCCTCTGGAGTTCTCGCTCGAGGGACTGATTCTTAGTGCTTGGCTGGGGTCCCTGAGACTGTTACCTCCCAGAGCGTCCCATACGAGGAACCCGCATGTAGGTTCGCCTCGGGGACTTTAAAGAAGGTTCCAGGCCCTCTTGTTTCTAAAGTCAAAGCCCTTTTTCCCTCGTGTGTACATTTACTATGGCAAGTTTCTTTTTCCCTCCTCTGGAGAAAGGTGCTGTTAAATTGACGTGGCATCTTAGCAGTTACTGGCATCCTGGGATCGTGGGAATCCTGCAGCTTGGGTAGGACTGCACTGAGCCAGGCCCTTCGGAAAACTGAGAACAAGTCAGACGAGGAGGAGACACATGGGAAGTAAACAGGTCTGGGGGCAAGAAAGGATGAGAGTGGGCAAACGATTTCACCATGATGAATCCTGCTTCACGAGCACTTGAATAATAACTTTCTTTCTGGAGAAAGACACTTTTGTTTTACAAAACTGCCACTATAGATTTCTGTCTAAGGTGTGGTTTCTGGCAAGCCCTGTGATTTGTTTGTTTATTAGCGTCCTCAATGCTTTGCTCTTCTCACCCAGGAATTACTTCTTCAAATTCCTGAGCCTTCCCCAGAGGTGTGTGTGGCTGTGTCCGTGCTGGGTCTGAGGTTCCTGCTCAGCCGCAGGAGTGGCTGCCCCCAGCCCATACGGGGCCCTCTTCGACAAGTGCCTGCCTCCAGCAGGGGTGCACTGCACCCGCCCCCATAGTAAGGTCACGCTGACACCAGCCCTGACCGACGCCCTGGCTCAGTGACCCGCATTACTGTCAGCTCTGGGCGTCATCTTGATTGTGGCACTATGTCCAAGGATAGATGAGTCAGGTTGCCAGCGTGTTTAAGGAGGCAGGGCCTGGACGGCAAGCGCTTTCAGAATTCTGACGCTGCTTTCTTGGCTGCCCTGTCAGATCCTTACCACTCGTGACACTCACCGTAGGGCTTGGTAGTAGGGCACCTCTGCCCTTATGACAGACCTGGGCCTCAGCTGCTCTTTGAAGGCGGGGAGCAGTGGTGGTGGTGGTGGTGTCCGCCGCCACTTCAGGGAGCCGGGAGCCCGCAGGAGGCCTGGAGGTGGAGGGGTTGCCCCCATGAACCGGGCCGCCCTGTAGCTTGTGATGTTTGTAAGCCAGGAAACCACCGGGCTGTTTTAACCCTTGCAGGTGTGCCAGGCACGGGCAGAAGAGCTGTGTCCCCTCTCTCTTATCGTCCATCTTGCTGCTCCCACCCCCACTCACCCACAGAACTTACAGACCTGTCAGTAATCCGATTTGGTCCACATTACCCTGATCCTGCGTTCCATCCATTTTCCGTTGTTAGGCGGTTTTCTTTTAATATTTGTCCCCTTGGTCAACCAGCACTGGAACTGAATTGGGTCGGCAGCACGTCCAGGGGAAGGACCATCTGTCTGGTTTCAGGGATTCCTTAGGGGAGGTGCTTCCTCCCTGCAGGATAAACGGACCTATATTTTTCCTGGGGGTCTCCTCTGCAGCCTTCCCAGATAATTTTTCAGCAATGGCTGGCCCTGTAAAAGAACGAACATGAGGCCCCATACAAACTGTTACCTACGGTGTTTGCTCGATTCCAGGACACTGTTCATTGTCAGATGCCACATCAAATGAATAGCACCTTTTCCCAGGTGCCAATGGCACTTCCAGAACAGTCTCTCAATCCAGCCCGAGTTGGTAAGCAGAAAGATATGGGCATATAGTGTGGCGAGCCGGGCATGGCCTGGGAAATGAGCCAGGAGCAGCTTCTAGGGTTACACCGCTGGGTCATAATTAACCCATGCACATCCCTCTTTTCTTCTGGGACTCGGGTACTTCACCTTCTGCTTGGTGTAGAATTTAGTTCAAAGCACAAAAGAATGAAGTTATCATGGCTTAGGGAGTTTCCTGTTTCTGGTGATAGCCTCTGACAAATGTCATATAAATTAACCTGGTCCCATAGCAACTTAGCCACACATAGAAAAAAAAAATCACACAACCACCAAGTGGTAATTTAGGAGTGTGGTTTTAGTTTTCAGATGCAAGAGTAGTTGGGGGAGGCCTACTGTTGTTTTATTTTTGATTTCTGGTTTAGTTTATGATGGGCAGAGAATGTTAGCTCTAAGTTCTCCATTTTATAACTTACGATATTTCCTTTGTGACTAGTTAGCTTGCGATCATTTTTTTTAATGCGTCATATGTGATTAGAAAATGTGTTTAGGGCGCCTGGGTGGCTCAGTTGGTTGAGCAACTGCCTTCGGCTCAGGTCATGATCCTGGAGTCCCAGGATCGAGTCCCACATCAGGCTTCCTGCTCAGCGGGGAGTCTGCTTCTCCCTCTGACCCTCCCCCCTCTTGTGCTCTCTTTCATTCTCTCTCTCAAATAAATAAATAAAATCTTTAAAAAAAAAAAAGAAAATGTGTTTAATCTCTCTTTTGTGTGCAAGGTTCCATGTATTTATTTTGTTCAAATCGTGTATATCCTCACTGTTTTTGTCTGCTTGGTCTGTAATTTCTGAGAAAAGGGTTTTTTTCCAAAGATTTTATTTATTTATTTATTTGAGAGAGAGAGAGAGCGCGCGCACGCGTGAGCATGAGCAGTGGGAGGGGCAGAGGGAGAGGGAGAAACAGACTCCACGCTGAGCAGGGAGCCCCATGCAGGGTCATGACCTGAGCGGAAGGCAGACACTTAACTGACTGAGCCACCCAGACATCCCTCTGAGAAAAGGGTCTTAAGTCTCCTATGATGGTTATAAGTGTGTCAGTCTCTCCTGGAACTCGATAGCTTTTGATTTATAGTTTTGTGCTGTTGGATGCATATAAGTTTATGACATGTCTTTTTAGTGGTGGAGCCTTCTTCATCCCATAAACTTTCCCCTTAAGTCCTATTTTATCTGATTAACTTTCCTACCCAGTTTTCTTTCGGTGAATATGTGTTTGTCTTGTCTCTTTCCAGTTTTTTATTTTCAGCTGTTCTGTGTCCTCTTGTCTTGGGCACCTCTCATAAATAGTATATAGCTGGCTTTTATAAAAGTCCAATCTGATAGTGCCTTTTAATAGGTAAGTTTTATCCATTTACATTTATTGTGGTTACTTTATATATTTGGACTTATTTCTGTCTTTTAATTTGTGTTTCTGTTTACCTTGCTTTCTATTTGCTTCTTTGTTCTCCTTACCTGTCTTCCATTAGATTAGCAAAGGTTTCTTTTTTTTAAAGATTTTTTTATTCATTTATTTGACACAGAGAGAGCGAGAGACAGAGAGAGACAGAGAGCAAGCACAAGCAGGGGAAATGGCAGGCAGAGGGAGAAGCAGGCTCCCCGCTGAGCAAGGAGCCTGATGAGGGGCTCGATCCTAGGACCCTGGGATCATGACCTGAGCCAAAGGCAGCCGCTTAACCCACTGAGCCACCCAGGCGCCCCAGATTAGCAAAGTTTTCTTAATCTTCTTCACATTTTTCTCTCTGCTAGTTTGGCCAGAATATGTTTTATTTTATGTATATAAATATATATATATAGTGATTGCCATTGAATTTTTAACATGCATACTGAACAATGATTTTTTTTTTCTAATATAGGCTATGATTATCCAGGATTTTGGTGTTCTCAAACAACACTTTTCTCTTAACTTAAAGTCAACTGGTAATTACAATAAAGAGTAGAAATCCTGGCCCAAAACATTGCCATGCATTCTCAGCCTACTGACTCACAAGGGGATTAGAGGCACCCTGATTGATTTATAAAGCATGGACTTTTTGCTAATACACTCTGTTTTACACCCTGGGGTGCTTTTGGACATCTGTCAAGTTCAGAGTGATACATTCATTTCCAGTCTTTAAAAATCTGTCTGTCAAGTTCCTGAAAATGGTCTGAAGTAGGATTGGGCAAAAGAGAATTCAGAATCCTATGGTCTACTGCTAGGGCCTGTTCCCATAAATCCTGTTTGTCATGTGTAATGACTTTTAGTGAGAAAATGAAGGGGCTCCTCCCTGCTGACACCTGCTTACTTATCCCTTGATTCCCAAACTTTAATGTCCATATGAATCCCCCAGGTATTTCCTAAATGCTAAATGGCTAAAATGCAGATTCTGATTCAGTATGTCTGTATTTCTGATGCCCTTCCAGGTGATGCCACTGCTTTCGGTCCATAGACCACATTTGAGTAACAAGTGCTTGGAGAATAAAATTTACCTAGGAAAATTGGGGCTTCAGCCCAAGGTCAGGGTTCCATGATACCTCACAGAACAGCAGATAGCAGAAGAAATACTCTCTTTGAAGTGGTTGGGGGTTCAGGATCATGTGAAATCTGAAGGTCTCCTTAAAGCCCTAAGGTCTGGCAGAGCCCGGTGTGAGTGCTCATTCTGTGCACCGTGAGTCCCCCTCGCCACAGTGGGCTCTGTCTGCCTTCCCTCTGGAGGTCAGCACAGCATGTGCTTCAAGTCTCAGACCTGTAACTGTGTCATCTAGACGTGACTCTGTGAGTCAGTGCCCCAAGAAAGAGCCTGCCTGGGGCCAGGGGCAGGTTTCCTGGTAATTTGTGTTTAAGACAAGCTTTAATAGAGCTACACTTTTAAATAGTAACCAGGAAAAAGCTTCTCTTTAACGGGTAGCCATTTATAGGACTCAGCTGTTGAGGCTCAAGGGTAGCATTAGGCTTAAGTTTAATCTTCTGTATACCATAATTTACAGCACTGAGTAAAGCATTGTACGTACAACAATTTCAGTCATTTGCTGTGATAAATAGCTATTGCTCTTGGCGGAACAGAAACACCGTCTCTGCTTTCCATTTATGAATATTGAATGGTCTCAGGCAGGCTTTTGCTGTAAGTTTTTAAAGGGGAAATCCCCGCTGATCACAACTCCTCACTAGCCCGAAGTGTAATTTCCCTGCTCCATGTGCCCGTCAGCCCTTGATCCGGACAGTAGTTCTGCAATGCGCATGTGTCCTGGGGAATATTGCACAGGGCACTTCTGACAATCCCTAGTGTAAGTCCTGCATTTTTGCACTACATCCCTCTGGTGGTTTGGTAGGATTTAACTAGTGGCAGGAAGCCACTGACAGGAATCAGGGAAATAGCTTAAAGGTGATCATCTGATTCGGGAAAAATAGAAGGGATGCGATTCTGTTGGATTCCTGACAGCGAGAAGATGGTGTCAGCTCAGGAAATTGAAATGAATGGGGGCCAAAGGGGGGGGGCGGAATGTCAAGACTCTAAATCTCTAGGGATCCACTCTTAAGAAACTCAGAGACATGCATGCCTTCCACCAGACTTCCCTTAGTTCAGATACTTTATTCCCGGCCACCTGGGAGGAGGCAAAATGGATAGTCAAGTATGACGCTTAGTAGAGTGACCAACTTGTCTTGGGAACTCACTGGGGCCAAGTTGGCCGGTCACCCTAGACTCAGGCTACCAGAAATTCTCCCCTCAGCCCAGTTCCTTTCCCATGGGCAAATTCTCTGCACTAGGGACTAAAATCCTTAGACTGGCATTCTTTGATTTGTCTCATGCTTTTGAGTACCCACTCTGCTAAGCATTGCTTTGGGTGGTGAGAGGACTCAAGGGTGAACATGAGTAGAGAGGGTGAACGAGTAAAATGGTGACCCTTGTCCTCCTTTTGAATGCCGTGGCATGGACCTTCCTGGGGCCAGTTTGGGAGTGGCCAGATGCCATTGGGCAGCAGCATCTCTCTAAGATGATTCCTTTGAATACAGAGACTAAAGGCTTCTGTTCTCACTATGGCCTTTTGAGGGTGATCCTGTATCTTTAGAAACATCTTCGATTTCTACTGCGTCTTGCCATTTACAAAGCACTCTCTAGTAGCTTCTGCATTCTCACTGTGATAACTCAGGCAGGTGGACTGGGTGCTGGCTTCCCAGCTTTGGAAGCTCAAAGACTTCAGCGACTTTCCTAAGATCACCAACTGAGAGGTGCAGAGCTGGGACTAGTATTCAGGACTCCTGAATCTGACCTCAGCGCACTGTCCGTGGACAGAGACCCTGGGGAAAAAATGCACAGCCTAGCAAAATATTGGAGGCAAGTGTACCTTTATGAAACATCCAACCTCGACCATTTCTGATTCCAGACGTACAGGCAACCAGCACCTCCTCTCGCTTTCTCGTCTCTGCTTCACATGGGATCCGAGCTTTCTGTAATGACTACTTGAAAAACAGTCTTACCGTTCTGATTCTGAGGGAATATTATTCAGTCTGCTTATAGGTTATGATCCACCCTCTCATTTCCTGGCCAGAAGATTGCATCAGAACAAAGTTACAGTCATTTGAGCAGACGCTGAAGGCATTCAGTTGTGTTCCGCATGAGAATAAATCCACTCAGCATTCTGATCAGTTACAACCAGTGATGAGAGAATTGTGTGGGCCCAAAACTCCAAGTATGTGTTTCATGCCTGTAAACCTACTAATGAGAATGGGGTTTGGCAGAAAACTGAGCTTAGCGTTGCTTGTTAGTATTCTGAGAGCTGGATTATAGACCCAGATACAATACAGTTTGATCTTGATAGCATCTCTCCTTCCCAGGCCTCAGATAAGTTTGTTAAGCAGGAAGATGACAGGAAGTAATCTGGAGAGAGAATTGTATCTAAGTGGCTCAAGAGACCTGGCCATTCAGGACTCTTTGGCAACCTTGCTGTGACTTCCCGCCTCTCTTTGCCCATCTGTGGAATGGGCTTGGTGGTGATGCTCCGAGGTTATTATTAGAAATGAAGAACTTGAAAATGCCTTGGCATGTGACTTGTGCTATAAATATGCCTCGCTGCCATGTGGGAAAAGGAGTTTTTAGCTGCAGCGTGTGACGAGATGAGGCCGGGTACGTCAGTCACTGGCAGTGGGAGCCTTGCCAGAGTCGGGAGAGGCGTGAGGCAGAGGACCAGGTGCTTGTGTGAGGAAGGAGGACAGAGAGACCATCTCTGAAGCAGTCTGGGACACCCTGGTGGAACGTTCAGAACAAACAGGCACAGAATAAATGTTTGAACGTCCGTCCGGCCTGAATTTAGAAGCAAACAGGGGACTGGAGATGAGGCTCTGTCTTTTCACACTGCGGGCTCTGTGCTCCAGCTCCAGCCATCCACTGAATTCCAGAGGCTTGGGCCTGGGGAAGGAGGAAGACCTGGGCAGACCAGTGGCCCTGTGAGGTTCAGCTGCTGTGTTTGAAAGAGGATTGTATTAGGAGAAGCGGCGCAGGTTAGGAACGAGCCAGACCCTGGAGCCAAGCAGCCTCGGTGTGCTTGTGGCTCCCTGCTCCTCACCAGCCAGGACACCTTCAGCCTGTCCCTCCATTGCTCCCTGCCTCTCTCCTCATCCACAAAAGGAGGGTGATATTAGTGCCTGTCTCGGAGGTTGTCAGGAGGATGAAATGAGTAAACGGGAGTGTGGAGCTTACACGAGCAGCCAGCATCTGTCTATGTGAGCATCGCGCCAGGACTTCCCCAGCCTTGCGCTTCTGGTGTATGGCAGAGAGGAGGCATACACTGGACTGGCCAAGGGGAGTTCACCTCCGGAGGACGGAGTGTGTTGACCATGAACTACGTGCTCATTGTCAGAGAGGCAGCGTCGGCTGGAAAGAAGAAGAGTCACAGACAGACGATAACCAGCCTTGGCTGGCCCACGGGCTGCATCCACACAAGCAGATCCCAGTGGCCAGTATCCTAGAAATTTCTGTCTGTTTATCTCACGCAAGTCTGTTTTTCCAGAGTCACTCGCTGATACCATATCTCTAGTCTAGAATCCTACGAAATCATTCCCCTGTTATCTGTCTGCCTCAACATGGGAAAAACCCCACTCATCTGGAACTCCTGTCGAATGCCTGCTGTCCTGCCTCCCTGCAGCGTGTGGGCAGGTCTGCTCTCTGCTGCACATGTCTTCAGAATGCCTGGATTTTGGGCTTTCAGAACAAGTGTCTTTAAATCCGCTGGTGAAAGGAGACAGCAGTCATCTGCGGGTTGGTATTTGCCAAAATGTGGCCTTATGCCGGGATGAAGTGATAGCTATTGGCATGAAACCTGGTTCCCCCTGGGCGTACACCCAGCCTGAACAGCTCCTTTAAAACCAGAAGCAATTTGTCATCTTTTGATTCTCTTCCAGCACTGTCCCTGTCACAGGTAGATAAATGAGGCGGCATATGGGTGTCCAAACGCAGGAACGTCTAATCCCTGCGGTTTCCCGTGGAGCCATCACTCCACGAGAATGGAGAGCATGGTGGGGTAGTCCCTGGTTTCAGGATTGTAACCATAAGCAAATTTTTTCATCGCATGTCCCATTTCTATGCATGAAATGCTTTCTCAGAACCTCCCAGCCCCCAGCATGACATTGATGGGTGCGTTTCTCATTTCAGACTCCTGAAATGAATCATACGTTTGTGAGCCCAACCTCTCCTGTCTCTAGTCCCACAGAATGCCACTAATCAAATCAATGTCTCAGCAGAAGCCAGCAAGCACCCCTGAATTAGAAAGAGATATGGGTGGGGCTTGGTGTTCTAAAAAGCATTCATGACAGAAGGCCAACGGGAAAGGCAGATGCGTTTC
This sequence comes from Mirounga angustirostris, assembly GCF_029215605.1. NCBI lineage: Eukaryota > Metazoa > Chordata > Mammalia > Carnivora > Phocidae > Mirounga > Mirounga angustirostris. The sequence goes on along the minus strand of NW_026991720.1, from coordinate 87,701,953 downwards.
AGCTCACCTCAAGTTCCAGCTCCCTATGTGGCCTAAGAGATACCCGCACAGTCATCTACATAGCTTACATGGACCGTAGATTTTCTTGGTGGCATATAACTGAAGTCACCAGGTTGTTCCCAAGGACGCAATAGGCAGAAGAGGCCTCCCCCTGCCTCTCACTTGCCAAGACATGGGAGACCCGTGATACCCCTGTAAATGAAGGGTAGTCCTGTGGAGCGAATGAACTGCACGAGCCAAGGCAGGCCTGGTGCCCATGCCAAGGTCTGAGCATGCTGCTGGTCCTGCCAGACTGCTCTGATATCTTCTGTGGCCATAGGTCACACCCTTCACCCCCAGGCCTGCCAGAGTAACCAGACAGCCCCAGTCCTGAGAGTCCGGGTTTGGCCGGATCGACTCAAGTTCATCCCTAACCACAGGAAAATCATCTGCCCTGATAGTATTATGGTGAGTCACTGAGCATCCCGGAGGCGCCCTGAGAAAGGAGCAAATGTAAAGCATTTCCTCGGAGCTGGATCTCCTGAGCGTGGACCAGATTCTCCACAGGCCATCGTAAGGACTTTGTAGCCAGCTCCTAATTAGCTACAGTACTGAGGGAGAAATCTAGCATGACCTTTATCATCTAGAAATAAATCCCCCAATTGAGCTTTAGCCAGCAGTTTCCTACTAGAAATCTTTGAGGGGAGGGTGGTATTTCCTTTTATGTTTTCCTCATTAACCAGTAGTTTTAAGGAGCGACAAAATGACCCAGTGGGGCTGGGCTTACAGCCGTGGAGGATAATTGACTAGAGGTTAAGGGCTGGGTCTGGGCCCCTTTCCTCTCTCTTCTGGCCTTCATCATTCCTCTACCTACTGTGTGTGTGTAGCATCTACTTTATAAGGTCAGGTGAAGATCAAATGTAGAAATGTCCCCGAGCCTCGCGGTAGGAAGCACACAATACATCTTAGCTGTTGTGACTTATTGAGACTGATGGAAACTCTTACTTCATCAAGAGGATGAAATAGGAGAATAGTTTATTCCTACAAGACAGGTGCAAATTTTAGTGCATCTTTAAGGTAATTCTGTATTTCATTCATGGCGACATCACATCATCTTTTTTTTTTTTAAGCTTAAAAGGCTGAGCCAGCTGTACATGATATATTAAAGCCCCACATTTACTTACTTTAGAAAAGTTACTATTTTGAGAGTGTGTGATCATTCCCGGAAATAAATAAATATAACAATTTTGGTGTGCCTCTTGCCTGTTGGAAAGAGTTACATGTGAAGAGTGATTTCCATTTCCTTGGATGAGTATTTTCAAATTCCTGCTTTCTTTTCAAGCTTTGTCGTAAAGCAAGAGAAGGGAGGACCACGCGCTGCTCGTGGAAGGAGCTCCTTGTAACTCCTCTTCCCGGCCCCAGAGTGTCTGGCGAATAGGCACTCGGTCAATGTCTTATGAGTGAAAGAATGAATAATTCAGATGTTTAATCCTCTAAGTCAGTGATACTGAACCTTTAGCCATGCATCAGAATTATTCAGGGGGCTTGTTAAACCACAGATCGCTGGGCCCCACCCTCAGAGTTTCTGCTTTGGTGGGTCTGGGGTGGGACCTGGGAATGTGCATTTTCACCAGGCCTCCTGAGGATGCTGACACCATGGGCCCAGCAGCTATACTTCGAGAACCACTGCTTTGGGGTCCCTTCTGCTGCTGCGGTCTACTGGTTTTTTACCTGTTTCAAGACTTCCAAGAGATTGACATTTGTAGTTGTCTGACCTTGCCCCATAGACCTGTATGTACCATATACTCTGTAAAAAGTACCAGGATTTGATCAGATAGAAAAGCGACCTGGATTTTTTTTTTTTTCAATCGCGAACTACATTCTGTTCCCTGTACACTTATGAGAGAAGTGAGAATCAGATCACTACCTTCTTCCTGAGGTGGCCTGTGCGGGCAAGACACAGCCAGTAGGGGTGGAGTGCGGTGGTAGAGCTTGCAACACTTAAGCCAGATTGTATCTCCATCCAGTTTGGGAACCCCTACTTAGTGTCAGATGCGCTTAACTGCAAAGTTGAAACAAGACATGACCTTTTGCGGAAACTGCAGATGAGCAAAAAGGGTACAGGAGATGAGCATATGATACAAAAGGGAACGAGTTCCTTGCAAAGGCTTTTCATGCTGCCTATTGGTTGACTGAAGTCATTAGGCTCCCGGGATTCAAAAACACAGAGGGAGTTTCATGGCCTGAGGAAGGCTGCTGTCTTCAGAAAGTCATTCTAAGTCCAGATGTCACTTTGGATGGCAGGCAAAGAGCTAGAATTCCCAAACCCAGGCCCCGGAGAGCTCCCCTGCACCATGCATCCCCCTCTTCTTAGGGAAAGAGCCCTCGAGACCATGAGGACACTCAGTAGAGGCCAGCAACGGGTCAGTAGAAGGTACCAGAGGGACACCAGACTCCCTAAACAGAGAGAAGAGATCAAAGTGGAACCTGGGCAGGGAATTGAAGGGAAAGAGGGGATCAAGACTTTCCTCTGAAGTAGGGAGAGTGTATAAGTAACCTATTGCCATGTAACAAATTACCCCAACATCTGGCAGCTTAAAACCACAAGTATTTCCTGTCTGGCACGGTTTCCATGGGTCACAGGCCTGGAGTGGCGTAGCTGGTGCTTCTGGCCCAGGCTCTCTCATGAGGTTGTGGTCAGGCAGTCGTCTGAGCCACTGTCATCTGAAGGCTCGTCTGGGGCCCAAGGACCCTCTTCCAAGATGGCCCACTCACTGGGCTGTAGGCAGGAGAGCTCAGTTTCTCCTGCTCACAACAGAGCAGTTGACTTCCCGCAGTGCCAGTAAGCTAAGAGAGAGAGAAAGCCAGAAGGCTGAAGCAAGTGCCTGAGAGTGAGACGCCACCTCCTGAAGGAGGGGCGCCACCACAGAGTGAGGCCCTCTCATCCTCCCCTTGCCAGGCTCAGAAAAGCATGGGAGTAAGTGATATGGGGCCTTTGATGAAGGATGACGGGAGCTTTAAAAAGGACTCCAGGGCTGGCTCTGGGAGTTCTGCCTGATGGGGCTGAGGAGGGGTGGTTGTGTAGAGGAAGGGGCATTGGAAACTCTGGGGGCTTTAAGCCCACGATTCTGTAGGGGTCATGTGGACCCCTTATCTCTTCAGGCCATGGGCTATGTTGCTCATAAGGGACTGAAGCCCCCTGGGAGTCCCAAGGCTTAGGTTTGGTTGCAGAGAAGAGGAGCAAGGGGCGCCTGCTTAGAGCCATCTCTGTCCTAGAGAAAGAGCAGTCGACAGCCCCAAGATCTCCTAGGTCCTCTGGCCTTCCAGATGCCCAGGAGGCAAAGGGGAGCAATTCCAGGCAGACATGGTGTCCTGGAATAAAGGGGAGCTTCTGGGCTCTGCCTTCAAGGAAGGATATTTGGGGGAGGGATGTTGGGAAGCAGGAGTGGGGGAGCCTCACTCTTTTTTATTATAGTGATCCCATTAGGGATGATGGCTTGGTACTGCTGGGCACAGAGGCAGTCAGCCCTTCATGGCTGTGACTCCTGGGTCCCACACAGAGACCCTCCCATGGGGACACATGTTTATTTTGGCCACCCCAGCTGCATAAATGGATGCCGTTTAGCAGTCTTCTTTTGAGAATGCAGAACCATTGGTGGTCATATTGTACTATATCTGTTCTTATCTCCCCTATCATCCCCAGGGAATAAGCTAATCAAACTTGCTGATGATTTTACACTAAGAAGGAGATAGCTAATAACTTGGATGACAAGTATTAGAATACAATGTGATGTGGATAAATTGGGTCCATGTATTAAGGGCTATAAAATGAGATTCCATCAAGGCATGAATAATGGTGCCTGTGGAAAGGATTAATCAAATACCCCATTAAAAGGTATAGGAATTCTGGTCAGACAGCCCCTGTTTAATTACACTCCTGCCCCCACCCTGCCCTCTCACTCGGTTCCCTCTGAAACTGCTTTCTACTAGGAGAAATGTGGAAACGAGTTTAGAGGAAATTATAGAAAAATTGGGGACATACATTTTGATAGAACAAGATCATGAAGACCGATTTAAGCAACCACTGTTTAATTTAGAAAAAAAAAAAGATAAGGCAATTGGCGTGAGTAATCACTTACAAATGTAATTTCCAGAGGAGCCCTGTTGATACCATTCAGCAAATGCCAACAAAGCATTTACTTTCCAAAGGGAGAAAGCAAGACAACAAGACAAATGGTGCCATCTCCAGGAATGGACCGAAGAACAGCCAAGCCATAGAGGAGAATCAGGTGTGAGAATGGACAGTGCAGAAGGTAGACAGAGCTTCTGAAAGATCTTGGAGGACTGGCATTGTCTGGAGAAGGCTTCCTGGAAGAAGAGACTCCAGCGGAGCCCCGCAGTGTGGACAAGCTTCCATGTGCTGCAAACTCGTGAGCACACTCTGATGACAGGGTTTAGGGAGAAAATGGGCTTGAGCAGAGCAGGGGGCCTCTGTGGGATTCCTCTCTTCATTTCCACCACTACCACACTGGTCCAGGCTGTCATCACTTCTCACCTGGACAAGTGCAAAAGCCTTCCAGCTGTTTTCCGTGCTTCCACTCTTGCTCCTCTACAACCCATTCTGCTCACCAAAGTCAGAATCGAAGATCAAAGTTAATCATATCATTCTCTTGGCTTCCCATTGCTTTTAAGCTAAAAGTAAATCATTGTCATGGCTATAAAGTCTTGCATGGTCTGAACCACATCCTGTTCCAGGCCCCCTTTCACTTTCTAATATGCCAATCAAGCCGACCTTCAGTGTTTCAGCATATTGGGTCTTCCCCGCCACAGGGCCCTTGCACATGCTTTTCCTTCTCTGTATATGGTTGTTTTTCTTCCTCTTCTCTTCCCGAAGCTAACTCTTTACTCATCCTTCAGAATGCATCTTAATGATTACTTCCTCCTGGAAGACTTCTCTGATTTCCATAACTGAGTAAGCACTCTCTTATACCTCAAAAACAAATGTTTATTGTGTGAACATATGATTAATGCTTATCTCCCCCACTAGACCACAAACTGCAGGAGGGCAGGGACCCAGTCTTTGATCTCTCAGAGCCTAGCACTGTCTCATAAATATATATCGACTGGATCATGACATTTAATTCAGAACAGGGAGACTAGTAGAGAAATTATGGCCGACCAGTATGTAGGAGAGCGCCATTGTGAATTCTTACTGGGATGAAAAGCTGACTGCATGTTCAGACTCTGCCACCTGCTGGTTGTGCTGTTGTAAATAAATCACGGGTCCTCTCAGGACCTGTTTCCTCATCTGTAACGTGGGGGTACCAACAGCCATTTCACATGGTTGTAGTGAGATATTCATGAAATAATATACATAAACATTTTTTAACTATAAAACCAGACATAAATATACTTTGTCATTTTTTTCCAGTGCTTGTCATTAACTGTCGGATGGATGCATGGATGGATGGATGGATGGATGGACGGACGGACAGATTAACAGTTAGGGAGCCAGTGTGAGAGCCAGGAATAGTGTGATGGAAGCCGAAAGAGGAGGGAATTTCAAGAAGTAAGAGGAGGCGTGGTGAATGACAACATCACCTACGGTAGAGCAAGCAAGGAAGTCACTGGTGACCTCAGGACAAGTCCTCCTCAGCCTTTTCACTTTGTCTGTGCTTTCAATGACAAACCTTAATTGTAACTTAATCGCTTTACTGATTTTTATCTTTTTGGGGGGAAATCGAATTGATATGCACACACAGCAAAATTGGTGAGATTACTCCAGCTGGCCACCAGCAGGTGCTGACAAGTGAAGAAGTGAGCGTCAGAAGATAAGAAAATACACTACACATTTATTTTAATAAGGCCTAGTATACCTTAGTTATTTATTAAATTGCCATGGATAAGTAGGTTTCAGTTTCCAGGGTCGTTTCATTTTTAACTGCCTGTGTTCCAGTAGGAGGAACAGGGCTGGATGTCTAGGCAGGTAGCCATGGTGTGAGATCCATCTGAGGGCAATTTCACTGCTATGAGCTTTTTCTGGGTCTCTGTTTACATCCCACTTTCTATCACAACCATCCACGCAGGGTAAGTCACTCTAACACACACAACCCTAGCTAAGTACATGGTCCTTTAGAGTGGTTACTCCTCCAACATGGCGGCTTAGGCCTCACTGAGCCAGGCCCTGATCCAGCCACTCTGTGTGCCAGCCCTGGGAACGAGTGGCCCAGGCTGCACCTGAGCCCCACGCTTATCATCTCAGGACTAACTCCCATTGAGTAGAAAAAACATGATAAGTAAATGAACCCCCAGTGGCCAATTTCAACATTCATCTTCACTCCCCATGCTCCAAACCTGGCTGACAAAACTAGATACTCAATAGGAAAAAGTTAAAAACAAACTAGAAGAAAAGACCACCAGTTATTTTGTTTCCATGTAGTAGTTGGTGGTGTAGAACATGGGTCTATGAAGTAAAGAGGCGGTATTCAAGAAGACTTTAAAATGGCTCAGGGAGGGTTCGAAGACCCCTGCTCTTGAGCATGATGGCAAAAGAGCATGTTGCTGATCTAAAGACAGATCCATGCATGTCTTTACCTCTTCCCCACATCTCCCAGATCTAGAACTTTCTCTGATAGTCATAGGTTCAAATGTTTAGTCAGTAAAGTGGTTTCCTGTAAAATGATTCACACAGTTCGCCAAAAAGGAATGCCCAGGCCCTGGTCCCTAGAAGTCCCGTTACATTCCAGCCTGGGAAGTGTGGGAGGCCTCGTACCTGTCTTCAGTGGTGGACCCTCATGGGGAAGCTGGGTGGTCAGTGGCGGGGGGACCTGGCTACAGGCAGGGCTGGACCCTCTCCCATGGCTGCCTGGCAGAGGCAGCAGGGCTGAAACCTGTAACCACTGATCTGTCCTCCCTCTGGTCCCCCAAAGGCGCAAACCCCAAAGCTCTTGAGTCTTTCTGACGTCCAGAAACACGAGGACACAGTCTCCTGCTTCAGATGGAAGAACGTGATGGTTCAGAGCTAGGTTCACAGTTCAGCTCTGCCTTGCCTAGTTCCTGCCTTCTGCTGGCTGAAATCTCCTGTGTAGAAAATCGGTATGATCATGCTTTCTCGGGGAGGCGGTGTGAAGATTAAATGCCATAATGCACAGAACATGCTTAGCCTGAACCCGGCCCAGCATGAAAAGTGAGCTAACAGAGGCATGGAAGCCATGGTAGATTTAACCCCCTTTCCAAGTTCTGGTCTGCCTTGGGACGTCCCCGCTGGGCCCCAGCTCAGCCTGCCCTTCTGGAAGGTCATACACTGGGTGGCTCTTAGAGGCTGAAGTTGGCAATCTTGAGAAGATAGGAGTCCATGATGGGGTTTGGGGTGGAGGACAGGGACAAAAAAGGGTTCAAGAAAGGACTCTGTGGAATTCCTAGTGAGCCAGAGATGGGCCCGGGGGAACAGTGGGAGCATTTGGGAAGATAAGCAGTTAGACTCGGAGCCCCAGCATGACAGAGTCACAGAGCCCAGGCAGGAAGGAGTTCCAGGGAGTATCAGATCTTTCAGAAAGGTAGCCTAGGACAGGCACTAAGAATCAGAAAAAAGCTTCTGAATCAGATTTGCCTTTTCCGTGAAAGTGAATTCAAAATAATTGGGTTTTAGAGTTTTAAACATACACATTGTCATCACTGGAAATACCCTAGAGTGTTGTAAAAACTTAGCAAATTGCAACTCACTTACCGTCTACACTCTAAGAGCAGGAACCCAATCCAAGCAAGCCGTTTTGAAAAACTCCTGAACCCAGGAAAGACCTGGGTCTGCCTGTCCACTGTGCATTAAGTTCTCCCGATTATGTTTCCCTCCCTGCTCCTCTCCGTCCCACATTGTCCCCGCTGTTGACAGGGAGGAGGACACACAATCCTGATCTCCTTTACAAATAAAAGCCCCCTGGAGAACCAAGGAAAGAAGTATGAACAGAGAACCAGAATGTGATCAGTTCGGGCCTCTCTCTGATTTCTTTTATTCCCCCTGACGTCTTTCAGGGCCCTTCCGTGGCTTTATATAATACTGCTGTAATAAAGGTCTGAAAGCGGTATCAGGAACCTATTGCGTTTGAAGAGTGCCTTGGGTTTTGAATTTTTTGCCGTACCCATCAGTTTTGGAGTTTTTTCTTTCTGTGCAAATCAAAACAGACCCTACACATGTTTAATTTTTTTTTCTTTTTAAAGATCTTATTTATTTGTCAGAGAGCGTGCGCGTGCGCAGGAGCAGGGGGGAGGGGCAGAAGGAGAGGGAGAAGCAGACTCCCCACTGAGCAGGGAGCCTGACTCGGGGTTCGATCCCAGGACCCAGGATCATGACCTGAGCTGAAGGCAGACGCTTAACCAACTGAGCCACCCAGGCGTCCCTCACACGTGTTTAATTTTAAGTGTTATAAAACCTCTTGTCTCCTAGTACAAGAGTGTTCATTTCTTTTGTCCATTTTGGGGTGTCAGAGCCCTGGAGCATGTAATTTAGGGTCCTGGACTTATTAGGGGGGTCTCGAGGTTACCATTAAGTGGATGCACTCTCGATTAAGTCAATGTTTGACAAGCCTTGTGAAATGCTAATAATTGTGTTTGTGGGACCATCTTCTGAGATAAGAGAAAGGAAAACTTTTCAAGTGTAACTTTTCTTGCTTCAAACCGTAAGTAAATGGCGAGATCTCATCTTCCCTTCATCTGTCATTTATATTTATTACATTTGGTGAGTCTGGTTAGTGGTGGAGATTCCTTTGGCTTTTGCTACATCCAGGCTCCTATTATGCAATCATCTTTGATAAAACTTAACAGTATACAACCCTGTGCCCTGGGGCATAGCGCAATGTCAAACCCCATTCCAAACTATATTGAAAGGCATTAAAGAGAAGCATTTACCAGTCACTTCCAATTGTTTTAAAAAAATGTCTTAAATCACTAGTTACACAGAGAGCTCCCCCAGATCCCATTCTCCTCCTGTCTCATTACCTCTATTGTGAGAAAGTGATTATGGTGGGGTGTGCCCTCCTTGAGAACATGCCTTGCATACAGGGTTTTTCTCAGGCAGGTGATTATTTGCATTAAGAATGAGTGCACTTGGACGTGTTGGCATGCACCAAGGCAAAATCCAGTGGAAAAACGCAGGTTTGGTGTCCTGAGCCCTCAACAGATAACAGATAAGGCATAGATGGAGGTAGAACTGGTGGTCACTTAAAAGAAATGTAAAGGACATCTAAAAATATGGATAGGACTGGGACGCCTGGGTGGCTCAGTCGGTTAAGCGTCTGCCTTCAGCTCAAGTCATGATCCCAGGGTCCTGGGATCGAGCCCCACGTCGGGCTCCCTGCCCCGCGGGGAGCCTGCTTCTCCCTCTCCCTCTGCCTGCTGCCCCCCCCCCCCGCTTGTGCTCTCTCTCTCTCTCTCATAAATAAATAAATAAAATCTTCAAAAAAATAAAATAATAAAATAAAATATAATAAAATATGGGCGGGACTGGCCTACAGCGTCTCAGGACACACAGTTGGGTGATGACACCATAAACAAACACAGGGCGGCACAGTCCTCTCCCCTCACCTGGCTGGTGCTTACCGGGGCGTTTGCCTTCTCATCTTTCCCAGTGCAATCCATTTGCTTTGTGTGGTTTTGAATGTCTATGCTTTATTTTACAATAGAAACTTCTATTTTAATGAGTCCACTTGGGGTTCATATTACCTACAGTCTTTCCAGAATTTGTCTTGGGGGCGTTCATCTTAAAATATGTCTTCGTTTTCTTACTGAGAGGAAAGTTACAAATCCAGCTGGAAATTCATCAGTGGGGTTATCTGGCAGCTTGGTCAGAACTGCGAGCCTGGTGGTGGAGCTTTTTCTGGTTACCGAAAATCTTTTGGTCTTTTTTTCCCACCCACCACCACCCCCTTTTTTTTTTGATGTAGCTAATTATCCAGTCAGTTGCTTTTGGTAATGGCATAAGCACCTGCAAACCCACCTTCCCTAAACAAAAGCTGGGACCCTGACAACAGCATCTGCTCCTGATCCTTGGAAATCTTTAAAGGCCACAAGGTTTGCTTAGGGGAACTTACCCCTGCTGTGAGCCCCACTTTCTCCACCTCACTGTCCCTGGAAGTGCCAGTCTGAAGCAGCCACCCCTGTGGTGTGATTTTAGGATGACCTCTGACATCTCTCTGTCTGGCAGGGGCATCATTCCTGCACCTCGAGGCTTTCGCCCCTGTTAAGTGTAGTTCCACGAGAGCATTGACCACCTTAGCATGAGTAAGTTAGGTGAGAGCTGGCTTCGATAAGGGGTAAAGTCATAAAGAGTAGGACTCTTGAAGCCTGAGGTCAGGACGCAGTAAGGGAAGACCCAGCGGGGGGTTGGTGGGAGTCTACCTTTTCTTCCTTTTCTTCTTTTTATTACACGTGCCCTCAACACGTTGATATTTTCCAGCTAACTCTAGGATCCCACTAAAACACATTTCCCTCTGTCCCTGGGGCTACATGAAATTAGTTGTCCAACTTTCTCAGTGCATAAGCCTGAGTCCAAACCTGTTTGGGAAGGAAAGGCAGGAACCTCATCTGTTTTTGCTCACCATTGAGTTCTCAACCCCTGGCATGGTGTTTGGCATACCGTGGGTATTCAGGAAACACTGGATGAAGATGAATGAATAAACAGGGGACCAGGCCAAAACCAGCTTGTAGCGAGGAAGCGTGCACAGGGATCTCCTGAGAGGGGCAGGGAGAAAGAGACTGCTCTCACTCCGTAGGCTCTCGGGCACACCCCCCCCTTGCCTCCACCCCTGGGCATCTCTCAGAAGCAGCCTAGGTCCGCCACTCTGTGCCGCCCTGTCCTCAACAAGGGAATCAGCCAGCACCTTGTTCTTGAGAGAAGTACCAGCTCTTCACACAGTTTCTCCCACTTGGACAACACTTCTGGGGTCATAGAGGTATTTCCCCACACGCTGTCTCATGGGCACTGCACAATAACCTCATAAGTAGGTACTTCCCACTTTATAGAGGAGGAAACTGAGGCCGAGGAGAATTCAAGTCACTTTTGAGGAGCAGAGCTATAACTAGAACCTGGAACTTGGGATCCCTGCGTCCGGGATCCTTCCTGCTGCACTGTCCTAGGCACCGAGATCCCAGTAAAGGGGGATCAAGCATCAGCCTTGCCCTCAAGAAGCTTCAAATCCATTTGGGGCACAGAAAGCGACCTTAAAGAGTAAACATAGGCCACTGAACATCCTGGAGCATGGCCCGATCCTTCCCCAGGGTAGCTTCACAGAGATGGCATGAAAGATTCCTGCCGTTGCTTCTCAGAAAGTTTCTCTCTCTAAACTTATGTACAGAGTATGGAATGGGGTGGCCCAGTAGGCTCCACTGTCTGCTGTAATGGGGAGGACTGGGAGAGTATAAATAATAGAAGCCAAAAGGAAATCCCAAAGACCTTATTTTGATCAATGGTGTCAATCTCACGCTTCAGACCTCATTAGAAATGACCACATTGTGGATAGGAAAAAGAAAGCAAAGGGTCGAATCTGTAATTGAGATAACCGTTCCCTATAACAGAGTTACTCCCCAGCATGCAGAAACGCCCCTGCTTTTTGGACCTCCCGCCACCTCAAGCTCTTTCTTTCGCATCCCTCTTTCCGATGCTCTGTATGACCCCTGCAGGCAGTGGGGCTGATCCTGAACCTTGGAAACATTGCCCAAGGAAGGCCGCCTCCGTGCTGGAACTTGAACCTGAGCTCTTTCTGGCCCCCACCTCTTTTCTGGCTTTTTTCCTCTGGTGGCTCATGTCCTCGTCTTTCAGCCGTCCTTGAGAATGACCCAACAGTGGCGGCCCCGCCACACCTTGGTGAAGTGCTCACTGACCACTTGGCTGCGTTATAATCATTTAATTCATCTATGCCTGGGAGGAAGAGGTGCTTTATTTAGAAGCTTAGTAGTGAAAACTTCCAAGTAGTTCACCATGAGCTTGCCAGCATTGGGATGATCCCAGGGTCTGCCCACTGTGCTCCCAATCCACTGAGCAACAGGGGGACAGATAACCAGCAGGCTTGGTCCGCGGTGCAGCCAGCGTGCTGAGGACCACGGGAGGGTTGTGTCTGGGTTCTTGAAGAGAGGACAGACCAATGCAGGAAGGCAGGATAATGAGAAAACCCTCGAAAAAATAAGCAGATTTTTTTTATGCTCCTCCTCCCAGGCTGGGGCTAGTCTGAGGCTGCCAGGCAGTGGTTCGTAGCCAGGACTGTAGGGTCATTAGGGTGACCTGGGAAGCTTTCTCATATCCTGGTGCTAGTCCTGGCTTCTGTGTGTTTAAAACCACACATGAGGGGTGCCTGGGTGGCTCATTCATTAAGCGTCTGCCTTCGGCTCAGGTCATGGTCCCAGGGTCCTGGGATCGAGCCCCGCATCGGGCTCCCTGCTCGGCGGGAGGCCTGCTTCTCTCTCTCCCACTCCCTCTGCTTGTGTTCCCTCTCTCACTGTGTCTCTCTCTGTCAAATAAATAAATAAAATCTTTAATAAATAAATAAATAAATAAAACCACACATGATTCCAGCATGCAGCCAAGCTTGAGAACCAGCGATCGGCCAGGTGGTGCTGGCTTTGTCACTGGTCGGCCTGGCTAGGCTGAACTACGTCTCCCAGAATTCCCTGGCCTGTGGGTTCGTCATTGGGTTGGGCCACAGAGGGATTCTGGGGAGAGCTGGAGGACAGACGGGAAGCAGTACATGCATTGTCGGCTACCTGCTGGCTCACCCCATTGCCGGTAGCAGTGGCCAGGCCTGCAATCGCTCCAGCTTTCCCTGCATCCCCCTTCAGCTTCTCTAGGCCAGCTGCGAGTGCTTAGCTCCATGGCTTCTGGGGGCTATCCCTACTATCAAGGTCAAAGGCAGCAAGAGTTTTAAACCATGCTCATGGGGTTCCAGATTGTTCTTGGTCTACCAGGGCCTTTCCTTCCCAACCGCCTGCCCTATGGACTTCACGCTCCAGCATCAAATACAAAACAGCCTTATAGGGGCTGTTTAACCAGCAAGTCCTATTGTGAAAGGTCCAATACCTGTTCTCCGTCCATACATACAGATCCATCCGTATCCATCCTTGTCGTTCTGCTTCCTCAATGAACCAACCAATATAGGTAGTTTTCAGAATTGTGGAGTAAGGGGTTGTTTTCATCTACAGAGAGAAGGCCTTTCTTAAACTGGAGGCTCAGTTTAAGAAAGAGATACAGGTGGCTCTGACTGAAGGGGAAGGCGGGTCTGACGGTTCCCTGTCTCGACCGCCATCCCCCAAGGTGATACATGAGGGGCAATTTGAAAACCCCTGGTAGATTCATGCTCTCCGAGTCTGGTGGTGCATGGGAAAGCAGACTTTTCTGGGGAAAATCTTAAAGATGTAAATCCCAGGCTTTACTTCACATCTAGGAATAAGAGTCTCAGAGGATTGGGTCCAAAGTGAGAATTTTTCAAAAGCCTCCTTTACCCCAGCCTTTCTGGGTCATTGGTAACATTCTGGTTCTTGATGTTGGTTACGAGGCTGTTTTGTACATCCAAAGTTAAAAGGTGGCACACTGTGATTTTTGCTCTTTCCTATATGCATGTTATACCTCAATTAAAAAAAAAAAATGCACGACCCCCCACCGTCCCACTCCCCATAATCCCGTATTCCAGTGACTGGCCAAAGTTGACAACCGCTGGCCTAGATAATTCCTTGTACCCTTCCTGGCAGAATTCAGAGAGGAGGAGCAGAAAGATGTTTAGCCATTGGGAATAGTTAAGGTGCATCCATAATCCTAATGACACAATCCCATGCAGTTATTCTAACACTCCAGGAGGAGAATATGAAAGAGTGAGGCAGCCAGCCAGCTTGAAGCAGTAGGCATGGGTTGCAAGGAGAATGAAAGGGGGCAGTTTGGAAGATCATCCTGGAGCCAGACCATGGAAGGCTTTGAATGGCAAACTGAGAAAAAGGAAAAGCCACTTACAAAGAGTTAAGGCCTTATTTTGAGGAACAGCATCAGGTGGCAGGGCAGGGCAGTTGGGGAGGCGTGGGGCTTACAGATTTGGAAAGTGATTGATAAGAGTAACATTTTAAACAATGCAGTTGTAAAGAGGTGCCTGGGTTAACATTTAACTGCTCACAAAACATTGATTGAATGCAAACTGGTGAATGACAGAACAGAGGACAGGTCCTGGCCTGGAAATGGGACATGACCTTCCTTTGGTGTTAAGACAGACTTTGCGGGCGCCTGGGTGGCTCAGTTGGTTAAGCTACTGCCTTTGGCTCAGGTCATGATCCTGGAGTCCCTGGATCGAGTCCTGCATCGGGCTCCCTGCTCGGTAGGGAGTCTGCTTCTCCCTCTGACCCTCCCCCGTCTCATGTGCTCTCTCTCATTCTCTCTCTCTCAAATAAATAAATAAAATCCTTAAAAAAAAAAAAAAAAAGACAGACTTTGCAACCTGAGCTTCTTCCTGAGGTGCCTGTAGCCTATACACACAGTTCTGGAATGTCCTTAAATAGAAAAGAAATAAAAGGGGGGTAAAGCCCAGTTCTCCCATTTGAAGGCCGAGGAGATTCCTGTGAGGCACGGCTGTTATAGGTACCTGAAGATTTTATAGTCAGAGTGCAGGGAGAAACTTCACAGGCCGTAAGTGTCCAGAACAGGTACAGTCGTGGTTCGCAGCCCGGCGCCTGGACCAGGGAAGCAGCAGGTTTGGGGACGACATAGAGAAACAGGTTGAATTACTATTGTTTCCGGGGCTTTTGAAATAAAGAACAGGCCCTATCCCAGAGGGATTCTGCAGCTCCCCTCAATTTAAACCCACCAGCCTAAATGCTGTCTTGCGTCTGCTTTAATACCCAGGGACAGAGTTTATACAGCCTCTTTTAATGGCCCTTTTCTGAGTGTGACAACTCTGCACCTCCCTCCCCACCCCACTCCCAGGCCCCAAAGACACCTCCAAAGACTACAACTCCTGAGCTTTCACAGTAAGGGCAGAATTAGGCTTAAATACATTGGTTAAGAAAATCAAACCTGGGGCGCCTGGGTGGCTCAGATGGTTAAGCGTCTACCTTCGGCTCAGGTCATGATCCCAGGGTCCTGGGATCGAGTCCCGCATCGGGCTCTCTGCTCCTTGGGAGCCTGCTTCTCCCTCTGCCTCTCTCTCTCTCTCTCTCTCTGTCTCTCATGAATAAAAAAAAAAAAAAGAAAATCAAACCTGGCTGGCTCAGTCGGAGGAGTGTGCACCTCTTCATCTCAGGGTCATGAGTTTGAGCCCCATATCAGGTGTAGAGATCACATAAGTAAATAAAACTTAAGAAGAAAAAAAAAAGAAAATCAAACCATAGGCATCATCCAGCTTCTTTTGAGAGATAGACTTTCTTTCTCATTCCTGTCTGACTTAGAGTATTTTCACTTGGTCCTTTCGTACTCCCCCAAGCTGTACCTACACCCTAAACTCGATTTTGAGGACTATCTACCGAGAATTCTTTGACCCCCCAGGGAATTCCTTCTGGAGCCCCACACACTCCCAAACATCTCTCCACCAGTTCACTGATATGTGCAGAGGGAATGCAAACCAATCTTAACAGTAGCTTCAGTCTGAAATAGCTAGCAAGACAACTGTAGTAATGAAAACAGTAACATGGGGACATTCCAGAGGGAGAAGCCAGTTCCGTGCATTCCTGCCATTTCCTTGCTTCTCCTCCTGCAGATAATTGGAGAATCGATGTCCACAATTTCTCTCTCCCGCTGCCCTCTCCCCTCCCCAACTCAGGGCCTTTCATGGTTTTTTCTTGCCAGCATCTTTCAGGAAAGGGAAGTTTACTTTAATAGTCTGCGCCGCTGGCTCATGAAACCACCTGACCTCCTCCTTGCTCTCTGGGGTGGGCCCAGCCCCGAGGACACAGAGGGAGCCCTGTCCACGCCTGGCTCCCGGTTGTTTTGCTCAGATCATGTGTAGCAGCTCTCCAGAGCACTTTACTTGGCTAATAAAACTTGGCAGAGGCACAGGGTACAAAAGTCCCGAGCCCCAGGCTCGACAAGGAAGCCTCTGGAAGCATGAGGGTGAGCCTTAGCTTTCTGATTCAGTCATGCTTAGGCTCAGGTAGCCAGGAGGATGCCCTGCTGGGTCGCTGTCAGGCAGGAGGGTTCCTGTGACGTCAGTATCATGTCTGCATGGCTCTCAAAGGCATAGCACCTGTCCATTTGTGTGGTTCAATAGGCAACATCTCCTCAAAACAGGACTATGGAGTGTTAGAACTAGAAAGAGTCCTCCAAGATGACAGCTCCAACCTCCGCACCCCCTCGCTACAGTGGAGGGACCCAAGACCCACCGAGGCCATGCAAGGGATTTGCCCAGAGTCCCTCAAGTGCGAGAGAGCTGGGCCACTCTCCCAGGTGTTAAGGTCCAGCATTCCACTGCCGCCCCTTGCCCCTTTCCACAGATGCAATGTCTCTTCATACTTCTTGTGAGGACTGTGGAGGGCCAGGACATTACCAGGTACAGCAGAGGTTCACAAGGCCCTCAGACCTGGAAAAGTCACGGCCCCTACCCAGGCTGGGCCTTGGGGGTGGGCATACTTTTTATTTTTATTTTTTTAACCACAAGTAATCCTTAAAGCTAATTTGTCTTTGTTTCTTCTGTCTCAGTCTTCCTTTCAGTTATTTTTTATTTAGGTCTCCAGGGGACTGTGTATGTGTGGGAGGTTTCTGAGAACTCTGACTGTAGGCACGAGATATCATGTCTCTTAGCCTCGACTATGATAAACTTCACCAAACGGTTTTACAGTAAAAAAAAGTGATGTACTGCACATACAGAATCTGTATATCACGATTTTATATCCATAATACATGTGTTTTCACATTGGTGAAAGTGTGCCTTATAACATTCTAGGGGAGGAAATGTGGATTCAATTACAGGTGGCCTTTTTTTATTGAGATGTAATTGACATATAACATCGTATTCACTTTAGGTGTACAACATAATGATTTGATATGCATATGTATTCTTAATTCATCAAATCAGCAATACATGTACCTACTAAAAAATTCAAAAGGGGGACGCCTGGGTGGCTCAGTTGGTTAAGCATCTGCTTTCAGCTCAGGTCATGATCCAGGGTCCTGGGATCGAGCCCTGCATTGGGCTCCCTGCTCAGCAGGAAGCCTGCCTCTCCCTCTGCCTGCCACTCCCCTTGCTTGTGCTCTCTGCTCTCTGTCTCTCTCTCTCTCTCTGACAAATAAATAAAATCTTTAAAAAAAATTCAGAAGGTACCAAGAGGGTCTACACTGACAAGTCCCCCTCCTCCCTTGCCTCCAGCTACCCATTCACCCTCCCAGAGGCCATAGCTGTGAAATCCTCCCAAAGTTAGGCAAGCATAGATGTGTTCATTCCTTTTTCTTTTTTAATAAGTGGGTGTGTATTATATACACTGTTCTGCTCCTTGCTTCTTTAACTTAACAATGCATTCATTCATTACTTTAACAAACATGTACTGAGCTCCTATTAGGTGCCACTCAGTAGCCAGAATACAAAGGGAACCAAATAGATCCTTGGCCTCTAGGAGCTTAATGGGGGGATAGAGATGGGAAACAAATCAGGAAAGTCAATGTGGGGAAGGGCAGGGAGTGCTGTTTCCCATGAGCTAGTCAGGGAAGGCCTGTCTGAAGAGGGTTGAGGCTGGTCCTGCGTGAACTTGGAGATGGGGCCTCGTGGATACTTGGCAGAAGGACTCCGGGCAAGGAGAGCGGCCAGGGGAAGACCCTGAGCCTGGGGCATGCCAGGCCGGTCATGCTCCTGGGGCAGCAGAGCTGGGGCGCCTGGAGCTTTTAGGGTGAAGAACAGTGAGAAAGGGGCATGACTATGCAGGAGGCCTACGGGGTAAACCCTGGTGAGGATTGGGGCTTATTCAGAGTGAGGCGGAAGTGCATGGGTGGGTTTTGAGCTCCCTCAGGTCACTGTTGGGGGACACACTTGGAAAGGGAAGGGTGGGAGTGGGATCCCATCAGAAGGTGCTCGTAGAAGCCTGAGGGAGAAAGCACAGTGGCCTGAATCAGGCTGGTGTCAGTGGTGCTGGGTCTCTTTGGAAGGTGGGGCCAACAGGATTGTGTGGCTGATGGTGAGGTTGCAAGGGGCCAGTGAACAGGAGGCTGGGCTGACCCTCAGGGCTTGGCCTGAGCAGCCAGGTGAATGGAGGGGCTGGACTGAGATGAGGAAGAGCAGGGGAGGGGAGAAGGGGAGCATTTGGCTTTGCATGTTACATTAGAGGTGCCCCTTCAACGGGCAAGAGTTGGATGTTGGATACAGGAGTTGGGACTTCAGACAGAGGTCGGGGTTGGGGAACAAATTTGAGACTCATTAGCATATAGGTGTCCCTTCAAGCCCTGGGAACAGATTAGATTAGAGCTGAACATTTTTCATACCACAGTCCATCTGCAGGAAGGGAAGGGGACACTGACACCAGGGCCTCTGCCCACTCTTGACAGGTCCCCATCCATTGCCCCCAAGGCCAGAGGGCTCCATGTCCCACAGCTGTCACTCCTTTGGGGCTGAATGCATTGTGCGGTCACACAGTGTGGAGTCGAAGAAAGAGCATTGGGCGGGGGAGGGTGTCAGGACCCGGAATCCAGGGCCGGCTCAGGCCCAGTCAGCTGAGGGACGACAAGCCAAAGGCCCCTCTGCACCTGGCCATGTCACCTGGAAGGGTTCGAATTAGGTGGTCGCTGAGGACCCTTCCCATGGTAACATTATTTGCCTGTGAGTCCAGTGGCCTGAGGAGGACAGAAGAAATCCCTACACACCAGCCACATGAGAAACTACATTCCAAGGACATTCACAGAGTGAAAGGAAGACAGTGTGGTTGACTGTGGAGTGCTTGTCTTGGGGGGAAAGAAGGACATTTCAGACTCACAGAAAAGTTGCAAAAATAGTTCATCCCCCTCCCCCATATATATGTGTGTAGATATACATTTTCATATATTTTTATATATTGTGGTTTATAGGTTTTTTGAGCTATTAGAGAGTAAGTTGCAAGTATCATGTCCTCTTACCCCTAAATATTTCAATGTGTATTTGCTAAAAACAAAGATACTCTCTTACATAACTGTAGCATGATTATCGAGATCAGAAAACTAATGTCACCAACCGAGACCTTATTCAAATGTTGCCAACTTCCCCGTATAGCCAAGAAAAAAGTAAAAATCCAGAATTACATGTTGGGTTTAGCTTTCCTGGCCCTTTAGTCTCCTTGCATTGAATGGGGAGGGTCCTGCAGCCTGCCGCTCCCAGCCTTGACCCTGGTCAAGATTACAAGCTACTATCTTGTAAAATGACCCTCAGTTTGCTTTGCCTGATGTTTCCTCAGGGTTAGATTCAGGTTTTGTATTTGGGGTGGAAGGCTCTTGCCAGGGGGTAAGGTCTGAGTCGGAGATATTGGGACAAGGACAGAGGGAGGGCAGGGCAGTGCCACTCACGTGAGGAGAGGCCCTTTTGGTGGGCACCAGACAGCTCAGAAACTGGAGTGGGAACTGAAAGAGAATGTGGTGTGGATGCCACGCGTGTTAAATACCTTCTGAGCTAATGTTTGGCAAAAAAAGTAGGTTTATTCTCCCCAATTATTCTGAGCCATTAAAAAATCACTGCTTCCAGGGCACCTGGGTGGCTCAGTCGGTCAAGCGTCTGCCTTTGGCTCAGGTCAGGATCCCGGGGTCCTGGGATCGAGTCCCGCATCGCATCGGACTCCCTACTCAGCGGGGAGCCCGCTTCTCCCTCTGCCCCTTCCCCCCACCCCCCCGCTCTTGCTCTCTCTCAAATAAATAAATAAAATCTTAAAAAAAAAAATCATTGCTTCCATGTAGGGCCTGTGCAGGATATACACTTAACATGCCTCCTCTCACTCAGTCCCTCAGTGACCCGAGGGCCCACAGTGTTTCTCTCGTTTTACAAATGGGGAAACTGAGGCCTGGGGAGCGGGTGCCGTTAGGAGTGGCGTCAGGCCTCGGCCCCCCGCCCCCCGCTCATGCTCTTTGCACTCTCTGGTGCTGTTTCAAACCTGTAAGAGGGTATCCTCCACAATCAGCCCTCACTTTGCTTCGCTCACAGCAAAGCTTGAATAAAGACCCCAGCTCTATTTTCCACTCATGTCAGTGATTGATACTTGATCAATGTTCAGGATTGCTGTCATCTAGAGCGTAATTTTTACAGATGCAAAGACCAATTCTGTTGTTACTGAGGCGGAAAGATCTACCTCCTCCTAAGTTGTCAGACAATTTTGGAGGGAACCTGTAAGCACTGGGGCGTCTCACTGGCTAATCCTGAGACGAAGTTGTGTCACATCTGGCCTCCGTAGCCTTTGTGCTGGGCGGGGCAGGGGGCTGAGAGCCAGAGGCCCCAGGGCATACAGGTGGGCACTGCCTGGGCTCCTACTCGGTATCTGTGTGACTCTCATCCATCTGTAGGGGGAAAAAACCTCTCGATGATCAAAGCTGCCTTCTCAATGTTACCCTGAGGGGCTACGTGGAACCGTGGAGAAATCTCCTTGTGGACTTTACAGACGCAATCACTTCCCCACCCGACTGAAATGCATCAAATGCTTCACTTCCCCACCTGACAGAAAATCCACACTGAAAAGTGTCCCATCTGTCAGAACTGCTGAGCCAGGCTGTTGCCCCCACCCCCCAGCTCTCAAGGACAGCGGTTGGAGGACTGGGTTCGAGACCGGCTCTGAGCAGCAGGCTACCCAGCCTCTTGGGGTTTCTGGCGGTGGGAAGGGTGTGCTGAGTACCTAGCCCCCGTTCCTGGCACAGATAGGCCATTATCTTTGCTTTTTCGTCTTCTCCCTCCTTTATTTTCTGCCCATTCGCCTTCTCCTCCTCCATGTTGCTCTCCTGCTCCCTCCTTTCCCCTCTCTGACTCCCTTGGTCAAAGCAAGAGTTATTTTGTACCCAAGCCACCAACAGTGATTGGGAGGCCCAGTCACCCAAGCCTCCGACCAGGAAAGTAAAAAGATCGATCAAATCCTAGTTTGGAAAGCATGACCTTGGCCTTAAGAGGTCTTGCTTTCTCCCAGAGAAGCATTCACTCTATCATTTTAGCTGGAGGACCAGGGCTGGAAGTTGGGGTGGGCACAGTGTGTTGAGAGGGGGAAGGGCAAGCAGCTGGCCACTGGAAGATATCCACTAGAGGTAGCTGTGGGATCAGCAGCCGGTGACCAGCTTTTTAAGAGGGACCTGGGTGTGTGTGTGTGTGTGTGTGTGTGTGTGTGTGTGTGTGTTATGGAAAATGGGGGGCCTTTTTAAATTCAAAATTGAAATAGCTTTCCTGGAAGTGTGAATATGAAAGAATTAAACAGAGCTTGGATAAATGGTTGTGAATGTGAGATGGGTTAAGAATGTAAGTATTTAGAATAACACTTGCCCCCCCCCCCCCCCGGGGTAAGCCCTCAAGCAAGTGGTAACCATTTTTTTTGTTATGGTGAAGAGCCTGGACTCTCCAGCCAGATGGTCCGCATTCCAGCTCTAACATTTCTAGTTGCTCAGCCTTGGGGAGAAGTTCCTTTACCTCTCTGTGTCTCAGTTTCTCTGTCTGTAAAATGGATATGATCAGAGTACCTACATGGGAGGATTATTGTGAAAATTCATCAAAATCAAATGAATTCATATCCATAAGGTACTTAAAAGAGCACCGGACGTGTATTAAGCAAACCATACTAGAGTTATTACCTGGGGCGCCTGGGTGGCTCAGTCGGTTAAGCATCTGACTCTTGATTTCAGCTCAGGTCATGATCTCAGGGTCATGAGATAAAGCCCCTCATCAGTCTCCTCGCTGAGCATGGAGCCTGCTTAGGATTCTCTCTCTCCTTCTCCTTCTGCCCCGCCCCCCAGGCTTTCTCTCTCTCTCCAAAAAAAAAAGGAAAGAGTTAACTACCTGCTGTACTGTACACTGAGAAAATTATCCCCGGATTTTGTTCATATCCAGGCATATTTGAGAACATCAACAAAGAGGCTGGTATTCTTGAACTTAGAACACAATCCGTATTTCAAGGCTAGGTCCCTGCACCAGGTAAAGCAGGGCATCCCCACCATGGGGTAGGTCACACGAGAGACAGAACACTCTTACTTCTCTGAAGTTCTCGTTCTACAGCGAAGTCATTGGGTCTCCTTGCCTTGGTGCATGACAGTGGATTCTTTGAGCAAGGATCTGGCCCTCACTGTATCAGTTTCTTAGGGCTGCTGTAACAAAGTATTGCGACAGAAATTTCTTGTCTTACAGTTCTCGAAGCCAGACGTCTGAGACCAAGGTGTCCGCAGGGTCTCTTCCTTCTGAGGGCTGGGGGAAGAATCTGCTCCATGCCTCTCCCAAGCTTCTGGTGTTTTCACTGGCCATCTTAGACCTTCCTTGGCTTATAGATGCATCACGCCCATCTCTGCCTTCATCTTCACAAGCTGTTCTCCCTGTGTGTCTCTGTCTCTGTGTTCAAATTTCCCTTTGCTAAGGACACGGTCCTATTAAATTATGCTCTACCCTCATGACCTCGTCTTAATTCGATTATCTGCAAAGACCCTATAAACAAGTAAGAAAGGTCACATTCCCAAGTACGGGGGGTTAGGACTTCCACATCTTTTAGGGGAACCCAATTCAACCCATAGTACTCACAGTCCATCAAGCCCTCACATTGAAGTTGCTGAAACCACCTTCCAGCTAGCTGATCCCTCGGCCCCCACCTCCCATTCCCGTTTGCCTTCCACACAGTGGGAGAAGAATCATTCTCCCACTCCATTGTCCCCACGGAGGCATTTATTTCATTCCTGACACTGTGATCAGAAAAGAAGGTCAAACTCAAATGGGTCAGAATCAAACACCATCAGCAACATGTTGAAAGCCAAGCAACCTGGTTCTTGGGTAAAGAAAACGAATGCTTTATTTTGTGTGAGGGACTATCTATTGGCCCAGTGCTCTGGCCGGAGTTCAGTATGGCCATCTGGGGTTGTTTGGGTTTTCTCTGGGCTCTTTTCCCATATCCAGAGGAGGCTACACAGTGCGGTAGAATTAGCATTTGGAGCAGAGCGTCATGTCTGTTTTGCTGCTGCCCAGCTATGTGAACTCGGACCTGCCTTTCTAGGGCTGTTACCATTAGTCCACTGAGGAAGCTGGATTCACAGTGAAGTGACTTTTGACTAAGGTCAAGGGTATATGTAACTTTATCACACTTAATCCTCACAACAGGCTGCTAAAATGGGTGTTGCTAGGATGCCTGGGTGGCTCAGTCGTTAAGCAGCTGCCTTCTGCTCAGGTCATGGTCCCAGGGTCCTGGGATCGAGCCCCGCATCAGGCTCCCTGCTCAGCGGGAAGCCTTCTTCTCCCTCTCCCACTCCCCCTGCTTGTGTTCCCTCTCTCACTGTGTCTCTGTCAAATAAATAAAATAAAATAAAAAAAAATGGGTGTTGTTATCCCCATTTCACAAATAGGAAACCTCAAAGAATTGAAAGGACCTCAGAAGCCCACATTCTTGGTGCTATGTGACCTTCACATCTTTTAACTACTCTGAGACCAGTGGTTTTCCATCGTATGCATAGTCTACTCACTTGGGAGAACTTTAGGTTCGAGGCCTAACATGCCTGGGAGTAGGGCCTTGGTACTGGTACTTTTCAAGAGCTCTCCAGGTAATTCTGATATGTTTCCAGCGTGAGAGCCACTACTCTAGATGTTCTATGGATCTCTCCTGGTCTAGAAGCTATATGAGTGGCCATGGCTTCTGAAGTCGTTGCTAAACTCCTCAGGCCCAGCCCTGGGAATTAAAATTCACTTGACCCAAGAATGTGTGTTTTTCTGATTCTGAGTGTCATGAACCACTGATCGAATCTGCTTTCTTCATATGACATTGAGTGCCGTGCCCAAGGTCATACGGCTCATTAGTGGCAGAGCTGGGATTCTCCATCCCCCGGCTGTCCCCCATCTTTCTGTCCCACACGTCTGTAGCGAAGGCATGGAATGCATGGTGCAGTTACCTGAAAATGTTTTTTAAAATATGGATGCCCTGGCCCCACCCCAAACCAATTAAGTTACAACCTCTGGGGGTGGGCCTGAATGTCTGGCCTTATGGGAGCCTTGTACCAACTTTAGTGTGCATATGACTCCCATGAGGGTCTTGTTAAAATGCAGATTCTGGGGCGCCTGGGTGGCTCAGCTGGTTAAGCGTTCAACTCTTGATTTCAGCTCAGGTCATGTTCTCAGGATTGTGAGATGGAGCCCTGCGTCGGGCTCCATGCTGGCTGTGGAGCCTGCTTAAGATTCTCTTTCCCTCTCCCTCTGTGCCTCCCACTGCCACACACATGTGCACACCCTCTCTCTCTCTCTAAAAAAAATAAAGTTCTGTATCATCATTAAAAAAAATGCCAATTCTGCTTCCATGGTCTGGGGTGGGGTCTAGGATTCTGCATTTCAAAACAGGCTCCCCTGTTGTTGGTCCAGGGACCCCACTTTGTGCAGCAAGGCCTTAAGGTATGGCCCCAGGTCCCTCAGAGTGTGCAGACCTCCACACCTCTGCTGGCATCTCCCTTGCCCGCTCAGTTTGTACTCACTGGATTTACATTTGCTTACTCTTCAGCAGAGATTTTCTACTGTATCATTTATCAAAGTTGGCCTCCCTACCCACACTTTAGAGTGTCTTGACCCCAGGGACCTTGGTTCCAAATTCTTCACCCTTGCCCTCCTCAGCCCATCTACTGAGTACTGTGTTCTTCTCTGGCTGAGCAAATACTTAGGGCACATCCACTAAGTCATTTCTTTTCTAAGTAATCTCTATGCCCAACATGGGGCTTGAACCCACAACCCAAGATCCAGAGTCACATGCTCTGTTGACTGAGCCAGCCAGGCACCCCATTACTAAGTAGGTATACCAGAACCATACCCACAGCCCTTCCTGGAGGAGCTTGCTGTCCTATAGGGAAGGTAAGACAAGTGAGAAAGTCACTATAACGCATGCCTGCGAAGAGTCACAGGTACCATGCATAGGGGTTAAGTGTGTGGGGCCAGACTGCCTGGGTTTGAATCCCAACTCTGCTACTAGCCCTGTGGCCTTGAACAAATTACTGAGCCTCAGTTTCCCCAATTATAAAATAGGGACAAGAATAATACATCCTTCATAGGATTGTTCTGAAGGGGTGCCTGAGTGGCTCAGTTGGTTGGGCAACTGCCTTCAGCTTGGATCGTGATCCTGGAGTCCCGGGATGGAGTCCCGCATCGGGCTCCCTGCTCAGCGGGGAGTCTGCTTCTCCCTCTGACCCTACCCCCTCTTGTGCTCTCTCTTTCACTCTCTCTCAAATAAATAAAATAAAATCTTTATTTTTTTTTTTCTTTTTTTTTTTTTTTTTTTTTTTTTTTTTTTTTGTTTTTTTTTTTTTTTTTTAAGATTTTATTTATTTATTCATGAGAGACAGAGAGACAGAGGCAGAGAGAGAAGCAGGCTCCCCGCAGAGCAGGGAGCCCGATGCGGGACTCGATCCCAGGACCCTGGGATCAGGACCTGAGCCGAAGGCAGACGCTTAACCGACTGAGCCACCCAGGCGTCCCTAAAATAAAATCTTTAAAAAAAAAAAAAAGGATTGTTCTGAAGGCTGAATGAACTAACAGATATAAATGCTGGTACACACTGTAAGCTGTATGTAAGTGTAGTATTATTTAATTATAGGAAGAGAGAATTGACAACAGTATCATGACATGCTAGAGCTTGAGGGATGCATCGTATTTGGATATCCAGAGATGGAGAAAGGGGATTCACAGTGGTGGAAAAAGCATGGGCAAAGATCCGGAGGCAGACATACAAGGACATACAGAGCCTGGAGTTTAGATTGACAGACGCTGCCGGGTTTAGGATGGGCTTAGAGTGCCCATTGATGCCAGGTGGTGGCAATCCTTGAAGACCAAACTGAAAAGTCCAGATTTTATTCTTGAAGCAAAGAGAGAGCCAGTCCTGGGGGGTCTTATTTTTTTTTAAGATTTTGTTTTTAAATAATCTCTACACCCAACGTGGGGCTTGAACTCAGAAGCCAGAGATCAAGAGTTGCATGCAAGAGAACACTCAAGGCAATTAAGTGACCTTGAGCCAGGACATGAAAGGAGTCACACAGCATGGAATCCATCTAAGCACGGGAGTTCACCACCCACAGCCTTGGGCCACTCTCTGCTGGTGGAATCTTGTCACCTCCCAGCCACACAACTTTTAGATTATCCACTCTAGTTAAGAGCTTCGAGCAAGAACACTGTTGTTATTCCTTTCCCCTCCCCCTTGATTCTTAACCGTAGAATAAGAGACTCACATGGTAGACGATATCTAAGCTCACACACAGGTCAATAGGCAGCATATAGAGCTGCTGGCGAGTTGCTTAACTTCTCTTCACACCTAGAGGTGAGGAATTTGTCCGTAACGTGAGGATCTTGAGAGTACCGATCTCACTGAATGGTCATGAGGTTAAATGAGCTCGTACAAGTAAAGCAGTTAGCACCCTATGCCTAGCACGTAGTCAGTGATCAGTAAGCACTCACTATTATTACAGTAGAGGAAATCTGAGCAGCTCATGGTCTGCAGCATTAGAATGAGAAAGAAAAATGTAGTTACCAATTGGGAAAGGAGTAAAAGAATTATAAAAGCATGTTTGTGAAGATCTGTGGCAATAAATTTGGACATCTAGAGGAAATGGAGAATATCCTAGCAAAATATAAATTATCAAAATTGCCCCCAAAGAGGTAGAACACCTGAATTGACCAATAACCATAGACTACTTTAGAAAGTTTATTAAAGAGGCCCTTTTTTAAAGGCCTTCATGGTCTTATAACTGGATACTATCTAGTCTTCAAAAACCAGGTATCTTCTTTGTTATTCAAACTATTTCAGGTCATAGAATAAGATGAAAATTTTCCTCAGTTCGTTTTATGAAGCCAGCATGACCTCAGTATTTAAAGCTGAAAAGCACGTGTCTCTTCTATCTCAAAAGCTTTGAGGAAAAAGGTGACCCTACCAAAGAAAGATGGGGAAGAAAGCAAGACTCAGTGTGCACCAGAGCACTTGCTGTAAGGCCCCAGGTTCTCCCCTGAAGGCGTGTAGGAATCACTGGGGACCGCCAGGCCCCACTCCCAGAGATCCTGGGTTCATCAGTCTGGGGAAGCACCGGGCCATGGATATGCTCTTTAAGCTCCCCAGAACCACTGCTTTAAGGGAACTGGAAATTATGTAAGTCCACACGCCTGGTTTAAGGTTCCAAACCATCCCAGCACAGCAGAAGCAATTCAAGGAGAGACTTTTAGCCAAACCTTTGGCACAATCAGAGCTAGAAGAGGCAGCCACTGGCCACGGACATGCCAGACCTCCCATCAGATCCTAAAAGGCTCCACAAAGCTCCAGGTGCCATGTCTTGAGAGACCAAAGACCTAGCCAGCAACAAGGCCAGTTGTATTGGCAACTTCTGAGCCAGCAACCTTGCCTGCTGCAGAGGAAGGCCAGGAGAGCCCACGGAGAGTTTTAGTCTCTGGAATCCAAAGGGGTTTTAATGATAGATGTGTTCACTATTAAGCACACGTGGTAAGAAATCATTAATTTGCAGTGTGTGCACACAGTCAGTCCCTGGGTCCGGCTTCTCCTCATTCATCCATTCCCCAGTTCCCGCGTTCGGCACCAGCATGGACAGCACTGTGACCACGCAGGCTGCCCGGACTGGGGGCCCTAGAATCCCTTCCAACCATCCATCATCCTCAGAACTCAAGACAACAATACTAGTTTGATATCCGTCTTCAGTCCCAGTGTTAGGTGTAAATCTACTCTCCGTCCCTTGTTTCATTAAATAGTAATAATAAAGCAATTTGAACAACTTTCACCGTAAGACAGTATTTTTTTAAAAAAAGAATAGATTGTTGGCTTAGGTTTGATTAATTAATAGAGGAGAGATGCAAACTGTATTCCTGTGTGCACCACGCCACCTCCATCCAACTAAAAACCAGCAGGAAATCTCACTGGGTTCTCAGAGTCCCTGCATCATTAAAGAAAGTGAAAGAACAAACGAAAAATTCCAAAGAGCGGTGGTGAGGTGGCACAGTGTCTGGTGTTCGCTTTATAATAGTCCCTAAAAGGAGCAGTTGGGGTGGGAATAGATAAAATAGGAATGGCAGAATATTAACTGTTGCAGCTGGGTGGTGGGTACAGGTGCACATGATGTTCTTCTCTCCTTTTGTGTATGTTTGAAGTCTTTCCATAAGAAGAAAGAAAAGAAGACAGGGAGAGTCAACATGTTGGTAGGGATGAGCTTCCGGACAGAAGCTTCTGGACCCCGAAATACATGGGGGCAAGTCCCGGAAAAGGGACGAGGGTCTCAGTGCACATAAGCTTCTCAGGCTGTGCGTGCTGTTGGCTAATACTTAGCGGCTCGCTGGCTCAGAGCAAGGGCTCTGTGAAAGGTACCAGCAGCTAGCATCATACTATTATAGATGTTATTACGTAGCCTGGGCCATGGGGATCTAGCACGAAAGAGGCTGAGGAAACAAAAATTGCTTCTAGGTATTTGCCTTGAAACCGTCTTTAGCCCTTAGAGGAGACAACACACAGAAGAGGGACGAGTCTTTGTTCCCATAGAATAAATGTACCAGCTCTGTCTGGAAGCCTCCACCTCTTCAGTGAATGCTGACAATTTCATGCACCCATCGGGAAGTGAGAGCGTAAATATAAAGGTGAGAAAATGCCAGGGCTTACGGAGAAATCCAGTCATGGCTTTAGGAAGGATAGTTCATGTGTATTCTCTCTTTGTTCTCTCCATCGCCCTCTCACTGTGTCTCACACTCTCTCCTTCCTCTCTCTCCCCTTCTTCCGTCCCCTCCCCCCTCCCCCAATTATTCACTTGGATTAGACTTTGGAAGACTTACAATATCTTCTCTTTGAAGAAGGCCTAGCCTGGTCAATGATGTTTATATGTCAACATTCAGGAATCACTTTCATTTACTAGCAAGCCCCATCTTATAAGAAACTCCAGAGCTGGCCAAGTCAAGGTTTTTAAAAAATATAAAAGGAGACTGAGGGCTGTGAAAGCTTTAGAATAGTACACAATAGCCAACAGGCCCTCAGCTGGAGGAGAGTCCAGGGTCGGAAGAGCTGGTGCATGCTTGAATCGAATGTTAACCAAAGATTATTGATGGTCTACTTAATCTGCAAAGGATTACCTTGACAGGAATTGGGCTGCCTACCCTGATTTGTGTCCAACTGTAGAATTTTTGAGTGATGGCAGATTGGCCTGGCCAGAAGCCGCAGCTGCCTCGGGCTCTGAGGCCCACTGAGAAGCAGTCAGAGCAAAAGATGGAACTTTGGGTTTTTGTTTTGTTCTGTGTTGTCTGTCTGTCTGGTGGTTGGTTTGGGTTTTGTTTTTGTTTTTAAGCCTTCGCTGCCTGAGAACCCCGCACGTGTGTTTAGGACGTCACACTGTCAAAGGCACATTTATTTTGGGGTCACGTCCTTTGATGCTCCCAGCAGCACTGTGTGGCAGGCTGTCCATGGGTCTCAAACCCTATTTTATGGATGATGAAACTAATGCTCGGAGTTTAATGATTTGGGGGTCCAAAAAATAGCAGCAGAGCTACAACTAAATTCTTCGGTTCTCTGCCATTAGAGAGAAAGACAAAGGGATGTACCAAATGCTACTTAAACATGCAGTGTCTGGGGGCACCTGGGTGGCTCAGTCAGTTAAGCATCTGCCTTCGGCTCAGGTCATGATCCGGGGGTCCTGGGATGGAGCCCCGCGTTGGACTCTCTGCTCAGTGGGGAGTCTGCTTCTCCCTCTCCCTCTGCCCCTCCCCGTGCTCATGCACGCTCTCTCTCTCTGTCAAATCTTAAAAAGATTATTTATTTATTTATTTGACAGAGAGAGAGAGCAGGCAGAGGGAGGGGGAGAAGCAGGCTCCCCACTGAGCAGGGAGCCTGATGTGGGACTCGATCCCAGGACCCCGAGATCATAACCCGAGCCGAAGGCAGACGCTCAACCGGCTGAGTCACCCAGGTGCCCCAATAAAATCTTTTAAAACAAAAAAACATGCAGTGTCTGAACTTACAAGGGCCTCAAAAGTATCAGGTGGATAGATGGATGGATAGATGGATGGATGGATTGGTGGATGGATGGATGGATAGATGGATGGATGGGTGGATGGAACTCCCAGATGTTGGAAAGTGGGTTTTATTCACCTTTGTACGCTTAATGCGCACCACAGTACTTTGACATGCACTACCCACTTCCTAAATATTTGTTGAATGAATAATCCACTTACGTATGCATATACTTTTGTACAAAGACAAACCAGAGTTTGTGGAGAAGGTAACTTTTTGAGCTGTAAAGAATTGAAGGGACAGGGCGCCTGGGTGGCTCAGTTGGTTAAGCGGCTGCCTTCGGCTCAGGTCATGATCCCAGGGTCCTGGGATCGAGTCCCGCATTGGGCTCCCTGCTCTGCGGGGAGCCTGCTTCTCCCTCTCCATCTGCCTGCTTCTTTGCCTACTTGTGCTCTCTCTCTATCTCTCTGTCAAATAAATAAAATCTTTAAAAAAAAAAAAAGAATTGAAGGGACTGATAAATACATTGTGAGTGTAACTATTATTATTTATCAACACATACAGTTCACCATACTACCATGTAAAAAATCTCCCATGCATTCATGTATTCATTCCAAAGATATTACTGAGTGCCTGCTAAGTACTAAGTTCTAGTCTAGATATTGGTAATAAACAGTGAACTTGGAAAATGTGGTCTCTGCTCTCACAGAAATCACTTTCTATTTGGAGATAACAGATAATAAGCAACTAAACAGCATGTTAGTACAGAGAAAGAAAAAATTCAACTGCAAGGGGAATGTAGTGATGATGCAGGGGTTGCTATTTTATCTCTCTTTTTTTTTAAAGATTTTATTTATTTATTTGACAGAGAGAGACACAGCGAGAGAGGGAACACAAGCAGGGGGAGGGGGAGAGGGAGAAGCAGGCTTCCCGCGGAGCAGGGAGCCCGATGCGGGGCTCGATCCCAGGACGCTGGGATCATGACCTGAGCCGAAGGCAGACGCTTAACGACTGAGCCACCCAGGCGCCCCGCAGGGGTTGCTATTTTAGCCACAAAGCCCTTTCTGATACTGTGACATTTGAGCAGAGACCCAAAAGAAGTGGTGAGGACAAGTCGTGAGCTCTTCCAAAGGTAGAGCATTCCAGGCAGAGGAAGAGCAGGTGCAAAGGCCCTGAGGCAGGAGAGTGGTTTGTTGGATTTGAAGAACAGCTAGGAGCCCAGTGTGACCGGACAGGGGTAAACGAAGCAGATAGCTACAGGAGATTAAATGATTTTGAACAGAAGAGTTAATGGAATCTCCTCTGGCTCTCACCAGCTACTGCTCAGATCGAAACCAGCAGCCAGGGGGATGAGTCCAGGGACTGACAGGGTAAATCGTCAGTTACACACAAGGCAGACGATGACCCTGCCCCACCCAGCTTAGGCTCCAGTTGGCTTGGTATTGACCTACAAATGCCCGTCTGGGCAACTGCACGCTTGACTTGCCGAGGCCTCAGCAGCCATCATTGGGCACTGCAAGACCTGGATGGCCAACTGCCCCACAAAGCTAAATCAGACTAGGAATTCATACCAGTTCTAGTCTGAAGTTACTTGGCCTCCTCATCCTGAAATCTCTCTCAAGGAAAAAAGTCCATGACCTATCCTTGTAAATCTGAAATCTGTACTTAGATTTCAGGTGGGTTTTTGTTTGTTTGTTTTTAGAAGGAATAGGAAATAATGTATAAGTTAAAAGGACACTTCTTTAATAGATTTTATTTTTTTAGGGGCACCCGTGTGGCTCAGGTCGGTTAAGCATCCAACTCTTGATTTTAGCTCAGGTCATGATCTCAGTGCAGGCTCCCCTGCGAAGTTACTCCCCTCACCCTTTTCCATCCCACAGTCTTTGGAAGGAAGTCACTATGCACAGCCCACGCTTATGAAGTGAGGAGTTGTGCTCTCCCTCCTTAAGGATGGAGTGTCTACATACATTATTTGGAATTCTTTTGAAAGGGAAATCTCTGTCTTCTTCCCCATTTATTTATTATTCGATCATTTATATTAATATGGACTCATAGATCTTTATATTTGGGGGTTCCAATCCAATACTACTTTATTTTTTTGCTCAAATTATTCCAGTTTTGGCCATTGAGAGCTCTCTTTATTGACTCCTGTGTTCTTTTGACATACACCCGTCATTGTAGGGGTTTGAGGGTTTGGTTTTGTTTGGTATTTTGCTGGGGTGGGGGGGAAGGAAGGTGAGCTATTCCTGACCTTTTGGCACTCGAGGCTCATCCTATATATCTTGCCCCTGTCAAAAGTCAACCATTTCCCCAGGAAGTCCTGGTTCCTTTTACTGAAGGATGGTATTAGAAACCAAGATCTGGGCGCCTGGGTGGCTCAGTTGGTTAAGCGAGCCTTCGGCTCAGGTCATGATCCTGGAGTCCCGGGATCGAGTCCCGCATCGGGCTTCCTGCTCAGCAGGGAGTCTGCTTCTCCCTCTGACCTGCCCCCTCTCATGCACTCTCTCTCTCAATCTCCCTCTCAAATAAATAACTAAAATCTTTAAAAAAAAAAAAAAGAAAGAAAGAAACCAAGATCTGGGGGAGCCTGGGTGGCTCAGTAGGTTAAGCATCTGACTATTGGTTTTGGCTCAGGTCAGAATCTCAGGGTCGTGAGATCGAGCCCTGTGCCGGGCTCAACGCTCCGTGGAGAGTCTGCTTGAGATTCTCTCTCTCCCTCTGCCCGGTGCGCTCCCCCGCCCCCGTGCTCCACTCTCTCTTAAGTAAATAAATCTTAAAAAAAAAAAAAAAAAAAAGCCAAGATCTGGGCACAAGGTGTGCTCACTGCTACTGGAATGTTGCTGCTTCCAGGCCCTCTCAGCTGACAGAGCAAGAAAACATATGTGTATACTAACTTGTATTTCTGTATATAACCATCTGTAATTATAGGAAGGTAAACAATTCATGCTGATGTCTCTAGCTCTTACCTGTTACCACATGGATCATTCTAGCTTATCTGTTAATTTCCACTCCAACAGAAGAAAACCTGGCTTCCCCCATATGCTGTCCATTTCATTGTTCAATTCCAGTCTGCATCGACAGCAGTATCAGAATTGTTAACCAGTGTCCCCAGGGGAACCAACTTTGTCTGCTAGAATATAGCGCTTATGTGCACTTTCTTTTGCCTTTAGTCTTAGCGACTCCACTCATTTCGAAGGTTACTTAGGTCAACACTTTTCCCCAGCCCTCTTCAGTGAGGTGATTTCATACATTTGTAATATAGATAGAGTCTCTTGTCACAGTCTGTGTGCCTTCCTGAGATCTAAGGGGACAGTTTTTTTTAAGTAAGCTCTATGTCCGATTTGGGGCTTGAGCTCACAACCCCAAGATCAAGAGTCACATGCTCTACCAACTCAGCCAGCCAGGGGCCCCTAAGGGGACACTTTTTTTTTTTTTTTAAGATTTTATGGTTTTTAAGTAATCTCTACACCCAGTGTGGGGCTCAAACTTACAACCCCAATATCAAGAGCTGCAACCCCAGTATGTGACTCTTGATCTCGGGGTCGTGAGTTCGAGACCCACATTGGGGGTAGAGATTACTTAATAAGTAAATACTTTTTTTTTTTTTTTTTAAAGAAAAGAGAGAGTCACATGCTTTACCGACTGAGCTAACTAGGTGTGCCAGGGAACACTTTTTAAATGTTTTATCTCTAGCTAGGATAATAAATTCACAGAGAAAAACTGCCATAAGAAACAAAGTGGTACAATCATACTTTTTTCTCATTGCCTTGGTTTTTTTTAAAAAGTAATTCTCATGTTACACAAGTAATACATTCATTATAAGTTAACCTACTTGGGCACCTGGGTGGCTTGGTTGGTTAAGCATCTGCCTTCGGCTCAGGTCATGATTCCAGGGTCCTAGGATGGAGTCCTGCATCAGCCTCCCTGCTCAACGGGGAGTCTGCTTCTCCCTTTCCCTCTGCCTCTCTGCCCTGCTCGTGCTCGCTCTCTCTCTCAAATAAATAAATAAAATCTTTAAAAAAGAAATAAGTTACTACTTAATACTACTTTACTACTATTCTAAGCCCAGTTCCCCTCCTAATGGTGAACATTGCTGTTCATCTGGGCTATGTCTGTGCTCACTTTTTTTCTTGCAGTTATATCTTCATATATGTTCCCATAGAAAATGTGTAGTAATGCTGGGGCACCTGGGTGGCTTAGTTGCTTAAGTATCCAACTCTTGATTTCCACTCAGGTCTTGATCTCCGGGTCCTGAGTTCAAGCCCCATGTTGAAAATGTATTAAAAAAAAAAATGAGTAGAACTGTTACGTGCGTTCTAACATAAATGGTTTCACTCATAACTGCTGCAACTCGATTTTCTCCAAACCACTCAGTTTGGATATCTTTCAAGTATGTGTGTGGCTGTGTGCCCCATGAGTAACATTGCACAGAATGGACATGTGGGTTTCGATTGTGGGGGTCCTGCTCTACTCTAATCAGCAATGCTGCAGTGACAGTCTTGTCCGAGCACTTCTCCAGGAATTGCTGGGTCACCGAAATGCTCATTTTCTGTAACAGCTGCTGTCAGACTGCCTCTCAGTATAGTCAAGCTAGAAAAAAAAAATCTTGTCCCATATTATGTAGCTGAGGGGGACCAAGAAGAGAATCAGATTGCCAGTTTCTAATTTGTCTTAATGTTTCTCTCCAGAGAATAGTAACTAGGGGGTAAAACTCACTGTGTGTTATTTAAAAGAACCTCATGCTGTGATGATTTCCAGTGCTTTTAAAATGTTAATAGTTAAATGATTAGAAGAGGGACAGTGTAGTATAGAGGGCTACGCTCTCCATCACTGGTTCTAAGCAGATGTTGCCCCAATTGTCTGAGTCTGCAGGAACTCCTTATCTGCTTGACAGGGGGGCCTGGGACGCCACAGGCACAGAAGGACCAAGATGGGAGACGCCAGGGGAGATTCTTCATGGCCTCGCACATGCTCCTGATGAGTAGGAAGCTCATGAGTTCATTCAGCAATCATGCTTGGTCATCCACTAAGGGCTGGCCACGGGGTTGGCCTTGTGGCATCCAGTTATTCAGACAGGCTGGAAATTTCCAGAATCCCCATCTGGGATCTGCATGGACAGAGGTGGCCACTGCATTTCTGCACCCTCATTTCCCATTTGGTTGAGTGTATGTTGTGTGCCAGGCAGGAAGCCCGGCACTGGGGAGACAGACGTGAGGGTGACATGCTGCTGTCCTGGGTTTGCTCACACCTGGCTCTGCTGGCCATCACCTCAGACTCTCCGCTCAGTCCTGGTTCGGTCACGCTAAGGGGCAGATGAGGCACTTTCTGTGCTAGCTGAGGGACGGGAGATGTGTTAAGCATCCTTAAATAATGTGAATGGCGGATTCGATCCTCCCAGATGTGCACGATTTCCAACTTCACTCTCACAGCCCTCTTTGTGCTCCCAGAATTATTTCCTAGGTGATTGGGTGTTTGGATGGGTGTGTGAAAGCTAATAACTTGCTGTGCTGTTATTTAATCAGATGTGGAAAAATTAAAGTTGCTCACAATGTCCCTGTTCTGATTAATCAGAATCAGGTATATGCTTCACATTCAAAGAGCAAATTCCCCACAAAGCAGGCTCTACTCATACAACCTGTCAACCGTGGGAAGTCATAGGTGGTGCCATCTGAGGAGGAGGTGGGGAAGGATTCAGACAGATTTTTTTAAAGGTTTGCGGAGGAGCTTTCATTAGAACACTAATTATTGGGGGTTTATTCTCCCAGTGGTCCCATAATTTACCACAACTGGCTCCGGAGTGGGGAGTGCAGAGATGGAGGGAGACTGGTTGTTTCCACTTATTATTGGTTTATAGCTTTTCTCAGAGCAGAGGTGATTTCACTCATTTTATCCTGGGTCAAACAGTAAATTCTCTCCTCTCCTCAACTCTGTGTTCTGGACCTTGTTTGTCCTGCATAAGAGGTTGAACTGTGCCCCCTCAAAAAAGATATGCTCGAATCCCATCACCCTACCTGTGAATGTGACCTTATTTGGACATAGGGTCTGCAGACACAATCGGGGTAAGGCGAGGTTGTGTTGGGTTAGGGCGGGTGCTAAATCCAATTTGCGCCCACCCTAATCCTAAAGGCTGCTGTCCTTATGAGAGAAAGGACAGAAAGATTTGGACACAGCAGAAGCTAGGAGGGAAATCTTGAACAAATTCTTCCTCAAGGTCTTCAGAAGGGACCCACCCTGCCAACAACTTGATTTCAGAATTCTGGCCTCCTGAACTGCGAAAGAATACTTTTCTGTTGTTTTAAGCCAACTGGTTGATGGAACTTTGTTCCAGCAGCCCTGGAAACTAATACGACTTCTCTTTTGGTTCTCTTGAAAAAGGAGGCTTTGAACCCAAATATCCTGTTTCCGTCAAAGAAAGATTCAGTCCCACATCCAGCAATGACTTTTAGTTCCAAAATCTAACCTTCTCCTGTTCTCCCTGCTTTGTGGCAAAATCAAGTGCCAATTGAGTGTCTTAGCGGCTGCGTGGACACTTGAAGTCTGTTTGCTCTGACCCCAGCAGCCCAGCTCAACAGCTCAGCATCCTGGAGCTGCGCCTGGGGGTGGAACTAGAATCCATCAACAGGCCAAAGAGAAAGGTTTGTGGCTTCCGTGCTCTATAGCGTTCATAGGGAAGAGAGTAAGGGCCGTGGGCCATCCTGGTTTGTACCAACCTGAAAGACACGGGCTTTACCACAAAATGCACATACAGGGGCAAGGAGTAGGGTGGGCAGCCTGGTCCTAGGTTCTCCGTGCCTAGTGTTTTCCTTCAAAGGATCCGCTCAGGATTCATTGAGTCTTCCATAATATCATAAAATTTCAGAGCTGCAAAAGACCTGGGGTATGATTACAGTCCAACTCTCCACCCTATTTTATTTATAATAATGCCATCTGCTATTGTTGAATAACGATATAAATAATACCAAATACTTATGGAATACATATTGTGTGCCAGGAAATTTTTTTTTTAAGATTTTATTTATTTATTTATTTATTTATTTATTTAGAGAGAGAGAGAGAGACAGCACGAGTGGAGGGAAGGGCAGAAGGAGAGGGAAAAGCAGACTCCCCGCTGAGCAGGAGCCCAATGCAGGGGCTCCATCCCAGGACCCTGAGATCATGACCTGAGCCGAAATCAAGAGTCAGACACTTAACCGACTGAGCCACCCAGGCGCCCCTGTGCCAGGAAATTTCCTAAGTGGGCTGTGTCTATTAACATATTTAATCATCACAGTAACACTTTGCCACAGGGACTCTCATTATTCCCAGTCTACAGATAAGGAAGCCGAGGTACAGAGAGAAAAGGAACCTGCCCAGAGAGCAACAGCTCACAAATGGCAGAATCATGTTTGCCTCACCCTGAGCCCTCTGCTCTGCAGAGATGCAACACCATAGGATATGCCTTACTCCATGCACCAAAGAGCATGAGCGTCAGGATCGGGAGCCACAGTGCCTGAAAACCGGAAGTGGGACTGTGTTGTCTTGATATAGACCCAACTGCACACATGAGTGTGTGTGCTGGCACATGTGTGTCCATCACGTGCGTGCGCACACACACACACCCCTCTTAAAAAGAGGGACTACTGGTCACTTCCAGGAGAACACAAGTTTAGAAGAAGGGATTTAGGAGAAAGACCCCATTGTGTTATCAATTAGGCTACCCAGTTCCCATTAATGTAAAAAATGTCTCCAAAACAAGTTTTGCCCGAGCGTCTCCCTCCCCAAAATGCGCTAGTCAGAGTTGGATCTGAGAGGGGCAGTCACAGGAGGAGCACGGCCAGCCATCTGGTCTCAAGATGAGGACCGTGGGTCCCGCTGGGCAGAGCAGTAGGCTGAGGCTGCCACACTAGGCCCTGGGAATTCTTCCAAGTTTTCCTCTGTGATGGTCCTTCCCCTCTGGCCTGGGGTCTTCGCCGCGTTTGCAAAATGAGGTCCCAGAGGAATGACATCCCCGTTGGTGCCAGCACCTGTTCCCCACCCCCGCTCTGGGACAAGACCCCTTCCCCACGTGGCCGGGCCTCCAGGAGGGGCTGTGATAGATGCGCTCTGTGCCGGAGAACAGGACGCACACAGGAAAGCATCGCTGCTCTCCAGCTGGCCTGCCGCAGACCTGTCTGGTGGCTTCAGGGGACGGTTATTAATGATGAGCCGCTTGAAGGCCAGCTGTGCCGGAGGATCCAGGAACCGGCCCAGCAGCTAGGTGCGGCGCGGTCCCCTGCCCGTCGCCGGGCTTCTCCCTGAGTCAGTCTTCCGTTCGCTCCTTCTCCTGCTTCCCTGGGGGCAGGGGGGGCGGGCTCTGGAGGCCGTGGGGGCATCAGCAGAGCCAGAGATGTGGGGGGACTTCCATGCCGTGTCACGCTGTGACTCTGTGGGTGTCCTCGCTCCTCGTTCCAGCCGACAGCCCTCTGGCTGGAGGGAGCGAGGTCGGCAGGAAGGCCCCCGCCATCTGAAGCCACCGCTGGCACCCTAGCGGCGGCATCCGGTGTCGGGTGGCTGTGGTCGTGGCTGCCCAGACTGTTGCAGGGATGAAAGGTCATCTTGCTAGAATTTCTGGGGGGTCAGTGCACAGACAGAGGAGCCATGTGTGGGGAGCTGGGGAGAAGTTCCCGTTGCCCCCGGGCTGAAGAGAATAGAAAGGCCACGGGGAGGGAAGTAAAACACGTGCTTGTGGAGGGAGGCAGGGCTGCCCTGGGAGCCTGCTTGGCGCTTTGCAAGGCTTTGCTCTGCCTCGGCCAGACAGGTGGAGAGCACCCTGGGGTCTTCCAGTGGCTGCCCAAAGGACACCAGCTCCTCTGAGGTAAGGAGAGGTACCTGGATTACTACGAAGCCAGGGTTAGCTCTGCCCGCTCTAGTCTACACTCTGCAGGTATTAATGAATGAGCCACCTGCACTGAGGATAACAGCCCAGAGAAGCAACTGTGGGCCAAGGACGGCACCAAGATCAAGATTGCAGCCTTCCGGAGAGGTATTCAGACTGTTTAACGAAGCCAGAAGCAGAGTCTAGGTCCCAGATTCCCGCCCATGCCCCCAAGGCTTAAGATATAATTGTAGTAATAAGGTCAGAAGATCTTTAAGGGATTAGACAGTCACCCCTGGTTTTAGAAGAATCCCGAGTTTGGAGCAGAGCTGAAGGGAGGCTCCTTTCCTAGGCTCCGCGGCAGCGCCACCTATGAGTGCATTCTTGGCCAGTCCCTTCTGTTCCCTGTGTTTGCTGAGCTGCAGAAATCGACTTCAAAAGCAGGGCTCACTCCCTGTGCTGTTGCTTTTTTCTGTAAGTGGTGAGTTTTAGTCTGTCCTCGGTCTGTGGAGCTGCCAAATCCTAACTTCCTGTCTCCACTGTGGGCTCCAGGTATACCCCCGATTTAAATAGGTGTCGGATTTACCCCAAATGTAATGTAATCTATCTGTTCTGAGGGGCTTCGATTCCTGACGTGCATCCCCTATACGCGCTCCTGCGCGAGGGTCTGGGGAGTCGTAACTTAGTGAACTAAGACACACAGTCATGCGTGCATTTAGGAAACCAGAAAGACCCAGAGCCCCAGGCAGCAGTTGTGTCTGTGGAAGCCTTTAACCTGGAAAGGCTTACACGAATCTCTGGGATACTGGTTTTGTTAACTACCCATGTTCCCTAGAGAGGGCCTCCCAAGCCTCCAAGAGGTGGGAGATGGGGCAGAGCCTACCCCACGGGGGCCTCCTGGACTGAGTGTGGGAGAAGGGTGTTCCCCAGAGGAAAACTAAAGTCTGTTACTGGAAGAAGAGACAAAGGGGGAATGAATGCTGGGCAGGCCAAACTACCAAACGTTCTCCTTACCTATCCACTCCCTTGTCTCTTTCCCTCCTTACCCTTCCCTTATCTGCCCTTCAACTACTGACTGCAAAAGGAGAGGAAGCTCTCTGTTGTAGTGGGCAAGGTGGGTGAGCCTGGTGACCACCGTGGATGGTCTGTTCATTTGGGATCTGGATGTAATATGGACGTGCCGCAGGCAACGTGATACCTGACTTCCGTTCGTCACCCGTTTGTGCTCTTTCCACCCCTGGGGCCGCTGCGTCCTTGCTCAACTCAGAGGCCTTCCCCACAAGCCGAATCCTCTCTCCCTGACCTGTGCTCGACCTGTTCTTGGGTGCTGCAGACTCCTCTCGGCTTTTGTTTTGTTCTGGACTTCCTGTTCTATTTTTGAACAGTTGTAGCCTGGACACATGCCTTGGCAGACCCAGAGCGCGTGGGAATGGCTAGCATCCGACGTGAATACCTGCCCGGCAGTGAGCGACCTGGGTTTGCCCCAAGTGCAAGGTGGCTGCCTGCCTCCTGTCCGTCTTCGTCCTCCACCCTCCTGACCTGGCTGGCCACATTCTCTCCTCCTCCTGTCAACAGCTACATGAGAACTGTGTGTGAAGAGGTGTTTCCTTGCCTGGGAGATTCCAGAGAGTTTATGGCCATCTGTGCCCCTTCGCTCCAGAGAGCCCTCAGGCTTCCACACCCAGAAGGCGGATGTGGCCCTGTCCCTTTGGAACAGTGGGTCAGGCAAACACTGTTGTAGCTTTCTGAAACCTTCTTCTATCCTGTCCACCCCGAGGGAGGAGGTGGATCGCATTTACACGGGTTCTTCCGATCGCTCAGCCTACTGAAGAGGCACACAGGAACTCAGAATTTG
This sequence comes from Mirounga angustirostris, assembly GCF_029215605.1. Lineage (NCBI taxonomy): Eukaryota > Metazoa > Chordata > Mammalia > Carnivora > Phocidae > Mirounga > Mirounga angustirostris. The sequence continues at coordinate 87,661,214 of NW_026991720.1, read as the reverse complement.
AACCACTGACTTGCTGGCTCTCATCCAAATGAGAACTTCTGCAAAATGCCCTACCCTTCCTGTGGCCACTGGAGCTGGACCCACGTGGGTCTGTGCCCATGTGAGCACTCTTTCCCACTCGGGTGTCCTGCCGCAGATTAACTGGGCTACCGATCGTAGGCACAGGACTCAACCTAAGGGGCCACCCTGTCGTTATTTTTACGTCTGGTGTTTTGGTATCTTTGCTGGTGTTTTAAAAGGGGAGCGGTTTTATTTATTTATTTAAGATTTTATTTATTTATTTGAGAGTGAGAGGGAGAGAACAAGCTGTGGGGGGTAGGGGTGGAGGCAGAGGGAGAAGCAGCCTCCCCGCTGAGCAGGGAGCCCGATATGGGACTCCATCCCAGGACCGCAGGATCATGACCTGAGCCAAAGGCTTAATGACTGAGCCACTCAGGCGCCCCATAAATAAGTCTTTAAAAAGATTTTTTTTCATAACGTGGGGAAATGTTCACAATGCGAAAAATAAATAACAGTAAATACACTTAATACACAGTGCTTAGTACAATCTCATTTTTTAAAATATGCACATACGTGAATTTTTAAACAAAAAGGTGTGGTGACCATGGGTAATTTTTCTTCCTCTTCATGTCTGAATTTTCTAAATCTTTTATTACACACATATTGCTTATACGATTCAACTTTTTTTTTTTTTTTTAAGATTTTATTTATTTATTTGAGAGAGAGAGAATGAGAGACAGAGAGCATGAGAGGGAGGAGGGTCAGAGGGAGAAGCAGACTCCCCGCCAAGCAGGGAGCCTGATGCGGGACTCGATCCCGGGACTCCAAGATCATGACCTGAGCCAAAGGCAGTCGCTTAACCAACTGAGCCACCCAGGCGCCCCCGATTCAACTTTTTTAATGATTTTTATTTTATTTTATTTTTTTAAAGATTTTATTTATTTATTTATTTGAGAGAGAGAGAATGAGAGACAGAGAGCACGAGAGGGGAGAGGATCAGAGGGAGAAGCAGACCCCCCGCCGAGCAGGGAGCCCGATGCGGGACTCGATCCCAGGACTCCAGGATCACAACCTGAGCCAAAGGCAGTCGCCCAACCAACTGAGCCACCCAGGCACCCCTATGATTTTTTTTTTTTTAAGATTTTATTTATTTGAGACAGAGAGAATGAGAGAGAGAGAGAGCACATGAGAGGGGGGAGGGTCAGAGTCAGAAGCAGGCTCCCTGCCAAGCAGGGAGCCCGATGCGGGACTCGATCCAGGGACTCCAGGATCATGACCTGAGCCGAAGGCAGTCGCTTAACCAACTGAGCCACCCAGGCGCCCTGATTTTTATTTTTAAGACATCTCCATCCCCAACATGGGGCTCGAACTTGCAACTCCAAGATCAAGAGTTACAGGCTGCATCGACTGAGCCAGCCGGGCGCCCCATATGATTCAATTTTTTAAACATTTTAACAAACCAGTAACATGATAACAGTGCCAGAGTTAAGATGCATGAGAACCCACTTCGGTTTTGGAGTTTGTTAGGTGTTTTGTTTGTTTGTTTCTAGACCAGAATCAAAATGGATCAGAAAAAAAACTGGGCCCCTCATACAAAATATCTAATATTTTTGTGGAAATTTTCAAATCCTGGAGGGAATAATGAAAAGATGAGGTCTGCTCAGGTTTTCATTTTACCACCTACACCCTGTCATTGAAATTTTTCCTTACAGGTGTGAAGACTAGCTACTGACATGTCCCAGTGGGATTTTAATTTATATAATAGAGCTAGGATTACATTTTTTTCTTATCTTTTAAAAAATCCTTTAAATTCTACTTGTACCCCCTTCTCTTGAGTGAAAAGCAGATTTGATGGCAGCTTACTAAGGTAGGGATGACATAAATGCCCCCTGAGGCTCCCTTCCTCCTCTACCACATCCTTTCTTTTCTCCCCCGCCCACCCCACTTTGGGAAGGGTCCCTTTTCTTTGCTTATACCTGAAGCCTGCTGGTGTCTGATTGGGATGCCCCAGCCATAATCAGCTTGACAACTGCTTCCTCCAAGTGTCTGTAGGACTGGGGATGGGAGGATTGGTTTGGTTCCGAAAGGACTGAAATCGTCACTGTAGTATTGGGTGCGTGCTTGGAGCTGATTTTTCACACCATGATCCCTGCTCCACTTCTGGGGTATGGGATTGGGTACATTTTTTGATAAATATGCCCCTGGTAACAACGTTACCAGGTGTCATAGGGAAGTAGTGAAGAGCAAAGCTATTGCTTTACATGTGAATGTCCGCCATTCACAAGTGAGCACTCCTCCCACACCTTGGGGTTGGGATCATTGACCGTATTGGAGACACGTGCTGCACCTGGGTGTAACAGTAATGCCCTTGGGCATTATTTAGATAGCTCACCACTCCAGGCTGCATATAATTCAAGATTATAACTTCTTTTTTTTTAAGCTTTTCTTGGTTTGGCACCAAAGGAATTCAGGATGCAGACTGTTGTAAAGCATGATACGAAAGAACGTGAATTTTAGAAAATTGGGAAGCTCTGAGAAATTCCTGGGGCCACCCAATGCTGGGCACTTCCTGAGTGCATTTTATACAGTTTTCTCTCTTAATGCTCCCATGAACTCCAGGAGGTGGATATTGCATCCCCATTCTCCAGATGAGGGGGGGGAAAAAGCTCAGACAAGTTAATATTCTTTGCGCAAAGTTTCTGAGCTGGTAACTGCTGCTGGAGCTGGGTTTCGCACCCCTGCCTAGTTCTTGCTGGCATACCAGGCCGCCTCCCAGAAGATTCACCGAAGCAGTGAAATATGCCTAAAGTTACACTTGGGCCATTACTACGGGTCTGGCCTGAGAAATGAACTTCCATCAGGTTTGCTTTAGATACAGGCCTTCTCCAACTCCAGCGTGCAGCGGAGAGTCCTGGGGAGCTCGTAAAGTGCAGATCCCAGGTCAGCAGGTCTGGGGTGGGTACCCACTGAGGCCAATGCTGATGCTGCAGATCGGAGGCCTCGTCCTGGGATAACACAGCCCTAGGTATGGAAGCAGCACTCGGCAGGCAAAGGCTCTGTTATGCAGAATATGGATTTAAATTCTGACCCTGCCAGTGAGTGGGTGGCTTGGGCAAGCTATTTAACCTCTTTGGACTTGCTTACTCATCTTGAAAATAAGGATTTAAATAGCAGCTCCTCCTCCGAGTTATGAGGATTAGATGAGATAAGCCATGTGAAGTACTTCCAATTGATAGTTCTTAATCAGGATTTGCTATGATTGGGAACACCTGGAGCCACACCGCCCTGGGGTGGAGGAAAGAGCTCTGGCCTTGAGTCGGAAGGCTGGAGATCCCGCCTGAACCACTTACGTAAGCGCGGAGTCTCACCAGGGGTGGAGGGCCCACCGAGCCCTCACGTGCCTCCGAGCAGAAGGGCGGACTGGTACCTGCGTAGCCTCTTGCTCTGGGGACCGGTAGCAGCTTGGATGCCAGGAGTCCTCTGGAGCCTCCCGACTGGGCTTCCCACGGATGCCTGCGTGGCTTCCAGGGCCCACGTCAGACACGGCTCAGGCAGGGTGCACACGGCCAGGGCCCTGCACCAGCCGTCCCGCCAGAGCCCTAACCTTCCCCCTGGGGCCTGGGGTCACCCTTGCTGCCGCTCTGCCTGCTACAGTTTAAGGGCCTCGGGCCCTGCTTCCTTTTCACTGCATTTTGTTTAATTTCTGTGCCTCGAGGGCCCCGTGGGCCCGCGTGTGGAAATACAGAAGCACAGGGGCTTCTCCCAGGGCCCTCTCCTCACTTCACCTGCTGCGCTCCCGCAGCAGCTCGGGCTCCGGGGCCGCTCAGCCACATCTGTGGTGCGGCCATTGCCCCCGGAGCCCCACCGCAGCACCCCGCTCCGCCGCAGAGCCTGGTCATCTGGAGCCTTCGTGCACGGAGTGCTGTTCCCAGATAAACAGCACCCCAGATGAAGACCCCAGGCCCCGTCCCTGGCTGTTGGAAGATGTAGGTTTTACTATTACTCAGGGCCGGTGAGGTCAACAGATCAGGAGATCGCTGCCATTGACAAGGTACTTGTTGCAGTTCCAAAGAGGAGGAGGCCTGCTGTGTCACTCAGGGCCACAGGGGGAAGCACCTGGGTCAGTCAGGCGGCAGAGGAAATGGGGAAAGCAGAGGCAAGAGCCTTTACTGTGGTTTCAACGGGAAGGAACAGGTAAGGCAGAGTAAGCAGGCTAGTTGGAATAATCAAGCAGGCTCTGGGGTATAGGAGCTGTCTCTGGTTATCTGTATCCGACCCGGGGGTGATTGGGACAAGGGAATAGTAGCCTAGACTGTCAAGGAGGTGGTGGTGGGTATGGGGTTTAGATTGGTTGATTTATATATGAAAGATACACTTGTGGGTGAGTCCTTTGCTGTCTCTAGGAATTGGCCAGCCCAGGGTCAGCAAGGCCCTCAGATGTCAAAGCATCAGAAATGCAGAAGAATAAAAAGGCATGATTAAGACGCTGACATATGGAATCTGCATTTTAACCAGATCTTCAGGTAATTAATGAGCACACTAAAGTTTGAGAAGCACTGCTCTAGGGCACTCTTCTCTGACGTTTGGTATCGGGTCTGCTAAAAGCAAGAGAGCAACAGATGCCCTAAGCCATTCTGTGCACAAGAAGCAGGGATGGTGGGGCGCTGGGTGGCTTGGGCGGTTAAGCGTCCGGCTCTTGATTTCAGCTCAGGTCATGATCTCAGGGTCCTGAGATCGAGCCCCGAATCCCAGCCTGGAGCCTGCTTAAGAGTCTCTCTCGCTCTCTCCCTCTGCCCCGCCTCCTGAATGCACAGAGGCGTGCTCTCTCTCACTCTCTAAAAAAACAAAAAAACAGGGATGGTGACTACGGATTTGGGAGAATAGCTACATTGAAATCTCAAGTGGACAACTAAGGGAAGAGTGTCCCAGAACATTAACAACGCTTTCCATTTCCTGGGCATATGCTACTAATATTCTTTTGATTAGTTAATAATGATTGGTGTAGTAGTCATAGATACTCGGAAAACAAATGTGGTATTCATTTCTATAACAGAACTTATTTAAAAGTAGGGAACTTACCACCTCATCAGTGAATGGAGAGAAAAGCCAGTGTTTTTATCCCCTTTTACAATGGGAAAATGGGTCAATAAATTATCCCATAAAACTCAGGTTTCCTCTCCTCTCCAGTGACTAGTGCTTCAGTTTCTTGTCATGGGACATTAATCTCTTTGGTAGGACCAGTTAGCTCTTCGGGTGACCGGTGCAACTTCCATTTATCAGCACGCACAGAAACTCCTCTAGAAGGAGCCCTGCCTGGCCCACTCCACTTGGAGAAGAGGCAGTATATTGAGAAAGAATAGAGAGCAAGAAGAACCAGAGCCAAGTGTGGGTGTCGCTTAGAATCACAGTGCTCGGACATAAAGGGACCTTTGAATCCATCCAGTGAAATCTCTCCTTTTAAAGATAAGGACCTGAGGCCCAAAATGTTAGTAGCTTGCATGAGGCTCTGGGACTCCTGGATGCAGAGACAGGGCAGGACGCAGGCTGCAGGCCCAGGGCCAGCCTTCACTGTTCTCCATGGCCCTGGAGTCACTTTCTCCTTCTCCCCCTCTCCCCCCGCCCTCCCTGTACGGACGAGCGCCTCCTCTTAGATGCGAGCCAAGCGCTTCATGCCCAGTCTGGCTGTGCTGGGGGCACAGCTGTGTATTTCATTTTTTTCTTTATTTATACCCAGCCTTGTTGCAAAAGGATCTAAGGCTGCTTGTAAAATTGCAAACAACAGAGCAAGATAAAATAAATTTCAGATAAGTGAGAAAGATGAGACAAAGGAGTAAGTAGCTTCCCAGCAGCTTTGCCCAGCACCCTCCCGCTCGGGCTCTTGAGCGAGCGTCTGGCCCCGAAATCCACGTGATCGCTGTGGGGTCTGCGCGCAATGGCCCCTCTAAGTCAGCACTTTGGTGCGTTTTTCCTCCCTGGCTGCTATTAGAGCTTCTCTCCCTCTGCGGTCAAGATGCCCTTTTGAAGGTCACTTTGAGGGACTTGGAAGTTCTCAGCAGTGGGTGACATGGGCCGGGCTCACCACGGTGGTGGATGGTGGCAGGGATGGGGTTGTTGCATTGTCCTTGCTCTCTTAAGGCCAGGCAAGAGAGAAGAGCTCGCTGCTCCGCAGAACCTTGGGACCTTTGGAGCTGTCCCGTCTGCGTGTCCTTCTTGGCCCCTACAGGCTGGGAGGAGGAGGCTGAGTGTCGCCAGAGTTCACACCATTGCTTTTCGCCACCCCCTGCTCATCTTTTATCCCTTTTGCACCATGTCGGCCTCTGCTTCAGCTCTGACGTCTTGGTTCTGGCAGGCCAGCTCCCTGGACGCTTTGACTTCTTTATGCAAGGGACCCAGGCATCCTTCCTGCTCTGTGGACCTCCACTGTCTCCCACAGACAGGCCTCGTTCTCAGGCAGGCTCTCCCTCAGGCTCTCTAACTTCCTTGTCCCGACCCCCCACCGGTGTGGGTGGCTTCTTTGATCCCTTCCAAGACCCTGCTGCTGCCGAATGAATCAAAGCTAACCCCACCAGAAATCCCAGGACTCGTGACAGCTCTCACCCCAGACATGTCTGGAAATGTGCGTTTTGTGGCTGTCGTTGTAACCGGCATTGATTAGATCAGAGGTGCTAAGTGCTCTGCCATGCCTGGGATGGCGCCGCCCCAGGAAAAATTATCCCACCAAAAATGCCAGGTGCATCCCTGCTGATAAACACTGATAAGAACTCAGGAACGCCTAAATATTTACATACGTACAGTAGCATCCCAACAGCCATGCTGCAGACTTCTTGGTTTATGCCCAAGAGTTTCATGGGAGGAAATCACTAAATTATTTTTATCTACACAGTGTGGTTAGAAAGAATCGCATTCTGAAGGGTCAGGCTCTGCTGGGAATTGTTTATTTCATTGGGCCGGAATCCCACGGTCAGATCAAGCTGCGGCTCAGCTCAGGTCATGCATCTGGGACCCAGTAACTTCTCAGCTCAGCTGGGCACCCTGGAGTTGGTGAGCGCCCCATGAACTGCCAGGGCCGCCTGGCCCATGGGTGCTGTCAGATCACCCCCAGCCCCTGAGGGGATGCTGGTAGCCGGCAAAGCACCAGCGACCTGTAACTGGTTGCACTGGGAAAATTTCTCCAGAGGTGTTTTGTTGTTGTTGTTGTTGTTGTTGTTGTTGTTGTTTTGTAACAAGCAAAGGAGCAGAGCACTCAAAATTAAATAGACTGTTGCCTCTCATAAAAACCCACTCTCATGCTCTTAGGCTTAAAAAATAATTTTTGAGGGGCACGTGGGTGGCTCAGTCGGTTAAGCATCTGCCTTCGACTCAGGTCATGATCCCAGGGTCCTGGGATCGAGTCCCACATCAGGCTCCCTGGTCAGTGGGGAGCCTGCTTCTCTCTCTCCCTCTGCCTGCAGCTCCCTCTGCTTGTGCTCTCTCTCTCTCAAATAGATAAATGAAACCTATTAAAAATAATAATAATAATAATAATAATAATTTTTGAGCCCACTGGCTAAGACAAGTAGACCACTAAAAACTGCTGGCCTAGCTGGTCCCTGCATTCTCTCTCGCTTTACCGTGGACTGGCGAATCATTTCATGATTTATCTGCACATTCTCTAGCACACTTGGAGTGCCAGCACGGAGACGGGAGCTTTGACTTGGGCTCTTTAGGGAATCGTAGGAGAGGGAGGCCGGCCCGCAGGTCAGTCCAGAGCCGTGCACCACACACTAAGTGGGTGTGCCCAGCATGTCCTAGAAGCACTGAGAGGTGGACTGGAGTGCGACCTGGGAGAGGTGCAGGGTGGCACGGTCCCCCAGATAGCCTGAATGTGGTACCCTGTGCACTGGATCTTGAAAGAAGACGAAGAGTTAACTAAGGTGAAGAACGAAAGGGTGGATTCCAGGGAGAGAACACTGTGCACCAAGTCACAGAGGCATGAAACAAAAGGCTCTCAGTAGTCCAGTGTGGCAGGAGGGAAGGATGCCGGGGGAGGAGGGGGGTATCAGAATGAGCCAGAGCGCCTGGTGCCCTGGAGGTAAGTGCTGTGACAGATTCCTAGGGACTGATTCTTCCTCGGCTCAAAGACTGGAGAGGCCATTAGACATCTCTCAATGCCACATGTCAATCAAAATAATTAAAAGCAAAAGAACTGGAAAGCTGGTTCATATATTCCAACATCCATCTAGCTTTCCTCCCCCCTGCAAAAAAAAGCTATTAATAAAATAAGATGAAGTGCCAAAAGATGTGTGTGTTCAATAGCAGGACACGAAGTGAGTAGAGTAAAAGTAATAAAAATAAAATTAAATTTAAAAAAACTCAATGCCTGCCACACTGAGGAATTGCTAACTCCAGATAGCAGAGCGTACTTGGATTCGGAGTCCGACAGAGTTCAAGTCCTAAATTCAGGTTCTGCCTTGATTCACTTAAGTTTTAACTGCTCTGGACTTTGAGTGCCTCATCTAGACTTGAAGGTGATGATACCAATTCATTGTGTTATTGTGAAGATTAAACCATGTCATCCCAGTGGTTTTTATTACCAGCTTGTTGTGTTGTTTTGTTTTATAAGTAATCTCTCCTCCCAACGTGGGGCTCAGACTCCCAACCCTAAGATTCGGAGTCACGCTCTACTGAGTGAGCCAGCCAGGCAACCCTGCCCGCTGGTTATTTGTTACTTTTTAAGGTACTAACTTAATTCAGAGTAAGCAGCAAATTATGGTATATGAGGATCCGTGATCATTTAGTGGAGTAAAGCACAATCACAGATTAGTTAATAAAATAGATTCTAGATGGGGATTAACATAAGAATAAAAAATAAATAAATAAATAAATAAAAATAGATTCTAGAAATAAAAGAATTCTATTCATTTCTATTATTCACTGGACAAATGTCTGTCACATACTTTTTTTTTTTTTTAAGATTTTATTTATTTATTTGCCAGAGAGAGAGCATGAGCGGGGGGTGGGGGGGTGCAGAGGCAGAGGGAGAAGCAGACTCCCCACTGAGCAGGGAGCCTGATGCAGGGCTTGATCCCAGGACCCAGAGATCATGACCTGAGCCGAAGGCAGATGTCCAACCAACTGAGCCACCCAAGTGCCCAGAAAAGAATATGTTTTAAGGGATCCCTTCCTGAATTCTGCCTGCTAGAGACTCACCCAGAGGCATGCTCACTGTGGACTGACATTAGCTGGTTTGGCCGTACAGAACTCCTAGGTTCTGGTCGGAAACAGTTGCCACTGTAGAACGTTGTAGAAGGATGAGGGGGAGGGGACTGCTTTTCCCCCATAACCTCGCTACCAGGTTATAGTGAATTTTCCCGTCAGACTGAAGGCTACCGTAGATACAGCATTGATCAAACAAACGTGTATCCACTAGTGGGAAGAAAACAATTGACTTAACCTACTCAGTAAACGTGATGAAGTCCCAGCCTCCCCTCCTTGGAGGTATCCCAGCCATACCTATACAAAAGGTTCTCTCGAGGCAGCTGCAAGAATATTCCAAACACAGGACTCTGTTTCCCCAAATCAGCACCATGCTGTCATCAACCCTTCTAATTCACTGGCTGCACAAGGCAGCCTCCGGTGCAGTCCCTAAGGGTGAAGGGACAGGCCTCGCTGGATCCAAACCCCGTTTTTTCAAGGGTGGGATGTCTCTAAAGGTCTTTGGCCAGGCCACATATCTTGAATACCTCTAATGTCACCAAAAAGATCCATTTCTAGCATTCCTTATACCAAGTCACAAGTTTCACCAAACAGAAGCCCATTTTTTTTTGTTCAGAGTGTTGATCAAAATATGGATAGTGAAAGGATTTAAAGTAGCCAGCCACTTTGGGGGATTTTGTGGTGGGTTGTTTGGTTTTTTTTAGTTTTTATTAAGTTTTTTATTTCAATTCCAGTATAGTTAAAAAACTGTGTTATATTAGTTTCAGGTGTGCAATATGGTGATTCGGCAGTTCTGTACATTACTCAGTGCTCATCATGATAAGTGTACTCTTTAATCCCCAGCACCTACTTTGCCCGCCACCCCACGTACCTCCCCTTAAAGTAGCCACTTTTGGAGTGTGACCTCTCAGATTAATACCGGTTGCCCAATCTGGACTTTGTATTCTTTTTTTTTTTTAAGATTTTATTTATTTTTTTGGGAGAGCGATTGAGAGAACGAGTTGGGGGGAGGGGCAGAGGGAGAAGCAGAGTCCCTGAGGAGCAGGGAGCCTGACATGGGACTCAACCCCAGGATCCTGGGATCATGACCTAAGCCAAAGGCAGACGCTTAACCAACTGAGCCACCAGGGCACCCCTGGACTTTGTATTCTTTTTTTTTTTTTAAGATTTTATTTATTCACTTGAGACACAGAGATAGAGATAGAGAGAGAGAGCATGAGCAGGGAGAGAGGCAGAGGGAGAGGGAGAAGCAGGCTCCCCGCTGAGCCAGAAGCCCGACGCTGGGCTCGATCCCAGGACCTGGGATCATTACCTGAGCCGAAGGCAGATGCTTAACCATCTGAGCCACCCAGGCGCCCCAGGACTTTGTATTCTTAATAGCATGTGAGCTGATCACCCCTAGAGGTAAAGCCCAGACTCACTGGCTCATTCACAGTAGAATACCAGTCAGACTCAAATACTTTTTTTCTCTTTTATTTATTTTTATTCAAGTACTTTAAATTATAGACATTGTAACCAAGTTCCATTTCTCCATCCTATTCAAAAGGCATTCAGTGGCGGGCAGGGGGGTTGGATTATATCCAAAGTGACCATAAAATCCTGGATTGTTCGGGAAAGTTGCCCTGGGGCCAGCGCATCCATTTCACACCACCTTTTACTTTCAGAGGTGTCCAGTTAGGATAATAAAGTATATGGTTACTCTATTTATAGACAATGCTGTAGCACAGAACAAAGAGAACACACCCAGGAGAACTGGGTTTGAATCCTGTCTCTACCAGTTCCCAGTAGGCAGGCCTTAGGCAAATTGCCTCACACTGATAAATTTTACATTCCTCATTTGTAAACCAAGAGAGCTTGCCCTGCCCTCCCTCCCTAGTCATTTTTTAAGGGAGGTACCAGTTATCCCACGGATGTGAATAAACTTTGTGGAGAACAGCACTAACAAGAGTTAGGGGTTATTCCTGTCCTTAAACCCAACTTTGGTTTTTGCTTTGATTTGACTCTGGCTTGGGAGAAAACTAGCTTTAGAATATAGATGACAGGGGCTCCGCATGGCGCAGTCAGTTAAGCTTTTGGCTCAGGATCTGATCTCAAAGTGGTGAGATCGAGCCCCGCGTTGGGCTCCCTGCTCAGTTCAGAGTCTGCTTAAGACTCTCTCTGTGGCCCTGCTCTCTCTCCGTCCCTACCCCGATCTGCTTGCATGTTTGGGCGCGAACTCTCTCTCTCAAATAAATCTTTAGACTATAGATCATGTCAACTCTTTAATTTGTCTTCCTATAGAATGGAGAGACCCCGTGGGTAGCCCTGTTTCTGCAGGGAAGTAAAAGCCCTCCCCTTCTTGCTTGGGGATTTACTTTCCCTTTATTTTATTTTTTTTTTTTAAGATTTTATTATTTATTTGACAGAGACACAGCGAGAGAGGGAACACAAGCAGGGGGAGTGGGAGAGAGAGAAGCAGTCTTCCCACTGAGCAGGGAGCCCGCTGCGGGGTTCGATCCCAGGACCCTGAGATCATGACCTGAGCCGAAGGCAGACGCTTAAAGACTGAGCCACCCAGGCGCCCCTACTCTCCCTTTAATTCCATCAGAGAAGAGAGCATGAGCCTTACAAGTACAACCATAAGCCTTTCCTTTGCCTTAAAGTGCATTATTGTAAACATTTTCTAGTAAAGATTCAACTTACCCTTCTTTTTATAAGAGTAGAACTCTTTTGAGAGTTTGAAAAGACCTAACTAGTGAGAGCCAAAGGTGAAAGCCCCACCTGAGTATCCTGCCTCCTTGATGCCAGGACAGAACAAAGTTCCCATGGCAACAGTCACAACTGAGCTGAGGATGGGGTGGGGAAGCCCCGGCAGAAGTATACTGTTTTGCATAATAATGTAGTTTTATTTTTTTTCAAAGTGAAAATTGCTTTTCTTTATTATTATAAAAGTAATACATTGTAAAAACTGCCCAAATTTCGAGAAATATAAGAAAGTAAATTTTGGTGTAAAACTTGACCATTGTTTTTCTGCATGTATGTGTTTGTCTATGTGTTGTACATGTGTATCTATATGCATATATCTTTTATTTAAAAAAAATAAAAGTGGAATCCTATTATAGACATTACTTTGAAATCTGCCTTTTTTTTCACATTTAAAATTGTTGAGGACACATTTCAGTAAGTATAGATCTACATCATCATTTTTATAGCTTCCTAGCATTCCATGGAGTAGCAGGGTCAGAAATTTACTTACCCAGGCCTGACCACTTGTTATTTAGATTTGCTTAGGGGCACAGTATCTACCGCTTTTGCTGTAATTTTTTAAAAATCAATATAAGATATCTACTCTCAAAAAAAAAAAAAAGGGTATCTACTTTTAATGTACCCATGCGCACATACACATGCACACACTTTTCAAAATTCCTCCAGGGGGAGGTTTCATTTATGGATTAGTTTGTCTTCTTTGCATTTGGGTGGAAAGAGTCCCAACAGTTGAAGTGTAGACCAGGAAGAGCTAGTCGACAACAGGGCAAAGGGCAGCTCGGCTGGGAGCGGAAAGCCAGGCTACGGCATTGCAAACTGCCTAGAGTAGGGTCACTTACTTGCGCAGTCACCTCCTCGTACACGGGAGCCCAGGTCTGGTAGTTCAGGACGCAGGGCTGCTGCTGGGAGCTTCTGTCATTCCAGTAGCCCTTCAGCGACAAAAGGGCCTCAGCGTCGGAGTACTCCTTCCAAAAAGAAAGACTCGAGTGCATGTGCAGGTGTCTCCGTGTGGCGCGTCCCATGTCGGTATCCTGAACTCTGCGGCTGAGTGAAGCTCCTTGGGAACCCGGCCAGGAGCCCTCAACGAGCTCTGAGCCCCACAGGGCATCCACGGGAGAACCCATCGGGCTGTCACTGACATGCAGCTTCCACTTAGCGCATCCAGGCACCAGGTTCAGCAAATTAGCACTCTGAGAAGGATTAGGGAGGCAGGCCCTGCCGGGAAACAGAAGTGACCCCAGAGTGTGGGAGAATAGAAGTGAACGGCAGAGGGTGGGAAGTGGGGGCCCCGTCTGTGCTGGGACACATCGCCCTGCACACTTTCTCAGTGTTTGCAAACTGCGGGCACCGCCTGTGATGGTGGGGCAGTCAGCTTTGTGAGTCCTGGCCAACGTTTTACACGCGGGAGACGAGAACGTTGTCAGCGTGGTTCTTACTTAGTGAAGATAAATATCTTCTTTTTTTTTAAGATTTTTAAAATTTATTTGAAAGAGAGTGAGCACAAGCGGGGGGAGGGTCAGAGGGAGAGGGAGAAGTAGGCTCCGCCCTGAGCAGGGAGCCCGACGTGGGGCTCGATCCCAGTACCTGGGATCATGACCTGAGCCCGAAGGCAGAGCTCAACCGACTGAGCCACCCAGCTGCCCCATGAAGAGAAAATATTATCTTTCGGAATTTTGGTCACATCCATGTGCTCACACTAGGGCGCAGGGTAAAATTTATGACTTCCGGTGGATTGGGGTCAGGAAGTTGGAAGGCGACAGTTGTAGGGCTCTAAAGTCATCACCATTTTACAGCGAGGTTTAGAACAGAATGCCCTGAATGGTGATCTTGAGTTATCACACACACACACAAAAAAGGATCAAACAATGTTCAAAGTCTTCCATTTAAGAGGACAAAGTACAGTGGGATGATCTTTTGGAAAGATTCCTGTTATAAAGTGCCTCCAATTTTTTTTTGAAGATTTAGTGTTTTAAATTTTAAGTGGAAAGCCTTTCTACCTTCTCCCTACCTTGAATCACAAACATAACTTTTAAAAACACCAAATTTGAGGGGCACCTGGGTGGCTCAGTCGGTTAAAGGCCTTCGGCTCAAGTCACGATTCCAGGGTGCTGGGATCGAGTTCCACGTCGGGCTCCCTGCTCAGTGGGGAGCCTGCTTCTCCCTTTCCCTCTGCCCCTCCCCCTGCTCCTGCACGCACGCTCTCTCTCTCGCTCGCTCGCTCATGCATTCTGTCTCTCAAATAAATAAATTCTTTTAAAAAAAAAACCCAAAACACCAAATTTGACTGGAGGGGAGGAAAGAGAAATCTAAAAAAATAGCAAAATAAAATATTGTACTTTAAAATAATTGATTAAAAGAAAATTAATTAAAACACCAGATCTGAGACATATTTAATGTGAAGGTAATCACCTTCCGGAGGTATACCTAGTGAGGTATACATGTATCTTTGTGGTATACATTACGAGGAATTTCAGTCGTTCATTCAAAACGCATATTAAAAACTCACAGCAAGGCTTTTATGCTGGGCTAGGCGAGAGCCTTCAAGATAAAGGAGGCTCGGAACTGGCCCTCAAGGAACCTGCAGTCCAGTGATCCGTTCCAGTCAACCCACGTATAAAGCCACTTTGCAAATTGTGGTGCAGTAGGGCTTAGGCTGGCTGAAATTGATACTCTCCTGAAAACCCCAAGGTATGTGGCCTCCGTGTGGGTACCACTGGCCCCGTGGCTTTGGTCATGAGTCCACATCACCAAGGATTAAGCCAAAAGCCAGTCCCAGGTAAGATCAGGAAGGCTGGCTCAGCCCCCGTGAATCCAGGCAGAAGTGAAGAGCACTGAGCTGGGCCGCAGGTCCTGACCTGAAGGTGTGCAGGGAATGTCAGGGACGAGGACCCAAGGGGTGAAGCCAGATCTGTGGCCACAGCTGCTGACACGCTTGCCTTTCTGTCTCCTGACACCTCAGACCTCTGTCCTTTTTTTTTTTTTTGGCTCTCCTTTTCCTGAACAGCTTTCCATGTGTCTGGGCCATGTTTTGAAGACTTTACTAGTCCCTGACCTGCTTCCTCCTGTGTGTATGGACTCTGAGGCAGCTCCCCTCGCTAGGGGGAGGCCCAACTCCCAGAATGTGGGTCCAGGGCCCCAGCTCTGTCTCCCTTGATGCCATCCTCCTCCAGGGGCTGGATGTACTGTGCTCATCTGCCTTCCCAAAACCCCCGTATCCGTCGACAGAGCACTATTTGTCTGGTCTATGGTAGAACCCCTTTGTGTACTAACTACAAGTTTCTGCTAATATTCCATAGCCCGCTCTTAGCCCACTTTCACTAATTTGATAGGTACAGATCGGGTGGTCATGCCTCAAGGATTTTCAGAAGTTGCTAATTTTAAATAGCATACCCTGTCTTCCCTAAATATGCCAGTGCTTGTCAAACCATGTGTTCCACTTTTGGTTTTAAAAAAGCGGTCTCTCTGCTCAGAGGAGTCACAAGTTATGTGGAAGTACTCTACTCGATTTGTATCTTGTAAGCAAATGAGTTTTCTCGCCGAGACTGTTCTCATTTACCCAGGCCCTGTATTCCTTTCAGGCAGTATGGATGCAAATGTCCTGTGGTCACCAAAACCACCTCAAATAAACCAGTGAGAGGTGCCACCTGTGCAGTCCTCTGACCACAGAGCCTCTACAGTCAACAGGAGCTTGTGCTTCTGATTAGTCCTCACCAGCTAGGCTGCTTTAGTCACTTTGAACATAAGGTCCACCTTGACTCCCAGCTCCTCTGGCTTCTATGTTTTCTTGTTGTGTTTTCGGGGAGAAAGGAAGGGAAGAGGTAGATTCATAGGCAGTGGCCAAACACTGTAGAACTCTGTAATCTTCACCTCCGGACCGTCTCCCCACTGCCCTCCACATTCGGCATCGCTGGTCATGGCCCTGAGCACTTGGGGCCCCAACAAATGTCCCCATTCCCCCCTCTACAAACCCTGTGGCCATCTGCAGGAAGTAACTACCATGTCCCCTCGGAGGGAGTGCCCCAAACCTGCAATAAACTTACTTACGGTGTATCACGCAATAGTGATATCATTTTCTATCAAGCTGTGAGCGTGTCCACTCGGCACAGACAAGGAACACGACAGTGGGACCCCATTTGATCCAATATTTTCAGTGGCCCCTGCTGCAAAAGAACTCAACAGAAGCATAGCTCTGAAATACACCCATGAAGAAGACATCCACCAAACCGCGTGCTAAGCCAAATCCCTCCTACATGCAAGACAGCACACCTTGGAAATGCAAACTCCATCATAATTTTCAGCTTGGCAGGCCTGCTGGGTCACTCTGCTCAGGCTTCTCCTTAGACGAGGATTGGGGGAAGAGCCAGGGGTTAGCACACTGGTGAACTAATCAAATCAAAGAAGGACAGGGTGCAAACAGGCTGGAGGTGGGGGCTTCCCATTGACATAGGAGCTCTGCAGTCCACATGTCCGAAGTTCACAGGCGTGAAGAAGAACCTTCTGTGTTAGGGAGTTGCAATCTGAACTGCTACCAAAAAGCCATGAAGACAATTCTGAGAAAATCTAGAGATGATATGCTCTTATAATACAACCACTTTGGTGGCCTTTTTGGTTCAATCATTATGTGTTCTGGGAACATGGTAGAGGCAAGCAAGAAAGGCTGGATGAGGAATTAGGAGACCCAGCGCTGCGTGTTATTTGCAGTTTGGCCTTGGACATGGTTTGTGGCCGCTCCAGAATCTCATTGTACTTGTCTGAAAATGGGAATGATAAAGCCCACCACTTTTAAAGTGCTTTGCGAACAGAAGACACCACGCCAGCCCAGCATGCGAGTCATCGCTCCCTCGCTCCCAGGCCTCAGCTCCTCAGCCTCAGCTTTGTTCCTTTGTTGCTTGGGCCCTGCCCATTCAGGATGTTTCTGAGGGTCAAATAATATAATGTGCATGAAGGGGACACGTAAACCATGGCATTCTACGTGAAGGGCACGCCTCGCTAAAGTTCTGGGGTCACTTTATGGAGTCAGTTGCCAACCCAGAGGCCAGGGCTGGTTCGAGACTCACTTTGCCATACCTGATCCTTCTCTCCGGGTGGCAGCCCTTCCCTCGTGCTCCCCTCCCCCACCCCAGCCTTCTTCCTCCCCAGCTCCTTCCTTTGTCTTGGATGCTTTCAATTGCCTTTGCTCTTCTCTCTTATCTGTCAGGCAACTGCTGTGTTTCGCTCCAAGGGGGCTCCATTTCAGATGGCAGCGAAACCATTTCTATATATAGTTTGTAATAAAATGTGGGTTCCTTTGGGAGGAAAGGGGCAGCCAGCAGGTGGGCTCATGTCCACCACCATTGTACTGCTGACCCCCGGAACCAGAGGAACAACATTTACTCTCCACAATAAATATGAATATGGCCTAAGTCACAGTGGCTTTTCCCAACAACCTGTTACTCCTTACTCATTACTTTTCCCTAACCCTCTGGAGTGGGGAAGTGGCAACATTTGATTCTTCAGATCAAAGGTAGGTGATAGATAAATAGTGTAGACCAAGAAAGAACTCACTGAAAATTTAAGCCAACAGGAATTCACTTGGGCAGTTAGAATTGGAATCGAGGAGACACAGATTCTGGTAGAAACCTGGACCGTATTCTAAGGAAGACAAAGAGGGGGCAGGGCTAGGCGTGCAGTTCTCATTCAGGTCCTCTATGCAAAAGAGGGATTAAAACTAGGCTAGCTGGGATTGGTCAGCTTAATATACCAATAAGAGATTGAACTGTGTTAATTGCATGGGCTCTTTCTGAAATGAAGAGTGAGGATGATTCAGGTGTCAAGATGAGGAAGTTAAGTCCCGCCTGAGGGCTTGCAGCTGGCTGAAAGGTTTTTAAAAAGTTTGTGTCTCCTGCGATAAGGACGTGCAAATATTCCTCCTCCCCTAATGGCCTCCCGACCCTGATTTAAAAAGAGACTGTCTTAGCTAGGCTTGCTTGAAATCTCCTTTGATAGATGATAGATAGATAGATAGATAAATAGATAGATAGATAGGTAGATAGATAATGGGAGGAGGGCTTGAACCCACTAAGCAATTTAAAATTTCTCACTCTTATATCTACACCCCAGTTCTCTTGGAATTCAGTTTCTCAAATCCTCAGATAACTCTAACATTTTATCCGGTTAATTGTCTTTTTTTTTTTTATAAGATTTTATTTATTTATTTATTTGAGAGAGAGAGCGAGCACAAGAGGGGGGAGCGGGAGAGGGAGAAGCAGACTCCCCGCTGAGCAGGGAGCCCGATGCGGGACTCGATCCCAGGACTCCAGGATCATGACCTGAGCCGAAGGCAGCCACCCAACCAACTGAGCCACCCAGGCGCCCCCGGTTAATTGTCTTGATCCTAACCTGAGATGGTGCTTTGCGCATTCTGGAAAGAAATGGAAAACCTGGTTAAATAAGTGATGTAAACATTCCTTTTTATTTTTCCAGATAAAAATACTTTATTCACTGTCACCAAAGGAACACAGAGTGCAGTCCTGGATAAAGGAGAAAGCTTGACCCCAGCAACCCTAAGCCCAAAGGGGACAGGGAAACCTTTCTCAGGACCAGGACAGAAACAGTCCAGGGACACGGCCCCCTCCGTCTGCTTCCTGTGAGCCTCGGTGATCTCACTGCACGGAGCAGGGAGCTTGGAAGTCCCTTTCCTGTGTCTTGAAATCTCCGTTGAGCACGCCCCTTTTTTCTCCTCTGGGATTTGCCAACTTACAAATCCCAGGGCTTCTGCAGTCACCCCCAGATGTGCACCAAGTCCTCAGCATTTGCACGATCTCCTAAGTCACTCTCAAAGTAAAAGATGCTTCGAGGAAGCACCCGGTTCCTTCTGCTAATAACGGCAGTTTGTCATGTGACACCTGCCCCTCCCCCCCTTCTCTCCGAAAACCCCCCACCCACCCCACCAATAAACTAGGTTGACGTCTGTCCTTTATCTGCCAACATCTCCATTTCCTTCAAGGTGGTAATCTTTTGCTTTTGTTATTTAAGTTCTGCTTTATTCTTAATTGTTCCCCAATTGCTTTGGGGCTTGCATAAACAGTTAACAAAAACACGGCGCACGAGGCAGCCGTTTCGCTTTCTGTGCTTGTTGTTCTTGGCACTGGGTCAGTTCTATGAACTTCTGGTGTCCAACTGGTAGGACCTGAAACTCTGTGTTTAACAAGTGCCTGTAGTCAAAACAGTTGGCGTGTGCGAGCTCGGCTAGTTGGTGCTTCTGCAGCTGGTCAGCCGCGGGTCCCGGACCCTGCAGAGCACCGGATCTCGTTGCTCTGGTTCAGGGTTGGGCTTTTGTTGTTTAGTTGTTTTTTGTTTTTGTTTTTTCCTTTTTTTTTTTTTTTTTGTGATGGCATCCGTGCTAATGTGGATCTCTTCAGGTTCCAAAAGTACAACATGTTTACAGTCGTCGTACAATCAGATTAAGTTGGCAGCCTGAGTCTCTGTGTAAGTGGTTTTAGTTTACATTTCTTCTTCTAGCAGGATGTTTTGCATAATTTTGCTGATCCTGGGTTATTTATAGACTTTTCTGAAGAAACGGGGATGCATGAGCGTTTTCTGTTCTGGCTGGGGAAAGTGAAATCCGCGTCTGCAGGGAGGGAAACGGTCATGCCTGTGCATCAGGAGGGTTATTTTAGCTCCTGAAAATTAATGTCTCCTCGAGGTCACTTGATAACATTCCGGAGCGTCCCGTCCAGCCACTGACATCGGATACCCTGAGGATTGTGTTAGGACGGGTTGTTTTCCTGTGGTCGGTCAGAAATGGAGTAAAATGAAAGTCATGATGCCATTTCCTCTGGGGCGCTCTGGGAGGGTGGATGCAGTGATTGGGTATTGTTTCAAACGGCCGGAGTGTGTTTGCGGTGGCTGATCTGTCCCACCCGTGGCTACCGCAGGCCGCCCAGAAGCCGCTTGGCGGGACCCACCGAGAGCCGGGGGAAGGGGCAGAGGAAGGCCGGCTGCTGGAAAGTCGGTGGCTATCAAAGTTTGTCCTCCTCTACATGTCAGTGATCCTCGGGTGTTTAGAACGTTAAAAAAGAGAAATCATCGACCTCAGGGTGGCATACCGGCTAATGCATTGTCCGTTTGATCTTCTGGTCTGGGGCTAGCACCTTCGGGTGGCACCTTTGGGGGTGGGTGTGTACAGGAATGAGGAGGAAATCTGGGCACGCTTGAAATCACTAAGCCGGAATGAACACTCCATGAAAGGGCTTCCCATAATATTTACTAGAACAGTTGGCTAAAAATTGCTCTGCTTTGCCCACTGAATGGCTGCATAATTAAATCACCCCTTGATAGCGTACCTTGAGCACCTCCCATCTCTGTGTTGGTGGCTCCCAGGATTTGCATGAGTAAGTAGCACGTTCTCCAGCATAATGAGCGCGGAGTCCCAGCCTAATGGTCCAGGAGAACGTTGTAAATGAGACACTTCATTGTGCCTCGGGTTAAATATTTTAAACCAAACACATCAGAAGGGAGGGAGAAAACAGTAAGCATCTTTTGGGCCACGTGAAAGGCCTTCTAAGTGGGGAGTCGGCCCTGCTGCAGGCCCTAGGGTCCCTCACAGGCAGGTCCACACCTCGTCTCTCACCTCCCACCATCAGCGACTCGCACACTCAAATGAAAATGGATGGTTGAGACGGAAATTTCCAAGGTAGTAAACGTGGTGTCGTTGTAACCGCTGAGTGCTGCCAAGAGCAGATTTCTTTTTCTCCTCCATGTTTCTCTCATCCTTAGGGAAGTGGGGCTTTGTTGGTGGTGCTTTGGTTTGGTTTGGTTTTATTTTGTTGGCCCCCTCTCACCTTGCAGAGAATGATGAAGAGGCTGTCTTGCTTCTGGTCTCTTAACTTAGAGCATGCCCTCTGCTTCCTCACGGTAGCCCCGCTGAGCTGGTGAAGGACAAGGTAAGCCCTTGGGTCCCAGCAGAAAGAGGCTGAAGATGGGGCCTGGCTTGCACAGCAGGGCCGGGGAGCTAGGAGGCAGGCACGGACATTTATCCGTCAGACCTCCGCCTCTTCGTTGCCCATCTAAGACCCCGGGACTGCACTGCAGATGTGAGGAGACGCTTTGTTCTCCTGTGATTCTCATCTGCCTCCAAGGACGCGGTCCCTATAACACTTCCCTCTTCCTCCTCCTGTATGGAGGTTGAGATAGGATTTGAGGCTCATCTTTTGAGGGGGTCAGAGGTGTGTGTTGGTTTGTGTGCATCTCAGCTAGTGGTGATTATTGGGGCCCTCACTCCACCGTGTAAATAACCTCATGGCCAGAGTGAATGAAGAGACATGAATGGAACCTATAGGCTTTTCTGATGGAGTTGGAAAGAGATGGCGGTGAATACGGCAAGGTTTCCCGGTCATCCTGCCCTGAGACTTTTGCATTTGAATTGGCCAGTCCTGCCCACCCTGGGGTCCTTGAGAAAGTGAAGGCACAGCCCTTTGCCAGCCTCCCAGAGCACGTCGCCCCTCCCAGGTCCTCCAGACATCTGCCTGCCAACACCTTTCAAATACCTTCCTTCCTTGCTTTGATCCCGGCCGCTGGCCCGAGAGCTGTGGTTGGATTGATAATTGATCGGTGTGTCCGGGCCCCTTAGCAGCAGTAAGCATTTGTGGGTCCATCTGGGGGTCCACTCCTGGCCCCCAGGGAGTGGTTCTGATGGGCCCCACACTCAGTGGGAAGCCCAGTGTCTGGCAGGGTCCTGGAGGCTGCTGGAGGGCCGAGACATCCAGGCAAACTTGGAGATTGGGTGGATTCCCAATTCCCAATCCCAAAGGCAACATTGGTCCAGAAGATCTGAGTTCGGTTGTCAAACCTATGAGAGTTTGCTGGTGGCTGCTTTACTCTGCTACTAGCCCACTCATCCCCAAGGTCTTACCCTTTTCTGGAATAACAGCAATGACATGTAGATTAGGCGGAACCCCCAAGGGTAGGAGGCCAAACCAGAAAGTTAGCTGATGGAAGGAGTTGGTCCCTCCTTGGCTGTGGCTTGGTCACCCTGTTTCATCCCAGACACTTGTGTGCCTGTCGGCTACCTCAGCTTCAGGTCCGGGGAGGGCAGGATTTGCCAGCCTTCAAGGTCCAGTAGACTGTCCCCACTTTGACCTTGCTACAGTTTGCAAAGTGGCACGTCTCAGACTAAGGAGGAAAATACATTTGATCCACAGCATGTCAGAGGTTAGGAGTCCCTTGTCCACTGTCCTCCATCCTGTACTTTTTCTCTCCAATCTGGTGAATGGGGAGGGTTTTTAAGTAAATCAATTGCATGAATTTGCTAGGGCTATTATAACAAAATACCACAGACTGGGTGGCTTAAACCACAGAAATTTATTTTTTCACATTGTGGAGGCTGGAAGTCCCAAGATCAAGGTGCCGGCACGCTTGGTTTCTCTGGAGACCTCCCTCCTCTGGCTTGTGGAAGGCTGTCTTCTTGCTGTCTCTTCATCAGGTTGTCCCTCTTCTTACCAAAGGACTCCAGTCATACTGGAGTAGAGCCCACCCTAACTGGCCTCATTTTTAACTTAATCACCTCTTTAAAGACCTTATCTGCCCATTCAGTCACATTCCGAGGTACTGGGGATTGGGACTTCAACATAGGAATTTGGGGGCAACATAATTCAGCCCATAACACCAGTGGACTCAGCCTGGTCCCACCTCAGCTCCATTCCTTAGCAGCATCAGCAACACTGCAGTAACTAGCATGATGTAGAGGTTCGTCTGTGGCTTGTTCCTGTGCATATGAGTGTAGAGAATCAGGCACCATCTCTCTGTGTGGGTGCATAGTCAAAGGGAACACAATGAGAAAAAGACAAAATATGTTCAAAGGCACAAGAAGAAGTCACCGGTGGCTGTGAAAGTCTGAGTAAGCTTTCATGTGTCCTGTGATGATTTTTAGATGATTTCAGCAGCCCACCTGTCTTGAGGGAGGCTGTTGTAGGGGTGGGTTGAGCAAGGGTCACTCGCAGACCATTGGGCCCCAAAAGTCATCTGACAGAAAGTGTTACCTTCCCTTCTGGGCCCTTTCCTCCCGGTGCCTTTCTGGGCAGACTCCCTGATCTATGAGTAGTTTCATTGGCATGATCCTCTCAGTGTCCTGCCAACAATTATGTATATATATTTAAATCTGCCCTCAGTGTTCATTCCCTCTGGAAGTTGGGGAGCCAGCCTTACATGGACCAGGAGAGGAAATTTTAGCCAGTTATGTCTGCCATTTCAACGGCTGCTCTTTCCCCAGGGGCCTATGGTTGGCCATTCATCTCCTTCCCTCTTCCCTTGCTGTGGGATGTCTTTGACCCGGAGATGCTAGGGGCCAGCAAGTTGCCCTCTGACAGCCCTTTGCAAAAAATTTCCCCTAAAATCTTTTCTCGATAAAGAACATTTGTTCCCTAAGAAGGCGTCCACCCGGGCGCCTGGGTGGCTCAGTTGGTTAAGCGTCTGCCTTCGGCTCAGGTCATGATCCTGGAGTCCCGGGGTCGAGTCCCTCATCATGCTCCCTGCTCAGCAGGGAGTCTGCTTCTTCCTCTGACCCTCCCCCCTCTCATGTGCTCTCTCTCTCTCAAATAAATAAATAAAATCTTAGGAGAAAAAAAAAAAAGGCGGCACCCACCCTCAGCCAAGACAAGAGCAGGGTTCCCCGGGGGCCCACCTTGAGAATGGCGGAGACAAAAGCCTGGTGTTCTTGGAAACTGCCACTCCGTTCAGAAACCCAAGGATGAGTTGTGGTCAAGCCACAGGGGAGCTAAGAGCAGCCCCCCCAGCCCTTCACTACCTGCTGGGTTACTGCTGCAGATGACTCAGGTTCTGGTCTCGGCAGCTGGGCCACGGAGAGACAGTGTGTTCCTGCAGGCTGGTGGGAGGATCCATTGCCCTTTGCAAGCCAGCCTGGATTTCGGTCTGAGACGAGGGAGAAGGTGATTGCTGCCGGGAGGGGAGGTCAGGAGTCGGCTCCCTTGCAGCAGTCCAGCTGCTCTGTACTGAAAGCCCTGCCTGGCTGGCTGAACGCTGCCACTGGTTCTTCCTAGGCATAACAGCCGGTTTCTGCCAATGGAGGCGGGATCTGGGTTATTTATAACAGTAATGATCATAAAACTGTTCTTTTATGTTTGCATAGCCTGACCCAACTTTTAAGCCTCTTTTACGTGCCTGATCTCGTTGACTCCTCCTTATAGCCCTGGGAGGGCAGGTATTGTTAAGCCCAGAGCACGGAAATTCTGGAAGGAGAGCCGGGATTGAGACTCCAGCTCCTGGACTCCAATGCTCCTTCTCTTGATTCTAGCTGCCTACTGTCTGTATCTGGTTGCCAATAAGGAGGTAGTTTGGCAATTGGAAAACCAGGTGGTTGGGTTTGGGTTTTTTTTTAATTGTATTTCTTGTCAGCTATAAAAGCAACATTTGATTGCTCAATGTGTGCAATGCCCTGCTCTAAGACCTTTATGCTTAATCTTTACCACTGCTGGTAAGAGAACGGCTATTGTTAGCCCCGTTTGTCAGTTGCCCATGAGATCCTTACGAGGGAAGATGAAGAAATGTGGGCTAAGTGACACACCTGCCCTAAATGGCCAAGAGCGCTGTTCACCAGTCATGGTCACTCTGGGGATGTATATATACAGTTGCACGTCATACGTAAGGGTTTGGAAGAAGAATGGTATTGGTGGCAGGCTTACCCAGTGTGCAGGCGGCAGATTTGGGAGGGAGAATGGATACACGAATGAGTCAGGGTCCAAAACGATTTCAGCAGGCCAGAGCAGTAGACTAAATCCAACCAGATGACATTTTTAAAGGATACCTGTGGATACTCGGCTTGGCAGGAAAGTGTGTGAAATAAGACTTAGGGGTAATACAGTTATCAAAAATAAAAAATCTAGGTTGGATCTCTAGCTGCGTGACTAGAAGATAATGTCCAGGATAGACAGCTAGGAGCTGCTCAGACCCCATCTGTAATGTTCTCTCTTCTGAGTTCCACAGCTTATGAAGAAGAGACAGTAGAGCCAAAGAGAACCCAGAGATGAGAATAGTGAAAATGATGTTTTGGGAGGTATGGTTTAAAAAGATGTTTGGAGTGTTTAGCCTGGAGACAGATTTCAAGCAGCAAATATTTGGCAAGGTGTCCCATGGACGGGAAATAAGACTGGGTCAAGATGACCCCCGTAGAGCAGAAATGGGATTAACGTGCGGCAGCTCAAGTAAGGTAGGACGCTCCAACAGCCAATGGAAACGCCATGCTGTCTCACCTGATGCGCGCTTGCAAGGCGCCATCCACGCTGGGGTCTGCAGGGGAGAAGCCAGGCTGGGCAGCCCACGGCCAGAGTGCTGGGGAGCCGACAGCAGCCCCAAGAGGGGGCCGGCAGGGATTAGCGGAGAGTGATGACCTGTGCGGCTTCTTCTTGCCTCTTGGGCATCTGTTACTCTGTCCCAACTTCAAGGTCTAAGACCTGGGTGCCTTTGGCGGCAATGATGATTCCATCACGGGAATGGAGATCCCTCTGATGGAAATGACGGTTGTTTGAGCGATGAGGGTCTGGCAGAGGGGACTGGGCCTCAGTGCCTAGTGTGTATGTGTTCGTGTGTGTGCGCGTGCACGCGCACGTGCTTCTGTGATACTGTTTGACATAAATTCACACTTCTCATGGACCTGAATTGGCCTTGTTTGAGAACTACTATCTTGGAGTGCCTGTGAGCTGTCTCCTCCTGGCCGCCTTAATTCCCTTAACTTAAAAATTACCTCCCTGGGCGCCTGGGTGGCTCAGTTGGTTAAGCGACTGCCTTCGGCTCAGGTCATGATCCTGGAGTCCCTGGATCGAGTCCGGTATTGGGCTCCCTGCTCGGGAGGGAGTCTGCTTCTCCCTCTGACCCTAACCCGTCTCATGTGCTCTCTCTCAAATAAATAAATAAAATCTTAAAAAAAAAAAAAATTACCTCCTTTAGGGATGCCTGGGTGGCTCGGTTAAGCAACCAACTCTTGATTTTTGCTCAGGTCATGATCTCAGGGTCCTGGGATCGAGTCCCATGTCGGACTCCTCGCTCAGCGCAAAGTCTGCTTCTCCCTCTCCCTATGCTCCTCTAAAATAAATAAATAAATTAATTTTTAAAAATTACTGCTTTAAAGTGATTCCAGGAAGGGTTTTGAAGGTAACTTTGAGTTATCCTGAAGCAGTTTGTTCATAGTGTTGCTATGAACATTTGTATACATGTTTTCAGTTCTTTTGAGTATATACCTTAGGGTAGAATTGTTGGATTCTGTGGTAATTCTATGTTTAATTTTTTGAGGAACTACCATACTGTTTCCTTTCTTTTTTGTTGTTTTTGAGAGACAGAGCATAAGCACAAGTGGGGGGGCAGGGGCAGAGGCAGAGGGAGAGAGAGATTCTTAAGCAGGCTGCACGCCCAGCACAGAGCCTAACTCAGGGCTCGATCTCACGACCCTGAGATCATGACCTGAGCCAAAATCAAGATTCTGATGCTTAACTGACTAGGCTACCCAGGCGCCCCCCAAACTGTTTTCCATAGAGGCTGTACCATTTTACAGTCCCACTGACAGTACCTAAGGGCTCCAGTTTTTCCACATCCTCGCCAACACTGGTCATTTTATGTTTTTGGTTGTTTTGGGTTATTTTTTACATATAGCCACCCTAGTAGGTGTGAAGCTGTAGCTCATCGTGGTTTTGATTTGCTCCCTAGTGACTAATGATATTGAGCATCTTTTTATATGCTTGTTGGCCATATGTGTATCTCCTTTGGAGAAATATCTGTGTTCGAGTCCTTTGTCCATTTTTAACTGGGCTGAACCTGCCAGTTTTTGTATTTAGAATTAAGGTTCTAAACTTCCTGTTCCTCAGATGCTAGAGCAGTAGCAGTAAATATTGCATCTTTTTATCATAAACCACCTGTTTGCTAAGAACTCAGGCCACCAACTCATTCCCTGGGCACCTGAGGTAACAGGAGAGCACAGGGTGAAAGAGGCAGGGGAAGGTGCTCCAGAAGGATCAAGGGGCTCTGGGAGAGTTGACCCGAGGAAGCTGTTCACATCTCTTGTCCCCCAGGCTATCCTTGAACTCAGCAGAGACTAGGAAAGCTGTTCACATTTGTCTCTGGACAGACTCTGGCTCCCAGGCCATGGAGCCTGCCCTTTCATCTGTGAAACATTGCAACATCCTGCAGGCCTCCTCTCGACAGTTTCCTGAGCGGGGGAAGTGTACCCATGGGCCCTTAACCTACTGGCCTAGGGTCCAGCAGAGAAGGCTCACAGCCTTATCCACTGTCTCCAGGCAAAGCTGCAAGTGACCGAGAATGGAGGGCCACACGCTCCCTCCAGAGAGCCTGGGTCAAGTGGGTGGCCGCCTCACGTCCCCTCATCCTCACTGGCGCCATCCCAAAGAAATGGAATTGTGGAGATCAGTTCTGCTGTGCCAAGCAGCACAGCGCCCTTCCCATCAGAAATTGATGAATTCGCCTTCATTCTGGAAAGAAACTCTCTCTACGAGAGGGGAAAGGGAGCCAAGAACCCCAAGGCCCAAAGTCATGTTCTCTTGAATTATTCTCCCTGGGAGACTCCCTCGAGCTGGCTTCGGTTACGCTGGGAAGCCACTGAAGGAATGGTCCCAACGTGGGACAGTCTTTGGTAGACCCTGCTTCGCTTACGTGGCATGGTTTGAGATGATACCGTCTCCCCCGGGCTGAAAATTCTCCAGCTTGTAAAACTTTTGTCTCTTAGAAGTTTGTTTTCATTTCTCCTCATTAGAGGGCGTATAAATCCTTAGCCAGGACTGACTTAAGATTTATCAGGTAATAACCAGGTTTTACAAAGAAATGTTGGATGGAACACAGTAGAGATCTCAGTAAAAGATAAAATTGCCCAAAACACACTTTGCCACTGGATTTTTTTTTTATTGAGATGAAATTCGCCTAACAATTTTTTTTAAAGATGTATTTATTTATTTTAGAGAGAGAGAGCAGGAAGGAGGGGCAGAGGGAGAGAGAGCCTCAAGCTGACTCCCCAGTGAGCGCAGAGCCTGACCCGGGGCTCTATCTCACAATCCTGAGATCACGACCTGAGCTGAAACCAAGAGCCAGAAGTTCAACCAGCTGAGCCATCCCGGTGCCCCTCACCTAACACTTTTAAAGCATACAGTTCTGTGGTACTGAGTTCGTTCCCAGTGCTGGGTAACCATCACCTTTACCTAGTTCCAAAACATTTCTTTTTTGAAGATTTTATTTATTTATTTGACAGAGAGAGAGATAGTGAGAGAGAGAGCACAAGCAGGGGGAGTGGGAGAGGGAGAAGCAGGCTCCCCGCTGAGCAGGGAGCCCGATGCGGGGCTCGATCCCAGGACCCTGAGATCATGGCCTGAGCTGAAGGCAGATGCCCAACGGCTGAGCCACCCAGGAGCCCCCAAAACATTTTCATCACCCCCAAAAGAGCCCTTGTACCCATTAAGTAGTCACTCCCCACTGCCTTCTTCCCCAGCCCCCAGCAATCACCGATCTGCTTTCTGTCTCTATGGATTTACCTATGCCGGATATAACTTATAATTGGAATCCTACAACACATGGCCTTTTGTGGACCATTGGGTTTTTTTGGACCATATTCCCCCCCCACCCCCAATCTCCTTGCCAAGCTCAAGGAATGAACTCCCTAAATAGCCAGAATGAATGAAAAGTCCCCACTGGAATTAGTAGTTAAAATGTCCCACAAAAGTATATTTCAATCTTTTATAATGATGTCTCTGCTCTCCAAAGCACAGTGCCTTGCAGTGGACTCTGCCCGGCGTGCTGGACGGGCCCTGAGGGAAGGAGGAGCGGAAAGGCCTGAGCTCCCGCAGGCAGCCCAGACCAGGCCCAAGCGGACAGCGGACAGCGGCTCCAGGAGCCCAGCCCACAGTTTGCACGTGGCCATCAAGCTGGGGAATTGGGGGGGGATTGCGACAGGCCCCCCCCTCCCCCGGCCCTTCCCAAACACCCAACTGCTCAAATCAGCCCCCAGGGGAGCCCGCTGCCTCTGACCACACCTTGTGTGTGCAGTTCAGGAAAACCCAAGTTCATCTGCCAAATTCAGGATACAGCCCTGACTGTTCCGGGCTTTTCTTTCTGCCTTTCCCTAATCGCATCTGGGCGTGCTCTCTTAAAGGGGAAGTGGTGCGTTCTGACTGGCCAGGGCCCTCAGCCAGGAGCCAGGAAACGTCTCCCACGAGTCGCGTTGCCCAGCGTGTCACTGGCTCAGCCTCCTTATCCTAACGGCAAGGCTGTCTCCCCAGGATGTGTAAGTGTGAGCGCAGGGCACGTTTGCCACACAGGACGGCGTGGGGCTGGGCCCAGGTCACAGAAGAGAGAGCCTGGCAGGCGGAGCATGCTGTCACCCCACGATCCATTTAGCAAGTACGAGGTGTAGCATAGACAGCGCTCTCGGGCTGTGGGCTGGCGCAGGAGCCGAGACAGGGCTGAGGCGTGCAGTGGAGAGAGGAGCTGCCTCAGAAAGAGGTCAGGAGTAGGAGGCTGGGTTGGGGACCAGTCTATTTCGGACAGCCCTTCTGGAGGTGCAAGCCTCGGGGCCCGGGTAGGAGTGGAGTGGAAAATTTTATAGCACACCTCTCCTAGCCGCGGGAACCTCACCCACCCGTCCCCCCACTTCTCTGCATTTCTGCGCAGCTCCAGCGACACTTTAGGCTTATACCTCCCCGGCCGTTGGTTTGGTCATTTTGATTCGTAATTTGCCTTAAGAAGTAGTTCAGCTCTCTTGCCCTCGAACTTTGAAACCCACTTGACGCTCGCGACTTGTGATTTTTTCCTTGTTGCCTACTTGTGGATGGTGCTCGGGCCGGGGTGTGCACACGGCGGGGCCCCCCCACCCCCCACCCCTGGCAGGCTGGCTGGCTCCCTAGGATGACTGGCGGTGCACCTGGCCTGGCTTCCTGTGTGCCCACGGAGACGAAGAGGGGAAAGCTCGCCGCCGCTCACGCACGCAGTCACCAACTCAGTCGCCACATGTGAGCGACTGCCGGTCGGAAGACAGGCCCTGCCCTGTGTCAGACGCCCTTCTGCCCCAGGTCTATGCGCGCGTCGCGCCAGTGGCTGCTCTCCGGCTGGGTAAAAAGGCTTTGTTTTCCCCGAAATAATTCAGACCTTCCGCTCCTAGAGAAGGGGGCCGGAGACAGACAAAACAAATGTGTGTCTCTGCGCACACACCGACGGGGTACAACCACACCCTGTTGCGAGACAGCTTCCTGTTTGCCACAGCCAACTGCCACTCCAGGGAGGACAGAGTGGTGCTGTTAGTAGTAGTCGCTGCAGGGCCCCGGCAGCCTGTGGGGTGAGTGGTTCTGAGGCCGCCGCGAGCTCAGCCGCGAGCCGAGACTTTGCACCTTTTCCTGCAGGAGACTCTGGCCTGCACTCTGGAAGTCGGCGGTCAGGACGGAGAGAAATCGAGCCGCGGGGGCCCCTCCTTCCTCTCCCTGTGTTTTTTTCAACAGTGTGTGCTCCCAAGGGACTCTTGTCCGTGGAATCGTTTTAATTCGGGGGCAGGGAGGAGGCAGGGAGCCACCCACTTAGGAAGGCCACTCCTGGCATTTTTTTTTTAAATCTCCATTTTCATGCGGATGGGGAACTTACAAAAAGTGAGTTGGCACTTACTACAATAAGTGAGTTGGTCGCTACCTCCTCTGTGTTGCCGAGCCTCCCAATACTCATTTCTTTGACACTGAACGCAGTGAGTGCCTATTAGGACAGGACCCAGGGCTAAATGCCAGGGATAAGAGTGAACAAGACACCTGCCCTCGAGGTACGTCCATGACAGGATGCCTCGGCCAGTCAGCCAGTGGTGACAGCATGTGATGTGTTCTGAGATAGGGTGCCTCAGTGTGCTGGGGGGGCATCTGCCCCCTTACAACCCTATGACGTGGACAGTGTTGTC
This sequence comes from Mirounga angustirostris, assembly GCF_029215605.1. Lineage (NCBI taxonomy): Eukaryota > Metazoa > Chordata > Mammalia > Carnivora > Phocidae > Mirounga > Mirounga angustirostris. The sequence continues at coordinate 87,630,358 of NW_026991720.1, read as the reverse complement.
CCCATTTTATAGGTAAGGCAACTGGGGCTCCGGGGGGGTGGGGTTACGTTATCTGCCCAGTCACAGAGCTAATGGGTGACAGAGCTGGGATTTGAGCCCAGATCTTTCTGATTCCAAGGACAGCAGTGTCTGGTCCGCATTTCCTGTGACTCCCAAAGCTGGTGCAGAGCATTAGAATCACCTCAGGACCTTTTTTTTTTTAAGATTTTATTTATTTATTTGACAGAGAGAGAGAGAGCGTGTGCGCACACACAGTGGGGAGGGGCAGAGGGAGAAGCAGACTCCCCGCCAAGCAGGGAGCCTGACATGGGGCTCCGTCCCAGGACCCCGAGATCATGACCTGAGCCAAAGGCAGACGCTTAACCGGCTGAGCCACCCAGGTGTCCCACCTCGGGACCTTTTAAAAAATACAGATTTGGGGGCCCTGGCCTTGCTGCACCAAGTGGTCTCTGAGGTAGAGGTTGGCCTGGGCACTTTCTCTACCTTGTGCAGTGGGATCCTCCCCCACTTCCGTGGGGTGTGGGCAGGCCATGCCTGTGACGGGGACTCTATATGCACTTAGCCCAGGGCATCTGGGGAAAAGCTACTGATGTTGCCTCAAGACAGTATTAGGAAGATTCAGTCCAGCTGTTGAGGTGTTTTAGACATGGGGAATCGCTATTCGTGTATCTTCTCCCCAAAGACACACCAGCCTGTGCCTCCTGCTTCACCCAGCTCCCAGCTGCCTGTCACACCTGTCCCTTTGGCGCCCCTGGGGTGGGGAGGATGTTAGCTGTGCCATCCTAAGGTAGAAGCCAACAACTTACCCTATACCTGGAAGCCACCAGTTCTCACCTAAGGTGGCTCCTATGTTTGAACTGTGTGGCTTGTGTATGTTGGGTGGTTTTGGGAGGCAGTCGCTCTGATGGAAGAGTTAATACCATGCAGGGGGAACTCCTTGTCGACCCCACCACTGGCTCTGGGCACAGGGGAATAGCTGGGACAATAAAAGGCCTGATATTTTTAAGAGAATCAGGGCTCTAGCTGCAGGCAGAGTCCCACAAAGGGGGAGGGCTATTCACCTGCCTTGGGTCCCGCAGGCAGGAGCCTGCCTCCTTCGGGGGAGCCTTCCTCCACCACTCAGGGTGACCAAGTGGTGGCCAGCCCAGGATCTGGAGTGTCTCCCACCTGAGCGAACCCTCTGGCGATGACAGTGTCTTGTGGCCACACTCATATCCCAGCGCCTGGCACACAGTTTCATGCCTAGGAAATGCTTTACATATGAATGAATGAATGAATGAAGAGGTTGACTTGGACATGTTTTACTCCTTCCTACCTTTGTATTTGCACCTGTTCTCCCTCCTTTGCCCCCTCTCGGATTAAGGATGTGTTAGTGTTATTGTAGTTGTTTTTGTTTGTTTGTTTCTTTGATTTTTTTTCTTATATGGACTTAAACAGCTGTAACAAAACCGAGCCTATTAAGCAATCCATCCTATATCCTTCTCTTTTTCCCTCATCTGTCTATCTACATTATGTATTCATATGTATATTACATGTTTTTTGTTTTTATAAAGTCATGATTCATGTTTACACATTATTCGTGATATTTGTAATTTCCTTCTGGACTTGGGCATACGATCTCACATACACCTTTCCTTAGGTTGGGATAATGACCCTTGTTCCTGTCATTTTCAGTTGTTTTATCATAGATCATTCAGGTCAACTGTGATATATTTTACTATTGTAAACAGTGCCACAATGAGAATATCTTTGAACTTTTTTGCAGTGGGGAGAGGGGGGGCGGATGATTTCCTTGAGGTCTACTTTCCAGACTACAGTTACCAGATTACCGGATCAAAGGCTGGTGAATTACTGTTTGGTTCTTGCTATCATCACTGGTTGGTCTCCAGAGAAATGTCATCCCTTGAAAGTACCCCCAGCAGTGTGTGCATGAGTTTGTTTCCCCAGAGGTCTATATTTGCTGTGGTTTTTTTCTTCGAGCTAAGTTTGGTGCCTAGGGAGGGCTGGGGTTCATTCCTGAGGGCTGATGGAAATATTTTAGGGCCCTGGAAAGTCCCTGGGACTCCCCAAATCATGCCCAGCAGGGGATGATGCCAGAAATTTGCACCTTAGTATAAATAACCAGTAAAAGGAGCAGGGGAGAGCTAAAGGGAGGTGATAAAGAGAATCTCAAGTTATCTAGCTTCAGAGTTGTGTCTCAGGCCAGCTCAGAAAATGGGAAATGCTTTGTCAAGAATCGTGGGAGAAACCGTGTTGCTGAGGTGTAGAGGGGAGAAACCATCCAAGCAGGGTGGCGTGGTGGGAAGAACATTGGCTTGGGCTGGGCAGACCTGGGCCCTGCATGACCTTGGTCTTGTTTCATAACCTTGCTAAGCTTTCATTTCCCCGTCTATAACAAGGAGGCTAACAGCATCCACTTTGTCGGGCTGTTGGGTAGATTACATGAGCTGGAAGGCGTAAAAGTAGCTTGCACGGTGCCTGACACAGAGGCGCTCAAGAATGCCGTCTCTCCTGCTAACTGAATGAATGGACAGAGTGACCAGATGACTGAGAAACCAAACTAGAGCCTGGAGGGATTTGAGAACTGAGCTGGCACAAGCCACCAGCCCACAGTGGCATTTGTCAAAGTGCAGACGCTGCCCGTGGCCTGGCAGTGGGTAGGAGGTGAAGAGGGTAAAGAAGACCTCGTAGAAGCTAATTGGTGGCAGACGCCCATGCGTTCAGGAGCACTTCCGCAGCCACTCAGGCCCCGGGATCTTTTAAAGAGGTACTCCAGCCTGAGGAGGGGGTAGGCATTCCAAAGAAGCTCACAGCACTCCTGGCATACGAGCTGCTTGGCACGGCGCTGCCTGCCACAGTCACTTGACTTCGCTGTGTCTTCATTTCGTCTCCTACTGAGGAAGGCTGATTCAGTATGCCTCCTCTAACCACCACGGCCCTATATTTAGTGTCGAACGACCGTTGTGGCCAATTGAGACCACAGGCTCAGATTCTAGCCCCCACTCTGCCACTTAATGGCCTTGGGACTCCAGACAAGTTTCTCTAATGCAGTCTGCCTCCGTGTCCCCGGCTGTGAACTGGGGACTACCCTGCCTCAAGGGGGGGTTACAGGTTCCCCGTGCCGGGGTCCGTGCTGCGCCCCTCACCTTGCAGCACCAGTCTTCTTTTGGAAGGAGGTCCCTTGGAATTCAGGGTTGTCCTTTATGGAGGGCATCCTGACTGCTACTACTGCAGATGGGATCCATTGATAAAACAGAGCCGAGCTAATGATTTGCCAAGCACTTGCCCTCCGAGCTGTCAGATGAGACAACCAGATGCTAGCCTAAGCCTGAGTGAGCTGACGCAGCCATGGTGGGCCACAGGTGACTGCGGTGCTCAAAGTCTCTCGGGAGGGGATGGGTCCCCTAAAAGCCATATTGGAAAATTCCGGACAGTTTCTTTCTAAAGCCAGCATAGGGAGCCACACTGGGTGTTGGTAGCTGGCTCAGCCATTCATGAGGCATCTGCGCCGAGGCTCTCCATGCAGGATATTGACGCTGTGAGTATGAAAATATCTCAGCGCATAAGCATGGGGTGGGGGAGGTCCAAATTTTTACTGAAATGGAATTGCCCAAGGACCAGGTGGATCCGACCAGCGGAGAGCAACAGGAGAGAGCAACTGTGGAGACACCAGGCTCGCCACGCCTACCAGAGATTTTCAGAATGCTGGGAGGCGGTGTCTGCAAGCCCCCCACTCAGCTGGCCTTCAGCTGTGCACCCTGGAGTCACACCTGGATGGTTAAGGCGTGTATGGTGAAGCAAGTGGTCTTAGAACAGCCAGCTGCTGAGGCCATGGTCTGGACTTCTTGTGGCAGAAATGCAAAACAAGTAAAAGGATTTGGTTTTTCATTTCTTTGGTCTTGGGGTTCCCCAGCTCCTCGAGGCTGGGGTCTCAGGCTGTGGTATGGGGCTGCTGACCGGGACCTAAAGGGCGTCTCTTTCCTCTCCTTAAGGGAGCAGGGGTGCCCTGCTTGGAATGCCCATACACGGTGGGCGGGGTGAGGTGAGGGTTCCTGAGGGCTCTTCCAGGCTCCCCCCATCGACTGCAGCATCTTCCAAGATTGTCAGCTGGTAGAGCTCAGACCGCGGGCTCTGGTGTTTTCTAGCTCTGTAACCTCAGGCAAGTCGTGTCTCTGAGCTTCAGTTTTTTCATCTGTAGGATAGAGCTAATAATAGTACCTCTCTTAGGGTATTGTAAGAATTAAATGCTCTAAGGTAAATCAAATGTTTAGTAGAGTGCCTGATCCATGGGACTTTCTTAATAAATTATTAGTAGTGTTGGCCAGAGGACAGAGGGGTGAGACCAGAGGTTGCTGAGCCAAGATCAATCACTGAGGTTGTTCTTGACACTTAATTCCACATGGGTGTTCTCACAGTGACTTTGTTTCCACTTTAGTAGGTAAGTGGTACTCATATTTAGCATTAGCACAATAGATCAGTTTGGTCTTTTTGTCCGGAAAGAAATGTGTCGTAAGAGCGATGAACTGTTACAGTCTTTCACTTTGGAAACTATCCCTCAAAGAAATAATCCTAAAACACTTTTTTTTAATAAGATTTTATTTATTTATTGACAGAGAGAGACACAGAGAGAGAGGGAACACAAGCAGGGGGAGTGGGAGAGGGAGAAGCAGGCTTCCCACGGAGCAGGGAGCCCGATGTGGGACTCGATCCCAGGACCCTGGGACCATGACCTGAGCTGAAGGCAGACGCTTAACGACTGAGCCACCCAGGCACCCCCAAGACACTTTTTAAATAAATTATTTTTTAAAAAGCCAAACCCCCCCCCAAAAAAAAACAGACAGTAAGTAGATAGTAAGAGAGTGACTAAATAATATAGAGCAATGATTGAATATTACCTAACCATTTAAAATGACCAGTGTGTGGGAATCAGTAACATATAAATAGAATAATGTTAGTTGAAAAAGAATAGTCCAAAATATCAATTGATTACAGTTTTGCTAATGTGTCTATTTACGTTAACAAAGAAAGAAAAATTGGAGAAAAAGACTTTTTCTCTAAAAAAATTTTTAAAAGTCTATAACATATATTTTTTTTAAGATTTTATTTATTTATTTGAGAGAGAGAGCATGAGAGGGAAGAGGGCAGAGGGAGAAGCAGACCCCCTACTGAGCAGGGAGCCCGATGCGGGACTCGATCCCGGGACTCCAGGATCATGACCTGAGCTGAAGGCAGTCGCTTAACCAACTGAGCCACCCAGGCACCCTATAACATATTTTAATAGTGAATAAAAAATACAATGTTCTATAAACTCTCCCAGGGCAGTTGGAATAAAAATAATGATAAGGATCCACCTTAGGCCGTCCCTTGACCAGAACAGAAAAAAATCAGCCCAGAGTAGGTGAGGACTCATTGCAGAATGATTGTCATAGAAATCTGGAACACTCTACCCAGGGACCCTGCACCCACACAGCAGTACCTGACGACAAAGTAAGACCCTGTCTGCTCCTGTCAGCAGCCCGCCCACCTCTCCACCAAAAGACAAAACCATGTTAGTTCTCCACAGGCGGGTTTTCCCAGACTAGAGAAACAACGACTGAATAGGAATTGGATCTTTCTGAAAAATCTACTCACTCCGCGCTACCCAGGACATCAGTTCTCCCCATTTTCAAAAGCTTCGCTGAGCGAAGCGTGCAGCTCGCCTCCTAAGGGAGGCTCTGATCACTGTGACCGGGTTCCCCACTTTAAATCCGTACACAGCCTTTCTCCCCTGCACCAGTGGCTGCCAAGCTCGTTCTCGAAGCTCAGGGGACAGAAGTATGGGTCTCTTTGTGGGATACCTTGAAAGAGTGAGACATTTACTCCAGTCTGAACAATAAGGAGCAGTTCAAATAGGAAACACTGCTTTAATCTGTTTATTACAATTCAAAACCACACATTAAAAAAAATTTAAGGGCAAAGGGCTATCTTCAAGTTTTGATGAATATTCTCTCCTCTACAACTTGTTATTCCAATTGGTCACTTAAGAATTTATGGAACTAAAAATCCAAGAAAAAAGCATATCCGTTGATTTCATTTTTTTCTGTGAATTTAGCAGTGGAACATGTTGGCTGCATCACTAAACAGAATTCCCTGCGAAGGTGATTTTAGAATCCTTGGTCTGGCTCATTTGTTTTGTCCTCATGGCACCCTTCCTTGTGATTTATCTTTGTTTACTTGTATTATTATTATTTAAAAACTATAATTCCGGTACAGTTAACATACAGTGTTATATTAGTTTCAGGTGCACAATGTAGTGATTCAACAATTCTCTATGTTACTCCCTGCTCATTACGACAAGTATACTCTTTTTTTTTTTTTTTTAAGAGAGCGTGCGAGGGCGCCTGGGTGGCTCAGCTGGTTAAGCGATTGCCTTCGGCTCAGGTCATGATCCCAGGGTCCTGGGATCGAGTCCCACATCGGGCTCCCGGCTCAGCAGGAAACCTGCTTCTCCCTCTCCCACTCCCCCTGCTTGTGTTCCTGCTCTCACTGTCTCTGTCTCTGTCAAATAAATAAATAAAATCTTTAAAAAAAAAAAAAAGAGAGCGTGCGAGTTGAGTGGGGAGCAATGGGGGAGGAAGACAGAGAATCTTAGGCAGGCTCCACACCCAGCACAGAGCCCGACACGGGGCTTGATCTTGGGGTCCTGAGCTGAAATGAAGAGTCGGACACTTCACTGGCTGAGCCACCCAGGCGCCCCACGACAAGTGTACTCTTAATCTTAATCCCCATTACTTATTTCACCCATTTCCCCCACCCACCTCCCCTCTGGCAACCACCAGTTTGTTTTCCCTAGTTGAGAGTCTGTTTTTTGGTTTGTCTCTCTTTTTTTTTTTTACTTTGTTCATTTGTTTCATTTCTTAAATTCCACATATGAGTGAGATCATATGGTATTTGTCTCTCTCCATTTACTTGTATTATTTTTAACTCTTAGTTAGGAAAACAAAATTTCTCTTCATTATCAAAGCTTACCTCTCCACCAGAGCTGAGGACTATTTCTGCACATCCTTTCCCCCTACCCACTGTGTCAGCTTGAGCAAGCGATCAGCAAGTGAGTAAACGAAGAAAATTTCAAAACCGTGGTGGTAAACATCAAAGTCATATTTTCATTCTCAAAACACTTGCCAAAAAAGGAATTGCTAAGCCAGACGTTTCGGAAGGGCAGCAATAACTATGGATTTGAAGAGAGAAGACTTGGTTCTGGTCTTGGCGTGGCCCCCAACTAGCTTCGCCCTGCAGGCTGGTAACTGATAACCCCTCTAACCTCGTCCATCAGCAACGAGATGGGACCGGCTGACTTTCGATCCAGTTCTGACCTTCCGAGATTCTGAGTCCTGCATTTCCTAATTTCCTGGTTTCCAAATCTTGGTCGCAGTACACCCCATTTCCTGTCTTCCTGAGAAGCCACTCGGTCCCTGCACACGGCACAGAGGCCCATTCCTCGCGTAGCCATTGGCCCTGACCTTGGTGAGTTACCTCGCCGCTCTGCGTCTTCTTTGGCCAGTCAGCCGTGAGGAGGGTGGAGACGCCTGGCTGCTTCCTGCCTGCCTCACAGGGGTTGTAAAGGCCAGTACAGTTTCACAAAGGATAGATTCCTCCAAGGAAGACCCTGCCTGGGTAAAATATTTCAATCCTTCAGCTGTAATTATTGCCGTAATATTTGAAAATCATGAGGGATGAGGAGAGAAGGAGCGGGTGTCAGTATCCTTGTATTTATGGTAATGGAGAGGCAAGAGACCTTAGCAGCCACCTAGGGACCCTCTTCATTTACAGATAAAGACATGGAGACTGAGACTGTTAGTGGTGAACTCCGGGCCATATGCCCAATACTGCCATGTGGCTGGAGTTGGGGCCTAGACCTCTGGTTGCTCGCTACCCAGGGTTCTCCCACTACATCAAAACAGATGTCCTGGGACCGGCTCTTGAATATTCATCAAAACTTGAAGATAGGGGTGCCTGGGTGGCTAAGTCGGTTAAGCGTCTGCCTTCGGCTCAGGTTGATCACAAGCCGAAGGCAGACGCTTAACCGACTGAGCCAACCAGGCCCCCCCCTTAATTTTTTTTTAAATGTGTGGTTTTGAATTGTAATAAACAGATTAAAGCAGTGTTTCCTATTTGAACTGCTCCTTATTGTTCAGACTGGAGTAAATGTCTCACTCTTTCAAGGTATCCCACAAAGAGACCCATACTTCTGTCCCCTGAGCTTCGAGAACGAGCTTGGCAGCCACTGGTGCAGGGGAGAAAGGCTGTGTACGGATTTAAAGTGGGGAACCCAGTCACAGTGATCAGAGCCTCCCTTAGGAGGCGAGCTCTTGATTTGTAAGACCTACAGCAGAATGGTTCTGGGACCTGAGCATGGATGCAAGGTCTACTCTCACTCAATGAAGAAAAACCACCCAGTAAAGTAACTCAGTGTAGGCAACCTGTGAGCACTGGTGAGGCAAGAGTACCCAACAATCAGATGATGCTCGAAAATCCAGTTCCCCCCAATCCCCACTTCGTCAGAGGATAAGAGTCAATCTGCTTGAGACAACCTAGCAGCCCATCGGTACGAGGGAACCCAGAGAAAAAACCCCAAAGGCCCATTCCTGATTGCCAGGTTAGTCTGGCTTTCTTCTCCCAGATCAGGTGCCTGGAATAACTAACCTCCAGTAATGTCTCACTCATGAGAAAAGCCTGATACCCAGCTTGGTGATGGACGGACAACGTGGACTGCCATCTTCACCTCCCACCTTGTTGATTATCAGCATTCAACCCAGATTTCCAGATTCGTGATCTCTAGTTCTTCCCATCAGGACATCTTTTTTTTTTTAAGTAATCTGTACCCCAGTGTGGGGCTCGAACTTACAACACCAAGATCAAGAGTCACGTGCCCCACTGACTGAGCCAGCCAGGTGGCCCTCCCCATTAGGACGTCTGATACCATTTCGTTTATTTATTCAGCACATGAACGAAACACTAATAACTATATGGGGGGCCCTCTAGTGGGCGCCGGAGAGCCAGAGGGGACTTAGGATTTCAGAGCCTTTGTCTTTTAGGGGTCCAGGATTCCTTCCTATAATTGTTTACAAAGTTTCTGTGCATGTGTAAATGTGCATTTTTCTTGAGAGGGGTTCCTTAGTGTGGATGAAACCTGTTACCCTATAACAGTTAAGGACTTTACGTCGTGCACCTGTTGTCCTGGTCAGCATCCTCATCCTGCCCATTGAGTCCAACCACAGGGACTGACGGAGTGAGAACAAGTAAGGCATCTCTGCCCAGAACTCTAGTATTTTCTGTAGAACCTCAAGAAGCTGTGCCCATCCACCTACACCCAGGCCCCACATCTGTGACTTGTCCCTCGAGCACGGATGTCCTCCTGCAGGTCCTGCCCCAGCAGCTGGGGCCTGGCCCTCAGTAAGCCCTGGAGAGGCCGCAGTGGCACGTGGACAGAAGCCGGGCCACTTCCTGGCATTTAAACACCTTTTTATTCAGCCCTTCTGGTCCCTTCTGACCTTCGTGCTCCTGCTGGGGGCGGGGGAGGGGGCCAGGTTCAAGAATTGTCTATTCTCTTGAGAGTCCTGCCCTACCTGCTGCCCTGAGGGACCTTGGGGCCTCCGTGTAGCTGTCTGGGGATCACTTTGGCTGTGTGGTTACCCCACTTTGTTTCGGGAACACCTGGTGTCCCCTCTGCTGGTCCTGTGGAGGTGGTTTTGCCTCAGGCTAGCCTGGTGAAGGCCTCCTGTGAGAACCTGGGTATTAGTTGAGCATGCCATGTGATACAGAAATTCAGAACGTCATCACTCCTCATTGGTGGGATAGGAGCAGATGTCAAGACAAAATCGTAGTCAGACATGGGGCTCTGGGGCTGCCGACCCCGCAAGATAAACGCTTTTCTCTTTGCCTGTTGTGTATTTCAGTATGCATGAGCGTGTGAGTCGCACTTGCTTCGGATGATGTGCTGAGTTCCCTTCTTTCTTCCCCTGCAGAGAGAAGACACGGTTCAATGTGTAGACCTTCTCCCTCCCCAGCAACTCCACCCTCCAATTCCAGGACATCGTTAGCACAGGTGAAAACAAAAGCCTGTCTCAGCGGCCAGAACTCTGTCAGCAGCACCTCAAAGCCATTCAAAACGCCCAAAGACAATCTACTTACCTCTAGCAGCAAACAGCACACGGTCTTTTCTGCAAAAGGATCGAGGGACAAACCATGGTGAGTGTCGGGCGCCCCCCTGCTCACCCCCGTCACCACAGGAACCGGAGTTTACCCTCTGGCTTTGTTCCTGGGCGTGAGTCCAGGAATTTGGGGAATGAGGAGGGAAGGGACAGAAAACCAGCACAGTGGGACTGGGACATGGGACTAGGACAAGAAACCTAAGCCCCTACAGGGCACACGGGGCCTTAAAGCACCACGTGCCTGACAGGGGAAGCCTTTCCGTTCCTGAGAGCTGAGCCAAGTCGTGTCAAGGAACAGGGTGCCAGGGAAATATTCCTCAGTTAGGTGGTCATCTCTCAATTTTCTGCCGCAGTGAAGAGAAGCACTGATGTAAATAATCAAAAGCACGCACAGTTTGCCCCGAGGGGAGTGAGGCCTTGGGAGGCAGGGCCCCAACGAGCCTCCCTGCCTCCCTGGTAGGCCAGGCCTCTGTGCTGGAAGAGCCGCCCATAGAGGCAGGTAATTGGGAGGAAAAGAGGAAATCCTAAGAGAATGTCACCCCTTTGATGGGGTGGGAGAGGGCTAGTTGCAGGTGACTGTGGAGAATCAGAGGCTTTGGGTTCATTTTTTTTTTTTATCTCAGTCTTTATGCAAAAGTCAGGAAAAGGTTACCTGTGGAGTGGACAGGTAGGAAACCAGACCTGAAAAGGAGTTCAGGAGACAGAAGGTGAACGTCTTAAAATGCTGACAGGCCCAACATGGGACACTTCAGGACTGGCTTCTGAGAGAGGCACTAACCTTCTCTTCTCGTTCCGGCGTCGTGAAGGCAGACAAGGGATAAGTGTGGAGCCTGCCTAATTTGTATATTTAAAGAGAAAAAGTGTTCTGTTAATTAATGATAGTTAATTACACTTAAGTTCATACCTAGTAAAGCTGTGGACTAAAATCATCCATCAATTAGTTTGTCACTGCTCACTGGAAATTATGATGACTTTGTAAAGAGCTAATTATGCCAGATCAATTAGAGAGCCTCTTGTGATAGAGTGGAAAGGTTTAGACACAGCTGTCAAGGAGGGGAGTTACCTGTCGTGCAGGTGGGCCTCGTGGGCAAGCTTTGTTCTCTCCGCTTGTTAGCGTCCCCGGGCCATCTAGTAGGAGGATGTAGCAGGTTAGGGAAGATCCAGCCTGAGAGTGACGGTGGGTGGCCTCTGGACCTGCTTGCTCAGAGTGAGAGGCCCCCTTGTGTCAGTGACCTCGGAGAGTGCTGGCAAGCATCCTTGCCGAGGCAGCCTCAGGTGTCTCGATGTAAACTCTGGCATCGCTGCTCGTGTGCGGATCTCAGCTGGGTGACTCTGGGCAAGTTGCTCTACCCGGTGTGCCTCAGTTTTCCTCATCTGTAAAATGGGGCTACTGGGAGCTCTACCCCGTGGAACTGTTGTGAGGACCAAGGGAGCTAGTTTTTATAAAGGCGGCAAGCGCAATGCCTGGAGCGGAGCACACATTCAATAAAAATGTGATGATAATGTTCCCATCCTCATGGTTATGTGCGCCAAAGGACAGAGCTCCTCCAACTGGTGGTAAAGGTTGAGAAGTCAAATCTTTCTGCAGAACTAGAGAAATGAAGTTGAAAATGGAAAAGGATAAAGTAATTTCTTTGGAGTCCAGAGTACTGAGAAACCAGCAGAAGAGAGCTGGACCAGGAGCTCATGAGGAATGAGCCGGAAGGAGAATCAGGGATCACTGAAGATCATAACATGAACACAACAGATGACAGACAATAGACGTGGTCCCAGCGGCGTGAGACACGCTCCAAGACGTCTCGAGGCAGGCCGGCCTTCAGGGAGACCCCTGGGTTAGATCAGCCCCCACGCTCTGTTCAGACCAGCGCCACACGCCCTCGTGAAGACGCTGTGGGCCGGGCCCTTCAGCCAGGGTAGCGTGGTTCTGAAAGAGTCTGAGAACATTAGCCAGGGGCCCAAAGAAGAGCAGCCGAAAGGACTGCAAGGAGGGAAATCCTTCTTATGAGAAAAAGAGGCTCCAGAAACTAGAGCGCTCGCCTTGTGTGAAGAGCAGAAAGCTAGCCCATGATTGCCCACCTTCAAGTAGGCAGATCTGAAGACCGACGAGGGGTGCGCCACGAAGGAGGCTGAGCATTGATGGCAGCTGCCTCCTCCTTTCTCCCCCACACCCCCACCAGCCCAGCTTTCAGCCCCCTACCCTCCATCACCAGGAGTGTGTCAGGAAGGCTGGGAAGACTTTTCTTGGAGACTCGGAGGGCTCCACCTTGGCTCTGGCAGGCTTCCTCAGAGAGCAGTGTGAAAGAGCTAGCACTGAGCTGGGGGGCAAGAGAAGCCAGTTCAAGTCTGGGCTCAGCTACGAACTTTCTGTGTGACCTGGAGCAAGTCACCTCACTTCTCTGAGTCTCCTTTTCAAGGCTGGATATTTTGTGATTCTAAGTCACAGTCATCTCAAAAATTCTCAAAGCTTCCTCACTGCCTACTGGATTAAGAGTTAGGCCCTCAGCCCAACATCAAAGACCCTCTACAAACTGGTTCCAAACCCCCTAATCCAGTCCTCCAGTCCCGTCCCATTACCCCAGCTTCCCTACCGTGTCTTCCTCTGGTGCCTTTGTCTAGAACATACATCCATCATCTTTTAATAAGCACCTACTATAATATTATGTACCAATTCTATAACAAGGCCTGAGGATACATAGGGCCCCCTGATGTCCTCCATGGCATCTTTGTGCAAGATAGAAAAAGACCTGGATACAGCCCTGTCCCAGAGTGCACTGTTGGCTAATGGTCTTCATCCCCTACTCACTTCCTCAAGCAGACATCCTGGTGCAGTGCATAACCTGTACATCTGTACACTGCAGCCTTGGGGATGCAAAATTAAATGAGACAAAGACTCTCAGGGCGCCTGAGTGGCTCAGTCAGTTAAGCATCTGCCTTCAGCTCAGGTCATGCGTGATATCACGATCCTGGGATCAAGCCCCACATCAGGCTTCCTGCTCAGTGGGGAATCTGCTTCTCCCTCTCCCTCTGCACCTCCCCCCCCCCCCCCCGGCTTATGCACTCTTGCACGCTCTCTCTTTCTCTCTCTCACAAATAAATAAAATCTTAAAAAAAAAAAAACACAGACTCTCTTAGGGAGTCTGTAATAACAAGAGACATAAGTTAACACAGAATACAATGTGTTAAGAACTAAGATTGGTAGCACAAAAGATGGGCACATACCCCAGTCTGAGGACTCAGGAAAGGTTTTTCAGAAGAGGTCACCCTTGAGCTGAATTTGAAGGATAAGTAGGAATAATCTAGAGAAAGAAAACTGGATTCAAATGGTGAATGTTATGTTATATATATTTTACCACAGGGTTGGTTTGTATTTTTTTTTTAAACTTTTTTTTAAGAAAGTGGGAAGAGGCTCCCAGGCAAAGGGAACAGAATGCACAGACGTATGTGCACGTGGGGAGAGGTAGGAGGTGAACCTAGGTAGTTGGGCAGGGCCGTATTATAAAGTTCCGCTCTATGTGCTACGTTCAGGGATTTGGACTTCATCCTGAAGGCTGCATGGAGCTGTTAAAGGAGCAACTTCCAGGGCGCCTGGGCATCTCAGGCAGTTAAGCATCCGACTTGTGATTTCGGCTCAGGTCATGATCTCAAGGTGGTGAGATCGGGCCCCGAGTCAGGCTCTGAGCCGGGCGTGGAGTCTGCTTGGGATTCTCCTTCCTTCGCCGCCCCCCCCCACCCCAACTACAGCAGCTTTCCCCTGCCAGCCGTGTAAAGGATGACTTGAGGGGCCACTCGGAAAGCAGCAAGAACAGTGAGGGTGCTTTTGATAACCCGGATGAGGTGCAGGGACATCCTGCATGCAGGCAGCGGTTGTGGGCATGTGCAGAAGGGGCCAGGTGGGAGAAATATTAGGCAGGAAACCGCCACAGGACCTCAACGTTCACTGCATGCAGGGCGTGGAGTACAGGAGAAGACCAGGATGCTGCTGACTTCCCAGGCCCGGACAACGGGGTGACTGGTCCTGCTGCTTTCTCAAGAGGAGGATAGGAAGGGCTGCAGTTAGGGTGGGAAGGGGAGGATGGATTAAACTGGGAAGTCTGTGCAGTATGAAGTGCAAACACCTCGGAGATAGTGCAGGTTCCGGTCCAGACCACCGCAATAAAGCGAATAGCGTGATAAAGCGAATAGCGCGATAAAGCAAGTCGCATGAATTTTGGTGTTTCCCGATGTATATAAAAGTTATGTATACACTAGACTGTAGTCTATTAAGTGTGCAACAGCATTATGTCTTTAAAAAACAGTGTATACATCTTAATTTAAAAATACTTTATTGCTATGAAAAGAGCTCACCATCATCTGAGCTTTCGGGAGTCGTCATCTTTTTGCTGGTGGAGGGTCTTGCCTCGGTGTGGATGGCTGCTGACTGATCGGGGTGGCGGTGGCTGGAGGCTGGGGTGGCTATGGCAAGTTCTTAGAGTAAGACAACAGTGAAATTTGTCACATTGGCTGACTCTTCCTTTCAAGAAGGATTTCTCTGTAGCATGCGATGCTCTTCGATAGCGTTTTACCCACAATAGAACTCCTTTCAACATTGGAGTCCATCCTCTCAAACCCTGCCACTGCTTTATCCACCAGATTTCTGCCATATGCTCAACCCTTTGCTGTCATTCCCACAGTCTTCTCAGCATCTTCTCCAGGAGAGAGTCCATCTCAGGAAACCACTTTCTTTGCTCTTCCAGCAGGAGCGACTCCTCCTCTGTTCAAGTTCTATCATGAGACTTGTAACAGTTCAACCACGTCTTCGGGCTCCACTTCTCACCCTAGTTCTCTGGCTGTTCCACCCTCCTGCAGTTCCTTCCTCCGCTGAAGCCTTGAACCCCTCTTCATGGCATCTAGACTGGTGAATCCTTCCCAGAAGGTTTTCAGTTCCCTTTGCCCAGACCCCTCAGGGGAATCACAGTCTGTGGCAGCTATAGCCTTATGAAACGTATTTCTTTAATAGTAAGACTTGAAACTCAAAACGACTCCCTGATCCGCAGGCTGCAGAACTCGACGCTGTGTTAGCAGGCATGAGAACAACATGAATCTCGTTGTCCATCTCCATCAGAGCTCTTGGGTGACCAGGTTCATTGTCAGTGAGCAGTCATATTTTAAAAGGAATCCTTTTTTTTTTTTTTTCTGAGCAGTAGGTTGCAACAGTGGGCTGAAAAGATTCAATAAACCATGTTGTATACAGATGTGGTGTCATGCAGGCTTTGGTGTTTCATTTAGAGAGCACCAACAGAGTAGATTTGGTGTAATTCTTAAGGGCCCCAGGATTTTTGGAATCGTAAATGAGCATTAGGTAGAAGCTAAAGTCACCAGCTGCCCATCAGGATAGTCGGCCTATCCTTTGAAGCTTTAAAGCCAGGCGTTGACTTCTCTTTAGCTACGAAAGTCCCAGATGGCATCTTCTTCCAATAGAATGTTGTTTCACCTACACTGAAAACCTGTTGTGTAGTGTAGCCTCCTTCATTCATGATCTCAGCTAGATCTTCTGGAATAACTTGCTGCAGCTTCTACATCAGCACCTTCTGCTTCACCTTGCACTCTTATGTTAGAGAGACGGCTTCTTTCTTTAAACCTCATGAACCAGCCTCTGCTAGCTTCAGACTTTTCTTCTATAGCTTCCTCTCCTCTCTCAGCCTTCCTAGAATTGAAAAGAGTTAGGGCCTTGCTCTGGACCAGGCTTTGTCTGAAGGGAGTGTTGTGGCTGGTTTGATCTTCTGCCCAGACCGCTAAAACGTTCTCCATATCAGCAATAAGGCTGTTTTGCTTTCTTATCATTCATGTGTTTACTGGAGTAGCACTTTTAATTTCCTTCAATAATTTTTCCTTTGCATTCACAACTTGGCAAACTGGTGCAAGTGGCCAAGCTTTTGGCCTGTCTTGGCTTTCAGCGTGCCTTCCTCGCTACACTCTTAAGCATTTCTAGTTTTTGGTTTAAAATGAGAGACGAGTGACTCTTTTTTTCCATTGAACACTTACAGGCTATTTTGGGGTTATTCACTGGGCTGATTTCAAGACTGTTATGTTTAAGGGAATGGGGGAGGCCCAAGGAGAGGGAGAGAGACAAAACGGCTAAGAACGGCTGGACAGGGGAGCCATCAGAATACACTTGTTGATCAATTACATTTGTGATCTTATATGGGTACGGTTCATAGCGCCCCCAAACCATGATTACAATAGTAACATCAAAGATCACCGATAACAGATATAATAATAATGCAAAGTTTGAAATATTGCAAGAATTACCAAAATGTGACACAGAGAAGCAAAGTAAACAGGCGCCTGTTGGAAAAAGGGCACCAAAAGACTTGTTCAACACAGTGTGCGAAGTGCGACAAAGCGAAATGCAGTAAAACAACCACATGGAGATGTTCGGTTGGTGGCGTTGGATGTGTGGACCCAGAAGCCAGGAGAGAGGCATGGGCTGGGAATGGAGCTTTGAGAGTCATCAGCGTAGACACAGGCATTGAGACTGTAGGTACACATGGATCCTCCAGGGAAGGTACGTGGCCTGAGAGGAGCAGGGACCAAGGGCAGGACCGAGAGAGTGGGGGGCCGGGGGAAGGGACTGCTAAGCCGAGATTCTTCCCACAGCATGCTGGCGCTTCTTTCCTGGTCCAAATCCTCACTGTCCTCACTGCCTGTCCCACTGCCTGCGCCCCATCCACCTCCTCCCCACAGGCCCCTAATACACTGGCATCTCCGTTTAATTCCCACAGCACTTCATTTCTAACTCTCCTGTGACT
Organism: Mirounga angustirostris; assembly: GCF_029215605.1. NCBI lineage: Eukaryota > Metazoa > Chordata > Mammalia > Carnivora > Phocidae > Mirounga > Mirounga angustirostris. The sequence continues at coordinate 87,613,380 of NW_026991720.1, read as the reverse complement.
CTATCCGGGGTGTGCCCCAGGTTAGACCTCCTGTCACTCCTTCTGCTCAGTAGTAATTGCCGGGCCTCACACTCAGCAAACATGGTCCCCTTGTCGGTAAATATTTGTTGAATTGAATGAAATTGATCTGACCATTGAAAGGGTTTGTAAGATTTCTATTCTTGGAGACAGTTAACCTTTTATCTACAACTGTTTGGACTGGCACTCTCCAGTGGAAATGTGATGTGCGACACAGGTGGAATGGTAAATTTTCTAGTGGCCACGTTGGAATAAGTGAAAAGATGGCAGTTTTTTTGTTTGTTTTTTTTTTAAAAGATTTTATTTATTTATTTGAGACAGAGAGAATGAGAGAGACAGAGAGCACATGAGAGGGGGGAGGGTCAGAGGGAGAAGCAGACTCCCTGCCGAGCAGGGAGCCCGATGTGGGACTCCATCCCGGGACTCCAGGATCATGACCTGAGCCGAAGGCAGTCGCTTAACCAACTGAGCCACCCAGGCGCCCCAAGATGGCAGTTTTTAACAAGGCATTTTATTTAACCTAACGTATCCACAATCTTATAATTTCAGCATATAATCAGTGAGATCATTTTCATTCTTTTTTTTTTTTCCCTAGCAAGTCTTTGAAATCCTGTGTTTTATACTTACAGCATGTGTCAGTTTGGACACTAAATTTTCATCAGAAATACTTAATCGTATATTTAGATTTCGTAAACAACTAGAGATAATAAAATGAATTCTCATACCCAGGTTGTTCCAAACACACCTAAGCATTTTCTAATAACTGAGTCAAGTTGCTCAAATTCAAAAAAATTTAAAATTCAGTTCCTCAGCCACTTTTTAAAGTGCTCAATAGTGGGACGCCTGGGTGGCTCAGTCGTTAAGCGTCTGCCTTTGGCTCAGGTCATGATCCCAGGGTCCTGGGATTGAGCCCCGCATCAGGCTCCCTGCTCTGTGGGGAGCCTGCTTCTCCCTCTCCCACTCCCACTGCTTGTGCTCTCTCTTTCTCTCTCTCTCTCTGACAAATAAAATCCTTTTTTGAAAAAAGTGCTCAGTAGCCACAAATGGCTAGTGACTGCTCCATCACACAGCACAGATCTGGACACCTAGGCCAGGTGACTCTGGGTGGGGCCCCCTGGTTCTTGGATTCACAGGTGCGTGAATGTGGCTCCTGGCATCTCTGTGATGTTCTGCTCCCCCCAGGAGCTGACAGATTCCAGTGTGGAAGGCACGTTTGCCCTGCTCTCAGGTTAGCTGGCTGCTGCTGGGTGTGAGGTGGGAATGGGCCTGGCGGACCCAGGCAGGCCTTGCAGAGGCTCCCCTGCCCCAAAGGAGCTCTGTAGCAGCCCCTAAAGGTCAGGAAAGCATAAGGCTTGTGTGCAGGTGGTGGACCATGGCCTTTAGATTAGATTTAACAGCAGGTTAGGGGCGCCCTTTTCCAAGTGGCTCAAATTCCCATGTACAGCAGTAAAAAACAGCACTCCTGAGTTCAGGCTGACCTCCTGGCATCGCACACAAGGTTAAATGGCCTGCGGGCATGTTGTTTTCTCCCTTCTGTGCCTGGGGAGGTTAAAAAATAACTCTGTGTTAGAAGGGAGAAACAGAGAGGGCATCCCTGTGCCACCAGATTTGTCCCCTACGGATCTGCCCGGCAGCACTCATAGCCCAACCCACACCCCCCCGTTCAGCACCTCCCAGAGCCCCCCTCCACTGCGTCTTGCTCTACGGGAGGTCAGGGCCCAAAGAATACCCTGCCCGCCGTCTCACCGTATAGGTGTCCACGGAGCCCATAAAGGCTGAGGGACGGCAGCAAGATGAGTCTGTCCCCAGGTGGAAGTCGAGAGAGAATTATGGCTGTTTGGCTCTTTTGAGCTAAAATGAACATTTCAGCCTTTACTTCTGAGCTCCCTGCTCAGCCAGGGGACTAGCCCAGCATAGGGACTGGGTCGGCCCGTCTGACTCTCCCATCTGCTGTCACTTTGGCCACCCCGGGCCAGGAAGGGAGCCACAGGGACACTCATACTTGCAAACCCGTTGATGTGGGTGGGAGAGGGGGGAGGCTTACTCCTTGCATGGCTTGTTGCCTTCTCTTTGGGCCTTATCAACCCACACATATGTGCTGAATGCTAAATATGCTCAGCTATTAAAAATGCAGGAGATGAGCCTGCTACTCCAGAAGGAAAATGAGCCAGAGCAAAAGAAAAATCAGCAGGCTCCCTGGCCTCCTGTGTGTGCCCGACAGTGAGGTGGGGGGACGGAGTTGCTCCCTTCCCTTAGGCAGGCTTCTCTGGATGTAGTGGGGGTTCGGGGGTTCGGGGAGTACACGTGCTCTGGAGAGGGGAGGGATAGCTGAGAGGCCCTGGCCCAGCCCCCTGGGAGAAATGAGGCTGGCTTATTGGGTCTTGCCTGGTGTTGGCATGAAGTGGGAGCAAGACTATGGCTTGTTACTGATGGCTCCCAGAGGACATAGGGCATCATCTCGGGGCTCCCACTCGGGCTGGGAAATACCAGAGATCCAGATGAATGAATGATTCGCAAATGAATGAAGTAGTCTGTGAAATAGAACTGCTCCTTCCCCCTCCTCATAGAGACTTTCCTGATGCTAAAGGAAACGACAGGTATAAATAGCCTACCTTTGGAGTTCTTGATGAGAAATCAGAGTGCCAATTCCCATCATGGAATTATTGTCCCTGCCCCAACTATAAGAGCTAGGAAGGGAGAACAGTGGTTCCTAGATGATAAAAAGGAAAAACCCTTTGTGCTCTGGCAAGAAGGGAAAGGTGCGGTGCTTCCCATGCCACAGGCTCTGTCTGTGTTTGTGCCCATGTTCCAGCAGGCACTTGACTGAGCATCAGGGAGCTGAGACTTCATCAGTATGGCATTGCACAGAAGTCCCTCCCTGTATCCCATGTCCAAATCCAGCCCCTCACGCAAGACATGAGGGGGGACCTTGGGAGGCCAGTTTTTACCCCTAGTGGTGCAGGCTTGGGTGGCAAGGCAGGAGGAGTGGGCCAGAGGGTGGGAGAGGAGAGGCGGGTGGAGGAAAGTAAGTAGGTGGGGGTTACTGGGATGGGACCCAGAGGGAAGGAGTGTCCCTTCCAGGACAGGCAGGCCTAGGAACTGAAACATCTCAAGGGCTGCAAGCTCACTGGGTTTCCAGATGATCAAGATAAGGACAATGGACAGCTCCTCGTGTGTAAACTCGGCTGACCTTGTCAAGTCACACCAGTGCTCAGAAATAGGGACCAGAGTCTAGGGGAGGAAACCAGAGGCTCGGGACAGCTGGGGAAGGGGGAAAACAGCATGACGGAGAAAGGGAGTAGGAGCGGCAAAGATTTGTAGCCACTGTGTCTTCTATGTTTGCGCTGCACCTTGTCCTTTTGAGATGCCTCCCTAGCCCCCACCCCTTTTGAGCCTCCTGCCTACACAGTGATGAGAGGAGGAAGCAGGCCCACACTGATGAAGAGAATGGTCCGAGATTACAGCTGATCGATGGCCGAGCCAGGACCCAGCCCCCCTACACCCCCCCAGACTTCTCACTGCCAGTGCCGAGATCAAGTGCGCCGTCCTTAGAGCTGCCCGAAGTCAAGCCCTGTGGCGGCCCTTCTCTTTGCTGAATGAATGCCGTGGGGCAACCTTTCTGAGCCCCAGGCTCCTTACCTACCAAGTGGGGCTGAGGGTGAGGCACCGTGATCCGTGTAAGTGCATAGCCTGCTGGCCAGCATGTGGCAGGGGGTCAGGGTGTGAGTGTCAAGGGACAATGAGAGGAGTAAGGGACCAGGTGGAGGGTCGATAAGCTCCCCTACCCTCACCTTTGTCAGCGAGCTGGCACCAGGAGAGATTGAGCTTTGGGCTGGTCCTTACCTAAAGCATTTGTTGTGGCCAAGCGCTGGTTTGGTTTTTATCATGACTTTGCCTTCACTGAGAACATTCATTCATTCATCGACCATTTCCTGAGCCCTTCCGAGGTGCCCAATAACGCATTTGTCCCTGGGGTAACTCCAGAGCAACGTGTACACTTGGTCAAGGTCCTTGTCCTCAGGCGGCAGCTCATTTTCTGGTCAGGCCACATAAACACAGAACTGAGAGACCTTGCCATTTGACATGATGAAGGTGACCCAAACACGTAGGAAGGACCAGCCAGCGCTGCAAGAGAAGAGGACATTTCTTCCGGATCTGGGCAGATGGGGGAGTGTTCACCCGGAGAAGGGAGGAGGGCACACCCTAAGAAGGAACCAGCCAGCCCCCCCGTAAAGGCCCGGAGCCAGGTCACACACATGGGGTGTTCAAGGAGCGGTGAGAGCCCTACAGGGCTGTGGGGAAGGTTCCCTGGGGCAGGAGCTGTGGTGGGCTGGGCCAGGCCATGAGGTTGGACTGTGGGCCGTGGGGAGCCTGCCAAGCCTTTCCAACAGCGGGACAGCAGGGGCAGATGTGCCTGGTAGCCTAGTGGAGGCCAGGGAGAGCCAGGAGGCGGACGGCAAGCCTGGTGGTGGGGTTTTCATCCAGGCTCAGGAGAGCAACAGACAAGGATGAGGCACGGTCAGGTAGACCCGTGAGTGACTGAGTGTAGGGGAAGAGCCGAGGTCTCTAACTGGATGGTGATGTTGTTCGCGTACAGGTTTTTTGAAAGACAAAGCATATTTAATATGGGACAAAGAATTTCCTGAGTCTGCTGTAGGTCCATGTGAAGACTCTGACTCTCGAGTGTTTAAACAAAGTGTGCTCAGTGTTCTGGATGGAGGCAGTTGGGGTGCGGGGCTGCCTGCGGGGATGGAGAAGGAAAGAGCAGGGCGAGTGACAGCCTCTTGCGAGGGAAGACGCTCCCTGGGGCTCTTCTGTCTCTGAAGGAAGCTGGGGAGCAGAGGCTGGGGCCCCCACAGGTGGCCAGAGATGCTACGCCATTTCCTCATCCCCGGTCTGCTCACAATATTTCCTCATCCCCGCTCTGCTCACAAGCTTCCTGAAAGCAAACGCTGAGGACCTGAGCTCAAGGCTCGGCTCCCAGCCTCCCCTGGCAGGGGGATGGGAGCTGTTCTGTGAGGAGCCCTCTTCCCGCCCCCGGGTCGATCGGTGTTGGCTTCTGGGCTTGAGAGAGACCGTAAATGTCTTGGCCACGCTGGGTCTGGAAGGTGAGGAGCAGGCCAGGCAGACGGGGCCGCTTGTCACTCCAGTAGCGGGAGCCTCTGACCTCTGGTGGCTGCAGAGGGGAGTGCGCCTACTTGCAGCTGCGGAGCCGAGCCTGTCCTGGGCTGGGGCATTTGGGGCTCTTTTCCACTCTGCACCATTGCTCCCTCCAGAATTCACTTGCTTCCTGGCCTCTGACATCTCGCATCCTGCCCACAAAGGCTCTGATACCCTTTATGCATTGATGTGAATTTCACTGAGCATTCTAGGGGCCATTGGTTTGGCCTAGGGTTTGAGTCAAGCCCCTCTTAGCTGCACTGCCCAAGGTCACACCACTGCAGGCCAGCGGTGGTCCCAAGTGCACCCCAGAGACAGCCTGTCCAGCATGACGTACCCTACTGTGCCAGGACTCTGTCTTTCCTTCTCTACCTTCTTCTCCTCTGCTTGTTGATTTTCCCCCACAGTCTTAGGGCATTATGACTCCCCAGGAACGTCATTTAGTGCCTGTTGATCTCCCAGCGGGTTTGGAGACCACCTCCTGAGCTCCCCGCCTTGGGAAGCCCTGATTAACAAAAGTGCTGGAGAGACTAGCAGAGGCTGGTACAGGGGCTTCCTGTTTCCAGGAAACTTGGAGCAGCTTAGAAGGGGGTACATGCAGTTACTCTTCCAGAAGACACACCATAGAGCCAGAAGGACCCCCCCGTTGCCTAACGTACTTTGGGGTCGCAGGACAACAAGTTTGCATTGAGGAAGAGGCTGGAGTTCCTGCTCACTCTTCCTCCAGAATGTGTTCTGCAGGTGGGAGCTCGAATCACACTAGTCCAGGCTTGGGCTGTGCGGAGAAGACCAGGGATTGAGGAGCAGCAGGGAAGACTTCTTCCCTAGTTCTGTTTTTCCTCTTCACTGCACCCCCCAGAAGTGCTCCCCTACTCTGGGTGAATATGGAAGGCCACTAGCTCCCACCCTCTGCTGCCCCTGCCTCCCCCTACCCTGGATACCCCTCCCTCCACAGTGGGACCAGGAGGGCAAAGGGGACATAAATTTCTGATGAGTTGCTCCCCAGATGTATACCCCAGAAGAAGCAGGTCAGTAGGGAGAGGGGACGGCAGGATCCTCTGTCCCCTTTTTGTTTTAGCTCCAATTTATTGAAAGCCAACCGTGTGCCCAGCATTCTGCTAAGCACTTCATATGGATCATCTCATGCAATCCCTTCAAATCTCCATCATGATCTTCATTTTACTGAGAGGGAAACTGAGGCCCAGAGTGGTGAAGTCCTAAGATAAGGTAGGCAGGGCAGCCCCGTATGCCTGAGTGGGTTTTGCCCTGCATGAGGCTGTCCCACCGAGGAGGCAAAAAGGAGCTGAAACCAGCACCTCTACTTCTTCTAATTCTAATTCAGCCTCCCTTCTTCTAATTCTTCCAAAAGTCCTCAGGGACCCACGGAGGGCCCCAAATCGGGAAGTCAGATGGCCTTCCCACCCTAATGCAACCAGCAGTAGAAAAAGCAGGATTCAGATCTAGGCTCATCTGATTTGAAGCCTGCATTCCTAACCATTATCCTCCACTATCTTGTAGCACCCTCTAGAACAATGACAAGGCACAGACCTTAGATTCAGCCCTACTTGTCCTCGCTGATTTTATTTCACTTGCCTCTGGCCACTTTAGCTTGTTCATCTCTCCCCCGCTCCTAACGGGCTTAAGGGAAAGTCCCACATCATTCTTCACGGTGGCAAATCGCCTCTTCCCCCAGTTGATGGACGAGGTGTTGGCCCATCATCCAAGTCACTGACGAAGATGCTTTCACCTTCTTGGCCAGCGAGGGGCCCCTGTGAGCTCTGCCGAGGGCTGCTCGGGGCTGGCAAAGTCACTGCTAGCCAGTCTTCTTTGCCTCTGCCCCCAGGCACTCACTCCCAATAGCTGTGTGGTCTGACCACATTTTCCCAGTTTACTGAGGGTGGGTTCTACGGGAGCGAATCCAAAGCCGTGTGAAAGGCCAGGAGAGATTATACACAGTGCTTTCTCTCTGACCGCCAGACCTGACACTCAGCCACCAAGTAATATTAGATTAATCTGGCAGGTTTTTTTATTGACTGTGCCCTGTGGCTGATTACCCTGTTTTCTGTTTGCTTAAGGTGTTTACAAATTGGCTTTCTGAAAGTTTTCCCAATCTTTTCCCAGATTTAAAACAAAAAAATTTATTTGTTCATCAGGATTTATGCCATATCTCCTCTATGCATTGTACCGTGGTGGGACTTTGTAGCTCTGTTTTTTAGGCACATTCTTAGCAATTGCCTGATTCTCGGCCTTCAAGAATGTCCCAGGTATTTTCCCTACTTAAAGAATTTAAATGTGGTGTAAATAATGTCCTGATAACGGCCCCCCAAAAGAGCCAAATAGATATTCCTTCTCTGAGGGTCTTTTAAAATAGAGCAGATCCCCTTTTATTTGGGGATGACTTAAACACCGTCACTGCTTAGAAGGCAGGAGGCTGGGTGAGGTACAGTTAAGTCGGAGATCCTCGAAATTCTGCCATGCCAGTAGGACAGGCACACGGGCCTTTTTCGAAAGAATGGGTGGGAAGAAATCAGACGGCTGAGAACTCTCATCAGACACATAACCCACAGCACAAATACCATATGTCTTCAGGCTCTTGCCTGTCAAATCCATTTTTACCCTGCGCTGGTAAGTGGAGCAGAGCTGGCACCGATTTCTGCAGGCCTAAAGATTTCCCGAACCATTCTTTTCAGGCTTATCCATTGACGATGAAATAAATCATGACCCCCAGGCAAGGGAAGCGGGCCGGAGAGTAGCTGGCCCCGAGAGACACGGGCAGCCCCTGAAACGGCGCTGTTAGATACTCCACCTCTGCTCTTGCAGATATTACTGGGCAGGGAGAGGAATCCACTGGGTGCTAGGAGAGCCATTTTTCTTAAAGCCAGAGTGCACCCTCCTGGGTCCAAAATGATAAATTCAGACAGGCACCCAGGAAGAGGACGTGGCAGCCAAACAGCACAAAAGCAGCAAGGTAGACGTCTCCCCCACAGAGCAAGGAGGACGAGGGAGGACTGCTCTCGGGACCAGAGACACAGGTACAGCGGTAACCAGGAGCTGACGACTCCCAGTGTGTTCGGCGCAGCAGGGGAACAAGCTGCAGTCCTGGGCTCCCCAAAAGAGTTCATCCCCAGTGGACAAAACAGGCATTATGAGAGCAGCGGGGACTCCTCTTTCCCTTTCAGACACTGCTCCTCCGAGGAAGGTCAATAGTGAGGTGATTGGGAGACTGCGTGCGTGCACCCCTCCAGATGGAGAGGGACGGAACCTGAGGGGCTTCGGCCAACCTCAGGGGTCACTGCCAGGCTTGTGTAGCACCTAAGCACACAGAGTAATGAATCTGCTTAGTCATCCGGGTGTCGCCAGCCCCCCACCCCTCCCAGCGCCCAACAGCACACAGAGGTGTGTGAGTTACCGGGATCCCACACGGGGGAGATGTCCGCACCGTGAAAGCAGGGGTCAGCATCTTCTGGCTTCTTTCCAGTGGAAAAAAATGAAACCTGTTACTCGGGGTCCACTGCCCAGGGCTGGGACGCTGTACTGGCCAGGGGTGATGGGAGGGGAAGTGGGGAACAGTGAGAGAGGGGACAGTGGGAGAAAGCAGGACGTGGTTCTGAGGCCATGGCTTCCAGACGGCCGCACTCCCATGCCCTGGAGTGTAGACACACGCGGGGATCTGTGTGCGTGGGAAGCCAGGGCACTCCGCACCTTCCTGAGCTCGTAGCTGAAAAAAGATGGAGTCTCTGGGATTGGTTTTCCAAATCGAGTGGCACCGTCTTGTGGTCATTTCCTCCTTTGTTGATCAGTTTAGGATCTGAGGGCTACTGCCAACAGTGGTGAAGAAAAGGGACTAAATATCCCAGTGAATGGATGGCTGACATTTATCCTGGGGAATGAGGTTGGCAAGAGCAAACGGGAAACCCTCTCTCTCTCTCTGATTCTCGTTTCTTTTGGGGATGGGTGTGCCCCTTCCCTCCATCACTGAGCTGCCTGCTTCTCTGCCTTCTTTTACCTCCCAGCAGAAGTACCTTCTCAGCTCAGACCAGAGGCAGGTTACCTTAGAAGGGAAGCCTGAAAGCGGGGCAGAAGGGACACCAAAGATGAAAGTATCCAGGTCAGGGTTGCCTAGCTGGCTCAGTCAGAAGGGCATGTGACTCTTGATCTTGGGGTTGTGAGTTCAAGCCTCACATTGGATATAGAGCTTACTCCTCCATTCTTTTTGAAGATTTTATTTATTTATTTGTTGGGGGTGGGGTACAAACAGGGGGAGGGGCAGAGGGAGAAGCAGGCTCCCCGATGAGCAAGGAGACTGATGCAGGACTTGATCCCAGGACCCTGGGATCATGACCCAAGCCCAAGGCAGATGCTTAACTGACTGAGCCGCCCAGGCGTCCCTCTCCTCCTTCATTCTATATACATCCGTTCTCTATTTGTTACTAGACACCCTTAGAATTCTCACCCAAAACACCTAGAGTCTCCTATCCTCTTCCCACTGCCAACATGGAGCCCATCCACCTGGTATCAGAGGCATTTACTCAGTGGCTCAGCCCCTTACTACTCACGTCGTCTTTGGAACCCTTTGAAACACTCTTAGATCAGACTTTTTCCCCCTAATGCCTCCCATTCCAACGCAAGAAAACTCAATCCAAACAACTTCACATCAGCCTTCTCTTCTAGTTTCTGATGGACTCCAAATCCACACCCTGCCTACGGACGTTGGGATTGAAGTCCAGCTGGAGTTCTGGAAGCAGTACAGGGTATGAATGAACCACACTTGTTACACAGTGGAGAAAATTTCTAATTAGGAGATCAGTCACAGATATTAGCTGGCCTGGCTCAAGCTCAGTTACTAACACACAGTTGGGAAGAAGCATCACCAAAGAGATGAGTCACCTGGCACTGTTCCAAATGGCTGGACCTAGTGCACCTGTGCTCTCGTGGCTGAATTAAGGAGCCCATTGGAGCTGGACATTGACTTTAGGGGAGAAACGCAGACTGTACTGTGAGCATCTGAGGACCATTTGGCTCAGTTTTTAAACTTATTTCAGTTCATACAATTGCTCTGGATTATTCTATCCCAACATCATATGCTAAAATCATGGTACTCAACATGTGCCCTGGCCATTTTTCACAGAAACTGGAGGTCTTCCCTTTTCTCATACCAGCTCATGGGACAAGAGCTAGCCTTGAAACCCAAGGGTCCTAATTTCTTTTCCTGAATTTACTGGGCTTCACGAAGAAGTATATCAGAGAAGGCCACTCGGGCACTAGAGAATCTTCCCACCTGGTATTCCATCAACACTTAAAGTTTAACTTCTTTCTTTAAAAAAATAAAAATCAACAGATCAGAACAAAGGTGACTAAATCAATAAGAGCTTTTTAAGCAGGCTTTTATAATGTGTATTTTTAAAGTCAGGATATTGATGTATAATTTAAGTTGCATGAATTGGGGGGGGGTTGGATTATATTTTTAATTGTGGCAAAATACACATAAGAAAATTTACCATCCTGGACGCCTGGGTGGGTCAGTCAGTTAAGCGTCCGACTCTTGATTTTGGCTCAGGTCATGATCTCAGGGTCATGAGATTGAGCCCCGCATCGGGCTCTGTACTCTGCAGGGAGTCTGCTTAAGATTCTCTTTCTCCCTCTCCCTCTGCCCCTCCATCATACCCTCCACCCCACTGTGCATGCACACGTGCACACACACTCTCTCTAAAAAAAATTTAAAAAGTGGGGAGTGCCTGGGTGGCTCAGTGGGTTGAACATCCAACTCGGGTCATGCTCTCTCAGGTTGTGGGATCAAGCCCTGTGTCAGGCTCCACACTCAGTGGGGAGTCTGTTTGAGATTCTATCCCTCTGCCCCTTCCCTCCCTCACTCTTGCATGCTCTCTGTCTCTCTAAAATAAATAGATCTTTAATAAAATAACTGAATTGATTTTTTTTAAAAAAGAAGGAAAGAAAAAAGAAAATTTACCATTCTAACCATTTTTAATATATAGTGCAACAGTGTTAAGTACATTCACAGTGTCGTGCAGCCAATCTCCAGAACTCTTCATCTTGCAAAACTGCAACTTTATACCCATGGACCGACAGCTCCCCATTTTCTCCTCCCCCAGCTCTTAGAGCCACCTTTCTACTTTCTGTCTCGGAATTTGACCCCTCTAGGCACCTTATATAAGTGGAATCCTATAGTATTCGTCTTTTTTTGACTGGCTTATTTCACTTAGCGCAGTGTTCTCAGTGTTCATCCGTGTGTCAGAATTTCCTTCCTTTTTACGGCTGAATAATATTCCATTGTATGGCTAGCCCACATTTTGCTTATCCAGTCATCCGCCAATGGACAGTATTTGAATTGTGCCGCTGTGAACACGGGTGGGGGAATGGCTCTTCAAGATCCTGAGTTGTGTTAGTGTCTCTTAAAATTGAGTGAAGGAAGCCTAGAAGAATTCCATATCCCATGGTTTTACTTTTTTCTTTTTTACCATTCGGAAAAAATCAGGAATGCAGCACAGGTAATATCTTTCCAGCTTCTCAGTGTGCTGACTTTTCAAGGGCTTCTTGTGCTATTCTTCAGCCATATGTGAGTGCTCTGAGAATTGCCATTAAATAGAAAGTGGCAGCAGTCTAGCTCTATCTCCGTGATTGAGACACTGATCAAAGGCGGAATTATCAGGGACTTGGTGTATTACTAAAACCCACTGTTCCAGTTTCCCCTCACACGGGACTTGAAGTCCCACACCATCCCTCTCCAGGCCAAGAAAGCACGTGGTCCCAGGATAGTCGGGGAAATCCAGCTACAATCTGCTTCACCACCGAGTGCCCTTCTCACTGGCAAAAACCTATAAATAACATCTGTGATTGGTTTCAGAGTCAGCAAAGGGGCAAGGGCTGAGGGGTTGCTGAAATAATTTCCTGGACAAACTGACCAAAAAAAATGACCTGTGAATAAATCGTAGAGAAGAAAGAGCTCGCCAGCCCTGTGGACAGATAAGACTCCTCCCCTGCAAAACCAGCCTCTCTTTCATGCCCTACATTGTCTGCAGGCATGTATAAGCTATATTCTAGATCATTTGGCATTCAAATAGCTAAGTCGGCTCCACTCAGCTCAGAGATGATTGGGGGGCTGAAGTGTTAGTGTTCTGCCCTCCTGCAAGGAGGAAAGGGAATCTAGTTCAGGAACCAAAGGAAAGCGTATTCATCTCATCTCATCTTTTAAGACCCCGAGACAGACTCCTCCACCACCGCCCAGATACAGGGTCCTCAAGCATTAAATGCACAGAAATCAAATGCATATCCATTACAGTAGAAATCCTAGGGAAGTGGAGCTGAGGTGACAGATTTTGAAGAGCAAACATGCACCTTTGTGCTCTGTCTTCTTAAAATTCATCCTCTCACCTGCCAGCCTTGAGAATTGCCTATTTACATAACTAGCTGCCTAAAATGGAACATTCGATAATGTTACACGGTGCCTCGCTCCGTTTGAACCCACCCCCAGGGTATGAGTGCTCCAGAGGTCCTCCAGCTGCATGTACCATGGTGCACTGGCCTGCTGCCATGCCTCCGTGTGGTATGAGCCTGTCAGCACGCCCGAGCTAAGCAGATGTCGGGCCTGCTCGCCGAGGTGGGAGACCGGCAAGCAGCAGGGGGAGGGGACGTGATTCAGCAAGTGGCACGGTAGCACACTGTCGTCAGGGGACACACAGCATCTCTCCCCGAGCTTCCCAGTGGGCACCTTGTTCTGCCCAAGGTGCTGTCTCCGAGACCACCGGCAGAGAGGGACTGAGAAGGGGGAAGCTGCAGGATCTATGGGGACAACCCGGTACAGGAGGGAGTCAGCTCTGATGCCAGCCCTGGTGCTGAGCCAGCCTCGACCCCCTGCTGGTCCTTTCCACGGCACAGCTCTCCCTTCTATCCAAACGGGAATCCTGCTGCTCACTTATAAGAGGAATATAAATAAGTGATAAGGAAGTGTTCTGATGACGATAAGCGCGTCTAGCTTCTCAGCGGACCGCATGTATCAAAGAAGGCAATTGTGTGTGTTTGTTCATTTATTTTTCAGCGTTCCGGTTCCTGTAGTCAGTTTAGAGAAAATTCCTAACCTAGTGAAGGCAGATGGTGCCAATGTCAAAATGAACTCTACAACCACTACCGCGGTCACCTCCTGCTCCACCTCGTCCTCTGCTGTCTCCACCCCACCTTTAATTAAGCCAGTCTTGATGTCCAAGTCAGTGCCACCTTCCCCAGAGAAGATCTTAAATGGCAAAGGAATTTTGTCTGCCACAATAGACAAGAAACACCAAAATGGCACCAAAAACAACAACAAGCCTTACAGGAGACTTTCAGGTACGTGTCTGTGTCCTTCAAGTCTGGCTCACGATTAGACTGCATCTGAGTCACATCCATGACCAAGGAGTGCTGTGTTCTTATCACTGAGCAGGTCCGTTTCGTTGTAAGGGGAACACAGGATTTACCTGCCAACAGGAACCCCCCACCTACAAATGCGAGGGAGAACGGGGTTCTCTTATTTCCGGGCCACACGAGGGCTCTCGCTCTTGGCTCAGTGCTCAGCAGGAGGGGTCCTCCCGGCCCAGGAGGCAGGATGCCTTACACCAACCACGGCAGCCCATGCAGTCTGAGGGTCTTATCAGGCTGACGGGCTGTACCTGCCCCAGGTTCCGTAGAAGCCCCCCTGCGGGGAAGCTGGACAACCACAGGGATGGATACCTCACAGGAGGTCAGGGCCGACATGGGACAGGACCGTGAGTGCTGTCTGCCCCGCTCTGTGCTTGGGTTTTAGTTGGCTGCCTGGTTGATTCTGTAGTCTGGGGCTACGACTGCCTTTCCCACATAATCCGGTCAGAATTCCCATTTGGGAACATTTAGGCTGGCACAGCTGGTGCGAGGTTGAGGGGTTTCTCTCGGATATCCTTCTCGGTTGTCTGCGTAGACAGTCGGGATGCCCAGAAAGGTGCACAGGGCCGAGCTTGGAGGCAATGGTTGCCCTTAGGGGCCCCCATGTGGATGATGTTTGCTTTGGATTTGTTGTGGAACTAAATCTGGCAGTTCTGCTTTCTCCAAAAGACCAAGAAAAGCTATAGACTTTATAACTTCTTCATACACCAGGGGCATTTATCAAATGTTGACTGGAAAAAAAAAAAGAAAAGAAAATACAGTGAAAGCCACCTGGTAAGAGAGAGGAACTATGCCCTCCAGTAGGAGCATAGTTCTGAATCAGCCTAAGACTTATGGGTCCTTTTTATTTTTTACTTCGTGTTAATCTGTATTTCAGGTTTTCTATCTTATATCTGTAACTGTTAAAAAAAGTAATTTCTTAAAAGCTCTTTGGACCCAAAGCATGCAAAAGATGTTTACCCTAAAAATCTCCCTATGTACTGTTCACCCACTCTCAAGAAAGAAAGGTAGCGCCTGGCGTTCTCTTTGAGCATTGCGGGGGCAGGGGGGGCCAGTGTGGACAGGAGCCCCCAGCTCCTGGCTCTCTTCCTGGATGGAAAGTTGAAGTTCATGCCGCAGAGGTGGGTGGCAACATCCCTGGAAAAACCAGTAGGCTCAGCTGGGCAGTGTCCAGAGATAGAAGCATGACCATGGCTTCCAGCCTGCGCCCCAACCTGAAGTTGTAGAGGGTTTGTTGGGGGGTTTTTTGGTGTTTGTTGGTTTTGCATTTTGTTGGTTGTTTTGTCTCATTGGGTCTTTTGCTTGTTTCTATCTCACTTCCACATTTGGCAGCCAGCTCCTACGCCCTGGCCAAACAACCTGCTCAGTTGTAGGCCAACGTGAGCGCTGGTGTGGATCTGGGCCCGGGTCTGACTCTGACAGGCCCAAGGGGAAGAACTCAGTGGCAGGCAGCCTGGGGCCTGGCGCCCAGGCCCTCCTCGATGGGCAGAGAGGCCTTGGAGGAAACAGGCAGCTCCAAACCTCACAGTTTTCTAGTCTTAAAAGAGAAGGTAAAAAAAAAAAAAAAAAAGTTGGTGGGGAGCCCCTAGCTGGCTCAGTCAGAAGAGCATGAGACTCTTGATCTCCGGGGCATGAGTTCGAGCCCCACGTTGGGTGTAGAGATTACTAAAAACAAAATCTTTAAACAAGAAGATGATGATGATGACAATGACAAAAGCCAAAAGAAGGGGGCGGGAGGCCTTTTGATGACCAGCTGGGAAACCTGTCTTTGGACCTAAGAATGGTTTTTATTGCAGCCATCATCATGACCACCGCTGCAACCACCACAGGCCCCAGACTTTCTATTAAAAACAGAACACATTCATTTATTATGCTCAGAGTTCCCCCCACCAATCTCAGACAGCTTTTCAGGTAAGCTCTTTTTAGTTTGCAGCCATTCAAACCTCTTAGGGAGACACCCCGCCAAACTGATAGACAACCCCCACCCACTGACACTGTTGCCTGCCTCCCCGAACGCCCCCAGGAGCTGTGTCTTCCCTGTGCTGCGGGACTCAGGTGGTTGCTGGGTGCCTTCCAGAAATAGCACGGACGGACTACCCAAGACGTGGACCTTTGAAGCCGAAAAGGTCCTCATTTTCCGGGGAGGGGAGCATTTTGGTGATCCAGGAGGGGCAAAGGATCCAAAGTGGGCATGGAAAGAGTAGGCTCCTTAGAAGTAACGTCACCATGAGCCATCAGCAACAGTCCAGTAAGCAGGCAGGAACTAGAGAAAACCTGGCCTCCTTGTAGCCATCCTTCATCCCCACTGGGTTGGCTAGCATGGCTCATTCCCATTTGGAGGCAACAGGCGCCATGCTGGGAGCAAAGCAAGCTGTGAGACCAGCGGGTCTTGCCCTCTGTGCGCCTTCAACTTCAGATGCTCAGACAGCACACACCCAGACTTCCCCCTGCCCCCGCCTGTGACACCGCCAAACATTCCTGAATCAGGTCCAGAATTCTGGGCAGGGCTGTGTGGAAAGCCCGGTGCTGAGGACTTTGCGAAGCACCAGAGGGGGGTCACACTCACATGGCAAGGAATAATCTCCCACTCAAATGGTGAGAACTTGCGGGAAGGCAAGGGGCCGGGGGAAGGTGACGTATTCTTGGAGTTGCCCAGGAAAAAGCGGCCCTCAGGCCTCAGGTGGCCCTCCCTGGTCTGCAGCCAGCTACACCCCAAGTGCCAAGTGCTTGGGGAACCGTTTAAGTGAAATAAAGTGTGCGAGCATCAGGGCTCCCTGCCCTCGGTGCCTGCCCCCCCCGCCCCCACCCAGTCCCCGTGCCTTGTGCTGCATCCCGCATCCCGACCGAAGCTGGACTTGGAACTCTGGGGTCAGAGGGGAGTGCCATTTTCCCCTGAGTGGTTCTTGAAGCATTTTAGCAGCCGGTTGGAAAAAAAAAAAAAGAGAAAAGAAAAGAAAAACAAAAAACCAGATTGCCTGACAATGTCTCACTTGTTGGTGCAAATGTGCATTTTTTTTTAAATGTAGTCTTAATGCCAAATCCTATTTAGTCTCCTTTTTTCTTATATTTTTTGTTTGTTTCTTAAACCAGAGAGAGAATTTGACCCAAATAAACACTGTGGAGTATTGGATCCCGAGACAAAGAAACCTTGCACAAGATCCCTCACCTGCAAGGTATTTCTCTTTCCATAAAAAATACTTCCTGCTCTCGCTGGGGCCTTTGTCGAAATGTTTGCATGCCACTCTCTGCACACGGCAGGGTGTGGAACCTCGACATGACCCCCAGCTGTTCTTTGTAAGGGAAATGCTTTCTTCTCTTCCATGGTAGCAGAGTGCCTGCCTCAAGCTGGCTGGCTTTTTAAGAAGGAAAAAAAAAAATAGGCTTCCCCTGTTACTTGTGAGGCCAGACAGTAAATTGTATTTATAGGCACTCACAGGCGGTTCTAAACCCTGCTACGTTTTAATGTATGCAGGAGCGGCGGCGGCGGCGGCCTGAAAGGCAGCCGTGGAGGGGAGGACCAGCAGCCGCGCCCCTGATCCGGCCACGCCGGGTGGCCAGGGGGACAGCTGACCCAAGGCGGCCACCATCGGGTAGCCCCCAGCCCTGTATTTCATGCTGAACTACTAGTGCTTCTTGGGATCGAGGCCGTGGCCCCCTCCGCCTGGTGGCTCTGTGGGTCTGGGCCACAGCGAGCCTCCCACCTGCACCTGGATTAACTCTAGCGCATCCTCACCGTCGCCTTTCCTCCGAGAGGTTTCCGTGGGCTCTGCGCTGAAGCTCGTCATCCTGTGCCAGTTGTTGTTGCTTTTTTGTGTTTTTTTTTTGGAGGAAGCTTTGGCTTCTTAACGCCAGGAGTGTAGGGCATGGTTGCGTTTGCGTGGTGTCTGCCTCTTCCCAGCCACAGAACGGGAGCTGTGGCCTTGAAGTTGACTTTTCAAGCACCTCTAAATTCCCATGAATTGCTGTTTCTGAAATGGAGGGCCTGGGGAAGCAGGTTTATGTGCTGATCAAAGAGGCTGTGCTTTTCATCTCTCTTCTCCTTAGACACATTCGCTAAGCCATCGGAGGGCAGTCCCAGGCCGGAAAAAGCAATTTGACCTCCTTCTGGCCGAACACAAAGCCAAGTCCCGGGAAAAAGAAGTGAAAGATAAAGAGCATCTCCTGACTTCGGCGAGGGAAGTACTTCCAAACCAACCCGGGCCGGCGCAGGACTCTCTGTCAGGACCTTCAGGAAGCTCTGGGCCAGAACCGAAAGTCGCCTCCCCTGCAAAATCCAGGCCACCTAACTCTGTGCTTCCTAGGTAAGTCCCACTTTGGCAATAGAAGCCCTGAGTCCTAGGTCAAGTGACTAGGTCAAGTGACTTGCCGGGTTGTGTGTGGTCTGATCACATGGCAGACGAGAGTCGTAATAGTCCTACCTCCTAACGCGGTTGTGAAGTTTAAGTGAGATCGTGGGCATAAGGGGCTCAGCCAGTGCCCGCCACATAGCAGTTGGTGGATTTTACTGCTGTCATTATCATCATCATCATCATCTTCATCTTCATAGCAGACCTTTATCAGACCGAGCAAGACTAATCTGGAAATTAATACGTGGAAGATGACATATCAGCCCTGGGCAACTCTCCGGTTGCATGAGTTTTTAGATGAGTTGTACACTCCTGGTGCAGAGAGTGGGGTGGTGTTCATACCTTAGGAGCCCATTTGCCACAGTATTTTGTGGGTTTTTTCCCACAACCCTCTTATGATCAGGGCAAAAGGAAAATTGGCATCACAGAGGCTGTTTGTCCTTACATCTCCCTCCACACCAAGAAAGCTGAGCCATCTGTTTGGGGTTTTATTTGGTTGACCTGGACAGAGAGGAAAGAACAGAAAACAGAATTAAAACCCATTTGGATTAAGAGTGATTTAAAATCCATGCACGTATGTTTTGATGGGCAGTGGAGTGCTGAGCAGCCGACCAATTTCCAGGTAATAGGACAGGGAGCCCTTCATCCGAAAATATTTATCTAGTGCTTGCTCCATAAGCAAGGTACCAGCATACCACCTTTTTATGGTGCTTCACTTTATTGTGCTTTGCAGATATTGCACTTTTTTTTTTTTTTGGTACAAATTGAAGGTTTGTGGCAACCCTGCATCGGGCAAGTCCGTCGGTGCCATTTTTCCAACAGCGTTTGCTCACTTTGTGTCTCTGTGTCAATAAAGTATTTTTTATTTAAAGCATGTACATCAGGTATAATGCTATTGTACACTTAATAGACTGCAGCATAATGTAAACGTAACTTTTATAGGTACTGGGAAGCCAAAAAAATGTATTCAATTCGCTTTATTTTGATATTGCCCTTATGGCGGTGGTCTAGAACCAGCCCTGTGCTATCTCCCAAGTACGCCTGAACTATGTCAGCGCAGAGATGAGTACAATTAGATCCTGCCTTTCAAGAATTCAGAGTTTAGAAGATAAGAGACTCGGATATCCATAACTTCATGAAAAGGAAATATTAATAATAAAATAATGAGAAGTGCAGATAGTGGTATTATCTGATCATTTTTAAGGCGTACAGTGTGAATCTCAAAGGGTAATTGTCCAGTCAGCAAGCAGGCATTAAGAGAACACAGTTACAAAAGAGAAGGAAGGAGTTGATCTTTAAAGCAAAAACAGGTATTTGATGACAGTTGGTACGGATCTGCCAGGTTCTCACCCTCCTGCCTTCCACTTTGGTGCAAGCCTGATCCCGTTCAATAGCCAGAGTCCCTCTGCCGGAACCGCCAGGGTCGGCTTCAGGTGCCAGAGGACACGGTCGGATGGAATGGCCACCCGCACATGTTGCCTGCGTCATCAACATCGCCATGGTGTTGCCGCTGACTTCCATGTCACGTCATTTTGCAGGATCATTTTATAACTACTACTCACAGTAACGCCAGAATTTGGTGAAGGATATTTATTACCTTTCCTGAGCTTTAGGGTTAAGCAGGCAGTTCTCTTCCAGATTTCCAGGCGGGATTCAAGTCTTTGCACAGTGGCTTTCCAGCTTCTTTGTGGCTGTAGAGCTTTTTTATTCCCACAAAACCTTACATGGTACCCAGTATAAAAGCAGAGACCTGCTCCACCCAAAGCCAGCTCCACTCTGCTCCCATCACACATGGACCCAGAGCCTGCTGTCCCCCAGCCCCTCCAAGGGATCCCCTTGGAGTCCCCAAGGGCTCCAGGGAACCCAGTTTGAAAACCATGTTTTATTATAGGTTCACCAAAGATTTTGACTGATGGAGGCACTTCACACCCCCACAGAGTACCTGGCTTAACGGAGGAGCCAGGGGGCAGCCATTAAAAAAATAAAACAGGTAGTGGAGGCTTAAGAGCAGCTTCTTTTCTTTCTTTTTTTTTTTTTTTTTAAGATTTCATTTATTTATTTGAGAGAGAGAGCACAAGTGGCAGGGAGGGGCCCGGGAGGGGCCCAGGGAGAGGAAGAAGCAGACTCCTTGCTGAGCAGGGAGCCTGATGTGGGGCTGAATCCCAGGACCCTGAGAACATGACCTGAGCTGAAGATCATGACCAGATGCCCAACTGACTGAGCCACCCAGGCGCCCCGAGAGCAGATTCTTAATGTTCTTTTTTAATTTAATTTTCAGGGGAATGTTTGTCAATAGAGAAATGCCAGGTGTTTATGTTCTCATAAGAAAGCAGAAGAAAGACTAAGAGTGAGGTTCATCAGCAAAAAGAATGTCTCTGCAAGGAAGAAGGAGGCCAAGGAGCACATTACAAATGTTGGCTAACAGAATAATTGTTAAGGATGCTTTTCAAGGTTGATATAAGAAAGCTCAGGGATGAACTCGATTCCAAAATTTGTAGGAAATAATGTCCTTTTTCACTTGTTTTAGTTAGAATGAGACCCCATAAATCAGAGATTGAAAAAATATGATCAGAATTTGATGTCCTCCTTGGGGCACCTGGCTGACTCGGTCAGTAGAGCATGTGACTCTTGATCTCAGTATTGTCAGTTCGAGCCCCCGTTGGGTGTAGAGATCACTTAAAAATAAAATCTTTAAAAAAAAAAAAGAAGTCAATGTCCTTGCATGAAATTTAAAACAACATTTATTTTCCTCATATTAGAGATATATGAGATATATAATATATATAATAGCTATTTCAATCACAGTAGTTACCTATACTTGGCAAAAAAAGAATTATCGCACATGAATGGAAATATTGTAATCCCTTCCCAATCATGAATTCCTTTTGTAGGAAATGCTGACACACGTGAATTTTTTACATATCGTTCGGTAACCTTGAAAATACTTCAGTTCTCCTATCCTTGAATTGCAACCCACTCTTGTCAAGGGTTCCTGAAAAAAGAGCTTAGGTCTAGAGCTGGAAAAGTTAAAGTCAGTAGCAAGGGCCGGAACAAGGTTGGAAGTGCAAATGTCAGCTCCGTGCTCACTAACAAGATGAGCGCGGCCATGTTTCTGAGCCTCAGCTCCTTCAAACTGCTCATCTGTAAAGTGGAGCTAAGAAGAATCAGGTAAGAAGTACCAAGTTCCTAATATGCACAGAATTAATGGTAGCTGCTGGTAAGTGGTGGTAGTGCTCCAGGGAAAGCAGTGTGCGTAAATAGAGGCCTTGGTGCCACCTGATTTCCATTTGCCCGTCCTCCTGGCCGCTGTTCCCAACCTGGGGGCCCTCGAATAGGGGCCCTATGCTCTGTTTCTTTGCCCCAACCCCAAGGGAACATATTACATGCCCCAAAGAATCCAAGGCTATGGGTGACCAGCCCAACCAAACCCATCAGGACTTTTGTGGGAAGGGGGAGGAGGGCAGAGGGTTGAGCCGGACTCTGACAAGTCAGTCTCCGGCCCCCAGGAGGGAGGGAGGAAAGGTAGGCCATGGAAGCCAGTGCTGACAAAATCTGGGCACATTCCCCTCTGTCTTGTGGACACTCACCATCTAATCTTAAAGTATAAAAATAGCGGGGACCTGGGTGGCGCAGTCAGTCGGGCATCCGACTCTTGGTTTCGGCTCAGGCCATGATCTGAGGGTCCTGAGATCGAGCCCTGCATCATGCTTGGCACCCAGCACAAAGTCTGCTTGAGATCCTGGGCCTCTCCCAGTCCCTCTGCCTGCCCCCCCTGCTTATGTGCTTGTGATCGCTCTCTAAAATAAATAAATAAAATCTTTTATAAAAAGGGTATATAAATGGCAAAATCCAAGGAATCTTAGACTGGCATGGGTAGTAGGGAGAGAGGCAAAAGTTTCTAGATACCTGAAAAAGGGCAGAGATGATTCTGGAGTGAAAGCACTCCAGCTGGTGCCTCATTAGGATAAGTGTTATTTCTACACTGTAAGACTTGAGTTCATGTGTGTCCCTCTGTTTTTTCTACCTCCATTTCTCAATCTGAGAGACTTTGAAGTCACGTAGATAGTGTCAAGTCTCATTTCCACTTCTTATTAGCTTTGCCACCCATTCCCTCATCTGAGAAATAGAGATAAGTTACACCCACCTAAAGCAGCGGGTACGTTGCATGAGAAGGTGTCCATTGCATGTCTAGCACATAGAAGGGACTCAGTTAAGATCGATTGTTGTGTGTTCTCTTCCCCAAAGCACTCAGACAGACTGATGCTCATGCTTCCTCAAAGGGGTGGAAGAGGGAACTTTCTCTTAGTTTCCCTGAGTGGAACTGGACAGGGACCATTGATTGTCATATAGTCTTTAGACTAAACTGGTAAATGGAGAATGGCGGGTGATGGCAGCTTAACAAACTCGAGTGACTTTTTCAACACACTCTCATGACTAGTTGCCCCATTCTCCATCACTCCTCACCAAGCCTTGTTTTTCTGAGACAAAGGTTGGTTCCAGCAAACTCCTTCCCTCAGGTTCTGCCCTGGGGTACAGTGATCAGATCTGGAAAGTGTTGAAAGCATCCCTCACTCCATTATCACCAGGAGGGTGCCTACATCTTGAGTGAAACAAGCCTGCAAAGGAACAAATTCAGAGCTCCTTCTTCTCAGGTTGCATGTGCATCATCATTCATGATTCTGTGTCTGCTCTTAGAGCCCATTCCGCTCTAGACACAAATTTCTGTGCTCAACTTCGCTCTGTAGGATTCTCCTCCCCTCATCTCTCTTTTATCTGGCAATTAGAATTTATTGTTTCAACCATTTTTTCTTTTTCTTTCCATAATTAAACTTTTTTTAAAATAAAAGTAAAATGGGCACATAGTTCAAAAGTCGAATAGAACCAAAAGACTTAGAAAGAAAACCAGTAGTTCCTGCCGTCCTGGGGGGTCTCTCTACCCACTCTGTGTTAGAGTACCTGTTTCCTGGGTTCCATTGCCTCCCTGTCTCTTGGTTTGCTCCTTTATTCTGATGGAATATCTCCTCCATCAGCTTCCTGTGAAAAGGTGCAAAGGGGGTCAATTTTTAGAACCTTTACACACCTGAAAATGTTTTTATTCTCCTCTTACACTTAATTGACAATCTGAGTATATAACTGGATTGAAAATCATTTCCTTACAGAATTATGAAGACATTTTTTATTGGCTTCTAGCACCAAAGGTTCTTATTGGGAAGTCTGTTATCATTCTCTTTGCATATGACTAGTTTTTAATCTCTGAAACCTGGGGCTCTGAAGTTTCACAGGATCATTCAGTATGGGTCTTTTTTCATTCATAGTACTGGGTACTTAGTAGATCCTTTCAGTCTGTGAACACCTGTCTCAGGGATAATTTTGTATGTTACATCTTGGCTAATTTTCTACCCACTATTGTCTTTATTCTCTTTATTGACCTCCCATTAGTTGGATGTTGGACCTTTTGCTCTGATCTTTTCATTCTCTTACCTCTTTTCTCCTGCTCTCTTAATGTCTTGTTATACTTTCTGAAAGATTTTCTTTTATTTTACCTTCAAAACTGTGTATGAAATAACCAATTTATGATTCACTTTTTTTTTTAAATCTTAGGGATCTGGTTCTCAGATAAAAAGAACTTCTTACGATTGCTTCTTTTTTTAAGATTTATTTATTTGAGAGAGAGAGAATGCGCGAGCGAGGAGAGGGGCAGAGGGAGAGGGAGAGAATCTCAAGCAGACTCCCCACTGAGCCGGGAGCCCCATGTGGGGCTTGATCTCAAGACCCTGAGATCCTAACCTGAGCCGTAATCAAGAGTTGGACGCTTAACCGACTGAGCCACCCAGGCACCCCCATCCTATGACTGCTTCTTATAATATCCTACAAGATACTGTCATTTTGCAGAGGTAATACCATTCTAATATCTTTAGGATAGGTTCTTTAGTTTTTTCCTCTTTGCTTCATTATCTTCATTTCCTTCATGTGTGTTCATGCAAAATTGTTTCAGTTTGGCTGGTCAGTCTCATAATGGAGATGTTCCAGGAATGTTCAGCGATCCCTAACCATTCACATTTAGAAGAGAAGTGCTAACAGGCTGATTGGAAGTCTTTGTGTGGGACTGTCAACAAAAAGGTCATCAGGTCACCAATCAGCCTTTTTTTGGAGGGTTCCCAAAGGCAAGATCTAGAAGACTTTTCTCTGGGGCCATTCAGTTTCTCAGGGTAAGACTTCTCCCTGGTGATGTGCCTGGTGATAGGCATTCTAGGAATGACCACTAAGGATTTGACTAGAGATAGCCCACAGTCACCTTATTTCCAGCCCTGTGCCTCTCTCCTGATCTCTGCTGAGCCTGGCAGCCCCTTGTCTAGGGTCTCTCCAGTTCAGTTTCTCTGGAGAGTAAATTTTTATTCTCTTGTTGGAGAGTTGATTGGAAGGGTAGGGCCTGGTCTTACTAAATGCTTAAATAATTAAAAATTTTCTTATCACACGTGACAAGAAGTCCAGAGGTGAAAGGGCACCAGTCCCCAAAGATGAGGAATCGGCTCTCGTTCCCTGCCTTTCTTTTACTCCATCCTCTTTAGTCTCCCGGTTTCATCTTCAAAGTTTATAGCAAGGTGGCTGCTGCACTTCCAGGGACATCCAGAAGAAGGTGGAGACCACTTTTTCCTTGTGTCCCATTTTAAAAATGAGGAAAATCTTGGCAGCCTCCCCCCAGAAAAAAATTTTTTATGTATTTCTCATGCCCTTTTCCAAACCAATCATTAGCAAGATGAATGAGATTTCCATTATTGGTTTGGGAGGTAAATGGAGGCTGGGAAGTAACCACCATAAGGATCGCTGTATTTCTGCTGATCTCTTTGTTCTTCGGGGCCATGCCTTTTTTATCCCTTTACTGTGATTTTAGTAGTGTTTTGGGAGGATGAGGAGATAAGTGTGTCCGATCCATGTGGCCCATGTAACAGGAAGTTCTTCAGCTACTTCCTTACACGTATCTGTACTACTAGTTCACTTTCTGGTTTTTTTTTCTGGTTTTTCTTTTTTTAATTTTTGTTATGAAATTTTTCCCATGTACAGAAAAGTAGAAAGAATAATAAAATGAACACCTGCATACCCAGTTTTAACAGCTGTAATATTAACATTTGCAATTATATTTATTTCATCTACATTTTCTAGTGATACATTTTGAGGTAAATTGCAAATATCATAGCATTTCACCTCTAAAGATTTCCAAATGCATCTTTAAAAAGTAAAGATACTTCCCTGTATAACCAAAATGCTATTAATCACACTTAACAAAATACAGCTCACTTTTATCTCCTGCAGGACAAGGAGGCCCTATCACCATGGGGAAGGCCTCAAAAAGAGCCTGCTAGAAATTTTGGAAATGATGTCAATGTCCATCCATAGGCTAGTTAAGTAAATTACGATATATCCATACTATGGAATATTGGGGAATATTAAAAATGATATAGTTCTACACATGGAAAGATCTCTACAACATCACTAGGCTGGAAAAAAAAAAAAGCATGTCTCAAAATAGTATGTACAGTGTGATCCAGTTCTTGCTTAAAAATGCATGTGCCCATGTATGCACAGTAGAGAAATCTGGAAGGATATAAATCAAAATGGTAATAGCACTTGATCTTGAGTGGCAGGATTATGGATGCCATTTTCTTTCTTTATATGTTTCAGCATTATCAAAATTGTTTCAGTGTTTGGGTCTTCAGCTGTAAGTAGGCAATAATTTTGTTGCCCCTTCTTATACAGGAGAGTAGGTATTTGGGAATGCACCTGAGTGATGTGTTCTCTGGACTATACACTTGGAACATGCAGAATGAATGGCATCTTTGTTTTCATAAATATAGGAAGGTGATAGTCAATAATGAATTGTCACACCAACAGAGTTCTTATAGTAACACTGAAAAACTACCTGTGGCCTTGTTTTTGGTTTCTTGTGGGTTTTTTTTTTTTTTATTGTGACAAAATATACATAATGTAGAATTTACCATTTTAACCATTTCTAAGTATACAGGTTCTTGACATAAGTACATTCACATTGCTGTGCAACTGTCACCACCATCCATCTATAGAACTTTGTCTCTTCCCATACTGATACTCTGCACCCATCCCCAGTACCTGGTAGCCACTGTTCTACTTTCTGTCTCTGTGAATGTGACTACTCTGGGTACCTTACATAAGTGGAATCATACAATATTTGTCCTTTGTGACTGGCTTATTTCACTCAGCATCATGTCCTCAAGGTTCATCCATGTTGTAACTGTGTCCAGATTTCCTTCCTTTTTAAGACTTAACTAATATTCCATTGTATGGATGTACCATATTATGTTTTATCCATTCATCTATTTATTGATGGACATTTGGATTGTTTCCACCTTTGTGTCTTTGCTCTTATTTTTTCAAAGATTTTATTTATTTGACAGAGAGAGACACAGTGAGAGAGGGAACACAAGCAGGGGGAGGGGGAGGGGGAGAGGGAGAAGCAGGCTTCCCACCCAGCAGGGAGCCCGATGTGGGGCTCGATCCCAGGACTCTGGGATCATGACCCGAGGTGGTTTTGCTTTTAAAGGACTCTGCTTTTTTTTTTTTTAAGATTTTATTTATTTATTTTTTAAAGATCTTATTTATTTATTCATGAGAGAGAGAGAGAGGCAGAGGGAGAAGCAGCCTTCCAAGGAGCGGGGAGCCCGATGCGGGACTCGATCCCAGGACCCCGGGACCATGACCTGAGCTGAAGGCAGACGCTTAACCAACTGAGCCACCCAGGCGCCCTAAAGGACTGTGCTTTGAGGATCTGGTTTGAATCAGCTATTTGACACCTGGAGAGAATTGAGAGTGAAAATGAGGGAGAAGGGAGAAAATCAACAGTGCTGCTTCGTGCTGCTCGAAGGGGCAGCTCTCAAAAGAGAAGGCAGAAAACTCATTCTTTTTTAAAGATCTGGATTTTGGGGTGCCTGGGTGACTCAGTTGTTAAGCGTCTGCCTTCTGCTCAGATCATGATCCTGGGGTTCCGGGATCGAGCCCCGCATCGGGCTCCCTGTTCAGCGGGGAGCCTTCTTCTCCCTCTTCCTCTGCCTGCTGCTCCCCCTGCTTGTGCTTGCTCACTCTCTCTCTCTGACAAATAAATAAATAAAATCTAAAAAAAAAAAAAATCTGGATTTTTTTTTTTTCCTCCTGAACTTCTTTTTCTCCCTGTATTTCACCCCGGTCAATCACCTGATGAAAATGGAGAAGCAGGAAAAACAACTGATAACTTACCTCTTCTAAGTCTTTTACTGATACTGATGTGTTTGGTTTGTTCTTGCTTTTGCCTTGTTTGGGTTTTTTTGCTGCTCGTGAAGCATGCAGTGCTTCCTACTGTGACATTGCTTTTCTGTAAGCTTAGCCTTCATGGAGATGAGATCTGCGGGATTGTTCATACACAAGGAACTCGTTCATTCCTTCTTTGAGAAATATGGTTCTTCAGCACCTACCGTAAGCCAACCATGCCGGCCTGTGGTTCCGGTGGCTTGTCAAAAGTTAAATGGAAACGTTCATCCTCAGAAGATACAATTAAACTACATGTGGCTTGATATTAAGAAACACATCTGGAGCGCCTGGGTGGCTCAGTCGTTCTAGCGTCTGCCTTCGGCCCAGGTCATGATTCCAGAGTCCTGGGATCGAGCCCCGTGTTGGGCTCCCTGCTCCGCACGAAGCCTGCTTCTCTCTCAGCCCCTCCCCCGGCTAGTGCTTTCTCTCTCGAATAAATAAATAAAATCTTTAAAAGAAAAAACATAAAATGACAAACCTGCCTGGCTCGGTTGGTAGGTCCGTAGTAGAGCATGCTACTCTTGTTCTCAGGGTCGTGAATTCAAGCCCCACGTTGGGTGCAGAGCTTACTTTAAAAAAAAAAGGGAAAAGAAAAAAAGAAACATCTGGCTGCGGAGTAAGAGACTTGTGCCCCATCACTGGGACAAAACCTTTTTCAATGCCAGTGTGATAACAATTGCATAAAGCTATAGTTTAGTAGCCAAAACACAAGTACAGGGCTATCTTCCATCGTGACTGATATTTTGGTAATTGGTCTGAAGTTGTTTACTTGGCTGATCTTCCTGTCAGTTTCCACTTTCAGGAAGAAGCAACTACATGGCGGGGCGCCTGGGTGGCTCAGTTAGTTAAGCGACTGCCTTCGGCTCAGGTCATGATCCTGGAGTCCCGGGATCGAGTCCCGCATCGGGCTCCCTGCTCAGCGGGGAGTCTGCTTCTCCCTCTGACCCTCCTCCCTCTCATCCTCTGTCTCTCAAATAAATAAATAAAAAAAAATCTTTAAAAAAAAGCAACTACATGGCAAGTACAAATTACTTACATGCAAACAGATGAGTAATTGTTAACTGAATTCATTAGAAGACTAGTTTGAAGTTAATTCTCTATTACTGTATTTTATATTCCACTTACACTGCTGTTTTCCCTGGTGCCTGAACTTAAGCAGGGCAGAGCCTAAGCGCCACAGGATCATTGTAGAAAGCTGGTTGATGCTACCTGATCTCAGCCTGAATTTTTCCCTTGTGTAAATTTGCCATTGACCCGCCTGCCTTGATGTATCGAGAGAGCTGATCGGTCTGCCTTCTGAGCCCCCTTCAAGCGGGTGGGTCTTCCTCCCTCAGCCAAGTTCATGCTGTCCATTCTCTCTTGCCCTCAGACCATCATCTGCAAATAGCATCAGCAGCAGCACATCTTCAAATCACAGTGGCTACACCCCGGAACCCCCCCTGCCCCCCGCCGGAGGTGACCTCACCAGCCGACTGTCAAGTGATGAAGGGGAGATGGATGGAGCTGACGAACCCGAGAAGTTAGACTGTCATTTCTCTACCCACCACCCCAGACCTCTTGCGGTAGGCCACCGTGTTTCCGTCCATGCATTTCCCCCTCCCCCGGTGCCCTGCAGGCATTTAGGTCTTCCTGCCAGACAGCACGGGTTCCTAAGGAGTGGCTGCCAGAACAGGGGTGATGGAAAGGTTTACCCTGAGGGTGAATGATTGCCTTCGATTTACCCTTGAAGATCACAGAAGGTTCCCTACTGGTTATAATCCTTTAAACCCCTGAGTATCCGTGGTCCACCTTGAAGCGAGAATGCCTGAGAAACGGTGTCTGTGTAAGTGTACTGGGGAGCTGACCTTGCCCAGCTGAAAATGGAGCTTCTGGTTTCCAGAGTTCGTCTAGCTCACCTGCTTTGGAAACCGTCTGTCTTAGCAGCACGCCAGGGGCCAGCCCTAGCTGCTTTTCTCCCCTGTTGATTCTGAGTTTTATTGTTATTAGTAAGTGTGACCATATGGCACCAGAACTGTGAGAGAGAATGTGTGTGTGTGTGTGTGTGTGTGTGTGTGTTGAGGAGAGGAGAGGAGAGGAGGAAAAGCATTTCACATCAGCAAAGGTACAATTCCTTCCCAATTCCTTGAAAGAGTCCACTTTGGACCGGTCAGAAGGTCATTGAAATCGAGGTGGGAAATATAAGGAGGCATGAGCTGAAGGCTTGTTTATGTTTGCCCTACAAGCACTTAATAAGGGACTGCCTGGTGCTACCATCACGGAGCCAAATTCAGAGGGGCCCGGAACGTGGGACCCCATGGCCCGTTTTTGCTCTGGTCCCAGCTTGAGCTCTACAAGGTTACCTTTGACTATCCCTAGATGTCCTGAGCTGTGTGGGGAAAATCCATCCTGCACTGGGACGCCTGGCTGGCCCAGTGGGTGGAGCACATGACTCTTGAGCTTGGGGTTGTGAGTTCGAGCCCCACACTGGGTTTAGAGATTACTTAAATAAATAAAATCTTAAAAAAAAGAAAAATCAATCCTGCGACAAGATGGAGTGAGTCCCTCCTCCCTTCTATCTGGCCAAATTCACTTTCTGTTTCTGGGGATGATGGTGACCTGTGGTTCACCAATAGCCTGAGACTTTGCTGCTTGGCCGGTGCAGAAATAGGGACAGGGAGGAATGCCTTTGACTGCCAGGAATAGAACACTGAACTCATATATAGTGTATTCACTACAGCCATTGATTCATCTTATGGAACAAGAGGTCCAGAGGTAGGTGGTTGCCAGCTTGGTTCAGCATCTCTGCAATATGGTGCTGCTGAACGAGGATCTCTGCAAGCCTCTTTGCCTGTCGCACACGGTCTCCCTGTGCCTGCAACAGCTCCCATGTCACATCCTCACCCACTAGCATTCTCCAAAGGGCGAAAAGGGACCAACAGAAAGGGAGTCTTTTTCTAAGGGACTATCTTATATCATTTGAAATCTTCCGGTGAGCTCCCCCAGCAGGCTTCCGCTTCCGTCCAGCACAATGTCTCACATGCCCACCCCGACACCAATTGGGGGCGCCAAACGATGGGATTGCGGTGACACAGGATGAAAGTAGCCATGATTCATCTCAAGGTTCTGGGAAGGGATCCCCCCACTTCCCTGCTCCCTGTTCTGTGTCAGATACCAGAACAGAAGGGCGGCTCCCTGAGGCAGGAAAAGGCGGGGAGAAGTACGGGTGGGATGGCAGTGGATGAGCCTGGCAGCCAGTGGAATCTGCCACGGTGGCTGGCGCAGGGAAGATCCGCAGCATCATCGAAGGCACGATATGCGGCAGAGAACGGGAGCCTCTTGGGCGTTTAACCCTGCATCTGTATTGAATTAGGGACATAGGTAGCAAAGACAGTAGGGAGCCTCCAGCTTCTGAGTCTGAAAGAGAGACTGGACTCTACTGGAAGGCTGGACTCCAGAGCACAGGGTATTTGTCCAAATGACAGGCTGCCAGGCTCCAGTGGATTAGCTCAACTCTGGGCATGGCGGATTTGTACGCCCTTAATGTTTTGCTGATTTAAATGGAAAGCTTATGGATTATTTCCTAACTTTGTCCTTTTTCTCATGGTCAGTTGATATATTAAATCATTTTTTGTCATAAACGGTCATTCAGGGTGTCTTTAGCAACTAGGACGAAGGAAGAAAAGATGTCTAGACCTGGAACACCTCCCACATGCTGCCGGGGGACTGGCTTCCACATTGGAGAACCCCCTTTGTATATTTTCTTGCTCCGTCCGTAAGCACTTGATATGAAAGTGCAGGAAAGAGTTTTTCATCAGGAGTACCAGGTTTGACGGGTGACAAAATTTTAATGCAAAACCCTCCAAACCTAAGCAGAAACAAAACAAAGGGAAGGTCTTGCATTTCCTCCTAAGAACCGTTCCAAAGGCTGGTTCCAGGAAGCGTTTGTGGAATGAGTGCCAAACCCATCACTGTGTCTGGGAGGGAGGCCAGGGAGCTGCTGGGAGGTCTGGGGGAAGGAGGAGAAGCTGGATGTGAGTTATAGAGTCTTAGGCAGACTCGCCTGAGCTCTAGACCATCCAAATGTCACCTTCTCAGAGGTCGCTTCTTGCATTTCTGTCTGCTGGCCTTCTGGTTGCCCTAACATCATAATCCAGTGATGCTCATTAAACATTTTACTGCTCATATTTCAGCCACCTGTTTTAAATGTGATGATTTGCTTTAAACATTTTGTAGGACCTTGTCTCTCCAATCCATTCTTTAATCCAAATCCCTTCCCTACCATCCTCATACTGAGGAGGAAGAAGAAAACAAGGCTTCCAGCCTTTTTATACATTTAAAATCAAGCGAGGCACATAAAACTATTTATATAGAACATGAAACAGCCATGTAGCTATTCCAAGGTGAAATGTAATAAAGCATGTGATAAGTGTGCGGTGGGAGCGCAGAGGGATGAGGTTGGTCACATAAGGACCATTGGAAATGAGAGTCTTTTTTTTTTTTTTAAAGATTTTGTTTATTTATTCATGAGAGACAGAGAGAGAGAGAGAGAGGCAGAGGGAGAAGCAGGCTCCCAAGGAGCAGGGAGCCCGATGTGGGACTCAATCCCAGGACCCTGGGATCATGACCTGAGCCGAAGGCAGACGCTTAACCATCTGAGCCACCCAGGCGCCCGGAAATGAGAGTCTTGATTAGGGCCCTCAAGGAGGGGAGAATTCGGGACTTCAAGAGAAGAGGGAAGGAGACAGGGAGCAAAGGGAACAGCATGAATGAGACGAGGGAACAGCATGAACGGAAGCATGGTAATGGTGACCTGTCACAGGGCGGCCTACAAGTGCTGAGAGGTGGACGTGAAGTCAGGACTGGGGAAGGAAGGAGTTTATAGCCTCACTGGAAGTGAAGTGGCTCTGTCTACAACAGATAGGAAAGCTCTGACCAGTTGGCAGACAGCATCAGGACAAGAAGTGTCCATTACCACGATGAGAAGCAGGGAACCCCCGAGTCCCCGGAGAAGACAGGTGATACCATAGGCAGGCAGTGCTGGAAAATCCCCCTGGCTTCTGGTTTGGTTTGGTTTGGGTTGTGTGTTTGTTTTTAACCTATAAGACTGGCTGGATCCCGGGTGTAGAGAAGGTAGCCCTCAGTGCCACAGAAACTTGGATGTCACTACGGTTGAGCCCCAGTGCGAGGGTCTGCAGAAAATCTAGAGCACAGATGAAAGCACCACAGAAGTATTTTTGGCTTCCGTACTATTTGCTTCTTTATTTTGAGCAAAATTGTACCCCTGTGTGTTTTTGTGCAAATGTTATTGTTCTCTGCATGGTTTATATTAGCTTATTAACCTGTAATCAAAATTAAAATGTTTTTTCCCCTCACAGTTTTGCTCATTCGGGAGTCGCCTCATGGGACGAGGGTACTATGTGTTTGATAGAAGATGGGATCGTTTTCGATTCGCACTAAACTCCATGGTAGAAAAACACTTGAATTCACAGATGTGGAAGTAAGTGAGCCATTTTTGTGCAATATACGCTCCGAGCTGCCCCACATGTCTGAACCCTGGCTTTCCGGGTGAACGTGGTGGTTGGCTTTTCATAGAACAAAATGATTCTGAAATCAGGATCCCTGGTTAATTCGTAAATGCCAGCTCTTCTTAATGGCTTTCCCACAGTTTCTCAGAGACACATACGACGTGTGGTATGCTTTGTCCCCTTCGGGGATCATTTTTGTGTTGTGTTGTGTTCTAAACTAAGTGAAAAGTGAAAAAGTGAAAAAGGCGTTAGGTAAGATCTTGTCTATTTAAGAGTGTTAAAGGGCCTTTGGGCTATGACCAAGAACATCTAAGGATACTGAGAATATGCCTCTGCCGTAATGTTAATGCTACAATGTCGATACTAAAAATTTCACAATGGTTATGGACCAATTTCTTTTTTTTTTTTAAAGATTTTATTTATTTATTTGAGACAGAATGAGAGAGAGAGAGAGAGAGCACATGAGAGGGGGGAGGGTCAGAGGAAGAAGCAAGCTCGCTGCTGAGCAGGGAGCCCGATGCGGGACTCAATCCAGGGACTCCAGGATCATGACCTGAGCCGAAGGCAGTCGCTTAACCAACTGAGCCACCCAGGCACCCTATGGACCAATTTCTAATTGTTTAATGTCCTGTGAAAAAAATAAGTACAGCGGCCAACAGGGCAGATCCTGAGTGATGTTGGAAGTTGGTTAAGCTTGTCTTTGGCCCTTCCCGCCTCACTAGAGCTCTCTCCTCACCTCTCCCTGTACTTCTCTACCCGCCCCCAACCCCAGCTTATGTTCCATTTCTCTGAGCCCCCTTTCTTCTCCAACACCTCCCAATGTATTTACATCTTAACAGGAGACTCGTAAAAAGGGAAGGAAACTTTCTGACTTAGGCAAATGGCCTTGTGAAAGGGTGACAAGCTAGACCCTTTCCAACAACAGCACATGGGGGGGCTTCCAGGCTGGCGCCTCGATCCTGCATGGCCAGCCCGCACCCCCGCTCCTACAGAAGTGAGCCCCAGGACATCATAATCCATTAGCGTCATGGACCTCTCAGGTCTGCGCCCAGGCGGGTCAGGAAAGCCACGGCGGAACTCCGAACCCCGAACCCTGCCCAGGGAGGCCCGGGAAAGGTGGGAATGGGAGGGTTCCTGAGAATGGGAGGGTGCTGTGGGGGGGACCCGGGAGCAGAATTCAGAGCTGGCCCCTCTCCCGGCAGCTGTGGCACCTCCCAGACCTGACCTCCTCGCAGAAGCCAGCCCCACGGGGTGCGCGGGTAGTTGTCCCAGTGGACTCCATGGTGACACCTAGTGCAGAATTGGAAAGGGCCACAAGAGGAGCTTATCGTTTCTTCTCACTGACGCGCCAGCTCAGTGTGTCTGAAGGGCGCCCTCAGTGCGGGCCCGTGTCCGCTCAGGACAGCCGCCACCGGGTGCTGCATGCGGGGCTCCTGGGTTCTCGGTGTTTTGGTGGTTGGCCCCTGTGCGCTTGTCCCCCCAAGATGGCAGCCCGCCCTGGGGATTCTCGCAGTTCTTTGCGCTCCTGTGTTGTGGAAGTGTAAATCCCGGACACGTGGAAGGAATGTGTTGATCTGTGTTTCGCTACCTGGTGTCCTGTCAGCTCAAGCTCCATATTCCTTTCCTCCTCAGGCACAGAAACCCGAGCCCCAGGGCATCAGGTCCCTCCCCCCTTTTCAGGACTTGCCTAACCAATCTGCTGTCACTGAGCAACATTGGGGCTGCCTGGGTGTCAACTCTGGAGAGCGTAGCACCCCGCTGCCCTCTCAGCCTCGCTGCCCAAACCCCAGGCCCCGACGGGCCCGAACCTGGAGGGATGGCAGCCGATGGGGGCGTGGAAGACATTAGGAAGAAAAGGAACGGCCAAGACTCTTTTTTCTTTAACAAGCATTTAACTCTGCATCAGGAGACGCCAACACAGTATTCTCTTTCAGCCAGGTCAGCATCTGGATCTCCACGCCAGCTGGCAGGGGAGGAGGGGCGCTCTCAGTAATTTATCCGCATCTGTGGGCTTTTGTACGGGACTCCCCAGGCCAGCGTGCACAGTGGAAACCGGGGCACGGCCCGCAGAGCTGAAGTCCACTGCCAGCCCCCTAGAAAAACACATAAACTGCTGAGCACGGGGGGCAGGGGCTTCCCAGGACAGTGAGCCGCCGTGTGCCCCTCGCCCTGCTTCTCCCCCGCCCTTTCTCCCCTCCGCCTCTGCCCTCCACTTAGGATTAGCGGGGAGACAAAGAAAAGGGACAGAAAGGAGACGAGGAAAATAGCATCCACCCCAATCCCGAGTGTCAGCCGGGTAAGACTGACGACTTCGGCCCTGCTTGTCCGCCCAAGTCGAAACACACACTTAACACAATTCAGTGGGAAAATTACAAATCGGGGCATTTGGAGTAGAGCCCGGTTAAGGCCATCAATTGGGGTCCTCTCTAAAGGAGCCATCTGGTATCCATAAATAACATTTCTTACAAGTCCCTGCCAAACCTCTGCCCGCATGTATTTCTATGCCTACTTTAGCCGGTAGGAAACTGGGGTCAGGGAAAGATGGAGCGGGCTGCTGACAGAGACGGCAGGGAGAGTGTGCAAACGCCACACAGCCCGAGAAACCTCCCGAAAGCATCAGGGCGGGCTTGTGCAGTGCCAGACAGTTTGAAGGGCATGTCCAGACCTCTCGAGTCCGCTATCGTGGGAGTCCTTGCCCCTCGTGCATAGTTATGTTGCTGCTGAGAATTCACCTGCTCACCCATCCACCCACCCATCCATCCATCCATTCATTCACTCATTGGTTCATTGCAACAAGTACTAAGGAACAGTGGTTGAGTGCTGACAGGCCTTTTACATCCTTTGGGCTTAAGAAAAAGTAGATTTTCGAACGCCATCACAGCCACAGTGGATTTGGCAACATTTTTCCTCTTATATTTGATCCGTTTGATCTGATGTTTTCAAGGACCCTGTGCTTCTGTACTCAAGGACTCCTCTGGATTCCGCCCTAAAGATGGAAGCCATAAGCTCCACCAAATTGCAGGCAGAAAACTGAGTCCTCAGGGCAGCGCTCGGAGAGGAATTTTCTCCTCAGTGGGGCCTCTTTCTGGCATCCCGGGGCGCCCCATCCTGCTGCTACAGCTGAGAGGGTAGCCTCCAAGGAGCCAGGGAATTTCGAGAGGCCCCGTCTCACACCTGCTCGAAGCCCTGGGGGTGCAAGTCCCAAGTCGGCCCACCTTCAAGTGCTGCTTTCAGAGAAAGAGAGCTAGTTCCTGACTGCTGGGGGGTGCTCAGCTACACTGAAAGTGATTTCCAGGGAAGCGGGGAGGGGGAGCTAGGGGCAAGATAGGAAAGAGCCCGTTTGAAAATATTCACCTGGCTCCTGAGGTCAGTATCCTTTCCTGCAAAAAAAAAAAAAAATCAGGAACAAATGGTGACCCCAAGGCCCCTGTGCCCCTCCTGGTTCCCAGAGTAGCAGTGACATTGAGCCAGACCGTGGTTTGGAGGTGGGAGTCAACAGATGGAGCTTATAGGAAGGCCCCAGGAATGACCCGCCACCCGATGCTGGCCTAGGCCCCACAGAGTGCAGGAGACAGGGAGTTTGCTCCCAGGCACCCAACCTCCTGGAAGACACCCCCCCACCACCGACCGTGTATTCTCCTGTGCCCATATCCTGCATCTGTCTTCAGAACAAACTGGAAATTCCTGACCCCTTGGTCTGGATCCATGCAGGTCCCTGTCCTCTCACCGCATCCTAACACAGGGACAGGAAGATCTGTGGATGGGCAGCCACACCCCCATCGTAGCTCCTCAGAGCGAGAGCTGAGGTTGGGTGAGGTGAATAAGAATAAATGGGAGCCAGCAGCCCCGAGCCCACGTGTTCATGCTTCTCCGCAGAATAAAGTAGAGGCTGCAGACAGCAAAGGCAAGAGGATGCTGGCCTGACAGCGGGGGGGGGGGGTGGGGGGGGGGCGGCGAGGACCAAAGGGCTGGGAAGGCCCGAGAGGCAGTGTGCAGGCCTGTCCCCCAGGTACAGGTGGCAAAGCCCTGTCCTCACACTTCTTACTCAAGCCGGGACCTACCTGTGAAATGACTACCGCTCATTAACAATCACCGTCATCACTGCCAAAAAACAAAAGAGGAGAAAGAGAGAGAGAGAGAGAGAATACTGTTGGGGAAATTTATATTCTAAATAACATTCGCCTTTATTCATGAACCCAAATCAGCCATTATGCAGTAGCCAGGCATGGAGAAAAGGATCTGAGAACCTGAAAGTGATTCACACTAGGTTTCTGGATGTTGCAATGGGGGGAACCACAGGGAAGGGCCATAATTCAGAGTCCGCCATCCTTCAAGGCTTCATCTTCCATAGTGTGGTTCGACCGGGGTTTCTGTGGAGCCCTGCCGCTCACACGTACTCGAGCCTCCGGAGCGCTGCCAAGCCTGTTTCTCACGGTTTCTCTTTCACTCTTCTCTCATGTTTAGGAAGATCCCTCCTGCGGCAGATAGCCCCATGCCCTCGCCGGCAGCCCACATCACCACCCCCGTTCCAGCATCCGTTTCCCAGCCTTTCAACAACCCCAGTGCTGTGTATCTTCCTTCAGCTCCCATCAGCTCGAGACTCACCTCTTCTTACATAATGACATCAGCCATGCTCTCAAACGCAGCTTTCGTGGCGTCGCCGGACCCGAGCGCCCTCATGTCACACACCACAGCTTTCCCCCATGTGGCTGCAACCCTCAGCATCATGGACTCAACCTTCAAGGCCCCATCTGCTGTGTCCCCGATACCAGCCGTCATCCCTTCCCCATCCCACAAGCCATCCAAAACCAAAACCAGCAAATCCTCAAAAGTCAAAGACCTGTCTGCCCGTAGCGACGAGTCTCCAAGTAACAAAAAGAGGAAGCCGCAGCCTTCGACTTCCTCGTCCTCCTCCTCCTCATTAACCTTGCAGACATCCCTCTCGTCTCCATTATCAGGGCCCCACAAAAAGAACTGTGTCTTGAATGCCAGTTCAGCTTTGAACTCCTATCAGGCGGCCCCTCCCTATAACAGTCTGTCTGTGCACAGCTCAAACAATGGGGTGAGCCCACTCAGTGCCAAACTGGAGCCCTCAGGACGGACCTCGCTGCCCGGCGGCCCCGCGGACATAGTGAGACACGGGGGCTCGGTGGGCGGCAGCAGTGACTCCTGTCCCCTCTCTGTGCCCTCCCTTGCAGGGGACCTCTCTCTGGCCTCACACAATGCCGTGTCTTCGCTGCCCCTCTCTTTTGACAAATCAGAAGGAAAAAAGCGTAAGAACTCGAGTTCTAGTAGCAAAGCCTGTAAAATCACTAAAATGCCTGGTATGAATAGCGTTCACAAAAAGAACCCGCCCAGCCTTCTCGCGCCGGTGCCCGATCCCGTTAACAGCACCTCCTCTCGGCAGGTAAGGGACCCGTGCTTCCGGGGGCCTGCCGGTTCGGCCTTCGTGGGCTCTGCGGGACGGAGCGGGCTGGGCGGGGCTCCTGCTGAGCCGGGCAGCTCAAGCCCGGGAACAGAGCGGCCTCGGTTCTGAGGACGGTTTAGCGAACACACACCTTGTGCGGCTCTTGCTGTGTGCTGGGCTGTTCTAAGCACTGTGCAAATGTCACTTCGTTTAAGCCCCGCCACCCAGAGCAGTTGGTGCATTTGTTATCCCCGCTTTACAGAGAGGAAACTGAGGCACGGGGAGATGCAGAGGGCCCCCTCCACTCTGCCTCTTCTGTATCTTGAGCTCTGAGGACGATTTCATTCAATCTGGTCTCTGGGAAGCCCCTTAGGAAGAGCCCGAGGCCCAGGCAAGTTCAGCGATGGGGGGGCCACCTGGGGTGTGGGGGCTGGTGCGGCCGCCTCCCCGGTGACTGCGTATTCCCGCGCCTGCAGTAAAACCGCATCTCACACCAACTGGCCCAGACGTGTCCGATGGTGCCACCGTGCAAGTAGGAGGGCGTATGGTGAGGAAGCCCAGGACGATGGGGCGGAAGAGTCCAAGCTCAGGCGTCCTCCCGCCCGGTCTTCCCCCGCCTCCGACCCCCGGGGCGGGGCGGGGCGGGGCGGGGCGGGGCGGGGCGGGGGGGTGGGAGGCTATTGGGAGGCCCCACCCCCTCCAGGTGCTGCCGCTTGGGGGCGCAGAGGGCGGAGGTGTCGGAGAGCCTGTGCCCCAGGGCCCAGACGGTGGGCTGCCGCTGCCCGGGTTTAGAATTAAGTGGGCCGGACCCTCAGCCCAGCCCTGTGTGGGGATGAGGACTTTGGAGAGATGAGAGGCAGTTGTTAAGCAGATGTTTTAATGTTTTATGTCATCTTTCTGTGAGGCTTGTAAAAGCTCAGGAAGAGAGCATCTTGAGGGGGATTCACAAATCACAAGTAGACACATGAGAAACAGCACGTTTGGATCCCAGGGGCTAGACAAGCCGCAAACTGAGGCCAAGGTGAGACAGGGGGAGATGTAGGTGCTCACACTGGAGCCCGGGACATTCACACCCGTCCACAGCTGCAGCAGGTGTCCCACCGTTCTAACCCCCTGATTCCAGGGGTGCAGGGGAGGGGGGCCAGCACCCACAGGGCCCTCTCCTGAGACCACACTGCTGGTCAGGGCCACCTTCAGGCCTCAGGATGATGAAGGGCAGAACCAGGGTTTACTTGAATGTGTACAGGAATCCCCTGGGATGTGTGTGTGTGTGGTGGGGGTGTCTTATTAAGGTGCAGACTCTGAGTCAGCAGGTCAGGGGTGTCACCCCATTGGCTTACAGGCCACACCCTGACAACCTGGGGCTTGAACTCACAACCCTGAGATCAAGAGTCAGATACTTACCGACTGAGCCATCCAGGCGCCCCCTAGTGTCACCCATATTTTAGATAAAGTTCTAGCCGCAAACACTTAGGGATGAGCTCTGTTCCAAGCACCTCAGATATATTGTCATTTAATTGTTAGCTGTTATTACCCCCCATTTTACAAATGAGTAAACCGAGGCACAGGAAGGTTAAACAACATGCCCAAAGTCACACAGCAAGGAAATAGTAGGGCAGAGATTTAAACGCAGGCAGTTTGGCTCTGGAGTCTGGGCTCTCAACCTTCATGCCTCTGTGTTCGTGGAATGTCTGTACTGAGTCGACGTTGCCCTGTTTGTTCTTGGGTCAGCAGGACCGTCTGAAATGTTTAGCAAACACAATTAGTCAAAACCAGTGGAGAAAGGAGCAGACAGGTCTCTACCAGATTATTTATCAAGAGGGAAATCAAAAAAGCTGATGCCTTGGACAGCTGCCGCGGGTCTAGCCCGCATCGGCTCTCTCATGCGGGTGATACCTGGGTGCTTGTCACCGGGCCATTTAGAAAACCTTTGTCCAGGGTCACCCCTGGTGATGTCCAAGTGCTGGGGAAAGGTCTTTGCAATCTGTGTCGATTCTGTTAGGAGACTAGGAGAAGCATGAGGTAGGTTGAGAAATTCAAGGTAAACATGTGCTTTGGGAACCAACTGGGGATCTATTTAATTGTATCTGGTAGGTGTAAGACTAGCATTTCCCACAGAGATATTAAATTGAACAAAAAAACAGGACTGCGAGTATAAGGCAGACGTCTTTATGCAAAGGTGAGTTAACACAGAGGACGAGCTCTTTATAGGCCCAAGGAGGAGCTGCCTGTGGGCTGGGTACTCACCTGCGGAACCCGCCCGCCACGGGCCCAGGACGGTTCAGAGAAAGGGGAGGGGCCCGGCGGCCACACCCACAGGCGCCCGTGCCGCCTCCTGGGACCCCGCCCCGGCTCCCACTGGAAGGGGGAAGCCCAGGGCCATTTGGCTAGTTTTCTTTAGAACAGCAAGGTGGTCGCTATGTCCCGCGGCCAGGAAAACGGACCCAGAATAAGAGGCAAGTTTTTATGCTGAGCTAGTCCCGGGGAGTCTTCTCGGACCGGTCTGGGAGGTCAGAGGTGGAGAAGCAGGGGCCTCTGCAGGGGCAAATGCCCCCCACCTCGCCCCAGGACGGGCGAGGCTCTCGCCAGACGCCTTCATCCTCACCCCTGGAACTCACAGGCTACATCTGGGAAGCAGAATTAAGAGCTCCCCTCCATTCCACCTTTCTTGTGGGACGGGAGGTGCCCCCAGAGCCGTATGCGTCTTCTCTGCCATCTAAGACGGAAACGCGAGCGGCTAGCCACTGGAGGGCGCTGTTGGACCCCGGGCGGCCCAGATACCGGGGGGTTCTCTCGCGGCAGGCTGGCTGGTGGATCTGAGTGCGACGTCTGTGGTGTCTTTCAGGTCGGGAAAAATAGCAGCCTAGCTTTGTCACAATCCAGTCCTTCAAGCATATCCAGCCCAGGACACAGCCGGCCGGTAAGTTACCGGGGGGCAGGGGCAAAAGGACAAGGGGTCCCCAGCAGTGGGAGCGAGGGCATTGGGGCAGACTCTGGCTCACATCTCAGCTCCAGTTAAGAGCATAGCTTCCTGGCTTCTAGAGCTTGGCCATCTTGTTAGTAGCTGTGTGTCCTTAGCTAAGTTACTTAACTTCCCTGTGCTTCAGTTTCCTCACCCACAAGGGGATCATAAATGGCCCCTACCCCATATGGCTTTTGTGAGGATTAAGTGAATTTTTTCTCATAAAGCCTCTAGAAAATGCCTGACACATAAGAAACACATAGGTCTTAGCCCAAATTATTAATCACAGCTGTGTGATACTAGGCACATTCCTTCTCTGAGTCTCAGTGTTTTCATCTTTTAAATGGCAAAGGTGACACCTACCTCCTAAGGTTATTGTGAAAATTAATGAGCTGACCGAAGGGCCTTGCTCGGGGCACTGATCCATCAGTCCCTTCTCAAGGCCTCTGGTGAGTTGTGGCTACTGTTCAAGATGTGGTTTCATGGTGGGGATATCCGGGGTAGATCTAGGAGTTTTTACAAACTCAAAAGTGTGAAAGTAGTCAGTGTACAAATTATTTTCTCCAGTGGAGTGTGTGTGCCTCTGAGGGAGGCCAGGGAGGGTAGAGGGTGGGGTAAGGCGTGTTCTACGTGACTGGAAAAAAATACACGCATAGCTGTGTTATGTCATCTTAGATGTGCTGTTGGTTTTGTAGATACCAAATTGCAGTGTGTTTGCATTTTGACCTTTGGGGTTTCCCCACCAGTGTTGGGTAGTGTTTGGGTGAAGATTATAGGGAAATAGTTTTTGTATCCCCAGATCAAGGAGAGTGTCTCCACCATTTTGTGCCTGAGCATCTGTGTGGGAGGTTGTAGGGGGGACGACGCAGAGAAGGGGGCGTCTATGCCCTGGTAACCTGCCCTTGTTCGTGACTGGCCTCCCGCACAGTCTGCGGAGTGCATCTGTTGGCTACACGGTCACCCTTAACAAACGTAATAATAATAAAATAGCATTTGGTGAGGCTTTTCTCTGCAGGAGCTATGCTGAGCCCTTTACATACATTACATACATATAACCCTTATAGCAACCCTGTGAGGGACAAATGATGATCCTCATGTTATAGATTGAAGATACCCGGACTAAGAGGCTAAGTAACTTGAACCCAAAGCCTCTGTGCTTAATCCAACACTAGACGTCCTCCTTAGAGAATTTTCCATGTGGTCTACAGGTTAGGTAGGAAGAGGTAAATTAAGAGGAAAAAAACAAAGACGGGTCCATTATTCCAGTTCTCTCTGCAGGAGGGGACCCCCTCCGTGCATGTGCACGGGATGTGTCCCTGTGTCTTCCCCGGAGCGAGGATCTGCGTGGCCGCGTCAGGTGCCCTGAGCCCTCCACATCCGGCGCCTCACTTGCCCATCACCGTTGCCTTCGGCCCGAGGTGGCTCCGTATCACAGCCGCGAAAACTGAGGCTCTGTTCTTGAATTCTTGCGGGTCATCCCAAGTGTATGGTTTTGAAACAAGCTTTTCTTTTCTTTCCTAGAAGACCACAAACAGAACGGGCAGGATAAGG
This sequence comes from Mirounga angustirostris, assembly GCF_029215605.1. Lineage (NCBI taxonomy): Eukaryota > Metazoa > Chordata > Mammalia > Carnivora > Phocidae > Mirounga > Mirounga angustirostris. The sequence continues at coordinate 87,570,711 of NW_026991720.1, read as the reverse complement.
ACTCTTCCATAACAAGACTGTGAAGCCACTTCCAAACCAATGCCTGGCCGCCCCGAGACCGAGGCGGGGGTGGGGGGGGGTGGGGGGCGTGCAGCCGGGGAGAGTCGGCTTCCTGTGCCGTGCCTGTGGCTCTGGCCTTGCTTCTTCCTTTTTTAACTGACCAGTTTTTAGTTTTGAAGAAAAAAGCAAAAGGCAAAAGAACGTGAATTTAAGATTTACAGAAAACAGTACCAGTGTTTTGTTTCGGTTCTTTCATTTGCCATGTGTATGCGTTCTTCCAAGTTTGGGGTCGCCCCTTAGCTTCCGAGGCTGCCGCTGCACCATCATTTCGCGCCAGCCACGCGAGCAGTCATGGCCGAGCGTCCGTTCCCGGCTGGCGCGGTCCGAGACTCTTGAACTGGAGCACGTGCGGTGCTCCTTTCCTTGACCTCTCCCACCCCCCCTTCCGTCCCCTCCCACCTGCCGCCCACCGGCTCCCCACTGGCCAGCGTGCTGGGGGGGGGGGCTTTGCTGGGGAAGAGCCTGTGTTTGGGGAGCCGAGGGCGGGGAGCCCCGCCTGGGCTGAGCGCCCTCAGCAGGCTTCCGCGCTGCACCAGCACTGCGCGAGCCGGATGCTGTGCGCAAAACGGAGAAGAGTGACCATTGAACTATGTCGTTTAGCTGATACCACTGTCCAGCCGTGCAGCTCAGAGAGGATCTGGGTCAGGGACAGGGACTGGAATGGGCCCCGAAGGTGGCAAGAAGCAGAGCTTATGCGTAGGGGACGATATCCCTCAAAAGGCGGAGGAAACCGGGTGGCTTGTCACCTGAGCTTGTTAGAGATCCATGTTGCAGAATCCCTTCCAGGGTGCGGGTGTACAAGGGCGCCAAAGTGAGGCGAACCAGAGAAGGAGAAATCCCAGGGAGAAGGGCACGAGACCCCAGGGGGCCACTCAGGGCTTGAGACACAGCTTCCACAGCGGTGGAAGTTCTCAAGCTGCCCTCAGGGGTGAGACAAGAGGAGGAAAGGCAGGGCTGGGGGTGCAGGAAGGGTCTGAGAGAAAGCTTCCATGGAGGGTTAAGTAATAAACACTAGCCCTGCCCACCCACCTCCGTGCCCTGGGCGCCAGGGTCCTGTGCAATCGGCACACCCATCGATCAGCTTGTCCTAAGCTATCACAAGCCCCAACTCTGATCCAGCCTCCCCAGGGAGGTGTAGTGAGCTCAGCTACCGCTCAGTGAAGAAGAGCTATTGGAAGAGCAGGAAGAGAGAAGCTAGAGCCCTACAACTCTGAAACTGTTCACACTGGCGTTTTGAAAGACATAGCAATACCACATGCTCTACTAGGGAATGGTAATCAGGAAAGGAATTCACAATATGAAATAGGCATTCTGTGCTATTAATCATGAAACTTGTATCCGATATAATAGCAAGAGATACTAGGAAGTTTTGCTTCATCCCTAAATCAGAAATGAATGCCAGTTTTGCAGCTGGACCCAAACCCTCATCCCTACCCTGAAGTTTCCCTTTTCCTTCCCATCCCCACAACCCAAAGATCAGACTACTGTTACGTTTCACCACATTGGATTTCGCAAAGACGGGAAGCAAACAGAGTGATTTGTATCAATGGAATTGCACTGACTGTGTTTCTTATAGGATTCCTAAAATTTTTAATATAAAATGAAGATTTTTTTAAAAATCAGGAGTTGATATTAGGTACCAGAACATTAGTTCAGATGATTTCATTTTTATTTCTACAGTGTTAAAAGTGCACTTATATGCCGGTTTATTTACGTCTTGGGAAAAAGAGACTACAAATTGAAGGGAAGATGGTTACTTTTTCTTTTTTTTAAAAAAAAAAAGTTAAGGCAGATTTTAAGACTTATAAAATGTTTAAGAAATTATAAACAGGTTAGACCCTTTGGAAAAAAAGTTTAGAAGATATTCTTAAAGTAAATTTTTATAGTGTTAATTTTGTAATAATTTATGTTTTACTATATTGCAGAGCTAACTGACCAGAATAGTTTCTGAAACAATATGAAACGTAGGAAAGTTTAAGCAATGTTTATATTTTTAAAATGTTCTTTGAATTATGTTTTTATTGTACATTTCTTCAGACTGAAAAGTATGTACATATCTTTGTTATTTTTGCACAATTTTTGTCTCGTTCGGTTTTAGAAGTCTGTTGTTTTTTTATAATTTATTTTAAGTTTAAAACTTGCAGGAGTAAAAAAAAAAACAAAAAAAAAAAAAACAAAAAAATCTCAGCAACAAAATAACCCTCTGATTTATAAACTCTTACACTCAAAGAGGGAAAACAAAGGTTGAGAGATTAAGTGGCTGCTTCTGAGAAATAATGTCTCTTGACAGGGACGAAAGGAGCAATTCAATAGGCTTAAACATTTTAGCTGTCTACATCTTGAATTGCAAGCTGGAATAAAGAGGCTCCCCACCGAATGCTGCTTACTTGGTGAAAGCCTGGCTCTGACCAAGGTGAGGACATTTCTGGAAAACTGAGCAAAAAGGGAAAACCCATGGTGTTTCTTCCTTCACAATCAACCACAGGTTTACTTTATAATGATGTATTAAAAACTCACAGCTTGAAAAATGGAATGCAAATAAAAGGTTTTCTTTGGGTTTGTTTTAACGGAGTTCAACTGGACCAGCCTATAAAGCATTATTAGGGTGAGACCCTTTGGGTGCTTCTGTTTCTGCGCATCCCGCCCCAGCCCCTTGACTGCACACACACCCACACCCACATACACATACACCCACCCACACACATCCTCACCCCCCCCCCCACACACACACACATACCACCACCACCACCCCCCATTTGCCTGAAGATCTCGTGACTTGTCGTCAGCCATAGAGGCTCGAAAGCTCTGGTGGTTAAGCATAACACAATGCATAGACCTGTCAGCCATAAAAAAAAAAAAGAAAAAGAAAAAAAAAGCGACTTGGATAACTTGTATGCCTTCTTTTGTATCAATGTACCAATTGTAAATAACGCTGATCAACCTTTGTAGAGAATAGTTTCTACAGCATATTCTATTATTGCTGATTCTCAGTGAACTCTTGTTTTAAAAAAGGAAAAAAAAAGAAATTTTCTATTTACACCTTCTATTTTGTTATGCTGTCAGCCCATGGCACTTTAACAAAACTCTGCGGGTTTTATGTAGCTGGTCAGTCATGGGGTATATTCAGTCACTGTTGTTGCAGACAAGAATTTACACCTGCTCATTTGTCCTTTCCTACTTACTGATTTTAGAACCTTTTCCAGAAGAATTTTGGAGAAAGCATGTCCCAACATTCTAAGCAAACGCCACACTTGTGGAGTGGGTTTCTTTTCTACGGTCCCTATTTTGTAACACTAAGTATTTTCCTTCTTTGTCCCCGCACCTTTACGTATTAGCACTATCAGATAGAATTCATTCCATGCCTGTGATATTGTAAGCAGAATAAATGTCTAAAGTAGGTGTAAATAGTAAATTCTATGGCTTACAGTTTTAAAAGGAAAGAACAAACATGTATCTATTGATACTGCCATGGTTCAGCACCAGGCCTGGAGACATTCTCCAGTGAGCGATTGTACTTTTTTTTTTTTTTGCCTTTTTTTTTTTTTTTTGTAACATGGCTTTGTAAATAAAATAATTTATATGTTTGTAAAACAAAGTCTTCGGGTTTTTGTAAAATGTAGATTTTTTGCCATTTCTTTTTTTCTTCTGGGTGACAGTGTTCCCACCTGATGAACCTTCCTGCTAGAACACACATTTGATAGAAGAGAGTGAATTCATTCAACAAATATTTATGGAGCATCCCGTGGTGGCTGCCTCTCAGCTAGGCGCTCTGTGCTCAGCGAGGAGAAACACAGTCCCAGCCCAGAAATGGAAGGCACCTGGTGGGGAAGATAGTAAATAAACACACGATCAAATGTGTAATTACAGATTGTGGCAAAGGCTTTGGTGGAAAGAATTGAATTCTGTGAGAATTTAAATTAGAATTAAAATTAAAACGGGTGATAGAGCGCTATCCGGTAGTCCCCTCTGAGGAAGTGAGCTGAAGGCACAGTGTGGAGGAGAGAATCCCAGGCAGAGATGGTCCAAGGTGGGAAATGCTTGTAAGTTCTTAGAGCCTAGGGAAGATCCACTGTGGACAGAGCAGAGGGAGAGAGATGGACAGAAGGCAAGGCAAGGTCACAAAAGGCCTCACAGAGTTTGGATTTCATGCTCAGTTCAATGGGAATCCTTTGAAGGGCTTTAAGTAGGGGCATGGCATGATCCCCTAAGTACGAGCTGCTGGGTGGAAAATCACTCGGAAGCTAGTTCAAGAGACTAGGTGAGATACCATGTCTGTGTTGTCCCAGAATGATGACAGTAGAGATAGGGGAAGTGAATGGAATCAAGATATATCTTACATATTAAATTGACAAGACTTGCTTAGGAATTGGATCTGAGAATAAGGAAAAATGACTCCCAGGTTGTGTTAGGTGAAGATGTCTGCCATTTCTTCAGATGTGGAAACCAGAGGAGGAATGAGTTTTTCACGGGGCAGGGAGGAGGAGAGTTTAGTGAGGCTTAGAAGTCCTCTTTTGTGTGCATGTGTTGGCTCATCAATGGGATCACTGGCCCACCGAAGATTCTGTGCCAAGTAGGCATGATATACGCATGACTGAAAGGATCAGCAGCTCTAAGTTAGAGGCACCAGTTTAGGGACCTTTAGTACATGGATAATATTTAGAACCACAAACATGAGTGGGATTGCTTGAGAGAATGTAGAGTGAGAAGAGCAGACACTTAGAGGTTAGGTGGAAGAGGAAAACTAGCAAAGAACCCTAAGATGAAGCATTCCTAAAGAGAAGAGAGAACCCAACAGAAAGGGGTTCCCTCGAAGCCAGGACTATAAGATGTTTCAAGGAAGGAACAGTCAACTGAGTCAGATACCATGCACAATGTTAGATCCAGATGGTATATTGTGTTTGGAGTTATGCAGCATGGAGGTCATGGGTGACTATTAGTTTCCTAGGGCAGCCATAACAAATTACCGCTACGTACGTGGTGGCTTAAAGCAGCAAAAATTTATTCTCTCAGAGTTCTGGAGACCGGAAGTCCAAAATCAAGCAGGCTGCCTTCCCTTCGATGGCTCTAGAGGACACTCCTTCTTGGCCTCTTCCAGTTTCTGTTGACTGCTAGCAGTCCATCGCATTCCTTGGCTTTATAGACACATCACTCCCATCTCTGCCTCCATCTTCACATGGTCTTATAGCCCCGATGTCTCTCCCATGTCTCAAATTTCTCCCTGCCTTTCTCTTGTAAGGACATCTGTCAGTGGAGTTAGGGCCCACCCTAAATCCTGGATGATCTCATCTCCAGATCCTTAAGTTAATTACATCTTTTTCCAAGGAAGTTCACACTCACAGATTCCAGTAGTTAGGACTTGGACCTATCATTTGGGGGGTTACTATTCAATCCACTACAGCGACCTTACAAAGCAGGTGTGATGGCATGGTAGGGCCCACAGCCAGACTGGGGTGGTTTGAAGGAAACTCAGATATGTCGACAAATCTTAAGGAGATCAGAAGTCTCAAGAGAGTGTTTGGATTTTGTTTCTCTTTGTTTATTGCTTTTCAAGGGAGAAGAGACAAGATTATGATTCATATGCTGATAAGACTGGGACAGTAGGGGAGGGAAAAAGCTGAAGAAGCAGGAGGTGATTAAAAAATGCGGGGGGGCCCTGGGGGGCTCGGTAGGTTAAGCGGGTTAAGCTCTGACTCTTGGTTTTGGCTCAGGTCATGAGATCGAGCCCCACGTCGGGAACCTGCTTAAAATTCGCTCTCTCTGCTGCTCTCCCCACTTACGCTCACTCTCTCTCTCTGTCTCTCTCCTCCCCCCCAAAAAAAGAAGGGAAGTCTTTGAGAAGGCAAGAGGGAGGTGAACCCAAACGCATGCGTTTGTAGGATTCAAAGATAAACTGAGGCATATTAAAATACTCTAAAAGAGTTTATTTAAGCAAAAATGGATTTGAATCAGGCAGCACCAAACAGCAAGTGGTTGGGAGCACATCACCAACAGGGAAAAGACTTTTACAGAGAAAAGGTGGAAGCGAAGAAGTTCTTCGATCAACGGTAGCTTAAAGCCTAGTTGGCTGTTTGTGACTGGTCGTCCTCAGTGTTTTGCTTTCGTGACCTTGAGGCCTTGACGAGCAGAGATTTGGGGGGGCTTCCATAAGCCACTGGGGCATTAGAGCCTCGGTCTCAGGGCCTCCTTGTTTAATGAAAGGACCAGTAGGAAGAAGGGCCCTCCCTCCAGGGCGATGGGGTAGAAGCCAGCTTGCAGACTGGCTGTTGGGAAGACAGGAAAAAGTCACACCTGGTGGCTTCCATTTCCTTAGTGACCGCGGGGTAACCTGAGTGTGTGGGGGAGCTTGGGAGAAGTGGGGGAAATGTAAAGAAAGAATTAAGTAATTGGGCGCCTGGGTGGCTCAGTTGGTTGGGCGACTGCCTTCGGCTCAGGTCATGATCCTGGAGTCCCGGGATCGAGTCCCACATCGGGCTCCCTGCTCGGCAGGGAGTCTGCTTCTCCCTCTGACCCTCCCCCCTCTCATGTGCTCTCTCTCTCTCTCTCTCATTCTCTCTCTTTCAAATAAATAAATAAAATCTTTAAAAAAAAAAAAAAGAGTTAAAAAAAAAAAAGAAAAGAAAAGAAAAGAAAACCAGGGGAAGCAGATTTGAAACTTGGCACGTAGTAAACACCTTGCAAATAAATGTTTGTACAAATGGATTATCCACAGTCACAAAACCTCAGTGTGGTACTTCTAGCACCAAGGGCATCATATATCCATTTGTTCTGAGCTTTGTCTGTGACTGGCCACCCATCCCTGTGTTGGCCCTGGTGACCGTTAGCTCCATTTTGAAAGGAGCCTACATTCTGTGTTTTCCAAACCTAGACCTCTGAGAAGCCTCCTTCAGTACTAGTCGCAGGCTTGGAGAATCGCTATGAAAACCAGAAGTGACCTTAAAGACATTCTTCTACAGGTGAGGGCACCGAGACACAGAGAGGTCAAGTAAGGTACAAAGACCACACAGCTGGCGGACGGGCAAGCCTGTTCTTTCCGTCTAGCGCTCTTTCCATGGTATCTCACTGCTTCCTGTAGAAATAAACTCCACCTACAGACTTTTCCACAACGGTGTTTTAAAATTCTGTGTGTCGGGACGCCTGGAAGGCTCAGTTGGTTAAATGTCTGCCTTCGGCTCAGGTCACGATCCCAGGGTCCTGGGATCGAGCCCCGCATCGGGCTCCCCACTCGGCGAGAAGCCTGCTTCTCCCTCTCCCACTCCCCCTGCTTGTGTTCTCTCTCTCTCTCTCTGACAAATAAAGAAATAAAATATTTTTTTAAAAAATTAAAATAGGGTGCCTGGGTGGCTCAGTTGGTTAAGCGACTGCCTTCGGCTCAGGTCATGATCCCAGAGTCCTGGGATCGAGTCCCGCATCGGGCTCCCTGCTCAGCGGGGAGTCTGCTTCTCCCTCTGACCCTCCCCCCATCATGCTCTCTCTCTCTATCTCATTCTCTGTCAAATAAATAAATAAAATCTTTAAAAAAAATTTAAAATAAAATTCTGTGTCTCCTAATTGGCTTACTCAGGTCTCTGGAATTTCTTTTACTAAAATATTTTTTCTCCTTTTTGATTTTTCCCATTGGGCAATAACTACTTGACCGATGGATTATTTCTTGCTTACTGATCCGGTTGGGATTAGTCCAGTTCCCAGGAATGTATTTTAATAAGTGTATTTTCTATCCAGTATATCCTCATAAGCAGCTCACCTAGGCAAGTAAATGAGGAAAGTGCAAAATAAGCTAAATATCTCAAAAACTAAATCAGTCCCACAAAAGTCTGGGTCAGTACAGGACCACTGTAGGAAGCTTGCCAGTAACTTAGAGGTGTTGCATTCATTGTGACATTTCGAAACACAAATCTGATCTAAGGTCATAAAGATTGGAAAGGTTCTCTCAATTTCAGAAATTTTGGGAAGTTTTCTGGGCTTCCCTTTCACCTTCAAATATTTCAGTAAATTTCTAATCAAAGCAAACATCATCACAAAAGCCTTTGCTTCCTCTGAGACCTGAGCAAGCACTATGGAAGCTGCTAGAAAAATAGGAGCTTATGCAGCCCGTATTAGGATTTTCAGTTTCTCTCAACTCCCTTCATTTCCCTATCCGATTTCCTAGCCAGTTATTACTAACCCCCAACCAACCACACACACACACACACACACACACACACGCATCTCCCAATTTTCTTGAGTAATCCGGACACCATGTTGGGGCTGACAGGGATAAGCTAACAATTCTGTCACCTTATCAGAATGGGGTAAAAGCAGAGCCCCACAGAAGTGAAGCGAGCAGGGAGGAAACCATGATTTGGGAGCTTTTCTTTTGAAAAAAAATCAGATGCATGTTTTTGGTTTTGTTTGCAATTTTTGCAAGTCTTTTGGTTCTGCCCAACTCAATAAACTGAGACAAATTTGCTATGGACTAGATGCACAGCACTGAGTACAGGACTGACTTAGTCTGCAGAGAGGGTGCCTCCAGGGCACTCACCTTCAAGCACTTAGAGGATGTTCCCGCCAGGTCGATGCTGAGCCCAGCACTGTTCAACATTTTAATTAATGAATTGGCATTCAAAGTAACCCTGGTGAATTAAAGCCTTGAATACCAACAAACGGATTTGTAGAATAGCTCTTACCTTTGGGGGGCACAAGGGAGGTTTCTGGTGCTGGGAATGTTCTGTATCTTGACCTGGGAACTTGTTAAATGAATATAATCGTTGACGAAATATTTGTCAGGTCGGAGGCTCAAGATTGGTTCATTTCACTGTGCACTTGAAGTTGCAAAGTTTACACATAGACACAAAAAGTAAATAGCAGACTTGGAGCCATAACTGTGTCAGCAGAAAGAAGAAAGTTGCAAAGTGGTTTAAGGAGAATACTAATGAGAGGCCCAGTTTCTCCCCCGATCCCCCAGGGGCGTGAGGTGCCACAGAGGGGAGGGCGCAGCAGTGGGTTGAAAATGGAGAAGGGAGTGAAAAGTCTCACATGAGGTTGTCGGACCCCTGGGAGCCCTGTCACCTCCCCCATGCAGCCAAGGGGCTGCTCTTTCCCTGCCCCCCAGCTGGAGACCGAAGTGTTATTTTGTAGAAAAACGGAATGGGATACTGAGATTCAGGATTCAGGGTTACCAGGCTCAGCAGAGCAAGTGAGCCTCGGGTGGGATGGGGGCTGGGATGAGGCAGGAGCTCCTCTCTTCTCATCATAAACTGTAGAGTTTTGTTACCATGTGCGTGTATTGCCTTGATATTTTTAAAATTTCAGCAAGTATAATATCAGAGGCCTAAATAATGATGAAATGTACGGGAGCCATGAGGTGATCTCACATTTGTGTATGACAGAGTACAGTGTTTGGCTCTGGGCTTGGAAGCTTAAAAAGTCTGGAAATAGGACCTGAAGCGAGCAAGTATAATTGATTACAATGAATCCACTTTCTGGAGGTGGTTAAAAATGGAATGCCTGGCTTTAAAGGCAATCCTCCTTTACAGGGGGCCTTTCCCACCAGCGATCTTGTGTTGGAAATGCACATGGGTTACACTGACAGGCGCTTTTTCTTTCAAACCATGTATATTTCATGTTTCCTTGGACTTCGAATTTACCTTTAGGGATTCCCCTTACAGTTCTAAGGAGCTGTCTTGTTCAGTGCCACATGGATCCTAAAATAGTGGCAGGCATACAATAAATGTTGAATTAAAAAATGAAGCAATCGGAGCAACGTCCACAATAGCCAAACCATGGGAAGAGCCAAGATGTCCATCAACAAATGAATGGATAAAGAAGATGTGGGGGGCGCCTGGGTGGCTCAGTTGGTTAAGCGACTGCCTTCGGCTCAGGTCATGGTCCTGGAGTCCCGGGATCGAGTCCCACATTGGGCTCCCTGCTCGGCGGGGAGTCTGCTTCTCCCTCTGACCCTCCCCCCTCTCATGTGCTCTCTCTCATTCTGTCTCTCTCAAATAAATAAATAAAATCTTAAAAAAAAAAAAAGATGTGAGATATATATATATATATATATATATATATATGATGGAATATTATGCAGCCATAAAAAAAAACCCAAATCCTGCCATTTGCAACGACATGGATGGAACTAGAGGGTATTATGCTAAGCGAAATACATCAGTCAGAGAAAGACATATATCATATGACCTCACTGATATGAGGAATTCTTAATCTCAGGAAACAAACTGAGGGTTGCTGGAGTGGGGACGGGGGTGGGAGGGATGGGGTGGCTGGGTGATAGACACTGGGGAGGGTATGTGCTATGGTGAGCGCTGTGAATTGTGAAGACTGTTGAATCACAGACCTGTACCCCTGAAACAAATAATACATTATATGTTAAAAAAAAAAAAAAAAGAAGATAGCAGGAGGGGAAAAATGAAGGGGGGGGGAAATCGGAGGGGGAGACGAACCATGAGAGACTACGGACTCTGAGAAACAAACTGAGCATTTTAGAGGGGAGGGGGGTGGGGGGATGGGTTAGCCTGGTGATGGGTATTAAAGAGGGCACGTATTGAATGGAGCACTGGGTGTTATAAGCAAACAATGAATCATGGAACACTACACCAAAAACTAATGATGTAATGTATGGTGACTAACATAACATAATAAAATAAAATTTTTTAAAAAATGAAGCAATCGCGGCGCCGCCTGGCTGGCTCAGTCAGTGCAGCATAAGACTTGATCTCAGGGTTGTGGGTTCCAGCCCCATGTTGGGTGTAGAGATCACCTAAAAACAAAATCTTTAAAAAAAAAAAAAAAAAAGGAGTCAATGGTGAGCAGGTAAATGTCCAATATCTGGCCTTTGGGAGTAACAGGGAAAGCGCTTGCTGATTTCTGTGATGTTAATACTCCCACCATGGCCTACCCATTTCAAGCCATCAGCCCAACTTTGCTGAACACAGAGAGGGAGGAGAGGTGCACAGCTGAGTCCTCTGAGTCTGGACAAGCCAGCTCTGGGCCGCCCTGATTTTGGCCAATGCAACAGATATGCTTATGACCAGTAATACTATATTAATTCATGTCAGGGGTGCCTGGGTGGCTCAGATGGTTAACCGTCTGCCTTCGGCTCAGGTCATGATCCCGGGGTCCTGGGATCGAGCCCCACATCAGGCTCCTGGCTCAGCAGGGAGCCTGCTTCTCCCTCTCCCTCTGCCTCTCCCCCTGCTCATGTTCTCTCTCTCTTTCTGTATCTCTGTGTCTCAAATGAATAAATAAAAAAATTTAAAAAAATTTTAATTCATGTCAAACTTCATGCAATTATTCAATCCATTAGTAAGACCGGAAAGGAGAACTTTGCTATCACTTAAAAATGGCCAACATTCAAGCCATCAATTTTTTTTTTACCCCTTTTTCTTTGTCTTTTAAACTTATTTCTGCTTGAAAAGGGCATTGGGGCATATACGAAGCAATGATCTAGCTGTCTTGTCAAAGCCATCCTCACTCTGTGGTCTGTGTTCCAAATGCTTCATTTGGAACCTAACATATTCTTCCATTTAAATGTACTATCAAGGGTGATTAGGTTACAGGACAACCCGCAAGAGCCCATGGATCCACGATGCACCTGAAGTCCGACATCGATGCCGTAGTATTATTTGGGGAAATGCATTCTTAGTTTCAGCTAGGGAAGACAGGATTGTATGCCCCCGGCCACCATCCACAACCATGAGAGACCCCATTACCTGCCAACTGCCAGGGGAGTCGAGACTTTGCAATAACTCTACGAGGCAGGTGAGATTACTGCCCCCATTTTAGAGATGAGAAAACCAAAGCTTATGGCGGTCAAGTAATTTGGTGAGGACCACACAGCTCGTGAGCGGGAAGCCTTTTGGGAAATCCCCCCAGTAACTTGTGTAAACAGCAAATCACCTGAGGTCATCCATCATACAAATAATTTAGAAGCACAAAGAATATTTTTCATAACTTTCGTTCTGGGCTTCAGTTTGGTGGGCCTAATTCAAACAGACCCAGTCAGTGTGATGGAAGTTAAATTTAGTCTCAGTTTATAAAGTGAGGTTCAGTTTCTGTGATATTCTGAAATACAGAAGTAGTCTCAAAAATGAAACAGAACAGGGGTGCCTGGCTGGCTCAGTTGGTAGAGCATGCAACTCTTGATCTTGGGTCATGAGTTCAAGGCCCATGTTGGCTGTAGAGATTACGTCAAAAAAAAAAAAAAATGAAACAGGACAGGAAAAGAAAAGAGTTCAGGTAAAAACTAGTGAAATGCAAATGAGATCTATGCCAGAGTGAACAGTACCAGTGAATATATACCAGTGTTGATTTCCTAGTTCGATGATGATGTTCTTTGGTTGTGTGACCTATTGTCATTGGGAAGAGCCAAAGGAAGAACACATGGCCGCACTATTTTTTTTTTAAAGATTTTATTTATTTATTTATTTGAGAGGCAGAGGGAGAGGAGTGAGCAAGAGCGCACAAGTAGGGAGAGGGGCAGAGGGAGAAGCAGACTTCCCAGTGAGCAGGGAGCCAATGCGGGGCTCGATCCCAGGATGCTGGGATCATGACCTGAGCTGAAGGTGGACGCTTAACCGACTGAGCCACCCAGGCGCCCCTTTTTGCACTATTTTGCAACTTCTTGTGAGTCTTAAACTATTTCAGAATCTAAAGACATTAGTACTTCATTTATGTATATATAAGTTCCATATATATATATAAAATATATATAAATGAGGTTCCGTAAATGGTACCAGAGCCCCAGATCCATTAGCCCAATCTTCTCCTGCTATCCTTTGTACTGTGGCCACTGTCTTGCTATGTTCTACGCTTTCATGTTCTGGCAAATAGATGTAAATTTGTGCTTAAAAGTATCTGCAGACATCTTGCAGCATGTTTGTTTTCACAGGTCAGTGAAGAATGAGGGCAGGCTGGGGCGCCTGGGTGGCTCAGTTGGTTAAGCGACTGCCTTCGGCTCAGGTCATGAGCCTGGAGTCCCCGGGATCGAGTCCCGCATCGGGCTCCCTGCTCGGCAGGGAGTCTGCTTCTCCCTCTGACCCTCCTCCCTCTCATGCTCTCTGTCTCTCATTCTCTCTCTCGCAAATAAATAAAAAATTAAAAAAAAAAAAAGAATGAGGGCAGGCTGGACAGCACTGCTGAGCAGACAGAGCACTATGTCAGACGCTTGAATGTCAGCATCTCCCACAGATGGCCGTCGAGCTTCTGAGACTGGGCCTCCCAGCACCAAGCGACATCACACCCGCACAGTGACCACAGACTCCCGGGTTAGCCCGACCTAACACAAAGATCCATATGGCGTCACTTTTAGACTGTGTTCTGTTGGGTTTTTTTTTAAACTCTTAAGATGCACATAAATAAAAACTAATGATGTAATGTAGGGGATTAACATAAGAATAAAAAAAAGATGCACATAAATAAATAAACTCTTACAATGCATCTCACCAGTAAAACAACCTGGTGAAAATTAAATCCTCAGGTTGCAAACTTCGTCTGTCTCAGGATTTGTGCGAAAACTTTAAGTGTACAGCAAACAGACCTTTAGCTCCTCCTGTGTTGTCACACAGAACCAAGACTCTAGATCTTCTTTTTCTTTTTTTTTTTTTAAGATTTTATTTATTTGTCAGAGAGAGAGCACAAGCAGAGGGAGTGGGAGAGGGAGAAGCAGGCTTCCCGCGGAGCAGGGAGCCCGATGCGGGGCTCGATCCCAGGACCCTGGGATCACGACCTGAGCCGAAGGCAGACGCTTAATGACTGAGCTCCCCAGGCGCCCCGAGTCTATAGTTTCTTAAAGCTGCAATACAAAATCTGAAATGTTACCCCAGAAAGTCCTCCAGTAGGAAACCAGGTAGAACAGCCTGTGGACAGAGGTTATAGAGACTACTGGGTTTAGCCACAATTTCCTCTTCTTACTTTAACAAGTCTGTTAAGATAATAATAGCAAACACTTACATAGCACTTAGTACATACCGGGCACCATTTTTTTAAATAGCTTTATATAAGTAGCTCAAGACATCCCCCTGTGAGGTAGATAAATTATTCCCATTAAATCCATGAGGAAATTGAGGCAGAGAATTTAGGTGTTTTTCCTAAGATTGCATAGCTATTCATGGTCAGTGGTAACACTGGATTTTTAAAGAGAGGCGGTCGGGGGGCAGAGACCACTACACCACCCTGCCTCACCTATATTTTCCCGGAAAAAATTGTGCTTTATATATTTTTCCTTCCTTTTGAACAACCAGCAGAACTAGCTGAGGCATCTCTGACTTACTCCTGGTTGAAACAGAAAACAGAGAGGGAACCATCCCACAGTCTGTTCTGGCCTCTCACTTCCCTCTTATACGTACCCCCCTCCCCCCGAAACACACACTAACCGGGAGCTATACCTCCCAGGTGCACGGGCAGATTGGCAAGTCTGACACCAAAGCCCATGCTCCTTATGCTAGTGGTCCACCAACAGGGGGACCAAGTGCTCAGCTAACCTGGGACTTTCCTAGTTTTTTTTGGTTTTTTTTTTTTAGATTTTTATTTATTTATTTAAGACAGAGAATGAGAGAAAGCACATGAGAGGGGTTAGGGTCAGAGGGAGAAGCAGACTCCTTGCCGAGCAGGGAGCCCGATGCAGGACTCGATCCAGGGACTCCAGGATCATGACCCGAGCCGAAGGCAGTCACTTAACCAACTGAGCCACCCAGGCGCCCAGGACTTTCCTAGTTTTATCGTTAAAAGTTTCCCAGAACTGGCCCCCTGGGAGTCCTAGGCAAACAAGGGGAGTTAGTCACTCTGTGCTCTTGAACCACAAGGGACAGCCCTCCACTCCTGCCCTGTCCCCGAAGCAATTACTTCAGAGTCCCTGTGGGTGAGGGGGCAGATGCTGTGTTTGTAAAAGGCTCCCCAGGAGGCTCCAGTGTGTGTCCTGGGTGGAGACAGGCTGTGGGCCTCTATTCTCGGCTCTCCTGAGCAACATTTCTCAGACCTTCAGCTCAGGCCTCCCAGGTGGCCATAAGGCAGGGTCTCAGTCCTGGCTGTCCACCAGGCTCCCCTGGGAGGCCCTTAATAACCACCAATTTGGGAATGTAAAATGGAACAGCACTTTGGAAAACAGTTTGGCAGTTTCTCAAAAAATTGCACTTACCATATGATCCAGCAGTCCACTCCTAGCTATTTACCTAAGGGAAATGAACTCGTATGTCCACCCAAAGATCCATATACCATTCTAACAGCTCCACACTGAAAACCATCCTAATGTCTATCAATGGCTGAATGGATAAACAGATTGTGGTACCTCCATCCCTGAAATCTCAGCACTAGCAAGGAGTGAAATACTGCACCATGCAACAACATGGGTGAATCTCAAAAAATAATTATATTGAGTGAAAGACACTCACTGAACCAAAACAACAACAACAAACCCACACTGTATGGTTCCATTTATATAAAATTCAGAAAATGTAAACTAATCTAGAGTAATAGCTAGCAGGTCAGAGTTACCTGGTGATGGGGGGAGCAGGGTTAAGGAGGAGTGAGAGGGAGGAACTAAAAGGGACACAGGGAAACTTTTAGGGGTGATCGTCTTGATTGCAGTGAGAGTTTCATGGATGTATACGTACATCAAAAGTTCTCAATGAGTACACCTTTAAAATGTGTGGTTTATTAAATGCTAGTTATACCTCAATCATGCTGTTTAAAACAACAACAGAACTACCAATATTCAGGCCCCAATTCAAGAGATCCCATTTCATGTGCCTGGAAGGGGGCCGCGCCTCCAGTACTTTCTAGAGGACCCAGTTGGTTCTAATGCGCAGTCATGATTGGGAACCATCTGGAGTTACTCTCCCAAACCACTGAAAGGATTAGCAATAACAAGGAGAGGGGCGATGGGGAAGCCTAAGGGTTGGTGACGCATTAGGATGACGATGTTGATGATGGTTATTAAGCCCAAATTGCCTTAAGAGATGGCACCAACATGGGGCGCTTGGGTGGCTCAGTCGTTGGGCGTCTGCTTTCAGCTCAGGTCACGATCCCAGGGTCCTGGGATCAAGCCCTGCATCAGGCTCCCTTCTCAGCGGGGAGTCTGCTTCTCCCTCTGCCCCTACCCTGGCTCGAGCTCGCGTGCACTCTCTCTCTCAAATAAATAAAATCTTAAAGAAGAGAGAGAAATGGCATCAACAATGAATAGCTGACTCCACTAGGTGGCATCTGGACGCTTCCCTTTAGCATGACTTCCTCGGGAATCGCAGATTCGGAGCCTTAGCTGCCCGAGGTGTGTTGTGAGAGGGAGCTCCGTGCACACAAACCTAGCCAGGTTTGCTGGAAGAGAAAACAGCGAGTCGGGAAGACGTCAGCAGGATCCAATGTGCTCTCCTCAGCCTATCCACCTGACTCCATAGTCACAGGGATCAGATTCCTCCATTTCCAAGTCAAGGTTCTAGTGTCATCTGAGGTTCAAAGAGCAGAGCTGTTTATTCAGGCACTGTGTAACCCATGGGGAGTAAATGAAGTTCCTATAGAGAAGACCAAATGTCTTGAGCTTAGAGCACCAGGCAGAAATCACTGTCTCCAATGGACCACCCTGCAGTCTTCTCTCCCTCCATTAAGGAACAGTCCTGACATTTTTTTTAAAGATTTTATTCATTTATTTGAGAGAGAGAGAAAGCACAAGCCAGGGAGGAGCAGAGGGAGGACAAGCAAACTCCGTGCTGAGCACAGAGCCCCACGCAGGGCTCAATCCCACGACCCACGAGATCAACCCGAGCCAAAACTAAAAGCCAGATGCTTAACCGCCCCTTGACATTTTTACATTGCTTCCCCTGGACCTTAGGCCAGTCAGTCAAAAGACACCATGACCAGCCCCTCTGTCTTCTGCTTCCCCTAACCTCTATCCCTGAAGGGGTTCCTCACCATTTATTTTATTTTTTTTTAAAAGATTTTATTTATTTGACAGAGAGAGACACAGCGAGAGAGGAAATACAAGCAGGGAGAGTGGGAGAGGGAGAAGCAGGCTTCCCACTGAGCAGGGAGCCCCGTTCAGGGCTTGATCCCAGGACCCTGGGACCATGACCTGAGCCAAAGGCAGACACTTAACAACTGAGCCACTCAGGCGCCCCTGAGCTCACCATTTTAGTTCTCCTGCCATTGTCTGGCCTCTGCTGTGCCGAGCCAGAGTCACTTTCCTAAGTGATCACACATCTTCCAGCAGCCCTGAAGGGTCAAGCATTTGGGTGGCCATGATTTGGAGGGGGGCGCACACGTTAGGCTTTGCTGTTTGTGCTTCACTGTCCTCCACCAGGGAACATGAAGCAAGTCCCCAAAGGAAGGATCAAAACACACTAAAGAATAACAGCCCACATCAGTAGTTACAAATTCTCCCCAGAACCCAGCAAGAACTGGGGTCCGAGCTGGCCCTCGGTCCACAGGCCCCAGAGTAACGAATCTGCTTTGTCAGCTTCCTTCTGTCAGGGCTCACCAGGCTCCAGGTAATTCTGTCACCAGGATCCCGCAGGCTGCAGCAGGCCTCTGTGAGAAAAGTACCGCTAAAGTAGCTTCGATCACGGGCCCCTGTCATTACATAGGAATCCCAATGCAGGGCTCTCTTTTATCTGTTCTGCGTGTGGGGATTCCATGCATGACTTCTTCAAAGGATTCTGCTGCTAAAACGTTAGCCAAGCACTCTCCTACGTCATCCTGAAATATTCTCCTTCCTAGAAACCTAAGCTCTTGTTGCAAATTTGGGCACATGATGTTCAGATCATTTCAGAGAAATGATTCCTCCTCCTTCTTAGAGGGCCTCCTCCAGACTTTGAAAACAAAGAGCCTTGTCCCTCCTCTTTGCTCAAGGTTGTGCCAGTCTCCCAACCAATCTCCTTCTCGAGTTCTCTCAGATGCTCAGGGCACAGAATTCTCAAGGGGGGCCTTGACCTCTGGAGATTCGGTGCACGTCCCCAAATACCGGAGGCTACCTTCTGTTTCAGACTTGGTTCAGTCCCTTGGCATTGGCTTTCTGGTTCCTTGTTTTTTTTTTTTTTCAATTTTTCAATTGCTTAAAAATGATTGGTATTAAATGCTGAGTAGATTTTAAAACTCGTAAAATACATATAAAGTATAAAGAATCATAGTCCGTGAGCAAAGATTTTTTATTTACTTGTCAGAGAGAGAGAGAGAGAAGCAGACTCCCCGCTGAGCAGGGAGCCCAGTGTGGGACTTGATCCCACGACTCCGGGATCATGACCTGAGCCAAAGTCGGGCACTCAACCAAGTGAGCCACCCAGGCAGCCCGATCCATTGTGTTCTTGATGAACTTTGGGGTTGCTGTCAGTGTTTACTATTATGAACAGTGCTGCTGTGAACGTTCTTGTACATATATCCTGGTATACCTGTCCAAGAGTTGCTCCCAGAGTGGAATTTCTGGGTCATAGCGAAAAAACATGTTTATATTATCAAGACAATTCAAAATCGTTTTTCCAAAGTGGATGTTGCAATTTATGCTTCCATCATCACTGGCTGTTTTGTTGCACTGTATCCCTGCCAGCCCTAGGTATTGTCCAACTTCCTAACTTTTACCAGTCCAGTACGTGTAAACTGGCATTTTCTTTTCTTTTCTTTTTTTAAGATTTTATTTATTCATTTGAGACAGAGAGATACATAGAGAGAGAGCATGAGCAGGGGGAGAGGCAGAGGAAGAAGCAGGACATGGGGCTGGATCCCAGGACCCGGAGATCATGACCTGAGCCGAACGAAGGCAGACGCCCAACCATCTGAGCCACCCAGGTGCCCCTAAACTGGCTTTTCTTGTAGTTTTTTTTTTTTTTTAAGATTTTATTTATTTATTTGAGAGAGAGAATGAGAGACAGCACGAGAGGGAAGAGAGTCAGAGGGAGAAGCAGACCCCCCGCCGAGCAGGGAGCCCGATGCGGGACTCGATCCCGGGACTCCAGGATCATGACCTGAGCCGAAGGCAGTCGCTTAACCAACTGAGCCACCCAGGCGCCCCTTTTCTTGTAGTTTTAATTGGTTTACAGGATTGCGGAAGAGGCTGAGAATATTTTCATGTATATTGGCCATTTGTCTTTTCTCTCCTTGAAGTGCCTGTTCTGGGAGAGCTCTCTGTTGAGCGGTAAGGCCACAGGCTTCAGAGCGTGGCCCTCAGGGACAGATGTCCCAGGCTAGAGTGTAGTTTCGAAGGTACGACGACGACTGAGGAGCGGCCCCCCTGGCACCTGCATCCCATCTAGCTCAGTGACATGCCCTCAAAACCACGGTCGGAGGGTCTCTGGCTGATACGACCAGCTCCCCGCAGCCTAGTTACGCAGCCGCCGAGGCTGGAGCTCAGGGTCCCAGCATGCTTCCCTGGCCCCCAGTCCAGTGGAGAAAACCGGCTGTCTTCCGGCCCCGTTGCCCGCGCTGTGCTGCAGGCTGCTCATACTGAAGATGGGACTGAGGACTCGCCACTGTACCCTCTAAAATTCCACAAGTTCCTTCCGTTGTTAGTTCATCCTGAGTTATGGGGACCTGAGGTCTCATTCCTTGGGTCAGCCAGTACCGCGCTGGGCGCTAGAGACGAAAACAGGGGAAGACCACCTGGCCAGCCCTCAGCCCGGCTGCGGGAGCGCCCCGCCCGCCCACCAGGGGCTCCGCACGGCGCACCGTCGGCCTCGGCGCAGGCCCCACCCCACACCGCCCAGGCTTCCGCTCGGGGACGGAGTCTTGAACTCCGGGCCCAGGTCGCCCCCTAAGGGAGGCGCGTCACGTGACCGCGCCGGGCGGAGGGGGTGGAGCCGGGCGGAGGGGGTGGCGCCCAACGGCCGCGCCGCCGCCCGGTCGCCTAGCAACGCCCCCACGCGGAGCCATGCAGGCGGGCGGCGACAGGGAGCTGCGGGCCAAGAATTATTTGGAAAAACATCGGATTATGGAGCTGCTGAACTATCTCACCAGCGCCCTGCTCTTTTTCCGGCCAGGTAAGGGTCCGGCCTGGCGCTCGGCTTTCGGTCCCACCCGCCTCCCCGCCCCGGCGGGCCCAGAAATTCCCGGGACAGCCGTCCCTGCAGGCCCGCGCCGCTCCCCGTGCCCCCTCCACACGCGCCCTCGCCCCCGCCTCCCGGCTGCTTGAGCCCTTCTGCCAGCCCGCGCCGCGGCCCTCGAACGAGCACTTCTTGAACGGCCTCTTTGTGTCTACCGCGGGCCGGGTGCGCGGGCCTCACGCAGGGGAGGCTCGCGGCGGGTGGGAGAGAGGCTCGGGGGAGGGTCGTCCTTAGTACTAGGGGGTGTGGGCGAGGGCCTGCGCTTCGGTGCCCTCTTCTGGAAAATGGGGAGAACAGTACCGAGTTCATGGACGCGCCGGGAAGATTAAATGAGTAATATGTAAATCAGCCCTATGCGGGGCAACCAACAGATGTTTCATTTTGATTTTTTATAAAAGCATACGTATGGGGTTTAAAAATCAAAAAGTAGGGCACCTGGGTGGCTCAGGTGGTTGAGCGTCTGCCTTCGGCTCAGGTCATGATCCCAGGGTCTTGGGATCGAGTCCCGCATCGGGCTCCCTGCTCCTTGGGAGCCTGCTTCTCCCTCTGCTTCTCTCTCAATCTCTCTCTCTCTGTCTCTCATGAATAAATAAATAAAATCTTTAAAAAAAAAATCAGAAAGCACTCCAAGGCTTATAGTGAAAAACAGCATGTTCCTCCCTGTCCCAGATTCCTACTCTACAGAATGATTCCCAACTCCTTTAGCTATTTACCTTGATATTTCTAAATCACAGACTTGCACATACTTACTAATGTTCCCCCAACCCCCCAGGTTTAGATTTAGCCTCATACTATGTAAGAGGAAACTTCGAGCGCAAACACACACTCACACCTGTTCCCACTCATCCCCACCTTCCCAATAAAGTTAGAATTCAATTTTGGTGTGACCAGTAGTCAGAATTTACATTATTATTAGGCAAATATCCACAGCTAATCCATACAGCATGCTATGATTATATTTCCTTTGCTGATTTCCCTGGAATTAATAATACTACATTTTAAATGTTTACTTAAATTTTCTGTGTCATTACTACTGATTTATCGATATCCTCTTTTTGTTGCAAGCAGAGATCTCCTCTCAGTAGGAAAGGAGATTCATCCTGTAATCACCACCCGCAGCACATCCCCCGGCTCTTTCTGTCTTACTGCTCCAGGCTGGACTGATGGTCCAGCTGCCCTGCTGTGCTGTATGGCGATCATTCAGGGGTTTCCCTCTATCTGACCCTAATCCTCTTCACCTCTCTCCTGTGCTTACAGCCTGTTTGTTTTATGGTGCTTGGGTCTCCCTCTTTTTTGCTTTTTCCCCCCTTCCTCTAGAGGAACATATCCTCTAGCGGCTCCCTGAGACAGTGTGCTTTGTTCGAGCAGTAAATATTTTGAGAACTCACGTATATGAAAGTGTCTCATCCTACCCTCAAACATGATGATAACTAGGGTAGATAAAATTCTCAGTTAGAACATATTGCTCTCAGGGCGCCTGGGTGGCTCAGTTGGTTAGGCGGCTGCCTTCGGCTCAGGTCATGATCCTGGAGTCCCAGGATCGAGTCCCGCATCAGGCTCCCTGCTCGGCAGGGAGTCTGCTTCTCCCTCTGGCCCTCCCCCCTCTCATGCTCTCTGTCTCTCATTCTCTCTCTCTCAAATAAATAAATAAAATCTTAAAAAGAAAATATTGCTCTCAGAATTTGGAGGGCATTGCCCCTTTGTCTTCTAATTATCAATGAGATGCTGTTACCCCCTGTAACAATGTGAACTTTTTTTAAAAAAAGATCTTATTTATTTATTTATTTGAGAGAGAGAGAGCGCGCACATATGCGCACACAACCCGGGGCGGTGGGGGGGGGGGCAGAGGGAGAAGCAGACTCCCCGCTGAGCGGTCCTGATGCGGGGCTCCATCCCAGAACCCGAGATCATGACCCAGGCTGAAGGCAGATGCTTAACCGACGGAACCACCCAGGCGCCCTACAATGTGAACTTCTTGAAACATCTCTACAAACTCCAAAGGGGGTGGGAGGGGCAGGGAAAAGGTGAAGAAATACTGAGGAGAAGCTAAGGAAGGGTTTGGCTGGTGTCCAGAGTACAGGGCAATGCCTCCAAGTTCCCTGCCCAGATCCTCTTAATGGCAAAGAAGAGGGGGCTTGTACCTTTGGTGTCTGAGCCCTTAGCCTGATGCTGCCTGACAAGTTTCTCTGGAGTCACCTGTTTTACCATAAAAAGTTACAAGTTTTGTTCTTCTACAGATATATCCATTTCTTACTATTAATGTTTCATATTACTCACCAGAGTACGATTGATTCTCAGGAAGAAACACTATCTTCACCTGGGGTCTTTACGAAGCCTCTGGCGTTATGACATGTATCCCCGTTTGAAAAGCTTGGATCGTGAGGGATTTATGGAAAATAAGACTAGATAGTTGGATTGCATTTACTACTATTGAGGGAATAGGTCTACAGTCCCACGTCCTCAACTCCAAAATTCTAACAGCCCTGAAAACCACATTTTCACAACTCATTTAACAGCAAAACCTAACATAACCTGAAGTCATTCGATAGGGAAACGTGTCACTTCCCAGTGACAATTCTGTGCTAGGGAGGGAGGGAGTATAAATGCTTAGGGGAGGCCTTTAATAAAATTAGAATTTCATTTTTAAAAAGGAGACAATTGTAACCGAGATGACAGATGCTGCTATGGGAACGGTTAAAGGAGGATAAGATATCTTTGAGAGTTATGGAGGACTAGGTTTGGGGGTTCCAGATACTTCCTGTATTTGAGTTATAGAGTGTGGAAAAGCCTGCAAATTTTAGGGAGCACATTGCCTGGATTCATACTAGCTGTGGGTCTTGGGGAAGTGATGGTTATGAGGAATACCAGGCACATAGTGAGGGCTCAATAATTATTAGCTGCTGTTATTAAGATGTGAACTTGAGGTTTTGTTTCCCTTGAAAAACTGATTGTCATTATCAGCTGACATATAACTTAGGTGGTTAGTAACATTTGGATCCTCCCTTCATGTTTCATTTTTTAATTTTTTTTAAAGATTTATTTATTTGAGAGAGAGAGAGCGCACAGTTGGGGGGGGGGGAGAGAGAATCTCAAGCCAACTTCCAAGTCCAGCGCAGAGCCTGACACGGTACTCGATCCCAGGACCCTGAGACCATGACCTGAGCCAAAACCAAGAGTCGGATGCTCAACCAACTGATCCAGCCAGGCACCCCACTTCATGTTTTAAAAAGTTATATCTTTAGGGGCGGCTGGTTGCCCCAGTCAGTGGAGCATGCAATTCTTGTTCTCGGGGTTGTGAGTTCAATCCCCATGTTGGGTAGAGAGATTACTTAAAAATAAAATATTTCTGTGAAGTTAATATCTTTTTCAAATTTAATTTATTTATTTGAGAGAGACAGCACACAAGCAGGGGAAGCAGCAGAGGGAGAGGGAGAAACAGTCTCCCCACTGATTAAGGAGCCCAATGTGGGGACGCCTGGGTGGCTCAGTTGGTTAAGCAACTGCCTTCGGCTCAGGTCATGATCCTGGAGTCCCGGGATCGAGTCCTGCATCGGGCTCCCTGCTCAGCAGGGAGTCTGCTTCTCCCTCTCCCGCTCCCCCCTCTTGTGCTCTCTCTCTCTCTCAAATAAATAAATAAATAAATCTTTAAAAAATAATAAAAATAAAAAGGAGCCCAATGTGGGACTCCCATCCCAGGACCCTGGGATCATGACCTGAGCCAAAGGAAGATGCCCAACCAACTGAGCCACCCAGGCGCCCCTCTTTAAAGTTAATATCTTTATTATTTCTGTTGTAAGCATTTTAAAAACATTTTTAGAAGCAGGCAGAGTATAAATTATAGACTCCAGACATAAACATTATAGCATCTCATATAGTCTAAAGGATATACAGTAAAAATCCTTCATCAGAGAAACACACCAAGTTCTATTAGCATTATTTACTTACTCTTAAAAAGAAAAGTAGTGAATTAAAATTCAAACAGCCTTTTTTTCTCTTTCTGAATTTGATAAATAGGTCAAAGAGAAGCAACAGAAGACTACATACATGATGTGATTGCCTTTAGTAACCCATTTGTTTCTATAGTCTGTTAAAATTTGTACAGAAAGGCACAAGAGAGATCTAAAAACATAATCACAATGTGTGGATGTTATTTGAATAAGTGTTTAAATTCACTTTTACTGGGCGCCTGGGTGGCTCCGTTGGTTAAGCGACTGCCTTCGGCTCAGGTCATGATCCTGGAGTCCCGGGATCGAGTCCCGCATCGGGCTCCCTGCTCGGCAGGGAGTCTGCTTCTCCCTCTGACCCTCCCCCCTCTCATGTGCTCTCTCTCATTCTCTCTCTTAAATAAATAAATAAAATCTTTAAATTCACTTTTACTTTTTAAATTTTCTTAACTATTTTTTGTAAGATTTTATTTATTTGAGAGAGAGAGCCAGTGCATGAGCAGGGGGAAGGGGCAGACGGAGAGGGAGAGAAGCAGACTCCCTGCTGAGCACGGAGCCAGACGTGGGACTTGATCCCAGGACCCTGGGATCATGACCTGAGCTGAAGTCAGATGCCACCCAGGCACCCCTACTTTTTTATTTTTAAAAAGTGTTCACAATTCATAAAATTTGTGGGACAACCTGATACCATAAGACTCCTAGAAGAAAATTCAGGAAAGAAGCTCCCTGACACGGTCTTGGCAATGATTTTTCAGATATGACACCAAAAACACAAACAACAAAATAAAAAAATCAACAACTGGGACTACATCAAACTTAAAAGCTTCTGCACCACAAAAGAAAGGATCAACAAAATGAAAAGCCAACCTATAGAATGGGAGAAAATATTTGCAAACTATATATCAGTTAAGATCTAAAATGTATAAAGAACTCCTACAACTCAATAGCAAAAAATCTGATTTAAGAATGGGCAAGGCGGGGCGCCTGGCTGGCTCAGTCAAGAGAGCACGGGACTCTTGATCTTGGGGTCATGAGTTTGAGCCCCACGTTGGGTGTAGAGGTTGCTATAAAAAAATAAACTAAAAAAAATGGGCAGAGGAACTAAATAGACATTTTTCAAAGAAGATATACAATGGCCTGCGGGTACATTAAAAGATGTTCCCTAGGGGCGCCTGGGTGGCTCAGTCGTTGAGCGTCTGCCTTCGGCTCGGGTCATGATCCCGGGGTCCTGGGATCGAGCCCCGCATCGGGCTCCCTGCTCGGCGGAAGCCTGCTTCTCCCTCTCCCACTCCCCCTGCTTGTGTTCCCTCTCTCGCTGTGTCTCTCTCTGTCAAATAAATAAATAAAATCTTTAAAAAAAAAAAAAAAGATGTTCCCTAATTATCAGGGAAATGCAAATCAGAACCAAAATGAGAGTGGGGCGCCTGGGTGGCTCAGTCATTAAGTGTCTGCCTTCGGCTCAGGTCATGATCCCAGGGTCCTGGGATCGAGCCCCGCATCGGGCTCCCTGCTCTGCGGGAAGCCTGCTTCTCCTTCTCCCACTCCCCCGCTTGTGTTCCCTCTCTCACTGTGTCTCTCTCTGTCAAATAAATAAATAAAATCTTTAAAAAAAAAAACAAAAACCAAAATGAGATACCACCTCACATGTGTTGGAATGGCTAGTGTCAAAGAGGCAAAGATAACAAGAATGTGGAGAGAAAGGAACCCTTGTGCACTGTTGGTGGGAATGTAAATTGGTGCAGCCACCATGGAAAACAGTATGGTGGTTCCTCAAAAAAAAAAAAAAAAAAAAAAAATCAGAACTACCGTATGCCCCAGCAATTCCACTTCTGGGTATATATCCAAAGGAAATGAAAACAGAATCTGAAAGAGAGATCTGCACCCTCATGTTTATTGCTGCATAATTAACGATAGCCAAGATATGGAAACAGCCTAAGTGTCTGTCTACAGATGAATGAATAATGAAGATGTGGTATATTTATACAATGGAATATTATTCAGCCATGAGAGAAAAGGAAATCCTGCCATTTGCAACGTGGATGCCCCTTGAGGATATGCTAAGTGAGCTAAGTGAGAGAAAGACAAATACTGCATGATATCACTTATATGGGGAATCTAAAAAAGCCAGTTGTAAAAACAGAGTAGAATGGTGAGTGGTGGGGGAGTAGGAGAGCTGTTGTTTAAGGGTATGTACCTGCAACTCGTAGGTCAGTCTTGGAAATCGAAAGCACGGCATAGTGCTTACAGAAGGTATTACTGTATGATAAACATTAAACTTGCTGAGAGACTAGATCTTAATTATTCCTGCCCCCAAAAAGAAATGATAATTATGTGATGTGATAAAAGTGTAGCTAATACTAGTGACAATCATATTGCAAACTATAAATGTATCAGATCAACATGTTATGTAATTACATGTATTACACAATGCTACATGTCAGTTACATCTCAAAAGAATTTTTTTTTTTTTTAAAGATTTTATTTATTTATTTGAGACAGAGAGAATGAGAAGGAGAGAGCACATGAGAGGGGGGAGGGTCAGAGGGAGAAGCAGGCTCCCTGCCGAGCAGGGAGCCCGATGCGGGACTCGATCCAGGGACTCCAGGATCATGACCTGAGCCGAAGGCAGCCGCTTAACCAACTGAGCCACCCAGGCGCCCAAGAAGTCCTTACCTTTTAGAGATACATGCTCAAATATTTATTAATGAAATATTATCACTGTAATTGACTTCAAAATAATACAGGAAGAGGGGACCTGGATGAGATGATGGTGAAATGAGACTGGCCACAAATTTTAACAGTTAAAGTTGGTTGATGGGTTCATTATACTTTCCTACTTTTATATATTTATGAAATTCTCAAGAAAAAGTCTTTTTTTTTTTTAAGATTTTACTTATTTATTTGACAAAGAGAGGGGGAGCAGCAGGGAGTGGGAGAGGGAGAAGCAGACTCCCTGCTCAGCAGAGAGCCCGACACGGGGGCTCGATCCCAGGACCCCTTGATCATGACCTGAGCCGAAGGCAGATGCTTAACCAACTGAGCCACCCAGGTGCCCCTAAGAGTCTTTGTTTTTATTTATATTTTATCCCTTTTAGCTGGCTACCTTCTTCCATGCATCATGTTGTACCTTTTTTTTTTTTTTTTTTTTTGGTTTTCGACGCTTGTCTGCAAATTAGAATCACCTGAGGAGCTTTTTAAAAAAATGCTCAGGTCCCATATGTGGGGTAGAGCACTTTATATATGTTATTAATTGTCTAATGTCTTGTTTTACTTGTAAGCAAGGTCTGTGACCCCAGTGCCTAGTACAGTACTTTGAACATAGTTATTTAATAATTATTAAATGATTGTTTCCATTTGTGATGTATCTTAATTCTATGTCAGAAAGAATTGGAACTATTCTTTTACAGAAAAGCCAAGAGAGTATTTAATATCTATATTGGAACGACTGAGAATTGCCAAAATAACAGGCGTGGCTTTTCCTTTCTTTATGGACCACTCTAACATTGTGTCTATGTTTGAGATGATGGACACTTCAGAGAAAGGCACCATATCATTCGCGCGGTACAGAGAAGGTCAGTACCCTCCACCCGCTGACGAACAGTGTGTGCTCAGTCCTTAACGTTCCCTAGTTGAAAATAATGCTTGCTTCGTAAATTTTCCCTTCTTCTCATTCTGATTTTACAGGCCTAAAAACCCTGGGTCTGTTGAATGAAGATGAAGTTTTAAAAGATGATGGACATGTAATAACTTTGGAAAAATTCAGATCTGAAGTGTAAGTTTATTTTTACATGGCTGATATTTAAATGACATGACATGACTTTGAAGTACAAGTAATATAATTTAAAACAGAAGTTCCTACCTTTTGACAGAAACATTTCATTCCCTTGAAACTTTCAGCTATCTAGAAAGCAAGGGGTGACAGTCAAGTCTGGAATTAGGAAGTTCCTGGGGCAGATTAATTCTTTTCTCAATGGGAAAGCCCAGCAGTTCTCAAAGAAATGTGGGAGAGAAGCTCCAGTCTGCTAGAACTAACAGAAAAGCTTTGTTCCCAATACACTAGTTGGAAAATCTCTATAAAATATGGAGCAATAGAAGTTCTCTCAGAGTTATTTCCTCAAAGTTATATATCACCAAGTAAATGTTTATTGATAGTATAGGTTGTGGGCGCCTGGCTGGCTCAGTCAGTAGAGAATGAGACTCTTGATCTCAGGGTCATGAGTTCAAGCCCCACGTTGGGCGCAGAGCTTACTTAAAAACAAACAAAAAAAAACAGTATGGGTTGCATGCCAGCCCAACAATTTTAGATTTGAGGTATTACAGCTTGAAAAGTACTAACTAAATGCTAAGTCAGAAAAAAAAAAAAGGAATAAAATTTGATAGTTGTAGAAGGCTTCTAACCAATGGAACTCAATTCCTTTATTTTGTTCTCTGAGGATTTATTAATCAAGAAATCATTATGTAACAGAGTCCAGAGCCAGGGAAAAGTTAGAAGAAAAAAAAAGTTAAAGATTTCTATCTCATTCTCACTTACATAAACACTAAACAAAAACTGTTTAGTTCCCATCCCTACCCCAGGGGAAAGACAAACACAGCGCTCTGGCCTGAAATGTTTCATCCAAACGGAAAGGCTGCCTACTGTCATATGAATGGAACTAGGAAGGGCATTTATTGATTCATTCATTCATTTATTTATAAAGATTTCTTTATGAGAGAGAGAGTGAGTAGTGCACGCAAGGGTAGGGGGGCAGAGAAGAGAGCGGGAATCTCCAGCAGACTCCCCACCGACCGTGGAGGCCAATGCATGGGGCTTGATCCCACAACCCTGAGATCATGACCTAAGCCGAAACCTAGAGTCCGATACTCACCCAACTGAGCCACCTAGGCGCTCCTAGGAAGGATTCTAAATGTAAGGACATTTGTGGAAAATGAGAGCAATTCTGTTTTAGTCACCATCTCATGTTTTCTTACAGGAAATAGAGTGAATTTCCAAACCAAATACAGGAACTTCAATTATAAACATGCATTCTAAATTGATTTTTTAAAAAACTTATTTGCTACGTTTATCTACAATAGTCTCCCTTAATTAGCATAGGAAATTGAAAATTCGTTGTAATTTATTATCTCTGCTCTTGTATCTTATTCAACAGACATACTTATTAGCATTTATATTTGTAAATGAAATTGCTCTGAGTTTTCCTGGCTTCTGAGTTTTCTGTTTTTGTTTTCTTAGGAACAAGAGGACTGAGAAAATATGGTCAGCATTTTAATAACACCATAAGTCCAAGATAATAAATGATTCTATAAAGTTTTCAATTGTCCAGTTTCATTAATTCAGAACGTCATCATATAACTTGAAATCCAATTGGCTTCCTCTTTGTTAAAAACAAAAACAAAAACTCCAAAACAAAAAAGGATGCATTATTTTCCAGTGTTAGGCCAGTTTGTCCTCAAATTAAGTAGAATCTCAACATCTTGTTGAGCCAGTTTGTAAATTCCAACTTCATTTAATGCCTCTGTGGCAGGAGGCTGCCCTGAAGCGGACTGGAGGACATCTTTCAGAAGTAGGGCAGAACCGATGTTCAGGTTCAAAACAATACAGGCTTCTTTTACACTGTTTAAAAAAAAAAAGGTAGGAGGGAAATGAGATATCCATTATCTGTGTCATCCACATTATTCCACAATATTTTCGAAACTAAACAGCTTCCCTGCACTGTCCATATGCCCTCTGTAAAAAGTATTGATGGATTTCTTATTTGGCTCTTTCAACACATTAGGACTATGTATTTGTACAGTGTTTATATTTAATAGATTAATGTAACAGGACCATTGTTTTCAATATGTATCTATTACTTCCCAAAATATAATAATGATACTAACACAATAGCCTATTAAATGTAGCTAAGACTTTAGCTAGATTAGAATATGGAAAGAGAAACAAACAAAATTAGATAACTTACTAAAATGAGCAAAAATAAATCTTTCATTTTATAATAACTTTAAAAGAAATACTTTATAATCTCAAATTCCCCCAATAATTTAAATTTTAAATCAACAATTTCTAAAAATACTCCTAAGACTTTTTCGTACATTTATAATTATGCTTAGAACCAAAATTAATACTAAATATTTAGGAAAACATTTTCTTCAGGCCTGGCTTACTATTAGGTACTAAGCATATTTTCAATTTCTTCTACTTGAATGTGGCAGAACTGCACTTGTTCGCATTTTCTCTCTCCAGTAACATGCAAATAGGAGCATTAAACCAAATGCAAGCAACAAAAAGCCTAACACATAACTTAGATTCATTTTTGATAAACTTGGGGAATCATGAATCACATCTTAGGTTATCTGGGTACACAGTGCATGTTTTTAAATTTCAATTGATGCTCTATTTATCCCATCAAACATCACTGGAACCGGAGAGTTGTTAGAAAAAAAAAAGGAATCAACCTCGTCTAAACGCTTAGTAGTCACTGTTAAATATTGAGCTTACTGTTTAAAATAATTTTCTGGTCTCTTGCAATAGTGGGAGAACAAGGGAAACAGATTCCGAGTCATATCAAACTGCAACTGAGCCGCTCCTCCTTCATTGAAGTGATTAGCAAGAATGATCTGAAACAAAGAGCAGGTCCTGTAACGGCCGCCTTGATCCTCACAGCCCCGACATGCGGCCTCCTCTTACTTACTTCTTGGTAGATGTATACATCCAGCTTCTCCACAAGCATTTGCCAGAAAATTTTAAACAAGGAGAAGCAGAGCTGCTGCTCCAGCTGAAGGGAGCGGTCTCTGAGCGTGAGCAGGAGTGGGCAGGCCGAGCTAGACAGGGACATCACCGCTTGCTCGGCCTGCGACGGCAACGACAGCCACCTGCAAGACACAAGAGCAGCACGGCCTGTGGCACGTTAAGTGTGACTACAAGATTTTCAAAACGTGGTGGTTTTTTTTTAAGATTTTATTTATTTATTTTTTTGACAGAGACACAGCAAGAGAGGGAACACAAGCAGGGGGGAGAGGGAGAGGGAGAAGCAGGCTTCCCGCCGAGCAGGGAGCCCGATGCGGGGCTTGATCCCAGGACCCTGGGATCATGACCTGAGCCGAAGGCAGATGCTTAACGACTGAGCCACCCAGGTGCCCCAAAACGTGGTGTTTTTAAAGATTTAACAGATCCTTTCAAATTCGGGGAAGTGCACTTTGGATAAGAAACGATGTACCGCCCAGCATGAAAAGCTGTCTGAGAAAATAAATATATTTGGGGCGCCTGGGTGGCTCAGTCAGTTAAGCGTCTGCCTTCGGCTCAGGTCATGATCCCAGGGTCCTGGGATCGAGCCCCGCATCGGGCTCCCTGCTCAGCGGGAAGCCTGCTTCTCCCTCTCCCACTCCCCCTGCTTGTGTTCTCTTTCTAGCTGTGTCTCTCTGTCAAATAAATAGAATCTTAAAAAAAAAAAAAGAGTTGGACGCTCAACTAAGCCACCCTGGCACCCCTGCCCATTTTTTAATTGGACTATTTATTTTTTGGGTGTTGAGTTTTAGAAGTTCTATATGTATTTTGGTTTTTTGTTTGTTTGGGTTTTTTTTAAAGATTTTATTTATTTATTTATTTGACAGAGAAAGACACAATGAGAGAGGGAACACAAGCAGGGGGAGTGGGAGAGGGAGAAGCAGACTCCCTGCCGAGCAGGGAGCCCGATGCGGGACTCGATCCAGGGACTCCAGGATCATGACCTGAGCCGAAGGCAGTCGCTTAACCAACTGAGCCACCCAGGCGCCCCTATATGTATTTTGGATACATAACTTCTCCCATTCTGTAGGTTGCCTTTTAGTTTTCTTGACTGTTTCCTTCGCTGTACAGAAGCTTTTTATTTTGATAAAGTCCCAATTGCTTATTTTTTGCTTTTGTTTCCCTTGCCTCAGGGGACCTATCTAGAAAAATGTTGCTATGGTTTTCTTCTAGGATTTTTATGGTTTCAGGTCTCATATTTAGGTCTTTAATCCATTTTGATTTTATTTTTGTGTATGGTAAGAAAAGTGGTCCAGTTTCATTCTTCTGCATGTTGCTGACCAGTTTTCCCAACACCATTTGTTGTGGAGACTGTCTTTTTCCCATTTTTCCTTCCTGCTTTGTGGAAGATTAATTGACCATATAATCATGGATTTATTTCTGGATTTTCTATTCTGTTCTATGATCTAGGTGTCTATTTTTGTCAGTACTGTACTGTTTTGATGCCTACAGCTTTGTATTGTAATTAAGGTCTGGAATCGTGATGCTTCCAGCCATGCTTTTTATTTGTTTTCCAAGACTGCTTTGGCTGTTCGAAGTCTTTTGTGGTTCCATACAAATTTTAGGATTATTTGTTCTAGCTCTGTGAAAAATGCTGTTGGTATTTTGACAGGGATTGCATTAAATGTGTAGATTGCTTTGGGTAGCATAGACTTTTTAACAATGTTTGTTCTTCCAATCCATGAGCAGGGAATGTCTTTCCATTTCTTTGTGCCATCTTCAATTTTTTTCATCAGTGTTATAGTTTTCAGAGTACAGGTCTTTCACCTCTTTAGTTAGGTTTATTCCTAGGTTATCTTATTATTTTTGGTACAATTGTAAATGGGATGGTTTCCTTAATTTCTTTTTCTGCTTCTTTATTATTGGTGTATAGAAATGCTACAGATTTTTGTACATTGTGTATTCTATGACTTTACTGAATTCATTATTCTACCAGTTTGTTGGTGGAGTCTTTCAGGTTTTCTATATACAGTATAAAGTCATCAACAATTAACATTTTACTTCTTCCTTACCGATCTGGATGTCTTTTATTTCTTTTTGTTGTGTGATTGCTGTGGTTAGGACTTCCAGTATTAGATTGAATAAAGTGGTGAGAGTGGACATCCCTGTTTTGTTCTGACCTTAGGGGGAAAGGCTCTCAGCTTTTCCCCACTGAGGATGATGTTCACTGTGGGATTTTCATATATGGCCTTTATTATGTTGAGGTATGCTCCCTCTAAACCTAATTTGTTGAGGGTTTTTTAACATGAATGGATGTTATACTTTGTCAAATGTTTTTTCTGCATCTACTGAAATGATTATATGGTTATCCTTTCTCCTACTGATGTAAATGTGTGTCGCTGACTGATTTGCAAATATTGAACTACTCTTGCAACCCAGGAATAAATCCCACTTGATTGTGGAGAATGATTTTTTTTAAATGTACTGTTGGGTTTGGCTTGGTAGTATTTTGTTGAGGATTTTTGCATCTATATTCATCAGGGAGATTGGCCTGTAATTCTCTTTTTTTGTGGTGGCTTTATCTGGTTTCGGTATCAGGGTAATGCTGGCCTCATGGAATGAATTAGGAAGTTTTCCTTCCTCTTCTAATTTTTGGAATAATTTGAGAAAAATAGGTATTTATCATCTTTCAATTTTTAGCAAACTGGATTTGATAGTTGAATTGTCAGTAAATACAAAAGGACCTACCTTTCTTTTTTATACAATTTTGCAGCTTCTTTAACTTCTCTAAAAACGTGGTCTACTTGGCGGGTCAACATGTCATGCTTTAAACGTTCCAGCAGGTTAATCATGTCATCAAAGACAGAACTCTCCATCGAGGCTAGCTGTCCCAGCTGCAACTTACTGAGGGTGTTATTCTCTGCAAAGACCTCCAGTGCTGCCTGTTGAAGTTGTAGGAAGAACTGAAAGCAAAAATAGGTCAATATGGTCATTAAGATACTTCTTTTTTAACAGCTTGAAATATAATTCATGTACTACATCTCATTCATTTCAAGTGGACAATTCATTGGCTTTTAGCATATATTCAGAGTTGTGCATTTATCACCAGAGTCAATTTTAGAATGTTTCCATTACCCCAAAAAGATACCCCACACTTAACCATCATCTCCCAATCCCTTCCCTGCATGCCACCCCCAACCGTAGGCAACCACTGATTTTCCTGTCTTTGTCGACTTGCCTGTTCTGGACGTTTCATAGAAATGTAATTATATAATTTATGGTTCTTTGTGACTGGCTTCTTTCACTTAGTATGTTTTCAAGGTTCATCTATGTTGTAATATGTATCAGGACTTAATTTCTTTTCATTACTGAATAATCCATTATATTTACATTTACATTTTATTTATATATATCTATTTTATTTATCCATTCATCAGTTGACAGATAATTGGGTTCTTTCCACCTTTTTGTCTTTATGAATAATACCACTATGAACATTTGTGTGTAAGTTTTTGTGTAGATAATTGTCTTCATTTCTCTTGGATATACCTAGAAGTAGAATTGCTGGATCATATGGTAATTCTTTAACTATTTGAGGATATGACAGACTATTCTCCCCAGTGACTGCACCAGCCATGTGTGACCACTCAAATTTCTCCACATCTGAACTAATAACACTTACTACCTTTTTTAGTATAGCCATCTTAGTTTATATTTAGTTGTATCTCACTGTGATTTTTTTTTTTTTGAGATAGAGAGTGTGAGTGTAAGCAGTGGGGGTGGGTGGCAGAGGGAAAGGAAGAAGGAGAATGTCAAGCAGACTCCTCACCCAGCATAGAGCCCAACGTGGGGCTGGATCTCATGACCCTGAGATCATAACCTGAGCCAAAATCAAGGGTTGGATGCTCAACCAACTGAGCCAGCCAGGTACCCCATCTCATTGTGATTTTATTTTTGATTTATTTTTATTTAAATTCAATTAATTAACATATAATGTATTATTGGTTTCAGAGGTAGAGGTCTCACTGTGATTTTAATTTGCATTTGCCTGATGGCTAACTTCTTTGGGTACTCATTTTTTCCAGACACAGACTGAGAATTGTAGTAAACCCAGCAGATTTATGAGAGTTAAGAAAAATAAAATGTCATTTTTACAGTGGCATTTTCAGTAGGGTAGAAAAAATATTTTTTCTAATACGAATAATGCTGTAGATAATTAGCAAAAGATTAAAAACAGCCTAAATGTCCACTGACAGGGGACTGGATATGGCCACACTAGTGACTGTTCACTGATGGACATGTGAAAAGCCAAGTTGGTATTTTCTGCTCAAACTATCTGAGAAGAGGCACTTGTCCTTTTGAGGTTGCTGAAGGACAATGTGAGCTTGGAGTACCTTGGTACCTGTGGCCACACCTCCCAGAGCCTGCCTGAGAATGAAGCCAGAAGTGAACGAGTTTAGGGCAGCCATGCCTAATACTTTCAGTTACACAAATTCCTCACCTCCTCTCTCCAGCCCCTGACCCCCACTCAGGCCAGCATCAATTGGGGTTCTGTCACCTACAACTCAAAAATTCCTGACTCTGAAGGGCTGGGTATGTCGGGCTTGGCATAATCTGGCAATAGTCAGACAGCTATTAGTATAGAATCTAAATGAATGGAAGGTGAACTCTGTCCACTCTTCTTTTTTCTACCTAGGAAATACAAGAGCTTTAATTTTATTGTTAAGCATTTATAGGCTGAAGGACCATGAAGATGGTTAAATAATTTTTTTTAAAGATTTTATTTATTTATTCAACAGAGAGAGTGAGAGAGTACAAACAGGGGGAGCAGTAGAGGGAGAGGGAGAAACAGACTCGCCGCAGAGCAGGGAGCCCGACATGGGGCTCAATCCCAGGACCCTGAGATCATGACCTGAGCCGAAGGCAGACGCTTAACCAACTGAGCCACCCAGGCATCACTGGTTAAATAATTTTTGATGTTAAACAGAATTTGTACTATGAAAACATGCAAGGACAAAGAACTCATTCATGATTTGAAGAGTAAGTCTAAATTCAGTTATTATTCTGTTGACAGAAGGACCAGTTAATTCAGCATCAGATGATAAATTTCCTAAGGAGAGGGATGATGGCCAATTCATCGCTGTTAACAGACTATGGCACCAAGTAAAGTAGTTAATGATGTTCCACAAATAATTCACTGAAGCTAAAAATCTGGCCTTGAATGAGTCTCTTATTACATCATCTGGCACAAGAATCAGGAATGACAATTTGTTTTATGACAAAGCTTAGCAGAAAATGGAGCAGCGTGGGGGCTGAGTGAAGAAAGCACTTACTAAAATGAGGAAAACAACACATGAAAGTACACAATGAAAAAATGTATTCTAATTAGGTGACTTTATAAACAGAAATGCATTGATCATTACACTCTACATTATATTCATCCTATGAAATAATTATTTTGTGTCTTATTTTCCTTGCTTAGCAGAATGATATTACGTACGTGGATTTCAGTTAATGTTTTTGTAGAAAAAAGGCTTTAAATAGTTGTCCCAGCCAGAGTCCAGATTAGAATAAACTATGATTGTGTTTCTCAAGTTTTCATCTTGTTTATATTTGTTATTATTATATTTATTTTTGTTTCCTATTTTTTTGGTTTATTACCCTGTATTTAATTAAGATGAAGACTTTTTTGTTTCGTTTGTTCTTTCACAGTAAGGGAACACATTTTCTTCTATATAATGCACTAGCATTATACAATTTTTGTCATAAATTCATAATTTAAAATATATTCTTTTAAATAAAAACTTAAAACAACAACAAAGTAAACAAATAAAATATATTCTTGGTACATTTTCCAGACTCTCGAACTCAGGCATTGAATATTTTTAAATGCCTGTGTTTGACTATATTTCATTTCTCCTTTTATTTTTTATTTTATTGTATTAAGATTTGACAATGTACAGACATTTCATTTACCTTGTCCATCTTTGTGACTCATCTGTACACACTCAAAAATTATGTTTTCTAGTATCCTATGAACTTATCACCAATCCTTAATCAATCTTTCTAATTATTTTACACTGGAATTTTTCAATTCCCACTTTACCTACCACTTTTTATAAGTGGTATTTTTAAGTCTTAGAGTTAAAATTATAGTTGTTTTGTTGTTTTACTTTCCTATTTTCATTTCATGACACAATCATATAATACTTTATAATGTATCTCAGTATAGCTTTTTTACCATTTAATATATATTTCACTGTTTTATGGCCATGTTAATTCTCTGCTAATACTTCCTTCATGAAACCTACTTCATGGGACACACTGGTGAAAACCCAAGCTGATTTCTGTATCCATACAGATGATCATGCAAGAGTGATTCCAAACCCAAGGGCACCCTGTCCAAGGAGTTCCTGGAGACCCTCTGAGATCATTCTAGTATGTAAAATATCCAAAGGAATTAATCTATGTTAAGGCTATAAAGGCTAATTAAGTTTCTTCACTTTTGGCCAGAAGTACATATTGGAAAATCTGGCTACCAAATGCCTTGATAGCCAATATATTCCTTGGATTAATAAAAAAAGTAAACAGAAATTACTAATTAATAATTATATTTAGGCAGGGGCACCTGGGTGGCTCAGTTTGAGTCCCCACATAGAGATTACATTAAAAAATAAATAAAAATAATAATATTTGATACCTTTGGGATGTCTTTAAAAGATGCGTAAATACAGGGGCACCTGGGTGGCACAGTCAGTAAGCCGCTCTTTTTTTTTTTTTTTTTAAAGATTTTATTTATTTATCTGAGAGAGAGAATGGGAGACAGAGAGCATGAGAGGGGGAGGATCAGAGGGCAAAGCAGACTCCCCGCTGAGCAGGGAGTCCGATGTGGGACTCGATCCCGGGACTCCAGGATCATGACCTGAGCCGAAGGCAGTCGCTTAACCAACTGAGCCACCCAGGCGCCCCAGTAAGCTGCTAACTCTTGATTTCGGCTTAGGTCATGATCTCAGGGCTGTGAGATGGAGCACGGGGTCTGCGCTCAGCAGGAGTCGGCTTGGGATTCTTTCTCTCCCTCTTCCTCTGCCCTTGCCCCTGCTCTCAAGCGTTCGCACACTCTCAAATAAATAAATCTTTAAATTAATTAATTAATTAATTTAGGCGCACCAAATCTGTCAACACACAGAATTGTGTGGAAAAAGGAAAGATAAATAAAATTCTTGGACGTAAAAGGCCTTATAATACTTGCTAACCAGATCCAAGGTTTTGATTTTTAGACTTATTTGAAAGATACCTCTCACTATAAGAAATTAATTTTTTTGGATGATGTGATAATGGTATTGTGGTTATTTTTTTTTTTTAAGGAGTTTCTTTTAGAGATACATTTTGAACTACTTATCATGAAATAGATCTAAGATCTTCAAAATAATCAAGGGTGGGGGATGGAGAAGCTCAAAAAAACAAAATTGGTGG
This sequence comes from Mirounga angustirostris, assembly GCF_029215605.1. Classification (NCBI taxonomy): domain Eukaryota; kingdom Metazoa; phylum Chordata; class Mammalia; order Carnivora; family Phocidae; genus Mirounga; species Mirounga angustirostris. The sequence goes on along the minus strand of NW_026991720.1, from coordinate 87,532,510 downwards.
GGTACCTGGGTGGCTCAGTCGGTTAAGTGCCTTTGGCTCAGGTCATGGGGTCCTGGGATTGAGCCCCACATCGGGCTCCCTGCTCAGTGGGGAGCCTGGTTCTCTCCCTCTCCCTTTGCCTACCACTCCCCCTGCTTGTGCTCTCTCTCTCTGTCAAAGAAATAAAATCTTAAGGAAAAAAAAAAAAAATTGGTGTAAGAAGCTGGGTCATAGGCACATGGGAGTCCCTTTTATTATTCTATTTACTCATGTTTTGTTTCTTTTTAAAAGATTTATTTATTTGAGAGAGAGAGAAAGCAAGAGCACAAGCAGGAGGGGCAGAGGTAGAGAAAGAGAATCCCAAGCCTGATCCAGGGCTCAATCTCACCCGAGATCATGACCTGAGCCAAAACCAAGAGTTGGACACTTAACCAACTGGGCCACACAGTGCCCTTCTATTTACTCATGTTTTGAAGGCATTCAAAAGGTAGCCAATATTATTATTATTATTATTTTTTTTTTATGTAATCTCTGTGTGGGGCTCGAACTCAATGACCCCAAGACCAAGAGTCACATTTTCCACCAACTGAGCCAGCCAGGCGCCCCTCAAATGCTATTATTTTATCTTTCTTAAAGTCCTGGATTTTATTGATTTTGACACCATTATTCAACCTTAGCTTTTTCTGAGATGGCAGTTACCATACATATTTCCCAAGTCCATAGAAGAAAAAGGTTCATAGACAATTATTTCATGAAAAGTTGGCTTTCTTTTCTAATGACTAAAATATTGGGATTCTTTAACCATTTGAGACTTAATTGAGAAAAATATGTAATTTAATCATACATTATTTGGCCTAATTGTTATTCTACCTACTGTGTACTTTCTGCACGCTATAAATTCAACACTTCAAAAGGTAAAACTGTTAAAACTACTAATCTATTATTTAATATAAAAGCACATTAACCGGGGGTGCCTGGGTGGCTCAGTTGGTTAAGCGACTGCCTTCGGCTTAGGTCATGATCCTGGAGTCCCGGGATCGAGTCCCGCATCGGGCTCCCTGCTCAACGGGGAGTCTGCTTCTCCCTCTGACCCTCTTCCCTCTCGTGCTCTCTGTCTCTCATTCTCTCTCTCTCAAATAAATAAATAAAATCTTTAAAAAAAAAAAAGGCACATTAACGGAGCACCTGGCTGGCTCAGTCAGAAGAGCATGTAACTCTTGATCTCAGGGTCATGAGTTCAAGCCCCACGTTGGGTGTAGAGATTAATAAAATAATAATAAACTTAAAAAATGTTAAAATAAATGAATAAAAGTACATTAACTTACAACATTGTCAGCCCAATCTGCTAGTACTGTTGAGATATAGTTCACGGCATTGAGAATCGCACAGTATCGAAAGCCAAGGGAAGCTCTAGTCTCTTCTTTCATCACCTGAGTTAATCGTATCCTAAAATCATCTACTAAGTCCTTCTGTAACTCCAGGAACTGTAGCTTTCTGGAAGCCATGGGAAGATTTTTATATCTGTCTGTGGAGAAAGTTAATAAGACATATGAAGGTTTGGGTTCCATTCATGACACAGTTACAGTTTTCCCTATTGACACTGTTTGGTGCCTTTGTCAAAAAATCTATCAACCGTTCAAGTATGGACCTACTTCTACACTTTATAAGGGTGTGGGTTTCACAAGTATATGTACTTGTCAAAACTCACTGAACTGTATACTTCAGATTAGTGTTTTTCACTGCGTATAAATTACATCTCAAATTTTTTAAGGCATGAGGAGCTTGTAGATGGTGTCTGATTTATTTTTTATTTATTTATTTTATTTTTAAGAATTTACTCATCCATTTGACAGAGAGAGAGCGAGAGAGGGAACACAAGCAGGGGGAGTGGGAGAGGGAGAAGCAGGCTTCCCGCGGAGCAGGGAGCCCAATGCGGGGCTCAATCCCAGGACGCCAGGATCATGACCTGAGCCGAAGGCAGACGCCCAATGACTGAGCCATCCAAGCGCCCCGATGGTGCCTGATTTATGATGGTTCAACTTAAGATTCTGCAAGTTTACGATGGTGCAAAAGCCATACGCATTCATAGGAACTACTTCAGATTTGTTATTTGGCTATTTTCACAGGCTAGCCATCTGGTGTCCAACCCTCTCATGACCCTGGGCAGTGGGAGCAAGCCATAGCTGTCAGCCATGGGACAGTGAGGGCAAACAACCTGTGTGCTCACGGCCGTTACAGAATGGCTGCACCCACACAACCATTCTGGGTCTCGCTGTCAGCGCAGTATTCAATAAATTATGAGAGAGTCTCTACTTTATTATAAAGTAGGCTTCATGTTAGATGATTTTGCCCAACTAATGGCTAATGTAAGTGTTGTGAGCATATGCAAGGTAGGCTAGGTAAGCCGTGATACTCAGTAGGTTAGGTGTATTAAATGCATTTTTACTTAAAATATTTTTTTTTTTTAAGATTTTATTTATTCATTTGAGAGAGAGAGAATGACAGAGAGAGAAAGAGAGAACACATGAGAGGGGGGAGGGTCAGGGGAGAAGCAGACTCCCCGCTGAGCAGGGAGCCTGATGTGGGACTCGATCCCGGGACTCCAGGATCATGACTTGAGCTGAAGGCAGTCGCCCAACCAACTGAGCCACCCAGGCGCCCCATTACTTAAAATATTTTCAACTTAGGATAGGCTTATCAGACTATAGCCCCACGTACGTCAAAGATCTGTATATACAAAAATCATCCGATTTCTTCAACAAAAAAATGAGTTCTTTTTTAACAGGAGGAAGGGGTCCCCGGTGGCTCAGTTGTTTTTTTTTTTTAAGATTTTATTTATTTGAGAGAGAGAGAGCACAAGCAGGGGGAGCAGCAGGCAAAGGGAGAGGGAGAAGCAGGCTCCCCGCTCAGCAGGGGGAGCCCAATGTGGGGTTCGATCCCAGGACCCTGGGATCATGACCTGAGCCGAAGGCAGACGCCTAACCGACTGAGCCACCCAGGAACCCTGCAAGCGTCTGCCTTTGACTTCGGTCACGATCCCAGGGTCCTGGGATGGAGCCCCAAGTTGGGCTCCATGCTCAGAGGAGAGCCTGCTTCTCTCTCCCTCTGCCCCTTTACCCCAACCCCCCCCCCCAGGCCCCCGCTCATGCTCTCTCAAATAAATAAAAATCCCGGGACGCCTGGGTGGCTCAGTCAGTTGGGTGTCTGCCTTTGGCTCGGGTCCTGATCCCAGAGTCCTGGGATCGAGTCCCATGTTGGGCTCCCTGCTTCTCCCTCTGTCTGTTGCTCTCCCTGCCTGTCCTCTCTCTCTGGCAAATAAATAAATAAGATCTTAAAAAAAAAAAAAATATATATATATATATATATAAAATAAATAAAATGAAGGAAAAACTACAATAGGTTACAAGATTTACATTTAAGAATTTAGGTGAGGGGCTCCTGGTGGCTCAGTTGGTTGAGCATCCAACTCTTGGTTTCAGTTCAGGTTGTGATCTCAGGATTATGAGATCCAGCCCCCATCAGGCTCCATGCTCAGTGCGGAGTCTGCTTGAGACTCTCTCTGTCCCTCTCCTTCTGCCCCTCCCGCTCATGTTCTCTCTCTCAAATAAATAAATAAAATATTAAAAAAAAAAAAAGAATTCACAGGTGTAATGATGTCTGGTTCTTTAAAATACTCCAAGAAAAGAGGATGCCTGGGTGGCTCAGTTAAAATACTCTAAGAAAAGCTGAGGAGAAAAAAATATAAACTTTTTTACTTTAAACTTTTAAACTTTAGTACAGATACCTGAGGGTTCATTATATTATATCACTTCTGTGTACATTAAAAAATTTCCCTAATAAAAAGTTTTTAAAAAACATGAATTTTGGGGTGCCTGAGTGGCTCAGTTGGTTAAGTGGCTGCCTTCGGCTCAGGTCATGATCCCAGGGTCCTGGGATCGAGCCCCGCATCGGGCTCCCTGCTCCGCAGGAAGCCTGCTTCTCCCTCTCCCACTCCCCCTGCTTGTGTTCCCTCTCTCGCTGTCTCTCTCTGTCAAATGAATAAATAAAATCTTTTAAATAAATAAATAAATAAAATAAATAAAAAACATGAGTTTTGGGGCACCTGGGTGGCTCAGTTGGTTAAGCGTCTGCCTTTGGCTCAGGTCATGATCCCAGGGTCCTAGAATCGAGACCTACATCAGGCTCCCTGCTCAGCAGGAGCCTGCTTCTCCCTCTGCCTGCTGCTTCCCCTGCTTGTGTTCTCTCTCTGTCAAATAAATAAATAAAATCTTTAAAAACAAAAACATGAGTTTTTTTAGATTTCTTATGTTTTGGTGTTTTTCATATTCTTCTTACAGTTAAGAATATGGAATTATTTACTGGCTAGGTTGGAATGACATTTCTTCAGGTGACTACACAGGCCCAAGAAATGGACAAGCCAGAGGAGGATGGTGGTATTGAGGGCTCAGGGGCACCTGGAGCACCAGCAAGTCTCCAGTGGGACAATGCAGACGAGTATGGGCCAAACAGGGCTAGAGGCTGCTAGGTCCCCCTTCAGTCAGAACATTCTTGCAGGTATTAAAAAAAAAAAAAAAAAAAAGAACATTCTTCCAGGTAAAAAGAGTTCCTATTACTATTTCAATCCTTAAAGTTACTTTATTATTGTATTCTTCTGCAATCTTTTTATTTATTTATTTATTTGAGAGAGAGAGAGAGAGCACTAGAGAGAGAGAGCAAGCATGAGTGGGGGGCAGAGGGAGGGGGAGAAGCAGGCTCCCCCTGAGCAAGGAGCCTGATGCGGGACTCGATCCCAGGACCCCGGGATCATGACCTGAGCCAAAGGCAGATGCTTAACCAACTGAGCCACCCAGGTGCCCCTTCTGCAATCTTTTCTATATCAAGGAGAAAAAAACAATATTTAAAAGTCAGGTCAATCTATTGAAGACACTTAAGCTGAATGGAAAGAGAATTCAGGTCATAAAATTAATTCTCATTTAATTATTTTTAGGTAACCATTCAGGAATTTGCTCCTAATATATACCAATGTTTAAGATCTTGAATTATTGGGGCGCCTGGGTGCCTCAGTCGTTGGGCATCTGCCTTCGGCTCAGGTCATGATCCCAGGGTCCTGGGATCAAGCCCTGCATCGGGCTCCCTGCTCTGCGGGAAGCCTTCTCCCTCCCCCACTTCCCCTGCTTGTGTTCCCTCTCTCGCTGTGTCTCTCTCTGTCAAATAAATAAATAAAATCTTTAAAAAAAAAAAGATCTTGAATTATTAAAAATCTGAAAGCTAGAATATTGTACTAGAGTTCTACCAAAATAGAAGCTGTATTTGAAGATATTATAACAACCACTATATGATATTAATTTTGTTGAACTACTTAAAAAAGTACTATATGAAGAATCAGTACTTTTAAAACAAAGTTATATCTTTTTTTTTTTTTTAAGATTTTATTTATTTATTTGACAGAGACACAGCGGGAGAAGGAACACAAGCAGGGGGAGGGGGAGAGGGAGAAGCAGGCTTCCCACAGAGTAGGGAGCCCGAAGCAGGGCTTGATCCCAGGACCCTGGGATCATGACCTGAGCTGAAGGCAGACGCTTAACGAATGAGCCAGCCAGGCGTCCCAGAACAAAGTTATATCTTAAAAGACTTCTACTTACCAGTTATCACCAGTAGTAGCGTCATAAAAGTCTCTGCACAATCTGGAACTTTCATCTCATCCACATCGGTGATATCTTTATATTGGGATATCCAGGCAGCTTCTGATGAAAGCATTGAGTCCATTTTTTGAAGAGCAACTGATATGCAGAAAAAAGGAATATGTCAATTAAATAGTTACACTCATTCTTAATTTTCAGCAGTTTTTTAGGAATGACTTTCCTGTAAATATAAACAAACCCACAACCTCATACTGGTTGCACTATATTTAACATGCTCTGGTTTAGGGTTGAACAAGATACTTGACTTCTCCCCGCCATCCCTACCCCAAATCTTCAAAATATTTGAAGTGATTAGACAAATTACATCCCACAGCTTCTACCAAGAACCGAAACAGTGTAGTACAATCTGTAGGACAGCTAATACTATGCTCCACCGGCTTGACTGCTGCACTCTGGAAACATGTACCGTGCAAGTGTAAATTCAAGAAAAACTGAAGTTTGATGGGAAGCAAATAAGGCACCTTGGTAAACTCTGACCAAGAAAATTTCAGATGACTCTAGTTTCTACCAGAACTGGTGGAGAAAAACACCAAAAATTAACACCCACAAAAGGAGACAATTCTCCCCACCTGATAGCCACATGAACACTTACACTTTCTCTCCACAGTCAACCATCTCTGAAAACAGGTTTCCTCTGATAGAATATGCATACAATTGGCAAAAGTGCCAGGATACCCATAAACACTGTGTAGCTCCCTTTCGAACAAAAGCACTTCATCCACCAAATGACAGAAGAGATTGTCATCATAGAGCAGACATGGAATATCAGCAGCTAACTTCTCAAGAACAAGCATCATAAGGCCCCGGGAAAATTCGAGCTGAAAGAAATATGTAAGCATAAGGTAATGTAGATGACAGGCTATTTGTGGACACAACCAACTCTAAAATTGGAATGCTTAGGACCGAGTCTCTTACCCTAGCACTTACTGAAGTGCCCACTTTGTCTAATATTGGCTGAATCTTCTCGTCCAGAAACTGAGTGTGATTCCCGATCCATATAAGTACTTGAGCCAGGTACCACTCAGGCTAAGGAAAGAAGTAAACAGTTTGAATTCTTAAGTCATTCCACCTAGAAAGTTACAATTAAAGGGCTCCATTTAATTGTATACACGCAGCACTTACAAAAAAATTAGTTGAAAATTCCTATATGTAAGAATGCAACTTCTACTCTGAACTTTAAGGTCATGTCAGGCTTAATAATCAAATGTTTCCCAATGTCCTCCCAACAAATTCCCAAACGTGGCATAAGTCAATAAATTCATAAATTTACAATACCATATATACTGAAAACGCAGCACTTTGGGGGCGCCTGGGTGGCTCAGTCAGTTAAGTGTCTGCCTTCAGCTCAGGTCATGATCCCAGGGTCCTGTGATCGGGTCCTACACTGGGCTCCCTGCTCAGCGGGGAGTCTGCCTCTCTCTCTCTCTTAAATAAATAAATAATCTTTAAAAAATAAAATAAAAAATAAAATGTAGCCCTTTGGAAATACGTAAAATGATGAGCATTACAAAGATCTGATGGCCTTTAAATTGGACTTTTTTGGCCATAACATTCCAAAATAACTTTTAAACTTGATTTTCTTCTGCTCTCTCTTTTGAAAAGGTAAATTAAGAAAACAAAACAACACATAACTTAAAACAGGTATAATCATAGAAAAGTAAATATAAGTAGCAGCTTTTAAAATTGTCCCTAGAGCCGATTCTACAAACCTTACACGTTTTGTTGGGCAGGTATTCAAAAACATTTACTGAGCGGTAAATCCCTGTTGTGTGCTAGATGCTGGAAATACAAACATGAGTAACGGGCATCTGTAATCTCAGGGACTGTATAGTTTAGGCTTGATGACAGAGTAGAACCAAACCACACTTTAGAAAGGAATCAACATAACTCACAATTTTCTTACCTTTCTTACTGCTTCTCTACAGCTTTAGGTTTATTGCTTTGTCTCACTTACTACTTACTAATTCGTTCTATTCTTCTTTCCACCAACACCCCATCCAAAAAAGGGGGAGCCCCATAAATACGAAAGAATAAGCTAAATTTAAGAACCAGGAAAAAAATGCTCTGGCATTTGTGGGGCACCGTTTACACCTGGGCCCCCATGTTTCACTGTGCAAATTGCTCCTTCGGGTTTCTAAATATATCAGAAAGAGAAGCGGAAGTCAAGAGAGTTGAGTATTAGCTTTTGAACAGATTGTTGATGCTAAAATGATTTATGGCTGTATGGGCAAGACATGCTAATGAGCTAGCGGATTCCGACAACTTCTCAACACAAGTCCGGAAAAAGATCTATTAAGAGCAGTGACAAAACAGGAATTTAGCTCTTTAGGGAAAAAACAGAAGTGTGAGTGGAATCAGATTTTAACTTAAACCAGAAAAAGTACAGAACGCTTCACATTTGCTATTAATAAAAACCAAGGACAAGAGTTGAGAAAGCACACCTTGCTTATGACGTTAGTCTGGCGGTTCCCTCTGAAGTGATACCTGAACCTCTTCTGAAGGGGCGTCAGCATGATCTGGAGGGGCAGAATGACAGACGGGGAGGCAGGAAGACAGTATTTTTCTGGAAGTTGTTTTGGCTCAGTAAGTAATTCATCTCTGACATAGTCGAGTCAAGGAAAAAGATAAGTACATATATATGTGTGTATATATACATATATATACGTGATATATTTTTCCAACAAATATATGACAGTAAGTAAAATTAACTGTAATACACATAATTTTACATTACATGATTTCAATAAAAAGTGCACCGAAAATGTTATTAGAATTAATCTCTCTTTCCTAAAATAAAAAATAGTAGTAAGGAAGGAAACACATTCAAATAATCACTTTATTAAAGTAACACGAAGTTACTAAGGTCTCCTCCCAATTGCCATTTTTAATCCCAAGAGACCTACGTGTAATGTAACCTATGTGTCATGTAAACTTGGGTCACACGTATTTCAGACCGACCCTCCCCTGCCCCACATGCAATTCACTCCGAAGGAGAATAATCCACCACTCCACGGGTATATACAGATCAAGTCCAAACCCAGTACTCCTGTTTGGCTTCTTGGCCACTTTCAAAAAGTTTTACTCTCTAGCCACGAATCCACTCTAGAAAAAAAGCAATTTTAGTAAGTTTTAACTCCAACAAGGATACGAGGTTTGTAGTTTCAGAAGCTGACAAAACAGTGTCTCCAGGTTAGTGTATATCTCAGGGGCACTGGCTGGTCGACTCAAGCCAACAGTTTGAGACCGGGGGGGTGTGATGAAGGGCCAATGAAGTTGGGCCAAAATTTCCTCAAAATCACTGTAACAGTGAAGTAACACACGTGTTTCAGTTAAAATACAACAGTCATCAAATATCCATCTGAAAGCAATTACCATGAAATAGGGGTGAATTCCTTACCTTGTAAGTTTGTCCTTGAGAATCTTATGCCAGAATTTAACAGTGGCTCTCATGAAGGCAAGAAGATGAGTACAAGATGATTCCTGAAGCTTGATGTCAAGTTCTGCCATGTATACCAGAGTAGAGGCTGCCTCTGGGACATTATTGGTCATCAGATATTGCTGAATGTTATCGCTGCAAAATGAGGCCAAGCAAACTTCAAAGATAGTTTGTTCAAATAATTCCAAATGCAGAAAAACTGCTTCTCCCTCCTGTTGTATATAAAGTTACATACAAGGAAAAAGGAAGCACCAGCTAGAAGTGGCTTTTTTACCAATGTGGCCAAAGCTTTTAATTTTTCTAAGAAAGCCAGAAATCAAGATTTCCATGTAAAACCAATTAATTAAATTCTTTGAAACCAGCCAAATAGATCCCATGAGCTACCTACCATTTTGTTTATTTGACTTTATAAAGCAAACACTTTACTTAAATATTAGATGTTGTGTGTCAACTATACTTCAATAAAAAATGAAAATAAAAAAATTAAAATGAGATGTTTCTTTTGATAAAAAATACATATTACAGGGCACCCAGGTTAAGTATCTGCCTTCGGCTCAGGTCATGATCCCAGGGTCCTGGGATCGAGCCCCACATTGGGCTCCCTGCTCAGTGGGAAGCCTGCTTCTCCCTCTCCCGCTCTCCCTGCTTGTGTTCCTGCTCTCGCTGTGTCTCTCTCTCTGTCAAATAAATAAATAAAATCTTTAAAAAAAAAACCAGGGCGCCTGGGTGGCTCAGTTGGTTGAGCTACTGCTTTCGGCTCAGGTCATGATCCTGGAGTCCCGGGATCGAGTCCCGCATCGGGCTCCCCGCTCGGCGGGGAGTCTGCTTCTCCCTCTGACCCTCCCCCATCTCATGCTCTCTCTCTCTCTCATTCTCTCTCACAAATAAATAAATAAAATCTTTAAAAAAAATAAAAATAAAAATAAAAATAATAAAAAAAAAAACCATACATATTCTAGGGGCACCTGGGTGGCTCAGTCAGTTAAGCATCCAACTCTCGATTTAGGCTCAGGTCATAACCTCAAAGTCATGAGATGGACCCCGTCAGACTCTGTGCAGGGGTGTGGAGCCTACTTAAGATTCTCTCCCTCTGCCCCTCCTTGGCTTGCACTCTCTCTCAAATTTTTTTAAAAAATAATATTCCATTGCTTAAGCCATCTAAGAATAAGGACAAAAAAACTTTAATTTAAAAAAATTTTTAAAGATTTATTTATTTGAGAGAGAGTGGAAGAGAGCAATTGGGAGGGGCAGACACAGAGGGAGAGAGAATCTCAAGCAGACTCCCCACTGAGTGCAGAACTGGACAAGGGGCTTGATCTCAGGACCCTGAGATCATGACCTGAGCAGAAATCAAGAATCAGATGTTCAACTGACTGAGCCACCCAGCTGCCCCAGAACACTGCTCTTTTAAAAAAGAGAGTGCTACAGAATGAAAAGCAGTTTAATGTCAGAATTTAGGAGATGAGGAAAATCTCAGAAGCCCAAAGGAAGCCAGAAATAGAGATTTATCATGGAAGACCTAAAGGAAAGAGCATGTTATTAAAGAGAAATAGCTGTGCTCTACTTGATTATGAATTTGATTCCTATTTCTAACATGATTTCTAGGCCAAATTTCTCTTTTAAACAATTCCAACATCAGATAAAAGCTATCCATAACCATAGTCCTATTTTAATTAATCTATTACCTTGGCTACTACAAGAGTGAGGCTTTTAAACAATTTATTCTACTTAATAAAGTTATTGCTCCTTATTGGTATTATCTTTCAGAGGAGCAAGGGACGGTGAAATAAAAAGAAGCAAGGTTTAAAACTCGTTTACTGCAAATAATTTATCTACACACGAAGGAGATGGTCTAAAAAGCTTAAACTGATTTCTGGAATCACTGGTAACACCACAATCTTGGGCATATCACTCTTTCTGTAAATGTAAAACTCAGATGCAAACCAAAGATTTTCACACTGTACTGATAGGTAAAATTCTTTTTTTTTTTTAAGATTTTATTTATTTGACAGAGAGAGGGAGAGAGAGTGAGAGAAGGAACACAAGCTGGGGGAGTGGGAGAGGGTGAAGCAGGCTTCCTGAGGAGCAGGGAGCCTGATGCGGGGCTCGATCCGAGGACCCTGGGATCATGACTTGAGCCGAAGGCAGACGCTTAACGACTGAGCCACCAAGGCACCCCCTGATAGGTAAAATTCTTTAAAATACTGAGAAACATGCAGGATAAAATGATACCACATTACTCTTTGGAAGACATAACAAAGTATATTAACTGTGATACATTTACAATGGGACATTAAGACTCTTGTATGACCTTTCTTCCTCAAGTCTTCCAGACAACATGAATGGTTGCTGACAGCTTTGGAGCAAGAGTAGTTAAAACAAAGCAGGATGGAACTATGCAGTTTGGAGGGGCTGGGGGACTATATCATGAAACCAAATAATCTGCCAATCTAGGCAGAAATGTTAATTTATCTTGTCTGAAAGGCAATACCAGACACAGTCAACACCAGTAATACACATTCAATTCACAAAGAAGTATGTACTTCTTTTTCCCCTAACCACAGGTAGCAAAACTCTGTTACATCTAAGAATACTGTGTAGCTTTTGTTTGATGATTTCCATTGGGGGCACCAGGGTGGCTCAGTCAGTTAAGCATCTGTCTTCAGCTCAGGTCATGATCACATGGTGGGGGTGGGGGTGGGGCAGTGCATGGGGGTGGGGAGGGGGGTATCCTGAGATGGAGCCCCACATCGGACTCCCTGCTCAGTGGGGAGTCTGCTTCTCCCTCTCTCCCTGCTTGTGTGCTCTCTCTCTCTCTCTTGTGTTCTCTCTCAAATAAACATCTTAAAAAAAAAATGATTCAAATTTTAGAAAAGCAATCCATTTCATCAAGTGACCATGTCTAAAAAGTAAAAGAGAATATTACCACACTGAAGAGTTGTTTTATTAATTTGGTTTTATAAAAGTAGTTATCATGTATTCACAACACAACTATAGGACTTAAAATTTTTACTTAGATTACTTTCTTTCAAATGCAAATTAAGCTCCCTGAAAAGCTTATGTTCATTCACAATAAAGGAAAAGAATCATTATCATAATGCTCTTTTCATAACAACTGGTAAAATTACATTATTATAATCTTTAATTAACTCAATTATTTAATGGCATGCATACACTCAGTAAGAAGAGCCTCAAAGGAAAATAGTAATTATGAGAACAAAGAAGCCCTTTTTACCTTAGTTCTTCAATTTGTGAAATCCATTTAAGGTAAGCAAGATGGCGCTCAATCTCTTCAATTTGGTTGATCATGGCCCCAAGATCTTCCATCCAGGGCTGTGCCGTCAGCAAATGGCTGTTAATGGAACTGAAGAGGTGAGTTTCTTGCTCCAGAAACTGATTAAGGAATTGCTTTGATTCTTCTGCATTTTTTAAGGCATTCTGAATTCTTTTAGGGATTTCTGATGAAATCGTAAGTACCTGACCATACCAAAGAAAAAACAAAAAAGAACAGCAGCAATCAGATACAATTTTCATAACCTTTTTAAACCTATTACCTTCAAAATACATGTTTGTTCTAACAGAATTGAAAATTGTCAATTATAAGCTTCAAAAGAAAGGTGTGATTTCTGCATCCTGTACCCAGCAAACCTAAACACGAAATGCTATATGCGGAGATGGGTGGGGAGCAGCCTTTTGCCCCAGTAAGCACCTCTGGATCTGCCTTCATGAAGCTCAGCGCTTTCAGAGGGTCCAGCCAGAGAATATTTTTATGCTTTATCTACTAAATACTTTCCTTCAAAAACAAATGAAGCTCTGATTCTAAAAGTCTGAGTATCTGTACGTCACAAAAGTTACCCAGGTGATTCTGATTTAAGTCCAGGTTGAGAACCACTGACCTGGTAAGATGATAACCAGGTAATGCCTTGAGATATGGTATTTATTAATTCTTCTTATAGCATATGGAAAAACATATACAATCGTTAGGTATCAGTACAATATAAAGACTATTATAGGAGAATTTCAGTTTAATCAAACACTTTGCCCAAGGCCCTGTGCTAGGAATAGACAGATAAAGAAGACATAGCATCTGCCCTAAAGCTCAGTTGGTGTGGAAGAGAAATGGAAGCACATACCTCCCGTATTATGGGGTTAATGCAGTAAGAGAGAGATGCTAGGTGTAATGGTGGCTAAGGTAGTGCTTCCCAAACCTGAATGTACGTAGGAATCACCTAGAGATCTGGTATAATGCCAATGTGAACTCATCAGGTCTCAAGTAGGGACTGAGATTCCGCGTGTCTAACAAGCTCCCACACTTTGGATATCGAGGTTTTGAGGTGCAAGGCAATTGCGCTGCACCGCTCCTGCACAGACCTTCACAGGACGGGCGGGAATTTTCTTGGGAACTTCGGAAGGAAAAGGGCATTCCAGGCAAAAGGAACGGCTCAGTCAGGATGAGAGAACAGCAAAGAGCTGGGGAAGGCACAGAATACAGTTCAAAAAAATGGAGAAAGAAGAGATGAGTCTAGATGGTAGGGGGAGACAAGATCACAGGAGCATCTTGTGCTGTAGAAGGATGTGGGCTTTTCCCAACAGGCAATGGGAAGCCAGTAAGAGCTTCTTTTTTTCTTTTTGTTCAAGTAGGCTCCATGCCAGCACGGAGCCCAACGTGGGGCTTGAACTCATGACCCTAAGATCAAGACGTGAGCTGAGATCAAGAGTCGAATGCTTAACCAACTGAGCCACCCAGGCGCCCCAAGAGATTTTAACAAGGGAATCATTCCATTAGATTTATGATTTAGAACATAAAGTGACAAAATATTATGTTTATTCTCCTATTACTTGCAATAATAAAAACTGGGAACAGCAAAAATGTCGACCAACAAGGGCCTGGTCAAATAAATGATATACAGCCATAGTTGAATACCATAAAACCATTACAAAAGAGAGATCTATATACACTGATATGAAAAAAGTAATATATTAATTATAAAAAGTTAAGCTATGCATATTTAAAGTATACATATGCTTATACATACATAAAAGATTTTAACTATGTTTTATATGTATTTGCTTATTTACACATAATACAGTTTCTGTAAAGAATACAAATGAGGGCACCTGGGTGGCTCAGTTGGTTAAGTGACTGCCTTCGGCTCAGGTCATGATCCCAGGGTCCTGGGATCGAGTCCCACATCGGGCTCCCTGCTCTGCGGGGAGCCTGCTTCACCCTCTCCCACTCCCCCTGCTTGTGTTCCCTCTCTCGCTGTGTCTCTCTCTGTCAAATAAATAAATAAAATCTTTAAAAAAAAAAAAGAATACAAATGATAGTTACTGTGGGGAGGGAAGGAAGCAGAAGATGGGCAAACTGCCATCAAGTGCAGGAGAGGCTGCAGCCCTAAACTGGGGTGGTGGCAGCAGGGGTGGGAATGAGGGGACAGACCCAGACACCAGAGATGTGAAGGGGGGCAAAACTCTGATGTCTTGGTGATGGGGTAGTGGAGGCAGGATGAAGGGCAATCTAGGAGGGCTCCTAGGTTTCAGGCCCGAGTGACAGGCAGATGATGGTACCATTTTCCAAGGAAGGGAAGCATTTGAAGAGACAGACATGCTGAATTTAAGCTTCAGTTAGGGACTTCGGCAGAAGCTTCCATGGTCATCAGGGAAACGAGCCTGACTGGGAAGTGGAGATAGACGTAAAGAAAGATGACTTTCTGAGGAAGCCTAACAGTAAAAGGAAGGAATTAACATCATCTAGTAAAAGATGAGGGGAGGGTTTTTTGTTTGGGTTTAAGGAAAACGTGTGTGTGTCCCTATGCTGAGGGGACAGGACTGGCTGAGGGGCAGAGGAGCAAACTACAGAAGTGTGAAGCAAGCTCACTCGGGTGGCAGGTAGGATCTGAGGCATGAGGACTGTCTCGCATTGATCCTTTGCTGAATTAAGAAGTAGAAATGGCAAATAGGTTTGTGGGATGTGGGGTAGACTGTTCAATGGATTCGTGCTAAGTGCTCTTAATTTGTGCTTTTTGGGAAAAGGAAAAGACAGAACGGCCAGATGGGGTAGTTATCTTGGGGCAGAATTCGGAAGAACAGCGAGGGGAGTGGCAGAGGAGCCGACCTTCCCAGGGGAGGAGCCAGGACGGACTGCCAGGTGGGGCTGAAGACCGCTCGTCTGGGCTGGCATCCATGCTCCCGCTGTGTGATTTCCTCGGAGAACGCCCAGCACAGACAGCTTGCCTGCAGAGTGGAGGAGGAGGACGGGGCAGGGCCATACTTAAAGAGACTCTTGGTAGACGTGGGGTAAGACAGGAGCACGGGAGGCCTGAGGTGCTGGGGGTGGGAATACAGGACGACTGACCACCCAGGGCTAACACCAATCAGCCACACACGGTGTGCGGCTCCACCACCGCGTGGTAGTTACAGGATGGAAACCTGGCGTCCTTGACAGACACTCTATTGCAGGTACAGCGAGCCACTTACTTTTTTAAGATTACATTCACTGGGTGTTTTAAAAACTATGTTAAGTGGGCGCCTGGGTGGCTCAGTTGGTTAAGCGACTGCCTTCGGCTCAGGTCATGATCCTGGAGTCCCGGGATCGAGTCCCGCATCAGGCTCCCTGCTCGGTGGGGAGCCTGCTTCTCCCTCTGACCCTCCCCCTCTCATGTGCTCTCTGTCTCTCTCATTCTCTCTGTCTCAGATAAATAAATAAAATCTTAAAAAAAAAAAAAAAAACTATGTTAAGTAATATGTTCACTGTAAAAAGAAAACACCTGAAAATACAGAAAGATGTGAATAAATCACCTGTTAACCCACCACTCAGAAATAACCACTATTATGTTATATTTATTTTCATGTTTTCTCCTTATGAGTGGGTATATACAAAGTTTGGAATGATGGTGTTACAACATTTTTGTGTACCATGAAATGACTTAGTTATAGAAGCACTTTAAAAGTCACTGTATGAAAAGCTACTTAAAATGTTAGCTGTCATATTTTTAAGACCCAAATAATATCAGCAGGAACTTTGTCTTTTTTTTTTTTTTTTAGATTTTATTTTTAGGTCATCTCTCCACCCAACATGGGGCTCAAACTCACAACCCTGAGATCAAGAGTCGCACACTCCACCAACGGAACCAGCCAGGCAGCCTCAGGATCCTTCTCTTTTACATAATTCATAAAATATCTAGCACACTGTAAGTCTTAAAACCTATTAAACAGTTTTAAATGATTAGACTATTTGTCACAAGCTATATCTTCAAAATTCCCTATACAATAATGGTTATGTTTATATTATAGTATGTGTATACTTCTGATATTATTTCAATGAGTTTTAATACTTGCCTGTTCTTCTAATTGCATTTTATTTTCTGTCATCTGTTCTATGAGTTTATCAAGTTTCTTTAAAGATTTAAGGTCATTTCCAACTTCCTTTTCTATAAATGCAGACACGTAAGAAGGGAGATCACCATTATCTGCATCTTCATTGACTTGTTCATTTCCAACAAGAGCTGTAATATTTATGTCACCTAAAACAAAAGAATAACAATTATTCAACATTACTAAGTACCACGGGGCTAAAGGAAATACAAAAGATAATACAAAGCAATATATCTACCTTCAAAATTTAGTAATTTAAAGAAAACACTATATATGGTATGCATATATATGTTCATGTATATATACTATATACACACACACAAAAATATCAAAATGAATATATATAGTATGTATAGATCTATATGCATATATGTGGATGTTTTGGATTTTTTTTGTACACACACACACACAAATACCCAAATGAATAGCTATAAAGCAATCTATCAGTCAAGTACTACAAAACGCTTAGGAGCTGAGGAAATTCAGAGTGAAGGGAAATTCCTGAAGTCTGTCCTAATAACCATGGGTTTCAACAGATGTTGGCATGACAATGCAGTTACAAGCAGATATTAAACTTTTCCAGAAGACTTTTGTCTTACAAATCTATTTTATTAGTAGAGGGGGAAAAAAGGTCAAATCTTATTTTATTGATGTGGTTTTTATTAAAGTAGTAATATATTTTTAAAATCTGTAAGGAAACAGATAATGTGGTCTAGAATAACACCAAAGGAGGACTCTGGTTTTAAAATGTTAAAAAAAAGGAAAAATATTGAAAGATTTCAAGTATATGAAAAAAAATTGAAAGGCTGACCAATGAATAAAAACTCCTTATTATGTAAGAGTAAAAAAGTTTTAGGGGCATCTGGATGGCTCAGTCGGTTGAGTGTCCGACTCTTGGTTTTGGCTCAGGTCATGATCTCAGGGTCGTGAGATCGAGCCCCACATTGGGCTCCATGCTCAGTGAGGAGACTGCTTGAGATTCTCTCTCTCCCTCTGCCCCTCCCCCTGCTCGTGCATGTGCGTGCTCTCTCTCTCTCTAATAAACAATAAATAAATCTTCTTAAAAAAAGAGTAAAAACGTTTTAAAAGCTTCAAATGCCATTGTACAAAGATGCCCATGTCAGAAAAAGAATAAAAGGAAGTGTGAAAGAAAATACAAATTACTAAGAAAAACTCAAAATGACTGGTGCAACCACTAAGTTGTACCATCTGAAGTGAGACTCCTTCCATCGCCAATAAACTAGACTTGGACTGACCCACACTGTACTTACTGAATGGACAAAAGCAGGTGACTTGGAACCCTGAGCCATTTCTAGGGAAGAGTGGTAGCAAAGGCAGCAGGGCCTGTGATGAGCAAACCATGCCCATTGAAAACAGGAACACTGTGTAGCTTTGCTCTCACCCCATTCGGTGGGTCGGATTTCCCAAAGAGCCCATTCCTTATTCTACACTTGAACGCCGATCATTTCCTATCATTTCCAAGTCAGTTTTTCACTCTGCAAGCATCCATACCTTCTTCCACTATCCATGATGCCTTAAGAATTAAGCAATTTAAGCTGCCTCTAATTCTTTATGGAATGAAGCAAGATTCAAATACATAAATAATAGATTTTCAATTTTTATTCAAAGAAACAAATTTCTAGTAAACATATAATCCACTTCACAGTTAATTAAATTCTCTTCCACTGTCCTCAATTTGTGGACCAACAGCACTGCTCCTCTTTTGCAGAGTTCCTCCATCTCTACCTTCCCTGACTGTCTGTGCCAGGCTGGACGTGCCTACACCGCAGGGAAACCTGAAGCCACGGAGGCGTGTTGGCAAAGAAGGTAAGAGTGCCGTGATATGCGGATGCTGCCATAGCTCTTTCTACTCCAGCCCTGCGTGTTAGAGATACTGTTTCCTCTGAAGTGTCTGTTTCATGTGCAGGCTATCCCCTTTTGCTTACTTGTGATATCCTTCTTCCTGGAGAAGGTTAGGAAACTTCCTGGAGAAGGTTAGGAAATTTGAATTATCCCACAGACAGGGCTTACTCTCCCTAGGTTTGAGTAGTACTTACAGATTTTAAAAAAGGTGGGGGGGAGCCTGGGTGGCACAGGCGGTTAAGTGTCTGACTCTTGGATTCAGCTCTGGTCGTGATCTTGGGGTTGTGAGAACAAGCCCCACATCGGCTCCATGCTCAGTGGGGAGTCTGCTTGTCTCTCTCCCACCCCCTCTGCACCCCCCCGCCAGCTTGTGCTCTCTCTCCCTCAAATAAATAAATAAATAAAATCTTTTAAAAAAAAAAGATAATGTAAAAATGTAAGATCTCCAGATGAAATAAGTGCTATAAAATAAGGCCCCAGAGAAAAAGCAGACTTCCTAGAAACCAAACCTTAGAATAAACCTGAACATACAGTGTATTTCTCTACTTCAGGTTTAACTAAAGGATTTGGTCCTCTCTAAACAAACCATTCACAGTGAGTTATAAACAAATTAAAAGCTTGACTGTAGGGGCAACTGGGTGGCTCAGTCATTAAGTGACTGCCTTCCGCTCAGGTCATGATCCCAGCATCCTGGGATCGAGCCCCACATCGGGCTCCCTGCTCAGTGGGGAGCCTGCTTCTCTCTCTCCCACTCCCCCTGCTTGTGTTCCCTCTCTCGCTGTCTCTGTCTGTCAAATAAGTAAATATCTTTAAAAAAAAAAAGGCTTGATTGTACTAGCATATGTTTAATTACAGAGACTACAGCAATGTCTAAAAAAAAAAAAGAAAAGTGTGTATGCATGAGAGATAAAGCTGGGGGAACAATACAGAGTCTCCTGGGGAGCAATACTGGTTGAACTTCGCCTCTGTTCTTCCTGGAGCTGCCCTTGTAGAACTTGGCTCTTTACCAAAAATGAAGTTTTAAGAAAGCAGCAATTAGAGAAAGGCAAGAGGTTATAATCAGCCTCATTACAAAACAACTGTTACTTCTGATAAAATGAAAATATGAATATCTAAAAAAAAGATAATGCCTAAATGCAAAATGTAACTGTCAGATATTCAATTATTTATGTAAAGATTTACAGAATAGGGGCGCCTGGGTGGCTCAGTCGGTTAAGCGTCTGCCTTCAGCTCAGGTCATGATCTCAGGGTCCTGGGATCGAGCCCCACATCAGGCTACCTGCTCAGCGGGGAGTCTGCTTCTCCCTCTGACCCTCCCCCGTTTCGTGCTCTGTCTCCCTCTCTCACTCTCTTTCTCAAATAAATAAATAAAATCTTAAAAAAAAAAAATATTAACAGAGTATATACCAATGTGTTTAGGACTGGGAATGTTCCCCAGCTCCCCGAAACCAAATTTTCCTTTGTTCTATTCAACTTATAAGAATTAAAAGCTTGTTTGTATGCTGAGAACCAGTAGCCCACTAGTAAGTAGAAGCAAAACTAGCATAAATCTATGCCTCAACTTCCCAACTATAAATTAAACATTTGCCCAGCTTATACTTAAAGGTTATAAACGGGATTAAAGTCCATGTTTCCTGACTTTCAACCCAATTTTCTTTTTTTTTTTTCTCCTTCAAATATGAGCTGAATTGGCTGGTCTGCATCAAATTTTATTAATACAGAAATCCATCTACCATTATGTACAGGAGTCACAGTGTCCTCTTTTTTTATCTTAAATAAAACAAGTGCATTAAAAAAAAAGTGCATTGCGTGGTGCATCTGCAGACACCTATAGGCAGGGCTATGTGCGGAGGGACTGTCTGGTGAATGCTAAGGTTGCTGTAGCTTTGGGAGCAAATTCTATCTTCACCTACTTTTATTTTTTTTTTCAATTAAATTTTTTTCACCTACTTTTAAATCATATTCTTTTTTTATTTAGATTTTCTTTTTTAAAAAGATTTTATTTCTTTCTTTCAGAGAGAAAGAGAGAGAGTGAACGAGCTCAAGCATGAGCAGGGGGAGGGGCAGAGGGAGAAGCAGACCCCTGCTGAGCAGAGAGCCCAAAGAGGGGCTCGATCCCCAGGATCCCTGGATCATGTCCCGAGCCGAAGGCAGATGCTTAACTGATTGAGTCATCCAGGTGCCACTTTAAATTATATTCTTTTGACATCACCATTTAAATACAGCACAGTACGTTCTTAGTCAAATAATATATTTTTTTAAAGATTCATTTATTCAGTTATTTGAGAGACAGCGAGAGAGCACGGGAGGGGGGAGTGGCAGAGGGAGAAGGAGAAGCAGAGGCTTAACCAACTGAGCCACCCAGGTACCCCAAATGATATTCAGTAAGATGACACACCAATGATTTGCGAGGTTTTTATGACTTTCTTCTTCTGTTTTTTGTTATGAGCACTCCTAATTGCAAAGAAGTTGACCAAGCCACCAAAGGAGGGACAAGGACAAAGTCTATAATCTGTGTCTCTCATTCTACTAAATGGCAGCTCAGTAGGCACCAACTTCCAGGCATCTGAATGGGCAAAGGTGGAAAAGGGAAGGGTTTAACGGAAAGATTAGCGGTACTCTCCAATCCTTTAACAAAGGAGCTAAGTTGTGGGAGCTATGCCTGTCAAGTGCTATGGACTACTTAGAACTTTCCTTCTGAGGCAGACTGTATCAGCAGGCAATGTTAAGGGCAAGCCTAACTCCTAAAGCCACTGCAGTAATGTGGACACCCTTCCTCCTACCACTATTCATTCTAGACTACTTGCCATGGTCAGAAGAACCAAAAACCCTCTGATGAGATAGCTGTTACATGCCTTTCCCCTTCCTGCCCTAATAAATTTCACTTTAAACGTCCCTGAAGACTCCTTGATTTCCAAAGCCTGCCATGCTTAGCTCATTAAAGTAGAATGACAAATGTCCACATTCCTGACATTCCTGCTCCTGTCCTAGGTAGGAAATGGAGGTATTGACCTTTTCCCTCTTCCTTGTCCAGACCAAGATCCAGGAAATAAGTTATCGCTTGTACTCTTCTTCCCAGATCAACTTTTAATGGTAAATTCACCGAAGGTAAAGTACAACTAAGCAATTACCATTTTGACTCTATCATCTCTCCCAGATCATTAGCCCCTCCAAATTCCTGATGCATGATAAGCTGATGCTTCATTAAAATAACAGACAGGCCCCAATCATTCTGAATCCAGTATGAAGGGCAGCACTCCAGTAAATCCACATCAGTCCCTGCACTAAGTAGGGATCAGGAAGTGCTTATCTCCAAATCATCCCATATTTTACAATTTTAGAAAGAAAGATACGTATATAATGATAATCAGTACTTAATACTATGCAAGCATATTGTACAAAAAAGAGAGAGAGAGATTCATCTAAAAGATAACAGGCCAAGGCGCTTCGCTGCAGACCGCGGAGGGCTGAGTTTTGGAGAGATGGCTGGGTAGAGAATGCTAAGGTGTTTCGAGTCTGCTTACTTTTCTCCTCGACGTCCTTCCTTTCGTCAGCACTTTCAGAGCAGCACTAGAAGAACAGGTGCGACGGACACGGTAAGACTAAGGAGATACGGGGAACTCATACAAGATTCGCAGAGGGCATCCACTGGGGCCCCATGAGGCCCCTGGGGCCTCCCTGAGGGGTCAGGGCCATCTGATGCAGGTGGCCCTTGGGACCACCTCTGCCACCTCCCCAGGACGGCTGGAGTTACCGCGCCCAGCTTCCAGGGCCACGTCCCTAGAGAGCTCTGTGTCATGTCACCAGGCTCGCCAGAATTACCGCCTTGGGACCACCTCCCCTGGGAGGTCCGTGCCCCCTCACCAGATTGCAAGGGCTGTCTCCCCCGGGCCTCGGAAATCACGTCCCCAGGCCGCCAGGGCCACCTTACAGACACACTCTCCCTTGGGAGATCTGTGCCGCCTCACTGGGTCACCAGTGTCCCTCCCCCGGGTCACCAGGGCCGCCTCACCGGGGCTGCCGGCGCCTCGCCGATCTCGCCGGCCGGGGGCATCCCGCCTCCGCGCGAGTCCTCGGCTCCATGCGCAGCCAGCGTGGCTTGTAGAGTTCGGCGGCGGCCGGCGGCCACACACCCGCTCAGCCTGGGAGACTGTGGGGCTGCGCGCCACCGCTACTTCCCCTCCGTCTCTCTGGTTTCTTCCTCTCTTCCCAGAGAGGCCCTGCCCACGCAGTCGCCAGCCGTGCGCCGTGGCTCCCCCTGCTGGCAGGAGGCCGGCGCGGCCGCTCAGGAAGTGGGCCTTGGCCAAAGACTCTCCGGACAAAGGAGGTGGGGGGGGCGGTCCTTCTCAACCTCGGAAAAACCTCCACCTCTCTGGGCACTCAGGGGGCCTTTTTTACCTGGAAACTCATGGCTTTTAGTTTGGAGACGTTTTCTTGAACTTTTTGTTGACGACCATTTCTTCCCTAACCCCTGTTGTTGTTTTCTTTCGGAACTCTTATTTTTCAGATTTTGGATTCCCTGGAGTGGTTCTCTAATTTCTTATTTTTTCTTTCTTATTTTTCACTTCTTTGTCCTTTCCCTTTCATTTACTTCTCCTTTCTCAGGATGCTTCTGGAGGTTGTGCTCTACTAAAATGAGGGACTAAACAAAGGAAAAAGAAGACATAGGATATAGGAAACAGAACATACAATGCAGGAGAGAAATGAATTGAGAGTCTCAAACAACAGTCATCACCAGACATGGATTGGTGCAGGTCCAGAAGGCTCCAGGAGAGACTCCTTAAGACAGATGAAACTGATAGAACTCCTCACCTATCTAAATCTTGGGAGGCAGAGATTGAAAAAATCATTAAAAAGTTTGGACTGGGCTTAGTGATGAGTACTAAATCAAAATAAGATAATTGTTAACTGCAGGAAAAACAAAAGGCTGAACAAGAAAAGAGAAATAATCATAGTATACTACTTCACCAAAGATGTAAGTAATGTTCACCTAGTCATAATGAAGTAAACACAAACCTATTTAAAAAGGACAGTATAACTAGATTGAGCAGATAAAGAGATGAGAAGTGTGGTGGAGGTGCGAGAAGGGATGGGGAAAGGAAGAAGAGCTAAATACTCATCTTGCACTTAGTGAAGTCAATAGATAATGCTTAAAAGTGAAAAACTGAGAAATAACTATGTAAACATTTTATTTAGAGAAATGAAGGTAAATAACCAGTTAAAAGAGGCGAAATGGGGACACCTGGGTGGCTCAGTCTGTTAAGTGTCTGACTCTTGATTTTGGCTCAGGGTTGTGGGATTGAGCCCCACCTCAGGCTCCACACTCAGTGGGGAGCCTGCCTGGGATTCTCTCTCTCCTTCTCCCTCTGCCCCTCCCCCTCTAAAATAAATAAATAAATCTTTTTTAAAAAAAAAGTGAAATGACTGCCTTTGAGGAGGGGAAAATTGGTAAGACAGGGTTGGGGGTGCAGTCTTTGCTCTTTCATTGCAACTTACAAGATTTCTATCGAATTATTTGACTCTAAATCACAGACATGCATAACTCTGATAAAAATAAAAACATTAAAGGAAAAAAAAAGATTGCTCTAAACCCAAATGTTTGCTTCTGAAGAATTCACTTTCTGGTAAGGGAAATAGAAATGAAAATAAAAAATTTAAGATTGAAAGCAGTAGGTTCAACAACAGAAATGTTTGCAATGACTGAGGGAGCACAGAAAACAATTGACTACCATCTGGGGAGTGGAGAGAGGCAGTCTAAGATGGACAGAATACGAGGCAATAATAAGGATGAAACGAGATACATTGTGTATGTTAGGCACTTAGCAATGCATAGTGCTGGTGTGGGTTAAAAGCAGGATCCCGAATATTATACCTAACATACATGTTAGGATGTAATTTGAAAGTCAAGGAGAGGGGCGCCTGGGTGGCTCAGTCATTAAGCTTCTGCCTTCGGCTCAGGTCATGATCCCAGGGTCCTGGGATCAAGCCCCGCATCAGGCTCCCTGCTCTGCAGGAAACCTGCTTCTCCCTCTCCCACTCCCCCTGCTTGTGTTCCCTCTCTCGCTGTCTCTCTCTCTCTGTCAAAAAATAAATAAAATCTTGGGGCGCCTGGGTGGCTCAGTCGTTAAGCGTCTGCCTTCGGCTCAGGTCATGGTCCCAGGGTCCTGGGATCGAGCCCCGCATCGGGCTCCCTGCTCCGCGGGAAGCCTGCTTCTCCCTCTCCCACTCCCCCTGCTTGTATCTCCTCTCTCGCTGTGTCTCTCTCTGTCAAATAAATAAATAAAATCTTAAAAAATAAATAAATAAATAAATAAATAACATCTTAAAAAAAAAAAATTGAAAGCAAGGTCTCCAATAGCTATTGGAACACCCATGTTCATAGCAGCATTATTCACAATAACCAGAAGGTGGAAGCAATGCAAGTGATGAGAGGTGACAAAATGTGGTTATATAAATATGTAATGGGATATTATTCAGCCTTAAAAAGGAAGGAAATTCTGACACATGTTACAACATGGATGAACAGTAAGGAAATAAGGCAATCACAAAGGAACATATACTGTACGATTCCACTTACGTGAGTTACCTACATTGTAAAATTCACCCAGACAAAAAGTAGAATGGTGCTTGCCAGGGGTAGGAGGACGGGAGACTGGGGAGTTTGTTATTTACTGCGTAGAGAGTTTCAGCTTCGCAAGATGAAAGGAGATCTGGAGATGGATGGAGGTGATGGTTACACAACAGTGTGAATGTACTTAATGCCGCTGAACTTAAACTGAACATTGAATTGTAAACTTTTACCATGGTTAAAATGGTAAATTTTATGTTGTATTTTACCACAGTTAAAAAAAAAGCCCCAGAAATCTAACAGAAATAGGACTTGAAATAACACAGCTTTTTCACTAAGGATTGAAATTTGGCAAAATATTAAATGCGCAAAAGCTATTAGAGGCCTGGATTTGGTTGCAAAACGTGTGCTACTTGAAGAGCGTGGAAGGAGTAATGGGTTTGATTTTGATTCACACAGAAGCACAAACTTGCTAATGATCAGTTTTCCTGAAGCAGATCCTATTGGGGAGCCGTCAAGCAGGAGGGGTAAATCGAAGAAGTGGGAAAATGGTTCTCTTGGATTCTCTGCACTTTGAAGGAATTGTATATAGAACAATATAGTCCCTAAAGTTATTCTTTTTTTTTTTTAAGATTTTATTTATTTGAGAGAGAGAGAATGAGAGAGAGCACATGAGAGGGGGGAGGGTCGGAGGGAGAAGCAGACTCCCCGCCGAGTAGGGAGCCCGATGCGGGACTCGATCCCGGGACTCCAGGATCATGACCTGAGCCGAAGGCAGTCGCTTAACCAACTGAGCCACCCAGGCGCCCTAAAGTTATTCTTTTAAGTTAGCTGCGTGTGGAGAGCAACACAAAAGGGCCTTACTATGTAGAAGAAACCTTTATTAAAATACAGCAAACATTTGTACGGCCATCGCCACTTTAGAAGTCCTAAAGATTGTCTAAAGGACTCTCTGATGCACGATGAAATCACTGTTTGCCCGGGTGAAGGCTCAGGCGAATGAGCCGCAGGGGTCTCCCCAACCCGCAGCGGACCATGCCGCAGGTTACCAGCGAAATTCCTCTCCGCGAGGCCGCTGGGACCCTGGGCGGCGGAGAGGGGGCGGGGCCTCGCCGCTCGGGGCTGGCGCGGGGGCGGGGCCGTCGGCGGAGGCCGGGCTCCGCCCCGGGGGTGGGGCGGATCAGCGGCGGCGCGTCGCTGCGCGGCACGTGTGAGAGCTCGGCCGCCGGGGAGTCCACCCGCGCGCCCCGTACCCCGGGGGCTGAAGGTGCTGACCGCGCTGCCTATGCCTGGGCGCCCTCGCAGCTGGCTCTTCCGAGTGGCCTTCGCCGCCGCCGCCCTCCTGCGCCCGGAGCAGCGCGTCCGCGCCCTCGCTGCCCGGCCCGTGCCGCGCCCGCGCTCTCAGGCCCCGGGTAAGTGCGCGGCCTCGCCGCAACCCCGGGCTCCGCGGCCAGCCGGCGGCCCGGCCCCAGGGCCCCACCCCGAAGGGCAGTGCGGACGGGGAAGGCGTCCGGGCCGCGGCCTGAACCCGTGGCGCGCCCGCGGCGCCTCCATTACGGACCGTGCCCGCGGGAGCGCGGCTGGAGCCCGGCGGTCCTGCTCCCGCGGTGCCAGCCCCGCCCCCCCATCCCGGGGCCTGTCGGCAGGGGGCGCCGCGCCCTCCCGCCTCCCCGCCTCCCCGCCTCCCCGCCTCCCCGCTCCCCGCGCCGCTGGCTGCCCGCCGATCCAGGCCCCCCTCCTCCCTTTCTTCGTCCCGGCGCTCCCTAAATTCTCGCTGGGGAGAAAACCGGCCTCTGTCCCGGACCCCTTATAGCTCCGGTGTTTCGCCGGGCTGGTCTTCTGCCCGGTAAAGCCCACGTGCTTTCTTCCTCGTTTTCATCCATCACTACTTAACTGCGAGCCTACTGCACGCCTGGGAGGCACTCAGCTGACTGCTTGTTTTGTACACTTTTCCCAGAGTAGGAGCGAACAGGTTGGGGCCGAGGAGTGTTTTTCTCTAGCCCTCCGCCGGGTCCGTGTTTAATGAGTGGATGTTGGAGGTGCTGCTGTCCTTTGAAAACTCATCCGCACTGAGTCCTTACCGCCAGCCCTGCACTGAGAGGTCTAGAAGGACATCCTTGTTGCCTGGGTTATTAGCGCCTGCCAGGAAGTAGGGTTTGGGGAATTTCGTTTGTCAAATATTTGATCGCGCTGTCAGACCACTTTTTTTTTTTCATTCCGACAATACAGAATTACGAAGGGCTTTTGTTTCAAGTCTCCAATCTGATCTGTGAAAACAGGCATGCCCCATTGGTTTGGGGATGCCTTGACAATTGAGGGATCTGTCAAAAAGCAACCAGTACACTCACACTGAAAGGGGACGGATAGGCAGTGATTTTGTTCAGTCATTAGGCAAGTAGCCAACAGTCTGTATATATTAATTTAACAACTTTTGTTTTTTGTGTGTTTTGTTCTTTAAATATTTTATTAATTTGACAGAGAGAGAGCACAAGCAGGGGGAGCAGCAGGCTGAGGGAGAAGAAGCAGGCTCCCCGCTGAGCAGGGAGCCCAATGCAGGGCTCCATCCCAGGACTCTGGGATCATGACCTGAGCGGAAGGCAGACGCTTAACTGACGGAGCCACCCAGGCACCCCTAACAACTCCTTTTGCACATAACTTTTGGTAGAAGCTGGGATGATACAGGCATTAATAAAACATAGCTTTTGCCCCCAAGTAGGAGACAAATTACAGTCCAGCTGATCTGTTGACTAAGTTTGCTCCTGACTCGGGTCCTTTACCTGTGCTGGTCCCACTGCCTGGACTCTCCCCACACACATCTTTTCATGTCTAGTTCTTCCTTCAAGTCGTGGTTCACAGGACACCTCCTTAGAGATGCTTCACTAAAGAGCACCCCTCTTCCTCTTCTTCCCTTTACTCTGCTTTATTTGTAGCTCTTATGCATGCATGTTTCTGAGATTATTATTTTATTCACTGATATATCTTTAAATATATGTAAACTTAATGAGGGCAAGAAATTGTCCCTTTTTCCCCAGTGCCTAGAATAGTGCCAGACTCATAAGGGGTGCACAGATATTTGTGGAATTAATGAATCTAATGGACTTAATGATTTTGCATATTAGAGTGTAGTGTGTGCTCTGCCCTAAGGAAAGGGCTGTTTATTGTGAGCTAAAGGGATTATTGACAATTTGCAGAGGATGGATGCATTTAAAAAGTGGATGTTGTATTCTGAACATAGGATTAAGACTGATAATGGCCTTTTTAAGATGTTCATTTTGCAAGAAATATGTTAAGGGACTATCAGTGTTGTATTACAGTTTTGAGAATGCTAAACATTTTTGTTGTGGGTATAAAGGGAAGCTTATTGGTGAATCTAATCTTAATGAAAAAGACTTTAAAATACTGTTAAAATTGTAATATTCCTTATCTCATTTGGGTCATTTGGAGTATAAAAGACACAAAACCCCATTTTTTAGTACTCCCTTCAAAAAATTGTGTAGGACTTTGAAGTTCATCGGAAAGTAGCAGTAGATTCTTTCTCTTCTTGGTTCCAGAATCAAGCTTTTGGTCTAGATTACTTGACTGTGATTACTATTCTGGATCGCGTATTTGTGCAGCATAACAGTTCTTTAAAAACATTTTTTTTTAAATACCATTTAAAAAACTCATGAAGCTGTACCGTCCACCCTTCCTCCCCTTTTTAAAAAGCCATTCATTTTTTACAGCTGTGAGGTACAGTGCTTGAATATGTATATTTGGATTTTCCTGAATGCAAAACTGATTTCCTTAGGAAAATCATACTTGGGCAGTCAGGGTGGTTTTATCTTTCTGATTGAATTCTTCCCAGCCTCTTCCGTGTTCACAAGATCTGCTCCCTCCCTCCCCCCATTTTAAAAATTATAGTGCATTTTATTCTTTTTTAACTTTTTTTTTTTTTAATTTTATTATGTTAGTCACCATACAATACATCATTGGTTTTTGATGTGGTGATCCATGACCCGTTGTTTTCATATAACACCCAGTGCTCCATGCAGTACGAGAGATGAACCATGAGAGACTATGGACTCCGAGAAATAAACAGGGTTTTAGAGGGGAGGGGGGAGGGGGGATGGGTTAGCCCGGTGATGGGTATATTGCATTTTAGTCTTCCCTTCTATATAGTTCTTGTTCATGAAAACGATACTAATTTGAGTTCTCTCTCTCCTAGTCCAGAAGTTTGCACAGCTGTTCTAGTTAAATATGTTTTCGTCTTTGAGGCCCACTGAAAGAACTTGGCAAAATATATACTACCAGATTTATAGTCATTGGTGCTATGTATACTTTAATAATTAATGTCTGTGATAGGGCCATTGGCTAAACCAAATGAAAACTATAATTTAATTTGAAACACAAAAGTGAGATTAGTTAATGAGCTCATCTTTACAGTTAAATATAACAAGAAAAAGAGATTAGGCAAGTGTCCACAAGTATCAAGAAAAAGACTGCCAAAAAATATTAAAGGCCTGTTTATTTGGTGTGTTGGCAGTGCTGTGAGGGTCTCTTAAAATTAAATGGTATTTGAATGAGGAAACCATGCTTAATCATTAGCCCAGAGAACAAAAGAAGCATAAGAAGCTTTGTTTTTTCCCCAGACTCAGCAATACAGTTCTGCTGTGAAAACCATCCATAATAAATATTAATGACCAACAGTTGAATAGGAACAGCTATTACAGACCTCTGAGCAAGTCATCATTTTTCAGCTTTACAGAGAAAGAAACCTCAGCCTAGAGAGGGCAAGTAACCCACGGAGTGAACAGCAGAACCTAGATTGGGTTGAAACCAGTGGGTGTTACTATTATATGCATGATCTGCCTATATTCTCATTCCAGGGATGGTAGGCATGACAGTGCTGTTCTAAACCTTCTAGAATTGTATTCATGAAATCACTGATGTGGGCAGAGGGGAGAGCAAGGAGTTGAGGTGATGACCATATTCTGACTTCAGTTAAGAAGTGTAATGTGAACACGCACAAAAGATGAGTGTTGATGGTGGGAAATGAGGAGATCAGTTTAGGACATGTTGAATTTGAGCATTTGGTTCAGCTCTTTGGAGCTGTGTAAGCTGGAGCCAGATGCGGAATCTCTGGGGATGCTCATGTCCCTCTCTGAGCCATAGGGCGGAGGAGAGGCTTGAATGAGCTCCCTGTGCACTTCTGCCGCTGCTTAGCTGCCATCGCTGGTTGCAGGACGTTGGAGATGGGTCTTGGCTGGGAAAATTGGATAGTGAGCAGGGAACAAGACTGGGGTAGGAAGCTAGAGATCCCTACATTTAAGTGGCCCCAGAGAAGGAAGGGAAGAGAGCAGCTTGAGAGGCAGGAGAAAGGCAAGGAGGAGAAGCAGAGTTTCAAGGAAGCGAAGCGATGAGCCATGTCTCGGGTAAAGGTGTCGGTTAAAGCCAGGATGGAGGGGCTGTGGTTTTGGCACAAGGAAGCCATCGCTGAACTTTAAAGAAACAATTTGAGGCAGAAGCCAGATCTTCCCCCGAATGTTAGCTCCATACCAGCGGGGCATGTGTTTGATTTGCCACAATGTCTTTTCGCAGTGCCTGGAAGAATGCCGGGTGCTGGGTGCACGGTGAATGTTTGTTGAGGGGGTCAAGTGCGGTGCTGAGGAGTGAGTGAGTTAAAGTGACTATGGATTCTTTTAAGAGGGTTGCCATATTTAGGGAAATGGTTATAGTAAGTGGTCTTGTGAAGATGCCGGAAAGAGGTGTGTCTGTCAGAGGATCCCCATTTTCTTTGTGGATGGCCAGCAGGACTGGGAGAAGCCTGCCCTGACCCGGGATGGCTGTTGTAAGAGAGGAATCTCCTGACCGGGTGTGATTTTCTCCAGCAGCAACCAGGAGCACAGACACAGACAGCAGGGTTGGTACTTGGTTGGAGGCTAGCAAGGATCATGGAGCCACACCAGTGAGCCAGAGTGTTGAGCGGTGGTGCACAGATGCTGAGGTTTGGGGCACTTGAAGAAGCAAGGGTGGGAGAGATGGTTTTTTGGGACATGTTTGAAGAACAGGTGACGGCAGAGGGAGGAACAGAAGAATGGAAAAAATCAGTGGTTTGATTGGAACAGAATAGTTTGCGTATCTCTTTATACTTTATAGGTTTGAAACTTTTTTTTTTAAATATTTTATTTATTTGACAGAGAGAGACACAGCGAGAGAGGGAACACAAGCAGGGGGAGTGGGAGAGGGAGAAGCAGGCTTCCTGACGAGCAGGGAGCCCGATGTGGGGCTGGATCCCAGGACCCTGAGATCATGACCTGAGCCGAAGGCAGACGCTTAACGACTGAGCCACCCAGGCGCCCCTGAAATTTTTTATAATAAAAATAAAAGCTCAAAGAAGAAGGTGTGATGTTCCCATCACTCAGTTTCAGTAATTACCTACTTGGTTTTAAATCTATACCTGCTCCACTTCCATTCACCACTGGTAAATTATTCTGAAGCAAATTCCAGACTTCATAATTTTTCAACCATAAATATTTTAGTTTGTATCTCTAAAACATAAGGAGTCTATTTTTAACTGTAACCACAGTAACATAATCACACCTTCAAAAGTTGACAATACTGGGGCGCCTGGGTGGCTCAGTCGAAGTGTCCAACTCTTGTCCGACTCTTGATTTCGGCTCAGTCATGATTTCAGGGTCGTGGGTTAGAGCCCTATGTCGGGCTCCACTTGGGCGAGGAGCCTGCTTGAGAATCTCCCTCTCCCTCTGCACACTCTCGCACGCTCATGCTCTCACTCTTAAAAAAAAAAAAAATTGACAGTACTACCTTAATGTCATCAAATATCCCCAGTATTTCTGCATCCCTGATTGTCCCAGTTTTTTAAACAGTTGACTTGTTTAAAGAAAGATCCACTCATTACATTTCTTTATAAGTTTGTCTGTAAGCTCCCCTCCCTCTTTTTCCCCTTCTTGTTTATTAGTGAAGGAATTGTCTTTGTCCTTGTAGAGTTTCCCACATTCAGAATTTTGCTGGTTCCTTCCCTGTGGTGGTGTTTAAAACCTTCTGTCCCTGTATGGCATCTAACCTACCAATTAGACATCGAGTTCCAGTCAGTAAGAATACTTCACAGAGGGGCATCTGGGTGGTTCAGTCATTAAGCATCTGCCTTTGGCCCGGGGTCCTGGGATCGAGCCCCACGGTCTGGCTCCCTGCTCAGTGGGAAGCCTGCTTCTCCCTCTCCCACTCTCCCTGCTTGTGTTCCCTCTCTAGCTCGCTCTCTCTCTGTCAAATAAATAAGAATAAAAAAAAAAATACTTCACAGATAATAGCATGTGCTTTCAGGGGCATGCAGTGTGTCTGGTTGTCTGTTTGTTGTGATGTTAGTGGCCATTCATGGTGGTTGGTTGTCCAGGTCCACTGTTTCCTTAGTAGTTTGCTTTTTGGTGTGACTTTGATCTCTGTAGGTGGGGAACAGTTTCAGCACCTGTTCCAAGAAGTCTACAAAGTAGCTGGAGAGAGCTCATGAGCAGTCAGGCAGAAAACAGGCACCCATGGGGGCAGGGCCTGAGTTCTCCGAGGCCTGTGGGAGATCATGGTACCGATTGGATCTCTAGATGGTGGGCAGTGCCAACGCAGGATGGCGCAGACATTTCTGCAGAGGAAATCATTGGTGTTCCCACCAAGGCTTATGACTGTCAGTTGTGGAGAAGGAGCTCGATGAATCCTCTGCATTCTGGGAAGGAGGGAGACATCCTGCTGACTTAAAGTCCCTGAGCCAGGCTGCTGAAGTGGCTGTTACTGGTTGTGCTTCCTCCCTGCTGAGAGCTCAGGCCTGGGAAGGTATGGGGATTTCCTGGTGGAGCCTGGCATGCCAGCTAGGATAGAAGTATCGTCACTGGGAAGCCGTTGCAGGTTGGGGGTAGGAATATGGGTCCCACAGGGTAGTGCCTGGCTTCCGGATGTTCCGAGGTGCCTTCGACACCACAGTACCATGAGTACCATGACAGTACCATTGTCTTCTCCCACCACCTGCTTCTCTGCCCAGGGTTTCCGTGCCAGGAGGGGCTCCCCCTGTCCCCTCAGGTCCCCAAGGCAGCAAACCTGAGTCATCCTCGAGTGTTTCCTCTTGCTGCCCACATTTGTCATTCAGTCCTGTTCCTACCACCTCCTAAATGCCCCTGAATCCAAACTTCCTTTCTGTCGCCCTTGCCTCAGCTTTAGATCATGTTGTGCTCATTTCTTGGCTCAATTTCGGCCCTACCCTCTTTTTTTTTTTACGTTTATTTTTTTAGTAATGTCTACACCCAACGTGGGGCTCAAACGCACAAACCGGAGATCAAGAGTTGCACGCTTTTCTGACTGAGCCAGTCAGGTGTCCCTTGGCTGTAGCCTCCACCTAGTCTTCCAGCTAACCCCAGTTTCTCTTTAAAGAGGTGCCATGAAATCTTTCGAACTCACAGGTCCGGCGGTGGTTTGGTTTTCAAGATGGAATTCCCTGCATTCTGCCTGCTGTAGTATCTGCTCACCCCCTAGCTTTAGCTTCAGACTCTCATTGTGTGTTTCCCCCTCCATGGTGTGTGATGAGCTCCTTGGGCCTCTTCCAGTGCTCCTTGCTCTCCCATGCCTCCGTGTCTCTGCCCCTGCTACCACCCCTACCCCCCACCCCCGCAAACAGCCTCCTCCCCACTTTCTGTGACCTTACCCGGTCCTCAAGACTTGGCTCAGGTGTTCATTTCTGGTCTTCCATTAGGAAAGGGGTCTTCTCGGGCGCCTGGGTGGCTCAGTTGGTTGGGCGACTGCCTTCGGCTCAGGTCATGATCCTGGAGTCCCGGGATCGAGTCCCACATCGGGCTCCCTGCTCGGCAGGGAGTCTGCTTCTCCCTCTGACCCTCCTCCCTCTCATGCTCTCTGTCTCTCATTCTCTCTCTCGCAAATAAATAAAAAATAAATAAATAAAATCTTTAAAAAAAAAAAAAAAGGAAAAGGGTCTTCTCTGACAGCCTCACCACCAGCGCCCTCTGAAATCTTGTGTGTTCCCGTAGTCCCCAAGTGACCCCCTGTGCCCTTGGTGTCTCCCTCACTGGCCTGTAGGCCCTGTGAGGGCAGCTTTGGTGACAGAACTTGAGCATGAAATAGCATCAGCATTTCATGAGCCAATACTCTTTTTTTATTATACTTTGCTTAGAACAAATAAGGAGTAAATGCTTTCTTATTTGAAATAGAGGTAATTTTGTATAACTAGCTATGGTCAACGTCTGTTCCAGTTTCTTAGTTTCTTCCATTTTCTTTATTTAAATTTTTGTCTTTGAAAGGAAATTTATTTTATTGGCATCTTTCTGTACCTCTTCTCCCATTTTTTTTTTTGTAGTCACCATTATCCTTTTTTCTTTCATTTTGTGCATGTATTTGTCTTTTTCTTTACTTTTCTTTCCATTCTAGATTTTTGACAATGAGGCAAGATCAAATTTTTTAAAAAATATTTATTTATTTACATAATCTCTACACCCAACTTGGGGCTCAAACTCATGACTGTCAAGATCAAGAGTCGCACGCTCCTCCGAGTCAGCCAGGCGCCCCGCAAATGTGGATTCTTAAACTTTAGTTCATTGTTATTATTATTCTGCTGTAGATGCTTCTATAGTTAGGTTTCTTGTTAACTAGGCCTTGGAGAACCTTAGAATATTAATTTTCTGCTCATTTATGTTCTTTATGAGTTTGCTTACTAAGTTCATAGCATGTTAATTATATCATCTCCCTATAGAATTAGCATAGGAAAACTTTTATCCTTATTTCACCAAGAGCATCAAGTAAGATCAAATTAGATAAATGTATTTATTTTGATTGCCACATGTTACCCCTCCGGCAAGCTGCTCAGTACTGGGAAGTATGTATGGCTTCTTAGACTTGCCCTCATTACATTGTGTGTGGGCTGGTTAAATGATAATCTGTGTTGTTTAAACTGTGGCAAAATACACAGAACATGTAACATTATTCTTTTTTTTTGGTAAGACTTTTATTTTATTGAGAGAGAGCATGAGCGGGGGGAGGGGCAGAGGGAGAAGCAGACTCCGCCCTGAGCAGGGAGCCCTGAGCAGGGCTTGATCCCAGGATGTTGGGATCATGACCTGAGCGGAAGGCAGACGCTTAACCCAGGTGCCCCCATCTTACCCATTTTTAAGCATATAGTTCAGTAGTGTTGCGTGCATTTGCACTCTTGTGCAACCAGTATGCAGAACTCTTTCTAATCTTGCAAAACTGAAACTCTATACCCAATAAACAATGCTGCATCCCCCTTGCTTTTTTTTAATATGGTATGAGTATGCGTTCATGTAAGTGTATTTATGCACTCTTTTTTTTTTTTTTAAGATTTTATTTATTTATCAGAGAGACAGAGGCAGGCAGAGGGAGAAGCAGGCCCCCTGCTGAGCAAGGAGCCCGATGCGGGACTCGATCCCAGGACCCTGGGATCATGACCCGAGCTGAAGGCAGACGCTCAACTGACTGAGCCACCCAGGCACCCTGCACTATTTTTATTTAATCAGTTTTTCGAAAGGATAATAATCTTCGTGAAACAAAGTTCAAGTGACCTGTCTGCAGTATTCAGTAAAAACAGCAGGTCTCCCTGTTGTACCCAGCCACCCATACCCTGTCCTAGAAGTAACCACCTTGCCCAGTTTTCTGTCCACATGGTTTCTACGTATTGTTCAGTTTACGTACCCAGGCATCATTGTTCTTAGTTTTTTGCTAATATAAAAGCACTGAGATGAGTATCCTTACAGCTAGAACTTTAAGCACTTAACAAAAGTGCTTTAATTATTTTAATTATTTTAGGATACTCCCTGAAAGCAGTATTTCTGGATCAAAGGACATACATTTTGTTTAAGGTTTTTGATGCATACTCTCAAATTCTCTGCAGAAGTGTTGTGCCATTTTTCTGTGCCAGCATTAGGAAGAACTATTTTAATAAATGAGTTTTAGGACCCTAGGAACAAAGTTAATTGTGCCTCTGTTTGCTGAAACCCACCTCTTAACTGAAGTGATGGTTACTTCCTGCCCTCTCTTCCTTCCTAAAAGGTTCTCTTAAATGTTTTCTTGGAGCTTTAAAAATGGAGCTGACAGAAGTGACTGGTGTGTCGCTGAAACGTGGGTCTCATGCTGTCGAAGATAATGACAGTGTGGCCCCAGCTGAGGAGGCAAAAAGACAGAAGGTCTTGGACGGCTGTCTGACCACAGGTCAGGATGGGCTGGAGCATGTCTCTCCGCCCGGCAGTGTGCATGTGCCTGGGCCACCCGCAGCTGTAAGTGCCAGAGAGGGTAGAAAGAATTCTGATGTGCAGTTGGAAGAAGAGGAAGAGGAGGAAGAAGATGGCCTTTCGGAGGAGGGTGAGGAGGAGGAGGAAGCTGAGAGTTTTGCAGACATGATGAAGCACGGCCTCACTGAACTTGACGTTGGCATCACCAAGTTTGTAAGTTCTCATCAGGGATTCTCAGGCATCTTGAAAGAAAGGTATGTTTCATTTACATGTCAAGTTATTTTCATTCTATTTGTTCTTGAGAAAGAAATCAGCAATAGGTTCTTCTATTTAGCTTTCTATCCCCACACATTGTTTACTGATGGTCACAAAGGAATAGGATGGAGGAGAGCCGCCTAAATAGTCAGATGAAGCCATTTAAAGATGAA
Source organism: Mirounga angustirostris (assembly GCF_029215605.1). Lineage (NCBI taxonomy): Eukaryota > Metazoa > Chordata > Mammalia > Carnivora > Phocidae > Mirounga > Mirounga angustirostris. The sequence goes on along the minus strand of NW_026991720.1, from coordinate 87,495,929 downwards.
ATGAGTAACTAAAAATGTTTGTGGCATGCCTTGCTCATATGTGAATGAGTGCTGTTCACTTCTTTATTTTTATTTTTATTTATTTTTAATTTTTTTTTTTTTAAGATTTTATTTATTTGACAGACAGCGAGAGAGGGAATACAAGCAGGGGGAGTGGGAGAGGGAGAAGCGGGCTTCCTGCGGAGCAGGGAGCCCGATGCGGGGCTCGATCCCAGGACCCTGGGATCATGACCTGAGCCGAAGGAAGATGCTTAACGACTGAGCCACCCAGGTGCCCCTGTTCACTTCTTTAAAATACCTTATTTTAAATGGTTTTTGAGTTTTCTCTTGAATTGGTCTTTAAATCTTAAACTCAACTCTCTCACCTGAATGTGCCACATCTATGGTAGAAAGCAGGTAGTCTTTAGACCCAGATGGATCTGGGTGTGAATCTAGTCCAGTTACTGCATTTACTTAACTCAGAGCCTTGGTAGCTTGTCCAAAAAATGGGTCCCAATACCACCTTGGGGTTTTTGAGAGGATTTTAAATAATGTGTGTATTTAGCATAAAGGTAAGCTTCAGGTTGGTTCATGGTAGATTTATTAGGTTCTGATTTAATTAACCATGCCATATTTAGGATTCACTTTAGTATGGACTGTCTCTGTAACATTACTAAGCTTTGATTTATGCATTTCTCTGAAAGAATATTCTAGAAGTTCAGAGGGTCTTTTCTTTACATTCTAATGCAAAGCCAAGCTGTAGCTTGGAATTCATTAAGAAACCAGAAGAAATAACTCCATATGAACTTTGTACCGAAGATTTTTTTTTTAAATCCCTGTTTTGTACAGCAGCAAAGCTTGATGTTGATAAACTTTCTCCTCAATTTAATAGGAAGTAAAATGTTAATGCTTTGAAAGTTTGTGTTCCCTTTTCATCAGATACTCCGACTTCGTTGTTCACGAAATAGGAAAAGATGGACAGATCAGCCATTTGGATGACTTGTCTGTCCCGGTGGATGAAGAGGTAAGAGCAGCTGTCCAGCAAAAGTCACTTTCTGTATAAAATAGCATTTCCTGGAGATCCTAGAAATATAGATCTCTAACAGCTTCGAATTCTGTGTGTGACTCACTGGGAGTTTCATCATTATTTTCAAGGATCCTTCAGAAGATATATTTACGGTTTTGACAGCTGAAGAAAAGCAGCGTTTAGAAGAGCTCCAGCTTTTTAAGAATAAGGAAACCAGTGTTGCCATCGAGGTAAATAGCACAAAAATGTATGGAAAAGTTTTTTTTAGGGTTTTGGTTGCTGCTTTTTTGGGTGAACATATCTAAGTGTCTGTTAGAAAAATTACAATAGTTAGCAAAAGGATGACCTTGCTCTGTTTGATCTAAAAGACCATTACACTAAAAATATTTTTATCGGGGCACCTGGGTGGCTCAGTCAGTTAAGCATCTGCCTTCGGCTCAGGTCATGATCCCGGGATCCTGGGATCGATCCCCAGGTCGGGCTCCCTGCTCAGTGGGGAGTCTGCTTCTCCCTCCGCTGTTCCCCTCCTTGTGCTCTTTGGCTCTGTCTCTCTGTTGAATTAATAAATAAAACCTTAAAAAAAAAAAAATGTTTTTATCAGTGGCAGATAACCAGTATCCAGATAAACTGCAGCAAAAAAGTTACGTTTTTGTTTTAAGAAAATTTTATACATGACCACAAATCAAAGAAATGTGTTGTTTGGAACCAAGAGTAACCTTTCTGTCACATGGTGTCTGTAGCCAAAGTAGGACAGCCTGACAATCAGATGTGTGGCCTGATAGGGCGGTCGTGGCTCTCACTCTGCCTCCTGCAGCCTCTGGGTCTCAAGTGGGTCTTTGGAGGGAGAGGAGTTGGGGAAAGAGAAGGGAAATTTCTTTGCTCAACTTGAGTCTGCTTCTGCTGTTGAGGAAAAGGAGAGCTCAGCTACTAAATGGAATAGTGGATGCCTTTTCAGAACCTTTTGTTATGAAAATTTTATTTTCAATTAGTACTATCCAGTGGACTTCTAATGTGAGCCATGTTTTTAATTTTAAATCTCCTAAAAGCTTAAAAAGAGACAGGTGAAATTAATTTTAACAATATATTTTATTTACCCTAGTACATTTAAAATATCATTTTTGGGCACCTAGATGGCTTAGTCAGTTAAGCATCCGACTCATGATTTCCCCTCAGGTCATGGTCTCAGGGTCGTGAGATCCAGCCCCATGTTGGGCTCTGCACTCAGCTGGGAGTCTGCTTGACATTCTCCCTCTCCTGCCCTTCCCAACCCTTGCTGTCGCTCCCTCTCACATTTTTTCTCTCTAGAGTAAATAAATAAATCTTAAAAAAATAATATAAAATATCATTTCAATACATAATCAATATATTTTTTTAATTACAAATGAGATGTTTTACATTCTTTTTTTTTTTTTTTCCTACTTAGTCGTCAGGATCCGGCGTTCTTTTATGCTGGTAACATAGCTCAGTTCAGACTAGCCACATGCTCAGTTACCATCTGTGTGGCTCGGGGCTGCCGTATGGGACAGAGCAGCTCTAGGTGATAAGATTTTTAGAATTTTAAGTTTATGTTAAATTGCTTTTGTACCATAGTTTAATGACCTTCTTGATTTGGGGTTGTCTAAAATTCCCCCTTCCGGGGTGCCTGGGTGGCTCAGTCGTTAAGCGCCTGCCTTCGGCTCAGGTCATGATCCCAGGGTCCTGGGATCGAGCCCCACATCGGGCTCCCTGCTCAGTGGGAAGCCTGCTTCTCCCTCTCCCACTCTCCCTGCTTGTGTTCCCTCTCTCACTGTGTCTCTCTCTGCCAAATAAATAAATAAAATCTTTAAAAAAAATAAAAATAAAAAATAAAATTCCCCCTTCCATCGCTCCCAGTTAACAAGAGCTTACCATAACTTTTCAGACTTCATTATTTGCCCCCAACCCATATCTCCTCTTCCCCTCCACCTAAATGTCCCAAAGGTATGTAACATTATAATTTTAGGGTTCATCAATTACTGAATTTACCTATGGACAAAATCTTCAGCAATGCCAAAGAGAAAACAAAGAATTATTTTTGAGAGCAGTCTAGAAGGATGGTCCAGGTTTCTCTTGGTTATGCAGCACCATGGCGGATCTCAGCCCCATAACGTGCATTTTCCTGCGTAGATGGCAAAATTTGCTGTCATCTGAAAAACTATAGTTATGCCATCTACTCAAAGTTTGTACCTTTAAAAATAAACCCTGGGCAAGTTTCCTTGTTTGTAAAATGAGGACAGACTTGCCGAATTTTTGAAGTCTAACTGTGTATTCAGTCATATGCACAAAGTTTGATTCCAACTCAGTGTTCTCAGTAAATACCAGATCTAGACTCATTTTTTTTTTTTAAGATTTTATTTATTTGACAGGGAGAGACACAGCGAGAGAGGGAACACAAGCAGGGGAAGTGGGAGAGGGAGAAGCAGGCTGCCCGCGGAGCAGGGAGCCTGATGTGGGGTTCGATCCCAGGACCCTGGGATCATGACCTGAGCCGAAGGCAGACGCTTAACGACTGAGCCACCCAGGCGCCCCTAGACTCATTTTTGTTATGAAAATGTCACATGTCTGTAATTATAATGTAGTTTGTTTTGTTTTACATTTTTAATTTTACTAAAATATTAAGTTTAACAAGTAGTTTAGTGTATCCTGGTGTTTTTCAACTTGCAGGTTGCAATCCTCAGTGGATCGTGGAATCAGTTTAGTAGATCTTAACCAACATTTGTGTAAATGCAATACGATAAAATAGGAAATAACAGTGCATTGTACACATTAAGGATAAATACTGTTTTCGTAATTTTTTTTAGGTCTTTAGCAAGGCATATATACATGCATATTTCTGGCTGTTGAATCCAGATGTGAAATGTATTTCTTAGTGTGAGACACATTCAGAAATTGAACAACAGTTTTGTTGTTGTTGTTGTTGTTTTAAGAGAGAGAGAGAACATGTGTGCAGCACTGGGTGGAGGGGAGGGGCAGAAGGAGAGAATCTTACGTAGACTCCATACCCAGTGCAGAGCTGGAGCCCGACGTGGGGCTCGGTCCCATGACCCTGAGATCATGATCTGAGCCGAAATCAAGAGTCAGACGCTTAACAGACTGAGCCACCCAGGCACCCTGAACAATAGTTCTATAGCTAATAAGTATCAGTTTTCTTGATGTTGATTTTATTTTTTATTGTGAACGAATGTGCTTAGAATGTCATTATAAAATAATTCAGTATAGGGGCGCCTGGGTGGCTCAGTCGTTGAGCGTCTGCCTTCGGCTCAGGTTATGATACCAGGGTCCTGGGTCGAGCCCTGCATCGGGCTCCCTGCTCAGCGGGGGGTCTGCTTCTCCCTCTCCCACTCCCCCTGCTTGTGTTCCCTCTCTCGCTCTGTCTCTCTCTGTCAAATAAATGAAATCTTTAAAAAAAAAATTAAAATAAAAAAAAATAATTCAGTATAAAATAGGATTCCTTGTGGGGCAGTTGTAGATTGGACTGTTCAAGGGAGTTGAGTTTCTGACCTCCCAAATGGCCTAGCTTGCCGACATTGCCGTCTGTGAGCCCTGAGCGGGAGTGTCGGTGATGGGAGCCTCCCGAGTCACACAGCCGGATTTCACATCTGGCGCCACTGTCCTCCAGCTGTGTGACCCGGGACACATTCTTTCACTTCTCTCAAGCTTGTTTTCCTTCTCTCCAGGTAGGTGTAGGGGTGGCATGGTAAGGAGATGATGAGGATTAAATAAGCTGATGACTACAAAGTTCTTGGTACAGTGCCTGGCAGATGGTCATGCTCAGTAAACGGGCTCTTAAGACGTGCAGCATCACGAAGCTCTGAAAGATCCTGAAATCCTACCCATGGACTTCTGTTACTTTGCACAGTTGATAACATGACTCATGTTTTTACTGACTCATTAGTATTATCTCCCTATTTGATGTTTGTTAAACCAGTAGTTGCATTATGTCTGTCTTTAATAGGTTATTGAGGACACCAAAGAGAAAAGAACCGTCATCCATCAAGCGATTAAATCTCTGTTTCCAGGATTAGAGACAAAAACAGAGGACAGAGAGGGGAAGAAATATATTGTAGCCTACCATGCAGCTGGGAAAAAGGCTCTGGCAAGTAAGTGTGCGAGTGACCTGGCATTTCTTCTGTCCCGTGGCCACGGATGGCATCCCACTTCTGCTCTGGGCCTGTTCATGTTTCAGGGCTACTTGGCTGTTAGGCCCGAGAGGATAGTGATAGTGTCACTCCTTCAGAGAAGGTGGATAATAGCTTTCACATTCACATCAGTCCTGCAGACTGTGTGGTAGGAGCACTAGGGCTCCTGTGGGAGTCAAGATTTGCCCTAGTTACAGTGGTGCCTAAGAGACAGTCCTAGGAATTTGATATGTTCCCTGAAGAGCAGAATGGGCTCAGTGGTAATTCAAGAAGAAAATGGAAGGCTATTGCTCATTCTGTGTCTTAATGGAGGAAAGAACGCTTTCAGATGAACCCAAAATCCCGGTGGCATATTTTCTGCAAAGTCCCTATATTGGATGAGCTGCTGCTTTCCAACTGTGAGTTTTTCCACCACATGTAAAAAAAAAATATGGAATATACGGGAAAGCGCCCCTTCGCCCATGCTCCTGTTTCGTTGTAAATCATTCATCTGAAACAAGTGTGTTGTCAGTGAATCTCTTTGATATTTATGCTCTAATATGTTTTCTACAGCCATGAAAATTTCTACTTGCATATGACCTTAAGAAAAATTAGGTCATTTTTCTTCTTTTACCTGCCAAATCAGCAGACAAAACCGTAATGAAAATGACAGTGGGAAAAAGATATTTCCTCACCCTCGTTCCCTACCCTTGATGGCTTCTATTAGGGAACAGTTATTTCTAGATACATTTGTCAGAGCAAAACTCCAAGACTGTGTAACAAAAGACTATTCATGCTATTAGTACTTGAGTTAGTATTCTTGTAGGTTATCGCTGTGAATGGATGAAACCTTAATTGTAACTATGATTCTAGTGAAATGAGGGCAGTATAAGAAAAATGGGAGCAGAAATAAGGTTTAGCGGTGCCTGAAAAAAATAACGTCGTCCATTCAGTAAGTCTGGATAGTGACACAGAAATCCGAAATCTTGAGCAGGTAGGGAGAAGAAGGTGGACATTGGAGGCCACTTCTCAGTGGATACCACAAAGAAAAAGAGATGATGTGTTCTGGAACGGCTGAGGGCATGGGTTGTTAATCACTCCTCAAACCACACACTAATGGCTTGGTTGCTGTACATTTCTTTGATGTCTGAGTCACAGTATAAAATAGTACTCCAGCCAGGGCTGTTCATGAGCATTAATCCCAGTGGAAAGTGATTTGAGTGACTTTTTTTTTGCCTTCTCCCAAGATTGGCAGATGGCTGATAACTATCCTAGATGTAGAGAGGGTGCCGTGGTGCATTCAGTCTCAATTCTCTCAAGGAGCCCAGGCTGAGGATGGCTGCTAATGAGCTGTTCCTTGTAGAGAGGCAATCCACGTTGGTCAGCCGCCCTCCTTCCAAGGCAAGGTCTTAATTCTGCTGAGTGTGGTGATGAGGAAGCAGAGTGGCAAAACCTGTATTGTTTTTACTGACTGCTTCTTGGAAATGATCTTTCTTTCTTAGAGGATGCCTGCTTTTGTGATTGCAGGGAGGGGTGTTAGGGCATTCATTTGCACGCCACGGTGGCCCTTACAGTTCCCCCTTCCCCCTCAAGTGAGTGGTACCAGCTCTCTTACATTCTGTCTTTATCCACATTTTCTACGCTTAAGCCGTACCCACCTTCCTTTTTTTCCAAATAAAAAATTTCCTTACAATTTCTCAGGTGAGATGCTGAGCTCTGTAGGACATGAACCACCCTCTGTATTTCCTTTGCACATCTTCAGTAAAATAGGAATTCTCACTTTAGGAGGAAGCATGAAGGCAGGTCACATTGGATTATCACTTGCATAGAGTTCTAAACCTCTTGGGCTTGAGGTGTTTTGGCATTTGATCAAAGTGGACTAGAGGTCTGAGCTGTTCTCTCCCACCTCCTCATAGACCCAGACAGACACTGGAGGGCCTGTGTTCATCACTTGCAGATCCACCTACCCAGCACTGAGAGTGCCTTAGTTAAACACCATTGGAAAAGTTGGGAGAGCTGGGATCCAGAGACTACACTTCATGACCCGGCAAATAGAATCCAGTACCAACTATAGCTTATCCTTTTGGGCTACCTTGACTAGCATATGAATAAATTAGCTTCTAAAGCTTTATTGCAAAACTAAGTTTATAGTGTTTTTAGATCTCCTTTCCTACCATACCCTGGTACAGATTGTTACATGCATTATCTAGCAGATTGCAATATTCTCACCTAAACTTTTCTCAACTAGAGCCATGCATCCTAAAACATAGGCATGGTGGATTCTAAATCATGGTGCCCAAACACCACAAATTACCAGCTGTTTTGACGCCAATACTATGTTGTTTGTTAATCCTGTCTGATAGACGGCCCCTTGATTCACCTACCAAACCATGCTTATGGTATTTTTCTGAAAATATCATGTAATTATTATGAGCCATGTAATCAGGTAAACTAATTCATATTTTCAGATAGTATATATTCCAGATGCCTCTAAGAACGTCCTTTTAAAAAGACTTAAGTAAAAAAAAAGAAAAGAAAAAAATTTACCATGTGTTGTATAGAGGTTCCTCCATACTTTCTGAAATGAATGGGCCCCAGCAGGGAAACCCAGATCAAGCAATTCCACAGAGATGCCAGAGGAAGGGCCAGACAGATAAAAAGGAAACTCTCCAGGAGAGACTGGTGGTGTGGAATCCACAGGAAGAGGGAATGCCGATAAAGTGATTAGCAGTGGAAAATATACAGATGGGTCTAGTAAGATAAGAACTCTGAAATATATCCATCAGTTTTTAGCCACATGGATATCATTGGTGTGTTTGCCATAGAAGCTCTAGTAGAATAGGGTTGGAAACCAGTTTACACCGCAGGCTGAGATGGAAGGCACTAATTACGGAATGCTGTTCGAAGTAAAGGTGCCCCTGGCTGGCTCAGTTGGAGGAGCATGCGGCTCTTGATCTCAGGGTCATGAGTTTGAGCCCCACGTTGGGGGTAGAGATTACTTAAATAAATAAACTTAAAAAAAATAAGCTGTAAAGAGAAGGAGAAAGGAAAGCACCATGGTTGAGAGGAAGGCATAAGTTTGACTTTTAAAATGGAAAAGCCCCGGGCGCCTGGGTGGCTCAGTCGTTAAGCGTCTGCCTTCGGCTCAGGTCATGATCCCACGGTCCTGGGATCGAGTCCCACATCGGGCTCCCGGCTCGGCAGGAAGCCTGCTTCTCCCTCTCCCACTCCCCCTGCTTATGTTCCTGCTCTCGCTCTCTCTCTCTGTCAAATAAATAAATAAAATCTTTATAAAAAAATAATAAATAAATGAAAAATAAAATAAAATGGAAGAGCCCCGGGCATATTGATATCTTAAAGGGAAAGAGCCAGTGGAGAGGGCGGGCAGAAATTCTGGGAGGAGAATGATAGTGGTTGGCTCAGGATCCTGAGGAAGCTGGAAGGTCGGTGTGCAGGGATGCAGTCCTGGAAATGGCCTTGAATAGGAAGGAAAGAATGTTCTGCATGCTACCCCATCCTGTCATCTTTCTCGAGCTACATTTTTCCTTCCTTATTCATGAGGATCTCTGCTCAATACCTGAACCTTCCTGAATTTGGTTTCTTTTTCTCTCTGGTTTCTATTTCTACTGGACTGGCACTGCCATATCAGACCATCAGAAGGTTGCTTCCTGTGATCTCAGCCTGAGAATTCTTTGCATTCGCATTTTAAATCAGTGTGTCTCAAAAAAGTCATTTTAAATTCTCTTAAATTATAAAGCTACATACACGCTACTTAGCATTCTAAGGATTTGGAGTTTTAGAAAGTCAAATTGCCCAGAATAAGTTGAGTCTCATTGATTTTTCCATTATTCAAAATATTCCCAGTTAACTAATGCATATGCTTACTATTTTGTATACTGAGTGCACTTAGAAAAAGAATCCTCGTATCTGTTATTGACAGAGGAGATAATTGTATGCATGCTCAGTGCTTGGATTTGCTAATAAAAGATGCATGCTTGTGAGCCAAAACTCATACTCAGTTGTCATGGTTTCTCTTAAGGTATAATAGCATTTAGTTTTTTAGCCTTGTGGCTTCATTTATTTCTCACCATTATAGTTGATTGGGAATGTTCCTGAGGGGGCCATGAAGGACAGATAGAGTTCTACTTCATCAATTCTGATCACAAGTTTTTTTTAACTTTTTATTACGGACATTTTCAAACAGGCACACAGAGTGTACTGTATTAACCACTGTGTAACCACCAACCACCTTCAAGATTATTAACATTTTGTTGTTTCTGTTTGATCTTTTCCTCCCACTTATTTTTCTTGTGGAGTGTTTTAAAGAGAATTCTACGCAGCTCTTCATTTCACTCATAAATACTTCAGTGTGTATTTAGCAGTAAGGACTAAAACCCAAACCATTATCACATCCTACATAACGAACAGTAATTTCTTAATATCTAATACCCAGTACATGTTCAGTTTTTCCCTTGTTGTCTCAAAAATGTCTTTTACAATAGATGACTTGTCAAACAATGATACAAATAAGGTCTGAACATTGCATTAAATAGATAAGTCTCTTTTTTTTATGTTATGTTAATCACCATACATTACATTGTTAGTTTTTGATGTAGCGTTCCATGATTCATTGTTTGCGTATAACACCCAGTGCTCCATGCAGTACGTGCCCTCTTTAATACCCATCACCAGGCTAACCCATCCCCCCACCCGCCTCCCCTCTAAAATGCTCAGTTTGTTTCTCAGAGTCCATCGTCTCTCATGGTTCATATCCTCCTCCGATTCCCCCCCTTCATTCTTCCCCTCCTGCTATCATCTTTTTTTTAAAATATATAATGTATTATTTATTTCAGAGGTACAGATCTGTGATTCAACAGTCTTGCACAATTCACAGCGCTCACCATAGCACATACCCTCCCCAGTGTCTATCACCCAGCCACCCCATCCCTCCCACCCTCCACCACTCCAGCAACCCTCAGTTTGTTTCCTGAGATTAAGAATTCCTCATATCAGTGAGGTCATATGATACATGTCTTTCTCTGATTGACTTATTTCGCTCAGCATAAGACTCTCCAGTTGCATCCACGTCGTTGCAAATGGCAAGATTTCATTCCTTTTGATGGCTGCATAATATTCCATTGTATATATATACCACACCTTCTTTATCCATTCATCTGTCGATGGACATCTTGGCTCTTTCCACAGTTTGGCTATTGTGGACATTGCTGCTATAAACATCGGGGTGCACATACCCCTTTGGATCCCTACATTTGTATAAATAGATAAGTCTCTTAAATCATCTCAAATCCCTTTTAATTTATCAGTTCAAGTACTGTTTTCTGTAATGATTTTTCAAATTTTTATCAAATAAAAAAGTCTTTATAACTCAATGCAGGAAACTCATAAAACTCCAAAAAACACAAAGCAAAGCAATAATTACATGCAGTGTCACCACCAAAAGATAATAACAAGTAGCACTTTGTGAAAACAAATCTCTAGATGGGGAAGCATTTTGTATTAGGTCTTTTTTTTTTTTTTTAAGATTTTATTTAAATTCCAGCTGACATGCAGGGTAATATTAGTGTCAGGTAGACAACATATTGTATTCAGTTGTAAACCTTGTGCTGCGTCCTGTGGGTATGGACAGTGCAGCTTTGAGGATGAACTGACATGGCCTTGTGAGGAGACTGAGACAGGGAGGCTGGTACCTGTAGGTGAGTTATCTCCTCATTCATTGTTTGCCTCTGCAACATTCCATTGTTAATGTCTGAATGGCTGTTAACCCACCACATAACTACCAGGTGTTGTAGCAGTCCTTGGTAGAAACTTTCCATGCGATCATTTGCATGTTCACCTCTAAAGCACTTTAATATTATTATAAATTAAACATTGCTCTCTTGTGCTCTCTATGCTGTGCATTTGGACAGAGGTCAGAACTGCAGCAGGTAAGAGCGGTTGGTGTTTCATGTAGAGAAAATGAAATGCCAATGATTTTTCTCCCAAGTGCTAAGTAGAAGAAAATTTTGCTTAACTGGTGAGCTGGAAGGAAAGCCAAAAATAATACTCTTATTCATAATTTTCGGAGGATGAGTTATGAGGAATTCACATGAAGAGCCAAAGAAATACTTGTAATATTTTTGTTCTCCCAGACAGAAGAGACTCACATTCATATTTATTCCTTCAGAAAGGAAAAGCAGTTCACTGAGCATACATGCTATGGCAGTTTTCCAAGATGATTTATTGATTCGTTTGTTCTTTACGTTGTAGTGTAAATAACTGACCTATCAAGAGTGCTTTTTGCCTTGACAAAGCCAAGTGTACCAGCAACTTCAGTACCAGAAGTTTCTCATGTCTCTGAAGAGGACGGATTCATGAGTTCATGCTAAGGATTATTTTAGGGACAAAGACAAAGGAACATTTTTAGAAGAAGAAGATTCTAGGGATTCTATGAAGTATTTTTTCACAGTTTTTATTTCATGGAGTTACAGAAATAAGTGAATTTGATGTGTTCAGATAACAGTTGCAGCTCTGTGTCGCTCAAGACTCAGGAGTATTATTGTGCAGCATCTGGAAGTGGGGTTGTGGCTTACGTATTTTTCCCAAAATATGTTGATTTTTCAAAATTAAAGTTTAAATCCTAATTTTTTTTTAATATATCTCTAGATGATAGTACAATTAAAATGTCCATTTAAAAGAACACTTTTTTAAAGGTTCTCCAAAGCCCGGACATGTTGGTCAGTTTCAGAAAGTTGCAGAACCAAAGTAACTGTAGTTCAGAAGTTCACATTGAAAGTTGACATTTAACCTGGCTTAATTTTTAGAATCTCCTTTTCCCCCAAGAATAATGACCATTCCGTTTTGAATGCTAGGCGTGCTCTCTGTCAGGTAAAAATTTGTAAACCACCCAGGATTAACTCAACTTTTGTGAAGGAAGCGGCCTTTGGGAAACTTGAACCTGTCACTTAGGCAACTCCTCACAAGCTTTATCCCCATCCTTGCTGAGGCATCCAGCCTGTATGTGTGAACTCCCGGCTTGGGATATGAGGCAAGGCTTACAGATTCCTACTGGAGTGCTCTTTTCCTCTGGACCACGTGTGTTCTAGAAAGCCAGTTACCCACCTACAAGATGCACGCTTGTGAAGTAAACGCACTGGGGGGGGGGTGGACCCCTCTGTGTGAGGATTGCCTGGTAGTCTTACTCATTTGTCACACTGCCTGCCTTTCAGCTTTTGATTGTGAATGTGGACAGATAATGTTGAGTCTCCAGTCGCAGGAAGTGTAATACCTGTAGTCCACACAGCTGTAACCACTTAACATGTATTTCTTGTCAGACTAGATTGGATTTCTCACTCAGAGGTTCTCTAGCAAAAAATGACCTTGTAGGTTTCATAAGCTAAAGCTTAGATCACTTTTGTTATGGTCTATATAACATTTAATTTTTTTGTTTTTAAGATCCAAGAAAACATTCTTGGCCAAAATCTAGAGGAAGTTACTGCCACTTTGTACTGTACAAGGAAAACAAAGACACCATGGATGCTATTAATGTGCTGTCCAAATATTTACGGTTAGTATCTTGTTCTTGTGCTGACACAAAATGACAACATGGGAATTATTATTCTCTTTCTGTGCTAATGAGAAAGGAGCAGGGGGCATCTGGGTGGCTTAGTCGTTAAGCATCTGCCTTCGGCTCAGGTCATGATCCCAGGGTCCTGGGATCGAGCCCCGCATCGGGTTCCCTGCCCAGTGGGGAGCCTGCTTCTCCCTCTCCCACTCTCCCTGTTTGTGTTCCTGCTCTCACTCACTCTCTCTCCGTCAAATAAATAAATAAGATCTTTAAAAAAAAAAAAAGGCGGGAAAATAGGCAAACGGATAGTAAATGTGCCCCCCAGTTTCCTTAGACAATAGGTGAATTAATTTTTTTTTTTTTTTACCTCCATGCATATTGTGATTCAAGATGGAAATTCTACAAATGAATAGTTCACATGTTGGTCCATCCAGCTGAAAATAAAAAATTAACTTGCTTCCTAGAAAGCCTACACTTTGATGTGTTGGCAGGGATTTGTTTAACTAGATTGTAAACTAATTCTTGGAGACTGACTTGATTGAAAACTTGAAACCAGTAGGATTTCCTCCTGGGAATGCAGATAATGCAGTTTGAGTCTCTGAGGATGGGCCAGGTGCCGTAGAATTGTTTTTCAGTCATGGGTACAGGCACCGCAGCCAATCTGTGTGCACTGGAAGTTTACTTTCTGATATATATTTAACCCAGTTTAAACATGGTGGACAGTGTGTCAGTTTGCTGGGGCTGCCATAAGAAAATATCATAGACTGGGAGGTTTCGATAACAGACACCGATTTTCTCACAGCTCTGGAGACGAGGAGTCCCAGGATCAAGGTGTTGGCAGGTTTTGGTTTTTTTCTGAGGCTTCTCCGTGGCTTATAGATGGCCACCTTCTCTCTGTGTCCTCCCGTGGTCTTCCCTCCATGTGTGTCCCCGGCGTCTGTGTGTCCACATTTTCTCTTCTTACTGGAACAGATCGGATAAGGGCCCACCCAGCAGCCTCATTCTAACTGAACCATGTCTTTAAAGGCCCTCTCTAAGTGCAGCTACATTCTGAGGTACTGGGGGTTAGGGTCAGTAGGGCCATATTTCAGTCAGTAGGGTGCAGTACTCTATAAGGGACATTATATTTTACTCTAGTTGCTAGCTCTCTGGGAGAGAGTCGGGGTTTGTCTGTACCTGATCCTGGGAGGATAGACCACTGCGGAGGGACTTCCTCTGAGCTCTGCAGTTGGGGAGCGCTCAGAGTTCAAGAAATTTGTCCTGTCATTTTCCTTTTCATGTGGAGCAGTTTCTATAAAATACTTCTTTGTTAACTAGCTTACTTAGATCTTTATATCAGAACTATTCAGATCCCTATTTTAGTATTTGGGGTTTTTTATGCAAAGAAATAGCATGTATTTATGGAAAATTCACATTATTAACGTTTTAAAAACTGAAGATAATAAAATTTTCAGAGTGGTCCATTATATATCTAGAATGAGCCTCTCTTTACCTTCACTTTCGTGTCACCCAATGAATGGCCTGTGATCGATAGGAAGTACGTTGTTTCCTTTTGGTTACTGGCTACTGGCTAGCCAGGTCTTCCAATGGCAGGTTTTCACTCATAGCCACAAACATGCTAAGTCAAGCCCTGCTAAGAAGGTTGCTGTCGAGGCATCATTTACTTCCTTAGCTTGGCATATTATGTTTTCCTGGGTACATTTTTTTTTTTTTAAGATTTGTATTTTTTTTTTTTTTAAGATTTTATTTATTTATTTGAGAGAGAGAGAATGAGAGACAGAGAGCATGAGAGGGAGGAGGGTCAGAGGGAGAAGCAGACTCCCTGCCAAGCAGGGAGCCCGATGCGGGACTCGATCCCGGGACTCCAGGATCATGACCTGAGCTGAAGGCAGTCGCCCAACCAACTGAGCCACCCAGGCGCCCCTTCCTGGGTATATTTTTTTTTTTTTTTAAGATTTTTATTTATTTATTCATGAGAGACAGAGAGAGAGAGGCAGAGGGAGAAGCAGGCTCCCAAGGAGCAGAGAGCTCGATGCGGGACTCGATCCCAGGACCCTGGGATCATGACCTGAGCCGAAGGCAGTCGCTTAACCAACTGAGCCACCCAGGCGCCCCTGTTATGATTTTATTTACTTTGAACCTTAAAGCATGAGAAATACGATTTCCTAATGGTGTGCAACTTCATATGGTTTTGTTTTTGTCTTACCAGAGTCAAACCAAACATATTCTCCTACATGGGAACCAAAGATAAAAGGGCCATAACCGTTCAAGAGATTGCTGTTCTCAAGTAAGTACCACGTACATGTCGGGATTTGTTCACAGAAACCCTAGCACCACCTTCCACGGTTCTCAGATTTGCTGTGGGGTTTATCTCTTCCCTCTTTTTTTTTTTTTCTTTGAGATTTTTATTTATTTGAGAGAGAGAGAGTGTAGGGAGGGGGGAGCAGAGGGAGAGGCACAAGCAGACTCCACACTGAGCGCAAGCCTGATGCAAGGCTTTTGACCTCATGACCCTGAGATCATGACCTGAACTGAAATCAAGAGTCGGATGCTTAACCGAACCACCCAAGCGCCCCTGTCTCTTCTCTCTTTAAATGGTGCCTCTGCCTATTCAAAAAATAATTTTTTTTCTTCTTGCGTATCTGTATTTCCTAATGTTTTTTGGAGGAAACAGGTATCGTTTGTGTGATTTTTAAAGGATTTTTGTGGTAGAGCCAAGAGAATAAGTGCTTCCTTCTCTCCGTCCTTTTGTGTTCATTCATTATTAAATATAAGTTATTTAAAATTTAATTACAAAACAGTGAGCTCTTTTGTTACACACTGGGGATATACAGATGAAAAGATGGTCTGTGCATTTGAAGCAATTATAATTTAATGGAGCAGACAGACAAGTAAATCAGAGCTTATCACACAGTGAGATAAATGCTAAAATACAGGTATGCTGGGGGAATTAGGGCAGGCCAGGGAAGGGTTTCACATAAAATGGGATGCTGGAGTTTTAATCTAATCAACGCCTCTCCGCCTTCACCAACGGCAGTTTGGAGTGGATAATTCGTTGTTGTGGGGGCCATCCTGTGCCATCGTAGGGCATTTAGCAGCAGCCCTGGGCTCTACCCACTAGATGTCAGTAGCATCCCCCCCCTTAGCCCTCCACCTTCAGTTGTGACAACCAGAAATGTCTCCACACTTTGCCAAATGTCCCTTGAAGGGCAAAATCTCCTATGGTTGAGAACCACTGGTCTAGATTCTGGAAGGATGAGTAGGAGTTTCCTAGGGCTATGGAGGGTCTAGGGTTGCTTGTTTGAACCAAGAAAATACCTCGTGAAAAGATGCTGGAAAGGAGTTGGGGAGCACAGCACATTTGGTACCTGGCAGGTACTTTAGTCTTGTGGGAGCTAGCAAGAAATCAGGATCCTCAGGCCCTGTAGGTCATGGTGAGTATCTTGGACTTGACCATGATCTAAAATAGACAGGGTTGTGTGGAGAGGCAGGAGTAGGGGTTGTGACTGGAGCAGGTGGGTGACCCTGGAGATCGGGGCTATTGCCGTTTCCTGGGGCCTCTGAACCTACACAGTCTATTGAAAGGAAGGGGAAGAGATGAATTTATAGCCTCGTGAAGTCAGACAAATTCAGGCTTTTGTCTTATGTGTGTGTGTACACACACACACACACACAACCCCCCACCCCCACCCCCCGTGGTAAGGAGTGGTGGGAGGGAGAAATACAGGGGCTGGAGGAAACTTCTGAGGGTTATGCGTATGTTCGTTATCTTGAATATGGTGATGGTTTCATGGGCTTACTCACATGGTAAATCTTGTACATTTTTTTAAGATTTTATTTATTTGTCACAGAGAACACAAACAGGGGGAGCAGCAGGCAGAGGGAGAGGGAGAAGCAGGCTCCCCGTGGAGCAGGGAGCCCGATGCGAGGCTTGATCCCAGGACTCTGGGATCATGACCTGAGCTGAAGGCAGTCGCTTAACTGACTGAGCCACCCAGGCGTCCCAAATCTTGTACATTTTGAATATGTACAGTTTACCGCACGTTAATTATACTGTAATGACAAATGAAGTCATCTGTGCTTGCTGTCCCCACTTAAATACATATATTTAAATACATATGCTTATCTTTTCATAAAGAATGTGAGGTGGCCTCTCCTCTTTACCCTACAATCCCCTATAGTCTGCTTCTTTCCCACGACTATTTTGATTCACTTGAAATGGTGTTGGGATTAAGCATCTGGTTGCATCCTAATGGATTTTCCAGCCCTTTTCCTCCTTGACCTTAGGGAGGTATGTTGTGTCATGAAAGCAAAGTAAGAACATCTCTCCGTGACTCCACTAACAGTGTGTATGAATGTGTTTGAAAGAGAGCGGCCGGAGATCCCTGAAGATGTTCCTACACGGTGGCCTGTTCTTTTTCTTCCTGTGATGCACAAAATGTGGAGTCATCTGCTGAGAGCAGGGGGGTGGGGCAGGAGTGGGGAAGGGAACTTGAAAAGAGTGTGAAGATTTGAAATCACCTCTGTGGGTAGTGGGGCCAGTGGGCTAGCCAGAAACTCTGAAGGGTTGGGGGAACAGCAGTGGCTCAAGGATTCAGGTGTTTCCATCCTCTGTATCTCAAATATCGTTGTAGTCAACTCCTGTGCTTTCTGGCTGGTTCTGCAGTTTTTTTCACCCAAATTTAAAAATAAGTTAAAAAAAATAGTAAGTTCGGGAGCACCTGGCTGGCTAAGTCATGAGAGCATGTGACTCTTGATCTCCGGGTTGTGAGTTTGAGACCGGTGCTGGGTGTGGAGATTACATAAAAACATCTTTCTAAAATTAAATAAATAAGTTAGTTGTTTTATTTTCCTCACAGAAGGAATGAGGTGGAAAATAAAAGTTCTGCCATAATTGTACTCCTTCAGAGATTGCCTTGTTCACAGCTTGGTATATTTTTTTGGGGGGATTCTTTTTTCCTTGTGAGCCAAAATATTTATATAAAATGCAAAAGATATTTAAAATATGGTGAATCCTAATTTCTGGATTGTTACTGTATTTTTGGATATTGACATTGTTTCCCATTTCTTGCTATTATAAACAATTCCATGACAGACATATTGGTAGCTAAATCTTGGCACACATCTGTGAAAACTTCATTAAGATAAACTTAGCAGGAGCGCCTGGGTGGCTCAGTCGGTTAGGCGGCTGCCTTCAGCTCAGGTCATGATCCCAGGGTCCTTGGATCAAGCCCCACATCGGGCTCCCTGCTCAGCGGAGAGCCTGCTTCTCCCTCTCCCTCTGCCTGCTGCTCTGCCTACTTGTGCTCTCTCTCTCTGTGTCAAATAAATAAATAAAATCTTTAAAAAAAAAAAAAAGATAAACTTAGCAGAGAGGGGCGCCTGGGTGGCTCAGTCGTTAAGCATCTGCCTTCAGCTCAGGTCATGATCCCAGGGTCCTGGGATCGAGGCCCGCATCGGGCTCCCTACTCAATAGGGAGCCTGCTTGTCCCTCTCCCACTGCCTGCCGCTCCCCCGTTTGTGTGCTTTCTCTCTGTCAAATAAATAAATAAAATCTTAAAAAAAAAAAAAAAAAAAAGGGCACCTGGGTGGCTCAGTTGGTTAAGCAACTGCCTTCGGCTCAGGTCATGATCCTGGAGTCCCGGGATCGAGTCCCGCATCGGGCTCCCTGCTCAGCGAGGAGCCTGCTTCTCCCTCTGACCCTCCCCCCTCTCATGTACTCTCTCATTCTCGCTCTCTCAAATAAATAAATACATCTTTTAAAAAATAAATAAATAAATAAATAAGAAAAAAAAAGATAAACTTAGCACTGGAATTCTGATTTAAAGGGAATGTGAAATTCTAGGTTTTAGGCTTTTAATAGCAAAGCCTAGTTGTCCTATGGAAAGGTGGTACCAATTTGTCACCTTTATTCTACTTCCCCAGAATCCTCCCTACTTAACAGGTGTTACAGTTTTGTTTTGTTTTTTTAAATCCTTTGCTAATTTGAGGGTCAAGAAATGGCATCTCGTTATTTTATATTGCATTATATGATGTGAAATCTTTGAATATTTGGAGTGAAGGTATTTCTCTTCTTGGTCAGCCACCAGGTGTCATACTTGATCACAGTGCTGCTCTGTCTTCATAGCCTTTGCTGCTTTTCTCATCTTCCTGTTGACTTCGTAAGAAACTATATTAGACCCCTAAGTGTCGGCCTTTGGAAAGCACATAGCACTTATCTCGCGGATGCAGGCGACACCCTTCGTTTGCTTAATGGATACACTGGGCCGGGCAGGTTGGCCTTTCCCGTGAGAACCGGTACACAGGATAAACCCACTCTGCCACACGGGAGTTTTAATTATTGCTGAATCGCTCATTCCTGGGGATAAGCAGCATTTCTTTCGGCTTCGTGTAACTCTCCAGCCACCTCGTAATTTTAACAGGATCTCCAGCAGGAACAGCCTCATTCAAAATGATTTGTTTCTTTTCCTGCCTCTTCCTGCCAGTCTCCTTTCTGAGCCTGGGCCAGTGTTTCACTGGCTTTGTTAATAAAGGCTTTTTGTGCAACGTGTTGCTTAGGTTGGCTCCTGATGTTTAAAAGTGAGATTTTTAGTAGTCCCAAGTTAGTCACAGAATTCGCTATGAATTTACAACTGTAGAGCTCTATCCAAGATGATCAGAATTAAAACTGTGAACAGTGTCATGGAGATACTGTCAACACCATTCCACCTCTGCTCAGGGAGTACCCATCCTATAAGAATGAGTGTACCTCTTGCTTTCTGCTGTGCCAGTGGGATTCAGAAATACGTGTCTGTTAGGTATTCAAGAAGAGGCAATAGAATATGCTTCAGCCATAAAAAGGAATGAAGTACTGATAGGTATTACAATATGGATGAATCTTTTTTTTTTAAGATTTATTTATTTGAGAGAGAGCAAGCATGAGTGGGGGGAGGGGCAGAGGGAGAAGCTGACTCCCTGCTGAGCAGGGAGCCCAAAGTGGGGCTCAATCCCAGGACCCTGGGATCATGACCTGAGCCGAAGGCAGACGCTTAACGACTGAGCCACCCAGGCGCCCCATAAATAAAATCTTTAAAAAAAAAAAAAATCAGGGCACCTGGGTGGCTCAGTTGGTTAAGCGACTGCCTTCGGCTCAGGTCATGATCCTGGAGTCCTGGGATCGAGTGCCGCATCGGGCTCCCTGCTTGGCAGGGAGTCTGCTTCTCCCTCTGACCCTCTTCCCTCTCGTGCTCTGTCTCTCATTCTCTCTCAAATAAATAAATAAAAATCTTTAAATAAAAAAAAATAAAATAATAAAATAAAAAAAATCAGAAAAAAGATGGTTGAGTCAATGAATGTTGTTGAGATAACTGAATAACCATCTGAAAAAAAATATTTGGCTCCTTACCTCAGTTCCCTATTCTAAATAAATTCCAGGTGAATCGAAAATTTAAACGTTAAAAAAAACAACACTGTATGAAAGAATCCGTGCTGACGTTTTTGTATGTCTCCCCTGAGTGGGTAAAGTGGCAGTGCTTTGCCAGATCCCCCCCCCCCCCCCGCCCCGCACAAAGAGAACTTTACCTTGAAGCAAAGAGGATCACCGGGAGAGGCCTGCAGAGCTGGTCAAAGACCGGCACCAGCCGCAGGTGCCACTGCACACGGATACCGATGGGCAAATATTTATTTTTCTGTAGCCAGGTCCTTGGTGTAGTTTTTATAGTCCACAGTCTGCTTTTTCAAAAGGCCATAAAGCGGAAAGGTATGTGTGACCCCGTTGATCTAAAATGTGGAGCCCACGCCACTGAGTATAGCTGGCTGTGACACGGTTGCCAGTTTGTGTGTGAAAAACACTCTCCCACTTCTTTCCTTCACGTCCTTGTTGCTTAGGATGAGGAGACTCCATGATTTAAAGCCGGGGGCGAGAGCAGGAAGACCTTCCTGAGTCAACATGACCTGTCCCGTGTCCCCCTCCTTTGTAAGTGGCCCACGTTTGGCATCAGAGGGGGGCTGGGGAAGGAAAAACAGAAGCTCCCACTCAGAGCCCCTGGAGCAGCAGTGCCCTGAGGTCTTTTATTTTTCTCCACAACCGATGTAAACTTAGAAAGCCCCAGTAGTGAAGATTGGTGTGTTGGTGAACGCACAGAGGCTAGCACTGCTCTAAATGAGGTGTGATAAAAAATAATCACTACTGTAAGCCAAAAGGAAACAACAGAAAAGTGCCCCTTTTAACTGAAAACAAAACAAAACAATAAAACTGTAAAAGTGCTCTATTTACATTTGGGAAACTTTAAAAAAAAAAATCTCTGGCTAGGGATACCCTTTCTGAGTATATCTTAAACCTCAGAACTATTCTTTTTTTTTTTTTTCAAGATTTTATTTATTTGACAGAGCAAGCAGAGAGGGAGAAGCAGACTCCCCACTGAGCAGGGAGCCCGACGACATGGGGCTCGATCCCACGACCTGAATTGAAGGCAAATGCTTAACCAAGTGAGCCACTCAGGCAATCCTAAATCCCAGAACTGTTAAAAAAAAAAAAAAAAAAAGATTCATGAACATAACTAAAATTTTACTCTATAGTCCTTATTTATTTATTTATTTTTAGGATTTTTTTATTTATTTTGACAGAGACACACAGCGAGAGAGGGAACACAAGCAGGGGGAGTGGGAGTGGGAGAGGGAGAAGCAGGCTTCCTGCTGAGCAGGGAGCCCGATGCGGGGCTTGATCCCAGGACCCTGGGATTATGACCTGAGCGGAAGGCAGATGCTTAACAACTGAGCCACCCAGGCGCCCCTATAGTCCTTATTTACAGAAGAATGCCACCTAAGGCAGAAGGAATGGTAGATAGAGATAAACACTCTTTCACATTAACACACTAGTTTTGCTTGAAGTAGTAAGAATCCTAGGGTACCTGAACAGGCGGATGAAAGACTATGGGGAACAGGATAATCCATCTAAGAGGAAAGGTCCCTTTACAATAGAAAAGCCTAACACATACCATCCTAACCCAGTGATTAAATTTATCACCATGAGTGATGGACAAACTGAATATTATTGCCTTTTGCTGGGATACACTGAAAAGGCCATCACATCACCTAAGTAATGTGTTTATCTAAGTCTAATCACAAGGAAACAATCGTCAAATCCGAATGTAAAGGCACGGTGGGAAACAGCTGGCCTGGATTCTGCTAAAAGTCAGATACCAATAGAAAGCAGAGGCTGGGCCGAGCCAAGCAGCTTAGTGGACACTAACTGGATGTCACAACGGCAGTATGTGGTCCTTAGTTAGATCCTGAATTCAGGGAGCTTAAAATGTTGTTATCGGGTAATGGGGTGAATGTGGATGTGGACCGCCTGTCAGTAGTGTCAAATTCATGTTAGGCTTTCTGAGTGTGACCCGCTTGGGTAGGGGTCTAGGAGACACACACAGGGGCCACTAGGGGTAAGGTGTGATGTCTGCAACTAACTCAGAATTGTTCAGTGAAGTATTTAGATTTCACATTTATGTCTGTGTGTGTGCATGTGTGTGTAATGTGTGGGTGTTCATCGATTAGAAAGAGATATATAAAGTCGGGGGTGGGGGTGGGAGTTAACAATTGGTAAATCTCCTGGAAAGTATAAGGTACAGTGTTGCCATTTTTCTCCAGTTCTGAATTTTTTTAAATATAACTGGGGGGAAATTTTCTAACGTATAAACTACTATAAATAAACTAAACTCAGGACACCTGGGTGGCTCAGTCAGTTAAGTGTCTGCCTTTGGCTCAGGTCATGATCCCAGGGTCCTGGCATTGAGCCCTGCATCAGGCTCCCTGCTCAGCTCTCCCCCCAGCTCATGCTCTCTCTCTCTCAAATAAATAAAATCTTTAAAAAAATAAATAAATAAATGGGGCGCCTGGGTGGCTCAGTTGTTAAGCGTCTGCTTTCGGCTCAGGTCATGATCTCGGGGTCCTAGGATAAAGTCCCACATCGGGCTCCCTGCTCAGCGGGAAGCCTGCTTCTCCCTGCCCCACTCCCCCTGCTTGTGTTCCCTCTCTCGCTGTCTCTCTCTCTGTCAAATAAAATCTTTAATAAATAAATAATCTAAACTCACAAAATGGGAGATAATATTTGCAAACTGTGTGGTAAAGGACAGATTTCCTTACTCTGTTAAAACAGTAAGAAAAATAATAACAATCCAAAATAGGTAAAAAATAGGTAACCGGACAAACAGGCAGTTCACAGCCAACATGTGTAGAAATGTTTAACCTCACAATAGGAAGTGTGCAAATAAAAACCAAGGAAATAGCATTTTTAATGGTCTGGCAGACCTCAGAAAGGTTTATAATAGGCTATGGCAGGAGACACAGGGATGAGGCAGTAGGCATTTACAGGTTGATGGTGTGAGCATAAATTGATAAAACTTTTTTGAAGGGCAGTCGGCAGTAAAATTTAAAATCCACACCTCCCGCGTCTAGGAATTTATTCCAGGCATGCACCTGTATAGATGCACAAAGAAGTATGTGTAAGGATACTTGCTTTAGACTTGTTTGTAACAGCAAAATAGCAATTTAAATGTCCATCAAAGGGGGTCACAAAAAGGATTACATATGCAGGACAGCAGCCATCCCATGCGGCTGGACAAAGAATGCGGCAGCCTCCGAAGTCTGTGTGGAGGGGCGCCTGGGTGGCTCAGTTGTTGGGCGTCTGCCTTCGGCTCAGGTCATGGTCCCAGGGTCCTGGGATCGAGCCCCGCGTCAGGCTCCCTGCTCGGCGGGAGGCCTGCTTCTCCCTCTCCCTCTGCCTGCCGCTCTGCCTACTTGTGCTATCTCTCTGTCAAATAAATAAATAAATAAATAAATAAATAAATAAGTCTGTGTGGATAATGCAAATCTCAGATATACATTTTTACGTGGAAAAAAAAGCAAGATGCTGGTGCTCCTGGGTGGCTCAATTAAGCATCTGACACTTGATTTCGGCTCAGGTCATGATCTCCTAGTCTGGAGATCGAGCCTGCACATCGGGCTCCCCACTGAGCGGGGAGTCTGCTTCCCCTCTCCCTCGGCCCCTTACTCTGCTCACGCACTCTCTCTCTAAAAATAAATAAATCTTATTTTAAAAAAAAGGCAAGATGCTGAACAATTTATAATGTAACAAAAGAGGGGGAGGATCTGGGTGCTAGTTACATGGTTGTGTTCACT
This sequence comes from Mirounga angustirostris, assembly GCF_029215605.1. Taxonomy (NCBI): domain Eukaryota; kingdom Metazoa; phylum Chordata; class Mammalia; order Carnivora; family Phocidae; genus Mirounga; species Mirounga angustirostris. The sequence goes on along the minus strand of NW_026991720.1, from coordinate 87,472,069 downwards.
TGGTGAAAATTCGTCAAGCAGAACACTTAGGAGTTGTGTATTTTTCCATATAAACAACATATAAAGAACTTACCAAAAAATTCCTGAAAGGGAGAAGACTGTAGGTACATATATGCTTCTATATACATAAATTGTTTCTGGAGGGATGCACAATAAACTGTTAACGTGGGTTGCAGGTGGAGAGAGGTGCCAAGGGATAGAGATCGGACATAGGTTTTTCAGTTCTGAATTTGTTTTTCTACATAAATTACTATTAAAGAAGTTAAGGAATTTTTCATGAAAATTTCCTTATACCTTTTAAAGGTTTTTTGGTTTTTTTGGGTTTTTTTTTGTTTTTGAGAGAGCAAGAGAGAGCAGGGGAAGGGGCAGAGGGAGAGGGAGAAGCTCCTTTTACGATGACGATCCCGGGGCTCCATCCCAGGACCCCAGGATCATGATCTGAGCTGAAGGCAGATGCTTAGGCGACTGAGCCACTCAGGTGCCCCATTCTTACACCTTTTAAATGATAGTAAGTTACACATTTGTGGTAGAATGCCATCTCTATCTATCTATCTATAAAACATGTTTAAAAAAAGAACAGGAGGAAATGCAAAGTTAGATATTAGCAGATTTTTTTTCCAGGTGATGAAACTGCATTGTTTTTCTTTTCTATGTTTTCAAGTTTCCTTAGTTAGATTACAGTATTTTTCTGATAGATGAAAATAGGACTAACTCTTCTTTAAAACGTTTAATAACAGTCTTTACGGTTGTATGGGATTGCTGTTATTATCCCCCTTCCCTCTCAGAAAAAGTAGATATGATTGTTCCATTAATCATTATAAATCACACGAGGCTTTATGAATATAAATGTGGCCCAGGTTAATCTATCCGGTAAGGTTGAACCAGTATCATTTTGCTGGAGGAACAATCCAGAGGGAAATGAAAAGTGTGCTCAGCCCAGCTGCCGTGGTGCCTGTGTTTCCACTCCTCATAGCTTGGTGTGCAGTCTTGTTTCGAGCTGTCGTTTCTTGTAGTTGGGTGCCCGAGACTATTTCAGTCAGGCAGTATTTCATGATCCTCTTTGTGCTCCTTTTTTATTTTCTGTTTTTTAGAATAACCGCTCAAAGACTTGCCCACTTGAACAAGTGCTTGATGAACTTTAAACTGGGGAATTTCAGCTATCAGAAAAACCCTCTGAAACTGGGAGAGCTTCAAGGGAATCACTTCACTGTTGTCCTCAGGTAAAGACCTGCAGGGAGGAGTGCAGACCAGAGAGGGTCTGTTCGGATCAGTTTCTAATCCAGGTGAGCTGGTTCGAGCAGGTGTGGCAGCGAGGGAAGGCCAAGCGGAGCCTGAAAGGGCTGGGAGAGCAAATAGTGCTGGAGAATTGGTACCGACACCCCCTCACCTCTCGAAACTCGGCGCCTCTGCTGGAAAGGAGCCACGTGCTTCAAACACAGTGTTAAGAGACGAAGAGCCCATGCCTCCGCTTGTAGGCAGTAGCTGGGATGGGCAAATTCACAGACGCAGAAAGTAGAACAGGGTTACCTGGGGCAGGGGAGCCTAAGAGGGGGACAGGGAGCTGTTGTTGAATGGGTACAGGGTTTCCGTTTGGGAAGAGTGGAAAGTTCAGGAAGTAGCTAGTGGGCAATGTTGCGCAACGTTGTCGGTGTACTTAAAGCCACTAGGTTGTATACCTAAAAATGGCCAAAATGGTCAATTTAATGTTATGTATATTTTGCCACAATTAAAAAAAAAAAAAAAAACATAGAGTCCTCAGCAGGTAGAGAGAAAGCTGCAGGGAATAAGGGAAAGACATGGAAGCCAAGCCATATCATTAATGATCTGCATCCCTGAATGTGTTTGACTCAGTTTCTTCTCTGGGTAACTTGGGCCCCTACAGAAATATAACAGGAACTGATGACCAAGTTCAGCAAGCTATGCACTCTCTCAAGGAGATCGGATTTATTAACTACTATGGAATGCAAAGATTTGGAACTACCGCTGTCCCCACATACCAGGTTGGAAGGTGCGTATTTAATTTTTAACTTTTGTCTGAAAGAGCTCACTTAAAAAAAGAAGAAAGACTTTTTGTTGCTGTTGTTTTTAATTATTCATGTCTGGGCCAAATGAACCAGTGTGTCTCATCAACTGATCCATAGCATTCTTCTAGTTTTTGTTGTGTATTAAGATAATACAAATTAATACAAAAATAATAATAATAAATTGGGGCACCTGGGTGGCTCAGTCGTTAAGTGTGTGCCTTCAGCTCGGGTCATGATCCCAGGGTCCTGGGATCGAGACCCCGCATTGCGCTCCCTACTTGACGGGAGGCCTGCTTCTCCCTCTCCCACTCCCCCTGCTTGTGTTCCCTCTGTCACTGTGTCTCTCTGTCAAATAAATAAGATCTTTAAAAAATTTTTTGAAAAGAAAAAAAATTAATTAATTTAGTGTTAAAAAAGATATAACCTGAAAGGTAAGTTTTTCTCTCATCCCTGATAACCCATCCAGGGATTCTGTTTTTAGTTCCTTCTTTACAGGTAACTCGTGGCTGAGTACAGTAAGCTGTTGCTTAGCCTGACAGGACGCAGTTTGTGATTTCTGTTAACAAACGCTTTCCAGTTTATTAAACTTTCATCTGCATTTTCCCCGCCCTTAAAGAAAGTGGTGTAGGATGGAAATAGCATGGTAAAATTTATTTTAAGAACTCTGATTCACTTTCATGGAATAGGGAATCCCTCTAGGGTAAGCTAGGGTGGAAATCCCATCAATAAATACTTGGACTCTTGATCTTGGGGTCATTGGAGCCCCACATTGGGTGTAGAGATTACTTAAATAAATTTAAAAAAAAAACCTTAAAAGGGACGCCTGGCTAGCTCAGTTGGAAGAGCGTGCAACTCTTGATCTCGGGGTCATGAGTTCAAGCCCCACATTGGGTGTAGAGATTACTTAAATAAATAAATTTTTTTTTTAATTTTATTTTATTTATTAGAGCATGAGCAGAGGGAGGGGCAGAGCGAGAAGCAGACTCCCCGCTGAACAGGGAGCCCGACGCAGGACTCAATCCCAGGGCTTCGGGATCATGACCTGAGCCGAAGGCAGATGCTTAACCGATTGAGCCACCCAAGCACCCAAATAAATGAACTTTAAATACATACATACATACTTATTGGATTTGGAAACCTAAGCCGTCATATGCTGTCCTGCTGTTCAGTAGATTGTTACATAAAATAATCATTCTCATGGGAGTTTGAATTATAGAAGTCATGAGTTGGAAGTGATCTGAGAGATTATGTAGTTCGTGTTCTTCCTTGTGTTTCAAACCCATGTTCTAGCAAAGGTGAAATTTAGGCTTGGGGGTCTGCTGGAGCTCACTAGTTGGTCCCCTATAGTCCTAGGAACAGAGGACTTTTCTTGACTTCCCGTGCATGGTTGCAGCAGCTGACTACATGAACTTGCATTTGTTCATGCATTTTTTAAAAGCACAGAATGATTGGGGTGCCTGGGTGGCTCAGTTGGTTAGGCATCTGATTCTTGGTTTTGGCTCATATCATGATTTCAGGGTTGTGGGATCGAGCCCTGCGTAGGGCTCCGCAATGAGTGCAGACTCTGCTTGAGATTTTCTCTCTCTGCACCCCTCCCCCTGCTCTCACATACTTTCTTTCTGTCTCTCAAATAAATAAATAAAATATTTTTAAAATAATAAGGTTTTAGAAAAGCACAAAATGATAAAAATCTGTCATATAGTATTTCCTCTATTTCTTTGAGGCAGTATTGAGAAGGTTAAAAGCTCAGGCAGTTCTGAGCCTCAGATTACTCATCTGTCAAATGGAGATCGTAATGCTGACTTCACAGGGTGGTGAAAATGAAGTGACGTGATATTTATGCAGCACCCGTTGCTATATCTAGGATATAGTAGGTACTCAATAAGCAGATAGTAGTATTTTAATACTAAAGCATACTAACCAGGGGGGCCTGGGAGGCTCAGTCGTTAAGCATCTGCCTTTGGCTCAGGTCAGGATCCCAGATCCTGGGATCGAGCCGGCATCGGGCTCCCTCCTCAGCGGGGAGTCTGCTTCTCCCTCTGCCACTCCCCCTGCTTGTGTTCCCTCTCTCGCTGTGTCTCTGTCAAATAAATAAAATCTTATAAATAGATAGATCGATAGATAGAGCATACTAACCAGAAAAAGAATTTTTGCTGAGAAGAAAACTAAAGTAACTAATAATCATTATTATTAGATAATAAATGATAATGTTTTCAATGTTTAAGGGAAGACTGTATCAACTTTTGGCTTTTTAAATTTTGTTTTGTTTTGTTTTAAATAGCATTTTATTTATTTTTTAAGTAGGCTCCATGCCCAGCTTGACCTTGAGATCAAGAGTTGCACGCTCCACTGATGAGCCAGACAGGCGCCCCAGACTGTATCTTTATATTTATTTTAGAGAGGAAGAGAGAGCGCAGGCGCGAGCGGAGTTGGGGGGTGGTGGGTGGAGGAGAGAATCTCAAGCAGACCCTGCCCTGAGCGCAGAGTCCTACACGGGGCTCAGTCTCATGACCCTGAGATCATGATGTGAGCCGAAACCAAGAGTCAGACCCTCAACCAACTGAGCCACCCAGGTGCCCCTGTATCAACTTTTGAATCTGTAGTTAATTTGGCAGAAGAACAGCCATGGGACCCTGCAAATTTTGTACTCCAAAGATAATATAAAATGGCTAATGAAAATGAGATCAGATTTATCAAAAACAAACAGAAAGGAACAAAAATTGCATTGTAGGCCCTAAGTATACAGTCAGTATGCAGTCCATTCAAGATTTCAAACCAACAGTTTCCATAACATAGGAATATTTCCTAGCTTCAGAGCAGCCCACTGTTACCATCATAGGACCTCCTAAGGAAAAAACAAAACAACCCTTAGTTTATAGATTAAAGATGGACAAATGACTTACATCTAAAGTTTTTTGTTTTTTTTTAAAGTTGCTACTGCTCTCGAAATAAGTCAAACAGAGAAAGACATGTATCATATGACCTCACTGATATGAGGAATTCTTAATTGCAGGAAACAAACTGAGGGTTGCTGGAGTGGGGGGTGGGGTGGGAGGGATGGGGTGGCTGGGTGATAGACACTGGGGAGGGTATGTGCTATGGTGAGCGCTGTGAATTGTGCAAGACTGTTGAATCTCAGATCTGTACCTCTGAAACAAACAATGCAATATATGTTAAGAAAAAAAAAAGAAGAAGATAACAGGAGGGGAAGAATGAAGGGGGGGAATCGGAGGGGGAGATGAACCATGAGAGACTATGGACTCTGAAAAACAAACTGAGGGTTCTAGAGGGGAGGGGGGTGGGAGGATGGGTTAGCCTGGTGGTGGGTATTGAGGAGGGCACATTCTGCATGGAGCACTGGGTGTTATGCACAAACAATCATGGAACACTTCATCTAAAACTAATGATGTAATGTATGGGGATTAACATAAGAAAAAAAAAGTTGCTGCTCCTCTCTCAGCTCCTCTTCTATTCTTTTTTTTAAAGATTTTTTATTTATTTATTTGACAGAGAGAGACACAGCGAGAGAGGGAACACAAGCAGGGGGAGTGGGACAGGGAGAAGCAGGCTTCCCGTGGAGCAGGGAGCCCGATGCGGGGCTCGATCCCAGGAACCCGGGATCATGACCTGAGCCGAAGGCAGACGCTTAACGACTGAGCCACCCAGGCGCCCCTCTAAAGTTTTTTTAAAGAACTCTTATAATTCAAAGACCAAAGAGACAACAGTCTAAAATAGGCAAGTGATCTGAGTAGACATTTCTCCAAAAAACATAGATTAATGGCCAGTAGGCACACAAAAAGATGCTCAACATCATCAGGGAATCACTAATCGTTAGGGAAAAGCAATTCAAAACCACAATGAACTATCACTTCAGATCCACTATGATAGCTAAACAAAAAGACAGACAATAACAAGTGTTGGTGAGGATGTGGAGAAATTGGAACCCTCATGTGCTGCCGGTAGAAATATAAAATGGTATAGCCATTTTGGATAACAGCCTGGCTAGTCCCCAAAAGGTTCAGTGTAGAGTTATTATAGGACTCAGCTGTTACACTCCTAGGTAAATACTTAGGAATTGAAAACGTGTTTACACCAATTTTTTGAAAACAAGAATTTAGGGCGCCTGGGTGGCTCAGTCGTTAAGCGTCTGCCTTCGGCTCAGGTCATGATCCCAGGGTCCTGGGATTGAGCCCCGCATCGGGCTCCCTGCTCGTCAGGGAGCCTGCTTCTCCCTCTCCCACTCCCCCTGCTTGTGTTCCCTCTCTCGCTGTGTCTCTCTCTCTCTCTGTCAAATAAATAAATAAGTAAATCCAAAAAAAAAAGAAAACAATTTACACCAACGTTTATAGCAGCCAAAAAAAATGGAAACAACCCAAATGTCCCATCAACTGATAAATGGATAAACAAAATGTGATGTATCCGTACAATGGAATGTCATTCAACAATAAAAGAGAATGGAGTACTGATACCTGCTACAACATGGATGGACCTTGAAAACATGCTAAGTGAAAGAAGCTAGTCACAAAGGGCAAGATACTACAGGATTCATTTATATGAAATATCCAGAATAGGCAAATCCATAGAGACAAAGTTGATTAGTGGTTGCCTACATTTGGGGGAGGGGTAATGGAGAGTGACTGCTGCTGGGTGTAGTATTTCTTTTTGGGTGCTAAAGATGTTCCATAATGATTGCGTAATGTTACACAATTCTGTGAGTATACCAAAAGCCATTGAATTATGCACTTAAATGAAGATGAATTACATGGATATATGAATTATCCATATACATGGATATATGAATTATATATATATTTTTTAAGGGAATAAATCCTTGCATACGTGGTCAAATGATTTTCGACAAGGGTGACAAGACCATTCAATGAGGAGAGCACAGTTCTTTTATTTTTTTAAGATTTACTTATTTATTTATTTATTTGACAGAGAGAGAGACACAGAGAGAGAGGGAATCACAAGCAGGGGGAGTGGGAGAGGGAGAAGCAGGCTTCCCACCGAGCAGGGAGCCCGATGCGGGTCTCGATTCCAAGACCCTGGGATCATGACCTGAGCCGAAGGCAGACGCTTAACGACTGAGCCACCCAGGCACCCCGAGGACAGTCTTTTTAACAAATTATGTTGGGGAAATTGGATATACACATAAAAAAATGCAGCTGGACCCTTCACACCATCACAAGTTGTCTCACATCATTTATAAGAATTAACTCAAAATAGATCCAAGCCCTGAACCTACTACAACTATATAATTAGGGGAAAACCTCATGACTTTTGATTGCGAATTTCTAGGATACAACAATAGGTTGGGCTCCATAAAATTAAAAATATTTGTGTACAAAGGACACTATCAACAACGAAAAAGCAGTCCACAGAATGGGAGAAAATATTTGCAAATTATATATCTGATGAGGGGTTAATATCCAAAACATACAGAGTTCCTTACAACTCAGCAGTAGCAAAACAACTTAATTAAAAGTGGACAAAGAACTTGAAGAGACCTTTCATCAAAAAAGAAATACAAATGACTAATAAACTAATTGAAAAGGTGCTCAATAATACTAATCATTAAGGAAATACAAATCAAAACCACAATGAGATAATTTTTTATACCCATTAGAAGGACCATTATTAAAAAAAGAAAAACAAGTGTTGGTGAAGATATGGAGACATGGGAACCCTTTTGCATTGCTGTATAAAATGGACCAGCCTCTGTGGAAAATGATACGGTAATTCTTCAAAATGTTAAATGTAGAATCACCATATGATCCATAAATTCCATTTTTTAGTATCTACCCAAAAGTGAAAGCGAACACTCAAATATTTACACACCCCTGTTTTTAAGAGTGTTAACTCATAGCAGCCAAAAGGTGGAAGCAACCAAGTGTCCATTAACAGATGAATGGATCCAAAACATGTTACACAGATACAATGGAGAATCCTTCAGCTTTGACAGGAAGGAGATTCTGAGACCTGCTACAACATGCATCGACCTCAAGACTTTTATGCTGAATGAAATAAGCCAGGCACAAAAGGATAAATACTGTGTAAATCCTCTTACGTGAGGTACCTAGGGTAGTTAGATTCATACGTCAAGTAGAGTGGTGGTTGCCAGGAGATGGGAGTTACTTGATGTGTACAGCGTTTCAGTTGAGGAAGATTAAAAGTTCTGGGGGCAGGTTGTCCTGATGGTTACACACAGTATAAATGTACTTGGTGTCACACAACTGTACACTTTAAAAATGGCCCAAATTAAGAGTTTCATGTTAGGGGCACCTGGGTGGCTCAGTCGTTAAGCGTCTGCCTTCGGCTCAGGTCATGATCTCAGGGTCCTGGGATCGAGCCCCGCATTGGGCTCCCTGCTCCGTGGGAAGCCTGCTTCTCCCTCTCCCACTCCCCCTGCTTGTGTTCTGCTCTCGCTATCTCTCTGTCAAATAAATAAAAAAAAAAAATCTTAAAAAAAAAAAAAAGTTTCATGTTAGGCGTATTTTATACAATTAAAAAAAAAAGCTGGAAGAAAGAAAGATGATGTAAGAAAAGTGGAAAACATCTTAATGTGTAGAGGTCCAGGTAGAAAGGCCTCTTGTGACTGAAATCTGCACATGTTTAATATGGCAGTATGTACTGAACTTTCATGTATGTGGTAGCATCTTCAGAAACTATACCACGTGTTGGCAGACTTTTCCTGTGAAGGGCCAGACAGTAAATATCTTGGGCTTTGTGGGCCGTGGGCTGTTCATAGCAGGTGCTCAGCGCTGCCATTACAACAGTGTGAAAGTCATACGCACGCAGTGTGTCCGCAGATGAGCACGGGTGTTCTACAGGAAACCTAGTCACAAAACCAAGTGGCCAGCCAGGTAATAGGTTTTTGAACACCGACATCTATGATACCTGACAGACCAGTGCCCAGTCCTGAACTAGTTCTCCACTCTCTAGAGGTGTTTCGGATAGCCTAGCCAGCTCCATAATGTGTCCCCCAGGAGAATATTGAAAGACTGATAGAGCGTGGCTTGTTCCAGGACTGCAAGGATGGCCAGCAGTAAGAAATCTGTTATGTAATTAATCGCACTAGTGGATAAAAAATCCACATGATCATATCATTGGATACCAAGCAGCATTTTATACAGTTTAATATGCAAAAAGATCCCATATAGGTTAACTTAAATATGAAAAATAAAAATCCCAGTTAACTAGAAGAAACAGAAAAATTAGTAGAAGGGATTTCTATATTCTTTTGGTGGGGAAGGCCTTCCTTTTTTTTAAAAGATTTATTTATTTATTTTAGAGAGGGACAGAGTGGGTGGGCGGGGGGTGGGGGAGGATGAGAGAGATAATCTCAAGCAGACTCCCCGCTGAGCATGGAGCCCGATTTGGGGCTCCCTGTGGAGCTCTATCCCACACATGACCTGAGCCAAAACCAAGATTTGGACACTTAACCAACTGAGCTACCCAGGTGCCCCTAGAGAAGGCCTTTCTAAGCATGACTCCAACACCAGAAATCTTAATTGGAAAAAAAAAATTCAGATATGATGCACAGAATAGAATTTTCGTACGGCAAAATATAATGTAATAAAAGTTAAAGGAAAAATTGGATATGCTTATAGATGTATCAAAAACGTCATGGTGGCACCTGGTTGGCTTAGGGGAGCTCGTGACTCTTAATCTTGGGGTTGTGAGTTCTAGCCTCACACTGGGTGTAGAGATTACTTAAAATCTTTAAGGGGTCCCCTGGGTGGCTTAGTTGATTAAGCGTCTGCCTTTGGCCCAGGTCATGATCCCTGAGTCCTGGGATCAAGTCCTGCTTTGGGCTCCCTGCTCAACGGGGAGTCTGCTTGTTCTTCTGCCCCTCCCCCCCCCACTCGTTCCCTCTCTCTTTCTGTTGCGCTCTCTCAAATAAATAAAATCTTAAAAAAAATAAAATCTTGGGGCACCTGGGTGGCTCAGTTGTTAAGTGTCTGCCTTCGGCTCAGGTCATGATCCCAGGGTCCTGGGATCGAGCCCCACATCAGGCTCCCTGCTCAGCAGGGAGTCTGCTTCTCCCTCTCCTACTCCCCCTGCTTGTGTTCCTTCTCTCGCTGTGTCTCTGTCAAATAAATAAATAAAATCTTTAAAAAAAAAAAAAAATCTTTTTTTAAAAAGTCATGAAAAATACTCTCTGAAGTGTTAATTTAGGTAATATTAATTAGATAACAGGTAACCTTTCTTATATACTACGTAATTTTTAAGAAGCATATATTATAGGGGCGCCTGGGTGGCTCAGTCGTTAAGCATCTGCCTTCGGCTCAGGTCATGATCTCAGGGTCCTGGGATCGAGCCCCGCATCAGGCTCCCTGCTCCGCGGGAAGCCTGCTTCTCCCTCTCCCACTCCCCCTGCTTGTGTTCCCACTCTCGCTGTGTCTCTCTCTGTCAAATAAATAAATAAAATCTTAAAAAAAAAAAAAAAAGCATATATTATCAGCAAAAATAAAGATATTTTCATTTTGGCAAGAATAATAGGAAGGATAAAGTGTTATTTATTGTTTAAGCAAGAAGGTATTTAACAAGGGGGAGAGGTTTCTTGAGAAGTTCAAATAAGTTTTACTGCAGAAAGACTTAACTTTGATTTAAACAGATAATACCATGTATAACAGCTTAATGAGTTGGTAGGATTTATACTACTAGCATTTTAAAACTGACGTGATACTAAATGTTAATGAGTGAACATGCTCTTCATTTTGTTCTCTTTTTTAATTTCCTTTGGCATTTACATTTGAAACCTTTATCATTATATTAGTTTTTCAACTTACTTTTACATTTAATGAAATATATAAAGTTAACATGATTTGTTACTGCACAGATTTTGACATATAAAATTCATCGTACTGCAAAATTAAGTAAAATAAATGATGTTTAATTTTAGAGCTATCCTACAGAATTCCTGGACTGAAGTCATGGATTTAATATTGAAACCCCGTTCTGGAGGTGAGAATAAAATCCATTAATTAAAAAAATAGAATATCTTGTTAGGTATTCATGGAATTGCTTTGAATAAAAAGTATGTGTGCATATTGGGGGTAGTTATTTCAGATTTTTAAAGATTGTTTTTACAGTAAAATAGAAAGGATAGTTCATTTTTTCATAAATTATATATTTGAGATTTATAATTTATATCCTGTTTTCATCTAATTTATTCTTTCATAAATTAATACGTTTATTTCCTTTTCCCCATGTACTACTAAATCTCTGAACATGCAGGAATCCAGACACGTTTCGCTTGTGGTTAATTTGTTAAAGCATAGTGTAATAGAATGTAAAAACTGGGCCAAAAAATGTTGAGGTATTTGAAGAGTTTGTAAAAAAAAACTTCCCAGAAAGTACCTCTGCATTCGTACTGTATAAAAAAAAATTTAAATACTACTGTACAAGGGCACTGGGTGGCTCAGTCAGTTAAGTGTCCGACTCTTGATTTCAGCCCAGGTCTTGATCACAGGGCCGTGAGTTTAAGCCCCACATTGGGCTCCAAGCTGGGCATGGAGCCTCTCAAAAAAAAAAAAAAAAAACCACACACACACAAATTATCAAAACAATTATGCCCTTTGGGTAGTTATTCATTTGCAAATTAAAAGAGATAAAGTTGTCTAATAAAGGAGAATGGCCTATTAAATTTGCCAACACAGTAGAAAAAGAGAAGGAAGAAAGGACTACCTGGGTTTTGTCTTGTGTTGAATCAGCCGTGATCATGGAACAGTAATGGTCTTTAAATCCTGGGGTGGGGGCACCTGGGTGGCTCAGTTGTTAAGCGTCTGCCTTCAGCTCAGGTCATGATCCCAGCGTCCTGGGATCAAGCCCCTCATCGGGCTTCTTGCTCAGCGGGAAGCCTGCTTCTCCCTCTCCCACTTCCCCTGCCTGTGTTCCCTCTCTTGCTGTGTCTCTGTCAAATAAATAAATAAAATCTAAAAGAAAGAAAAAAAAATCCTGGGGTGGCAGTAGGTGGACAAAGCCGGCTCGTTCAGTACACTCTGCCTGTCCCGCCTTTTCACATTCTGATGGGTATTTGCAGGTGAACAGAAGCTGTTCAGAGTACCTGTATTACAAAGAGCATTTTCTAATTTTGTGTTCTCTAGGAAGCCCATTAAGTTACGGAAATCTGTCTATTCGATAAATTGTTTCAATCACAGCTTTTTTTTTCCCCCAGCCGAAAAGGGCTACTTGGTTAAGTGCAGGGAAGAGTGGGCGAAGACCAAAGACCCAGCTGCTGCCCTCAGAAAACTTCCTGTCAAAAGGTGTGTGGAAGGGCAGCTGCTTCGAGGACTTTCCAAATATGGAATGAAGAATATAGTCTCTGCATTTGGCATAGTGAGTGCTATTTGTGAAGTCAGGCGAATGACTTGAGGTGGCTTAATGCTTTTTAAATTTTATCTTTAAGTATTTTACTAAATTTTGAAAGAGCAAAAGTGAAATAAGGATCCTTTGGTGATCTCTGAGTGCCGTGTTACCTGAGTGATCCTTGTTTGTACCCTGAATGGCGATGGGGGTGGTGGGAGGGTGGGGGAAATGTTGGCAATAATTATTAACGTTGATGGCATGAGAAAAGCATTAAAGTGGAAAATATTATCTGCAAAGAAATTTAAATTAAGCATCTTGGTACTTAGAAATTCACAATCCGTCTTAGAGGTTATTTCTTGATCATTCTCCAGCATCAGCACTGTAACCTACCGAAAAGTAAGAGGTTGCACTAGAAGTGGTTTAAATGATCGCGTTTCTTTGGTTTCTTCATTGGTTCAACAGTGGGTCCCATCTTGGCACGTGCTATTATTCAGATATCTATACCCAGAATAGACTGAAGTTTAACTCTTCAACTTCAGTCTTACTTACGCTTCCCCAGGCAAACAAAAAAAGCAGAATTTTTGCTACGTGAAATTAGTTGTCCATTCAGTCATCTAGGTTTTCTTCTTCCATGGAATTATCAGGAAGAAAACACTGTTTGCTCTGTAAGTGATGTGTAAATTTCTACAGTTTGAGCACTGTGTTTTTGATTCAGGGTAGAGGTTCTCCCAGCGTTGCTTTATTTGCATGAATGCATGGCAACCGCTGCATTCGGAGCTGACTGAACACCCGTAGTCAGAGTCAGAGGGGTTCTGTCTCTCATACTGGGTGCTGCACGTCAGTCACTGTTTCTGTCAGCTATTAGAAAAATGACAAGGTATGAGCTGCTTATCCTGGGGTCACCACTAAACAAGTGAGATATCTTGGAAAGTACAGTACTTTTAATATTCAGAATATGTATTTTTTTCCTTCCCCATTTTTTTCTTCCTTCCAGATACCAAGAAATAATCGCTTAATGTATATTCATAGCTACCAAAGCTATGTATGGAATAACATGGTAAGCAAGAGAATAGAAGAGTACGGACTGAAGCCCGTTCCAGGTGACCTTGTTCTCAAAGGAGGTAAAAAGGCAGATATCCTCATTATTGACCCAACTAGAGTTGTTTGACACTGGTGCTTAAAATCCAGCCTGGCCACTACTTAAGAGAGAGGGAGAGATGTCTAGTAAGGTTGAAATGGAAAGACATTGTAAACTCAGATTGAACAGTTTGGATCTGTGTCTTTAATGAAGATATATATCCAGTTTGGGGCATCTGGGTGGCCCAATAGATTAAGCATCTGCCTTCAGCTCAGGTCATGATCCTGGAGTCCTGGGATCGAGTCCCCCATCGGGCTCCCTGCTCAGCAGGGAGTCTGCTTCTCCCTCTGACCCTTCTCCCTCTCATGCACTCTCTCTCTCATTCTCTCTCTCAAATAAATAAAATCTTTAAAAAAAAAAAAAACAAACATTCTAAAAAATTGAGGGTGCAGCTGAGAAATAAATTTTTTTTTTTTCTTTTTACTTTCTACTTGTTCTCAGTCCATGATTTTTATTTCTTGGGTAGAGCAGAAAAGACAAAAAGATCTCTAACTTCATTTCTTTAAGCTTTGTTGTAGGCCACTCAGCCATGTCAGCTTGCACTTCTGACTTCTTAGATGTGTATAATTTTAGAAGATCAGGCTCATGCAAATATTACCTATTTTCATAATTTTTCTTAATTTCTCTGTTTGTGACTTGGCAGCTACAGCTACCTACATTGATGAAGAAGATGTTAATAATTACTCCATCCATGATGTGGTAATGCCCTTGCCGGGTTTCGATGTTATCTACCCAAAGCATAAAAGTAAGTTCCCTGTCTGGGGAAAATAGTTAAAACAAAGTCTGACAGGGCACCTGGGTGGCTCAGTTGGTTAAGCAACTGCCTTCGGCTTAGGTCATGATTCCAAAGTCCTGGGATCGAGCCCCGCATTGGGCTCCCCCTTCTCTACGGGGAGCCTCCTTCTCCCTCTGCCTTCCGCTCCCTCTGCTTGTGCTCTCTCTGTCTCTGTCAAATAAATAAAATCTTAAAAAAAAAAAAAGTCTGACATATTTAAGCCACTGGCCGCAAAGGGTAGAGAGAGGGGGAAAAAAAATCAGTACTTGAAATATAATTTTAGAACTTTGATTTCCATCAGACTTGAAAATGTTTCGATTTCAAGCATTTATAAACCATGTTTACATATAAAGTCCCCCAGGAAGGGATGTATTCAGATGGATAATTAAAATTTATTTATTTTATTTTTTTTATTTTTAAGTAATCTCTACACCCAGCATGTGGCTCAAACTTATAACTCCAAGATCAGGAGTCACATGATCCACTGACTAAGCCAGCCAGGCGCCCCTGGATGAGTAAATTAAGAAACAAAATGGTATTTAAATTTCTGAAATCCACTAATTCTTATTAAAGATAGGAAGGCTTTGGAAAAAGTCATTGAGAAAGTGAATGGATAGTTCTACTTTAACATTGCTTCTTTTAGCCTTTTTTAAAGGTTAAAAAACTGTGTTTTAAAAGTCAACGAGCACAGAAGTTTATAGAGTGAAAAGTTAGAATTCACCACCCTTATTTCCCATTCCCCACAGGCTGTTATTAATTACTTCCGTTACCTTAATGGATTAGGGTTGGGAAGGTTGTGGATTGGAACTTTCATTGTTCAAGGATTCGAAAATTGGAAAAAAGAAAGCAGCTCTGAGCATGGGACCAGCTTGGTGGATCTGACCCTGGAAATTTACTCCTAGCCAGCACTGGTCTGTGGGAGGTTATTTCTTGTAAAAAAAATCTTTATTGTTGGAGCCCTTGGGTGGCTCATTCAGTTAAGCATCTGACTCTTGATCGCAGCTCAGGCCTTGATCTCAGGGTCGTGAGTTCAGGCCCAACGTTGGGCTCCACACTGGGCGTGGAGCCTACTTAAACCATCTTTTCTCTCAAGGGACCAGAATGAATTTTCCTTGTCAGTGTTATATTCCTTGAAATTGTACAAGTTATAGAATGATTAGGTATTAACACCCTTCTTTGATAATGCAAATACTTAAAAAAGTTAGTCATCTGCCACTTCCATGTTGATTAACACAATCAAAATGCTGTGCTCCTAATATTTATGTGAGGTTGACTCCACTGAGGGACAGGAGTAGAGACGAGGAGAAAATGACAAGGGAGATGAGGGAGGGGGCAGGGAAGTTCTTCCTACTCTGACACCGCAGTGAGGCCCCGAGGAGGCACTGATACCAGGAACTAGTGAGAAGGAAAGCACTTAAGATGCTCAGAGCTTCCAAGAAAGAGAAAGTAAACATTCTATTCTTCTTTCTTGTACCTCTCAGGATCAGAAATGTGGGCTAATACCAATTATCTATAAATTCAGCACAGCCTTTGGCCAAGCCGTCCATGAAAACCTTGTGACTAAGATAGGGGCTCACAGACTGGATGGGTGGTGGTTCGGGCCTGTGGGTTGGTAACATATGCACACTCGGTGTCCAGCAATGCTCAATTTGGGATCCCTGTTGTCTTATAGGTGTGTTGTGAGTCTTTCCTTCACCCTGGTCTACCCAGTATTTTTTATGAATAACTTGAATAAAGAAATCTGTTTATCATGTTTGCAAATTATGTTACCCAGAATGGTTAATACTAATTATATGAAAAATAGGTTTTTTAAAAGAACCACAGAAGGCATTGAATAGGGTTAAATGTAAATTGTTACTTTTGTAAAGGCCTAGTTTGACAGTCGACATAAAGTATCTGGAGTTCTTACAGAACTTCAGGCTGCTACCCTGAGACCGATGAAGTGTTTTGTGGGGAATACAGAAATGGCAGAGGGACAGTTGAAGGGACAGTTGGGTGGCCTAGAGAAGAGACGGCTTAAAGGGCCAGTGCTCGTGAGTGCACATGGAAGAGTGCAGTGAATCGGCCGTGTTCCAAAGCACTCAACAGAAGTTCTAGAAAGACAGATTTCAGCTTGGAATAAGGAACTTCTAACAGTTGTGTTTCTCACGAAGAAGTGGTTACCCGTAACTGGCCCCAGCAAGCAAAGGCTAGATGACAGTCTCTCTCGGGTGTTATAAAACAGAGTCCACGTCAGGTGCGAGGCTGAGCTCAGATGTTTTTCCCAGGTCTTTTATTTTTATGTATATATATTATTTATATTTTCCTTCCTCCAGAAAGAGTTTGAGGCCTCTGTACATGGTCTTTTCCAACTCTGAGCATGTATAAATTGTAATTGAATAACTTCTGATGAAATGCTTTTTGTAGGGGCTCCTGGGTGGCTGAGTCGTTAAGCGTCTGCCTTCGGCTCAGGTCATGATCCCGGGGTCCTGGGATCGAGCCCCGAGTCGGGCTCCCTGCTCAGCGGGAAGCCTGCTTCTCCCTCTCCCACTCCCCCTGCTTGTGTTTCCTCTCTCGCAGTGTCTCTCTGTCAAATAAATAAACAAATAAAATCTTAAAAAAAAATTAAACGCTTTTTGTAGTTAGCTTAAGAACCTTACGCTCCAGATACTCTGGCTGCTTGCAAGAGGTAACTTACAAGTTGGTCCAGCCTCAGCTGGAGACACCTAGTCCTGGGAGTAAGTCCCTCAATTTTGATTACAGAGAACAGGATGGATTATAAATTAGAGGGACTGGTTTTGTTAGGACGATCTAACTGAATTTACATGTTACTCTCTTTGTAGTCTAGCTGAAGGTAGCTTGCTGGCATGCTGCATTCCGACTAACTTTTTGTATTTTATAGTCAGTGAAGCCTACAGGGAAATGCTCACAGCAGACAATCTGGATATTGATAACATGAGACACAAAATTCGAGATTATTCCTTATCAGGAGCCTACCGAAAGATCATTATTCGTCCTCAGAATGTCAGTTGGTGAGTGATAAAATAGAACTGAATTTTTATGTGAGATTGAAAGCTTTTGCATCACCTGTGTATTTTCCAGTATTTACAACCTGATGTAGAAGTGCTACTTGTTATTATTACTATTATTATTATTGCTACTACTTGGATTTTTCAAATCATCAGGAAACAAATGAGTGAAAGTGGTTAGGTTTACATTTTATTGACCTTGCTAAATTATTGAAGAAATGTGCAGAGAATAGACTTTTTCCCTATTAAATACAAAATTGAGATTTGCTGGGGCACCTGGGTGGCTCAGTTAGTTAAGTGTCCAGCTTGGTTTTGGCTCAGGTCATGATCTCAGGGTGGTGAGATTGAGCCCCGCGTCTGGCTCCAGAGTCTGCTTGAGGGCCCCTCCTCCCCCTGCTCTCTCTTTCTCTCTCAAATAAATAAAAAGAGATCTTTTAAAATTCGAGATTTGCTTACAGAACTATCCCTGAGCAAGCTACCTTTATTCAAAATTAGCTGTGGGGGCGCCGGGTGGTTCAGTCATTGAGCATCTGCCTTTGGCTCGGGTCATGATCCCAGGGTCCTAGGATCGAGCCCTGCATTGGGCTCCCTGCTCGCCGGGGGGCCTGCTTCTCCCTCTCCCCCTGCTTGTGTTCCCTCTCTCGCTGTGTCAGATAAATAAATAAAATCTTTAAAAAAAAAAAGAATTAGCTATGAGTTCCAAACACAGATCTGTTTAATATCATGTTTCTAAAGAGAAAAATAAACGTGCATTAACTCATTTAAAATATTTCAGTACCTAATGTAAACTAAAGCTTTATTTGATTATTTTTATTTTTTTTAAGATTTTATTTATTTATTTGAGACAGCGAGAATGAGAGAGAGAGAGAGCATGAGAGCGGGGAGGGTCAGAGGGAGAAGCAGACTCCCCGCCGAGCAGGGAGCCCGATGCAGGACTCGATCCCGGGACTCCAGGATCATGACCTGAGCCGAAGGCAGTCGCTTAACCGACTGAGCCACCCAGGCGCCCCTATTTGATAATTTTTAAAACGAAATCTTGAATTAGTTGTCCATTGCCAGGAAGTTCTCTCTCTTCTCTCTCTCCATCTCATTCTCCCTTTCTATCTTCCCTACTCTGGGTTGTGTGATGAGGTTGGCAGGGTTGGACTTGGTCCTCCCCACTCCAGAGAGCAGTTCCTTACGAGTAATGCAGTGTTGTTAGTAGTGAAAACCACTCTGGAGAAAACATAAATGCCATTATTAATTCATTCGCATCTGTGCAAAGTGTAGTACTTACCAGGTACGTATAAAGAGAATTTCTATCCTAAGGAAACATTTTACATTTTTTTTTATACAGACTGGCGTCCTTTGTCACCTTGCTGTGTACATTATCAAGGCAATACTCACATATCTGATCTGGCCCTATCCTGTTACCAAATGGTCCCACCCAGAATTAGTTCCAGCAGGCCTGTGTGTTCTCCTTTCTAAGCAAACAGCAGCAAGCAGCTTAGTAGTGTTTATGGTTGTTCACATTCACACTTTTCTTTCTGTATGTGTTTTGAAGGGAAGTCGTTGCATACGATGATCCTAAAATTCCACTCTTCAACACAGATGTGGACAACCTGGAAGGGAAACCGCCACCGGTGTTTGCTTCTGGTAAGTTTACTCAGCGCTCAGTTCTTTGTCAACTGTGAAATGTTTTCTCAATCAGAAACATAAATTATGGGCGCCTGGGTGGCTCGGTCAGTTAAGCATCTGCGTTCGGGTCGGGTCATGATCCCGGGGTCCTGGGATCGAGTCCCGCATCAGGCTCCCTGCTCATCGGGGAGTCTCCTTCTCCCTCTGCCTCCTCCCTCCTGCTCATGCTCTGTCTCTCTCTCTCTCTCAAATAAATGAATAAAGTCCTTTAAAAGAAAGAAACTCTTGCAGTCACCACTACCTTCCACCAGCTCGGTGATTTCTATTTTGTGTTTTGTCATCTTAGTTTCATGGTTATAGCCTGATAATTAAAATGGTAGATTTCGCTGAAAATGAAGAAACATTACAGAAGATTGTGGTGTTAGATGATCAAATATTTCCTCCACATCCCCACCCCCCGAGTTAACACAGGTGCCATGAACGGAGTCTAACGCGTGAAATTTGCATTGTTATTGTCAAATTCTTGGTGCCGTTCCATTGTGTTTTCACTCTGTTACTTTTGTGTCATGTTTGCCCTTTTTATGAAGGTTCCGGGTAGAATTACCATAGGGATTCAGCTGGATCGTATACTCCCAGGTCTCACTTCCACGGTTCGCTCTCTGCAGCCCCACGGGAAGTGGCGCCCGAGGGAAGGAGCGTGGTTATTTCCTTCCTGTATAGATGCTATGACTCGCCCCAGTCTGTCTGCTGCTGCCTGCCTTTTCTGACCGTTCTCTTCTCTCTTGCCTGGCAGAAGGCAAATACAGAGCTCTGAAGATGGATTTTTCTCTCCCTCCTTCTACCTACGCTACCATGGCCATTCGCGAAGTGCTAAAAGTGGATACCAGCATCAAGAACCAGACCCAGCTGAATACCACCTGGCTCCGCTGAGCCCTTTTCCCCAGATGATAAGATGCACCCAGTGTCCGCCCGCTTCCTGTTCAGACCCATAGGTGTACTTTAGATCCTTGTAGTTCAAGATTATTTGTATTTTTTCAGGTTTTTATTAGCTTAATTTGCAATATTTGTACACATATACAAATCCTGAGGATCCTAATTCTAGCTCAGAGGATATAAATTGATCAGAATATATTTCAGGTGCTTAAGTCATAGTAAAGTGTCAGCTTTCCTGGCTTTATCATAATTTAAAAGGACTTTGGTTTAAAGTTGCAGTTTTAGGTTTTGCTACATTCTTAAAGGACAACATGAATTTTTAATGTATCCATGAATGGAGTATGCAAGGGTGCATTTTAAGAGAAAATGCAACAAAATAAATCTTGACTATGAATAAATAGAATACCCCACCCCTAGCTATTAATACAAGTACAGGACTCATGCTTACTTAAATGATGATAAAACATCTAAGGTTTATAAACACAAAAGTGATGTGTCATCATCTAACTCTTATACCAGGTTTAGGTAAGTGTTGATAGATCTTTTAGTTGCAATAGCTTTGCATTTATATTCTCATTGCCTTGCAGGACAGTTGCATTGATAGGACCTTTTTTTCTCGATGTAAACGCGTGCAGCTATTTTTATCAGTCAAGGTCTGATTTTTACTCTAGGTGCCTTTTATGTTCAGAACTCCTTCCACTGGACTGGTTATTTGCCCCGAGATGAATGACAGCAGAGAAGAAAACTTTAAACCTTTCCAAGGGCTCCTCCAATCAGCAGCATCAGCCTTCGTCACCTTCAGTGTAGGTGTTTCCGTTTCGGGCCCTTGTGTAAAACTTGTCTCTGGCGTGGAAGGTTAAATAGGCCTTTCCAAGTGTGTGTGTGACGTAAGTGCTCCGATTTTTATTTTCTACCATTTCTAAAACAAAATACAATAAATATTTTTTAAAACTCCTTTCTACTAGTTATGTTAATCAAATAAATTATCTAAAACTGAGCGCAAATGAGAACCTTGGCCCAGACTGAGGGCAAGGAACGAAGTGAATGAGGGATCCTCAGAGATGGTGTCGGCACAAAGATCTGTCCTGCTCGGGTGTGAGATGTCATGAGAATCATACAGTTGAGCGCCAGGCTCTACGGCTGTTGGACCATGTTGGACCGGATTCAGGCTTATTCTTCCAGTAGCACCCCTCCCTTGCTTCCCAGCATGCTTTCTGGAGAGAAGAATGGAGAAAAGCTTCCCTACCAGGAACGTTCCCACCATGGCGGTGTGGGTGACAAATGTCCCAGGTCTGGCAGTGGAAGACTGAGAACTGCTTTTCATCCCTGTATTTTAATGGCATCCATCACACTGCAGAGGTGAAAAAGATTAGAAATCTCGTGGGAAAGAACTCTTTCAGCTGGCTAGTTTCTAAAGATTCTTCTGGCCTACCAAAGCCAAATTTGTTAAATGTATATTGGACTGTTTGCACTTCCCACTGCTAGCGAGTTACTTTCCTTCATCAGACTGATGAGTGAAAAAAGTGCTCATGAAGGGGACTAACTGCCTAATGCAAGTGCATTCAGTAGCTCTGCATTTATAAATTTCCATTATTGGAAAAAAAAGTGAGGCTAAACTTAGAAATGTTGTCTTCATCTGGGAAATACTTACGGCCCTATGGGATGAGTCCATTTTCTCACTGCATTAGCCAACTGCCAGTTTGTGCATGTTTCTTCTTAAACACCGCTGGGGAAATAATGATTCAAGGCAGAGTCTTAGCGCCATTTTGAGACTTGGGGACCTCCCATCTAACATCAGGGACTTGTCAGCTTGGAATATATCATTGCCTTAGCATCAACGTCAGGACATTTTGTTGATCTTAACAAAGGGAAGACATTTCTCTGTGGCAAATTTATAAGCCTAAAGGCAGCCTCATTCTCAACATAAATATACCTTATGTTCTCAGTTTTTGCCTAAAAGAAATAATAAAAGACCATTATTTTTTATTACAATGTAAACCCAGCACTATTAACTAAGAAGCTAAATATTCACACTCTTATTATCAACTGTTTTTATTCATGGTTTCATGTTGCAGATAGTAACTAGACAGCCATTAGTTACACTAATAAAAAACATTTCCCAGGGCGCCTGGGTGGCTCAGTCGTTAAGCGTCTGCCTTCGGCTCAGGTCATGATCCCAGCGTCCTGGGATCGAGCCCCGCATCGGACTCCCTACTCAGTGGGGAGTCTGCTTCTCCCTGTCCCACTCCCCCTGCTTGTGTTCTCTCTCTCGCTGTCTCTCTCTGTCAAATAAATAAATAAAATCTTAAAAAGAATTAAAGCATAACTTTATTTAAAAAAACCCACATTGGGGCGCCTGGGTGGCTCAGTTGGTTGGGCGACTGCCTTCGGCTCGGGTCATGATCCTGGAGGCCTGGGATCGAGTCCCGCATCGGGCTCCCTGCTCGGCAGGGAGTCTGCTTCTCCCTCTGACCCTCCCCCACTCATGCTCTCTGTCTCTCATTCTCTCTCTCGCAAATAAATAAAATAAAAATTTAAAAACCCACATTTCCTGGATGAGTCCCTCCAAAAACTTGGTAGCACCTGCAGAAGCACAAGGCTACTTAAAACCTGACCGGCTGTGCCACACGGTACACGTGAGCGCAAGCTGCCGTTGGTCCTGGAATGCTCTTGTGGGCCTGAGCTTCCATACTGGTGTGTGTATATGCGGTGTTCTGAAGCAGAAACGCACACCGTGTCGCTCCCACACGTGAAGAGGTGAAAGCACAGTGGAAGAACTCAGAGCTGTGAAGGGCCCGGCTCTGCCCTCCATGAATTGAAGAGTGTGGCTGCAGAACCAAGGGTCACTTCACGGTTCTCTCTGTTCAGTGAAATCTGCTTTCTGAATTTATAGGGCCCAGTCCTATGGGCTAAAACTTCTGTTTGGGATCATGAACTTGAAAAATCGGAGGAAAAAGTATGGATGTTGCCTCCAGAGGAAGGAAAGAGGGCAAGTGTGTATACACACACACCCATAGCTAGACATACATAGATATGCTAGCTTTTTATACAATTTCAAATAAGACCCTGTACTCTAAGGGCTTTCCAAACTTGAATGTGCATAGGAACCACCTGGCAATCTTGTACACTGTGGGATGTACTTCAGGAACTCCGGGTGGAGTCGGAAATACTTTGCATTTCTAGCAAATTCCCAGAGGGTCCTGCACTGCTAGTCTGCAATCACACTTGGGGAAGCAAGGCTCTAGACCTGGAGTGGCCAGTGCAACCCCCACCAGCCACAGACGGTTAATTTAAATTTAAGTTAACTTAAAAAATTTTTTTTAAGATGTTATTTATTTGACAGAGACAGAGAGCGAGAGCACAAGCAGAGGGAGAGGGAGAAGCAGGCCCCCCGCTGAGCAGGAGCCTGATGCAGGACTCCCATTTCAGGACCCCGGGATCATGACCTGAGCCGAAGGCAGACGCTTAATCGACTGAGCCAGCCAGGCGCCCCCCAAAAAAATTTCTTTAAGTTACATAAAATTTACAATTGAGCTTTCAGTCATACTAGCCACAGTTCCACTGCTCCATTGCCGTGTTTGGGCGGCGGCTGCTGTACTGGGTCCATGACTCTAGATATCACCCATCAGTCACACATCAGTCACCGAGCTACACTGGAGTCTGTGTGGCTCAGGTGACACCCAGTGGTCCTACTGATTAAGGGCGCATTGTACATGTTCAGCATGTGCAAGTGGGATGACATTGCAATTAGATCCGGGGCTCATATTGATGATTTAAGAGTTCCGCCTTGAGATAGATCACCTTAAGAGTATTCCTTAAACTTGCTTCCATTTTCTGGTCTTCTCCAGGACCACCTGTGATCCCGTTTTCCTACTCTTCTGCCCTTGCTTTGGTCTAGATGCCTTGTGCAAAGATTTAGTCAACCCTGTCTTGGGAAAATCATCCCCCCAAAAGTCTTAACTGCTGCAATTAAAAATGTTCCTTCTTGGGGCACCTGGGTGGCTCAGTCGGTTAAGCGTCTGCTTTCGGCTCGGGTCATGATCTTGGGGTCCTGGGATGGAGTTACGCATTGGGCTTCCTGCTCAGCGGGGAGCCTGCTTCTCCCTCTGCCTCTCTGTCTCTCATGAATAAATAAGATCTTAAAAAAAAATGTTCCTTCTTGGCTGGCATGCACTGTAGCTTCTAATGAAATCAACTGTAAAAAGCAAGGATGGTTAGAGTCCATGTGGTTTGATGTCCCACAGGCGTACAGTGATCACTTGGCGTGGCAGCTTTTCCACCTGTGCTGAAGACTCTGGGAAAGTGATCAGTATGTAAAAGAGAGAGCAACAGGGAACTGTAATGGGAGACATTATTCAAGACCCCTTATCTTCTAATGTATACTTCCTATCACGTCAAGAGCTCCAAATGTTGCTTTAGAACAATGCTAAGAAGAATATAATGTCCACTCATATGTAATTTAAAATGTTCTAATAGCCGTATTAAGATAGTAAAAAGATCCATTGATAGATAAAGGGATAAAGACACAATGGAATGTTGCTCAGCTATAAAAAAGGTTGAGATTGAGGTGCCTGGGTAGCTCAGTCGTTGGGTGTCTGCTCAGATTGTGACATACAGTATTAATTTCAAGTGTAAAATATAGTGATTCAACATTTATATATATGACAAAGTGATCACCTTGATACACCTAGCTCCCATCTGTCACCATACAAAGTGGTTGCATATTATTAATTATATTCCTTATGCAGTACATTTTACCCCCAGGTCTTACTTATTTTATTTAATAACTGGAAGTTTGTGCTTTTAATCCTCTTCCCTTATTTTGCCCATCCCCCACAAGATAAAGTTTACTTTAAATACAGCACAGCGTGGGCGCCTGGGTGGCTCAGTTGGTTAAGCGACTGCCTTCGGCTCAGGTCATGATCCTGGAGTCCCGGGATAGAGTCCCGCATCAGGCTCCCTGCTTGGCAGGGAGTCTGCTTCTCCCTCTGACCCTCCTCCCTCTCATGCTCTCTGTCTCTCATTCTCTCTCTCTCAAATAAATAAATAAAATCTTTAAAAAAATAAATAAATAAATACAGCACAGCTTATTGGCATCCCTAGCCTTTTTGTAGGAAAAACATGCCACATTCATTCCATAAGTGTTTATTGCGTTCCTAGTATGTAGAAAGCACTGTGTTGCTATCTTTAAGTAGACCTTGCCTTGAAGGACCTGAAGTCAGTTTGTCCGGTACTTCCTTCCTATGCATATACCAACTGATGTAAGGGAAAAAAAACAGTCCAAAAGTATGGTGAGAAAGGGAAACCCAGCAGCATAATACAACTGTGGAAAGTAAGTCAGAAAATGGAAGCTTTGTTAAGTGGATAGTCGAGATAGTGGAAATGGTTGTTTTTCACAGAACTTTGAAGAGTTTGTAACATTTAAGACATTAAGGATATATTTGTTCTTAGATGTGTAATGTCCTAATTTTAAGCTCAGCAAAGACAGATAATTACAAAGACATAACTGATATTGTAATAGTGCCGTATGGTGACAGAGGGTAGCTAACCCTTGTTGTGAGCTCAGCATAACGTGCAGAGAAGTTGAAATCGCTGTGTTGTGTACCTGAACCTAACGTAACATTGTCAACTATACTCCAAGTTACAAAGTTAAGTAGACATAACTACACTGACCCAGCTATACTTCTAAAACCAGAGAGGGTCACCTGGCTGGCTCAATCAATAGAGCATGTTGGAGTCGTGAGTTCAAGCCCCACATTGGATATAGAGCTTACTTAAAAAAAAAAATAATAATAATAATAAATAAAACCAGAGAATATCCATTTATGGTCCAATAAAATATGAATGGCAAAACTAAATGTTAAAGCAAAAAACTAGATGATTTCCTCTTATAGCTCATGTTACTTTTAAGATTTTATTTATTTTTAATTTATTTTTTATTTATTAATTTTGAGAGAGAGCATGAGCAGGGGAGGGAGAGGGAGAAGCTGACTCCCTGCTGAGCAGGGAACCCAACAACCTGAGGACAAAGGCAGACACTTAATCAACTGAGCCATCCTGGCGCCCATCATATTACTTTCTTTTCTTTTTTTTTTTTTAAGATTTTATTTATTTATTTGACAGAGAGGGACACAGTGAAAAAGGGAACACAAGCAGTGGGAGTGAGAGGGAGAAGCAGGCTTCCTGCAGAGCATAGAGCCCGATGCGGGGCTCGATCCCAGGACCCTAGGTCATGACTTGAGCCGAAGGCAGATGCCCAACGACTTAGCCACCCAGGCTCCCCCCTCATATTACTTTCTAAAGGAGTTTTGATACGTCTTTGTAGTCAAAATCACCAAAGCTAATATTTAAGAATTTACAATGTGTTTTATCTTTTCAAAGAACCAACTTTTGATTTCATTGCTTTTTCTCAATTGTTTTCTTGTTTTCAATTTCACTGATTCCTGCTCTAATTACTTTTTTTCTTTGCTTGCTTTAGGCATAAATTGCTGTTCTTTCTCTAGTTGCCTAAGAGGGAAGCTTAGATCATTGACTTTAGGTCTTTATTCGTTTCTAGAATATGAATTTAATGTTATAAATGTCCTGATAAGCACTGATTTTACTTCATTGCCAAATTTTGATAAGTTGTATTTTCATTTTCATTTAGTTCAAAATATGTTTAAGTTTTTCTTGCAGCCTCTTTTTTGAGTAGTATGTTATTTAAAGAGTCTTGTGTAATTTCCAGATATTTGGGGTTTTCAAGCTTTCTGTAATTGGTTTCTAGTTTAAGTTCATGTGATCTGAGACACCTGGGTGGCTCAGTCGGTTAAACGTCTGCCTTTGGCTCAAGTCATGATCCCAGCATCCTGGGATTGAGCCCGGCATCAGGCTTCTTGCTCAGCGGGGAGTCTGCTTCTCCCTCTCCCTCTGCCCATCCCTCCCCCCCTGCCCCCCGCTCATGCTTGCTCACTCTGTCATGTTCTCTTTCTCAAATAAATAAAATATTAAAAATTAAATAAATTCATGTGATCTGAGAATATTACTTTGTATATATTTCTTTTTAAAAATTCCTTCATGTATGTTTTATGGTTTATCTTGGTAAGTGTTCCATGTGAGCTTGAGAAGAATGTGTATTCTGCTGTTGTTGGATGAAATATTCTTTTTTTAAAATATTTATTTGTCAGAGAGAGAGGGAGAGAGCGCAAGCAGGGGGAGCAGCAGGCAGAGAGAGAGGGAGAAGCAGACTCCCTGCCAAGCAAGGAGCCCGATGCGGGGCTCGATCCCAGGACCCCGGGATCACCTGAGCCAAAGGCAGGTGCCTAACCGACTGAGCCACCCAGGCACTCCTGGATGAAATACTCTATAAATGTCGAGCAGACCAAGTTGATTGATGTTTAGGTCACTTAGAGCCTTCCTGATTTTCTGCCTTCTGGATCTATTCATTACTGAAAGAAGAGTGTTGGAGTCTCTTGCAGCAGTAGTGGGTTTATCTATTTCTCCTTGCATTTCTGTCAGTTTTTGCCTCACATATATTTTTTTAAAGATTTTATTTATTTATTTGAGAGAGAGAGAATGAGAGAGAGCACATGAGAGGGGGGAGGGCCAGAGGGAGAAGCAGACTCCCTGCCGAGCAGGGAGCCCGATGCGGGACTCGATCCCGGGACTCCAGGATCATGACCTGAGCCGAAGGCAGTTGCTTAACCAACTGAGCCACCCAGGCGCCCTGCCTCACATATTTTGATGCACTGTTGTTAGGTGCATAGATGTTTAAGACTGTTAAGTCTTCTTGAAGAACTGACCTCTTTATCTTTACATAATGCTCCTCTTTATCTCTGATCATTTTCCTTCTTCTGAAATCTGAAATTAATACAGCTACTCCAGGTTTCTTTTTATTAGTGTTTGCAGGGTATATCTTTCTCTATCACTTTACTTTTAACTTATATCTTTATATTTATAGTGGACTTCTTTTATTTATTTATTTATTTTTAAGATTTTATTTATTTATTTATTTGACAACGAGAGACACAGCGAGAGGGGGAACACAAGCAGGGGGAGTGGGAGAGGGAGAAGCAAGCCTCCCGCTGAGCAGGGAGCCCGATGCAGGGCTCGATCCCAGAACGCTGGGATCACGACCTGAGCCGAAGGCAGACGCTTAACGACTGAGCCACCCAGGCGCCCCTTCTTTTATTTTTGTTTTATTTTTTTTTAAAGATTTATTTATTTGAGAGAGATAGGCGCCCCTTCTTTTAGACAACATACAGTTGGGTCTTGTTTTTTTGATCCACTCTGAGCTAAAACCAAGAGTCAGATGCTTAACTGACTGTGCCACCCAGGCACCTCATGCCCCCTGTGGTTTTAAATGAGCATTGTGTATGATTCCATTTTCTCACCTCGCAGTGTATCAATTTTTTCCTTTTCAAAAAATTTTAGTGACTATCCTAAAATTTACAATATACATTTATAACTAATACAATCCACTCTCAACACTATACTGACTCATGGGTAATACAGGTATTTTGTGGATAGTACAGGTACCATATAATAGAGTACTCCCAATTACTTTGTGCTGTCCCGATGACATTGCTTTTATCCATTTCACTTTTCCAGATGCCATAATCACCCAATTCACTATTACTATTATTATTTTGAACAAAGAGTTTGCTTGATTAAGAATAAGAAATGTTGGGGCACCTGGGTGGCTCAGTCGTTAGGGTCCTGGGATCAAGCCCTGCATCGGGCTCCCTGCTCCGTGGAAGCCTGCTTCTCCCTCTCCCACTCCTCCTGCTTGTGTTCCCTCTCTCGCTGTCTCTATCTCTGTCAAATAAATAAAATCCTTGAAAGAAAACAAAACAAAAGAATAAGAAATGTAGGGGCACCTGGCTGGCTCAATCGGTAGAACATACAACTCTTGGTCTCAGAGTTGTGAGTTTGAGCCCCACGTTGGGTGTAAAGAGATTACTTAAAAATAAAAAATCATAAAAAAAAAAAAAAAAGAAGAATGAAGAGGTGCCTGGGTGGCTCAGTCAGTTAAGTGTCCAACTCTTGATTTCAGCTCAGGTCACAATCTCAGGGTCATGAGATTGAGCCCCATGTCAGGCTCAGCGAGGAGTCTGCTTAGGATTCTCTCTCTCTCTCTCTCTCTCTGCCCCTACTCCCACTTGTGCACACACACACTCTCTAAAAAAATAAAAATAATTTAAAATAATTTTAAGGGGCACCTGGGTGGCTCAGTCATTAAGCGTCTGCCTTTGGCTCAGGTCGTGATCCCAGGGTCCTGGGATCGAGCCCCGCATCAGGTTCCCTGTTCGGCGGGAAGCCTGCTTCTCCCTCTGCCACTCCCCCTGCTTGTGTTCCCTCTCTCACTGTGTCTCTCTCTGTCAAATAAATAAATAAAATCTTGAAAAAAAAGAAAAAAAAGAGCTTATAAAAAAGAATAAGAAATGTAAAAGGTTATATTTTACATTAATTTATTCCATTTGTAGTGCTCTTTGTGTACATCCAAGTTCTTGACCTGTATCATTTTTCCTCTTCCTGTGTAACTTCTTTTTTTTAAGATTTTATCTATTTATTAGAGAGAGAGAGAGAGTGCACAGAGGGTGAGGGGCAGAGGGAAAAGCATATTCCCCACTGAGCAGGAAGCCGGATGTGGGGCTCAGTCCTGGGACTCTGGGATCATGACCTGAGCCCAAGGCAGACGCTTACCCGACTGAGCCACCCAGGCGCCCCCCTGTGTGAGTTCTTTTAACATTTTTGGGAAGATAAGTCTTCTAGTGAGGAATTCTCTCAGTTTTTATTTGTCTGAGAAAGTCTTTATTTCTGCTTCACTTTTGCAGGATGATTTCACTAGGTATAGAATTCTAAGTTGGTGGTTTTTTCTTTCAACACTTTAAATATTTCACTCCACTCTCTTCTTGCTTTCATGGATTCTGATGAGAAGGCCAAATAATTTCTATCCTTATTTCTCTACAGGTAAGGCATGGGATCATGCCCTGAGCTGAAGGCAGATGCTTAACAACTGAGCCGCCCAGGCGCCCCTGCCTTGTAAATTTTTGTTGAAAGCCAGACATCATGTATCAGGTAATAGGAGATAAGTAGGTGCTCAGTGTGTGGTTTAGTGTTAATCTGGCTAGGAGCTGGACTGTTTTTCATGTTTGCTGTAGCTGTAGGTGTCTGAGGCTTCCATTGCCTCTCATGTCCTTGTTTTTGCCTTCCCTGTTGTCTTTGTGATTCCCTGAAAACTCCTTCTTAAACAGAATCTGCACATTTGCAGCTCTTTCAGCTATAGTCCACTGTTATTATTCTGTAGCCTTGTAGACCTGGTAAGGGATATAATCCTATACTAAATCGTATACAAAACCTCAGTCTTTTAGGGGGTCTGTCTCCCTGGGTGTGACTTTCACAAGTGTCTCTCAGCATTTTCCCCCTTAGTTGTGACAGGAAGGCTAGAGGGGGCTAGATTTGGGTAATTTCCCTCCCCCAGAGTCAGATAAAGCTCTGTTAAAGTCTACTTACCCTGCTGAAGAGGCCTTTGTCATGGAGAACACTCTGTGCATATATCAAAATGGTCACTTTTCCCCTCCCCCTGCCAGAAACACGTTTCTTCTTGGTTCTTCATAATAAGAACCTAGTGGGGTTTCTAGAAGTACAATCTACTAGAATGTGGAGGCCTCTCTAAGACCACAGCCGGTAGGAGTTTCCTGCCCTAATGGTAGTGCACACCCTGCCCCTAGCAATTCATCAGTTACCATTATAGTCTTCTACCAGTTTATGGCTCCAGGAGCTTTTGGCCCAGGTTAGCTGATCTCATCTGTGATTCTCTGTTTTCCTGTCTCCAGATTCTGAGGTGACAGTTTGCTCTGCAGCCTGAATTCTCTCTGATGCCTCCAAGAAAACTCATTCAAGTCGTTGATTTTCAGTTTGTTCAGGTTTTTTCCTCTAAGGACATGAGTGACAACTTCCAAGTTCTTTATATATCAGAACTGAAACCGGAAGTCCCCCCAGTATGTATTTTTTCAAATTAAACGTGTCCATAATTATATGTAAATAGTCTCTCTTGGGGCACCTGAGTGACTCAATCGGTTGAGCATCAGACTCTTGATTTTGGCTTAGGTCATGATCTCAGGGTCATGAGATCAAGCCCTGCATTGGCTCGGTGCTGGGCATGGAACCTGCTTGAGATTCTCTTGGCACCAGGGTGGCTCAGTCCTTTGAGCCTTCAACTTTTGATTTTGGCTCAGGTCATGGGATCCAGACCCATGGAGTCTGCTTATCCCTCTCCTCTCTCTCAAATAAATAAAAATAAAAAGCTAAAAAAAAAAAAAAGAAGAAGAATTCTCCCTCCCTCTGCCCCTCCCCTCTGCTCCTGCTCTCTTCTCTCTAATTAATTAATTAATTTAAAAATAAATAGTCCCCCTCACTTGGAATAAATGTCATGATTCTGGTGCTTCTCAATCACCATTGTATTAATTCTAAACATCCTAACATGACTGTTGTTAACAGTTTGCTTTTATTTCTAATTTCTTCTCTATGTTTATATGTGTGTATATATATCCATATCTGTATGTCTGTGTGTGTACACAAAGACACACACACACACACACATATGTGTATATACACACATTTTTAATCAGGGTGTGAATACTGCAACTTTTTTTCCATGTAACACTCTACTTTTTAAAAACTAAATTTATTTTGGGGCGCCTGGGTGGCTCAGTTGGTTAAGCAACTGCCTTCAGCTCAGGTCATGATCCCAGGGTCCTGGGATCGAGTCCCACATCGGGCTCCTGGCTCAGCGGGGAGCCTGCTTCTCCCTCTGACCCTCTCCTCTCTCATGCTGTTTCTCGCTCGCTCGCTCTCTAATAAATAAATAAATAAAATCTAAAAAAAAAAAGCTAAATTTATTTCAAATGAGGTTTATATTCAACTGACAAAACTGTATTTTTCCCGAAATTTCATCTATTATTCATAATCACTCATTTTATCCAATAAAAATGTATTAAGGGACATCTGGCCAGCTCAGTTGGAGGAGCGTGCAACTCTTGATGTCGGGGTTGTGAGTTCAAGCCCCATGTGGGGTGTAAAGAGAGATTATTTAAATAATGAAACTTTTAAAAAATGTATTAAGTAGGTGGTATGTTAAAATTTGTAATTCTATTAAAAACATAGGCAAAAACTCATTTCCCACTAATTTTTGTGCAGGTACTCAATTAACTTATATTGTTATTTTCCTAATTTCCAAATAAAATATCAACGTATAATAAATAGAAAAACCTCTACTCATTTTCTCCACTTTGCATCTTGGGAGGGTCCAACAGATGTTCCAAAATACAATTTTTTTGGTAGCTATACTTTCAGATATATTTCTGATTTAATATAGCAGACTGAACACAGGCATCTTACTTTCATTTGAGTATGAAATTTTAGGAGGATGAGCAGGTGGGATCACATTGGGAGAGAAAAAGAAGAGAAAATTGCACTTAGCCCGACACACTGTAGGTAATGAAGGAATCCTGGCAATTGGCAAGCTTGAGGTCAACAAATACAAAGAGCAGGGCTGGGCTGGGAAGCCATATTGAGAGTCATTCATCAAAGAAGCACGCTTGGAATTATGAGGACAGTTGGTTACCTCCCCTCTCTTTCCCATCATTTGTTTGTTCAACAAATATTTCTTGGGCACTTTGTAAAGGACTAGGCTCTGTTCCAAGTGCTGTTGCCCTTGGGTTGAAGCCCGTGAATAGTTGTGTAAAGAAAGTGGGCAGGTGGCCCAAGGAGGGCGAAGGAGAGCAGCGCCTGAGTGGACTTCAGAACGCCGCCACGGGCGTGTGTGGGGAGGACGGAGAGGCAGGGCTGCCTAAGAGGAACACACACTTACCCCGTTCCATCTGAAGTACAACCCTTTTCAATTTGGTGATTGTGGGGTTCCCCGGCCAGCCTGCTGGCTCCTCACCCACACATCTTTTAGTGAGGCATGCTGGAAGGCGGGCTCTGCCCCTTGCTCAGAAGCAGCTCACTCTCCCCGGAGGGGGAGGCCAGCTGGGGCCAGAGAACATCATCCAAAAGAGGCTGCGCACCCCGGCCTAGGCTAACCCACCCAGGCCTTGGCGCCCACATCTGAGTGAATGTCTGAGCTTGCGAGACAGGAAGAAACATGGCAGCAGCATGGAAGGAAGGGCCAAGATGAGCAAACTGCATCACGGCCCCCACAGGAGACATAAATAACTCTAGAAACGGAAGAGATTGCAAACTGTCCTAATTAGTACCCTCAGACGGTGGTGCATCAACCCAACAAACAACCTTCAAGGAAAGGGGATTGACTGGACAACCGGCAGAGTGATTGCCAAAGTACCGTAATGGATTGGAAGAATGATAGAGTGGGCTGGTGCAAGGCTGCGTAGTTGGGAGGACAAAGTAGAGGAAGCCTCTCAGAACAGAAATCAGAAAGACAGCAGATGAAGGTGACATCGCTGTAAAGAAGGAGAACAAAGACAGGCGTGTGGAGAAATAAATCCTAGAAAACCTCTCACTGAAGAACATGCCACTCAGCAAGTGTCAAGCAGGACTAATTGGAAAGGCCCACACATTCTGATGAGATTTCAGAACCAAAAATCTTCCAAAGACGGGGGTGAAAAACCAGGGCACTTGCAGAATATCCAAATCAGACCGACTTCAGATTTCTCTTCCCCAAATGCTGGAGGATATGGAAGCAATGGCTTCAGAGATGCAAGAGAGGTGTTAGAACCTAAAATTCTATACCTAGCTGCAGCATCAACCAAATATGAAGGCAAAATGAAGATACCTTCGGACATAAAGAGATTCCCTGCGTGGGGAATTTTTTAAAGAGATTCTCCAACAAAATTTTAAAAATCCAGGAGCGCCTGCCTGGCTCAGTCAGTAGGGTATGCGACTCTTGATCTCGGGGTGGTGAGTTCAAGCCCCAGGTTGGGTGTAGAGAAGAAGAATAATAATAGTAATCAAACAAAGGAAGATGATGTGGGAGTAGCAGTTAGAAACTCAAGTACAACACAGTTCATATTAGAAATAAAAGAGGAACTGTGGAAGATTCTTCTTTGATTGTCAAAATGTTAATGACCTAGGGTTACATTTTCCTTTTCTTATTGGTTCTAATACACTAGTTGGTTCGGCAATAATATTTACACATTCACAGCTTCTATGACACTCTTTCTTTGGTCTTTCAGGATTTATTCATTCAATAAATGTTTATTGAGGGGCACCTAGGTGGCTCAGTGGGTTAAGTGTCTGCCTTCAGCTTGCGTCATGATCCCTGGGCCCTGGGATCCAGCCCTGCATCGGGTTCCCTGCTCAGCGGGGAGTTTTCTTCTCTCTCTCTCTCTCTCTCTTCCTGCTCATTCTCTCTCAAATAAATAATAAAATCTTCAATGAATGAATGAATGAATGAATGTTTATTGAGCACCTGTTGGCCAGGAACAGTTCCTGGCACTAGGAACATTCAGCGAAAACAACAAAGCTCCCCGCATGGACTTACTCTCTTCCAAGTGGGGAGACTCACCTCTGGGGAGGTGGCCGAGATCTGAATCAAGTGAGGGAGTGAGCCATGAAGAGCAAATACAAAGCCTCCAAGGCAAAAACACATGGCTTGCTGTAGCCAAGAGGAAATTCAACTGTATATTTAAGTGGATAAACAGTGTATAAATATTCATCTTGACAAGATAATATTATAACTAGCAAAAATTGGGAGGAGATTAAAAGAACTATTTCAATTTGCTCATTTTCATAGAGGGAAATTAGTGGATACAATGTGACATTTATAATTAAGAAGTAGATGACTTCATATAATATCTAAAGACAGAAAGATAGCCAGTAGGAGAAGTAGAAGTAAAAGCCAAAACTGGAACTGTTGGGAGTAAATGAGAAGAGTCAGTGTAATAAATCGCTTATCTACCAGGAAAGAGAAAATACAGCCTAAAGTCAGGATGCAAACAGGAAAGGATTTTATTTCATGTTATAAGGATAATGAACTAAAGAATGAAAACCAGAAACTATGAACAGTGGTTGTCTGTCTACGTGCACCTCGACTTTCGTTTTTCATTTCCTACCTTCTGTTCTACTTTAGTTCTTTCTGCCTTTTCTTCTTACTTTGACTGCATAGCTATATTTTTATTTTTATTTTTTTGCATAACTATATTTTTTAAACATCTTTAAAATAATATAGCACCTGTTTTGTTCCCAAAAGCATTTCAAGTAACAAAAATACAAACAATAATAATAGTAACAAGGAGATGAATTCGAGAAGGAGGGAAAATCATTACAGGAAGTTTGAAGCTTGGGCAATGTTAGTATTTAAAAATTATTTAAGATCTATGTGACAGATTTTTCATGGCTTAGCCATTCAAAAATTAGTGCTCTGTTGAATATTTCTCGAAATTCTGCTAACTCCAACAGAAAATTCTCTCTTTGGAGATGATGATCTGCTGGAGACATCTGAGAGAATGAGCCAAATCATTCCAGCCAAAAGTCCTTGACCAACACAGTATGTCCGTTTCACTTGAAATCTGACCTGCTTTTCTAAATGTAATTTAGATGCTGAGAAAATGGATACTTTTTGTGACATATTAATAAAGGGCCTGGAAAAATGAACATGGTAACCAAGATTTGAAACACAGGCTACTTTTTTTAATTCATCAACATTTTGTGTGTCGTTTATAAATTCCAGAAAATGACAAGGGCTCCTGGCTGGCTCGGTTGGTAGAGCATGCGGCTCTTGATCTCTGGGTCATGAGTTCAAGCCCCACGTTGGATGTAGAGATTACTTACATAAATAAAACTGAAAACACTTTTTAAAAAATGAGAATTTCTACCCTGGAAAGATTAAAATCTTTTGTTGACATTTATGACATGCTAATCGGCCAGCAGAGGGGGACATGGCTACCCACCTGTTAGCAACTATGCTTTTTTTTTAAACTAGCAGTAAGAAGGTCTCCAAGATCATGCAGACCATTTTTCAGATGAGGAAAATAGGACCCAGAGCAGCAAACTGACTTGGGCCAGAATGAACACCACATCATCTCTGACTTCTAGTACAGTGCTCTTTCCCCTATACCTGAAAGGGGCAGTTCTGGCTGCTCAGTGTTTAGAAAATGTGAGAGGGCATTGTCGACTGTCACAATGATTGGGCTGGGTACTGGCGTGTTAATGCATGGAAACCAAAGATCCAAGAAGACTTCTGCAATAAAGGGGCATTCCTGCCTATTGAAGTCTTATCCCTCACCCACACTTTTTTTTTTTTTTTAATAATCTCTACGCCCACTGTGGGGCTTGAGCTCATGACCCTGAGATCAAATGCCACACGCTCTACAGATTGAGCCACCCAACCCCATACAACTTCCGAATGTCCTATCCGATGTGAGTACAAAACCGGTTTCCAATTATCTGAACCTAGGGGAAAAAAACTTTATTTTACAAATAAACATGTTAATTTTTTACATGTTAATATATCTGAATTTTCTAATAATACAATTACCATGAATATGAGGGGAAGATTTGACTCTGTTATGTTCTTTTTTTTTTTTAAAGATTTTATTTATTCATCAGAGACAGAGAGGCAGAGGGAGAAGCAGGCTCCCCACTGAGCAGGGAGCCCGATGCGGGACTCGATCCCAGGACCCTGGGATCATGACCTGAGCCGAAGGCAGACGCTTAACCATCTGAGCCACCCAGGTGCCCTGACTCTCTTATGTTCTAAACGTTTGCAAGAGATGTCACCATTTCTGAAAAACATATTGCCTATGTCAATGCTGTGCAGGCTATTGGACTTACTATACAACTCCCATATTACTCAGCATTTGTAGCTGTCACATTCACTGTGATCCTGCGTTAGGTTTCAAGTATCTGATTATTTCATTCAGCCTTCCTGTATGGTCATATCTGGACATGTACATAGTGAAATACCTAGTTCCTTTATTTCTGCTCTATAATAGAGTTGGAGCATTATATCGATCCTTTATGAAACTTTACTTGAGGAGAAATGATATGATCAATGAGTTTCCTTTATAAATAAAATTAAAAATTTTTTTAATAATTAAAATATTTGTAATAATAATTTTTGGCAATAATCACCAAGTAAATCTACAGATTCAGTGTAATTCCTACCAAAATTCCAACTGATTGTTTTGCAAAATGGACAAAGTGTTCCTAAAGTTCGTAAAGAAATGCAAGAGACTCCACATGGCCAAACAGTCTTGAAAAAGAAAAGTTGGAGGACTCCCACTTCAGATTTCAAAACCTACTAATGTAAATGGCACATGAATGGTGTGTTATCAGCATAAGGATGGATGTATAGATCAATGAAACAGAAGTGAGAGTCCAGAAATAAATCCATACCAAACATCTATGGTCAATTGCTTTCTGGAAGGTTCCAAGCTCATTTAATAAGGAAAGAAGAATCTTCCAACAGATGGTGTTGAGACAACTGAATATTGGCAAAGACTCTCCCGCCTTGACCTAACTCTGGCTAGGCTCCTCTAATCCCTCTAGGCTTTGACTTTCTGTGTTCATCCTTGGGCCTGCATCGCCCAGGTTAGCAAGAATCTTTTCATTCAGATTAGAAAGAACCCCCACACTCAATATATATTCAAATTCCCCTTCCCTCCCCCCCAACCCCAGGTGGTATCTGATCATGCTGGCCTGACTTCAGCAAGAATCCTATCAAGTCACTTTAGGCAGAGTCACCCCTTCCCCTGATGTTTCCTTTAGTCATTTTCCACTCACTGACATCCCCCCCAACCCTGCTCCTTGGCTATCAATCCCCACTTTTCCTTATCCTATTTGGAGTTGAACCCAATCTCTCCTATTGCAAAATCCCAATGCAGTTGTCTCTTGAAAAGAGTTTTTCTTATCATCTTTAACAAGTGTTAGAATAATTTTGTTTTAAGGTAGCCTCCACATCCAGCATGGAGCCCAATGCGGAGCTTGAACTCATGACCCTGAGATCAAGACCTGAACTGAGATCGAGAGTCAGATGCTTAACTGACTGAGCCACCCAGGCACCCCTAGAATAATTTTTTTATATAATATTCACATGCAGAAGCATGAATTTGGATCCCTACATGACACCATGTACAGAAATTAACTCAAAATGTATTAAAGATATAAATGTAAAAGTTAAAGCTATAATATTCTTAGAAGAAAGCATAGATGTAGATCTTCATTACCTTGGATTAGGCAACAGTTTCTTAGATATGATGCCGAAAGCACAAGAATAAAAGAAAAAGTTAATGAAATGGACTCCATCAAAATTTTTAAACTTTTTAAAAAGATTTATTTATTTATTTTAGAGAGAGCATGCACCTGCGTGGTGGGGGAAGAGGGAGGCAGAGGGAGGGGGGGCAGAGAATCCTCAAGCAGATTCCCTGCTGAGCAGGGAGCCCGATGTGGGACTCGATCCTAGGACCCTGGGATCATGACCTGAGCCAAAGGCAGACGCTTAACCATCTGAGCCACCCAGGCGCCCCGAAGCACTACTTATAATAACCAAAAATTATCAATTGACGAATGGATAAACAAAATATTGTATATTCATACATGGAATATTATTTAGCCATTAAAAGGCATAAAGTACATGCTGCAACATGGGTGAACCTCAAAAACGTAATGATAAGTAAAAAAAAAACAAACCAGACACAAAAGTCCACATATTGTATGATTCCATTTGAATATGCCCAGAAAGGGCAAATCCACAGGGACAGAAAGTACATCAGTGGTTCCCAGGGGATAGGGAAGGGGGAATTGGAAGTTATGGGGTTTCTCTTTGGGCATAGAAATGTTCCGAGATTAAATAGTTATCATAGTTGCACAGTGTTGTGAATATAATAAAAACCACTGAATTGTGCATTTGAAATTATTAAAATGGTGAATTTTGTTTTACATGAATTTTAGAATTTTATCTTTATTTTTCCAAATGTAAATTAAAAGCTTTATTGAATAAAACTGTTTCCGACTAAGCAAGACTGTAAGAAAGCAGAGTATTTTAGATTCTCTAAAAAATATTAGAGCTAAATCTCTAAAAATGCAGTACAGGGGCACCTGGGTGGCTCAGTTGTTAAGCATCTGCCTTCGGCTCGGGTCATGATCCCAGGGTCCTGGGATCGAGCCCCGCATCGGGCTCTCTGCTCAGTAGAAAGCCTGCTTCTCCCTCTCCCACTCCCCCTGCTTGTGTTCCCTCTCTCGCTATATCTCGCTGTCAAATAAATAAAATTAAAAAAAAAAAAAACCCTTTAAAAATGCAGTACAAAGAAGTCTATAGCTTAAAATACCTCCTCTCTCCCCCACATACAATTTGGAATATCAATTATATACAACAAATGTACTCAAGTTTATAATGTTCCAAACCTTAACTACTAGAAAACCATCTCCCACAAAAAAGGCCTATAATTGGTTTAATTGCACCCTGGGAATACTGTCTGCCAAAAACATAAGATAAAATAAATAAAATAAAATAAAATAAAAAAAACTAGTGTCCCAGAAAGGGGATATCAGAAGTGAAATATAGGGTTTGGGGGTCTGGGCTCAAGTGGTTTAAGGCAGTTTCTTCTGTTATTCCTCCTTTAAACTCCTCACTTTGCCTTAACATGCAACATGGCAAACAACAATACCAAAGATCTTATAAAAATATTGCCACTTTCAGTAAATTATGAGCTGCACAGATACCACCAAAGAAGAAAGCAATCCCTTGGGGTGTAGTCAAAGTCATTGGCAAACACCAGAGTGGATCTCTGCAAGCACCAAATGTGCTCAGAAAGTGTCCCCAAAGAATGGTTGTGTTGTATCTCAATAATCCAGTTGAGGAGGTGGTTTAGACAATGGGATGCAGAGCAATAAATTCCCCACATATACCAGAGTAAGAAAATTAACCTAAAAAATGTTTTAAAGATTAAATACTTGATCTCTTAACAGATGAATACAAAATAATTAAATTGGTATTCATTTAAAAATACACAAACTGGGGCGCCTGGGTGGCTCAGTCGGTTAAGCGGCTGCCTTCTGCTCAGGTCATGATCCTGGAGTCCTGGGATCGAGCCCCACGTCGGGCTCCCTGCTCGGCGGGGAGTCTGCTTCTCCCTCTCCCTCTGCCTGCCTCTCTGCCTACTTGTGCTCTCTGTCGAATAAATAAATAAAATCTTTAAAAAAAAATACACAAACTGTACCCTTTATACTAAAGTGCATTCAGTCATAATGTTTAGGTCCCTAAACCCCTTCTGCATGTTCCCTAATTCCATAATTGAATTTTTAGTGTAACAATGTGCTACTGAACATCTATTTTTGTATTGCCTTTTGGGAATACAGCAGAATCTAGACTGTATCAGCTGGCAAAATCCCTCCTCACCAGAAGACCGCAAAGCACCTTATGTATATCATCATGGCTAAAATAGAGGACTGAAGTAATATTATCTCTAGCACTTAGAACTGGTTCACGTAAGCTGCAGCATGGGATTGTTGTGAAGCAAGAACTCTTCCAAAATTACTCCCACGCACATTACAGTTTATGCTGATGTCTGTGTACGTGCATCACTGTGAGAAAGGGCAGGGGCTCACTAACACGAACACCAATTTAACGCCGCACACCATGTGCAGTTTGTCGTTCCTCATCCTCATCCTCATCATAGTATCAAGTTCTCTTTATCTGTCCCTCCACAGACAGCTCTTCGACTACTTCTCCCTCCCAGAATCCCACATCCTGGGATTTCTGACTCTCGGTAGTGAATCTTTTGCAAAGCTGGACCAATTCGTAGACTTGGGTTCTAGTGGAGAGTGCTGTTTGAGGTTTGTGTCATCTCCATCTAAGTCTGCACCGTTTTCTAGAAGATTCTCACTCCCCATCTCAAAACCACGATCTCCCTTCCTTTTCCTCCCTGTCTCCCCTCCTCCGGATTCCTGGTTTTGTCAGGTTGTTTTTCACACACTACCATTCTTTTCAGAGGTATTGGCATTTTCCACTTGTTTCCTTTCTGCTGTCATTCCTCCTGTAAACTCCTCACTCCACTCTGACATGCTCCAGCCTTTCCTTAGGGGGGAGGACAAGATTTTGGGGGCTCTTGACTGAAGCGGTTTGAAATGAAGCTGCTACAGGGAATGGGCAGCCTCTTCCTTTCAGTAAAGAAGATCGTCTTAGCTTTTTCACATCCAGATCTACGTCCTCGGGAGCTTCAGGCTTGCTGATTTCATCCTCAGGAGGCCACTTGGGCTTGGATACTTTGATCCCTTCCTCCAAGGTCCCTCCTGAACTACCAAGTTCTGGGGGGCGGTGGGGGGCAGCGACCAGGCGATCCTCAGCTTCTTGGTTTCAGCTGGTTAGTCTTTCTCTGGCTGAGAGGAGGCCTTGGCTTCCATACTTGCAGTCAGCACACCCACCTTAGCAATCTTCTAGCCCTGGGCTCTGAGGAATCTCTCCCTGCATTTGGAAGCTGGGCTGGTCTCTCCGAAGTCCCTTCCTTTTCAGTTTTGCTTGCCCACAGATCCTTGTGTGGTCTGTGCCCAAAGCCTTCATCATAGTTGCCTTTAGCTTTGAAGAGTTGGTTGAAGTGAGGCTTGCGGTAGATTCTCCCATGTAAAGACGCATATGTTCCTAGACTAAGTCTGCTGTTGCAGTGTGGGCAACAGAAGCAGCTGACGTGAACCACCTGCTGGTTGGCCAAGACACGCTCCATCGGGTAGACTGTCTTCTGACCTTGCACACAAGTCTCTCTTGCAGGTGCCTGAAACTTCTTCACTGCTTTGGGAGGAGAGCTCTCAGGGAGGCTGGAGGCTCTGGCATCTGGATTTAGTGGCTTGGGATGGACAGGCTGCTGGACCTCACTTTTGGCCTGGGAATTCCAGAGTCATCCTCAGCAGGGGCGGAATGGACTGCCAGGCTATTCTCAGTGGCAGACACCTTTTCTCCAACCTGATGGGAGATGCAGACCTCAGGATCTGGGGGCATGTTCTCCTTTTGTTCCAATTTATGAGTTTTGATTTCACCACCGTTGGCTCTCAAGTCATTTGTAGAGTTGGCAGAACCGCTCTGCTTGGACCCAGCTGCCTGGTGCTTGGCCATTCGATCCTTGATGGAGATTTCTGACAGGTGTTGTAAGTCCAGATTTCACCTGCTCTTGCTTTTCTCTGCGTTGAATGTGGAAGAGACAACTGACCTGGGCCTATCTCCACATCATCCAGAGAAGAGCTGTTTTCAGAGATCCTCTTTCCACCTGCCCTGCGGCTGTGGGCCCGAAGAATCTGCTTGGTTGGAGTTAGTTCACGCTCCTCAAACATCATCTTAAGGCTGTTCAGTGGAACATTGTGTTTCTCTATTTTGTTTGCTCCTTCTGTGTTTTCACTGATTTCGGATTTTCCTACTTCATACCTGGATTCTCCTAGACAAGTTTCCATTTTTTTACTTTCTTTCGCGTGGTCTTTAAGACGCTCACTGCCCTCAAGACAGGGATACGGACACTGAGCAAGGGCTTCAGGAGGTCGTCTGAGCCTAGGTCTGGGGTGGACTCATTCCTCGCGGTCAGCTTCGGCCTCAGAGACAGAGCTTCTCACCTCTTCACCGGGAGGATGGCTGCCTCCGAGTCTGACCTCAGCGCTGCTGATCACAGGGAGTCTGTGTAAGACTCTGTTCCCAGGGCTGGGTTCTCCCACTTCTTCTTTACCACGCTCAGGATCCCCCTCCTGAAGGGCTGGGCGAGATTTTCAGTGTTCTAGAAGAATAAGAAGTAAGGTGCGGGGCGCCTGGGTGGCTCAGTCAGTTAAGCATCTGCATTCAGCTCAGGTCATGATTCTGGGGTCCTGGGATCGAGCCCCGCATCGGGCTCCTTGATCAGCGGGAAGCCTGCTTCTCCCTCTCCCACTCCCCTGCTTGTGTTCCCTCTCTTGCTGTCTCTCTCTGTCAAATAAATAAAATAAAATCTTTAAAAAAAAAAGAAGGTGCTAGTTATAACTTGCCTGTTGAAACATTTAAACATGTTGTTCTTTGTTTTTTTTGTTTGTTTTTCTTTTTAAGATTTTATTTATTTGAGAGAGAGAGAGAGAGAGCAGGAGCAGGCGGGAGAGGGAGAGGCAGACCCCCACTGTGCAGGGAGCCTGACACAGAGCTCGACCTCAGGACCCTGAGATCATGACTTGAGCCGAAGGCAGACACTTAACCAACAGAGCCAGCCTGCACCCCAAACATGTTCTTTGTAACATGAAAATTAAAACTCTAAGCTGCTCCTGGTCCCCTGGTATTTCAGAGAGCTATGAACAGTTACAGCCCTGCCACATGGAGAAAGCATCCACCCCGGGAGAGGAATTTTATCTTAATTTAGAAAAGAATAGTAAGCCCATTTATGTTATATTTTTATAGAAACAACTCTATTTTCCAAGACAAAAAAAAAAGTGAGAAGGATGACACTGTTTTACATGTTGGCAAGTCTCTTTGATGTCTGATCTAATAGAAGATTAAATTCTCATATTTGCTCCTTGCATTCAGTCTGTTTCAATGTGTTGTTTGTTTAAAGATGACAGAGACGATCTGGCCTTAAGTAGAAATGTAGTTGGAGGGCGCCTGGGTGGCTCAGTTGGTTAAGCGACTGCCTTCGGCTCAGGTCATGATCCTGGAGTCCCTGGATCGAGTCCTGCATCGGGCTTCCTGCTTGGCAGGGAGTCTGCTTCTCCCTCTGACCCTCCCGACCATCCCCCCTCTCATGCTCTCTCTCTCTCAGTCTCTCTCTCTCAAATAAATAAATAAAATCTTTAAAAAAAAAAAAAAGAAATGTAGTTGGAAAACAGGGATGTCACCTGTTAGAATGTTTAAAATTTGAATATTTAAAGTTAAAAGACTGACCATACCAAATGTTACTGAGAATGCAGAGCATCAGAGTTCTCATACTCCTGCTGGAGAGACTGTAAACAGATACAGCCACTCTGGAAAACAATTTTGTGGTTACTTGAAAGTTAAACAGAACCTACCCTATGACCCACTGATCCTACTCCTATGTATTTACCAAAGAGAAATGAAAGCACATGTACATACAAAGTCTTTTTTTTTTTTTTTAAGATTTATTTATTTATTTGAGAGAGCGAGAATGAGAGAGAGAGTACATGAGAGGGGGGAGGGTCAGAGGGAGAAGCAGGCTCCTCGCTGAGCAGGGAGCCTGATGCGGGACTCAATCCCGGGACTCCAGGATCATGACCTGAGCCGAAGGCAGTTGCTTAACCAACTGAGCCACCCAGGCGCCCACATACAAAGTCTTTTACACAAATGTTCATAGCAGCCTTATTTGTAAAAGCTAAAAAATGGAAACAACCCAAGCATCCATCTACAAGTGAATGGATGTACAAATTGTGAAGTGTCCATGCAATACAATTCTACTCAGCAACAAAAAGGAATGAACTATTGATACATGCAACAACATTATGAGTTTCAAAATAATTATGCTGAGGGAATGAAACCAGACCTAAAAAGAACACATATGAGAGTGAAATAAGTCAAACA
Source organism: Mirounga angustirostris (assembly GCF_029215605.1). NCBI lineage: Eukaryota > Metazoa > Chordata > Mammalia > Carnivora > Phocidae > Mirounga > Mirounga angustirostris. Next base: position 87,427,794 of record NW_026991720.1, on the reverse strand, counting down.
GAGAAAGACATGTATCATATGATCTCACTGATATGAGGAATTCTTAATTGCAGGAAACAAACTGAGGGTTGCTGGAGTGGGGGGTGGGGTGGGAGGGATGGGGTGACTGGGTGATAGACACTGGGGAGGGTATGTGCTCTGGTAAGCGCTGTGAATTGTGCAAGACTGTTGAATCTCAGATCTGTACCTCTGAAACAAATAATGCAATATATGTTAAGAAAAAAAAAGAAGAAGAAGAAGGTAGCGGGAGGGGAAGAATGAAGCGGGGGAAATCAGAGGGGTAGACGAACCATGAGAGACGATGGACTCTGAAAAACAAACTGAGGGTTCTAGAGGGGAGGGGGGTGGGAGGATGGGTTAGCCTGGTGATGGGTATTAAAGAGGGCACATTCTGCATGGAGCACTGGGTGTTATGCACAAACAATGAATCATGGAACACTTCATCTAAAACTAATGATGTAATGTATGGGGATTAACATAAGAATAAAAAAAAAGAACACATATGATTCCATTTTTTAAAAAGATTTGTCTATTTATTTGAGAGAGAGCAAGAGCTGGGTGGGGAGGCAGAGGGAGAGAGAGTCAAGCGGATTCCGTGCTGAGTGCAAAGCCTGACGCAGGCCTCAAGCTCACCATCCTGAGATCACTACCTGAGCTAAAATCAAGAGTCAGATGCTTGACTGAGCCACCCAGGCACCCCTGTATGATTCCATTTTTAAGAAGTTTTAGAAAATGCAGACGAATCTATAGGAAGTAGATCAGTGGTTGCTTGGGGATGGGAGTCTGTGGGGACATTGGAAGGGCAGGGTTACCAAGGGGGCATGAGGAAACTCGGGGTGATGGCAATCTTGATTGTGGTGATAATTTCTCAGGTGAATAATATGTCAGAAATTATCTAATTGTACACTTGAACATGTACTTGTATGTCAACTTTACCTTAATAAAGCTGTTCAAAAATAAATGGTATTTTTAAAAAAGAAAAAAAATCAATCAGATATACACAACAGATCTTGTTTAGATCCTGTTTCAAATCATTTGTAAAAAGATGCTTGAGAGGGGTGCCTGGGTGGCTCAGTCAGTTAAGTGTCCAACTCTTGATTTTGGCTCAGGTCATGATCTCAGGATGGTGAGATTGAGGCTGGCATAAGGCTCTAAACTGGGTGTGGAGCCTGCTTGAGATTCTCTCTCTCCCTCTGCCCCTTCCCCCCCTTAAAAAAAAGATGCTTGAGACATTGGAGAACATTTGAATACTGACTAGATATTAGATTATGTTAAGGAATTACTATTTTTTCAGTGTGATAATGGGACTGTTATGTTAAAAAGTGTCTTATCTTTTATAGATACATACTGAAGTATTTATGGATGAAATTATATGATGTCTGGGATTTACTGAGTTGGAGGAATGATGGGTATGTATGAAACAAAGTTAGCCAAATATTACTAATACTGATTTTATTCACCCTGATTCTCTCTCTCCCTCTCTCTGTCCCTCACCACCGACTTGAGCGCGTGCTCTCTTGCTCTCTCTGTCAAAAAAAAAAAAATTATATATATATGTATATATATATATTCTGTCTATATATATATATTTAAATTCAATATATATATTTAAATTTAAATGAAGGTTACATAGAGGCTTGTTATCCCATTCTTTCTATTCGTGTGTATTTTGAGGTTTCCCATAATAAACTTTTGTTGTTGCTCTTGTTTGGTTTTTTAAAAAACGATTATTTTAGTCCTGCTCCGAAACAGTGGAGTGGACTAAGTGGCTTCTAATCTTCTCATCTGAGAAAACATACCTTTTCTATTAAGTGATGATCTCTATCATAAACTATTGCTTCTCACTAGAAGCAAAAAATTGAAGTCTGAAAGACACATGGGGTTTTTTGACCAATTAATCATAAATCTCTATACTGATATGCTGTTGGAATCATTGCTTAAAAAGTAAAAAGTGAGCCAGTGGCATAGGATAAAAATGCTATTTAAAAATTTCTTTCTTCTTAACTCATCCCGAAATCTCACAGAAATAACCTGTCACTGGAGAGAGGACATATTTCTTATCATTACTTTGAAACTCAAACAAAGCAAATTACGTTTTTATTCTGGCAGAAGGAGAGAAAAGGTGATCTGATCTTTTCTACTAGATACAAGTTTTCTAAGTAAAAAAAACATTGAGCCAACTGGAAACTATCTCTAGGGAGCAGGCCCTGGATATGTAATTATATCAAAGTATTATTTTCAAAAAGTTAAAAATCTGACTCTTGCAGAAATAAATACAGAGAACAAACTGGTGGTTGCCAGAGGGGAGGGGTGGGGAGGGGATGGGTGAAATGGGCGACGGGGAGTGAGAGGTACAGGCTTCCAGTTATGGAATGAATAAGTTATAGGGATGAAAGTACAGCATGGGGATATAGTGTTGACAGATGGTAGCTACAGCGTAGCATAATGTATAGACTTGTCCAGTCTCTACGCAGTACACATTAAACTAATGTAACATTGTGCGTCAACTATACTTAAACAATGTATATATTTATTTATGACATATATATGACTCCTACAAATAGAGAACCAACATAGGGAAAAGGGGCGCCTGGATGGCTCAATCGGTTAAGCGTCTGCCTTTGGCTCAGGTCATGATCTCAGGGTCCTGGGATCGGGCCCTGAGTCGGGCTTCCTGCTCAGGTGGGAGTCTGCTTCTCCCTCTCCCTCTGCTGCTCTCCCTGCTTGTGCTCACTCTCTCTCTCTGTCTCTCAAATAAATAAATAAAATCTTTAAAAAAAATTAATGTGTCTGAACAGAGGGAAAAGGTTTTTGTCCACTCATCAGGGAGGGAGCAAACAGAATGATAAGGCTAGTTTGAAGGGTATTTGAGGAACTGGGTATTGATAGGCCTTTCGATAAGGAAATTTAAATTAAGTAAGATTGTTCACCAAAAAAAAAAAAATAATAATAATAATAAGATTGTTCACAGCTTACCTGGATGAAATGCCAGAGAATTATGCTGTGTGAAGAAAAATCCCAAAAGGTTATATAGTATATGATTCTTTTCTATAATCTTTTTTTTAAAAAAGATTTTATCTATTTTTGACAGAGAGAGAGAGTGTACAAGCAGGGGAAGCAGCAGGAAGAAGGAGAGGGAGAAGCAGGCTCCCCGCTGAGCAGGGAGCCCGATGCGAGGCTTGACCCCAGGACCCTGGGATCACGACCTGAGCCGAAGGCAGATGCTTAACTGTCTGAGCCACCCAGGCGCTCCATCTTTTCTATAATCTTGAAATGGCAAAACAGAAATGAAGAACAGATTAATAGTTGCCAGGGATTAAGAAGGAGGTGGTGGTCTTGAGGGAAATGGGTGTGGCTACAACATGGCTGCTTGCGGGATCTTTGAGGTGATGGAGATGCTGTGTCTTGACTCTATCAGGCAGTATGCTTGCTGTGATACTGTACTGTAGTCCTGCAAGATGTTACCTTCGCAGAAACCGAGTAACGGGTACATACCATCTCTCTGTATTATTTCTTACAATGGAATGTAAATCTACAACAATCTCAAATTTTAAAATTTAAATTTTTAAAAAGATTTATTTATTTACTTATTTGAGAGAGTGAGAGAGCACGCAGAGGGAGAGAAAGAATCTCTAGCAGACTCCCTGCTGAGTGGGAAGCCTGACGTGGGGCTCGATCATGACCTGAGCCGGAATCAAGAGTCAGATGCTCAACCGACTGAGCCACCCAGGTGTCCCTAAAGTTTACTTTTTTTTAAAAGGGATTGCTCTGTTAGATACAAAACTGGTTAATATCCTATGACAATAAAACCATAAACTTTTTTTCCCCATAACCTTTCGAGTTATATTTCTACCAGACAGATTAATTTTACCTTTACTGGTATAAGTTAACATGTAAATTCATAAAATCTTAGACTTTTGATCAATAGTGAATAGTGAAACAAACAAAGGGACTTCTAGAATCAGCAAACTGTCAGCAGGCCAAATTTAGCCACTAGCCAGTTTTGGCCTAGCCCCTGAGTTAAGAATGGCTTTTATATTTTCAAGGATTGTAAAAAAAACCCTGAATATTGACTTATCTGATTCTTTTTTCAGAAAAAGTTTGCTGACCCCTAGATTCTAGATAATTAAACAATACTTTGGTGGGCATGTTAAATAACGCTTTAATGTGATCCTGAAAAGATATGCTACCCTCTTTTTGCCTTATTTGTGCTTGGATAGTATTTTTAAGCCATCAGAGCTAGGGGTGCCTGGGTGGCTCAGTTGCTGTGTTGAGCTTAGGTCATGATCCCAGTACTGGGATCGAGACCCATATCAGGCTCCCTGCTCAGCGGGGAGTCTGCTTCTCCCTCTCCTCCCTGCTTCTGCTCTTTCTCAAATAAATAAATAAAATCCTTAAATAAACAATTAGAACTAAAAGTATAATGAACCAATTTGCATTCCTTCCTCCCTAGCCACCATATTACTAAAAAACTCTCATGCCATGTTCTTTAAGTAATTCCTCATGTATTCCCTCATCTGAATAATATTGGTCTTCATGCAGCTTCTTAAATCAGAACTCATTGTAGAATATGGTCCTATTACATCACAGCTTGCCAAAAATCAAGGGGTGACCCACCTTTCTCTCTCTCTCTCTTTCTTTCTTTACCTTTTCTTCTTTTTTTTAAGATTTTATTTATTATTTATTTGACAGAGAGAGACACAGTGAGAGAGAGAGCACAAGCAGGGGGAGCGGCAGGCAGAGGGAGAAGCAGGCTTCCGGCCGAGCAGGGAGCCCGATGCGGGGCTCGATCCCAGGACCCTGGATCATGACCTGAGCTGAAGGCAGTTGCTTAACGACTGAGCCACCCAAGCGCCCCTAATTCTATATTTTTAAATTAAACTTTTTTTGGGGGGGGGGGGGGGCGCCTGGGTGGCTCAGATGGTTAGGCATCTGCCTTCGGCTCGGGTCATGATCCCAGGGTCCTGGGATCGAGTCCCGCATCGGGCTTCCTGCTCTGCGGGGAGCCTGCTTCTCCCTCTGCTTCTGCCTCTCTCTCTCTCTCTCTCTCTGACTTTCATGAATAAATAAATAAAACATTAAAAAAAATTAAAAAAAATAAACTTTTTTTATTTTGAGCTAATTATAAATTTACGTGTTGCTGTGAAATAATACAGAGAGATCCATACTCCCTTTACCTGTTATGCTTATATTATAATATCATGATCAGGATCTTAACATTGATATAGCCAAATGCAGAACATTTCCATCAACACAAGGTTCCCTGTTTTTTTTCCTCATCTTAATAAGTGTCCTCTTTATTTACCATCACCTATTTCACCCATTCCTCCCATTCATCTCCCCTTTGATAACCATTAGTTTGTTCTCTATAGTTAAGAGTCTGATCCTTGGTTCATCTCTCTCTGTTTGTTTGTTTGTTTGTTTTTAAAGATTTTATTTATTTATTTGACAGAGACAGAGATAGCGAGAGAGGGAATACAAGCAGGGGGAGTGGGAGAGGGAGGGCAGGCTTCCCGCCGAGGAGGGAGCCCGATGTGGGACTCAATCCCAGGACCCTGGGATCACGACCTGAGCTGAAGGCAGACGCTTAACGACTGAGCCACCCAGGCGCCCTGTCTGTTTGTTTTTGCTTGTTTGTTTTGTTTCTTAAATTCCACATATGAGTGAAATCATATGAATACCACATCTTCCTTATCTGTTCATCTATCAGCGGACACTTAGGTTGCTTCCATATCTTGGCTGTTGTAAATAATGCTGCCATAAAGATGCTCAACATCACTAATCATCAGGGAAAAGCAAATTGGAACCACCATGGGGTGACCCAGCTTTGATGACATAATATTTTTGTAGCCATAATTTTTATAGTCATTGTAATTTTTTTTAAAAGATTTTATTTATTTATTTGAGAGAGAGAGAATGAGAGACAGAGAGCATGAGAGGGAGGAGGGTCAGAGGGAGAAGCAGACCCCCTGCCGAGCAGGGAGCCCGATGCGGGACTCGATCCCGGGACTCCAGGATCATGACCTGAGCCGAAGGCAGTCGCTTAACCAACTGAGCCACCCAGGCGCCCCAGTCATTGTAATTTTTAAATGTTCACAACATTTACCCCAAACTGTTAGCTGAATGCTTCTTCAGTTAAAGAAGAGCAGATGATTTTCAGATATTTTATGTAATATTACCATCATTAAAGTAATTAAACACGGAGCCCATTAGACTGAGGTGGCTCTAACATCTTGATAGTCTGCATAAGCAAATGGAAACTTAAGCCAGAGTCAAGCCCTTTAAATGCCTCAGGGTTAAGAAATCGAAACCTAAGAACAACTAATCACAAATCCAAGTAGTTTTTCCCAAATAAGGCTACTCTAAGCTATAGCCAATCAAATAATTTCCTTGCTTTGCTTTAGCATGCTCTGTAAAAGCCTTTCCCCTTTCATGGGGCGCCTGGGTGGCACTGTTGGTTGGGCATCTGCCTTTGGCTCAGGTCATGATCCTGGAGTCCAGGATCGGGCTCTCTGCCCAGTGCGGAGTCTGCTTCTCCCTCTCCCTCTGTCCCTCCCTCTGCTCATGTTCTCTTTCTCTCTCGCTCACTTGCTCATACTCTCTCTCAAACAAATAAAATCTTTAATTAAAAAAAAAAGCTTTTCCCCTTTCAATGCAGTGCTCTTAACCATTCTTCATTTGGCCCTGCCCAATCAAATTGATATTGGCTCATATAAACTCTTCAAAATCTTCATGTACCTCAGTTTATCTTTTAACATCATTTATTGAAATATTCTCAATTTGTAGGGTTTTTTCATGAATGTGAATAATAAGCTAAACCTCATTCCTGGTTAAAATGTTTTATGCCTCTAAGATTTATATATGTATATATGCATTATATATTATATATGCCTACATATACATATGTATTACATATTATAAAATATATATGTCTCTAAGAATTATAAAAGCTTCTATTTCAAATCAAAGACCACTATAGGGTATGTCAAAAACTCAAGAGATCATTTTTATTTTCTCTCTATATATAATTATTTCAATAGAAGACAATTCATATTTTATCAATCTGAGCTTGCTATTATTTCTTCTTTGCATCTGCTTTTCTTTTTGCTTAAGTACATCATTTCATAATTCTTTCTTTTTTTTTTTTAAGTAGGCTCCTTGCCCAGTGTGAATCTTGAACTCACAACCCTGAGATCAAGAGTTAGATGCTGTACGAACTGAGCCACACAGCACCCCTCATAGTTATTTCAATGACAGTATTAGAAGGAGAAAAATCTTGTAAATTGAAAGGGTTCACTTAGGGATAAACAAACAGAAGTGCTACTTTATAACACAGGCACAGTTATGGAGCATATTACTGGTAGAGATAGTATAACTATCAAAATTCCATATAAATTTATGAAGAACTCAGGGAAATTAATTAATAAGAGATCCCAGGGGCACCTGGCTGGCTCAGTCAAGGGAGCGTGTGACTCTCCATCTCCTGGCTGTCAGCTTACAACCATTTACAGGAACTCATCTGAATTCACTTACTTTTTTTGATAAAATGTTTAAGCTTAACTGCACACACACACAGATCATCAGAGATTGGGCACTTTTTCTTAAAAAACTGTTCATTTGTTTTAATTTTAATTCCAGTATAGTTAACATACAGTGCTAAAAACCTGCTTTGAACAAGTAATTTAATATCTTCAAATCTCCCATATAAAAATAGGGGAAAAAGAAGAGTCTCTGTTTTGGGCTATCATAGTGATGAAATGTGTTTAAATGCTTTTTTTCATTCAAACAAATGACACTTAGATGTGATGTATTCTAAACAATGAAGTCATCTAAACACTTTGGTGGTTTTGAAATACCCTAAGCAAAAAAAAAGAAAAGTAATAGGTAAAATTTCTTATCAGTTGCAGAGTGCTTTTACTCAAATTTATGGATAAGAAACATTAAATTAAGTCAACACGCAAACAAAAAATTAAATCAACACATATTCAGCATAAAAGAGAATATTCTCTTTTATGGACTCTCCCTAAGGTGCAGAAATTTAAGTCTTTGTATGACATGTATCCTTTAGAAGACCTTCCCCATCTCCTACACTGTTTAGAAAACAAATATTTACTAAAGCCTCAGAGTTGCAGAGTCAAACCAACATACTGAAATACACAACAAAGAATAGATTTAAAAAGTAGATTTTTGCTTTGATTGTCAAAGAGGGGACAAATAGAAATAGGATAAAGAAAGAAAATATCTAGGGCCTCTTGGGCAGCTCAGTCGGTTAAGCATCTGCCTTCAGCTCAGGTCATGGTCCCAAGGTCCTGCTCAGCGGGGAGCCTGCTTTTCTCTCTCTCCCTCTCTCTCTCTGCTCCTTCCCCAGCTCATGCTCTCTCTCTTGCACTCTCTCTGAAATAAATAAGTAAAATCTTTAATAATAATAACTGCTCAGAATGTGACCCAGAATTAAGAGTTGTGCTAGTAGATTGCTGAAAGACAAAACTGAACCACAGCGCCTGAATTTGTCTTTCCCGGCCCTGCCCTCCGATCTTTTTCTCAAAGACCCAAAAGACCTCTCCAGACATGGGGCCCTTTATTAGTTCCCTGCTGCGGCTGTAGCTGTAACAAACTGGCTTAAGCCAACAGAAATAGTGGGGCGCCTGGGTGGCTCAGTCGGTTAAGCGGCTGCCTTCGGCTCAGGTCATGATCCCGGAGTCCTGGGATCGAGTCCCGCATCGGGCTCCTTGCTTGGCGGGGAGCCTGCTTGTCACTCTGCCTGCCTCTTCCCCTGCTTGTGTTCTGTCTCTCTCTCTCACAAATAAATAAATAAAATCTTTAAATAAATAAATAAATAAATAAATAAATAAAATAAATAAAACAAACAAATGAACGTAATATATTCCCTCACAGGTCTGGAGGCTAGAAGTAGGAAATCCAGGCGTTGGCAGGGCCGTGCTCCCTGTGTAGGTGCTAGGGAAGAATCCTTCCTGGTTTCTTCCTAGCGTCTGGTGGCTGCCCTCACCCTTGGTATTCCTTGCCTTGTAGATGCACTGCCTCAACCCCTGCCTCCGAGGTCATGTGGCCTTCTCCCCTCTGTCTCTGTGTCTTCCGTATCTTTGTATCCAAAGATCTCTCTCTTCTTATAAGGACACCAGTCATTGGATTAGGAGCCATCCTAATCTAGTATGACCCCACCTTAACTTGATGACATCTCCAAAGACTATTACCAAGTAAGGTCACATTCCCAGGTATGGGGGTGAAGAGTGGGTATGTTCAGACTTCAAAATATCTTTTAGGGGACCCAATTCAACTTACCCTAGGGGCCCCTCCTGGGCTGTTCTCTTAGGCAATACCCTGTGCACTAACTGCACCTAGTGGTCTAAAGTGGAGTGTAGGCTACTTGGGATGTTGGAATAAGTAGTATATCATGTATTTATGTTTATTTTTGTGTAAATATCAAATTTTTTTTAAAGATTGTATTTATTTATTTGACATAGAGATAGTACAAGTAGGCAGAGAGGCAGGCAGAGGGAGAGGGAGAAGCAGACTCCCCGCTGAGCAGGGAGCCCGACATGGGGCTCGATCCCAGGACCCTGGGATCATGACCGGAGCCGAAGGCAGCCGCCTAACCGACTGAGCCACCCAGGCGCCCCTGTGTAAATGTCAAATTAAGCTCAGTTAGTATTTAGTATGTGGATTTTTTACTCTGGCACCTGTCATTCATACATCAGTTATTCAGTGTCAAATATGTTATTCTTAGGAAGACTTGGAGTCCCTGACATGGAGGCATCATCACACTTTAGAATAATGAGCCAATTGCAGATTACACAAGCCTAATTACTAGATTTATAGGTTGTATTATCTAGTTTAACAAAACCAACACTCACAAAATTAATCTATGGCTTTAAAAAGATTCTCCCAAGAGAGGCGCCTGGCTGAGTCAGTCGGTGGAGTATGCAACGCTTGATCTCTGGGTCGTGAGTTCAAGCCCCACATTGGGCGTGGAGCCTACTTAAAAAAAAAAAAAAAAAGGCTCCCGCAGAGCAGGGATTCTCAAAGTGTGATCTGGGGACCCACAGGAGATCTGTGAGCCCCAAATACATAGCACTAAGACATTATGGGCCTGTTTCCACTCTCAAACTCTCCTTAATATGCGGTGAGGTTTTCTAGAGGCTCCATGACATGGATGACATCATAATTCTGCTACAAATGGAATGTGTGCTTAGGAATTCATGTTTTTCAATTTTTCTGTTTTAATTTCCAGTATGATAAATGTCAATAGATATATAACCACACCAAAAAACATCTCTTTGAGGTCTATAATTTTTAATGTAGAAAGAGATTCCAAGACCAAAAAAATTGAGAAATCACAGCCTGAAGATAACATTAACATTGTGGGCACGAGCTAACAACAAGGAAATGACATACAATGACAGACACATAGGAAGCTACTTTACAAGATAAAAACAATGATGATCTAATCAGATCTGACAAGAATTGGGCCAGATATAGAAAATTATGAGGACTATTTTAAATAAGGATTTCTATCCCTTATCATTATTAATAAACTTTGCACTAAGTGTTTATTATATATCAAATCTTTATGAAATATATTTTTGGTTTTGATAGCCATTAAAATCAAGTGCCACAATAACCTGAACTTAGAGGTGTTTTTATGAATTGCTGTCTCACACAGGGTCAAACCAAGATTTAAAAAAATTTTAAAGGACCATAATTAGTCATTTTGCTCTCACTACAAAGTTAGTACTGACAATATTTTTAGTAAGAATAAAAAGTCTTGATTTTGTGAATAATAGGATTATTTTGAAAATTATCTTACCATTATTTTGTCCTTCTAAAATGTTTTTGTTTTTGTTTTATTTATTTATTTGACAGAGAGAGACACACTGAGAGCAGGAATACAAGCAGGGGGAGTGGGAGAAGGAGAAGCAGGCTTCCTGCTGAGCAGGCAGCCCGATGCGGGGCTCGATCCCAGGACCCTGGTATCATGACCCGAGCCGAAGGCAGACGCTTAACGACTGAGCCACCCAGGCACCCCACATTTACATTTTTTTAAAAAAATCATAATTTTATGTAGTTGAGAAAAACCGTTTAGTAGATGGTTTTATTCCAAAATGAAGAAGTGAAGGAGCACATTCATGGCCCATGTAGGGTCTGAGACATAATACTAAACAAGAGCCCCAGAAGGCGGCTGAAGCTAATGGAAACCAGCTAATCCTCTGTCCAAGGTGCTGCAAGTGACAGGGGCTCCCAAATTGCATTTAGAATTTAACACGTAGGATGATATTCTAATTGTAGCTTGTCATTACAGAACTACCTATTTGTACTTTTTAGAAGATACTGATTGATTTTTCAGACCTTGTCCCACTGAAAATGTTATAGGAAGCATTTTGTTGTTGTTGTTTTATATATCTCGGCATAACTCACCTTCTGGACACGTCCAGCACCACTATCTGCTCTAAATTGATTTTAACACTTGCCAGGAACTATTAGCAGATACGTTTGCTGTCATGATATTCAGTTTATTTGTTTTCAGGCAGTTTAGATGCCTTGTTTCTAGTGGTGCTATATGTGCATGTATATAAATATATGACTGTCAACTCAATTTTCTCCTTGAAACTTTGGATTGGGTTATAGGAGTTTTGATTCCTTCCAGAAATTTTTGCTGCAACAGGAGAGCCTGCCTATTGTTGTGGCTATCATGAGAACTTTTGCTCTTCGTTTTTTCTCTTTTGATTTTAGGTTTAATGGTCTCTAGTTCTTTTACATATAGGGAGACGGCATTGGGTAATGTCTTATGACTTATGAAATAATGTTATTTTTTAAAGATTTTATTTATTTAGTTGACAGAGAGAGAGAGAGAGAGCACAAGCAGGGGGAGCAGGAGAGAGAAAAGCAGACTCCCCACTGAGCAGGGAGCCCGATGCGGGGCTCGATCCCAGGACCCTGGGATCATGACCTCAGCCGAAGGCAGGTGCTTAACCGACTGAGCCACCCAGGTGCCCCAATAATTTTTTTAAAAGATATATTTATTTATTTGAGGGGGGGAGGAGCAGAGGGAGAGGGAGAGAGAGTCTCAGGCAGACTCTGCAGTGAGTACGGAGTCTGATGCAGGGCTCAGTCTCACGACCCTGAGATCACAACCTGAGCCGAAACCAAGAGTTGGGACACTCAACCTACTGCACCACCCAGGAGCCCCAAAATAATGTTTTATTTTTAAAGAGGAGGAACCAAAGTGGAAAAAAAGTATACGCTAGGTCAAAAGATTGTGTGTGTCCTAGCTCTCCTACCTACTGCAAAAATGGGACCTCTGGAGTGTTTTCCAATGCCAACAACCAATTCTCTGATTCTCAGGGCACCCACTGGGTGTTCAACAATTCACTTCAGTTCAGACGCTAACTACCTGGGGTTAGTGCAGACCCAACAAAACTGCCCGCCTTCCGGCTTTAGGACCAGTTGCAAGTCTTAGAGACATCACCCGTGCTTCTGAGTGACTGGCCATAAAGCAGGGGTCGCTACAACCCCCTTCTCAGGTTCAATAATTTACTAGAATGGCTCGGAGAACTCAGGAGGGCATTTTACTGGTTTATTATTAAGGATACAACTCAGGAGCAGCCAAACAGAAGTGAGGCATAGGGCAAGGTTCGGGTGGTGGGGTGCACAGAGCTTCCATACTCTCTCTGGTCACACCACCCTCCCAGCACCTTGATGCTTCACCAGCTTGGAAGTTCAGATTGTGTTCAAGACTTTCTATCTTCAAGAGCTCAATCTTCAGCAATCCTTCCCTCCAAGGAGGTCAGGGGTAGGGCTGAATCTTTTTTTCTTTTTTTTTTTTTTTAAGATTTTATTTATTTATTTGACAGAGACAGAGACAGAGAGGGAACACAAGCAGGAGGAGTGGGAGAGGGAGAAGCAGGCTTCCCATTGAGCAGGGAGCCTGATGCGGGGCTCGATCCCAGGACCCATGGAACCATGACCTGACCTGAAGGCAGACGCTTAACGACTGAGCCACCCAGGCACACCCCCGGGCTGAAACTTTCAACCCTCTCATCACTTGGTCTTTCTGGTGACCAGCCAGGGATGGGAAAGGAGAAGGAAAGAGTGAGACCTGAAGAAATGTCTGAGGAGTCAGAAATAGGAGGTACTTACATCACCTTGCACGATGACAACAGAACATGTTGGCTTCCTCTCTGGTGACAAATAGTACATGAGAAGAGACATCCATTTGCTGTATGTCACTGGCTATAATGAGTCACAGAAACATGCCTTACATACCCAGAGATTCAAAAATACCATTGTATGTATGTATGTATGTATGTATTTGAGAGAGAGAGAGAACATGCCCAGGGGGTGGGGGGGAGGGGCAGAGGGAGAGGGAGAGAGAGAGAATCTTAAGCAGGTTCCATGCCCAGCATGGAGTCCAATGTCAATCTCACAACCCTGAGATCACAACCTGAGTCGGGTGCTTAACCGACTGAGCCACCCAGGTGCCCCCCAAAATGCCATTGTCTTTTTTTTAAGCTTTTATTTTTTTTAAAGATTTTATTTATTCATGTGAGAGAGAAAGAGACAGAGCGAGCACAAGCAGGGGGAGGGGCAAAAGGAGAGGGAGAAGCAGACTCCCCACTGAGCAGGGAGCCCAATGCGGGGCTTGATCCCAGGACCTGGGATCATGACCTGAGCCGAAGCAGACACTGGACTGACTGAGCTGCCCAGGCACCTCTGTACGACTGTCTTTAATTCCTAGTTAGGTATATCTGCTTCCTCACCAGTTTGTCAAATGAAAAATCCCCGCTTTATGGATTGTTTTGACTGTTCTATTAATAGAACCTCAATAAGGTTATATTACTTGTAAAGTCAGAAGAATATCACTCTAACAATCCTATATTATATGAAAATAGATCTATGCCATTGGAAATTGTGTTGTTCTAGAACACATAAAGATGATTTGGTAGGGGTGCCTGGCTGGCTCAGTCGGTGGAACATGTGACTCTTGATCTCAGGGTTGTGAGCTCCAGCCCCACGTTGGGTGTAGAGATTACTTCTAAAAAAGTTATTTTGGGGCGCCTGGGTGGCGCAGTCGTTAAGCGTCTGCCTTCAGCTCAGGTCATGATCCTAGAGTCCCGGGATCGAGCCCCGCATTGGGCTCCCTGCTCAGTGGGAGGCCCGCTTCTCCCTCTCCCACTCCTCCTGCTTGGGTTCCCTCTCTCGCTGTGTCTCTCTGTCAAATAAATAAATAAATCTTAAAAAAAAAAAAAAGACATTGAGGAGGTTTGAGGGGAACACCCTGAAGTCTGTGTCGCTCTAAGAATAAATCTCCAGGGGATTCAATTCAATTTGGAATCTCCATTAAAGATTTTTGAGAAAGGGGGTGCCTGGCTGGTTCAGTCGGTGAAGCATATGACTCTCGATCTCAGGGTTGTGAGGTCAAGCACCACGTTGGGTATAGAGCTTACTTTAAAAAAAAAAGTTTCTGGGGCACCTGGGTGGCTCAGTCATTAAGCGTCTGCCTTCGGCTCAGGTCATGATCCCAGGGTCCTGGGATCGAGCCCCGCATTGGGCTCCCTGCTCCATGGGAAGCCTGCTTCTTCCTCTCCCACTCCCCCTGCTTGTGTTCCCTCTTTCACTGTGTCTCTCTGTCAAATAAATAAATAAAATCTTAAAAAAAAAAAAGTTTCTTTCTTTTTAACAAAAATTTTATTTATTTTACAGAGAGAGAAAGAGAGAGAGAGAGGGAAGAAGGGAGAGAACCAGCAGGGGGAGAGGGAGAAGCAGGGAGCCCAATGCGGGGCTCCATCCGGGACCAAGGATCATGAGCCGAAGGCACACACTTAACTGACTGAGCCATCCAGGTGCCCCCCAAGAAAAGATCCTTGAGAGAGGGTTTAAGCAGTGAGACTGATGTGCCAGACACAGGGCTGCCCCAGCCTATAAGCAGTCCGCCTGCCACTGTTGCGTTGGGTCTGCTCCTCTATCAATTCATTTAAGCAGACTGTGAGGAGTAAAATGGGTCTTGCTGGGCAATAGAAGCAGCCTGTGGAAAGCGAGGCCTGTTTATCTACAGCTGCCCAGGGGAATGAGTTCTCAGGTTACTGAGTATGCCCTAGGGTAGGACTGACCTCAATTTACATTACTGTTTCACATTAGTCCAACTGTACAAAGGGACAGACTTAAACTTCTTTTTATTCTTATTATTGATTCAACACCACCTACTATGTGCCAGGCACTCCCAGAGAACTTAAGGACGTACAGTCCCTCTTTAAGCAAGAGTCTAGTTTTCTTTAGCATTGCAGCGTAAAAATCCTGACGTAGAGAGTAATTTACAATACTGTGGCACTTACTGACTTTTTTTTTTTAAAGATTTTTTTTTTATTTGACAGAGAGAGATAGCGAGAGCAGAACACAAGCAGGGGGAGTGGGAGAGGGAGAAGCAGGCTTCCCGCCGAGCAGGGAGCCCGATGTGGGACTCGATCCCAGGACCCTGGGATCATGACCTGAGCCGAAGACAGACGCTTAACGACTGAGCCACCCAGGCGCCCACACTTACTGACTTTTAAAAGTCCTGAGAATCAGGTGTGAGAGCCGGGGAATACTGCGGCAACCATTTGGGAAAATATGTTGGTGGCATCTGCTAAAAGTAAACACACACGTACATACCCTATGACTAGCAATTCCATTTTCTAGGTATATACACATATTCACCAAAAGACAGGGACGAGAATATTCATAGCACTGCTACTCAGTAGTCCGAACTGGCGACATCGGAACCACCCGCTACTGGTCGAATCATGAGTCCCGCAGAGTCTAGAGAGAAAGCAGAAATTACTTTTTGTTGCAATTAGATCAGCTACTTTAACCAAAAAGTGAATACGAGGCATCGTTCGGTTGAGCAGGTACTGGAGAACTAAAAAGGGATAAAGGGGACACTGTGGTGACACGATAATAATGCGGGAAGCAGCACCCATCTCTAGGGCTGGGGAACCAGTGCAGAGCTGGGGAATTCCACCTCAGAAGCTCAGAGGAGGGAGCTGGGACCCAGAGGTCTGAGTACGGGGTACTGCCTGGCGTTGACTGTCGTTCTAAGGGGACACCATGAGGCTGGTTTGAGGGGCACTATAAAACTTGAGACTGGAACCCACTGCTGTTGTGACAGGTGACAGGACCCGCCCGCCAACAGGAAGGGGTAAGCGCCTTCTCCCTTTTCCAGCCTCCAGGCTCCTTCTAGCGCCCCCAGCTGGCAGAACTAATTGTAGTCTGTTGGCTGAGTCACAGATGCCTCATTACAAAGCTGAGAGTAGAAGGGCAAGTTTGGGGTTAAGACACAGGACTTGTTTTTTTGTTTTGCTTTTCTTTTTTAAGATTTTATTTGAGAGAGAGAGAGAGAGAGCGCGAGCACGTGAGGGGGAGGAGCAGAGAGAGAGGGAGAAGCTGACTTCCCACTGAGCAGGGAGCCCGATGCGGGGCTTGATCCTAGGACCCCGGGATAATGACGTGAGCTGAAGGTAGACGCTTAACCAAATGAGTCACCCAGGTGCCCCTTGTTTTGCTTTTTTTTGAGAAAGAGAGTGCAGTGGGGAGGGGAAAGGGAGAGGGAGAGAGAATCTTAAGCAGACTCCACGCGCAGTGTGGAGCTTGAGGTGGGGCTCAATCTCACCACCCTGAGATCATGACCTGAGCCATTATCAAGAGTAGGACGCTTAACTGACTAAGCCACCCAGGGGCCCACCAAGACATGGTAGTTTAATAAATGGTGCGAGTGGGGGCACCTGGCCAACTCAGTCGGTAGACCATGTGACCGTTGTTCTCAGAGTTGTGAGTGCAAACCCCACATTGGGAGCAGAGATTACTTTAAAATAAAATCTTAAAAAAAAAAAAAGAAAGAAGTAAATGGCACCAGTGGATTTAAAAAACAAGTGGTATATTCACAAAATGGAACACTCTACAACAATGAGAGTATTACTGCATGTAGCATATGGCTCAGTCTCACAAACATCAGGTCAAGCAAAAGAAACCAGATGCATGGGGCGCCTGGGTGGCTCAGTCGTTAAGTGTCTGCCTTTGGCTCAGGTCATGATCCCAGGGTCCTGTGATCGAGCCCTGCATCCGGCTCCCTGTTCTGCGGGAGGCCTGCTTCTCCCTCTCCCACTCCCCCTGCTTGGGTTCCCTCTCTCACTCTGTCTCTCTCTGTCAAATAAATAAATAAGATCTTTAAAAAAAAAAAGAAAGAAAGAAACCGGATGCAAAGGCCTAGTGTATGATTTCATTTCCATAAACCTAAAAACTGGGCAGCATTAATCAGCAGTGTTAGTAGTTAGAATAGAGGTTACCTGGGGGGGGACTAGTGACTGAGGAGGGACGAGGGGGCTTTCAGGAGGTACTGAGAATGTTCTACATTGTTTTTTAAATGATTTTATTTATTTATGTGAGAGAGACAGCGCAGAGGGAGAGGGAGAAGCAGGCTCTCCACTGAGCAGAGAACCCAACGTGGGGCACCTGGGTGGCTCATTCAGCTCAGGTCATGATCCCAGGGTGCTGGGATTGAGCCCCTAGTCGGGCTCCATGCTCAGTGGGGAGCCTGTCTACCTCTGCTATGCCCCCTGCTTGTGTTCTCTCCGCCCCTGACAAATAAATAAATAAATAAATAAATAAAATCTTTTTAAAAAAAAAAAAGATTTTATTTTTAGGGGCACCTGGGTGGCTCAGTCAGTTAAGCATCTGACTCTTGATTTTAGCTGGGGTCATGATCTTGGGGTTGTGAGATTGAGTCCCAAGTTGGGCTCTGTGCTGGGCATGGAGCCTGCTTAGGATTCTCTCTCCTTCTCCCTTTGTCCCTCCCCTGCCTTAGAAAATGAAAAAAAAGATTTTATTTTTAAGTAGTCTGTATACCTAATATGGGGCTTGAACTCACAACCTTGAGATCAAGAGTCACATGCTCCACCGACTGAGCCAGCCAGGTACCCTGACTATAAAGCCATTTTTTAAAGCTTTATTCATTTATTGCAGAGAGAGAGAGCACAAGTGGGAGGGGCAGAGGGAAAGGGAGAAAGAATGTTAAGCAGACTCCATGCTGAGCACAGAGCCTGATGCAGGGCTTGATCTTACAACTCTGAGATCATGATCTAAGCTGAAACCAAGAGTTTGATACTTAAACTGACTGAGGCACCCAGGTGCCCCTAGAAAGCTGTTTCTTAATGATAAATATATTTTATCTCCATACACAATGCCTCTGTCTACCTGAAAGTTATAAATATACATTTTTGAACAACTGATTGTGAATTATGCTAGAACAGAATTCATGTTTAACTGTGAGAAAAATCATATTCAGTTTATTTTTACATTGGATTTTATGTTGGATTTTTAAGTCAGTTGCCATAAAATGGAAAACAAAATTCTTATACTCAGAGTTCATATATTTGAGAATAAGTATTCTATCATGGCTCTATCCATGTCCAAATGCCTGAAAGAAATGGGGCCCATGGTGCAAGAGTTCAGCATAGCTTACCATGGCCAGACCATTTAATTTGTTTAGATATGTGCTGGCATGTTAGTCAATATTCTAAATCCCCACTAATAGAGCCCTGGGCAGATCTTTAGGAGCCATTCTTAACCTGGCTCCATACGCCCTGGCTTATGTAAGTCTTATATACAGTAGGCATTTTATTTGTAACACATCTATTTCTATTGTTGATTTTCCCTAGATAATCTAGACTACATTCCCTTTTTTTTATTTAGTGTGAACATTGGACTGAAAATTCTTTCATTTCTACTGTTTAGACAATATACTGTTTAGACAATAGCCAAATGAGGGGTCTGTAAGGATTCTCGCTTGCAAATCAGAGGCACTAGAAGAAAGAAGGAATGACCCCTCGTGGTGGGTCATATTTAAAAAATATGTCCACATATTCTCTGTCACTCTTCCCTTCAAGAAGTGGTTTCATGCTCCTCCTTTGAGCATGGGCTGGACTTGCGACTCATGAATAGAATGTGGTGAAAATGACGGATTGTGACTTCTGAGGGTAGGTCACAAAAGGCAGTGAAGTTTCTTCCTTGCTCTCTGGGGGAGGCCAGACACTCAATCAGCCCTATGGAAAGATCCAGGTGGAGGAAGTGAGGCCTCCTTGCAAGAGCCAGTGAAAATCTGAGGCCTCCTGCTAACAGCCATGTGAGTGAGCCATCTTGGTAACAGATCTTCCAGCCTTCCTCAAGCCTCCAGATGACTGCAGCCCCAGGTGACAACTTCACTCTCCAGCCAAACAGCTCCCAAAGTCCTGGACCACAAAAATCGTGAGATAATAAATGTTTGTTGTTTTAAGTTGCTAAATTTGGGAGAAATTTGTTTTGTAGCTATAGATTAGTAAGACATGTCTTGATGTGCATATACATAAGAACAGCTAATATTTATTGAACAATCAGATCCTTCTCTAAGCATCTTAGATGAAACAACTCATTGAATCCCCACAAGTTTATAAGGTAGTTAATATTACTATCCTCATTTTGCAGATCAGGGGAAACTGAGGCACAGAGAAACTGAGTAACATGCCCAAGTTACCCAGCCCAAGTTGTACCTAGTAAATGGTAAAACCAGGATTTGAACTCTGCCAGTCTGGGTCTACTACTCTGTGCACTAACTTCTGGGTTAAATTGCTGCTTTAATGGTACTAATGCCACTGAGAAATATGCTGTAATAATAAGAGACAAGCTTAAGCTTCATAATAGAAGGTATAAATTAGATCTAAAGAAACTTTCCCAGAAATGTCAAAGCATTGGAGAACCTTTAGAAAGAGGCTAGGTTCTCATCCACTGAAGGCCCAAAGGTGGGTTGTATGACCTCTCAAGTCTGTTTCCAATTCTATGACATACTAAATATACCTTCTGAGATACAGCATGATTTAATAGCTCTACTTAGAAATATTAGTGTGTAACTGGGTTTACAGCATTCTGTAATTTTTTTTGTATTTAGTAAAAATTAATATGATATGTTCACCTTGAATTCTGTTGTGCTAGGTTGGGGAAAAATGCATATATGCTGCCCTTTTCACTTCTTTTGGACTGCTACAGAGAACAAAATATATCCAGTTCTAATACTTCTGCTCTTAATGATAATATTCTCAGAGTTAGATTTATTAGCAATAAATAATGGTAGAATAAAATAATTAAATTTATACTCAGGGTCATGAGTTTGAGCCCCACATTGGGCATAGAGCTGTAAAAAAAAAAAAAACTTAAAAAAAAATACACTCTCATTGTTTCTTTTTTTAAATTTCCTTTAAAATGTCATTTGAAATTATGATGCATCTCAAATAAATTTTTCATTTTTATTTAAAAAAAATATTTTTTTTCAGTAGGCTCCACACCCAGTATGGGGCTTGAACTCACAACTGACCCTGAGATTGAGTCGTGTGCTCTACCCACTGAACCAGCCACGTGCCCTGAAATTTTTAATTAAAAAAAATTTTTTTTAAAGATTTTATTTATTTATTTGACAGAGAGAGAGAGAGCACAAGCAGGGGGAGCAGCAGAGGGAGAGGGAGAAACAGACTCCCTGCTGATCAAGGAGCCCGATGCGGGGCTCGATCCCAGGACTTTGGGATCATGACCTGAGCCGAAGGCAGACACTTAACCGACTGAGCCACCCAGGCGCCCCTAATTTTTAAATTTGCAGAGACTAGGTTTATAATTTATCATTCTTTCTGTAAGCACCTAATATAGTATGTGTAAATTTATTTATTGATAATTAAGTTGGTATATTTTACTTAAATAAATTCAAAGCAATTCACAAATATTCTAGGTGGCAAATGTAGTTCTCTCCTAATTTATAGAAGTGAAAAGATTAACAAGATCACCTTAAGGTCTTTAATTGTTATCTTCTCACTGAGACCTTTTTTTTTTAAAAAGATTTTATTTATTTATTTGAGAACTGGCAAGCATGAGTGGGTGGGGGGGATAGAGGGAGAGGGGGTGGGACAAGCAGACTCCCCGCTCAGCAGGGAGCCCAACTCCGGGCTTGATTCCAGGACCCTGAGATCATGACCTGAGCCAAAGGCAGATGCTTAACTGACTGAGCCACCCATGTGTCCCTCAGTGAGACCTTTCTTTAACACCTCCCCAGGGGTGCCTGGGTGGTTCAGTCAGTTAAGCATCTGCCTTCGGCTCAGGTCATGATCCCGGGGTCCTGGGATCGAGTCCCACATTGGGCTCCTTGCTCAGCAGGGACCCTGCTTCTCCCTCTCCTGCTCCCCATGCTTGTGCTCTCTCTCATTCTCTCTGTCGAATAAATAAGTAAATAAATAATAAAATCTTAAAAAGAAAACCCCAAAAAACTCTTGAAAAAGAAAATCACCTCCCCAAAAGTTTGGTATTTTTTTGTTTTTCATTGTTTTTTCTTTTTATAGATGCTACTGCCATCTAGTAATTATAGTAATAATTCACCCATTTATTTTGTTTATTTTCTGCATCTAGCAGTAGAATGTAAGCTCCACGAGGGAGGGAGATTTTTTTTTTTTTTTTAAGATTTTATTTATTTGACAGAGAGAGAGACACAGCGAGAGAGGGATCGCACGGGGAGTGGGAGAGGGAGAAGCAGGCTTCCCGCGGAGCAGGGAGCCCGATGCAGGGCTCGATCCCAGGACCTGGAATCATGACCTGAGCCGAAGGCAGACGCTCAACGACTGAGCTACCCAGGCGCCCCGGGAGGGAGATTTTTGTGTGCTTTGTTCAGTGCTGTAGACTCAATACATAGAATAATGCTACATTAATAGGTATTTGATAATTATTTGTTGAACAAATGAATGCAAAAGATCTAGCAGACAGATTGGGTCTGTGTCTCTCATCTAATGTTAATGATAATTACTATGTACTGAATAGTTACTTATTTTGTTTGATTATCATATTGATCTAGGAGGATTGGTATTGATATTATCATTTTCCAGATGTTGTAATTAAGTAACTTGTCCAAGGTTATGTAGAAATTAGTAGCAGAAATTGGTTTCAACATTAAGTGAAAGAAGCCAGTCACAAAAGGCCACATATTGTATGATTTCATTTATATGATCTGTCCAGAATGGGCAAGCCTATAGAGACAGAAAGGAGATTAGTGGCTGCCCAGGGCTTCGGCAGGGAAGGTTGGGGGAAATGGGGAGTGACTACTAATGAGTATGGAGTTTCTTTTAGGGGTGACAAAAACATTTTAAAATTAGATTGTGGTGGTGGTTGCACAACCATGTGAACATACTAAAAACCATTGAATTTTGCACTTTAAGTGGGTGAATTGTACGGTATGTGAATTAAATCTCAATAAAGCTGTTAAAAAAATAATAAAAGAGGGGCGCCTGGGTGGTTCAGTTGGTTAAGCGACTGCCTTCGGCTCAGGTCATGATCCTGGAGTCCCAGGATCGAGTCCCGCATCAGGATCCCTGCTCAGCGGGGAGCCTGCTTCTCCCTCTGACCCTCCCCCCCTCTCATGTGCTCTCTCATTCTCTCTCTCTCAAATAAATAAATAAAATCTTTAAAAAAATAATAATAAAAGAAATTGGTTTCAAACTCATTTCTTTGGCTTCAAAGCTTCTAATCACCTTCCAGAAGGAGCTAAGACTGGACACATTGCTGGTTTTGAGACCAGGTCAGGGAAAGTACAAGGTTTCCTGTAACATCTGTGCCAGAAAGTAAAAAGATGCTCAAAAACCTATTGAGGCATGTCCAAAGGACACTACCAATTGGAAGGGTCTTTCGTGGTCAAATATGGAACAATTCAAGATCAAAAATCAAAGTGACAGTAATTGCTGTCAATATTGATACCAAAAACGAAGACAAAAAACAAGCTGAAAACAGAGAACCAAGGAGTGGTGAGAAACGAAAGGTCTTCCTTATATAAGAATGTCACCTAATTAATACAGATGGAACAGATGGAATGATAGAATTATAGTATCATTATTCTACAACCACTAGAGTAATAATTGATTCAGACAAGCATCATCAATAGATGCTAACCCACAGAGTGAAAGATTCTTGGGGAAGGATATTCACAGAGTTTCAAAGTATTACCCACAGGATTTTTTGTTTTTTTAAAATTGAGGTGAAATTCACATAACATGAAGTTAATAATTTTAGAGTGCACAATTCAGTGACACTTATGCATTCACAACTTTGTGCCACCACCACTTCTTTCTGGCTCCAAAACATTTGCATCATTACAAAATAAAATTTTGTACCCATCAAGCTGTTGCTCCTCATTTCCCCTCACCCCCAGCCACTGGCCACCACCATTCTGCTTTCTGGATTTGCTTATTCTAGATGTTTCATGTAAACAGAATCATACAATACAAAATAGACCTTTTGTGTCTGGCTTCTTTCACTTGGCATAATGTTTTGAGGTTCATCCATATTGTAGTATGTACCATTCTTTTTCATTCTTTTCTTCTTTTTCTTCATTCTTTTTATGGGCTGAAAAATATTTCATTGTATGTGTATATCACAATTTGTTTATCCATTCATGTGTTGATGGATATTTGCATTGTTTCTAACCTTTTGGCTTCTGTGATTAGTACTGCTATGCACATTTGTGTACAAGGATTTGAGTACCTGTTTGCAATTATTTTGGATATATACCTATGGATGGAATTGCTGATAATTCTATGTTTAGCTTTTTGAGGAAGTGTGGGACTGTTGTCCACAGTGATTGCACCATTTTACATTCCCACCAGCAATGTACAAGGATTCCAATGTCTCTATATCCTTGCTAACACTTATTTTCCATTTATTTATTTATTTTTAAAGATTTATTTATTTGAGAGAGAGAGTGAGTCGGGGGAGGGGCAGAGAATCTCAATGAGGCTCCCCACTCAGCGCAGAGCCCATGGGGCTCAGTGTGGGGCTTGATGTGGAGCTTTATCTCAGGACTCATGAGTTCATGACCTAAGTCGAAACCAAGAGTCTGAAGCTTAACCAACTGAGCCACCCAGGAGCCCCTTATTTTCCATTTTAAAAAAGGAATATAGTGGGGCGCCTGGGTGGCTCAGTTGGTTGGGCGACTGCCTTCGGCTCAGGTTATGATCCTGGAGTCTCTGGATCGAGTCCCGCATCGGGCTCCCTGCTCGGCGGGGAGTCTGCTTCTCCCTCTGACCCTCCCGACCCTCCCTCCTCTCATGTTCTCTCTCTCTCAGTCTCTCTCTCTCAAATAAATAAATAAAATCTTAAAAAAAAAAAAAAGGAATATAGTCATCCTAGTAGGTGTGAAGGGGTATCTCAGTGTGAGTGTGTGCTTAAGATTTTATTTATTTATTTGAGAGAAAGAGCAAGAGAGCACAGAGGGAGAGTGTGAGAGAGAAGCAGTCTCCCTGCTGAGCAGAGAGCCTGATGCGGGGCTCAACCCAGGACCCTGAGATCATGACATGAGCCGAAGGCAGACGCTTAACCGACTGAGCCATCCGGGGGCCCCTCATTGTGGTTTTGCTTTGCATTTCTCTAATGATGTTGAGCATCTTTTCTTTTTTTTCTTTTTTTTATTTTTTTAATTTTTTAAAAGATTTTATTTATTTATTTGAGAGAGAGAATGAGAGAGAGAGAGCACATGAGAGGGGGGAGGGTCAGAGGGAGAAGCAGACTCCCTGCTGAGCAGGGAGCCCAATGCGGGACTCGATTCTGGGACTCCAGGATCATGACCTGAGCCAAAGGCAGTTGCTTAACCAACTGAGCCACCCAGGCGCCCTGAATCTTTTCATGTACTTGTTGGCCATTTGTATATCTCTGGAGAAATGTACATTCAAGTCCTTTATACGTACATTCAAGTCCTTTATCCATTAAAAAATGGATAGACTACTTCTTTAAATAGAAAAGAAAAAAAAGCTAGCTTTACCATAGAAAAATGATTAAATGTAACATCACGAATAATGGAACAAACTGACATCATTTCCCTTCTGTTGCAACATACTGAGATGGACACAATGTCATCCATACATTGTACCTGACAAAATTATTTAACTTGAATCTAACAGGGAACAAATACAACCTGAGGAACATCCTGCAGAACAGTAGAATTTGGTTCTTCAAAAGAAATCAATGTTATAAAAGAAAAACAACAACAACAATCAGGGATTATTCGAGACTAAAGAAGTGTAAAAAGACATGGCAATTAAATGTAATGCATGATTCTTGATTGTATCCTGGATTGGAGAAAAGTCAGCTAAAAGGGACATTTTGAAAATTTGAATATGGCTTCTGTATATTACAGATAATATATTAATATTAAATTTTCTTGGAATGATAATGGAATTCTGATTATGTAGAATATCTTTGTTCTTAGATACTTATCGAAATTTTTTTTTAAAAAGATTTTACTTATTTATTTGAGAGAGAAAATGAGAGATAGAGCATGAGAGGGCAGAGGGTCATAGGGAGAAGCAGACTCCCTGCTGAGCAGGGAGCCCAATGCTGGACTCAATCCTGGGACTCCAGGATCATGACATGAGCCGAAGGCAGTTGCTTAACCAACTGAGCCGCCCAGGTGCCCTACTTATCAAAATGTTAAGGGTAAAGGGTAACAAGGCAAAAACTTCAGTGATTCAGCAAAAACAAAACAAAGAAAGTTCCATATGCACACATACACACAAGGAAAGCAAACGTGATGAAATGTTAACAATTGGTGAACATGGGTTAATATGGCTGTTACTTATGTTTTTTCTCATAACTTTTCGGTAGGGTTATTTTTGAAAGTAAAAAGTTGAGAAAGTACTTAAGTATAGAGAACAACCTGATGGTTCCCTGAGGGGAAGTGGGTGGGGGTGGCTGAAGTAGGTGATGGGGATTAAGGAATGCACTCCAAGGAGGTGATTAAAATAAAAACTTAAAAAAAATACAAAGGTTGAGAAAGTAAAAGGTTCATCAAGTCTAAGCAGCCTTTGGGTTTAGCATCTTCAGAATAAGACTAGTTACTTTGATGAGGTAACAATTGTACAACCAAAGAGAGTAAATTGTCGGGGTGGCTATCTTTCCAAAACATTATAATTATTTAAACAACCCAAGGAATACTGCCGTTATCATTTTGTCGCACTATCAGCTTGATTCTCATCTTTATTAGGTAGCATGGTAGGTGGAAAGGGTTTGGAGACGACTAGGCCTACATTTGGATTATCGCTGGGCAAACTGTTCAACTTCTTTAGGACTCAGTTTCCTCATTGTAAGACGTAGACAATAACTACTTGGTGGGATTGTTGTGTTAACTGTTAAACACTTGGCGTTTACTGGTAGAGCTGGGCTTTAATTCAGGCGCCAAAACCTCATCGTACTTTCCATGCCATTTGCATTGAACTCAAACAATCCTGCGGGTAGGTAAAGGGGAGAGATGAGAGGACTTCTCCAAGGTCACACAGCCAGCGGAGGACCCAGGTTTCCCCGCTCTTGGTCCTGTGCCCTTTCCACACCCGCCGGAGAGGAGGAAGCGGCGCTCATGGGGATGCAAGGATGTAGAGGAGCAAAGGGGGAGAAGAGGCCGCGCGAAGAGAGGTGGTGCGAGACCCGCGGAGGCGCCGGCCAAGGAAGGGCGCATGGAGAGGCGGGTGGCGCGATCGGTCGGGGTGCGTAGGGGAGAGGCTGTGGCTCGGGAGGGTCGCGCGGGCCGGGTGCCCGAGAGAGGCGGGAGGCCTGGGCCGGCCGCGGGGGCGCAAGAGGCGGAGGCCCGGGCCGCAGGCGGGGGCGGGGGACGCCGTGGGCGGGAGCGGCGGTGGTCGCGGGGAGTCCCTTCTGCACAGGTGGGGCAGGTGGGTGGGTGCGGCGCGCGCGAAGAGGCTCGGCGCGGGGGTCCGGACCCCACCGGGCGGGCGGGGGCGGGGCCGGCCGGGGGCGGGGCCGGCCGGGGGCGGGTCTCGCTGGGCCCCCCGCGGGAGCGGCGGCTGCGGCGGCGGCGCAGGCGCGGTTCCCGCCTCCTCCCGGCTGGCGGAGCGAGTGGAGGCTGCAGCCCGGCTCGACTCGGCTCGGCTCCCGCGTCGCCGCTGCCGCCGCCGCGAAGCCCCCCGCCCCCCTTCCGCCAAGTCGGGATGAGCTCCCGGAAAGGTGAGTGGCCCGCGGCGTCCCCTCCTCCCCGCCACGCGGCCCCGCAGGCCGGCCGGCCCGACCGTTAATGTGTGTCTTCTCTTTCCCTAGTGCTGGCCATTCAGGCCCGAAAGCGGAGGCCGAAAAGAGAGAAACATCCGAAAAAGTGAGTCCGCGCCGCGCTAGCCCCGGGGTCCGTGCCCCCGCCCAGTCGAGGGCAGCCCGCGGCCACGCAGGGGAAAGTTGCCCGGATCCCCAGGGCCGGCGGGCTGATCCCCGGGACGCCGGCGCTCGCCTCCTGCGCGCCCCGGCGGGCGGCCCTGGGGGAGGGGCGGGCGGGGGAGGGGCGCGTGCGAGCCCGCGGCCGGCCCGCAGAGCATCCCCGGACCCCCGGGCCCCCGGGCCCGGGGCGGCGGCGGCAGTGGGCTGAAGGGGGGGCGGCGGCGGCCGGGCGCGGAGGCGCGGGGCGTGCGCGCCCTCCCTGCGCGCCGCGCTGGCCCGGGGGTCGCGGGCCCTTCCCGGGAGGGGCGCTGGCGTCCGCCGGCCCGGCCCCGCCGCGTCGCCTGCGGCCGTGAGGCTGCTGCGTGGCTCGCACCCGGGCACGGGGGCCCCAGAGGAAGAGGAGCCGAGTGAGCCAGAAAGTGAGTGTGTGAGTGTGTGAGTGAGTGAGTGTGTGTGTGGCCTTCTCTTCCTCCCCGGCCCCCGCCTCTCGGCCTTTTCTGCTGAAAACCCGAGCCGGTTGTCAAGCGGTTTGCCTCGGGCGTGTTCCTGGCGCGAGTTCAGCGCTGAGACCTGTGCGGTGCGGGGCTCGGGTTTTTATTCGAAACTTTCTGCTCGGGCCGAGCGTCCCTTTGCTGCGCGGCGGCTGCGCCCGGGTCGCGCTGCGCGGACCGGTGGGCGTGTGCGCGGGCGGTCCCCGGCGCGGCTCGGCAGCCCGCGTTGTGACGGGGAGTTGATGAGTAGGGTGGTGGTATTTACAACGTGCCGGCCGCGCCGCGGACCGGAGTGGGAGCGGCCGGCGCCGAGGAGCCTTTCCTGGAGAGCGGCTGCGAGACCGCAGCGCGCCGCCGCGTCGCTCCTGCTCCTCTCTCAGGTTTAGAAAGCCGACCAGCGTTCAGCGTCTTTGCTCCTAGATTTGTGGCTTCCCTCCTCCTTTTGAGCAAGGGATACTCGGAGGGTTTTTGGTCTTTCAGGGAATGGCAGTCCGTGATCTTGAAAATCACGAAGCATTCCTTGTTCGGTTTCCTTTGGGGGACGACTCTGCGGCCTTCCTAGGCTTTTCCCCTTCCTGTCCGCCTGGGTCTCTGCCGCCTGGTGAATTTCATGCTCTCTATGAAAACTGCCTGAGGCATTACTGACGTGGCGATGTATCATGACAGGATTTTTGTTCACTCCAGATGGACTGTAACTTGGAAGTATTTTCAGGGTCTCTCAAAATGGGGGTCTCGATATACTAATGCCTTTCCTAAAAAATTATTATAATGACGGGAAAATACTTATTAAGGACTTGAGGAACTGGTACGTAAAAATCTGATTTTGGATTCTTAAGACATTAGAACGGAATGGACATGGTACTTTGAGATGCTTTAGAAAATTAATGCTGGCTTTCAGGTCAGGGCCTTAAATTTGGGATTTCCTTTGAACGTTGGGAGATTAAGCCCATCAGTAAGGAGAACTGTAACGTTTAGGATCCTGAGTATTGGGTTTTAAAAACAACTTTAAATTTAAAGCATTTATTTTCACATAGTGCATTATGTTTAGAAATGTAAAAAGGAATTGAAAAAAGCATGTCCCCAGTTTTGGGAATGGCTCTGTGTTTGTATGTATGTATGTATAATATGTATGTGTGTATGTTATGTGTAGACATACATGTAGAAAAGCACTTAGTTAACTAAGTCAACATGTGTTTCATATTTTATATTTCAGGGTATGACTTTCCTAATGGCCAAGAGCCTTTTTTGGTGTACTGCAGTTTGGATTTATGTGGTATGTTTATAAAGAATTAGCATATATCCACAATATACAGTTTTTACTCTCACAGATTAACCTTCCAGATTCTTCCATTGTGTACTGTATTTATGTGATAAGATTTGAGGGAAAAGCCCCCAGGCAATGGCTAAGTAAATTGGTTGGTCTGCAAGGTAATTAACAAGAGGAGACCAGCCCAATTATATAACTGATAAAATGCAGTGCCATTTTTTGCTTAATTCTTTGAATTAAGACATTATTTTATTTTATTTTTATTTTTAAAAAATTTTTTTAAAGATTCTATTTATTCATGAGAGAGAGAGAGAGGCAGAGGCAGAGGGAGAAGCAGGCTCCCCGCGGAGCAGGGAGCTCGATGCGGGACTCGATCCCGGGACTCCAGGATCATGACCTGAGCCGAAGGCAGTCGCTTAACCAACTGAGCCACCCAGGCGTCCCAAGACATTATTTTAAAGGAATGCTCGATATGATTTATTTATTCATGTATTCAACAAGTATTTGCATGTCTTTCCTTGGAGATGGTGATAGAGCTTTAAATAAGACAAAGCTCCCCATGAACGTCACATTCTGTGGGTATTGGGGGAGAACCCCAAAGAAGAAGACAAATCAGGATGGCCATTTCAGATAGTGCTATGAGGTAGGGGCGTTAAGATGGGAGGTCTTAAGTAATAGTGATAGATGACATTTAGCTTTACTGCCTCTTACCCCTTGTGACAACACTGAGGTAGGCACTGTTGTTAATCACCATTTTACAGAAGGGCAAGCAACATGCCCGGCTGCAAAGTTGACTATAGGCAGCCTGGGACTAGAGTCCACACTCAGTTCTCTGAGGAGGTGACATTTGAACAGAAACTAGAATGAGGAGGAGGAGAGATGGGAGTGTGGCAGAGGACTTTGGGAGGAATGGGCTAAGAATGTTGGAGGACCGCAAAGGTTAGGGTGACTGGAGTGCTTTGGGAGATGATGATGACAGGGGAGGATGAGAGTGGGTAGGGCCCTGCCCTGTAGGCCATCGGGAGGCTTACCGATGGGAGTGACAGGATCAGTTCCTGTTTTAAAAAGAGCACTGGCTGTCTGTGGAGAACGGATTGTCAAGGGTAGGGGAGAAGTAGAGGCTGGGAGCTGGCCTTCTGTCTGTGTGGGAAACCATAGTGACTTGCTTGGTTCAGGGTGCAAGCAGCGGTGCCAGAGAGAAGTGGTGGAAGGGCCTTCAGGAGCCGGCTGGTCTGAGGAGAAGTCCTCGTTTTACAGGCAGCCCTGACAGAGGTGAGAGTCACACAGTTAGCTGCGTTTGCACCAGAATTCAGGTCTCCTGATGCCCAGTGTTTTTGCTTTTTGGTTAAGCCTCCAGAGGAAGAAAAGGAGTAATAGATCTAATTTTAAACCGTATAAATATAATGAGTGGCAAACCTAAATTATGTGACAACATGGGCCTGGCTTGATGTAATATGATCTACTTTTGTCATTATCTACTTGTATACGCAAGCTGGCTCTTCATTCATTTTCATTCAGTGAGCTTTTATGAATTGAGCCAGTTCCTGTATCCTACTTTTTTAGTACGCTGGAATTTGTAGTTGTCAGGAATAGCATTAAGATTTCTCTACTTAGCTGAGTCAAAATTTTAATCTCGTCAGATTGTTCCAGTGAGTTTAGTTTGCTAATTATTAATTGACCTGCTTTGTGTGTAACAGGCAGCAGGGAAGGACTACAGTGTCATTTCGATCATGAATCTCAAGAATTAGCTAAATCATATGGCTTGGCATAGTGTTGCTTTGGGGCATGAGTGAATGAATGTATGAATAATATTTTTTAAGGATCTTTATATTTTTTAATGCATGTAACTTTTCCATTAGGACATATCTTTTAAAGTGTGTAATTTGCTGCTTTTTAGTATATTCACAACGTTGTGGAACCATCACAATGATTAATTCCAGAACATTTGCATCCTCCCCCCCGCCCCCGCCAAAAATAAACCCCATACTTTTTAGCACTCATGCCTCATTCTCCCCTGCTCCTAATTTATTTTCTGTCTCTACAAACTTACCCATTCTGGGTATTTCATATAAATCGTATCATACAATATATCAGTCTCGTGTCTGATTTCTTTCACTTAGCATAGTGCTGTCAACGTTCATCCATGTTGAGGCATGTATTAGTACTTCATATTTTTGTAGTGCCAGAAATGTTGCATTGTATTGATACGCCATGTTTTATTTATCCATTCATCCATTGATGGACATTCAGGTTCTTTCCACTTTTTGACTATAAATTATTATAGTCAAATTATTATTTTTTTTAAAGATTTTATTTATTTATTTGACAGAGAGAGACACAGCGAGAGAGGGAACACAAGCAGGGGGAGTGGGGCAGGGAGAAGCAGGCTTCCCGCGGAGCAGGGAGCCGGATGCGGGGCTCGATCCCAGGACCCTGGGACCATGACCTGAGCCGAAGGCAGACGCTCAACGACTGAGCCACCCAGGCGCCCCTATAGTCAAATTATTTTTAAAAATATTTAATTTAGAGAGAGAGAGCTTGTAAGCAGGGGGAGGGGCAGAGGGAGAGGGAAAGAATCTCAAGCAGACTTCTGTGCTGAGCTTCTCTTGTTACCCTTTAAGAGTCAGACCCTGCCCTCAGCCCTAACCCTTGGCAAGCACTGATCTGTTCTCCATCACTGATTTCGCCACTTTGAGACTGTTACATAAGCGGAGTTATACAGTATCTAACTGTTTGAGATTCTCTTTTTTCACTCAGCACAGTGCCCTTGAGACTCATCCATGTTGTTGGGTGTGTCGGTAGCTCATTTCTTTTTACTGCTTAATAGTGTTTCATGGTGTGAATGTACCAGTTTATCCATTGACCTGTTGAAGGACATTTGGATAGTTTCCAGTTTTTTTTTTTTTTAAGATTTTATTTGTTTATTTGACAGAGACACAGCGAGAGAGGGAACACAAGCGGGGGTGTGGGAGAGGGAGAAGCAGGCTTCCCACTGAGCAGGGAGCCTGATTCGGGCTTGATCCCAGGATGCTGGGATCATGACCTGAGCCGAAGGCAGACGCTTAACCACTGAGCTACCCAGGCGCCCCTAGTATTCTTACAGGTAAAGCTGCTGACCATTTGTTTACAGATTTTTATGTGAATGTGTTTCCATTTCTGTAGGATAAATACCCAAGAGAATGATTGCTGGAGGACTTATGTTTGTACTTTGACTTTCTAGCAAGTTAGCAACTTGGTCTCTTGATGTGTGTCTTTCCCTCTCTCTCTCTTTCTTCCTCTGTGTGGTATCTGTGATCTGTGTGTGTGCTTTTGGTGATGGGATTCTGTGCTGGATCCTTTGGGCTTTTGACTTTTCTGTTGGTGGGTGGATCCTGTAGGTTATTGCTTGTCTGGGTTCTGTAGTCTAGGTTCTGACTGGTATAGAAAATGATAGGCACGGGATTGGTGGCGTTGGGTCGGTAAATCACAGGTGAGACAATTTAGGAATGCTGTCATGCAAGTTGATATCTTTATTGGGTAAGCCTCAACCCTTTCCTGTAGTATAAACTCAAGCTCACAAACGCATGACCTTGGAATACCTCCCATGGAAGGTAATCACTTATTTTTGACTTCTTGTTTTGCTAACACATTGTTTACTCAGCAAGTATTTTTGCTTTCTACAATACAGTTCAGTATAACAAACATATATGAAGCAGATTCCCAGTGCTAGGCAGTGTGTTGTATGCTAGGAATATTAAGAGAAATAAAGCCTAGTTCTGACTGGCAAGTAGGAGAGCTGTCTGTGTCTCATGGTCAGTAGACCTTTGTGGGACACTGTGATAAGCACTGTGATTTAGGTGCCGTGGTGCTTTGATTGGTAAGGGAAGGCTTTAGGAAAAGACCTTGTTTAATTTTAGCACTACTCTTACTCTAATGAAATAGCTTTTTTTTTTTTTTATGACTAGAAGTAAGTAATACAGTCTTGGTGGAAAATTCAGACAGTACAGAACGATTTATTTATTTATTTATTTTAAAAAAGATTTTATTTATTTATTTGAGAGAGAGAGAGTGAGAGACAGAGAGCACGAGAAGGAAGAGGGCAGAGGGAGAAGCAGACTCCCCGCCGAGCAGGGAGCCCGATGCGGGACTCGATCCTGGGACTCCAGGATCATGACCTGAGCCGAAGGCAGTCGCTTAACCAACTGAGCCACTCAGGCGCCCAGTACAGAACGATTTAAAGAAATAAACATCAGTTGTAGGTCCACCAGTTATTTTGGTGTATTATCCTTTTACTTGTGCGTTTTTTTTCCCCAGCTTTATTGAGATAGGATTGCTGTATAATGTGTAAATTTAAGGTGTACAACATGCTGATTTAATGCATGTGAAATTGTGAAATGACTGCCACAGTAAGGTTAGTTAACACCTCCATCCTCTTACATAATTACCTTTTTTCTTTTTTTTTTTGTGGTGATAACAGTTAAGCTCTACTCTCTTCAGGTATATAATGCAGTAGTGTTAATTATAGACTACTTGTGCATTTTTGTGTTACTGAATTATAGGGTATCTGTGTATGTGTATAGTAAAGTGCACTACTTCTAAGTGTATAGTTTGATGATTTTTACGTGTATTCATACCCTTATAACCACCACCCAGATCAAGATCCAAACCCTTCCAGGACCTCCCTCATAAGGTTGGTTCCTCAAGCCTCTCCCCAGTCTGTGCCCTGCCACCCAGAGGTAGCCATTGTGCTCTTATCTGTCATTATTGATTACCTACCTGTTCTTGAACTTCATATAGTGTATACTCTTGTGATTGTGTTCTTCATATTGAATATACTTTTTGTGTGTCTCACAGATCCGTGAGATTCGTCCATGTTGTTGCAGCTAACCAGTAGTTCACTGTTAACTGCTCTGTACTATTCCATTGAATGAATATACCACAATTTACTTGTCTATTCTGTTGATGAGGAGGATTTTTTTTTTCAGGTTTTGGTCATTATGAATAAAAAGCATTCTGAATAATTCTGCATTATGAATAAACATTCTTTTTTGTTTATTTTATTTTTTATTTTTAAAGGTTTTATTTATTTATTTGACAGAGAGATACACAGAGAGAGGGGGAACACAAGCAGGGGGAGTGGGAGAGGGAGAGGCAGGGAGCCCGATGCAGGGCTCCATCCCAGGACCTGGAGATCATGACCTGAGCCGAAGGCAGATGCTTAACGACTGAGCCACCCAGGCGCCCCTAAACATTGTTTTTTAAAGAAGTGCTCACTACCATACAGTTTGTAACTGATGGTAGTATTTTTTTTTAAGATTTATTTATTTGGGGGAGAGAGAGTGGGCTGGGGGAGGGGCAGAGGCAGAGGGAGAGAGAGAAAATCTTCAAGCAGACTCCCTGCTGAGTGTGGAGCCTCATGAGGGGGGTGGTGGTGGAGGCTCCATCCCACGACCCTGAGATCATGACCTGAGCCAAAACCAAGAGTTGGACGGTCCGCCGCCTGAGCCAGGCACCTATAAACATTCTTGTGTATGCTCTTTTGTGGACGTTTGCATTCATTTCTCTTGGAGATAAGCCCTTGCAGTGGAATCGCTAGGTTACAGAATAGGTATATACTTAGTGTTAGTAGTAAGGGCAAAGATATTGAACTACTTTGATTGAACTTGAACTTTTGATTGAACTACTTTACTCTCACACCAGCAATGTATGATAGTTTCGGTTGCTTTACATCTTTGCCACACTTGATGGAGTCATTCTTTTTAATTTTGGCTATTCTGGGTATATATTGATAGCTCATTTTGGTTCTGTTTTGCATTTTTCTGAGTGATGGTGTTGAACATCTCTTCATATGTTTACTGGTCATTTGAATTTCCTATTTTGTGAAGTGCTTGTTTTGTCTTTTGCCCTTTTAAATATTGGGTTGTAAGTCTTTTTTTCTTGTAGAAAATTATGATACTTTGAGATATAATTTACATACCATAAAATTCATCTGCTTAAAGTGTACAGTTAAGAAGTTTTTAGTAGATTCAGAGTTATGTTAAACTGATTTTTTTTTTTTGTTAAAGATTTTATTTATTTATTTGACAGAGAGAGAGAGAGAGAGCGAGAGCAGGAGCACAAGCAGGGGGAGTGGGAGAGGGAGAAGCAGGCTTCCCGCCGAGCAGGGAGCCCGATGCGGGGCTCGATCCCAGGACGCTGGGCTCATGACCTGAGCCGAAGGCAGACACCTAACCACTGAACCACCCAGCCGCCCCTGTTAAAAACTGATTCTTAGAAGAGCCAGTAGCAGCTTGCCAAGTAAGTAAGAGGGGGCAGGGTGAGGGCCTTCCAGGCAGAAGCAGTATTGCAGCTGGTATAAACATGTGGAAGTGTAAATGGCGTGCTTGTATTTCTGGAATGTCAAGCAGGTAGGAGAGGCTGGGGTGCAGGGTGTGGTGACCCATGAGTGGAGCTCATCTATCTGAGGAACTTGACAAGGGATTGGGTAGCTGTTAAGAGGCCCAGGTTGAGATTTTTAGAAAGATTACTCTGCTACTGTGTGGAGAATGCCTTAGAGGCTAGGAGATCTATTAGGAGGCTCTTGGAGGAGGCTTCGGGAGACGGGTGACTATTAAGGAAGCAGTAGAATTCATTGAAATTAGTGTCCAATTTAATATGGGAGGTAGGTGGGAGGGGTCTAGGATGAATCCCAAGTTTCTGAATTAGCAAAATTTGTGGATGGTGTTGTCATTCCTCAGGATAGGGAATGCAGAGCCAGTTTGGGAAAAGCTACTGATGGCTCTGGTTAGGCTCTTAGAGGTGTCTGGGTGAGTCCAGTTAAAGATAACTAGTCAGTGTTTGCACCTAGAGCGCTGGGAAGAGCTGTGGTTAGGAGATGCAAATTGGGAGTTGTTAGGAATAGCTGTTGGTGGCTACTGGTTGAAGGTGCTGAGTGTGAACAGAAGAAGGCCACAGGTAGGGTTGTGGTAAAGGAGGAGCCAGAGAGGAGAACCAGGAGAAAGGTGATTCACAGAGACCAGAGTCATGGTCTGCAAAAAAGTTCAAGAGATGAGCCCCAATCTTGGCCTTTGATTTTGGCAGTTAGGGAGTCATTAGAGACTAGTGCTTTTAGACCAGTGGATTTGCTTGAGTGAATGGGATGACAGGATGTCGGAGTCTTTTTTTTTTTTTCTTTTTAAAAGATTACTCCTTGGGACATCTGGGTGGTACAGTCAGTTCAGCGTGGGACTCTTGGTTTTGGCTCAGGTCGTGATCTCAGGGTCATGAGATTGAGCCCTGCCTGAGGCTCTGAGCTCAGTGCGGAGTCTGCTTAAGACTCTCCCTCTCTTTCTGCTCCCCCCCACTTCAAATAAATAGATAAATCTTAAAAAAAAAAATTACTCCTTGAGTAACCTTTCTTTGTGTAAAGGAGAAAAGGTAGAGGGAGTGGTTCTTGAGAAGTGGGACATTCTCCACCCCCACCCCCCCCACCTAAGCAGATGGTAAGGAGTCAGTAGAAAGGGAGAGGTTGAAAAT
Organism: Mirounga angustirostris; assembly: GCF_029215605.1. Classification (NCBI taxonomy): domain Eukaryota; kingdom Metazoa; phylum Chordata; class Mammalia; order Carnivora; family Phocidae; genus Mirounga; species Mirounga angustirostris. The sequence goes on along the minus strand of NW_026991720.1, from coordinate 87,391,293 downwards.
ACTGGCAGGGGGGATTTTGGAGCAGAAACCCTGAATTGGGGCGCCTGGGTGGCTCAGTTGGTTAAGTGACTGCCTTCGGCTCAGGTCATGATATTGGAGTCCCTGGATCGAGTCCCGCATCGGGCTCCCTGCTCAGCAGGGAGTCTACTTCTCCCTCTGACCCTCCCCCCCCCATGTACTCTCTCTCTCTCTCATTCTCACTCTCTCAAATAAATAAATAAATCTTTAAAAAAAAAAAAAAAAGAAACCCTGAATTGACAGGAAGGGGTAGGATCAGAGACAGGTTTGCTTTGGATATGAGGACAGTGACTTTCCCTGAGATGAGGAAGGCTATAGGTTGCATGAAAAACATGTTCCCAGACCTTGCAGAAATGTTACATAATACGCTATATAGGTACTGTATTATCTTTGGAAAATTAAAAAAATAAACTGGAGTGGAGTAACATCTGGCCCCTAGGGTTGTGGACCTGTGGTAAGTGCAGGAAAGGTTGGCTGTTAATAGGCTTCTGGTGTTAATGCTGTCCTATTTTTTTCTCAGTGACATATCCAGCTGTCCCAACTGTGTTGCATTTCCACATACTGAGTATGTTCACTTCTCTGTCTGCTGGAGTTCCATATTGTTTTAATTGCTGTAGTTTGGAATACATTTTACAGTTTTTTGGTAGGCTGGAAGCTCTCCTCCATCTCCCATAAACACCTTGTTACTCTTGTTTTTAGAATTTTTTAGGCAATTCTTGCATATGTATTCATTAAGATTATAATTCTAAGTCCCTCCCCCAGTTTGCTTTTGCTGTTTGGTTTGAGGTAATTGAATTTGTAGATTAATTTAAGGAGACCTGACAAGTCTTGAATTAGAAACACATTTTAAAAAGTGACTTTTATTTATTTATTTAATTTTAATTTTTTTTAAAGATTTTATTTATTAAGGGAGAGAGAGAGCACAAGCAAGGGGAGTGGGTGCCACGCACCGCATTCTCAGACCCACAGCCCTCACCCAGCGCGTTTTTATCGGTCAGTCAATTCCGCATTAATGCCGAAAGTAACATTGGTTACAACCCATTTGGGGATAAAACACATTGTACCTCCTCCTCAAAAAAGTATCTTTCAGTGAGATACTCTAGAAATAAAATAAGCAGGAGGATAAGACTCCCCATGTGAGCGACGGCAGCACCTAGCTGGCACCGAAGCCAACGCCCAGGCACGGGAGTCCCAGGAGCCAGGAATTCCTTCCAAGTGCACGGTCCACCTTCCCTCTTCCTCATCTCAAACTTCTGCTCCAGGTTATGAGGTACCCCTGGGTTGAAGTTTCTCTTTACTCCTTCCCGCACCCTACCTCGTTAACCTGCATGGTCACACAGCCCTTCCAGAGGCACATCTACAAATGTCCAGTCCTACGGGGGATGCCGGCCCCCACACGGCCCCCACACTCTACGCTCCACTAAAGTGAGTAACAGTCATGGGTTACAACGTATCAAAGCTTAAAACATTCAACAGCCTCATCAGGGTGTTCCATCTCGGGCCTCTTTTTAGGCCCCACATTTTAAGACCCTGACTTTAGAATTACAGTGTCTAAAAATATTTACATTAATTATTTGTCCAAGAGATAGCTGAAATAAATGCACCCTGGAATTGATAAATCAATCATTAATTTGATTATTAGCAAAGCAGTGTGACCACAAAGATATTCAATGCAGAACTGAATTCAAATATTGGGGGCAAAACATTACATAATACATTTTGCAGGATTTATCTAGTAAGGCTCAGAACTCAGCATAAAGTATCATATATGCCCAAATACATAAAACATGGTCTTTTCCCGAAAACTATCCCTCAAAAAAGAGTTTCCTTATACTCCAGTCCTTACAAAGCGTTTCTTATGATAGACTGCTCTTTCAACTATCCTATCTTTAACATAATAAAGGAAAAAATCTCCAAGACAAGAGGAAAGGAACAATCAGGATTATGGGAATGCTAGGCTCGATGGCTTGATGGCAGGGGACAGAAGATCACTCCCAGAGGAGCTGGTCAGACAGAATGGGGGAGGAGTGTAAGCCACTCTTCTCTGAGAACCATCTGGGGGAACTGGCTGAAATCACTGTAATCAATACTAATTTGGAAGGCTTAGAGACATCAACCCCATAAAATCAATTTAAAAGGAGGCAAGTAAATTCAACACATTTTTGGAACTATTCCTTAAGCTATGGCCTCATTAACGCTGTACTCAAGCCTGTTTTTAAAAACTGTTTTTAAAAGCAAGTAAATCATTAAATTGTAATAACAAATGTAATTCCATAAAACAAACGAGGAAAAACAAAACAAAACAAATGTCTCATTGTTTTGCAAACAGTTAGCTTTAGCCTGGATCAAATATCCAGTGTCAGTATCCTGTATGGAGTCAAGAGTGATGCACCTCAGGTTAGACTGAAATAAATATCACAGGCTCTCCTGGGACTATCTTCACAGCTTTTCCATATATTTAAACTTGTTCTAAAAAATGAAGTTTTTAAAGAGATAGGACTTGTGGTTACCAGAGGCAGGGGATGGGAGAAGTAGAGGAAGGTAGCCAAATGTACAAACTCCCAGTCACAGCATGATGACTATAGTTAACACTGCCGTACGGTACACAGGAAAGGTGTTAAGAAAGTAGATCTGAGGACTTCTCATCACAAGGAGAAATTTGTTTTTCTTTTCTTTTTATTGTATCTATACGAGAAGATGGATATTAGCTGAACCTATTGTGGCAGTCATTTCACAGTAAACGTAAATCGGACCATCGTGATGTATTCAATTACTTCTCAATAAAACTAGGGAAAAAATTAAGTTTTAAAAAGTATATACCATGTGCTCTGGAAAACCATTAACTGATTCAAAAAGCATTTTTTAACATGTTTAAAAAAAACATGTTTCAAAAAAACATTTTAACATGTTTCAAAAAGAAAATCAAAAAGTCAAAAAAATTTTTTTTGAAAATCGATAAAACAAGGAAGACAGTGATGAATCTCCATAACCAATTACTCAGATATAGCAATTTCAAGATTCTTATAACTTTAACAGCTTTATTGTGGTATAACTGATGAAGTTGTATATATTGAAGTCGTGTATCATGATGATTTGACTTACATATTTTTGTGAAATAATTACCACAGTCGGGTTACTTAACACATCCATCACCTTACAGTTACCATTTTTGTATGTGTAGTGAATCAAAACACTTTTTTTTAAGATTTATTTGACAAAGAGAGACACAGCGAGAGAGGGAACAAAAGCAGGGCGAGTGGGAGAGGGAGAAGCAGGGAGCCTGATGCGGGGCTCGATCCCAGGACCCTGGGCTCATGACCTGAACCGAAGGCAGACGCATAACGACTGAGCCACCCAGGCGCCCCTCAAAACGCATTTCTAACTGCAAAAAGCAGTTTTAACTGCTTCACGAAACTTAAGAGGAAAAGAGAAATTCCTAAAGTAATGTATAAATTCACTTGTGAATTTAAATTTATGTGTAATTAACTTTAGAAATTAAATATCTTAAGTAAACATTTGACTATTCCATCTATATCTCAGATTTACATATTCAAGTTGTAGAGAATCTTAATCTCACTGGGGAATTAGGAGACTTAGAATCAAGGGTGTCTTATATTCAGGTACATGAGGTATCTTACAAAACAAACTCAACCTGAAATGTTCCCATGGAGACATACTAGACAAAATAAGGCACCCCCACCAAAACAAAGAAAAGAAAAAATTCTCTTGTTAATACCTGTCCACACAAGTTACTCTAGTGCCTCCAGAAGTCTAGACTGTGCTACTTTTAACCTTGGCTGATAATGCTCCTGGAATCAAGGCAGGGTACGAGCTCAAAAACCTGGCAAACGCAGATAAAGACATTTTTTTGTTTTTGTTTTTTGGGTTTGTTTTTTGTTTTTTGTTTTTTTTTGGAAACAACACAAGATTTGTTGTCAAAAATCTAGGGGTCCTGGGCGCCTGGGTGGCTCAGTTGGCTAAGCGACTGCCTTCGGCTCAGGTCATGATCCTGGAGTCCCGGGATCGAGTCCCGCATCGGGCTCCCTGCTCAGCGAGGAGTCTGCTTCTCCCTCTGACCCTCCCCCCCTCATGCTCTCTCTCTCTCTCATTCTCTTTCTCTCAAATAAATAAAATCTTTAAAAAAAAATCTGGGGGTCCTATTAAACCTTTAACACAAACAGAGCAAGACAAAAATCTCTTTAATCCTTAGCCACCAACACAAATAACATTATCTGCCTTTATCAGATGATGAGACAAGACCATGACAGGTAAATTCTTCATAAACTGTCAAGACAGATAGAAGAACACTAACCCTTGAAATATGAAAGCCATCAATGATGAACTAAATGAATAAATCTAACGAACTTTTTTCAAATCTCATTCTCCTTGGACTTCTCTGGCCCATTTATTTGTCCTCTTTACTCTGATCTTTAGCTTCTTTCCTTCGTTTTGCCCAACAAGCATTCCCGCAGTCTGAGGCCCCAGCCCTCCTCCATCAGGAAGCTGACCTTGCTGTCCTAACCATCCCTGATGCGATGCGTCTTCTAAGTCCCAGCCTCCCAGATGGGCACCAACTCCCTACAATGTACCTCCTTTTGGCCATGTGCTACTTCAGATTCCATGTGCCTAAAATAAAATCTTTTTCCCATCTCCAAACAAGTCTTCCCAACTGTCTTATTCTTCCTTAAGTGTAACATTTTCAGTCAAACTAATGCTGTTATTTTTTTATTGCTTCTCTTCTTCATGTTCTGGTTAGCTCTAGTCCTGTTGACTCTTCTTTACAAGAGCTTTCCAGAATTTGACTTAAAAAGGTTCACTGCCTTGATTCAATTTTTCCAGTCTAGGACTCTACATAATCTAAAAAATGTGAAATGCAGACAAAGGTATTCACTGAAATATTATAATGCCTAAAAACAGGAAACATTTGTCTAGAATAGAAAAATGTTTAAGCAAATTAGTTAAATAGATTATAATGTTACAGAGTCAATAATGGGTTGTAAAAAGTTTTTAAGGACATTAAAGATGTTCATGACAAAATGTTAAATAAGGAAAGAATACAAAATCATATATGCAATGATTAATTAAAAAAACAACAACAACACAGGAAAGGAAAAAAAGCCTAGAAGGAAATATATAAAAATATTAACAAAATCCTATCAGTGCATATCTTGCTGGATGGTGACAATGAGTCATTTTTGTTTTCTTCTTTCTATATTTCTGTAGCTTCCAGATATGGTACATAATATTTTTAAAGTCACTTTTTTAGGGGTGTTGGTAGAGAATGTGACTTGATCTTGGGTTGTGTGTTCAAGTGCCAAGTTGAGCACAAAGCTTACTTAAAAAAAAAAAATCAAAAATAGGGGTGTGGCACCCAGACAGGTGTTGGTCACCCTTACGTTGCAGTAGCAGAATGCTAAATACAATTTTACAGAGAACTCTTCTATGTAAAGTGGAAAAAGTTCTGGGAGAGTTGGCAGGTGCGGGGTCCCCGCTGCCCGGCCTTCCCCTCGTCCCCTGTGGGGCTCCCCACAGCGGCTTGGTGGATGCAGCTTCACATTTCTCAGGCCTTCATTCTTCTTCCTTTCTCCCTCATGAAGGATCAAAGTTACTTGGTTTAAGTTACTTACCCTGTTTGGTGCCTGAGCTGGTTAGAGTGATTCAGTGGTCTTCAAAACCACCAATTGATCTGCAGAAAGACAAGCAATTCTGGGTCTGATACAGAAGGTAAAGTTTCTGATCCCCCAATGTGGGGCTCGAGCCCACAACCCTAAGATCAGGAGTTGCACACTATACCGACTGAGCCAGCCAGGCACCACAAGAACCTTATTTTTAATTCTTCCCTTTACTGTCTGGAAAAAATATATATATATTCTCTTTCCCTGAATGGAGATGACTATTGGCATGCCACACAGGTCTGGACTGTTTGTCACGTGCAGATATGGTAAGCCTGGGATGGAAGTTAAGTCAGGTAGAAAAGTTTAGTGTATAATAAGATAGATTTTAAAAAAGGTATAACTTTGTTTTCTGTCTTAGCTTTGAAAACTTGTATTATGTTTTGCTTTTGAGTACCTACAAGGCGGAGACTTTCACTGTCCTTACACAGAATACTGTGGGTCTAACAGTAAGAGCAGGTGTTCTCTTTCCCTCAGCTCCCCTCATGCTACCTGCAGCATCTTTGTCATCAAGTTGAGGGACACTCGAAGAGACGTTTACTTTTTGGAGGATCCTGGGCTTTGTCTATTAACTCTGTGTAGGAAAAGGCTATCTCACTTCCCCAGCTTAGCAGAGAAGAGGTGATGGGTTCCCATTTCCCCAAAGTCTGGTTTACCTTTGGATATTCTTTGCTAAGGCTCATATTGCTGTCAGAGGTAGCTGACCAGGGTTTGAGTTTTGAGGGGGTCACTTTTCTGAGTGGTGTTAGATAATTTAAATTTTTTTTTTTAATGTTTTATTTGTTTATTCATGAGAGTCAGAGAGAGAGAGAGGCAGAAGCAGAGGGAGAAGCAGGCTCCCCGCCTAGCAGGGAGCCTGATGTGGGGCTCGATCCCAGGACCCTGGGATCATGACCTGAGCCGAAGGCAGACGCTTAACCATCTGAGCCACCCAGGCGCCCCGATAATTTAATTTTTCTAAAGCTCAATTTCTTCATCATAAAGTAGAGCTAAGAGTACCTACCTTACCTCTCAGAGAATAAATGGGAGGATTAAGTGAGATACACACACACACACACTCTGCACATAGTAAATGCTCAGTAAGTGGCAGCTGTTAGTTTTATGATATTTCAGTTGTATTTTAGAGATTCTTGTAACAGGAAAAGGCAGGCTGTGGAATTGTGGGGAAAATTTCTTATCTAAATGTGCACATGCCTTTATTTTGGCCAGCTTAAATTTTTTAAAGTTGAGCTGCACTTGACCCACGATGTTGTATGAGTTTCAGATGTGCAGCATGGTGATTCAGCAACTTTGTCACAGTGGCATTGCTTGTACTCTCTCTGCTGTACCTTTCATCCCCAAGGCCGACTTATTGCATGACGGAAGTCTGTACCTCCCTCCCCACGGTACCCGTTTCTCCTGTTCCTCCATTCTTACTCCCCTCTGGCAACCATCTGGTGTTAGCTTGTTCTCTGTGTTTATGGGTCTGTTTCTGTTTTTTGTTTCTTAGTTTGTTCATTTATTGTTCACATATAAGTGAAGTCATGTGGTATTTGTCTTTCTCTGTCTTACTTCACTTTGCATCATATCCCCTAGGTCCATCCATATTATTGCAAATGGCAAGATCTCATTCTTTTTTATGGCTGAGTAATAATCCATTATGTTTGCATGCATGCACTTACACCGTATCTTTTTTATCTCTCCATCCATTGGTAGACACTTGGGTTGCTTCCGTATCTTGGCTATCATAAGTAATGCTGCAGTGAACATAGGGGTACATATATTATCTCTTCAAATTAGTGTTTTTGTTTTCTTGTTTTCTTTACCTACTAGTGGAATTACTGGATCATAATGGTTTCTATTTTTAATTTTTTGAGGAACCTCCATACTGTTTCCATAGTGTCTGCACCAGTTGACGTTCCCACCAGCAGTGTAAGCGGGTTCCTTTTTCTCCACATCCCCACCAACACTTGTTATTTTTTTCTTTTAAAGTTTTTACTTACTTTTTTTTTTTAATAATCTCTACACCCAGTGTGGGGCTTGAACTCAACGACCCTGAGATCAAGTCACATGTCTTCCTTTTTTTTTTTTTTTAAGATTTTATTTATTTGAGAGAGAGTGTGTGCACACAAGTGGGGGGAGGGGCAGAGGGAGAAGCAGACTCCCCACTGAGCAAGGAGCTCGGATGTGGGGCTCGATCCCAGGGTCCCGGGATCATGAAATGAGCCCAAGGCAGATGCTTAACTGACTGAGCCACCCAGGCGCCCCTGAGAGTCACATGCTCTTCCAATCGACCCAGCCAAGTGCCTCAACACTTGTTATTTCTTACTTTTTTTTTTTTTTTTTAAAGTAAACTCCACCTCCAATGTGGGGCTCTTGGGACCCTGGGACCCTGAGATCAAGAGTTGAGTACTTTACCTACTGAGCCAGCCAGGTGCCCCTTTTTAGTCCTTTTTAGGCAGAGTCTAAGAGGGAAATAAACATTTGGTATCCCTTGTTTTATGAAGTAAATGTACTTTGGGTAAGATTGAAAAACCACTTTTTATAAAGGGAATTCTAGTTTCCTGTTAGCTAATATTAAGAAATCAAAGTGATGTTTAAAACAAAACACCCCCTTCCCGCCCCCCCCCAAAAGTGATATTTTCCCATGAAAAGATTTCTTAAGAGTTGAGAACTTTGGCTAATAAAGGGTGAAGGTGGGTGTCAGGCCTGAGCCGTGGTGTTGTGCTTTGCAGCGCTGCGCATCTCAGGGACTTCACTTTCCCAAGCTTTGCCTGTCATATTTTCTGTAAGACCAGAGAAATCCCTCTTAAAGGGGAGAGATTCTTGATTCTGTAACCTGAAGTTTTTAAAGATTGAAAATAAGCCTCATTCCTTCTTTTTGATAAAGATGTAATCTTGTATGTCACTATGAAAAAGCAAATATGGTTGGACATGCCTTAATTTTGAGCTGAGTATATATGACATTGAGCTGTATGAGATTGGCTTTTTTTCCTTTAGTGTCGGATTCTATCATTTTTCTTGTGGTTTATCTCATATCCGTAAATAGCTAATAGAGCAACTAACGTTTATTAAGCATTTGTGTCTTGGGCATTCTACTAAATGCTTAACAGGTACTTATGTTTAATTCTAACAGCTTGAAATTGGGCTCTTTAAATTTTCAGCTGTCCAGAATCCATTTATCCTACTGGAAGGAGGCCTCAGTTTTCGTATGGGGATTATCCCTTATCTATTTTTGGTTCAGGTAATTCAGGTCTTTCCCTGTTTGTCCCACACTCCAGGGATAGAGCATGGCCTGTTTCAGCCACAGTTAGAGCCCACCTAGAGCTCATCATAGGGCTTTTGCGTGAGGATCTGGAAGAAGCTTTTGCTTTCTTTGGTTTGACTGTGAGAGGTTGTTAAATGGAGTTATTGAAGCCATTTTGTCACCAGGCAGATCTTGCAAATGAACAGAGAACAGAGCCTAGCCAAAAGGTGGAGAGAGACTCAGTCCTGAAAATGATGTGAAACTCTGTCTGAACAAGGGCTACCTGCTGGACTTCCAGTTATGTAAGCCAGGTTGAGTTGGGGTTTCTATTACTTAAAACCGGAAGAGCAGCATTACTCATAATGGTGGGTGGAAATATCCCAAATATCCATTAACTGATGAACGAATAAACAAAATGTAGTAAATCCACATGGTGGAATATCATTTGGCAATAAAAACAGTGAATTAAAAAACAAAAACAAAAACAAAAAACGGTAAATTACTGTTACGTACTACATCGTAGATATAATTTGAAAACAGTATACCAAATGGAAGAAGCCAGTCATGAATGACCAGATATTATATTGACATGACATTTCTAGAGGCAAATCCATAGAGATGGAAAATAGAGAACTGGTTGCCTAAGGGAGGGGAAATAGGGAGCTGTTGTTGATAGCTATGAGTTTCTTTTTGGGGTGATGAAGATACACTAAAATTGATTGTGGTGATGCTTGCAGAACTCTGAATATATAAAAGTCATGAAATTGTACACTTTATTTAAATGGGTGGATTGTATGATCAAGGAATTGTATCTGTCTAAAGCTATTATAAAAAAAAACAAATGATGTTACAAAAAATCCTGAAAATTCTAACAGATCATACTCTTACTATTATTATGCTCAGTTAGCCATCATTAGTTTTTGATGTAGTGTTCAATGATTCATTAGCTGCGTATAACACCCAGTGCTCATCACATGTGCCCTCCTTAATGCCCATCACCCAGTTACCCCATCCCCCCACCCCCCTCTCTTCTGTAACCCTCAGTTTTGTTCCCGGGGTCCAGAGTCTCTCATGGTTTGTCTCCCTCTCAGTTTTCCCTCCCTTCCCCTATGGTCCTCTGCACTATTCCTTATATTCCACATCTGAGTGAAGCCATATGAAAATTGTCTTTCTCTGCTTCACTATTTTCACTTAGCATAATCCCCTCCAGTTCCATCCATGTCGAAGTAAATGGTAGGTATTCATCCTTTCTGATGACTGAGTAATATTCCAGTGTATATATGGACCACATCTTCTTTATCCATTCATCTGTTGAAAGACATGTCAGCTCCTTCCACAGTTTGGCTATTTAGAACATTGCTGCTATGAACATCGGGGTGCATGTGCCCCTTCATTCACTACATCTGTATCTTTGGGGTAAATCCCTAGTAGTGCAATTGCTGGGCCATAGGGTAGCTCTATTTTTAACATCTTGAGGAACCTCCATACTGTTTTCCAGAGTGGCTGTACCAACTTGCATTCCCACCAACAGTGTATGAGGGTTCAGGGGAGCTCTCCAAGTCCTTGCCAACATTTGTTGCTCCCTGTCTTGTTAATTTTGGCTATTAGAACTGCATAAGGTGGTATCTCATTGTGGTTTTGATTTGTATTTCCCTGATGGCTAGTGATGTTGAAAATTTTTTCATGTGTCTGTTAGCCATTTGTATGTCTTTGAAGAAGTATCTGTTCATGTCTTCTGCTCATTTCTTGACTGGATTACTTGTTTTTTGGGTATTGAGTTTGAGAAGTTCTTTATAGATCTTGGATACCAGCCCTTTATCTGTAATGTCATTTGCAAATATCTTCTCCCATTCCGGGTTGCCTCTTAGTTTTGTTGCAGATTATACTATTATTATTCTCATTTTACAGATGAGCTCAGGTGCAAAGGCTAAGCATTAGGCTTATTTTTGAGTGCTGGAGGGTGGCGTGCTGGGGTTCAGACCACCTGTCTGACCACGAGGTCTAATCTTACAGCTGTGCTGTGCTGCCTTTTTAGTTTTTTTTTCCTTAAGATTTTATTTATTTAATTAATTTATTTAAAAGATTTTATTTATTTGACAGAGAGGGCACTAGCAGGGGGGAGGGGCAGAGGGAGAGGGAGAGGGAGGAGCAGACTCCCGGCTGAGCAGGGAGCCCGACGTGGGACTCAATCCCAGGACCCTGGGATCATGACCTGAGCTGAAGGCAGACGCTTAACCGACTGAGCCACCCAGGCGCCCCTTATTTATTTATTTTAGAGAGAGAATGGACACGTACATGGAGGGGAGAGGGAGAGGATCTCAAGCAAGTTCATGCTGAGCGTGGAACCCGATGCTGGGCTCAGTCTCAAGACCTCGAGATCATGACCTGAGCTGAAACCAAGAGTCGTATGCTTAACTGATTGATCCACCCAGGCTCCTCTGTGCTTCCTTTTCCAAAGATAAATAAGACTCCTCCTTATGGAACTTTGGAGTTGGGAGTTCCTTAACAATTACTTAATCTAACCCCTTCATTTTACTGATGAGGAAATTGAACCTCAGATAATGCCATGACTTACTCGAGATTGCCAAGTTAATTAGTGGCAGCCGGGGATTTATGACCTACTCAAAGAGACAGGCAAATAAACAAGTAAACAAGTAGCAGTGATGAAAAGTAGAAAGGGTGGGATAGCAAAGAGAAGTACAGGCATTGTGCTGTGTAAAATTAAGGGAAGGCTCAGTTAGTTCTGCTGACTACCCAGGGGGGTTTTCATTGAGGCTGTGACGTTCCGAGGGAATAGCTGGACAACAGGCCTGAGTGTGAGGGAGAGTGAGAGGCCCTGAATGTCTCAGTGCGTACCTGGAGTGCACAGCAGGAGGCAGAAGGTGATTCGAGTGGAAAAGTCACTAAGGTAGCATTGGGGAATTCGGACTTTCTCTGTAAGCAGTGGGAACCATTGCAGATTTTTGAGGAGTGGCGTGATTACCTGCTTAAGATAATGGGCAGTTACGTGAAAGATGGGTTGAGGTCTGTGGCAGAGACGGAAGATTTGGAGACATTTTCGCATGTTCTTGCAGTGATCCCGGTGCACAAGGCTGGGGGATTGTGGGAGGAATGGAAAGGAGGGATGGAATATGCGTGTGCACAGGTGGAATCATTAGGACTTGGCAGTGGATTGGAAGCAGCTAGACTGTGAGTTCCCGGGGGCAGCCTTGTCCTGCTTGCCATGTACCCCTGGCACCCAGCACAGTGCTTCAAAGGATTCAAAGGATTGTGGAGAGCAGAAGGGGGAGCATTTCTGAGACTTTGCAGATGTCATCGTCTGACTTTGAAGATTTTGGTCTGTCAGTGAACATAAGAGGAGACGCAGGGTGGGGCATGGGACGAGGGGAAAAAACGTAAGGAGTAAGGGGGGAGGCAAAAAATTGAGACTTTGTTGAGTTTGAGGTACTTGTGAGACATTCGTATGTGGCTGTTGAGCTGGAGAAACTGGGATCTCATCTGTCTACGCAGATGAGATCGGCCATGATAATACATTTAGGAGTGCGATGGCCATCCGCAAGAAGGTCCTAACTGAGGCCGTGTGAGAATTACGAGAATGCTGAGGACGACCCCATTTTGAAGGGGTGGGAGGACGAGCAGCAGCCCTAGCGGAGACCTGAAGAGAACCGTGTTGCAGTAGTTTATTCGCTGGAAGCCAGCGGACGTGGGCTGTGTTTGGATGTGTGTCCAGTGCAAGAGGAGGAAATGAGGACCAGTAAAGAAGACTAATGGATAATTTAGGTGGCTAGTGGAGGTGTTCCCAATGGAGAGTGGGGAATTTTTGAAGCATGGTTATCAGACTGGGGTGGCTGCTACTGAAGTGCAGATTAAAAAATTAGTAACGGTGAACATTTACTAAACCTTCATTGTGTGCACCGTGCTGAGTGCCGGATACGTTCTTCCCTTTAGTCCTCATAGTGACTAGAGGTACAGTAAGTGGAAAGATTATTGTAAAATGGGGGGGTTATTTAAAGTGAGCTAATTATTTGTAATACTACACATGACAAAACTGATTCTGAGGACTTGGCCCTTAAGCCAGGTCATATAGCTTCTATTAAGAGGTGACCTGCAGAGCTTACACTCTTGATTGTAGGGTGTTGGTCACATGTGAGATGATGTGTGTTTTCCTTCCTAGTTCTATTAGTTATTACTTTGCAACAAACTACCTTAAAACATAATGGCTTAATCATCAGGATGTATGCTTTAAATATCTTAAAATTTTGTCAATTATACATCAGTAAAGCTGGGGGAAAAAACCCACATGGCTTAATACCACAGACATTTATCATTGCATAGTTTCTGAGGTTAGGAATTCGGAAGCAGTGGAGCTGGGCGGCTCTGGCTCAGGGTTGCAGACATTTGAAGACTTGGCTGGGGCTGGAGGAGCTCCTTCCAAGCTGGCTTACTGACATGGCTGTTGGCAGGACATCTCAGTTCCTTGCCTTGTGGACCTCTCCTTGAGTGTCCTCACGACATGTCAGCTGGCTTCTTCCAGAGTGATGATCCGAGGGAGCAGGGAGGAAGCTGCTGTGCTTCTCATGACCTCCTCTGGGAAGTCTCACACCTGCCTCCTCCGCCACATTTTATTGGTTAGAAGTGAGCTACTGAGGGGAGAGTGGAGGCTCTGCTCTTTGAAGAGAGGCAGATTAAATAATTTGTGAACATACTTTTAAGCCAGCACACAGGTCAGGCACAGTGAGGAGGAAAGGCACTGGGGGAGGAGTGAGAAGACTGGGGTTTCAGACCCAGCTCTGCTGCCTGCTTCCTGAGACTCTTGAGGATGTGGTTTATCCTCCCTGAACCTCCCATTTCCTCTCTGAAAATAGGGGTCATGGAACTGCTGGCTACTTACTTCACAGGGAGCTATAAAGGTGGTAGCCAAGAGGTAACACCTGTGATGTGCCCTGGACATCTACAGGTGCTGTGGGCTTTGGTGACCCGTGTGACTGCTCGGTCTAGTCCTGACTGTGTAATCTTGAGCATGTTGTCTGACCCCTCTCGTGCCTCAGTTTCCTTACTTGTAAAACAGGATTAATTCAAGTGTCCATCTCACAGAGTTACTGTGAAGATTAAATAAGAATTCATGGGATATATTTAGTATAATGCTTGTACATATTAGGCCAGGCATTACTTATTAAATAGTCACTTAAAGGGTCTTTCTTCTTGTGTCCACTCCATTGTCTCTTTCTTGGGCTTCAGCCAGTATTTGGCCCTAGGACTTTGACATGGATATTTATGAGACGTCCTTGATCCAAGGTCAAATATGTTTCTTTAAATAAAACATTCCCTTTTTAAAAATGTATCACCTGATTGTACAGAACTAGTTTGGTTAGAAAATATTTCAAACTTCTCTGTGCCAAACAGTGACTTATTAAGTTTGCCGAGCAGTTATAGTGTCATTAATATTAATATGTGTCATTTGTGGATCAATTTGAAAATGTTTTGCATTTTTCTAAGTTTCTGTTTTTAAGGAAAATTTCCAATTGTGATGTAATCGTATTTTTTATGAATAACTGAGACCCTTGAGATATCTGTGTTATTGGTAGTTTAGAATTAATTGTGCAAATGACTTAATAATGGTTCATGGGGCACCTGGGTGGTGCAGTTAAGCGTCCGACTCCTGGTTTTAGGCTCAGGTTGTGATTTCAGGGTGGTGAGATCTAGCTCTGCATTGGGCTCCTCGCTCAGCAGGGAGTCTGCTTAAGATTCTCTCTCCCTCTGCCCCCCACCTTCCCACCCCCTCAGGTGCCCACTTGCACTCTCTCTCATATAAGTAAATAAATGTTAAAAAAAAGGTTGATAAACTATTGCAAATGACTCACATAGAAGCTGCTGCTTTTTTTTTTTTTTTTTAAGATTTTATTTATTTGACAGAGACCCAGCAAGAGAGGGAACACAAGCAGTGGGGGGTGGGAGAGGGAGAAGCAGGCTTCCCGCTGAGCAGGGAGCCCGACTCGGGGCTCGATCCCAGGACCCTGGGATCATGACCTGAGCTGAAGGCAGACACTTAACTACTGAGCCACCCAGGCGCCCTGAAGCTTCTCCTTCTTGTTGAAACCAGGGTTTGTTTTTAATCATGATGAAATATACATAACATAACATTTACCATTTTGATAATTTAATTAATTTTAAGTATATGTACAGCTCAGTGGCATTAAGTACGTTCACATTGTCTTGCAATCGTCACCACTGTCCATCTCCAGAACTTATTCATCATCCCATGTTCAGACTCTCCACCTATTAGAAATCAGAGTTTCAGGGCACCTGGCTGGCTCAGTTGGTGGAGCACGAGACTCTTGAAGAAACCAGAGTTTCATTAAATGTTTTTTCACCGGGTACTATTATGAAAACCATTTGATTTTTTTTTTCTTTTTAATTTTAAAAGACTGAGACAAGATTTAATGCACTGCTGTTTGCTACAGTGGAGAAATACAAATTGACCCTTCCTACATACAGTATCATTAAAATATATTTATAGTAAAATATCTTTGTGAAGCTTCCCAGATAGCGTATTTCCTAAAATATTGAAGAGAAAGTTTCAGTAGCAGCCAGTTATTATGGATACTCCTTTGGAGATCATTGTAAATCATTTAATACATGACAGTTTAAGTTTTCTTTAGAAAAGTTTGTCAGGTTTGCTTTAGAGCCAGTTTTCTGTTATTTATAAGAAGTAATTTATATATATTCATTTCTTTTATTGTAAAAAAACCACAACATAAAATTTACCATCTTAACCATTTTAAGTTTACAGTACAACAGTGTGTACACAGTTTCATCTTATAGAACTGAAACTCCTCTGTACCCATTAAACAACATCTCCGCTTTTCCCCCTTACCGGACCCCTGGCAACCATCATTTCCTTTCTGTTTCTAAGAGTTTGACAACTTTAGATCTTTTTTTTTTTTAATATTTTATTTTTTTAAGTAATCTCTACACCCAATGTGGGGCTCGAACTCACAACCCCAAGATCAAGAGTAGTATGTTCTGTCGACTGAGCCAGCCAGGTGCCCATATCTCATATAAATGGAGTCATGTAGTACTGACTTTTTGTGAATGACTTGTTTCACTGAGCATAATATCCTCAAAGTTCATCCGTGCTATAGCATGTGTCAAGATTACCTCTTTTTGAAGTCCAGTAATATCCCATGATATTTATACATGTTCATTTATTTTTACTATTTTTTAAAGATTTTATTTGCCAGAGAGAGCATAAGCAGGGGGAGCGGCAGGCAGAGGGAGAAGCAGGCTCCCCGCTGAGCAGGGAGCCCAGTGCCGGGCTCGATCCCAGGACCCTAGGATCATGACACGAGCCGAAGGCAGACGCTTAGCCAACTGAGCTGCCCAGGCGTCCCTGTACACACTCATTTAAAAGCCAGTCTGTTTAATAGCTAAATAACAGGAAATTCTGTATTAATTGTATAGTTCTGGGACTGTTATTTTTCTTTACCTTATAGACTTTTCTGTTTTCAGAAGTCCTTGATTTTTGGGGAACCAGAAAACTTGTCCCCACAAACGTGTGGTGCTATTTAAATTTTATAGCCAACAAAGTGTCATAAAAATAAGGAGCAGCAAAAACCTGAAGTTCCATTAATAACGCGTAGTTGTGCAGTGGAATCTGGCTTTTGTATTGTTTTGACAGTACTAGAGAGACTTCGAGTTCATTGACCTTTCATGCAGCAATTATTTTAGGGCTCCAAGTGCCAGGCCCTGGGCAGAGGTGACAAGGAGGAGCTGTTTTCCACTGGAAAGAGAATTGTGTGATCATCAGAATTACTCACTTTCCAGGACAATGAAGTATTACAGTTGAGAGTGGTTTGAAGTTAATAAGGAGGTTGAAAAGGGAGGATGATGAAATACTCAATTCCTAAATATAAAAATTTTAAAGCCATGGTGAAAGCATACAAAATGATTATTTTGCCATGTGAGTCAACCTAGGAAGACTTATTTTCTCCCCAGCTTTTTATACAGTAAATACTCCTGAAGAAAAACTGTTAGATGGTACTTTCCAGGAAACAAGTGGTTAACATTTTACACTTTTCTTTTGAAGAAAGAAAGAAGTTAAGATTCTGTTTTTATGTTCAGTCAGTAGATACAGGAAAGCACAGAACATATTTTAAACCAGTGCTGTCTAACAGACCTTTGTGTGATGATGGAAATGTTCTGTATCTGTGTTGTCCAATATGGCAACCTTGAGCCTGCTCTTTTTTTTTTTTTTAAAGAATTTATTTATTTATTTGAGAAAGAGAGAGAGAGCACGAGCAGGGGTGGGATAGCTGGAGAGGGAGAAGCAGGCTCCCCACTGAGCAGGGAGCCTGATGTGGAACTCGATCCCAGGACTCTGGGATCATGACCTGAGCCGAAGGCAGACGCTTAACCGACTGAGCCACCCAGACGCCCGTTGAGCCTGCTCTTGATCACTTGAAGTTGGCTATTGTGACTGAGGGACTGAAATTCTAATTTTATTTAATATAAGTTAATTTAAATTTACATAGACGTGTCTGGCTAGTGGCTATGAGTATATATAGAACATATGCCCATTGGCCAAATCCATTTTGGAAACTTGTTTCTTGCCCAGCTTTATATTCCAAAAACATTGATTTCTTCAGGCATAATATAAATATTTATGAATGAATAAAGGAATTGAGAAGTTTTTATCCTTCAAAAGGTATGGTGTTTCAGTTGTATTTTACCTCATTCTCTGTTGTAACTACTTATTGTTATATAATGTGTTTTCCTTATTTTTAATACAGTGCTTTTTAATTTCTTGCAGTATATTTGGTCATATTATTCAATTCTTTAGTCTGGTCTTGTGCATTTCTTTAAAATGTGCGAATGGGTTTAGATAATTTTATTATCAAACTGAGAAGCTACTGTTTTTAACTTTTGAATCTGTAGGAGAGAAACTGGACTGTGAATTGAGATTCGTCCCAATGGACTCTGAACACTTGACATCAGTATAAGAATTGTCATTTTTTGTTCCCTTTACACAATTACTTAAAATCCCTTTCTCCCTCTTTCAGTATTTTAAATCAGAAACTAGATAAGCATGTTTTTTTTTTAAATATGAATTGGGTGAAGTTGAATGAGTTTACATCAAAAGAAGGCCTTTCTGTTGGTTACCCAACAATGGGGGCTTAGCAGAAGGACTTGCAGCTGAAGTTAGTAGTGGTGCTGCAGACATTTGGAATGATGGAAGGGCTGTACAGATGAACCTTTTTTAGGTTAGGATGTAGAACAGGCGTCCACAAACTATGGCTTGCTGGCCAAAAACAGTAAATAAATACTTGTGTTTGTGTGTTCTGTGAGGTAGGATGGCTTTTAAGTTTTTAAATGAATGAGAAAATTCAAAAGAATATTTTGTGACATGTAAAATCATATGAGATTCAGATTTCAGTGTCTATAAAGTTTTATCAAAGCACACTCATGTCTTCACGCACTGCGTCTATGTGCTTTTGTGCTACGACAGAGATCATACTGCTTACAAAGCTTAAAATATTTGCTACCTGAGTGTTTGCAGAAGTTTGCAACCTCGCTGAGAATGTTAAGTGAAAAATAGAAGGGTATGACATTGTAAACTAAGAAGTATAGTTTGGTGAAAAATGAGAGAGTAATAGCCAGTGCTTGATAATCTAATTAAATAGGGTATTGAAATACCAGGTGCTAAATGGAAATGTACTCAAAGTGAGTCAACTATGAATGTGTGTGTGAAATGAAAGATGAAAAAGGGTTCTTTCCTCAAAGGCTTATGTTCTGGGAGAGAGCTTGGTAGTTGGTCACATAACTTTCTACAGGTTTTCTGACCTTCACCTTCTTCCATTTGTAAGAGTCAGGTAATGCTAAAATATTGTTTGAATTTTGCACTTGCCTGCCATTTTGCAGTTGGTCCCTTGAGAGACA
The DNA here is from genome assembly GCF_029215605.1 of Mirounga angustirostris. Lineage (NCBI taxonomy): Eukaryota > Metazoa > Chordata > Mammalia > Carnivora > Phocidae > Mirounga > Mirounga angustirostris. The sequence continues at coordinate 87,372,441 of NW_026991720.1, read as the reverse complement.
TCTGGCACCTCCTCACAGGTTTCTACTCACCGACCTTTTCCATCTCTCCTACTGTTTCCCTTCAGTCTTGTTCATTACCTTGTGAACATACCCTGCTCTCCAGGTTCCTTAGCAAAAGCCGACTGGGTACACATTTTCTATGTCATTTATGTTTGGGACCCAGGACAACAGTTTATTCTCTCACCTCTTTTTGGCTCTATCTTTTCCTCTCTGCTTTTACATACTCCATTTCATTATCCCTCCTTCCTTCTTCCTTGTTTATTTGAAGCTTACCTGCTTTTCCACATTCAGGCCAAATCTGTAGTTGGGATGCTTGGGGGCTGTGGAGGGAGAACGGCCAGACTGGGGAGAGTGTGACGTTGCAGTGAGCGAAGAGCAGCTTCTGTGAAGAGGCGTGGAGTCGAGAGAGCGAGATGGATTCTGCAGATGATTGGTGTGTTTAGAACTCATTGCCTTTTTGGGAAAGTTAGGAGATGAGACCAGGGGGCCCGGCCGAGTTTCTACTATGAAAGACCCTTGCTTATACCAGTAGGTTTTCAGATCTTACTTAGTGTGTGTAAGATTCATCCTGACTGGGTAGAACTTGTTTGGCCCCAACTCCAGATATTTTGAGTCCAAACTGTTGTGAATCCAGAGTAGGCGATGACAGGTGGGGTGTGAGGGTGGCTGGGGAAAGAGCAGGTTATGGAAGGTCTTGGTGTCTTGTTTGGATGTCAGCTTTTGTTAGTAAGCTCGCTGTTTTAAGATTCTTCATCAGGGGGGCGCCTGGGTGGCTCAGTCATTAAGCGTCTGCCTTCGGCTCAGGTCATGGTTCCGGGATCCTGGGATCGAGCCCCGCATCAGGCTCCCTGCTCGGCGGGAAGCCTGCTTCTCCCTCTCCCACTCCGCCTGCTTGTGTTCCCTCTCTCGCTATGTCTCTCTCTGTCAAAATAAATAAATAAAATCTTTTTTTTTTTTTTAAGATTTTATTTATTTATTCATGAGAGACACAGAGAGAGAGAGAGAAGCAGAGGGAGAAGCAGGCTTCCCACTAAGCAGGGAGCCCGATGCGGGACTCGATCCCAGGACCCTGAGATCAGGACCTGAGCCGAAGGCAGACGCTTAACCATCTGAGCCACCCAGGCACCCAAATAAATAAAATCTTAAAAAAAAAAAAAAAAAAAAAGATTCTTCATCAGGACAGTGACTCTGGGAAAGCCATCTCTGGAAGAACTGTTCAGCTTGCTTTGGAATGAGGAGAAATAGGCAGTGAGGAAAGGCTGGGAGGCTGCCGCAGAGGGTCATCGGTGTTCAGCCTCATTCCAGAAATGGCTTGAATTGGTGAGAAAGAATTTGAAAGAGAATTTGAAAATGGAAAAGAGAACTCCTGACATATGGGACAAAGAGGATGAAAGATGAAGGAATATAAAATAAGTTGTGTTAAATTTTAGAAAATGCGAAGTTATTTTACCTGATATTTTGATTAATAAAATTAGCTTTAGTTCAGGAAAGGAGTAAATTTTACAGGTGGCTGTCTTTTCCTTTTTTTGCGATTATCAGTTGAAATCTTTCTCTCAAATTCTAATTGATGACAGTTTTACTTTCTTGTTTAATGGTTTTATTAACAAGTCTAGTTTTATTATACATGACCACAAACACTTTTGGAATTACATGAGATATGAAATAAGTGATATACATTTCTTTTAATTGGCATATTTAAAAATTGATGTTGAGAGTGAACTCAGCATTCCTTGTACCATTTTCATTTTTGTATTTATTCTTCTAGACCATTTGCATACGTTTTTTTGTTTTGGATTTTTACCAACTTTATTGAGGTGTAGTTGATGTACAATAATCTGTACGCATTTGATAGTTTTTTTTTTTTTAAGATTGATTTATTTGAGAGAGAGAGCACACAAACAGGGGGAGGAAGAGGGAGAAGCAGACTCCCCTGCTTGCTGAGCAGGGAGCCCAGTGCAGGGCTTGATCTCAGGACCCTGGGATCATGACCCCAGCCAAAGGCAGACACTTAACCGACTGAGCCACCCAGGTGCCCCCATTTGATATGTTTTTGATGTATGAATACACCTGTGAAACCATCACTGCAATCTTGATTATGAACATATCTGTTACCCAAAGTTTTTTCCTGTCACTTTGTAATCCTTCCCTACTCTCCTTCCCTGTTTCCTCCACCTTGTTTATTAGATGACCACCGATCTTCTATCATGTTAGATGAGTTTGCATTTTCTAAAATTTATATAAATAGAGCAATACAACATGGATCCTGTTGTGTCTGGCTTCTTTCAACACAATTATTATTTTGATGTTTATCCATCTTTTTGAGTGTATCAGTATTTCATTTTTTTTTTTAAAGATTTTATTTATTTTTTGACAGAGAGAGACACAGTGAGAGAGGGAACCCAAGCAAGGGGAGTGGGAGAGGGAGAAGCAGGCTTCCTGCCCAGCAGGGAGCCCGATGTGGGGCTCGATCCCAGGACCCTGGGATCATGACCTGAGCCGAAGGCAGACACTTAATGACTGAGCTACCCAGGCGCCCCTCATTTCTTTTTATTACTGAGTAGGATCCTATTATATGGATATACCACAATTTGTTTATATTTATTACTTATTGATGGACATTTATTTCCAGTTTTTGGCTTTTATGAAGAAGCTCTGGTAAACATTTGTGAATAGGTCTTTATATGGGCATATGCTTTCATTTCTCTTGGATAAATAGATGTGGGACGATTGGGTCATGTAATAAGGGTATCTTTTTTAAAAAGTGCCAGATGTTTCCCAAAGTGGCTCTACCATTTTTTTCTTCCCACCAGTGCTTTTCTCCACATCCCTGTCAACACTTGGCATGGCCAATCTTTTTTAATATTTTGGCATTCAAACAGGTGTGTGGTGGTGTCTCATGGTTTTAATTTGCATTTTCTAATGACTAATGATGGTAAGCATCTATCTTTTCACATGCTATTTTGCCGTCACTAGATTTTCTCTGATGAAGTGTCTATTTAAATCTTTCAACAATTAAAAAAAAAATTGGGTGGTTTGCTTTGAGAGTTCTTTTGTATATTTTCGGTACAAGTGTGTGTGATTTATCAGATGTGTGATTTGCAAATATTTTTTCACATGCTATGGTTTGTCTTTTCATTTTCTTGACAATTTTTTAAAGAACAGAAGTTCTTAAATTTGATGAAGTCCAGTTAACCAATTTTCTTTTGTGCACAATTTTCTTTTATTTGTTCTAAGCAATCTTTGCCCAAAGTAGTCTCATGATAGTCTTCTTATGTTTTCTTCTAGATATTTTGATTGTTTTAGCCTTTACTTTTTCCATTTTGAGCTGATTTTTGTACATCAAACACATAAATTAACTACATTGATCAAAGTTTATTTTACAATGGGTTTATTTTTCCAGTACTTTTTCATCTATTTTTTTTTAATTTAAAGATTTTATTCTTTAATAATCTCTGCACATAGCGTGGGGCTCAAACCCACAACCTTGAGATCAAGAGTCACATGCTTTACTCACTGAGCTAGCCAGACGCCTCTCCAGGACTTTTTGTAGAAAAGACTATTCTTGAGGCACCTTGGTGGCTCAGTCAGTTGAGCATCTGATGCTTGATTTTAGCTCAGGTCTTGATCTCAGGGTTGTGAGTTCAAAAAAGACAAGACTATTCTTTTTCCACTGAATTGCCTTTTTTTTTTTTTTTTGGTCAAAAATTAATTGACCGTATTTGTGTATTCTGTTTCTGGACTCAAATCTATTCTACTGATTATAGACCTCTTCATCTGTCTTGATGCTTTACTGTCTTAATTATTGTAGCTTTTTTTTTTTTTTTTAAAGATTTTATTTATTTATTTGAGACAGAAAGAATGAGAGAGAGAGAGTACATGAGAGGGGAGAGGGTCAGAGGCAGAAGCAGGCTCCCTGCCAAGCAGGGAGCCCGATGCGGGACTCGATCCAGGGACTCCAGGATCATGACCTGAGCCGAAGGCAGTCGCTTAACCAACTGAGCCACCCAGGCGCCCAATTATTGTAGCTTTAATAATACCTCGAAGTCAGATGGTTCAAGTCCTCCATTTTTGTTATTTTTCAAAGGTTTTTTTTTTGTTGTTGTTGTTATTCTAAATCCTTTGTATTTCTCTATGAATTTTAGGATCAGCTTGTCAGTTTCTACCAAAAAGTGCTTATTTAGATTGGGATTGTATTGAATCTGTAGATAAATTTGGCAGGGGGAGAAGTGACATCTTAACAGTGTTGAGTCTTTGGTCCATGAACATGATAATGTTTTCATTTAGGTTGTCTTTAGTTTCTTTTCAGCGACAGTTTTGTGGTTTTCAGTGTACAGTTCTTACACATCTTTGGACATATTTATTCCTAAGTATTTAATATTTTCGATGTTACTAGTATATAATTTTTAATATTCTTATAATTTTAGCTTACGTAGGTTTAAATTGCAGCTTTGCTACTTCTTGGATGACATGGATTGTTCAAAAATTACTCTCTTTTTCTGAACTTGTTTTCATCAGTAAAATGGAGAATGATTATAGACAGCATTTTTTGACCTTGGAGCTGTAGATGCCAGTTGCAGCTAATCAGCCTGAAAATGAAAAATGTCTCCAGACATTGCCAGATGTCTCGGCATTGGGGGAGGGGGGACTATCAAAATCACTCCTGATTGAGAATCATTGTTGTTCTTACTTGGTGAGATTGCTGTGAGGGTTAATTTGATGTGTATGGAAAGAACTCAGAGAACTTGTCTGTGGAAGACAGTAATTGGTTGACACTAGATCATACATTCCTCCGATGGTTTTGAAACGTTAAGTTATTTTAAGTATAAGCTCAGAAACTGTAGTCTTTGGAAGGAAATCATTTAATCATGCCTTAGAGTCCAGGGAAAGTGTGATAAATAATTAAGTGTGAATGCTTTATACTAGTTGAGAAGGTGTATCTAATTACGTATCTATGTGGCAACCAGAAAGAAATGAAGAAATAGAGGATTATTAAGAAATTGGATACTTTCTCCTGTGTCACATCTTGGTGTGTGTGTGTGTGTGTGTGTGTTTTAAAGATTTATTTAATTATTTTAGAGAGAGCGCGTGAGCGGGGGGGGGGGCAGAGGAAGGGGGAGGGGCAGAGGAAGGGGGAGCGAGAGAACCCCCAGCAGACTCTCCGCTCAGCAGAGAGCTGGATGCGGGGCTCCATCCCATGACCCCGAGATCATGACCTGTGCCAAAATCAAGAGTTGGACGCTCAACTGGCTGAGCCACCCAGGTGCCCCTCGGTGTGGGTTTTATATTTATGTCAAAGATGGTGGATTTCTAGATGTCAGAAAACTGATGTGTGTTTCAAAAACAGTAACTTCACCTTCCCTGGTGGGCACGTGTTGTTTCTTTGTTGTTTGTCATTTCATCCTCTTTTGAAAAGAAGACCTTTATTTCGTTTTGCTGAATCATACAGCAAAGTATGAGAGTGCTGGTGGAAGTGCCGGTGGGATGATGGAGGGTGTCCTCTGTCCTCCCTTAGGCACCTGACATAATCTGAACCTGGAGTTTCCTCCCTAGAATTTGAACCCTGCACCCAGTGACTAGAGATCCTGCCCTCTACGCATAGGACCCAGACGAGGTGGTTGACATCATCCAGGGCTGCCTCCATGCTGACCCTTCTGTCTCCGCACCGTTTCCCTTTGACACTGTGAGTGCCCCGCACCTTTCTCAAGCCTCCCTCCTCTGCTCCTGCGTGGAGTTGGCTGTGACAAAATGATGCTTAGCCTTTCCCACGCCAGCTGAGGTAAAATGTGCGAAGGGCCCAGAAATGCTTTGAAAACCCATATGTAAGTATGTACTTTTCTTATATATTATTTTGTCTGGTTTTAACATATTTCTTCTGATCATATGATTTTCTTTCCAGTGGAAGGCTGTTTTGTGAATATAAATCTGGTCTGTAAAAAAACTCATTTGAGAATGGTCATCCTTTTTGAGGAAATTTTCTTATTTTTGTATTTGGTGCTGTATGTTTCTGTGACTGATGGAGTGAAAGTAATTTTAACACTAACATGCCAGAGAGGAGGACATGTTTTACATTTCCCATTAAAAAACAAACAGCTATTATTCCCTCTTAGCCTGGGATAGTTTTAGCATGTTCAGTTATCAGGATGTGCATTTCTGAAGACCATGCAGATGTCCTAGAAGTCCGTGATTCCCCCTGTAGAGGGCATGGTGAACCCTCACATTTGTTGTCCAGGTGATGGGGTCATTTTTCTCTCTCTTCTCTGGCTGCAAAGAGCCTTTCTGGATATTTAGGCGATTCATTAGGACCTGTCTAGTCTTGTTGTTATTACCTGATGAGTTTTAGGCTGAGAGATAGTTGAGGAATTGCCATCTTGGAAAGTGGGTGAAGGTAGGTAGAAGTTGGTGGGTTCAATCTGGGACGCCACCTGTTAATTAAAATAGGAAAGTGGGCACTGCTGGCGTCCAGGGCATCCCTTTCAGGGGCACTTGAGAATTCCTTAGGACATTGAAGCGTTTTCTTTAGATTAGAATTAATGTGTGCTTGGAAAGAATCTTTTTGGAAAGATAGACTTAAAGCTTCCTGTAAGGAAGGGGCTCCATCCTGTTAGGAGACTAGTATGTAAGAGTTAGTGTTCAGCTTCGTAAGATTATATAGTACAGGGCGCCTGGCTGGCTCTGTCAGAAGAGCATGCGATTCTTGATCTCGGGGTTGTGAGTTCAGGCCCCACATTGGGTGTAGAGATTACTTAAAAATAACAACAACAACAAAAAGATTATATAGTATAGTTTTAAGTTTGTTCTTTTAGATGTAACTGTTCTACATGCTGTTTTTGTTCACAGTGTGAATGTTTATCTAATATTTTATTACATCCCCCAGAAATTCTTAACTAGCACCAAGGTTTAGTGTTCTTCTTTAAAAAATTTAGTTCATTTGATTTGTTCTGTGATTGGGAAATTAGTCTTGAGAATATGACATGATGTCTGAAAATATCATCTGTTGTACCTTTTGAAAATCGGGCATGGGAGGTTGTTGGTTGATCACAACAAAGATCTTCAAGAGGTGATCTCAGTAAAAAATCCTGAACTGTTAAGAATCGGTGACCAAAAAAATGTTTATCTTTTAGTCATAGGAAAGCCACTGGGTTTTTAATCAGCACCTTCATGGTCGTTTTCTTCATAATTTCTAGCAGATTGGTAACCCCATATTAGACTGTGGAAGAGTGTCCTAGAATGGACCACGATCGCTGGGGGCCCATGGAGCGAGAGTGGACCGTGGGGGTACATGTACAGTGAACGACAGTAAAACTGTTCTCTGTATGTGCTATTTGAAATGTTCTTACTTCTTCCTCTTCAACTTGTGTAACAGCAGTTCCCAAACATTTTGGTCTCAGGACCTCTTTACACACTTAAAAGAGGAGGACTCCCAAAGAGCTTTTGTTTTTGTGGATTATATCTGTCAAAATTCAGTGTATTAGAAATTAAACTTAAGTTAAAAATTATTTATAATTTTTTTTTAAATGGTCACATAAATACTATTTTTTAAAATGAAAAATAACTTTCTCAAAATATTTGTTGAGAAGTGTTGTTGGGGCGCCTGGGTGGCTCAGTCGTTAAGCGTCTGCCTTCAGCTCAGGTCATGATCTCAGGGTCCTGGGATCGAGCCCCGCATCTGGCTCCCTGCTCGGCGGGAAGCCTGCTTTTCCCTCTCCCACTCCCCCTGCTTGTGTTCCTGCTCTCGCTGACTCACTCTCTGTCAAATAAATAAATAAAATCTTAAAAAAAAAAGTGGCGTCGTTTTATGTTTTTGTAAGCCACTTTAATTGGCTTAATAGATGACCATTGGATTCTCATGTTTACTTCTTCCTTCAATCTGTTGTGATATATTTGAAGTAAGTATATGAGGAAAATGTGGTCTTAAACAGGTATGTAGTTAGAAAATAATATTTTACTAGTCTTTTCAGATAATCATACATATTCTTTCTTACTACACTGAAACCTGGCAAGTGTTAGAAGCAAGGTAGTGAGTGTTGTGGAATCTAAACCCAGATTGATGAACATTTCCTATGCTGTTACAGTAAAATGTGATTTCCTTGTACTTTAAATGACTCTTTTTCCTCTATGTAATCTTGTAACATCATGTGTTGGTCATTTGGAAAATGAGTTATGCAGATATTGACACGTGTCATTATGCAGTGTCCAAAAGTAATGCTCATGAATATCTCATTAGAAGAGTGTTTAAGTGTTGAGACCTGTCATGCTTATGGTGGCAGATACAAGTTTTACAGAATATTCTCTTGAGAGCTTGAATTTTATCATTGGCAACAAATACTCTTTCATTTGTTTTTCTTAAATTTCTAAGCTTGCTTCATTTGGTTTTTTGTTTTGTTTTATTTGTTTTTAGAAATGTCATCCATGCAGCCAAGTCTGAATAAGTATAGTTTGTGTATCTGTTGTTTTTTCAAGTAAAGATGATGTTCTGTGAAAAAAGTGGCTGGTTCCACTCACAACTCAGACCATTACCCAAGTGCTTTTTCTTGAGATAGCCATCATATTTTGGTGTGTACCAGGAGTTCTTGATGCACATTTCCGACTTGGTCACACAGAATTTTAAGAAGATACACGTGTAAGGGTAAGATCAATAAAAAATAATTTTTACTTTTTTTTAAAAGATACTCTTTTTTAGGTAATTTCTGCACCCAATATGGAGATCAAACTCAGATTTATAACTCTGGAATCTTTTTACTAAAACAGAAAATGGCCTTGTATACCTCTATTCAAAATTCCTGAGGGCATGTTTTTGGGGACACAGACGTTAAATACTGTATACACTGATGACCCAGAGTTATACATAAAAGATGAAATTGTATTTATTAGTCTTTGCTTGAGAACAGGACTTTTTTTTTAAGATTTTATTTATTTGAGAGAGAAAGTGAGACAGAGTGCCTGAGAGCACACAAGCATGGGGGGGAGCAGCAGAGGGAGAGGGAGAAGCAGACTCCCCCCCTGAGCAGGGAGCTGGGTGCTGGGCTCAGTCCCAGGATCCTGGGATCATGACCTGAGCCAAAGGCAGACGCTTAACTGACTGAGCCACCCAGGCGCCCCTCTTCCATTCTTTTTTTAAAGCTTTTTTTGAATTACGGTCAATTTCAAAGTTAGAAGTTGATGTAATAGCATATTAAATGCAAATGTCAGGGTGCCTGGGTGGCTCAGCCAGTTACGTGTCTGCCTTCAGCTCAGGTCATGATCCCAGGGTCCTGGGATTGAGCCCCGCATTGGGCTCTCTGCTCAGCGGGGAGCCTGCTTCTCCCTCTCACACTCGCCCTGCTTGTGTGCTTTCTTTCTGTCTCTGTCAAATAAATAGATACAATCTTTTTTATTTTTAAATATTTTATTTATTTTTTTGAGAGAGAATGAGAGATAGCACAAGAGGGAAGAGGGTCAGAGGGAAAAGCAGACTCCCCGCCGAGCAGGGAGCCCGGTGCCGGACTCGATCCCGGAACTCCAGGATCATGACCTGAGCCCAAGGCAGTTGCTTAACCAACTGAGCCACCCAGGAGCCCTAAATAAATAAAACCTTAAAAAAAAATAAATGCAAGTGCCTGTCCCTTAAATTTAACAATTATTAAAATTTTGCTCCATTTCTTGTATCTATTTCTTTCCCCCTTTTGTGAATATATATATATATATATATTTTTTTTTTTTTTTAAGTAGGGTCTACCATGGGGCTTAAACTCACAACCCCGAGATCAAGAGTCTTGTGCTCCACCCACTGAGCCAGCAGGTGCTCCTTTTGTGAATATATTTTAAAGCAGATATCTGATTGATTTATTTATTCTTTTTTTTTTTTAAAGGTTTTATTTACTCATTTGACAGAGGGGGGGAGCATAAGCAGGGGAGGGGCACAGGGAGAAGCAGACCCCTTGCTGAGCAGGGAGCCCTACCCGGGTCTTGATACGAGAGTCCTCAGAAGGCAGACACTTAACTGACTGAGCCATCCAGGCGCCCCAGCAGATACCTGATTTATTATTTTGCTGCATCACTGTTTGCTGCATCACTGTCTAAGCTTAGGCCGCCATAACAAAATACCATGGACTGCGTGGCTTAAACAACAAATGAATTTTCTCACAGTTCTGGAGGCTGGAAGTGTGAGATTGGGGGGCCAGCACGGTCAGGCTCTGGTGAGGGCCCTCCTTCTGCTTGCAATGGCCTCCTCTTTACGGGGAGAGGGAGACTCTCCTAGCTCTTCTTATAAGGGCACTAGTCTGGGGGCGCCTGGGTGGCTCAGCCGTTGGGCATCTGCCTTCGGCTCAGGCCATGATCTCAGGGTCCTGGGATTGAGCCCCGCGTCGGGCTCCCTGCTCCACGGGAAGCCTGCTTCTCCCTCTCCCACTCCCCCTGCTTGTGTTCCCTCTCTCGCTGTGTCTCTCTCTGTCAAATAAATAAATAAATAAAATCTTTAAAAAAAGCGGGGGGACACTAGTCTGATTTATGACCTTATCTCAGTAAACCTAACCACTTGCCAAAGGCTCCATCTCCAAATACCATCACTCTGGGGGTTAGGGCTTCAATATCCGAATTTGGGGGGATATAATTCAGTCCATAGCAGTCACTAAAAGATTTGGACATTTTCTTACATAATCATAGTTCATTATCATATCTGACAAAGTCACAGAATTCTCTGTGGTCATCTAAAACACAATCTTCTATTCACATTTCCACAATTACTTTTTATAGTTGATTTTTTAATGATAGGGATCCAAAAATAAGTCCATGTATTACATTTGTTAGCTTTTTAAATATGGGCAACTAAAAGAGTGGTTTTAAAAAGCAGTGGAGTGGGACGACTGAGTCTTTATCCAGTGGTTGTGTTAAAAAAAAAGGAAGGAGGGGGAGGGACTGCTGTAGAGTAAAAGATATTTAAAATGCAAAATAAATTAATAGGTGGGCCTTCTTTGGGTGTTGTCCTCATTCTGACAAATCAACTGTAAAAAAGATGACAATGTCCTAAGTTGTATAACTCCAATATTCTGGAAAACTGACAAATAAAATCATTTGAGTTGTAAATAAAAAAAGAATAACATTCTGGAAGTATTTTAATTAAATAAAGATTTTATATTTTTCTTTTTTTTTAATTTAAAGATTTTATTCATTTATTTGACAGAGAGATAGAGAACACAAGTAGGCAGAGGGAGAGGGAGAAGCAGACTCCCCGCCGAGCAGGGAGCCCGATGTGGGACCCGATCCCGGGACTCCAGGATCATGACCTGAGCCGAAGGCAGTCGCTTAACCGACTGAGCCACCCAGGCGCCCAAGATTTTATATTTTTCATAAATTACAATGGTATTTAGTTTTAAAACATTCCCAACACACTAATGAAAATTTTGTTAGAGTATTGTTAAAAGTCAGGGTATCATAACTCATGATGTAGCTTTAAAAACTTCTCCCTCCCAGAAAACAAAAAAACTTCTTCAAAACTTCAAAACAAAACTTCTCCAAAGCTGAATTTATCAGAGTAGTTGAGTAAAATTTTGTAAAGATCATTACTAACACATTTTTGACTCTGTATTTTGTATTAACTATAGTGAATATTTAATGTGCAGTGATACTGTTCAAGTATGAATTTAACCAGTAGGTGGCAACAGATTAATAATATCGGAATCTATTTTTAAGAAAATTTCAGGAAAAATTGTACAAGTAAACATATATACCTTATATGTAGATAAGGTACATTTGATATTTTTGTACCAATAAATGTTTTGTGTTTATATCCTTAATACTTTTTTTTTTTTTAAAGAGAGAACGAGCAAGAGAGCACTTGAGCAGGGGTGTGGGAGTGAGGGCCAGAGGGAGAGGGAGAGAATCCTAGGCAGGCTCTACGCTGGAGGCTCGATCCCACCACCCTGAGATCATGACCTAAGCCAAAACCAAGAATCAAATGCTCAACTGACTGAACCACCCAGGTGCCCCAGTATGTGCTTTTTAATTGGAAAAATTGGTATAGATTTTATTTTTGTATGATATACGTAGTTCTCTTTTAAAGCTGTGATTGGTTTTTGATAGTTGGATGATTAATTTACAGTTGTACTTAGAAACTGGTAATGCAGGTATTTGATTTATTACCCGGTGGATACCAATAAGCATGATTTGGGGAGTTATTTTTTGCCTTGCTTTATTAGAAGCTTAATAATAATCTGGTATTATAGTAAGTAGTGTTTTTGACTTACTAAAAATGAGCTTATATTGAAACCCCACAAAAACTCCAGAAACTTTGTAACTGTATGATAGACTAAATTGGGAAAAAGCAGTGTTTATTAATGGGGAGTATATTCATAGGTTGTGATGTTGTAAATGCATTCGACCTGTTGTTACTTATATCAACGAGACAGCATTGCATCAGAAAGTTAGACAAGTGAGAGAAAAGTATACTACCGTTTGTAAAAGTTTTCTAGTACCATCCGTCGTTGGTGGATGTGTCCCTGGGATTCTTTGACTCCTATAAAATGATCCAGAGCTGGATTGTGAGGGTCACAGCAGAACATCCCGGCTCCTAGAAGTAGGAGCGGGGCTTCGTACTCAGGGTTTGTTTGAAAGGGTTAGCTTAGCTTTTTTTTTTTTATTTAGCCATTTTTTATAATATTAGCAGTTAGTTCTGAAGAATGAGAAGAAGAGTGTTATAATACTTTCAGTTCTTTATGTTTTGAATTAAAAAGACACAAGTGAACATAAATAATCCTGAGCAGGGCAACCAGTGGTTACAGAATGTTTTTTGTCACTTCAAATTTAAACACTTTAAAGGTGTATAAAAGTTTTATATTTTGTCCATATATACAAACTGGATGTCATTTTTTACAACCTTTTTCTTGGGGGAGGCGGAGGACTAGAGGGAGAGGGAGAGAGAGAATCTTAAGCAGGCTCCACGCCCAGCACTGAGCCCGACTTGGGGCTTGAATCTGATGACCCAGAGATCATGACTTGAGCCGAAATCTAAAGTCAGACACTTAACCGACTGAGCCACCCAGGTGCCCCCCATTATTTACTACTTGATATATTTTGGGTCCTTTCTAATCTACACTCATATACATTTCTAATGTAAACTAACACATTACAATTTAAATAGTTCCACATTTTTAGGCTTTTTGGTGGTTTCCTTTTTATTTTATAAGTACCACTTGTATTGGATATATTTGCCCACTTGGTTTTGGGGAGAGGAAGAGTAATTTTCTGGGAAATAGAAGTCTATGTGAAGTCCAAAGATATGAGAAATGTTATAGTTTCTGTCATTTATTTTTAGAGTGTCTTTAGAAAGAACTCACTAGCATGCAGTTCTGTCTCTTTCCTTACCTCTCCAGTTTTGGGCTTTGTATTTCATTCCGTTTTGTTAGGTGGATAAATGCAGGTGGCTACCAGGAATGTACACTCCCCTCGAAGTGATGTATTGTGTAGGAACTTGTGTTTTTCTTGGTACGTCAGAATATCATCTTTATCATTTGCCCTTGTCCACTGGTACTGTTCATGGTCCCCTGGGCTCTGTCCTGCCTCTGGCCTTGTTGAGTTGCTGTTTTCCCTCTTCTTCGTTTTGCTGGTTTCTTATTCTTTATTCTGGCATCAGCTTTGACGTTGACCCTCAGAGAATTATTTTATGCTCATCTCATATACAGTGCCTCCTCAGTAGGTCTTTTCTTGGAGTCTGTCTTTTCCTCTTTGGTGCTTACCAGAACATTACATTGCTTTTTGTACTGTTCGCTCAGTTCCTTACCAGACTTGAGCTCGATGAGGCCAGGTGCCATGGGCACTTTATTCAGACTCTGAAAATGCAGGGCCTACACCTGTGCTTGGAGTAGTGCATGAATTTAGTAAGTCCAATGAATGAATTGTTGGATGAATGAACTGTAAAGATTGAAGGTTTACCTGTCAGATTTCATTTAACTTTTTTTCTGTTCATCTTTCTTGTCTCTGCGTTCTGTGGTAATGAATTTTCTTCTTCTTCAAAGCTAGGATATGTTTTTAGGATCAGTATTTGTTTTTATGGGTTATTCTTTATATTTAACTCTTTGACACATCTGAAATTTATTGTAGAATATGTATGAAGGATAATCCAAAGTGATTCCTTTTGTTTTAAACTACATTTATTACGTATTGAATCATTTCTTACTGTTATTTGTGGTTAAAAATTTAAATCTGTAAAAATATTATTTTGGTATGTTGATTAATATCTTTTTATTTTATTTATTTATTTATTTAAAGATTTTATATATTTGTTTGAGAGAGACAGAGATAGAGCATGAGCAGGGAGGAGAGGGAGAAGCAGGCTCCCTGCGCGGGGCTCGATCCCAGGACCCTGGGATCATGACCTGAGCCGAAGGCAGACGCTTAACCAACTGAGCCACCCAGGTGCCCCAGTGTCTTCTCTATTTTATTTTATTATCTATCTATCTATCTATCTATCTATCTATCTATCTATCTATCTATCTATTTATTTATAAAAGATTTTATTTATTTGACAGAGGGAGAGAGCACAAGCAGAGGGAGTGGCAGACAGAGGGAGATGCAGACTCCCCACTGATCAGGGAGCCCGATGCGGGGCTTGATCCCAGGACTCTGGGATCATGACACGAGCCAAAGACAGACACTTAACCTACTGAGCCACCCAGGCGCCCCTGTCTTCTCTTTTTATTTTTTTATTTTTAAGATTTTATTTATTTATTTGAGACAGAGAAAATGAGAGAGAGCACATGAGAGGGAGAGGGTCAGAGGGAGAAGCAGACTCCCCGCGGAGCAGGGAGCCCGATGCAGGACTCGATCCTGGCACTCCAGGATCATGACCTGAGCCGAAGGCAGTCGCTTAACCAACTGAGCCACCCAGGTGCCCCCTGTCTTCTCTTTTTAAACTAGAAAAATCTAAACATATTTTGGAAACCTGGTACCCATGAATATATAATAATTGTCATTTAAATTATTTAATTGTCAAATCCATGTGAATTTTACAATCAAAGGGTCAAGTTATAGAAAATATTCTTTGTGGTTTCTACTTGGTATTTCACTTAATCTCTAAATTTATGTTATTGTATTTACACTTGGATAGGTTTCATCTTTTCAAATTAAATGGTTTATATTTTATCCAACCGTTCACCCTACTCCACCCCACCCATCCTACAACTTTATCCTTTGCTAAGCCATTTAGGAGTAGCCATTGAGAGTTGCTGACATATTTTTTTTTTTAAAGATTTTATTTATTTATTTGAGAGAGAATGAGATAGAGAGAGAGAGCATGAGAGGGGGGAGGGTCAGAGAGAGAAGCAGACTCCCTGCCGAGCAGGGAGCCCGACATGGGACTTGATCCCAGGACTCCAGGATCATGACCTGAGCCGAAGGCAGTCGCCCAACCGACTGAGCCACCCAGGCGCCCAATATATATATATATTTTTTAAGATTGATTTATTTATTAGAGAGAGCATGTGTAAGTGTGAGTGGGGGGAGGCGTAGAGGGAGAGAGAATCTCCAGCAGACTCTCCGCTGACTACAGAGCCTGACTAGGGGCTTGATCTCACGATCCTGAGATCATGACCTAAACTGAGACAGAGTTGGAAGCTCAACTGGTGGAGCCACACAGGCACCCCAAGAGTTGCTGACCTATTAACTTCACCCTTGAATAATTAAGCATGTCTCCTAAGAAAAGGGATGTTTTTCTAGAACACTACTACAACGTTATTATCACTCTCAGGAAATTTAAAATTACTATGATAGTATCATCTAATGTATAGTCCATATGTATGTATTTGTATGTAGTAAATATATATACTCTGTGTTTCATATATGTGTATATATATGTATGTATGAATGTAAAATTTAAATCCAGGATCACACGTTGCATTTAGTTGTCATTAGTTCTTCTTAATCTGGAATAGTACTTCTGAGACTCTACATGGTGAAGGAGAGTACAATAATAATAAATTACTATAAAATAAAATGGAAGAAATGAAGACATAAAAATAAGGCTCATTTAAAAAATTAGATTCTACTGGGCTGGGTGGCTCAGTCGGTTAAGCGACTGCCTTCGGCTCAGGTCATGATCCTGGAGTCCCGGGATCGAGTCCCACGTCGGGCTCCCTGCTCAGCGGGGAGTCTGCTTCTCCCTCTGACCCTCCCCCCTCTCATGCTCTCTCTCTCTCTCTCATTCTCTCTCTCAAATAAATAAGTAAAATCTTTAAAAAAAAATTAGATTCTACTTTCAAGTTGCTATAAAAATTTCTGAACTCTAAATTTGTGTACTTATCGGTCAGTAACAAACATTTTGAGGTCTTTTACTGATCTGTGAGTTAAGTAGCATTGATCTCGAACAGTTCTCCCAGCTTAATTTTTTTTTTAACATTTTGGTTATTTTATTTATTTATTTTTTTAAAACGATTTTTATTTATTAGACAGAGGGAGAGAGCACAAGCAGGGGGAGTGGCAGGCAGAGGGAGAAGCAGACTCCCTGCGGACATGAGCTGAAGTGAAGGCAGATGCTTAACGACTGGACCACCCAGGCACCCCAAGGTTTTAGTTATTTTATTTTTTATAAAGATTTTATTTGAGAGAGAGAGAATGAGAGCGAGCACATGAGAGGGGGGAGGGTCAGAGGGAGAAGCAGACTCCCTGCTGAGCAGGAAGCCTGATGTGGGACTCAGTCCTGGGTCTCCAGGATCATGACCTGAGCCGAGGGCAGTCGCTTAACCAACTGAACCACCCAGGTGCCCCGGTTTTAGTTATTTTAGAGAGAGAGAGTGTGTGTGGGAGCTGGGAGTACAGAGCGGGAGGGAGAAGGAAAGATAGAGGGAGAGGGGAAAGAATCTTCAGGCATACTCCCCACTGAGCGTGGAGCCCGAGGCAGGGCTTGAACTCACAACCCTGAGATCAAGATCTGAGATGAGATCAAGAATCAGACAACCAGCTGAGCCACCCAGGCGCCCCCGCTTTTGAAATTAATAAGATACTGTGAGGCTGTGTGAATATCTGTTGTTGTAATTGTGCAATGGTTTTAACATCCCTTGATGTTTCTTGCCTGAATCAGTGTTTTGCAACTGTGGGTTGCAAATGATAATTGTCTAATTCTCTTAGTATCTTTTTACATTGATTAGTTGTCTTTTTTTTTTTTTTTAAAGATTTTATTTATTTATTTGACAGAGAGATAGACAGAAGAGCACAAGCAGAGGGAGTGGCAGAGGGAGAGGGAGAAGCAGGCTTTGCACTGAGCAGGGAACCCGATGCGGGACTCAATCCCAGGACCCTGAGATCATGACCTGAGCCGAAGGCAGTCGCCTAACCAACTGAGCCACCCAGGCGCCCCAGTTGTCTTTCTTTTTGAAGAGAAGACATTTCTCTGCTCCAACAGTTTTTAAACCACATTGCAGAGATGAGCCCTCTTTTCCCTTTTTTTGCAGGATGCGTGTTTGACCTAAGGAAAATTTATTAGACACCTCCCATTTCCCTTTCTGTACCTTTTCCATCAGTTTTGCCTTTTGGGTCTGTTTCTTGTCCCAGTTTTCCCTAGGCTCCCTGGTTCAGAACCATATCTAACTCTGCCTCAGCCCTTGAGGGCTTTATCTCCTTAAACCTAAACCTATTATTTTTCTCTCTCTCGATCAAGACTGCTTTGTCTAGTCCACATTAATGTATGAAATTTTGTTATTTTCTTTAGCTTTTTGGATCTATTTGTGTTTAAAAAGATTCTGTCATAAGGTGAGTGAATAAATTAGGTGACTAAGAGGCAGTGTGACATGTGGGAGAATGAGATCTTTGGAGGGGGTGGTTGAACCTGAGGAGCAGCCTGTCCTGTAAGCTGAGTTTTGTGAAGACTCACATCTGAGCCTGGAAATCTGAGCTGTTCCTGTTTCATGTTTTGCTTTTTGTTGTTGTTGTTGATCATTTGTGTTGTTGTTAATACCTTTTACTACTGGGCTGTAGGCTGGTTTAACCCTCTCCCCTTATTCCCCCTCCCCAGTTTCCTGTCCTACCCTGATCCATTTTGTGTGATGTTGGTGGTTTATGACTGGAATAAACCAAGGGATAGAGTCATTCGTAGGACTCCTTTGGAAGTCTGATAATCTGTATTTCTGGTATCTTCTGGCAGAAACTCTTGTAAGCTTGAAGGTTCTTCAGATCAGTTCATCTGAATTTAGTACCTTCTGTCCTTTCATTCAGCAGGTCCTGGGCACCTGGTATGAATGGCATTGCTAGGCACTGGGATAGAATCCTGAGCAAGTAGATGTGGGCTTCCCCCTGTATCTCGTAAGGAGACAGTTACACATCTCACATGGATGCAAAGAGATGGGAGAAGAATCAGGGGCTACAGGGAAACCTTACCCGAACTTGGCAGGGAGGAGGTACCAGTATGTTGGGGAGAGGTGCAAAACCAAGAGACTGTGGGAGTGGCTGACAAGCTTTTCCTGTAAAGGATCAGATAGTAAATGTTTTTGGCTTTTCAGGTCACATGATTTTCTGTTGCAACTACCCAACCCTGCCATTCCAGTGCAGAAGTGGCCTGGGAAATAAATAAACAAATGAGTGTGAGGGTGTTTCAATCAGACTTCATTTATGGGCAGTGAAACTCAGAATTACTTATAATTTTCAGGTGTCATGAAATATTATTCTTTTGATTCTTTCCCCCCCAACCATTTAAAAATGTAAAAGCCAATTTTAGCTTACATGTTGTTACAGAAACAGGTGGTGGGCTATAGTTTGCTGACTCTTGGAATATGGTGCTAAAATGCCCATTATCAAGGGTCTTTTGCCTGAACTCTTGATAAAAACAGAACTATCATGTAATAGACCTGTAGTCAGCGTGTGCATTATGCTTTCAGTAAGACATAAATTTGTAGGTAGGGTTGAAAATTACAGTATTTCTGCACCTCTAGCTGCTTGTTCTATTGAAACATTCCAGTAATTCTGGAAATTCAAAGGAAAGGATGTGGGGAATTATGAGAGTGGATGACTAGTGGTGCTGCACATAGAGAGGGGCTTGCGTGGTGTAATTAATAGTACTTAGAAGGCCCAAGTTCCAGTCATGATCTTGTCAATTATTGGCTGTGCAAATCATTGCGCTTTTCTGAGCTTTGTCTGTGCAGAAGAGAAAGTAAACTCAACGCAGATACTGCTTGGAATTATTGTAAGTAATAATATACTTTAGAGCACCATGTAACATGTCAACATTAATATTTTTAAATTACCATTTCTCGCATCTTTACATATATCCTACACATACAGGATGGCCTTATAGTTGCTTAATTTGCGTCACAAGATGAGTTCTTGAATTCAGCCGTTATGCAGACGTTCATCATCTACTGTGTGTTAAGGACTGTTCTAGTTATGGGGATACAACAAGGGATAGATGGGGGGGTGGGGATGGTGGATAGGGAACAGACTGGGGAAAGCTAAGGACATAAGGTTTGAACTTACTGAGGTTTGGGGAGGTGGGGAAGCTTTCAAAGAGCTGGAGAACATACTGTAAAGGCCCTGAGGTAAGAAGGAGTTTTTTAGTAAGTTGAATAAAGGCCAGCAAGCATAGGTTGGATCAAGTGATGTAGACAGATGTTTAGGACCCATTGGACCTTGGAAAAGAGTTTGGATTTTATTCTGAGAAAGATTAAAAAGCTGTTGGGGGATTTTGAGCCAAAGAGTGAAATCTGTGTACATTTAAAACTGATTATTCTCTCTTCCCCCTTCTTACTGAACAGTTCTGTCCTAAAGCCGTTAGGTGGGGCAGAGCGAGGTAGGCACACAATTTGAGGAGGGGTGTGGGGAGCTGCTGTGGCCCAGAGCAGCACGTGTGTGCCCGAGTGGGATGCGGAGGGTGGTTTGTGACAGAATGTCGGTGTTGAGAGGGCACGGGAGACATCACAGGAGTCAGAGCCCAAGCAGGGTGAAGACAGGCTCTTTCTGAGTGGGTCGTGGGACGCTAGAGCTTGATCAGGGTGAGGAGAGTGTCCCGAGGGGAGAGCAGAGTGCACAGGAGTAAGAGCCCATGCTGTCCCCACCACTTACAAGGGGTGGCCTGGGGTGGGCTGTGAGGATTAAATCATAGTCATCTATCAGACTTAATTTTCTGGTCTTGATGATTTTGTTGTAGTTATCTAGACCATCCTTGTTTTTAGCATTTGAGGATGATGGAGCATCAGGTTGGCAGCAACTCTCAGGTGGTTTGGGGAAGAAAGTTCTTTGTACTGTACTTTTCTGCAATTTTGTTGTTTCAAAACTGAAAAAGAAGGGCGCCTGGGTGGCTCAGTTGGTTGAGCGTCTGCCTTCAGCTCAGGTCATGACCCCAGGGTCCTGAGATTGAGTCCCGCATTGGGCTCCCTGCTTCGCAGATAGTTTGCTTCTCCCTCTCTCTCTGCCCCTCCCCCTGCTTGAGCACTCTTGCTCTTTCGTTCTCTCTCTCTCGCTCTTACTCTCTCAAATAAATAAATAAAATCTTTTAAAAAAATGAAAAAAAAAAAAAAAACCACGGGGCGCCTGGCTGGTTCAGTTGGTTAAGTGACTGCCTTCGGCTCGGGTCATGATCCCGGAGTCCTGGGATCGAGTCCCGCATCGGGCTCCCTGCTCAGCGAGGAGCCTGCTTCTCCCTCTGACCCTTCCCCCTCTCATGTGCTCTCTCTCTCTCTCTCTCATTCTCGCTCTCTCAAAAATAAATAAATCTTAAAAAAAAACAAAAACAAAAAACAAAAAACCACGTCACTCTGGCCATTGTATGGTAAAGGATTGTAGTAGAGTGGCAGAATTCCAGGGAGGAAGCTGGTGCAGCAGTTAATCTGGGTGGGTGGTGCTGGTGGCTTGGGCAGGTAGTCTTTTTTTTTTTTTAGATTTTATTTATTTATTTGAGAGAGAGAATGAGCAGTGGGGAGGGGCTGGGGGCGGGGGAGAGAGAGAGAGAGAGAGAGAGAGACAGAAGCAGACTCCCCGCTGAGCAGGAAGCCCAACGAAGGACTCGATTCCAGGACCCAGAGATCATGACCTGAGCCGAAGGCAGATGCTTAACCGAGTGAGTCACCCAGGTGCCCCTTGGACAGGTAGTCTTAGTGGAGGAGGTGAGAAAGGTCAGATTGGGGACTTATTTTGAAGAAAGAGATGATTGGATTTGATGGGTGTGAGATAAGACAAGAGTCAAAGTTAGCTTCTTGGTTTTTTGAGGATTGAGGAATTTGGGAAAGAGGATGCTGTTAAATAATGTCATGAATTCCTTTTTTTTTTTTTTTAAGATTTTATTTATTTATTTGAGAGAGAGAGAATGAGAGACAGAGAGCATGAGAGGGAGGAGGGTCAGAGGGAGAAGCAGACTGCCTGCCGAGCAGGGAGCCCGATGCGGGACTCGATCCAGGGACTCCAGGATCATGACCTGAGCCAAGGCAGTCGCTTAACCAACTGAGCCACCCAGGCGCCCCTCCTTTTTTTTTTTTTTTAAATTGAGTTTGTCAAAAGACCTGGTTTCTAGTCTTAGCTAATCCATGGAGATGGTGTGTGGACTGAACTTGTCGTGACATTTCTGGCTCTTGAGTTCCTCATGTGGACAGCATTGTGTAGAAGGCCACTGTAGCATACCAGGATTTGATTTCAGCAAGGCATGTCGTAGCCTCTGGTGATACTTTGTTGAAGAGTTGGAGAAATGTGGTTTATGCAGTTGCATACCTAGATAGTTTAACACCTGTTCTCCAGAAGTATCCATGATTTAATCACCAACTTCTGAACTTAAGGGCTCATTAAATAGTGAGATGAAATACTTTGATTCTATTCTGCTAAATGTTTTTTTCATTGACGTGGATGATTTGGATCACTTATCAAATTAGTATGTGTAGGAATGTTGAGAGCACCTTTTTGGGCAGGGGGGGAGCATTACAGTTGGGAATCATAAAAGTCTCACTGGCATGAAACCACCTCTACATGATTCTTACTGATGTTCAGTTAACTTCTTAATGTACCTACTTCAGTGTACATGGTGAATTTTAAATAGGAATAACAGGGTTATTGGGCATTAAATGATAATAGGTGGGAAGACCCCAGGCATGATGCCTGATGGACATATCCTGTCGTGTCATCAGTGTTCCTCCCCAGTCAAAGGGTCTAGTAGCCTTACTGACCCATGCTTCACATTTGCTAGCTTTTCAGCTACAAGTCATTTGGTCAAAGTACTTTTAAGGAAAGACAGTTTGATTCCTTCAAATTTTAAATTTGTTTCTACCATGCATACTCCAGGTGGCATTTCTTACCTTGAAAAAAGCTTCCCTAAGTGAAGTTTTCAGCCAGGATGCTTGGTCCACTAAGGGAAAAGTATGAGTGATGTGTGCTTAAATCATCACTATAGTGTTAAAGGCATAGATTTATTTGTATAATACATATACAGATACAGTTCCACTTCTTGGAAAATAATGTTTTCTCACTTAATCCTTAAAATATTCACTCTAAAGGCGTCAAACACTGTTCCTGTGTTCTTTGTCAGTATGTAGCATCTCATAGGCTTTAGTGCTGAGTAAGTTACATAGTAAGTAATTGAGAAGAAAGGCTTTATTCTTTTTAACATTTCTGAACAGGGCCAGTATTATAATTCTTTTTGCTTTAAGAATCAGCTCTTGAAAAAGTAATAGACTGCCTGCAATGTCTCAAATGTGAAATACGGGTAGGCGTTTCAGAGAAATTTCTGTGCAGTTCTGCCTTGTGGTTTGCAGTTTGAAACTTAAGAGGAAGTCCTCTGCTGCCTGACATTTTCAAACATTGGTGGTGGTCATGCAGACTTGAATGTTTGTCACTGCTTATAGTCACAGAGGTCCTCACCTTCCATTTGTTTTTGAATTTTGTTAAGTTTTAGTGTATATGTTTCTCTAGTGTTTTTCCCCCTAGCATAAAATTTCAGTCTTTTTTTTTTTTTTTTAAGATTTTATTTATTTGTTTGACAAGAGGGAGAGAGAGCACAAGCAAGGGGAGCAGCAGAGGGAGAAGGAGAGGGAGAAGCAGGCTCCCCTCTGAGCAGGGAGTCTGATGCGGGGCTCAATCCCAGGATCACAACCTGAGCTGAAGGCCAGACGCTCAACCTACTGAGCCACCCAGGCGCCCCATAAAATTTCAGTCTTTATGTAAATATACATTCTTAGAGTTTGTTTTCATAGGTCATTTTTGACCCAATGTTTTCTCTCCAGCTGCATCTAGGCTATGAGCCAGGGAGACCTAAGGTGTTGAGAGGGGCACACTGAGTTGGGGAGAGCATTCCTGACCGAGGTGGAGATGTATAGACTAGCAAATTAGACATCCTTGCAAATTAAAAAAAAAAAAAAAAAATTGAGGTCAAATTCACACAGCATAAAATTGACCAGTCTAAAGTGAACAGTGGCATTTAGTATATTCACAGTGTTGTGTAGCCACCAGTTCCAAAATGTTTCATCCCCCCCACTGAAACCAGTGCCCATTAAACAGTTGCACCCCGTTGCTCCCTCCTCCAACCCCTAGGTACCACCAGTCTGTACTTTGTCCCTTTGGATTTATCTACTCTGAATACTTTATATAGTGGAATCATGCAGTATGTGACTTCTTGTGTCTGGCTGTTTTCATATAATGTTTCTGTGGTTCACCCATTTGTAGCATAAATCAGTATTTCATTCCTTTTTATGGCCGAATAATATTCCATTACATGTATATGCCACAATTTGTTTATCCAGTCATCACTCACGGATGTTTGGGTTGTTTCTACCTTTTGCCTGTTATGAATAGTGCTGCTATGAATGTGTGCATATGTATTTGTTGAGTACCAGTTTTCACTTCTTTTGTTGTATATCTAGCGTGGAACTGCTAGGTTGTATTGTAATTCTGTGTTTATCTTTTTGAGGAATCAGCACACTGTTTTCTCCAGAGCTTCCACTGTTTGATATTCCCTCCAGCAATGCAAAGTGTTTCTCCACATCTTTGCTAACACTTGTCTCCCCTCCCCCGTTCCTTTCTTCCTTCCCTCCTTTTCAAATTATAGCCATCCTTTTCTGTGTGAAGTTGTATCTCATTGTGGTTTTTGCATTCTCCTAATGATTAATGACATCGAGTATCTTTTCATGTGCTTGTTGGTGATTTATATATCTTTGGAGAAATGTGTATTGACAGTTTTTGTTATTGAGTTGTGTTTGTTATATATTTTAGGTACTAGATCCTTATCAGATGTATGGTTTGTTAATATCTCTTCTGTAGGTTGTCTTTTGCTTTCTTGATAATGCATTTTAATGCAGAAAAGGTTTTTTTTTTATTTGTCAGAGAGAGAGAGCACGAGCAGGGGAGTGGCAGGCAGAGGGAGAGGAAGAAGCAGACTCCCCACTGAACAGGGAACCTCATGAGGGACTTGATCCCAGGACCCTGGGATCATGACCTGAGCCAAAGACTGAGCCACCCAGGCATCCCGAAAAGTTTTTAATTTTGATAAGTCCAGTGGATCTATTTTTTTCTTTTTTTTTTTTTTATAAAGATTTTATTTATTTATTTGACAGAGAGAGACCAGTGAGAGAGGGAACACAAGCAGGGAGAGAGGGAGAAGCAGGCTCCCCGCAGAGCAGGGAGCCCGATGCGGGGCTCAATCCCAGGACCCTGGGATCATGACCTGAGCCGAAGGCAGACGCTTAACGACTGAGCCACCCAGGCGCCCCTCTATTTTTTTCTTTTGTTGCACATTCTTCTGTTTGTATAATCTAGGAACCCGTTGCCAGATTGAAGGTCCTGAATTTTTATCCCTACGTTTTCTTCTAAGAGTTTTATGGCTTTAGCCCTTATATTGAGGTTGTTGATCCATTTTGAGTTAATTTTTCTATGTAGTATGAAGTAGGGGTCCAGCTTAAGTTATTTGGATTGTGTATATCCAGTTGCCCCAGCACCATTTACTGAAGAGACCATTCTTTCTCCATGTAATGGTCTTAGTGTGCAAACTTTTACTTCTCTTTATAAGTATGTGGGTTTATGTAGAATTCACTTCTGAGGAGGAGCATTGTATGAGAGGATCTTTGGGGGCCACAGTCAGGCTTTGGTGGTTAGGATTTGTCACTTGAATGCAAAATTAGCTTTATAAATACAACTTAAAAAAAAAGATTTTATTTATTTATTGGGTGGGGGAGAGAGGGACAAGCAGACTCTGTGCTGAGTGCGGAGCTGGATGCAGGGTTCAATCCCACAACCCTGAGATCATGACCTGAGCCGAAATCAAGAGTCAGATACCCAACCGACTGAGCCACCCAGACACCCCATATATAACTTTATTTTTATTTTTATTTTTTTTTAAAGATTTTATTTATTTATTTGACAGAGAGAGAGCACAGGTAGGCAGAGTGGCAGGCAGAGGGAGAGGGAGAAGCAGGCTCTCCGCTGAGCAGGGAGCTGGACGTGGGGCTCGATCCCAGGACCCCAGGATCATGACCTGAGCTGAAGGCAGCTGCTTAACCGACTGAGCCACCCAGGCACCCCTATAACTTTATTTTAAATCAAATGGTTAAATTAGTGCTGATTTTATTTTGGCCTTTGAGTCCTTTTTTTTTCTTTTTTTTAAAGATTTTATTTATTTATTTGACAGAGAGAGAGCGAGCAAGCACAAGCAGCGGGAGCTGCAGAGGTGAGGGCAAAGCAGGCTCCCTACCCAGCAGGGAACCCGACATGGGGCTCCATCCCAGGACCCTGGGATCATGACCTGAGCCAAAGGCAGACACTTAACAGACTGAGCCCAGCACCCCACCTTTGAGTCCTCTTTAGTTTGCCTGTGGTAGTTCAGTACTGTGAAATGGGCTTACTGATTTGCATTTTCTGAAAACTTAGTTTATTCTGTAATTTATTCTCAAGGTAATTAATTATTAATGTATTTTTAAATGAGGGTCTCTAAAGAAATATTGATAAGTATTGATAAACTTGCTTAAGTTTAACATAAACAGTTTGCATATCTAGCTCCTCTTTTTCCCCTCTTCCACATGATTAAATTGGCAACGTTTTTGTGTTAGAGGAATTAAGGGACTGAAGATGAGAAGTGCTGAGCAGAAGAGGAAGGTTAGCTTACAGTTCATTCCTCTGTCTGTTGAGGGAGTGGGTATGGCTATGTGTGTGGGGGGAGAATATATTGTGTGTGCGTGTTTTAAAGCATAGATGTTGCTTTGCCCTTTTGAATATTAATTTGCCTTAAATATACAGCCTACGGACAACACTGCAACTAAAAAGAAAATGTAATTATTTAAATTTGATGAACTGGATTACCAGCAAAAGACCACTTGATTATTTGGAAAAACATTTAAAAAGCAGATTATGTAATTTTTTCCTCTTCCTGGATTAAATGTAAGAGTGGATGTGACAATAAAAACTAAAACTTGGTAAAGTTAATCATTAATGTGTTTCTTGAATAAGTTTTCAAGAAAGTGGAGGAGACAGAGAGGAGAATTTTAAGCCTTAATCCTAAAAGTGGGTCTTTAAAAAAAGTTTATGAAACAGTCAACACCTGGAGGCTGTTGTACTTAAGCCCCTGTATTCTGAGAGACTAATGTTGAATAGATAATTCTCTTTTGGTTATAGCTTTTTGCTGTGTTGGAAAGGACATTTGCAATGTGAACCATTTTGAGTCCTCCATTTGCATGTATAGAATTTTTAAATAGGGACACCTTGGTGGCTCAGTCAGTTGGTCAGCAGCCTTTGGCTTGGGTTATGATCCCAGGGTCCTGCTCTCTGCTCAGCGGGGAGCCTGCCTCTCCCTCTGCCTGCCTCTCCCCCTGCTTGTGCTGTCTCTCTGACAAATAAATAAATAAATCTAAAAAAAAAAATTTAAAAATAGTATTTAGTTACATTTTCATAGAAATTAGAGATTTCTAAATGGTAGAGGAAGATACGAACATAGCTTTTTAACTGTGACTTCCAGTCACTTTTGAAATACTGAGTAAATTAAGCAGTTTTTAAAAAATATGGTAGATTTCATTTTTACTTCTTTGGATTTGTGTTTATTTTAGTTAAGATAGGACTCCTTGGTTTACTCGAAAATATTGTCTAG
This sequence comes from Mirounga angustirostris, assembly GCF_029215605.1. NCBI lineage: Eukaryota > Metazoa > Chordata > Mammalia > Carnivora > Phocidae > Mirounga > Mirounga angustirostris. Next base: position 87,345,440 of record NW_026991720.1, on the reverse strand, counting down.
GTTTTGCTTTAAAATCCGAATTTCACTCATGTATGTAAATTACTGTTTTGTAAGTTGGCTCGTGATCAGTGGATTTATAGACTGTCTTTGGAGTGCAGTAACTAAAAACAGGGCATGTGAAATCCAGGTTCCTCCCTGCTCTCCAGCGCCAGGGTTTTATACTGGTGTCTCATGGCTGGGACTGAAGGACACTGTCCTTGAACCCAGAAATTGCATGCATTCTTTAGTGCTTGAGTTCTGTGTTCTAGAGAATTAGAGCTTTACTCACATTCTCAAAGGTGGTGGTGGGGGAAGCATGTCTCAAAAAAAAAGTTAAAAGCTTCATTAAGGTAGCATATTGATAACTGAAGGGTAAACTGAAAGGTTAGTAAACTTCTTTGCTGTTAAGGATGTGACAGGACATAAAAGGGTCAGGTACTGAGTGACATTTCTGATTATTCAAATAGCTTGAATTAAGAAACTTGATAATTGTATAGAAGTGATTCTTAAATGTTTTGCTCTCAGGACTCTTTTAGATTCTTAAAAATTATTGAGGAGACTGAAGAGCTTTTTAAAATGTGGTTTATATTTATTGGTACTTAGTCAGAAATTAAAATTGAGGGCGCCTGGGTGGCTCAGTTGGTTAAGTGTCTGCCTTTGGTTCGGGTCATGATCTCAGGGTCCTGGGATCAATCCCAGCATCTGGCTCCCTGCTTCTCCCTCTCCCTCTACGTGCTGCTCCCCCTGCTTGTGTGCTCTCACTCTCTCTGTCAAATAAATAAATAAAATCTTAAAAAAAAAAATAAATGTTTAAAAAAAATTTTAAATTGAGAAATCATGGCCTTCAGACGCTTAATGACAGCCACCCAGGTGCCCCTATAAAATATTAATTTAAAGAACAACAGTAAACCATTGCATATTAATAAAATAGCATATTTTTAAGTGAAAAAATGAAAAAAAAATTAAATGAAAAAATACTTTTTGAAACAAAAAATTAGAAGAATGACATTGTTTTACATTTTTGTCAGTCTCATTATTGTCTGGCTTAATAGAAGCTAGATTCTTATATATGTTCTGCCTTTAGTCTGTCACAAAATGTTATTTTGGCTTAATGAAAAAAAATCCTTAAACTCATCCTGTGTCCTTGCATCAGCTGTTTGTATTACTGCAGGAGCTTCATTTCATTAGTATTGGAGACTATGTCTGCCAGGTACCCAGGTTTGAATAACCATGGCTCCTCTGTTAAGTAAGAAGGGTGTTCCCTGGAAAAAGAGCCTCGTTCTTTTTGCTCCCAGACCCCTTGTTAAAGCACAGGGGTTTTTCCTTGAGACGAGCGTATGCAGCAGAAGTGCTTGCTGTTTCATCAGACTGAGTATGTGCTCAGGGTTGAGATACAATAAAAATTAATATGTTTCACTCCTTGGTCAAATACACTCTTAGGTGAAACCAGCATTATTTTAAGTGCAAGTTGAGTTGAAGAGCCCAGTGACTGCTGGTGGGTGCAGTTTGGGGCCACTGGGGATGAGGTGCTCGTCCTTTTACCCCCCACTGATTTACATTGTCAGTGCAAATGTCAGCACAGTGAAAAGGGGCATATGATACCTCGTTATCATGATGAAAATAGTTTGATCTCCTGGATTTCTTGGGATTTGTGACCCCGCTTTGAGAGTTGTTGGGGGGATGGGCACCCCAGTATGAATTGCTGTGGCAGCTCTTCCTACCCGTAGGAAAAAGTGTGTCAAACCAGAGTCTGATTTTCACTTCCTGATAGTCATGCTCATGTAAGAGTCTGGCCTGCACTGTAGACGAGATAGTGTTGTTCCTTATTCTCAGATGAGGTAAACCGATCCTGAGGGGTTACATACCTTGCCCCAGGTCATGGAAGTAGTCAATAGAGGCCAGTGAGCTGGAACTAAAATTGGGTGAAATCAAAGAGGACATGTGTTCTGGAAGCCACATTTGCCTCTAGGTAGATAGAGCGGATCCTGGATTGAGGAGAGTCTAATTCAAAGGTCGGTTGACCGTGTTGACGGTCACCCTGTCTTGTACCGCTTGTGACCTTGCAGCCATTTTTTCCTTTTCTTGTCATTAACCTTTTTCATTAAGAATAATAGGGGGACGCCTGGGTGGCTCAGTTAAGTGGCTGCCTTCAGCTCAGGTCATGATCCCAGTGCTCTGGGATCGAGCCCGGCGTCAGGCTCCTTGCTCAGCAGGGAGCCTGCTTCTCCCTCTGCCTGCAGCTACCCCTGCTTGTGCTCTTTCGCTCACTCTCTCTCGCCCACGCTCTCTCTCTCTAACAAATAAATAAATAAAATCTTTAAAAAAAAAAGAATAATAGGAATCTTGATTTAGAAAGATACTCATGGAAACTACTTGATCTTTGATCTCATTTTTAAACTTGGAATAAGGTCAAGGAATAAAATATTGTCAAGCCTAGGAGTCAGGAATGCAGTTTTATCTGGTGGGCTTTCTCTGGCTTTTAGAATCATTTGTACTAATTTGTGCTATTTGCTGTGAAGCGCTTACTTAACGTGGAGGGAATGCAGTCCTAGTGAATACTCTGCTTTATCTGGTCCTTGAGAGTGTCTTCACTGAGTAGTGGGTGGACCTCAAGAGTTAATGCTACTTTCTAGTCCCTTCCAAACAGTAATTTGAGAGGTGGTTTCCACTGTTTAAAGGACCCTTTTTTTCCAAGTTAAGAGGTGCACTTTTAAGATTGCCTGAAAGACACCTTTTTCATTTAGTGCACTGTTTTTGCATTGTGTAAAAATGCAGGGAGTTTCAGGATACCAACTGAGAAGTAATTTCAGAAAATTTTTAGTAACTAATATGTGTAATATGAATATGCATTAGGAGGAAAACCATCATAGAATCTCAGAGTTAACAAAAAGTTATTATGCAGTATATTAGAATCATGCCAAATATATTTAACCTGGATTTTTATTATTTGTGTGTTCACCAAGAGTATTTCCAGACGTTCCAAAGGGATGAGAAATGTGTCATATTTAGAGTGACATAATACTCCAAGGGACTTTAGGGATTATCTACTTAAGTGGTTTTAGAACTTTAAAAATGGTGGAACCTTTTCTTTAATTGAAACCATATCCAGGAGTCCAGTATTTAAAGCATTAATGACGAGTGGTTGAAATGGGAGTTGTGGGTCTGGAATCCCTGTGCTTGCTTGGCAGGTTCTGTTTGCCACTGCTGTGAGCCATTGGTTAATAGTAATAAACAACATTAACATGTACTGAATGTTCGTTCTGGGTCAGATACGAAAGCACTTTACGTGCATGATCTCACAGTTCGAAAACCACTCATCTGGTTGGGATTGTGAATTTCATCTCTGAAGAAACAGGCCCATAGAGCTTCCGTGAGTCGCCCGGGGTGTTTTGTAGAGTTAATGTTACTGAAGCTAATGGTGTGTGTGGTGTGTCGTTTTTCCAGATAGGAAAATAGTATGTGTTCATTGCCAACATTTTTGAGTTCAGAGAAGAGTATAAAAGGGAAAGAATACTTAACTTCACTAATTAGGGATTGGTAATACTTTGGTGTTGATCTTTCTAGCTTCCTTTATAAATGTGTATTAGGAAATTGATATATCTACCAGACCATTTTATTATGAGTGTTTTCTTAAGGTTAAGAATATATTCTAAAGCATGTTTTTCCCCCTATATGTTCTTCATGAGAATGATTATTTAATGAAATTTTACTAAATCGAACAGTTTATTTAATGTTTCCCATTGTTGGACATTTATGATGTTTGCAGGGTTTTTCTTTTTTTTTTTCTTTTATACATAATGCTGTAGTGAACACTTAATGAACATAATATTTCTGGATCATGAACTTCTAGATTTCAAATCACTGCATTAACAGGTGCCTTAAAAATATATATTTTGAAGCATATTTCCTAACTGATCTCTTTGGAAGGTTTTGCCAATTTATACTTTCTCAAGTCATGTAATTGAACTCTTGTGAATTCTCAACAGTGCAGTTAAACAAATAGGTCATTAGTTTAATTTGCAGCTAATTATAAATGAGGTTAAACTTTCCCCCTTTATATTTATTAGATGTTTCTAGTTTTTCATTTGTAAATTTTTAGTTTCTTTACTTTGCCAGCTTTTCTATTTGGGTGTTTTTCTCTTTTTAAAAAAATAAGAGTTCAGGAAACACCTGCATGTATCTCTCCACTCTGTGCCCCCTCCATCCCCCAAATCCCTGTCATATCTTTTGCCATTTTTTACTCAGGTTTAAAAAAATCACTACTTTTTGGCAGAAAGAAGTTTTATCTTTTTATCTTTTTTTTTTTTAAATTCCTTGATGAGTTCTTTTTTTTTTTTTTTAATTAATTAATTAATTTATTCGACAGAGAGAGAGACATAGTGAGAGCAGGAACACAAGCAGGGGGAGCAGCAGGCAGAGGGAGAAGCAGGCTCCCCGCAGAGCAGGGAGCCCGATGTGGGGCTTGATCCCAGGACTCTGGGATCATGGCCTGAGCCGAAGTCAGACGCTTAACCAACTGAGCCACCCAGGCGCCCCTAGCTTTTTATCTTTTAATTATCTTTCTTTTGTGATATCATCAGCCATTTGTGATGGCCACTGCCTGCATCCATTAATTCATTAGGTATTCTAAAATGTTGATGTTATCATTCTGTCTTTTTTCGAAGATTTTATTGTAAGATTTTATTTATTTATTTGACAGAGAGAGACACAGCGAGAGAGGGAACACAAGCAGGGGGAGTGGGAGAGGGAGAAGCAGGCTCCCGCAGAGCAGGGAGAGCCTGATGTGGGGCTCCATCCCAGGACCCTGGGATCATGACCTGAGCCAAAGGCAGACGCTTAACGACTGAGCCACCCAGGTGCCCCTAAGATTTTATTTTTAAGTAAGCTCTACACCCATTGTGGGGCTTGAACTCAAAACCTCGAGATGAAGGGTTGCGCGCTCTACCCACTGAGCCAGCCAGGTGCCGCATTCCATCTTTTCTTTATTCATTTCATAGAATATTTTGTAGAGAAGCTTCCCCGTATCAACTCTTTGGATACTTCAGGTGCATTTTGTATAGGAAAGTCCGTATACAAACTTGAGTCTTCCCTTTTATTTAGCACATTCAAAATAGTTGATTTACTGGCTTCTTCCAAAATGACCCCAAAATTACTTATGGATGTAACCGTGTTTGTGTATTATTATACTTACTGATGCATAAATTGTTCCATCTATGGCCAGCAAGAGCTCCTTCAACTGCCAGGAAGTGACCGGGCTGAGTCCACATGTTCTGACCTCAGTTCTTGCTTTCAAAGACCACATGCTCTGTGTGGAATTGAGCCCCGTATTCTGAGGTGGCTAGAGGGAAGGGGAGGCTGACTGAAGATTTCTGGGGAGTATTGTTAATTAATTGGTTACTGGTCAGCACAACAAATATTTGATGAACCATTTCTTCAGTGTGATAGGGATATGGTAGTGGCCGTGAATAATTTCAGATCGGTTTTCTGGAGAAAATTAAACAGGGTGATAGGATAGTGAGTGAATGTACTAGTTTAGGATCATGAACAGAATAGTTTTTAACTGTTATGCACCTGGAGTCTGTAAGATAAAAAGCTTGCCTTTTATGGATCAGAGACAAACCAGGGAGGTATTGAGTGGTGCTGAGTTACCTACATTTGTGAGTAGAGAAAGAACCATCTCCTGAAAAAGTAGTTAAAAACGGAGCTCAAAAATGTCTGTTTAAGGCTTTATGATGGAATTAAGATTCTTAAGGCTTGGGAGACTCTATTTCTCATTCCTGTAATTACTTGTGATAAAAATAATTCTGATAATTTTTTTTTTTAAAGATTTTATTTATTTATTTGAGAGAGAATGAGAGAGAGCACATGAGAGTGGGGAGGGTCAGAGGGAGAAGCAGACTCCCTGCCGAGCAGGGAGCCCGATGCGGGACTCGATCCAGGGACTCTAGGATCATGACCTGAGCCGAAGGCAGACGCTTAACCGACTGAGCCACCCAGGCGTCCCAATTCTGATAATTCTAAAACAACAACCTATGTTACAGTGCAGCCTGTGGGGAAGAAATCTCTTGGCTGTGAAGTAGAAGGCTCCAGATTTTCAGTCTCAGGGGTTTGTGGTCTTTGAACAAGCAGCGCCTCTGGCCTTCTTTTTGAAGGAATTTACCGGTGGCAGTAAGAGGAGCTCAGGAACACCTTCTTTGGGAAAGAAAAATACATCTTTTACACATTTGGGCATGTTATCATTTTGGTGGAGGCATTACTCAGTGAACTTTTAAAAATCACCCCGAAATTCGTGGCGTGGAACCCGGGTCCGTGCTACTTCTAATAAGGATTCAGCTCTCCGAGGTCAGAGAGATGCCACAAGATCATCATCGGTGTATTGGACAGTACCTGTATGAATGGACGAGGGCTCAGTAAATGATCTTAAGGAAATTACTTTAACCTTGCCAAAGTGGATGTTGAAGATCACGGTTGAAGTTCATAGCCTTTCCCTTTTCACTGGTACTTTTTTTCCTGTTTTGCCCCATTTAAAAGGAACACAGGGGCTCCTGGCTGGCTCAGTTTGGTAGAGCATCTGACTCTTGATCCTCAGGGTTGTGAGTTCGAGCCCCATGTTGGGTGTAGAGATTAGTTAAAAAATTAATTAATTAATTAAAAAATGAACACAAACCCCAAGAATCTTCCTTTCCTTCTGGACTTACCTGCTTCCCTTCGTTGTTTCCCTTCATTGTTCTTCAATTGCGGGATGGCTCCACTATTGTTTGCTGAGTAGATGTGCTTTTTTTTTTTTTTAAGATTTTATTTATTTATTTGACAGAGAGATAGAGAGAGAGTACAAGTAGGCAGAGAGGCAGGCAGAGGGAGAGGGAGAAGCAGGCTCTCCGCCGAGCAGGAAGCCCGATGCGGGGCTCGATCCCAGGACCCCGGGACCATGACCTGAGCTGAAGGCAGCTGCCCAACTGACTGAGCCACCCAGGCACCCGTAGATGTGCTTTTTAACTTGCATTTATATGCTATGCATATGGCAGATGTTACACATTTTCTAGAGAATAACCTTTTTGTTCATGTTCTCCATGTTCATTTCTCATTTGCTTCTCCTGCTTTCGACTCCAGTTTTTCTCTATTTGTTCATTGTATGTGGACTACTATGTATATTTCTCCTGACATCAGTCAGCCGAGTCACACAGTATTGTGTTGTGGAGAGATTAGTAAAATCAGAAGACCTTCCATTTGCAAATTGAAGGTGGATATTTTCTTTTGCCTGGGATAATTGTGAGGCTGAAGTTAGATGTGCTCAGGAAACCATAAGGTACTATGACCGTGATAATATAAAGGCTATTACAGCCAGGCTTTGACTTCTCCAAAGTAACACAAATAGTCCTACTTTGAACATCAGAACGTGACATCTTCAGTGATTTGAAGGTTTCTAAAATACGTGGTGTGCTTCTCTACCACTTGAGAATTTTGTCCACGACTCCTGCTGGTCTTGGGTGGTACCGTCACTTAACTAGATGCAGGGATGTGGGCGCAGGGAGGAATTTGTTCTAATCCTGAGGATTGCTTCCTTGGGGTTTGCCTTTTCCTGGGCCTTTTTTCATTCCCCCCGTTTTGTGTGTGTGTGTGTGTTTAAGTTCTTTTTATTTATTTATTTGACACAGAGAGAGAGAGGGAGAGAGAGAACACAAGCAGGGGGAGCGGCAGAAGGAAAGGGAGAAGCAGGCTCCCCAAGGTGCAGGGAGCCCAATGCGGGACTTGATCCCAGGACCTTGGGATCATGACCTGAGCGGAAGGCAGATGCTTACTGACTTAGCCACGCAGGCACCACTGTGTGTTTCTTGTTGCTCCTAGTTGAGCTGCTTGACTCTCACACTTGGTAGCCCGGTCTTTTATTATCTTCCTTAGTCAGAGTATGCCCTAATCATTGGGCTTTTGGTTCTGTTCTTGTACTTTGAAACAGCGTCTTCATCCTTTCCCTCCCTTCTTGCCTTCAGAGCACGTTTCCCCCTTGGTTTTTTAGCCCCTTCTTCTAATACCAGAGCTCGTAAAACTTGTCAGTAACCAACTCCCTAGCACAAGCAGCAATGGAAATCAAAAAAGGCGGAGGTTGTACTTGGGACATATCTTAGTTAGGGCCTGATTTCAAGTTTGATGCAATGTAGTAGTTACCAGCTGAGTGTAAGAGGGGAATTGACAGTGGAGCAGAAGGTCAGAAAGGAGATGGGTATCAACATTGAGGTGAGTCTGTGGCCGCTGGAGACTCTGCAGGGCACCTGTGTGCCCAGGGCGGGCGGGGTCCCAGGGCCCAAGAGCCATGAGTGAGCGGACGAGTGTGCCCTTCTCAGTAGACGAGGCAGTGCCAGGGTGCACATGTAGCCCAGCTACTCAGACACCGGCCTGCCTGTGGCTGTGTTTCCTCTGGTAAAGGGCAGAGAGAAGTAAGCTGGTACCTGCAGGTAACTGACAAGGGTGGAAATATGGGGAAATTGCATTTGACCCCATAGAGTTTTGGTTTTGTTGTTTTATATGATACTGTAGTTCCAAAAGAGCAGTTGCTTACTCAGAATAATTTTTCATTGAGATATGATTCACATACTATAAAATGCACTCATTCCCCTCTCTCTGCAGACTCTAGAAACCACCATTCTACTTCCTATCTTTATGAATTTGACTGCTCCAGATACCTGATATAGGTAGAATCTATAGTATTTGTGTTTTTGTGACTGGGTTATTTCCCTTAGCACAATGTCCTCCAGGTTCCATGTTGAAGCGTGTGTCAGATGTCATTCCTTTTTATGGCTGAATAATAATCCGTTGCATGTACATACCACAATTTATTCATCCATTGACGCACATTTGGCTTGTTTCTCCTTTTTGACTATTGCGAATAATGCTGCTGTGAACATTCATGTACTAGGATTTGAGGAATATCTTGTGGTTTTTATTTGCATTCTCCAGTGACTAATGATGTTAAACATCTTTTCATGTGCTTGGTGGTCATTTTTATATCGTCTTTGGGAAAATGTCTATTCAAGTCCTTTGCTCATCTTTTTTTTTTTTTTTAAAGATTTTATTTATTTTTTGACAGAGAGAGAGAGAGCCCCATGTCAGGCTCTCTGTTCAGCAGGGGGATTGGGAGAGGGAGAAGCAGGCTTCCCGCTGAGCAGGGAGCCCGATGTGGGACTGGATCCCAGGACCCTGGGATCGTGACCTGAGCCGAAGGCAGACACTTAACCTACTGAGCCACCCGGGCGCCCCAGCTCTTCACTTTAATTGCAGCTTTTAGTTAAAGCAGTTAAGTAGGGTCATACATTTATGGAGCCAAGCCCCTCCTACCTAGAGTATGGGTTCTCTGATGAAAAAGAGTAAAGAGTCTCTCTCTCTCTGTGACCTGTGTTATGTGTAAAGGCTGAAGTGGTTGGCATAAATAATGTGTATTATGGAAAGGTGGTTTGGTTTAAAAAAAAATTTTATTTAAAAAAATTTTTTTTTAAAGATTTTATTTATTTATTTGAGACAGAGAGAATGAGATAGAGAGAGCATGAGAGGGAGGAGGGTCAGAGGGAGAAGCAGACTCCCTGCCGAGCAGGGAGCCCAATGCGGGACTTGATCCAGGGACTCCAGGATCATGACCTGAGCCGAAGGCAGTCGCTTAACCGACTGAGCCACCCAGGCACCCTAAAAAAAATTTTTTTTTTAAAGATTTTATTTGAGACACAGAGAGTGCACAAGTGGAGGAGGATCAGAGAGAGAGGGAGAGGCCGACTCCCTGCTGAGCAGAGAGCCCCACATGGGGCTCGATCCCAGGACCCTGAGATCATGACCTGAACCAAAGGCAGACGCTTAACGACTAAGCCACCCAGGCGCCCTGGTTTGATTTTTTAAATTGAGACTTACTCTTTTATGCTCCATTTCATATCACAGAAGGTTTGAGGAGGCCTATGGTAGATGTGCTCAAATGGAGAAGTCTTAAGTAAAAGATAAAAATTAGGATCAAAGGAGAAATAAATAAAGATTGGGGAGAAGAATATCATTGGACATTTCTAGATGGGGAGGAACTGTGTAGTAGTTAGTGTAGGATTATGGGTGATATAACATTTTCTTCTTTGTATATGACTTTTCATTTTTTTTTTTTTTTACATTTAACATATTACTTTAGTAAAAAGAAGATTTAACTATAGTATTATCAAAATTCTGAATGCATTTGTCAGAGTTGCTGCTTTCTCCACACTGATACATGATCCATTCTCTTGGTTTTATCTGCTATGGGCATTTGTGTTCAGTCTATCCTTCTTCCCTGAATTTCACTTGGTCCAGCTGCTTGGTGTACACCACCCCCAATCCTGTCCTGGTCTTTAACCCCGCAGGGTGCCTCCTGGTCCCTGGTTCCCTAGTCTTGCCCGTTGCATTACTGTTCTCTCAGCTGCAGCCTGGCCTCTCTGCTTTTTCCTTTCTGTTTGCCTCAATTCTACTAGGACTCATCCCAGCTACCCCGCCCCCACTCTTTCTGTGCTGACTTGGGTTCCTTTTCTCACTCTTCCATGGCTTCTACCTGGCTCTGTCATTGCACTGATCACAGTGTTTATGCATTGTATCTGTGTGCTTTTTCCTCCACTCCACTGGATGAGGATATAGATTTCTTCATTGTTTGTCCCCACGCCTAGCAGAGTGTGTGGTGCAGGGTTGACCCAAATACCTGACTATTAAATTAATAAATAAGGTCTGAATAAGGTCTGTATTATTATGAGGTGCCAACTGGTGGATGTGGACTGGATCATACTTGTGGGTGTGTTTGTGTACCTTACAGTGCTTGGAAACTTGGGATATTTCACATAAAAAAAAATCCCTATTTCCCGGGCGCCTGGGTGGTTCAGTGGGTTAAGTGTCTGCTTTCGGCTCAGGTCCTGGGGATCGAGCCCTGTGTTGGGCTCCTTGGCTGGTGGGGAGTCTGCTTCTCCCTCTCCCACTACCCCCTCCTTGTGTTTCTGCTCTCACTGTCTCTCTCTCTGTCAAATTAAAAAAAAAAAAAAAAGTATCACTTCCCACGGTTCATGACTTTACTACCCTTTAAAAAAAGAAAAAAATCCCTATTTCCATCTTCTGAAAATATGAGACTGGCCCCCCTGCATCAGCATTCCTTTACCACGCTGTTCACTAGACCTGGTTGTGGTTGCCCCTTTTAGATGATTTGCCATAGTCCCACCCCTTTCATCTCACAGGAGACTTGCTTTACTCATATTATTGTTGTCCTCTTGAGACACTTGGGATTAGGTCCCTTGATCCAGAGGAAGGATGGACTGCATGCCCTATAGCCAGATCTCTCTGTCTGCCTCCAGTTGGTCTTTTGGCAGAAGGTGGGCAGCAGACAGAGGTTTTGGTTTCTGGCATGCTTCTACAGTTCTCTTTCTGTGAGGCTAATGAAGGATAGAGCTTTAAGCTTTCATATATACATACACAACTGAGACATTCACAAAGTGCTGGGGAGTTGAATTTCCAAGGACATTAGCAGAATGACTGTCCTAATGATACAAGTTCAAATAAAATGACATGTTTCGTTACGGGAAAGTTTATCATTCTTAAGTTCCTAAATTCCCTTTTAAAGTTTTTGACATGTAATCTGTATGTTGATGAATGGGTTTTGGTTAAAATATTAACATCTCTTACCTTCAGCAAATATTTAGGGACTTGCTTAGAGAAATCTTTAATTCCTTTATGAAGTTAAAGATGGAGTTTTGTTACTTACGTTGGAATTTTAAGGCATTAAGTAAATTGTTGTTCTTGGTGTGACTGTATGAAATATTCACGCGCACTTTTTTTTTTTTGGCCGTGGTGCATAAATTCATAGGGGGCTAATCTTAAGTCCAAGCAAAGAACTGCAGCGGTAGGAAATGGGGCAGCCCTGAAGGGCTTTAAGCAGGGCAGTAAGGGGATCGGGTTTTCTGTTTTTTGAAACTTGACTCTGCAGTGTTGTGGGCCAAGGATTAGAGAAGTGTGAGAACCAGGGGCAGAAATGGTGACGGCTCCAATGAGAATGAATTAGGGAGGGAGAAATTCTGATTATTTTTGGTGAAGTTATGTCATCTAAGTACATAGGTTGATTGTGAAACTCCTTTTCAGATAAGAATGAATGAATCCTGGGAATACTGTAGCTGACAGTATCCTCTTATTCAGGCTATTATGCTGATTGAGAAAAGAGAGGGTAAGAGTCTGTGGCTCTCTGTGGGAAAAGAATCTTTTAGTTGAGTAAGCAGAAACTCACGATTACTCCTTTCTGTCCTCCCACACGTTGGGCATAGGGCTGTCCGGTGCTTTAGGTGCTATGGAAGTGGTCCTGCCAATAGAAGCAGTTCTCCCAAGCCACCAGACATACCAGCCTTGTGGGTAGAAGCAGGAGATGGTGTCTGGGTCTCAGTCGAGAGATTCACCACTTCCCCCTTGTGTGCCTCAGTTTCCTCAGCTGTACCTGGGGTCCTCAAAGTGTTTACTTATCTTAAAGCGTTGTTGCAAAGAGTAAATAGATTAATATATGTAAAATGTTTACAATAGTGTCAGGTATTTAATAAGTACTTAGCACACTTGCTTCTACTACTGTGGTTACTATTTTTATTAATGGAGAGATCCACAAATAAGAATTCCTTCGAGTGAAATTTCTGTTACATTATGTGTAACATTGTAGTAGGAAGTTTCAAAAACAATTGGCTTTGGCTTTGGCTCCAAATCACAGTAAGAATTTAGCATTATAGCTTTTTAAGTAGTGATCAGAATGAAGATTAAAGTCTGTCCAAGTAAGAAAGTCAGTACATGTCCACCATTCCTTAAGGTAACTTCCCACTCTGCTGGTTGTCCTCAGTAGAAGTTCTAGTGTACAGTACTTCTCATTTAAGCTGTATGAACATTTTTACACTTTGAAAACAGCATGCAGCAGGATGGGTTTTCTAGAGCTCTACGAGAACATAATCCTGTGAATGCTTGGGTGCTGACTCCCTCTGTTTCAAGGGTGGTGATTGGCAAAAGAAGGACAGGTTTTGTTTCCAGTGGGTTTTTTGTTTTTTTTCTCTTTGGTGCAGAATTAATTTTCTATGAAAACAGAATCATAGACTGTTACGACCTCCAGGTGGAGCAACAAAGCTCTCCCCTCACACTTCTAACTTTGAGATACATTCAGGTGATGAGCCTACAACTATAGTAGTGAAGCTACAAAGGCCTCCCACTTTGCCAACCACTTTTGTATATATTATCTTGTGTCATCCTCACTACAGTCTCATGAGACAGTCTTTTTTTTTTGGAAAGATTTTATTTATTTATTTGACAGAGAGAGACACAGCCAGAGAAGGAACACAAGCAGGGGAGTGGGAGAGGGAGAAGCAGGCTTCCCGCGGAGCAGGGAGCCCGATGCGGGGCTCGATCCCAGGACCCTGGGATCATGATCTGAGCCGAAGGCAGACGCTTAACTGGTTGAGCCACCCAGGCGTCCCATGAGACAGATATTCTTAATAAATTCTGTTTTTCTAGTTTTTTTTTTTAAGTTTCATTTATTTGTTTTTAGAGAGGGAGAGTGCGCGCGCATGTGTTTGGGGGAGGGGGCAGGAGAGGGAGAGAGAGAATCGCAAGCAGACTGCCCACTGAGCACTGAGCTCCAGCACTGAGCTCCATCTCATGACCGTGAGATCATGACCTGAGCTGAAATCCGAAGTCGACTGCTTAACCGACTGGGCCACCCAGGCACCCCTAAATTCTATTTTTCTAGATGATGGTTAGGGATGCTAAGTAATTGGAATTTTAGGAGTGGTCATGCATGTCTGGGCAGTCAGCCAGAACCCATACTCTTAGTTGCCATGGTATATCCACCTAATTATTAAATTACTACTTGATTATTAAAAAAATATATCCTGATTATAAAATGTATAGTTATAGTCCAATGTAGGAAATTCAGAAACCACTTGGACTCTAAATTCCTCTGGATTCTGTATTCTATCATACTTAATGTTTATTAAAGATTTCCTCAAGGCACTGTGCATTTGTAGAGTTATACCTTTGGTACTTTTTCTCATGGAGTTTTTTTTCCATGTAAAAGTGAGATTTAGATAAGACTTGGAAGTATCAGGGGAGTGAAAAATCAGTGTATGTCAGTGGCCAGATGGATGGTGGGGCCAGGGAGTAGGAGGCTTCTCTCGCCTGCCTGTCTTTGTTGGTGTTCAGAGTTCTAGGTCACCAGCTTTAACAGACTAAGTTCCGGAGTAAAGCACCTACTTTTAGTACATGTTGGAAATTATTTGATTCTCTTTGCCCTCTTTTGGTTTATCATTTGTTTATCCTTTTTAAAAGATCATGGAATTCTTGTTTTAACAATAAGCCTTTCTTACATGAAGAAAAGCCTCTTTGTATTCCACCACGGCAGATGGAACGGCACTTGTACTTCTAAATTTTTTAGTAGTAAGACTCTCCTAAAATAACACTAAAAATTAATTACTTTAATTGACACTGCCCTCCTCCATCCCTGCTGGGGAAGTCATGGTTTGACATAAAATCTGACCCTTTTACTAAAACCTCCTTCTGAGCTGAGGTCTTTGTGTTGCCAGCCCTGGGCCATTTGCACCTACGTGCTGCTGGGTGTCGTTCTCCACTCGGCAGAGCTGTGAGGTAAGAGCGAAAGGACCGTGTTGCCTTTTCAGAACTGGGTGGCACGACGGTTTGACGCCTGACCCTGAATGTGAGCTTGTACTTTCATGACCAAGTTGGGAGTTCATGTTCCAGCATTGCTTTTCTCGGCGTTAGAGCCCTTTCCCTCCCTTTCCTGGGATTATTTTCTGTTACATTAATGCTCCTTTGGTGGTGTTTTCTAATTCTGAGAAATTTATGACATTTATTTTTCATTTTCTTCTTAAAAGTTACCTCTGCTTGAGTTAGAAGTGTATGCAACATCGAAATGGATTGTGCTAGTAAAGACATTTGTAAATGAATGTTTTGGTTAAACGCTTTTCCAGCCGCAGGCGGCGTCGTGCCCGCGCGGGAGGACGGCAGTTAGCCAGCACGTCTTCCTACAGGACTTTTTTTTCTTTGTTCAGGCAGAGTAACATCCTGTTACTTCAATGGTAGAAAACTCTGTCTGGGATTTTAAAAGAATGTTGTTTGCCTGGTTTAAGAGTTGACCAGAAGTTGACTGTGGTGTGGTCTCTTAAGTTTAAATATTCTACTTAAATGGTTTGGTTCTAATGATATGTCCTTTGCAATAATATCTCATAATTCTTACGACTTTCATTAATGTTCCAAAACTATTTATGGTATTTTTGGTAAATATATTGAAAGGCACGAGGTGAGAGTACAGAGATCAGTAGCCTTCCAGGGCCTGGTTAAGTCCTTTAAAAGCCTGAAGCACTGGGCCTTTTTTTCTCCCTCCAAAATGAAAAATAACAGTATTCTCAACAGCAAGCTAAAGAAATATTTCCATTGCCACCCATAGTTGGAAAAGTACATAAAATATCAGCCTTAAAGAAAAAAACATTCTTCTAATTTTTTGGTGGTGTTCTCTGAGCATGCCAAAGGGAGAACAAAGTTTGCCACCTCAAAACACATCACTATGGCAAAAAGATTGTTTTGAACCGAAGGCAGTTAGCTCTCTGACCTCTTATTTTCTGTGTAAAAGCAGGACATAAATTTCCATTTGTAGAAGTCTTTCCCTTTCTTAATACTGGGAGTGAGGAGAATCTTCTCAGTGTAACAAACCTTATCAACAGCGTTTTTACTGTACTTATCCTAGTCCCCTACTCACAACTACCCCCAACCTCTTTTTCTTTCTTAGCCTTTTTTCCTTCCAGCGCCTTTTGTGAAGTCCTGCATTCCACCCATCCCTTTGAGCTGCTCATCACCTGAGTTTTCTTGTGTGTATGCGCTTGATATGTGTAAACAAACAGGTTTCTCTCCTCCTGTTAATTTGCGTTTTATCAGTTTGATTTGTGGGCCCAAGTGGTTGACCCTAAGAGGGTGATGGAGTTTTCTTCTCCTCTGCGTTGTGCTTCATCTTCTTCCTTTTGGTTAATTCCGCTCTGATTCTCTCCCAAATTATATAGAAGACAATTAGAATAACACAGGAATGAGGAAGAGAGCGTAGTTTATCTGGAGGAAGCTTTTTGTTTTTTAAAGTTAATTCTTTAGAACTAACTATTAGTTCCTTTTCATGGTTTTTTGTATACTGTTTTGATAAGGCAGGATTTTTGTTAAGTAAACATCCTGTATTCTCTCCTTCCGAGGCTTTAGGATCCAGAGAACATAGAAACCCATTAAAATAGGTACTTGACGTACAGCGTTTTGAGGAATGCTTGTTTATTGCTGTGGTCTGGATGCTTCTAGAGTGATAGTTGGTATTTTTCAGTTAGATCAGGATCTTCTGTAGCTTTGTGGTGGTTTGATTTTAAAGCCATATACTTTTTGATTTATCTGTAGTCTAGGGAGGCTTTTAGTTTTTCTTTTGCAAGGAGATGGCCCTGTAGTCTGAAGGGGTCTGTAGGCATTGTGTAGCAGTTACTAATAGCAGCCTGGGGCCAGGACAGTCCTGAATACTGTGGATTGCTCGATAAATCATTAGTCTCTGGAGTCCTATAGTCACAATACTAATACTAAATGAAAAGATCAGATATTTTGGTTTTTCTTTCAGGGTTTTTGTTTTTATTTTTGTTTTTTTCCCATCTAATTAAAGTGTAGGATATTACCTGATGGGAAATGAAGGGTTAAGGCAAAACTCAGTGTCCAGTCTTTGGGTAAGACATTTCTATTCACTGTAATGCATGCATGCATATTCTGCCTTGTTCCAAAAAGGATTTAAGGTGGTACTTCTCTGCAGTTTTTATGGTCTGAGTAAGACTTACAGATACACTTACCAGTCTCAAGTTGAAATGAATCTGGCTTCCAAATGCTGTGTTATTACTCCAACAATGCTGCCATTGTACCTCAAGGTCTCGTTACACCTTCAGGGTTTGACTATGTTCACTGGTCATAAGTCTTTATCCTTTGATGTTAGAATCAATTTTTGGCATTGACCAAAAATCACTGAGTGCCAAGTCTGGTGAATAACCTGGATAGGCAGTCCTGGGTTGTTAGAGTTTTTGGCTTATTGTTTTTGACTCATAGACTAAGAGCCAGAACGTTTTCAGGATGATGAAACCAGTTTCTGAGCCACAGTTAACTCCTTATTACTTCAGTAGACTTGAACAATGGGTCCAATGGACTTTTGGTCTTTGTGGGATGTTCCTGCAGGAGCAGTGCCATTGAGATCAAATAAACGGGTTAGCGGTGTCCTTGCTTGTGATTTTGATACGGAGTATTTTTTGGGTTTGGACTGCAACAAAGTTTTCCATTGCAAATTTCGTGTTTTCAGGTCACTGTGAAACATTTTATCATTAGTTCTTCTAATTTTCTCAAAATGTTATTTTCTTTAGCTGTCCATGAAAGATCCAAAACAAAGAACAGGTTCTAACTGCTTTTTATCACTTAGTGAAAATATTTGGAACATTATTCATCCTACTTCCTGTATATTTTATTGACCACCCTGCCCCACCCCTCTCCCCCAGCCAAACAATTTTCTTGTGTCTGATTTTTCTGCGTAATCATTCAGTTGGATGAATTAAATTATTACTTTGATAGCATTTTATAGATGAGGAAAAAGACTTATGGAAGATGAGACTGACTTAATTTAACTAAAGAGGAAAAATTTAAGTACCAATTTTCTGACTCTCATTTTGAGGACTTTTTCAGTACTTAATGCTGTCATGATGGAATCAAGTCCTATTTATTTATTTACTTATTTTAGTTTTTTTTATAGTAATGTGAAAATTAAGAGCTTTCTCCCTTTATTTCCAGATATTTCACTTGAGGATTTAATGCCCCACAAAATTAAATGTTCATTTTTTTTTTCTCAATAAGGTCATTTTTCATTATATATCAACGTGGAGCCTGTACATGCATTTACCTCCACCCATTGTGCCTTGAAAACAGTGGTGCATATGAAAAAATTACAGTACGTTCCTCCTGTGTCTGTCCCTTTGTTTCCATAAATCATGCCCGAAAATATGTGTATTTTAGTGTTGCATTGAAACATTAGTGTGTCTTTTTCATAATTTTTACAAAAGTCAAACTTAAAAGTTTGCTACATGAGGGGTGCCTGGGTAGCTCAGTCAGTTGAGTGTCCGACTCTTGATTTTGGCTCAGGTCATGATCTCAGAGTCATGAGATTGAGCCCCGAGTTGGGTTCTGCACTCAGCGGGGAGTCTGCTTGAGGATTCTCTCCCTCTCCCTGTGCCCTTCCTCCTGCTCATGTTCGTTCTCTCTCTCTCTCTAAAAATAAATAAATAAAATCTTAAAATAAATTTGTACATTTAAATTAGGTTGAAGCCCAAAGTTTCTCTGTTAAATATTATACTTCATTTATGGTGGTATCCTCATGTGCTTATAACTTGAAGAAGTGATCATTTTTACTTTGGAAATATTTTAGACCTGTGGAAATGTGTTGTATTCTGTGGTTTTTTCTGACTGGAGTAGTTTGGGTCACCTGGCACTGAATTCATTAGCTGGGAAATGTGATAAGGGTGTTCCCTTAGATGCTGTGTTGATGGCAGCTGAGTTGAATATGTGAGAGTTGGGGAGGAGTGGGTCCCTACATAAAAGTCAGAATACTGTTATCACAGGTAAGAAGATTGAATGAGACTGTGCGCCAGAATTAGTCAGTCATTCACTGCAAGCCCGTTACCTGCTCATTTTGACTCCAGAGATGGTACACTTGGCCTCCTTGTTCTTCCTGTAGTGACCATCCAGGCCACATAGATACTGAGCTCAAATGTGATCACCTCCAGCTCTTCACACATCTAGGGCATTCTCCCAGCATACTTTCATATTCCCCACATGCCCCTTTGTTATGTGTAGGTATTCCTCTTCTAATTCTAGAGCAAACATAAATTGTACTCTAAGGAGAGCTACAGGAATTGTTAGGTCTTGTGGGAAAGGCAGCTGGTCTTCACCAAGAGCTTCCTGTTGGCCCATCATTGCCTGTGGATGGGCAAAAGTTGAGGAACTGTTCTTATCAGCAAACTCTGCCACACACAAACTCTCAAAAGCTCAGTGGGAAGAAATATTTTTATGAAGGATTACATGTGGTTCATCCATCCTGTCATTCTAAATTTTATGATTATATTAAGCCGAGCCATTTTGGTGACCTGCTTTCCTGTAAGGCATTGTGTTAGAGTGGATTACACTTATGGCGGTGGATAGAGGTACCATTATAGCTCTCCTCTGCCCATGGTAGAAGAAAAAGCTAATAATTCCTATTTTTTAAAGTTCCTCTTCAAAAGTTTAAAAAGTTCCTTTTTGGGATGACTGGCTGGCTCAGTTCATAGAGCATGCGAATCTTGATCTTGGGGTTGTGAGTTCGAGCCCAACTTTGGGTGTAAAGATTACTTAAAAATAAAATCTTAAAAAAAAAGTTCCATTTTAAGGTAATCAAAATATATTGATTTCCCTTAACTAGAGATAGATATGTTGGGCTGTAGTGTTCTGTTAGGTTCTGATTTTTTATTATTTTATTTTTATAACATTTATTTATATATTTATTTATTTGAGAGTGTGAGAGCACATGGGAGCCAGGGGAGGGGCAGAGGGAGAGGGAGAGGGGGAGAACTCCCCACTGAGCATGAAGCCCGACTCAAGGCTCAATCTCATGACCCCGAGATCATTACCTGAGCCGAAACCAAGAGTCTGATGCTCAACCAGCTGAGCCACCCAGGCACCCATAGTTTCTGATTTTTAAAAATTTGAGTAAAAATGAGAAGATAATACAAAAAAGAAGCACTAGTAATGATTTGAAACATATTACAGAATATCATAGCACCAAATCTCAAATTTTAAAGATCAGAAAGTTGAGGCCCGACAAGTTTCGGCATCTCTCCCAAAGTTTACAGAACAAATACAGACTGGGACTGAACCCAGGTCTTAGGACTCCCAAGTCCAGTGCTGGTTCTGGGAGGGTGTGCTCTCCTTGAGGTGCTGCAGATGTTGGGAGTAATGACAGGTGAGATTTACCTGTTGATTTGGTAATCTGTATTAGCAGCCTTTGTTGAGTGCGTGCTCTATGAAGGGCTTTATGTTTGATTTAGGAGTTGAGAGAGGGAGGCCCTTGCCATCGAGGCCACAGGGAGGGATAAGGGAAGATGAGCCTTTTGCAAACATAAGAAGTGATAGACTTGATGGGGTGACCCCTGAGGTCTACTTCAACGCCTTCAGCTATCCTTTAGGAAACCAGTTGTAAGACCTCCCCCCACCTCTCGGGTAGAAACTGTGCAAGTGGGTTTTGGAGTGTGGGCCATGTGGGACGTGAGTTTCCTTAAAGTTAGGGATAGGATGGAAGAAAGTGTTCGTGTTTCAGTTAAAGTATTATTTGTTCTGCAGATAACAGATGTAAGGCTTTACTGTTGTGAGCATAGGTACAGTTTTATCCAAATAGCAATTGACTTTATCTTTACAAGGTTCATTGTTCTTTTTTATTCTTAATTTCTGAAAAGTTAGTTCACCAATATCTTTTACAGAAAGGTTAATAAAATGTGGAATTCTCCAAACAGATGTTCTATTCTTCATCCTATCTATGTGCTATATGGAAAATAATTCATTTAAAAAATTATGTGGATGGAAAAGAGGCTGTTCCCCTTTCTGAGATGGGGCAGAGCCCTTAGTTGAAAGGACTGTAGGAACTTGAAGTATTGGGTTCTCCCGTCTGAACCCACTCAGCAGTAGTAAGAATGGGGACGTGAGAACAGTGGCCCCACCTCCATCCACGCCCTGTGGGAGGGGGTCACTGGAGGAACAAGGGCCTCTGGTCCCTGGGGCCTGCAGGAGAAGTCACGTCTTCAGGGGCAGCTGGTCTGGTTGGGTTCAGGCAAGCAGTCCTCTTAGAGCCAGGGCAGAGGTTGTGGGGACTGGCTGATGGTTCTTAAGTTCCAGTGGGCAGTGGGGGGAGGGGAGGCAAGGCTGGGAAATTAGGGCCCATTAGTGGCGCTGGTGCCGTGGGTAACTCGGGCTGACAACTGAGCAGCATCTGGGAAGAGGGGGGTCAGCAGGGTCAGCTGAATGGGGGCTGTTGCTGGTTCTCTTGGTGGCCGTGAGAGCCATGTGCTGGGAGGGTAAGTGCAGGCATCCTGGGGACAAGCTCTGCTGGGGGCTGGTCCGCACCTCCTCTCTCCCCTGCTGGCCCCGGGTGCAGTCACTTGAACCTGTTCTAAGCTGCGGATGGGCACCTTATTCTGAGCCAAACTATCCTGAAAACCTCTTTATTTGGTAATTTTGTTTGCTTTTATAGATCCAGAAATACTGTTATACTGTAGTAGTGGTTGAATTTTGTTGCTTACTTGTGTCATGGGGTTTTAGCTTTTTAGTCCCCTCAAATGGCCTGCCAGAAATGCTAGCATGCAGAAGTGCCTGCCCTGAATACAGAGTGGTTGAGAAGAACCCCGCCCCCCGCCAGCTATTTCCTAAACAAGCCTTTTTCTTTCAATCTTTGTATATTGCTCATGGTGTTTCCTCTTCGTAGAATGTTGTTCTCTGCCTGAACTGTTGCTCAGCCTGAAACTAGGTCTCTGCAAGCTGCTGAGTGCCTTCTCTTGCTTTGTACTTGGACGTAGTCTGTTTTTACACTGCTCACCTTGTATTTTAGTGAGTTGATTATGTTGTTGTCTGCATTAGTCTGTGCCCTCTTATTTACTCTTGCAACCCTGGGCCAAATATAGGTGCCCAGAAAACATTTTCAAATAAATACTCTGATAAGGACCAGTACTTTTTTCCCCATTTTATTTTAATTCCAGTATAGTTAACACAGTGTTATATTAGTTCCAGGTATACAATATTGTGGTTCAACAATTCTGTACGTCACCCTGTGCTCATCATAAGTGCACTCCTTAATCCCCCTCACCCATTTAGCCCATTCCCCCACCTCCCTCTATCAGTCCTGGTTGTTCTCTATTGTTAAGAGTCTCTCTTTTAAAGTATTTATTTATTTATTTATTTATTTACTTATTTATTTATTTGAGAGGGAGCGCATGTATGCGCGTGAGTTGGGGGGGGTGGGCAGAGGGAGAGGGAGAGAGAATCTTAAGCAGACTCCATGCCCAGCACAGATCCCAACTTGGGCTTCATCTCAAGACTCTGAGATCATGATAACAGCCGAAATGAAGAGTCGGACGCTTAACCAGTTGAACTACCCAGGCGCCCCTATTGTTGAGTTTCTTATGGTTTGTTTCCCTCTCTCTTTTTCCCCCTGCCCATATGTTCATCTGTTTTGTTTCTTAAATTCCAAATTTTATGGTATCTGTCTGTGACTGACTTATTTTGCTTAGCATAATATACTCTAGCTCCATCTACCTTGTTGCAAATGTCAAGATTTCATTCTTTTTGATGGCTGAGTAATGCTTTGTTGTATATATGCATATATATACATACACCA
Source organism: Mirounga angustirostris (assembly GCF_029215605.1). Taxonomy (NCBI): domain Eukaryota; kingdom Metazoa; phylum Chordata; class Mammalia; order Carnivora; family Phocidae; genus Mirounga; species Mirounga angustirostris. The sequence goes on along the minus strand of NW_026991720.1, from coordinate 87,322,993 downwards.
CATTTTCTTTATCCATTCATCAGTTGATGAACATTTGGGCTCTTTACATAGTTTGGCTGTTGTTGATAATGCTGCTATAAACATTGGCGTGCATGTACCCCTTCGAATCTGTATTCTTGTATCCTTTGGGTAAATACCTAGTAGTGTAATTGCTGGGTTGTATGGTAATTCTATTTTTAACTTTTTGAGGAACCTCCATACAGTTTTCCAGAGTGGCTGCAGCAGTTTGCATTCCCACCAGCAGTATATGAGGGTTCCCCTTTCTCTGCATCCTCAAAGGGCCAGAATTTTGGATTAGGCAGTAAAAATAAAAAAAGTAATTGATACCTTGCTCAACATACAAAAATTAACTCAAAATGGATTATAGGCTTAAATGTAAAACTACAAACAACTAGAAGAAAACATTTGGAAAAAATCTTTGTGACTTAAGTTAGGCAAAGACTTCTCAAGTAAACCCAAAGCATGATCCATTTAAAAAAAAAAGATAAATTGGACTTAAAGTCGTCTCCTCTTTGAAAGACATTCTTGGGGACTGTGTGGCTCAGTCCTTTAAGCGTCCGACTCTTGGTGTTGGTTTGGGTTGTGATCTTGGGGTCCTGGCATCGGGCCCCGAGTCAGGCTCTGTACTTAGTGGGGAGTCTGTGTGATTCTCTCTCCCTCTGCCTCTACCCCCGTTTGTGCTCTCTCTCAATAAATAAATCTTAAAAAAAAAAAGAAAAGAAAAGAAAGAAAGACATTGTTAAGATAACAAAAAGAGAAGCCACAAACTGGTAGAAAATATTTACAATAATATATCTGATACAGGACTTTTTTCTAGAATATATAAAGAACTTTGCAAACTCAGGAAAAGACACACAAAATGGGCAAAAGATCTGACATTTCACTAAAGAAGATGTGTAGATGGCAAATAAGCACAGAAAAAGATGGCCATTTTATTAGTCATTAAGGAAATGTAAATTAAACTGAGATATCTCTGTACACTTTTTAAAATGGTTAGAATAGAAAGAAACCGACTATACGTAGTGCTGGTGAGGACATGGACCCAATGGACCCTTCACACATCATACCATATGACTTACTCCTGGGTTTTACCCAAGTGAAATAAAAACTTATGTTCATATAAAAAGCTGTGAGATGGACATTGGGGAGGTTATGTGCTGTGGTGAGCGCTGTGAATTGTGTAAGGCTACTGAATCACAGACCTGTACCCCTGAAACAAATAGTACATTATATGTTAGTAAAAATAAATAAATTATAAAACAAAACAAAAAATCTGTGCAGTAATTTTGTAGTGGCCTTTTTTTTTTTTTTTTTAACAATTGCCAAAAACGGTAACCATTCAGATTTCTCTCAACTGGTGAATGGAAAAACAAATGGTGGTATATCAGTACAATGGGCTATTGCTCAGCAATAAAAAGACATGGACTACTGATACCATTGCAACAAATGGATGAATCTAAAAGGTGTTAATGCGGGCACCTGGGTGGCTCAGTTGGTTAAAAGGTGTTAACGCTTAGGGGCTCCTGGGTGGCTCACTGGGTTAAGCAGCCGATTCTTGATTTCGGCTCAGGTCATGATCTCAGGGTCTTGCGATTGAGCCCTGCATCTGGCTCTACGCTCTGTGGGGAGTCTCCCTGAGGATTTCTCTCTCTCTCTCCCTCCCTCTGCCCCTGCTTGCACTCTCTCTCTGTGTCTCAAATACATAAATAAATAAATCTTAAAAAAAAAATAAGAAAAAAGAAAAAAGGTTTTACGCTTAGTGAAAGAAGCCAGACTCAAAAGCCTGCAGACTGTACACAATTGGATTTGTATAGGAAAAGGCAAAACAGGGCAGAAAGCAGATCCGCGGTTGCTAGGGGTTATGGGTAGGGAGGGGTTGGCTGTAGGGGCACATGGAGGAATTGTTCTGGGCCTGGAACTCTTCTTTATCTTGTCGGTGGGGTTGGTTACACAACTGTGTTTTGCACAGAACACATAGAGAACTAAACACTAGAGGGTGAATTTTATAGTGTGTGAATTACACTTAATTAAAAACAAAAACCAGAGTTGATACAGGTGATTATCAAAAGTTTTGTTAACTCTTTTTTTTTTTTTTTAAGATTTTTTATTTATTTAACAGAGAGAGACATAGCGAGAGCAGGAACACAAGCATGGGGAGTGGGAGAGGGAGAAGCAGGCCTCCCGCTGAGCAGGGAGCCCGATGCGGGATTCGATCCCAGGACCCTGGGATCGTGACCTGAGCCGAAGGCAGACGCTTAACGACTGAGCCACCTAGGCGCCCATGTTTTGTTAACTCTCTTAAAGTTTGATAAAACTTCGCAGGTCTGGGGGCAGTTTGCCAGAATGTGATCACCTCTGAAGGCCTTTCAGGTGACTGTGGTAAGCGCCTCGGTATGCCTCACCTTTTTTTTTTTTTTTTAAAAGATTTTATTTATTTTTATTTGACACAGAGAGAGAGTGAGTGAGAGAGAAAGCACAACCAAGGAGGTAGGCTGTAGGATGTTACCACACTTTACAGATGAGTGTGGTTTGAAAAACTGGCAAATGTTGCGCAAGACAACATTAAATGTAGTTGATGGTGAAGGAAGATGTGGCAAGACACCACAGATGCGTTGCGTTCCAGCAGTGGTGACTCCCGCGTGGTGTGTGGAGCACGGCCTGGGTCATTTCATTCCGTCAGTGTAGCATTGAACCCCCTGTGAAATTAAAGATCTGTGACTGGCAGTTGGTTTGCTATTTCCAGCAGTCCGTTGGTTTTTATGTTTTATTTCTAAAATAAGTTTATTTCATTTTGACAGTTCTGTGAGACCTGTGAGTTATTGTTACTGAAGATTTCCTAGAGTACTGTCTGGTGAGTGTGAGGGGGGCTCAGTGAGTATTCTTAGTCTGTACATTTTTTGTTAGTTCATGGCACTTGAGCCCCACCCCATAAATGTTACCGTGAACCTGCCGTAAAGACTGTGAGAGGCACTTTGTAGTAGTGGCTTCTGGAGCCGGGTTACCTGGCTCTGTGTCCCGGCTCTGCCGTTTATTGGCTGTGTGACCTTGGGCACAATTACTTAAGTTCTCTGTGCCTCTGTTTCCTCATTGGTAAGGGAGGGGAGGGTGATAATTACAGTACCAACTCCATGGAGGGTTTGTGTGGATTAACTAAGCTAATAAATGGGAAGCCCCCACAACAGGTAACATGTAGCTGTTAGCTGCTATTGTTGTTCGTATTATTCTTCTGTTGGTCATAAGCCTTCCTTATGTTTATATCCAAGAATGGCTATGATGCTCTTTCACCCTTTGGCTTCCTGAGATTGGATTTCTTTACTTTTTGCAAAGCCAGTGGACTTACCTCATATTTTCTTTCCTCTTGTTTCCCTGAAGTTCCTCTGTCTTATATACTTCATCGCATATTTGATTTTTAGTAAGTACATTTGTTACATTTGGAATCTGTCTTCTAAAGACTCATTGCCTCAAGAAGTATGAGACCGAACTAAATGTATCTCTTAAATCCGGAGCAAGGGTATGTGGTTATAAATTGAGATTTGGAAACTTGGTAAATTTAGAGACCGAGTACTATAAATGAAAAGAACTTGTTTGCTTCTTTGTGTACTATGTTACTTTTGTAAAAGTGTGTCTTTTATACAGAGAAGTGCTGTCTCAGCACAGAGCTGATTGTGTTTGTCAGAGTATTTTGAAGGTACTTGTTAAAAAGCGCTTGTGGAATGGTTTGTGGAATGGCTCAGAGGTTTCACAGAGTATTGTCCTCCTCAGACCCATTCTTTAGTAGGACAAAATAAGATTTGTCTTTTAAGCTTGATGATATAGCAAACCAGTTTATTAGACCTTTCTTCTTGTGGGGTTCAGTTGGGTAGTACTCATTAGAGGTTCTCAAACTGCCAACTGATTCACTGGCAGTGATGATACTGAGAATCTGAGGTAACTTTTGCAGCCTCTCTCCTTATCTGAGTAAGGCTTCTTCACTGTGGAACCTGAACCATGAGTCCCCATTTCCCCTCCTCAGCCCCTGGCAACCTCTGTTTTATTTTCTCTAGTAACTTACTTATTCTAGGTACTTCACGTAAGTGGAATTATGTTTGTCCTTTCTGTTTGGCTTATTTCACTTAGCATGTTTTTAAGATTCATCCATGTTGTAGCATGTGTCACAATTTCCGTCTTTTTTTAATAACTGATTATTCCACAAATCCAATAATATAATTAAATAATACATTTAACCCAGTATCTCCAAAATCATATATCAAGATACAATCTGTGTAAAAATATTAATGGAATATTTTTCATTTTCTTTTTATGCTAAGCGCATCTCTGTGGGAGTAGGCACCTTTCAAGTGCCCAAGTGGCCAAATATGGCTAGTGATTTCTGTATTGGACAGTGTAGGTCTAGAATAAAGGATGATTACTTAAAATTATTAAGCAGCACAAACCTTTTTTAAAAGAAAAGTAATATCTGCTGAAAGACAATTTTAGAGAAGATTGTAGTCCTCAGCTACAGAAAAAGAGGATTTAAAAAAAGACAAAAGACTCAGGCATGGCTATTCTTTTGTTTCAAAATTCCCAAGGGTTAAGAGCCTTTAGAGGAAGAAATACTTAACTCTGAGTTTCTTTTCGCCAGAACCTTGATGAGTAGATGTAAAGAAAAGAACTCTTGACAGGATTTTTGATTCACACTGTCCTAAATACAGTGCTGGCAAACCGTAGGTAATTAACATTTTGAGTAGAAAAATTTGAATATGAATAGAGCTGGAACAGAAATTTGCAGTGGGTGCCGGTGCCGTGGGGCTTGATGAAAAACTCCTGCCCAAACTCTGGATTTTTTCTTTTCCATTCCCGTTCCTTGAACTTTGGGGATTGTGCCCGATGTATGTGGCTGTCGGGAACAAGGCGCACACAGGGTTGTAGTCTGGAGGTGCCCCGTGGCAGCCTGTCCGCATGTGGCTCTGCTGTGTGCTTCCCCCCCCCCGCAGGGACTGGACCCGGCCTGCACCCTGGCTCCAGCACAGGCAGGCCCCAGGGAGTCCAGCATCCTGTGGATAGCCTAGCCTGGCTGGAAAGGATGAATCGGAGTAATTGCATCCCTGACGCAGGAATTCGGGTTTCTGAACGGGAGAGATTAGGGCAGTTTGGTGGGGCCGCTGTGTTACTGCGGCTGGTAGTAGCGCTGGCTTCAGAGTTTTAGTTACCTGGGGCCAAGTTCTGCATCTGCCACCAAATGGCTGGGTGACTTCAGACCTGTTACCTTACCTTTGGCCCTCCCTTACTCATCTACAAAATAGAGTGATGGTTGTATCTGCCTCATAGTGTTTTTGTGAAGATAAAGATACGTAATCCTTGCAAATTCAAGGGTTATCGTTGACATCATAATGCAGAACAAGGGTTATTGTTGCCAACATAATGTAGGAGAGCCTGGCATACTTTTATATTGCAGATATATATCTGCAAGCTGCAGATATAGAGCTCATCACTTGGGAAGGAACGAAATGGATGCTCAAAGAGAAGCGGATGTACTGTGGCAATGGGACCCTCAAAAGAGAGTGGGCCTAGAACGGTTTTTATATGAGCCTCGAATGTGTAGGACCCATAAACATTCAAGTGTTACAGATAGTTTAAAGAAAATTTAATGTACGGTGTGGGAAACTATCTATAGTTTACTCACCAGGTTAGAATGAGCCGATTGGAAGGGCGCACATGTAGCCATTGTAAGGGATGACAAAGAAAAGCAGTAACAAGCTAAAAGCACTGTCCTAACCTGGAGCCTTGGTGCTGAAGAGACCGTTCAGAGGCCCTGAGAATATTCGAGTAGTACTTATAACAAAAGGCTCTGAGGTAGCCAAGAAACTTTATTTTATTTTATTTTATTTTATTTTTAAAGATTTTATTTATTTATTTGAGACAGAGAGAATGAGAGAGACAGAGAGCACATGAGAGGGGGAGGGTCAGAGGGAGAAGCAGACTCCCTGCCGAGCAGGGAGCCCGATGCGGGACTCGATCCCGGAACTCCGGGATCATGACCTGAGGGCAGTCGCTTAACCAACTGAGCCACCCAGGCGCCCCCAAGAAACTTTATTTTTAAACCAGAAGTGAATGTTTCAATCCAGAATGGCTTAAATAAGGGTAAGACACATAATCTTTCAACTGTCATTAACATATGGTTATCCAGAATCACTCATTCCTTCAAGGCTGGGTGGCTGAGGTTCACCTGTGTTCAGAGGAGGGAAAGCAGGGGAAACTGGTTAAGAACTGGTGAAAAGTTAAAAACATTTAGAAATTATACAATCTTTTATGTATATAATACATGAAATACAACTGTGTTTTTTTTTTTGCCCCTCCCCCCAAGAAAGGGAGAGGGGGAGGGGCAGAGGCAGAGGCAGAGGGAGAGGGCGTGAGAGAATCTTAAGCAGACTCCGCACTCAGCACGGAGCCCAATGTGGGACTCGATCTCACAACCCTGAGCTAAAATCAAGAATCAGACGCTTAACCAACTGAGCCACCCAGGCATCCCGTAAGTTTGAAGAATAATAAAATAGGCACCTGAATACCTGACTCTCGCAACTCAAGAAGTAGAATGCCGTCAGTCCAAATATTTTCCCCCTTTCCCCTTTCTTTGTTGTTGGTCCAGCTTTCAGAGAATTAGGCTTTAGAAAAAGGAAAAAAGCAGGTTACTTCAGATGAGTTAAAACACATTGGCTAGTATATTTCAGTATAAATTGAGGAACCATTTTGTTATTAAAGTAGATAATGATATGACTGAAAGGAAGTTATATTTTTTAAAAAAGCAAGACTAGAATTTCTTAACCCTCTGTTCTTGAGCCATTTTATACTTACCTCTTCATTGCGGTGGTTCTTTTCGTGGGAAGTGTTTTCTTGCTATGTAATTGTGCTGGCAACTTGACTCTAGTTTCTCAAGCACATGGCTTTCTCCTCTGCACCGTCTAAAAAAGAATGCAAATATTCCATGGCTGTGCTTACAAAATTGAGTTATCTTACCCCTCATCCATGGGGTTCTGCATTTCTTCTGTAGCGGTAGCCTGTCTTTTATAGGCTCACTGCATCCACTGGTTGAAACTTGATCATTTTTGGACTGCTAAATTATACTTATATTTTTAGATACTTTCTTTTTGAATTCACCAATTTGTCTCAGCAATTTTATTTTGTTTTAAGAGCCTGCTCATGATAGAATTAGAAGGGACAGACTGAATTTAGTTTTTAAAGCTAGTTTTAAATGAAATTTGTACAACCTTCACAAGATTCCCTTTCTTATGATAGAACAGTGTCAGAAGAATTTCACTGTTTTTTGTTTTTTTTTTTCCCTTCAGTATAACACTGTCAGGATTCCAACAGAAATTGCTTTGATCTTGATTAAACTGTGAATTTTATTTGAAAGTGAAAATTGGCATTTTGGAGGCTATTTATAATGGTGTGATGGCATTCTTTTTGCAGAATGTCCATTTGAAAGCTGGGTAACCACAAAAGGGATTTATTTTAACTGGAATATCATTTGGCAACACTTAACATTATTTAAGAAAATTATTTTTAATTACACAAATAACACCTATAAAAAATTTAAGTGTAGGTAAAGGCAAAATGCTCTGACCACCATTTCCTCATTCCTCATTTCATCTGCAAAAGTAAAGAAGACCTTTTTCTAATCATTTTGGAATATACTCTTCCCATTTACATGTATATATATGTGTGTGTGTGTGTGTGTGTGTATATGAATGTACCATAGTTCATTTAACAATTGGGTTGTTATCCATTACTTGCTGTTGCATACAGAATTATGACGAGCATCTTTGTGTGATTCTCCCAGGCCACATGTGAATGTTTCTCTGGCTTAGATTTGGAAGAAGTGGAATTGCTGGATTGTTAACTATCTAGCATTGCCTATACTGAAGTCAATAAATAGAATATTGTTCGGCATGATTGGCCATTTGTGCTGTGAAATGAATTGTTTTTTTGTAATACTGTCATTTTAGTTAGATAAGGAGGACAGGGGCCAAGTGTAAAACCAGTGATTCTCAACACTGGCTGTGCATCAGAATAACCTCTAGGACTTTTCGGCATCATCACCCTGAGAGAGTGATTTAGTAGGTTTGCAAATAAGTGCAAATGGCCCTTAGGATGAAGAGGAAAATTAAATGCAAGAAGTACATCCCGAGACTTTCTTAGCGTGCCCAAGTTACCCAGTACTGGCTCAGGACCTAGTTCACCCCATAAAATGCAGTCAAAATATAGCCAAAAAATTTGTTTTTCTTTCAACTCTTATCCCCACAAATGCTTAACACATAAATGATTATTTTTTAAGATTGATGGAGAGGAAGAGATTTTTTTAGGAGGAGGGGACAGCAAGATTATAAGCATGAAGTCTGAATAGGACTGCATTTGTAGGATTGTGTTATAGCTTTCATAAATATTTTTTTTTCTTTTTCTTTTTTTTTTCATAAATATTATTAACATAAATGAGTGTTGAGCTTTTTTACTATGGAGAATTTTGAGAACATTCTAAATGGGCCACACGTAGAGCATAATGGTTGAGGGCCCAGACACTGTACAGAGGCCGCTGCGGTTCAGATTCCCCCTCTACTAGCTCTGTGAACGGTGGCAAGTTACTGAGCCATTCTGTATCAGTTTCCCTATCTGTAAAATGGGGATAATGATAATATTTATCTTACAGGGATATGAGAGTGTTAAGAGAGTTCTTATAGAAAGCAAATAGAAGAGTTCCTGACACATTGTGATTGGTATGAAATGTTAGTGTTACTGTTGTTACTGTTGTTGCTAGTTATCACAGATACAATTATGAATCCTAATGTCTTAATCTTTAGGTATTGTTTCATGCTCAAAAATTTTTTTTTTTAAGATATTTATTTATTTGAGAGAGAGAAAGAGAGAGAGCATGAGAGGGGGGAGGGTCAGAGGGAGAAGCAGACTCCCTGCTGAGCAGGGAGCCCGATGTGGGACTCGATCCAGGGACTCCAGGATCATGACCTGAGCTGAAGGCAGTCCCTTAACCAACTGAGCCACCCAGGCGCCCCCAAAATATTTTTTTTCTAAGTGACTAGAAACCAGCAACTCGATACATGCCCAGAGATGGTAAGGGTGAAGAACTTGTACTCTGGAATATCGATTCAAGGTCACTTTGATGTAACAAAGCTAGGTTTTCTGTGTCCTTGATACATTTAAGGCCCTTTTTGTTGATTTTTGCATATTAAAATGGAGAACTAGTTGAGGTTTTCTGTCTATGTAATTGGTAGGAAACCCCACAGACAAAAATAAAGCGGCTTGTGTTTGATTTGCTAAAGAATTTGTGGTACTTCATAACGTTTTGTAAAGCAACAAAGCCTTGGAAGTAGGTTTTACTATCCCTTGCTGCTGTTAAAGATTTTTGTCGACCGACATAAGGGACAACTGATGCTTGAGATGAGAATTTTAGGATTTACAAATGAGAGAGGTGATAATAGGCTTAAGTTCCTGAGGGGCACTATGTGGGCGGACAGACACACGTTGAATTGTGGAGAATCGACAAGTCTCATAAGTAGCTCCATGCAGTTGAATATTGTTTCCCCAGCATGACATAAGATGTTAAAAATTTGCTTTTCATTCTGATTCACCTGTTGGATCTCTTAATTTAGCTGTAGCTGTATAGTTGGTTATATTCTACCCTGTGGAAAAGCAGGACTTCTTTGTATGGAATGTAAGATAACCCGCCAGGGTCTCCGGCTTTATTTCCTACCGGTACCTCCTTCACTCTCTTCAGTCACCAAAGCAACTCGGATGACCCACACGACAGGGATCTCTAAGCTTTGTTTGTGCCATTTTCCTGTTGGGAGTGGGCTTTTCTGCACCTGGCAGAGTCCTCCTAATGCTAGTAATAAAGGTCAGATGCCGCCTTTGGCCCTTCCCTCTGCCCAGACAGTCTGCTCATTTCCTCCTTGCAGACTGCAAAGCACAGCGATGGAGCTAGGCTTGAGCTCCATTGTCCAGGTTCTCATGCTGGCTGAGCGACATACTAGCTCTGAAATCCTTTTTTTTTTTTTTTTTTAATTGAGATAAAATTCATAGGTTACCTTTTTCACCATATTAAAGTTTACAAATCAGTGGCTTTTAGAATGTTTATAATCTTGTAAAGACATTGCCATTACCTCATTCCAGACCATTTTCATCATTCTAAAAAGAAACTCTTCGTGCATTAGCAGACACTCGCCATTTTCCCTCCCCCCGCCAGCCCTAGGGCTACTTACTGTCTCTCTATATTTCCCTGTTCTGGACATTTCATGTAAATGGAATCATGCAGTATGTGTTTTGTGTCTGGCTTGTTTCACTCTCCATAATGTTTCAGGACTTATCCATGTGGTAGCATGTATCATTAACTACATTTCTCTTACATATGGATATACCACATCTCGTTTATCCGTTCATCAGCTGATGGATATATGGGTTGTTAACAGTTTTTGGATGTTATGGATAACACTTGTGTACACGTTTTTTTGTGAACAGTATGAACATATGTTTGCACTTCTCCTGGGTATATACTGAGGAGTGGAATTGTTAGGTCATGTGGTAGCCTGTGGTTGAACTTTTTGAAGAACTGCCAGATTGTTTTCCAAAGTAGCTGTGCTGGTTAACAGTGCACCAGCAGTACATGAAGTTTCCAAATTCTCCACATCCTTGTCAACACTTGTTGCTGTCTTTTTGATTAATCAAAAAGTGGATATAAAATGATATTTCACTGTTTTTCTAATTTGCATTTCCCTGATGACTAATGACATTAACTTCTCTTATGCTTATTGGCTATTTGTGTTTTTTCCTTGGACAAATGTCTGTTAGATCTTTTGCCCATTTTTAAATTGGGTTATTTTTTTTAAAAATTGTTGAGTGTAAGAATTCTTTATATATTCAGGATTTTGGTTCTTTATCAGATATGTGATGTGCAAAATATTTACTCCCATTCTGTGGATTACCTTTTTTTTTCCTTGATAGTATTTTTTGATGCACAAAAGTTTGTAATTCTTAGGACGTTCAGTTTATCTATTCTTTTGTTTTTTGTACTTTTTGTGTCATGTTTAAGAAGTCAGCCTAATCCAAAATCATGAAGATTTACGTCTATATTTCCTTTTAAGAGTTTTATAGTTTTAGCCTCTATATTTAGGTCTTTGATCCATTTGGGGCTAACTTTTGTATGTGCTGTGAGATAGGAATCCAGCATTATTCTTTTGTATGTGTATATCCGGTTGTCTAGAACCATCTTTTATTTTTTTCTAAATTTATTTATTTTAGAGAGAGAGAGTGAGAGAATGAGTGGGACGGACAGAGGGAGAGGGAGATAGAGAATCCCAAGCCGACTCCGCACTGAGTGCAGAGCCCAACACAGAGCTCTGTCTCATTACCCTGAGATCACGATCTGAGCCAAAACCAAGAGTCAGATGCTTTTTTTTTTTTTTGAAAGATTTTATTTATTTATTTGAGAGAGAGGATGAGAGAGAGAGAGAGAGAGAACATGAGAGGGGGGAGGGTCAGAGGGAGAAGCAGACTCCCTGCTGAGCAGGTAGCCCAATGCGGGACTCGATCCTAGGACTCCAGGATCATGACCTGAGCCGAAGGCAGTCGCTTAACCAGCTGAGCCACCCAGGCACCCAAGAATCAGACGCTTAACTGACTGAGCCACCCAGGCGCCCCTAGCACCATCTTTTGAAGAGACGTGCTTTTCCCATCGAATGGCCTTGGCACTCTTGTTGAAAATCACTTGGCTGTAATGTGAGGGTTTATTTCTGGACTCTCATTCTATTCCATTGATCTATATGTCTTCTCTTTATGCCAGTTTCACACTGTTTTGATTATTGTAGCTTTGTAGTAAGTTTTGAAGTCGAGATGTGTGAGTCCTCCAGTTTTGGTCTTTTTCCAAGATTGTTTTGGCTATTCACGGTCCCTTGAATGTCCATATGAATTGAAGGGTCACCTTGCCCATTTCTGGGGGGAAAAAAGTCAGTTAGAATTCTGATAGGAATTGTGTAAATCTGTAGATCAATTTCGGGGAGGATGGCCATTTTAACAATGGTAAGTCTTCCAAGCCATGAACACAGGTGTCTTTTCATTTAAGTCTTTAATTTCTTTCAACAATGTTTTGCATTTTCAGTGTGCAAGTCTCTCATTTCCTTGGTTAAATGTATTCCTAAGTATTCTTTTTGATTTTATTATAAATGGAATTGTTTAGCTCTGGAAGTTTTAGAAATTCTTAAAACTTTCAAAGTTTTAGTTTCTGTGCATGCAAAATGGAATTTATGTTGAGTACCTACTTCACCAGTTGTTGTGAGTTAATTCACATAAAGGGCTCAACAAGTAGGCCTGATGGTTCAAGCTAAACTGCGAACTCTCCGAGGAGTGGAATTTTGTCCTACATATTTTTGAGACACCTTCTTCCTCCCCCTGTTGAGGTAGCATTTAGTGCTGTGCCTGTTGGTACTGAGGGAATGTGGAAGGATGGGAAAATTGTACTGCATCATCAATTTCAGTTCTTAAGTTTGAAAGTTAATGTGGATTGGGAGTTAGGGACTCTAATTCCTCCTTATACTTCATATTTTGATAGGGCTTCTTTTCTTAAATAAGCCTTGTACAGTAATTTTACCACGTCTTAAGATAGTGAAGTCACTTTTCAAGATGGTTGAATGGACCTTGGTTTACTAAAGGAGTCAGAAAGCAAGAATTCATTGCCTTGGTGAACTCACAGTCCTTTATATGCCAAAATTGTAAATGAAATTAAAATGTCTTAATTTATAACATTGTAAGCCGCAATATTAGAGAACCGAGTAGTTTCAGTTGTATATTAATATGTAGCATGAAAAGCAATCTTATAATTAGGATTATAAAATACTTCCTTTTTCTGAGTACTGTAATTTCTAAAATTTGTATATCAGAAAAATGTATAAACGGTATTTATTTTATAAGTGTAAAACAGAGAAAGCTTTAAACTTGATCTCATGGTAGCATTGGATCTCTCACCCTGAGTTTAACAGCTCAGTTATCTAAGAACTTGTGTTACTTCTTCTGTCTCCCAAACAGAGTCAGGGTAAGAGTGCCTTTGTTCTGTTTAGCAGCCGGGATTAACTATTAATGATACTCTGCTGTGGTGAGAAATGTGTAGACAGTTTTCAGGGATTAGTTCCATTACATTTCATTGCTGATAGAGGGAGGGCATTGATGGTGATGCTAAAAAAACTAAGCATTTATTTAAACATTTATATTTTCACATTTTAGTGCATTTTTGTATTTAGTTGTCCTGAAATTCCTCAGTATCAGAAGAACAAAAACAATGGTAACAAATACTGTCTGATGCACTGTGAAGTCTGAACATACCCCTACAGTGCCAGGATGGGTGATCTGGGGTCTTGGGCTGGTGCAGACGCAGCTGGAGCCCCTGGCTCATCTTCTCCCTGCCTCTTGCTTTGCAGGCTTCTGGGGGTAAGTGAGGATGGGAGTCCCTGTTTGAGGGGCTTGACCCACTTTTCTTGCTGCAACTTGAGAATCAGTAACCTTTCCTTTTGTTTTTTATTTTTAATTATTTTTATTTTTATTTATTTATTTGACAGAGCGTGACAGAGAGAGGGAACACGGCAGGGGGAGGGGCAGAGGGAGAAGCAGGTTTCCCGCGAAGCACAGAGCCCAATGCACAGAGCCCGATGCACAGAGCCCGATGCGGGGCTCCATCCCAGGACCCTGGGGTCATGACCTGAGCTGAAGGCAGTCGCTTAACGACTGAGCCACCCAGGCGCCCCTAAACCTTTCCTTTTAAACTAATGTTCCTTTTAGGTTATAAATTGCACTCAGGAATAATTTAAAAAGTGTGACAGAAGGAAAAACATTTCCTCTAGTGAGTGAAGTTTCTCGTAAGTGGCAGCAGCAGCTACCGTGAAAGTTCAGACTGAAAACCTGACCAGCTGGAGACCACCTCCTCCTCCTCCGGTCCCTCCACCTCCCACCCCCGCCTCATTGTTGGGTTTGGAGGGAACACGTTGTTCTCCGTTGGCACCGTACCACGTTCAGGAACACAAGTAATCCTGTTTGGGGATTATAGCCCGAGAAAATTTGATACTGGAAAAAGACTACTTTTAAGGAAGGGGGTGAAATTGGGACTTTTATCTTGAAAAATAAAATCAGGTTCAGAAAGGAAGCTTATTTATGAAAATTTGAATTGTAATGGAAAAACAAGTACCGAGTATTAGAATGAACAAAGAATGTATCAAGTGTTAATTGTTTTTGACATGTATTTTCATACTAAATTTTATATAATAACGTGATTGGATATCTTTTAATTTGTAATGCAGTTATAATGAAGGACATTTTTGTAAACTATTTAAGAGTTTTATTATTTTCCCCATTAGTCACTGATAATCAAATAATTATCATTCTTGAGACACTTAGCATATTATTGTCCTTGTTGATTTTTCTCATCAGTTACTAACCTTCCTAACTCCTCCTGTGGCCTCATTTCTCAGTCGCTGTCCTCATTTGGGGTTCTAATATTTCATTAGTATCTTACACTGACTTTGTCAAATGTTGCATCTTGTGTTGCCTTTTTTCAGTTTTCACTTTGTTCTGGATTTGCATTCTATTTGAATTGTTGTTGGGACTGTATGAGCATCAGTGAGAGAGAGAGAAAGAAGGGGGTGGATGGGTGGACATAGAGGCTAGGGATAACCAGGGACAGTTTGAATGGTCAGTTCATTAACGATTGTTTTTGTTAGCACAATTTTTGCTTTTCTGTGTGTTCTTATAACAGATGACTTGAATAACGAAGGCTGGGATAACAAGGACTCCATTTTTAGATTGGACCATCTTCATGGTGTTGGTCAGCTAATCACCAGCCTTCCTAGAGGTCTCAGAGAGCTTGCTTTACTCCTACCCCTTTATGAAGGGTCTCGTCCGTGTCCGTCTTTGAATTTTGAGACAGGAACTCAGTACTTGGTCCCAGATGGTAATACCAGGGATTGACACTTGAGCCAGAAAAGCTTCTGCAGGCCCAGTGTTTTGCATTTAAATGGGAGCCCCTTAAAGATACTTGCAGGCTTAAGTTGGAGACACCAAGAGAGAAGGCCTGTAGCATGCATCCTTCAGTAGTAGAATCTGTGAACATATGAAAGAGGAGAAGCAGTTAATTGGTAGTGACAGGAGAAGTGGAATTAGGGTCACAGAGGTGTTGAATCACCAGAATGGTGAAGCATTAAGGCGGAGAGCAATCCTTCTGAGCACTTGGTAACAGGAACTCTGAGTATCAAGAGCTGCCCTTCCTTTTGAACAAGATTCTCACTGTGAGGCCTATGGAGGCCTTTTTCTATTCTTAACTTCTAGATGTTTTCTGGCAGTATTATCCTATCACCTGAGGTAAACTGAGCACATACCTGTTTCTTGCAGCCTGAAATGGCTCTAAATATATATAAAGCATTAATTTAAAAAAAAAAATCCTCCTTATTTATGTGTACCCAAAATAAAATCAGCTTTGTGAATGATTATGTAAAGAATTTGGCAAGAGGAAGGAAGTTTAGTAAATCTGTTGGACTAACACCCATGGAAAAAGGATGTATGTGTAAGAATTGAGGTAGAACTGTCTGCCCAGTTATGTCTTATTTAATTTCCATGTCCTAAAAGACAGGGTCCCATGTGAGCTCATGTTTGGTGTGTAGTGCAGCTGTAAAGGACGTGGGAGCATGTCATCTCCACGGCATCCCTGTGTTAGTCTCACGCTGCCACTACTCTTAAGATCCAGGTGGATTCAGGGCTGCCCACTTTCCCTTCCAGGCTATCTGTTCTGTGAAGCGCATCCTTTATTGAACTTTGTTTTAATAGTTCCTATCAGTAACTGCTCTTCCTGGTCTGGGTTCTTAGGGATGGGCTCAGCTCTGGACTCAGGGCCCTGCGTGTTCCATGAGTCTCCAGACTCATGTTATTAAGTGGAAAATGAAATATTAGAGATAGTAGGCCATTAACCGAAGAATTAAAAATATTCATCTTTACAAGGAATTTGAGTATCTTTTAAAGTGTAGGTATGAGAATAAAAGGTTTTTGTGAAGAAGGTCTATGGGTTGGATAGAAGAGAATGAGTGGGAGATCCTGGTGAATTGGTTTTTCCTTTTTGGTGTGTAAAGTGATGCATAACAAGAGTATGATGTCATAGACTGACCAGTGGTTGTAATCAAGAAAGCCAAATAATAGTGATAATTTTAATTGATTGGAGATATGAGAAAGTAGAATTTAGAAGCTGATTTTACTTTATTTTTTTTAAAGATTTTATAGAGAGAGAGAGCGAGCGAAAACACAAGTGGGGAGGAGAGGGAGAAGCAGGCTCCCCACTGAGCAGGGAGCCCAACGCGGGGTTCGATCCCAGGACCCCGGGATCATGACCTGACCCGAAGGTAGACAGATGCTCAACGGCCTGAGCCACCCACGCATCCCAAAGCTGATTTTAAAGAAAGCTGAATGTTCTGCTTGGGTTGCTAGTCCTTGGAAATTTAGCTGTAGCTCGCAGAGATGGTAGTCTTTTGGAGAAGGTGAAGAGTATTCTTGCTACCAGTTGTTTATCTTTTAACTCTCCAATTTCTTCTTCATAAATTCAGATGGTTCAGCTAGGTGATGACCTCTGAGGATTCTTCTAACTCTGCAGTTGTTTGAACCTCTAGTCAGAGGTACTGTATCTGGAAATGTATATTTAAGAATAAGGAAACTAAGTTAGGTAGATTGTAACTTTGACGAGAATAGGCTAAGAAAACCATCAGACTCAATAAGTGTGAATTGAAGTGAAATGTCAGTTCCCCTTCCCTAAGGAAGTTGTGGTCTCAGGGGTGTCAGACAAGTAGTGTATGTATTTTAGTAATTCTCTAGTGCAAGTGTATGAGATCTGCAGAGGGGCAGAGGAGGTGAAGTGTATTCTGTCTGGGACGCTGTCAGAGGGGAGGTAGCGCTTGGGCTGAGATTAGAAAAGGGAGTTGGGTGTGCAAGGGAAGCAAACTGGGCACTGGCATCCCAGGGAAGGAAACTGCGTAAGGAAAGACTTGGCGGTGTGAGAAAGCATGGTGTGTTTGGGGAAGTGCAGAGTAGCGCTCAGTGGCCCTAGAACATAAAATAGATTGAAAAGGGTGAGTGGTGGTGATGATACTCCAGATGAGACAGGGATGCTGGTCTGGGATCCTTCAGAAATTCCTGGCTCAGAAGGGCAACGCTGCTGCTGTTCAGGGAGACCCTGGACTGAGAAGTTGATGAGGTCGTCAGCCTTAGATGCTGCATTCAAGGCGTGTCAGGACCATGTACATAGGCAAAGATGTCTGCTGGGGGTGGAAGGACATACAGTTCTGGGTTGCAGGAGAGAATATTAGGCTCGAAATTCATGTTTAGTCATCATCAGTGTCCTTTAGTTGTGGATGTCAAGGGAATAGATGGAAGAGTCAGTGAATGAAAAGAGGGTCATACAAGAGAAGTATGACTAACATGTAAGGTCTGAGTGAAAAAAGATGATACAGCAAAGCACGTAGAGTTAGGAGGAGAATCATAAGAACACAAAAGGATTAGAAAAACAAGAAACTTTTGTTGTCCCATAATGTTACTTATAAATTAAAACAAAATTATGACAAAAAATATCAACCATAATTTTGAATACGCTTATTCCAACTACATAGGAACCACTTGTTCGTTTTCTTTGTGAAATAAAGAAGTGTAGCCTTAGTACTCACTGGCCTGAATGAATAAATGGAGACTGTGGATGGTTGAATAAATATGTATTTATGGGGTTGTAAGATTGCTGCTTTGGAAGAACTGAGGAGTGGTGGTGAAGAGAGTAATTTAGAATTGTGGGGTTGGGGGGCATAAGGTTTTCAAATGTAACTATAAAAGCAGATTGGATCTCTACATCAATTCATAGACTGAAATACCTTCTAAAAGGGTCCAAGATTTACATGCTAAATAAAATTATAAAGTGTATTAGAAGAAAATGGGGTGATTTAAAAAATTTGGTGTGGGGAAAGTCTAAATATAACAGGAAGACCATCATTCATTAAGGAAAAGATTGGTGGACTTAATTGCAAAAAATGAAATAAAGTATATAGGGTCCTACATACTGTGAATGAAAGAGAAGAACAACCAGCTGATTTGTAGTGTGTGTAAGAGAGCATCCTAAGTGTGGTCATGGTAGAGGACTCAAGTGATCAGAGGTTCAGGAGGCTGAGGTCCTTAGCCAAGGGTTTTGGGAATTCCTGTCTGTCAATGTGAACATCACATGGCAGGGATTGTGGTGGAATGGCTTCTAGAGTTCTTAATGAATGTGGGGAGTAATCAGACCGTGGCTGGTATTGGTAAGGAGGAGTGGGTAGTAGAATAGATGGGATACACGGGCCTCAGAGTATACAATATTAACGTAGTATTTATGAACATTCCTAAACGTTTTGGTCCTTCGGGAGCTAGAAACAAATCTGAGGGTTTGAAGAAAATGTGAAAATGATGGTAGAAACCTGTCCATGTATTATTGGACACCATTTTGGTTTGGAGCTCTCAAAGCTTTAACTTTTCGTTTCTAATGTTTATACACTTCCTAAGAGCTGTGCAGTTTAAACTTGGGTTTTTGTTTTTTTTTTTTTTAAGATTTTATTTATTAGAGAGAGAGAGAGAGAGAGTGAGAGATAATGTGAGGGGGAGGGAGAGGGACAAGCGCTGAGCACAGAGCCTGACACTGGGTTTGATCGCACAACCCTGAGACCATGACCCAGCCCAAGTTGAAACCAAGAGTCAGACGCTCAACTGACTGAGCCACCCAGGCGCCCTTAAACTTGGGGTCTTTCAGCTTACATGCACAGATAATCTATACACCGAAGTGCGAATTTTTTGTCTTTTTGAAATGAACACTTACCACAATGAAGGATTCAAGTGTAACCTCATTTCTGACTTGGCTAGTTGATAAACTTGAGAATAACTCTCTAGATGGGGAGGCCCAGATACAGATTAAAGTTAAACTTCCATATATAATCAAACTGTAGTGATAAAAAGGTATATGTTGAGCTTGGTGTAGTAAGAGTTAGAAGGTAGATCAAAACTGGAAAAGCTGTTTAAGATAGGACAGACCTACTGTACCTCATTAATTAATTCGGCAAATATTTGTTGAGGATCACTGTCCTTTGCTAGGCACTCCCTAGCAGTAGACATGGAGGGCTGACTAGTGGGCACGAACCCTACATCTGCATGACTGTCATGGAATACTGTATTTCGTTAAATCATCACAATGGCCCTTTACGAGCCATTATTATCCCCATTTTATAGGAGAGGAGATAGAGGCTTTTAGAAAGTCCAATTTCCCAAAGGTCACGTGGCTATTAAAAATGTTAGAGGAGGGGCGCCTGGGTGGCTCAGTTGGTTAAGCGACTGCCTTCGGCTCAGGTCATGATCCTAGAGTCCCAGGATCGAGTCCCGCATTGGGCTCCCTGCTCAGCGGGGGGTCTGCTTCTCCCTCTGACCCTCTTCCCTCTCATGCTGTCTCTCATTCTCTCTCTCAAATAAATAAATAAAATCTTAAAAAAAAAAAAATGTTAGAGGAGCCTGCCTTCAAATCCATGGCTGTGGGTGGCCAAGCGTGAGCTCCTAAACACTGCGCTCTTTTGAAACCTGCGGGAGGGGTGTTACTGAGCATTTACTATGGCACCTGGTGCCAGATTCTGTTAATCCACACAGGAGTCCTCAAGGTAAGTTTCATGATCATCATCTCCATTTAACCACTGTGCGGTGTGCTCTCCCCGGTGGTTAGGTAGTTTGGCCTTAGCCTGTGGCAGATTCCGTACTCTCATCAGATGTTTGTGCCAGTTTTATATAGTGCCCGTTGGATCAAGTTGGGAGCTTAAACAATTTGGAAAATCCCTTATTTTAACAAACATTGAAAGGCTATTTCTGAACAGGTCCACTGTATTTTAGGCAACTAATTTTTGTTCCCTTTTCCTTTTCTATCTTTTCATATTCCTTTGATTTCTGTAATTGAGATTCTTAAAAATTAAGATTTGTTTTACCCCTAGGAAAACAACCCCGAAACTATTGAGGTCTACTTTGAAATCCTGAGACTGCCTGTAGTAGTATTTCAGTGGCCAGGTGTTTTATTTTTGCTATGTGAACTTTTTATTATGCATAGAAAGCACATTCACGAATAGGAAAACAGCTTTGCATGTGAAATAGTCTAGGTAATGGGACCATGTCCGTTTTATTCACATAAAATTATGTGCTTTTAGGTTAGTCATTGGTATTCTTAAAGGAAATGTGTTAGAGTTGTTTTTTTTTCCTTTTCCCCCTCCCTTTTATTTTTTACCTCTCCTTCCCTTTTAGTCTGGTATCTTTTTTTTCCCCCAAATACGTATCAGCAATTCTCTTTTAATTAAATTGAGTTGGCGCTTCCATTTCTGTTGCAGATGGCATTGTCAGTCCTTTCCTAAAAGGACAAGTATATTATCTGCTCGGTAACTGGGTGTTGCTGTTCACTTGTGCTGTACTGTGAAGGAGGAGGGGAGAATTAAGGTGTAAAATCGAAGTCTTTTTCTAAAGGAGTTAGGGACTAGGTATTAAACAGATTCTTCAATTAGAGACAACTGAGAAATCATAACAAAGGTTAAAAAAAATTTCAATCTATAAATTGGGGTTCTGGTTTAATATTTCATTCTTAAGTGACAAAAATGATTCACTGAGCCATATTTTTTAGGGCTGGTGAAATGCAAGTAGCCAAGGGTTGCACATCTGTTCCTTTCAGCTCATACCTTTATTACCCAGGTTTCTCAGATGATCTAGGGTATCGAATGCAGTGGTGAGCATTTCTTGTTTGTATTTTAATTTGCTGCATTTGAAATCTTCTGGTAGAGCCCTGCTAGTTCTACCTTAAAAAAGAAAACACCCCTCTGCTTAAAAGAAATGGTACTTCCTGCTTTCATAAACAGTCATGTGCATAGTTTAGCAAGGCCTGGTGCCTCTGGAGCTTTTTCCCTTTATAGCACCATCGAATCCCAGTCCTAACAGAAGTACTGCGAATCTTGTGGCCTCTTTTTGAACAAAAGGGATCAGAGAGGAAAAATCTGTTGATATAAAGCTTGAAAGCAAGGGCAGGCAATCTTGGTTGTGAATATTTTCTGATTTTTCCAGAAATCAAGCAGAAGATTGAGCTGCTGATGTCAGTTAACTCTGAGAAGTCGTCCTCTTCAGAAAGGTACAGCTACATCTCTTGCATGAACAATTAATGGTGTAGCATTGCTAAGAAACAAACCAGGACGTATTTTTTTTCTTGCCAAGTTTGCTGTATAATGCATTGTACTGCATGCTGGTCATTGTGCTGTATTGAAGATGTGTTTTTGGGCAGGCTGTTCTGCTTTTACAAAGGGTAATTGATTTTTAAAAAAATAGTGAAGCCGAATCAGCTGCAGCACGCACGCCGTAGCCCAGCAGAGCGCTAGTTCATGTGTGACAGCTGTTGAAGGCTTTAAAAAATAATTTACCGAGCTGCAAAACAAAAATTGTGCTTTCTTTAAGGAAATATTGGTATTAGATTTTCTTCCTGTATTTTGAGGCTGTTGCTACAAAATTACCAACATTATCTGTAAGATCTAGGTTAAAAATACTTGGCTTTTGGTTGTCATAAATATTTTCTTACGTGGAAAGGGAGTGCCATTTGTAAATAGCTCAGGAATTGCAAACCCACAGATTAGTCACATTCTGAAAGAGAGATATATGCTCCTTCAAGTCTGTGCTAGGGAATGGAACAGTCGCTGCATGCAGTAATGGTTCGTGCCTGCAGGTAAGCACAAAATGACTCAGAAGTGTTTTTAAAGCAATTATTTTATCTGTCAATCAAATGATTATACCTGTAAGGAGGTATTTTCTTAAAATGGCTATTTTACTAAATAAATGGAATTGATATTTTTATCTCAAGCCAGAAATGAGGCTATATAGTTGCCCATTTTGATATGTAAATATTGTGTTCACTTCTGTTTGCCAAAATTGTGTATACTACATAATGTTTTAAATTGAGGTTCTTGGGCATACAGTTGATGCTTACCTTTCTTTCTCTTGGTTACCTAATAGTTTATACTTTATGTTGATATTTTGTTTTGAAGGTGTGTTGATTTGTCTCGCCTGTGGCTAGTTTTCAGGTTATCTTTTTTGTTCACAGATTTAATATTTAGGAAAATATTATGGAGACATGATTTAGTAGTTGAGGAATGATAGAGGAAAAGCACTGGGGAAAAAAATGAGGTGAAGAACTTACCCTGGTAAAAAGGATTTATTTAATTCAAGTACACTAGTGTATGGAGGACGTGATCTGATGGCAAAATGATGACATTAAATCGATTTATTAGTGTAATTAGGTGAAAGGCCCCTGGCTGTAATTTAGAGCATTACAAATAAGACGTTAACTACTTTCTTTAGAAACTGAAAACAGAAAAATTTATTCACATTTGTGTTTATTTCTATGTAGTTTCTAACTCCCAGTTTGTGGCTAGCCGTCCGATTTTGAACACTCTGTTTGCCGAGATGAAAAACAATCTAGACCCTTGTGAGTGTTCTGTCAGTAAAATGGTGGTGATGGGAAGGGGGGGAGAGGGTGGTGGTGTAAATAGTGAGTGGTCCGGGGGCCAACTGTCATGTTGGAGTTTGGTTACCAGGAAGAGCATTCTCAATGGGATGGCGGCAATAATTATGTCAGCTCTTTTGAGTAGCATGAATTCTCTATTGATAAATTGAAGGTTGGGCAGAATGGATGAATATTAGCGAGAAACAAGTTAGGAATGAATGAGGTTTCTGTGGTTAAAATAGATTCTTCAAGGAAAGATTCTAAAATATTTTGGTGATTACATTTATTTATTATTGTTGTTATTTATTTTTTAAATCTTTTTACCCAAGCTCTTGTAGTTAAATTTGATGGAAAGGGAGGTTGCATGTGGTTATGGTTTTAAAGTTTAGAAATCAGCCACTATGCTTGTGACAGCTTTATACAGTTTTACCAGAGCTTGCTTGCTTTGTTTGTTATTCTTTTGGGGGTGCTTAGACATATATATGGCTTTTGTGATATGCTGACTTCATTGGTGATAAATGTAGTTTATGGGTCAGCCAACACTTTGCAAACACAAGTTGTTTCATTAATGTGTATATGTTAAAAATAGAAATTACTCCTTTTTTCTTCTCTTTTTTAAAGGCATACAATAATGAGTAGTCAAATCTTTTGTTTTTTTAATGTGTTTGAAAAAACTTGAGAAACAAGAATATGAAGTTAAAAAAAAATTTATGGCCTAGTAATGCTATATCCTGCCCATGAATGTAATAGCTTGTAGGATCATGTAACATTACATCACGTCCTTCAATTCCTTGTTCACCAGTTACTTAAATTTTTAAAGTCTTAGGTTTTTTTGTTTTTTTGTTTTTTTAATTTAGCTGTTTGAGTGTTTGAGTCATGGCCTTAAGTCTTAAAGCTATTTGGAATTTACATATGGTCAATATTCCTTTTTTTTTTTTGGTAAAAATGATAAAGAAATCCTGTCTTTTAAAAAAATTTTTTTTTATTAACGTATAATGTATTATTTGTTTCAGGGGTACAGGTCTGTGATTCAACAGTCTTACACAATTCACAGCACTCACCATAGCACCTACCCTCCCCAATGTCCATCACCCAGCCACCCCAACCCTCCCACCCCCCACCACTCCAGCAAGCCTCAGTTTGTTTCCTGAGATTAAGAGTCTCTACAGTTTGTCCCCCTCTCTGGTTTTGTCTTGAGAAATCCTGTCTTCTCTAAAAGAAGGGAGAAGCTACTTGTTTGCAAGAAACCAAAACTTAACCATTTTCCGCAGTTGATTTTGTTCACTGTCTGCAGCATAGAATGATCTTTTGATATTTCAGGCCTTCCAGTGGAGAAGCAACATTGCTAAGTACAAAATATAATAAACAGTGATGTGATATTCCTAATAATTCTTCCATCTCATATTTTTAACCAAAGGCTTCATGGGAGTTGCTAGTCCTGTGTGCCGGCTAATGTTGGCTCAATTAATTCTTACTCAGTTTTGTGAAATGGGAGAAACAAAACAAAAAATAACGCTAATTCACTTCTGTAGACTTAGGATCCTTCATTAGGAAATAAAGCTGATTTGAAGCAATATGTGGAATTTTGAAGGTTGTTTTGGAGCCTAAATTAGAAAATATGTTTTCTTAACAGATCTTAGTAACACCTTGAAATTTAAGGTTATATTTTTACCTTTAACAGAATAGTGGAGGCCCATTGAATGTTACTTTGTTTTGTTTTGTTTTTAAGATTTTATTTATTTATTTGACAGAGAGAGAGAGACAGCGAGAGAGGGAACACAAGCAGGGGGAGTGGGAGAGGGAGAAGCAGGCTTCCCGCAGAGCAGGGAGCCTAGTGTGGGGCTCCATCCCAGGACCCTAGGATCATGACCTGAGTTGAAGGCAGAGGCTTAACGACTGAGCCACCCAGGCGCCCCCCCATTGAATGTTATTTTGTAGGGGAGGTATGGAGTCCTGTTCAGAAAGGCTGACTCATAGGATGAAATGCAGTGGGGTGACAGAAAGTTATAGTTCTATTTTTTGGTTTTATACTCTGGAGAAAGGGGAAAATGTTAATCAATTTTTAAATTAAGGACAGAGAACATTATTGAATGAATTAAAAAAACAACAACAAACCACATGATACCTGATTTGTACGTTATTGCCAGTTGAGAGGAACACATTATCAGTTGCAAGGGGGCCCCCTTCTGCAGATTTTAGGAGCAGATCTTACTATGAGTATCTGCTCTTTAATTGCTGCCTGTTGAATGAATGAATGTATTCATCTTAAATATGGTAGTGAGAGGACCAGTCGCAGGTTTACTTCCTTACCTACCCCCGTTTAATGAAAAAAAGAAAGCTGTGAACATTTATTTGATATAAAAATTAGGTTTTCAAGGTTTTGTTTCTTCTTGACTTTTCTTAGCCATGACACTTCTGGGATTTGGAAACTTATGGGGTGGAGTGGGTGGGGAAGAGGAGGGAAAGGAGTAGTAATCATGATAATAGCTAGCAAAAAGGTAGTAATCATTTATTAAACAGTTCCAAATACGAGTTCTAAGTGAGGAGGGGAGGGGAGGAGGCAGGGTGGTGTGGGGGAGAGAGAAAGAGAGAGAGGGAGGGAGGGAGGGAGGGAGGCAAGGATTGCCTGTGGGGAGGACTCTGACACATCATCCCCTAAAGATCCTCAGTGAGCAGAAGGAACTTTGCTCTATTAAAATTTTTGTCAAACTGTATTGCTACTTCTTCAGTGAACTCATGAACAAAATTGGACAATTCTTAATCAGTAAAGAAGAGTTGAGCCCAGGGTGCTCAGAGTGAGGATTCCCATTCTTTACATGCGGACTCCTGGGAGGGCTGAGGAGTTTGTGAGCGGAAGGTCCTAAGGAGCTGGGGACCTGAATTCACACAAAGCTTTGTGCACATCTGCTCTTGTGAAATGTAAATGTTGTTGTAATTAATAAAGGTCACAGTCAGTGAAGTTACCCAAATAGCAGTGCCTACTAGGTTTGCATTTTCTCGGGGACCAGATACCAAAAGGATCATTTCGTGTGTGTGTGTGTGTGTGTAATGTGTTTGACATTTTGGGGGGTTAAAAGGGGTCTTTATAGTAGTAGATAAGAAGTGCTAGCTTAGGTTATTAGCATCCACATAGCTAGCACTTAATTGAATTTATAAATTGCTAACTACCTTTTTCAGGAGAAGAGAGAAAGGAAGAGGGAGAAGGTATCATAAAAATATTGACACTGAGGCCTGTGTTCTGCCAATATGGTGTCAGCAGGGTAGGTGAGAAGGGGTAGAGCTTGTTGTCCCTACCCCAGCATGAGAAGGGCATGTGAAACACATAAAGAATCTGTCGCTATTTTTGTGTGTATTTTAATTCCTTTATTTTGGAGCCTCTTAAGTGAAAGAAAAAGGGCATATGATAATGAGGTGTGGTTGCAGAAAGCAAAAAGAGAAGCCTGGAAGAAAAGGGGAATGGAAGGGGAAAAAAATTTAAAAAATCAGGATGGGAGAGAGAAGTAAAGGATATTTGGTGGAAAAGGATTCAGGACCATGGTGCCTTTTATTTGCTTTTACGTCGAATGTATTTTCCTCCATGTCTCTGGTGAACTAAGAGCAGTAATGGAAGGATAGCCAGATTTTATAAAAAATTCCCTCTTCTGGGGCGCCTGGCTGGCTCAGTTGGTAGAGATGCTACTCTTGATCTTGGGGGTTGTAAGTTTGAGCCCTACGTTGGGTGTAGAGATTACTTTAAAAAAAAAAATCTTAAAACAGAATTCCCTCTTCACTGAATCACCCCGTTCCAGCTCACAAGGCAGGGCAGGTAGGTAGTGGTGTGCTTCTGCCTTTCTCACCCTCACCTCGGCCACAATCTGAGTTTCCGGGGCACGTGTACTTGAGACGCACTTTCCTGAGTGGTGAGAAGAGATGACAGTGGCTGATTGTGTGGTCTTGCTCCACTCAGTCCTTGCGCTTTCTTCTGTTTTCATTGAATTTTCAGTAATATGTTTATTGAAGATATATATATATGGGAAAGTGCACAGATCGTAGATCATTATGAAATCCAATTATTGGGTTTTCTTTCTCTTGTAGTTTATGTTTTACGTGTTGTATCTAAGAAATCTTTGACAAGCCCAGGATCACTAAGATTTTCTACCAGGTTTACTCAATAAAAGTTTTTGGCTCTTAATATGTTAAGACTGGGATTCATTTGGGTCTTAGTATTAAGGTAAAGATGAAGTTCTTTCCACATAGGACTGTTCATTTGTATCTGTTTTTGAACGTCATCTATAAATAGAAACCCTCTGCACACGCTTTTACTCTGTCTCCTCCCCACTGTACCTGTGAGATGCACTTGTATTTTGTGTGTAGTGGGAGTTGGCTCCATCTCGTTGCTGTGCAGAATTCACCATATGAATGTGCCCCGCCTTTATTTATCCATTCTGCTGTTGATGAGCATGTGGGATGTTTGCAGCTTGTTAGGAATACTGCTGCTCTGAGCATTTGTATACATATCTTTTGGGGAATGGACGTGTGCATGCGTTTCTGTTGTGTGTGCCCCCAGGAGCACCATTGCTCAGCGTTAGTGGCCACTGCCAGTTTTCTGGAGTGAGTGCGCCAGTCTGCACTCGCACTCACTCTGCTCCAGGTCCTGGCGAGGTTGGGACTGTATACATCCTTTTTCCCTGCCTTCCCATTTCTGTTCCTTTCCCCTTTTCTTTCTCTGTCAGAATTCTGATAGGTGTGCCAGCGTGACCAGTAGTTGGAGCCTTTTTGAGGAGAATTAGAGGTAGATAAGGGACTTTCTAAGTACCAACTTTCATCAAGGAAATCAGAAGTTTAGACTAAATGGGAATCATAAGGTGTAGTCATCTGAGGTACTGCTCTCCCACTGACTGATTCTGATCTTTTAACTGGGCCCTGGAGGCCACAGGTGTTACCATTAGTTTTCAGACTTGGTTTCAATAGCAAAATTACTTCTTCATTTAAACCTTATTAGAAGAAGCCTGTCATATAAAACGGAAAAGCCCTGGGTGAGAACCGGGGAAGTAATCTGGGCCTCCATCGACCTCCAGTCCTCTTAAAAACCCTTGAGGTAGGTAGGCCACATTGGGTCTGACCAAGCAGTTAGGACATTTTTGATAGGTTTCGATTTTATATTACATTTTTATAATGTTAAATTTGTATAGTGTTACATATATATCATGGTCTCTAAAATTTCTGTATCACACACTTAAATAAAGGTGTACTGTTGTCTTTTAATTTCTATTTAAAAGAACCTGGACAGTTACCTGAGCTTCCTTCCTGTTATTATATATGTGGTCTAGAGGCAGTAGTTTCTAGATTATTGTGTTTGTCATCAGTTTAAACTTTGCTTCTGTTTTCTGATGCCTCTTTGGAGGGCTGCCACATTACGGCCAGCACAACCTTTCAGAACACCCACCTGCTCAGGCAGGTCACTCCACTTTAAATACCCTTCAGCTCTCTTCCCACCGTTCTTGGCAGAAAGGAGAACTCCATGTCTGGGCTAGCGAGTGCCCACATTTCTCCAGCCTAACCTCAGACTCCTCTGACTTTGGTCATGTCCCTCTTGCTTTGCTCTTATGCTGCTCCTATCCCTCCCATCTTAAAGAAGCCCTGCCTAGGTCAAATTACACCTATTATAAGCCCTTACAGAACCATGTACCTCTCCTTTGTAGCATTTGTCACAGCTGCTGTTTGACAAAGGGGAGTATCAATGACATTTGGTCTACTTACTGGTTTACTTAGTGTTAGCCCCACCGGAAGAACTTAAATATAGAAGTGTTTTCATTGCAGAATATTTTTATTTTATATCATCATTTGCAGCTTACAATTTACGAACTTTATGGGAAGACTTTTTTGGTATAGGGAATCATTTTTACGGTATTGGCTTAGAGTAATAAAGTATAGCCATATATAGTCATAAATAGTTATATATTCTCATATAAGCTAATTTAACTCAGAGTATCAAGGTTATAAATCTTAGGTTTTTCTATCACCATAAAAATGCAGTTTGTTATTACATACATTTTTTACATTTGTTATAATGTAAAATGGAAATTAAATCTGAACACCTTCCATCTCTTTGCCAAACTGGTAACATCAAACAATAGCCATTTATTTCCCAAATGTCAGCATTTTGTATATCACCTTGGTCCTGTTTGTCTTGGTCATACTCCATCCTTTGCTGTTATTTACTTAATAACGTGTGTTTTGCTTGTTTTTAGTTCTGATAAAATATACGTAACATAAATTTTTATAATGCTTTTTTAAAGTTAATTTTCTTTAAAAAGAAAACTTTGTATTCCTACCAGAACCTTAAAAAACAATTACTAATAAATCCTGTCTTGATTCTCTTGTCTGAATAAGGCTTTAGGCCTGGCCATATGCTCCCTCTGTTTACAAGGGAAATTAAATTGGCAAGTGTCAGAAAGGAGCTTAAATACGTGTTAGCCCCAGAGTGAGACGGGCTCTTTGATATATTCAGATAGCCTGAAAGAAGTTGGGAAAAGAGTAACTCTCTCAGTATGAGATTCATTGTAATTCAATACCAAGTCCCAAGTATCACCTATAATCAATTTGTGTACCCACAGCAGCACCTCCTCTTTGCTTTGGGAACTGCCCTCCGCCGCAACCCCCAGATGGCAGGTCAGGGAAGTTTTGCACAAGTGGGAACACCTAGTATAAGAATAACAGTGATGGGGTGCCTGGGTGGCTCAGTCATTAAGCGTCTGCCTTCGGCTCAGGTCATGATCCCAGGGTCCTGGGATTGAGCCCCGCATCGGGCTCCCTGCTCGGCGGGAAGCCTGCTTCTCCCTCTCCCACTCCCCCCGCTTGTGTTCCCTTTCTCACTGTGTCTCTCTCTGTCAAATAAATAAATAAAATCTTAAAAAAAAAAAAAAGAATAACAGTGACAACAATAAGAAATAACTCTATCTCTAGCAGTCATATTGCAGATTCCCTTTGGAGCAGAATTCTTCCAGCCACTGGCTGGAAGAAATTAGAGACTAATTTTAGTGTAGGTTACATTTGTCATCCATCCATCATCCGTCCTTCCATGCAGCATTTATCTGCAGCTGCTGTACACTAGCCAGTCAGTGATTTGGAAATCAGGGAGCCGCAAAGGCGGCATAGAAGCGTGGGATCTTTATAGAAGAGGCCTTGGTGGGTGGCTTACCCCTGACCTAAGTTTGGTCAGTTTTTTGGGCATGTGGTGCTGAGCACCGTATCCTGGACCACTCCAGTGGGAGGCTCTTGGCATTTTTTTTTTTTTTTTGGAAAGATTACAAATAACCAATAACTGTACTTTGGGTGAATGTACATTAAGACTAGAGGTGCGGTGAAGGGGTTACAAACATTTGCCTACCAAAGGCAACTGTGAGTGAGTGATGAGGGCCAGGTGCAGACTCTAGAACACTAGAGACCACAGTCCCATCTAAAGAAGTAGCTGCTGTTATACTTCAATTAAAAAAAGAAAAGAAAAAGAAAAAGAGGAAGGAGAGTGAGAACTGGGGAGAAGGAGCACAGAGAACTCAACATCCTTTCCTGTTCTTTTACAAAGGCAAAAATAAAACACAAAATGGTCTTTGTAAATTACTCTGCAACTTTGTAAATTACTCTGCACCTATTGGAAATAAATGAACTGATTTGCAGTGTGAGAGTATTAAATTCATTATAGTTTATACAGTGTAAGGAATATGATGCAGAGATTAAACCGTGTTATAGAAGACTTAATAATGCAAAAATGTTATTAAAAGACATTGTAAAAAAAAAGAGAGTAGGAAAGGTGAAAAACAGGTGGCAAAAAAGTATTTAAAGATGTTCTAGCTTCTGTAAACCCAGAGTTTATAATACGTGTGTGTGTGTGTGTGTGTGTAAATGAGCATGTATGTATAAATGAACCTGTGCACACAGATATATGGTATTCAGAGACACACTATTATTCTGCAGTGGTTGTTATAGTTACACGTCTGTCCTTTTGCTTATAGGTACGTCATGCAGTTTTTATAATGACGTGTTTTCAACATCAATGTTTATAAAGAACCCACGTCCCTCCAAAATAAATAAGTAAAGAAAGTGATGGCTGCTGATCTGCTCTTGTGGGCTACTGACATGTTGAAATACAAGCCAAGTTTTGCTGCCTTTTGTGATTTTTAGGAGAAGTTGAGAATTTGTTTGTGTGTGTCAGATCTCTTTTATTTTTTATTTTTATTTATTTTTTTAAAGATTTTATTTTTAAGTAGTCTCTACACCCATTATGGGGCTCAAACCTACAAACCTGAGATCAAGAGTTGCTCGCTCCACTGACTGAGCCAGCCAGGTGCCCTAGATCTCTCATTTTAAATGATGGTGCAAATGAAAAGAACAAAACAAAAACTCATACCAGCCTTAGAAGAATATCTGCCATCTAAATTCACCTCATGGTAAATAATTTCTTCTGTGCTGTAGCACATTGATTTACAGTCTGTGAGCCACAGACCTGTATGGATTTATGGTAAAGGATTTTCAAATCCTGTGAGTACTGTAAGCATTATCTGTATATTGGAGGTGTACAAGTCCAACTATTGTTATACTAAGAAGTATGTCTTTGGGTTTTTCTGATGATTCAAATACACAAAAACACTGGTGATGACTGCTCTAATAACTGCATACTAAGGTACCAAAATTCAAGAAGATCTCAACTGTTTGAATTAGGAAGACAAGAACTTAAACTTCAATAAGTTAACCTGAAAATTACAGAGGTAGAGCAATATCCTGTTTGTGCAGCCGTCACCTCATCCTTTTTCTCCTTTCTCCTTTCTCTTCTTTTTCCATCTTTCTTTTCCCCCTTCACCCACACTCCCCCCACAAAAAAAGATTTTGAGGCTAGTTTTGGAAGAATATCTACAATGCAATAGAGAAAGGGCCGGAGAAAGTGCAGGTCAGGGTCCAAGGTTGTGATGGTGGATAGTCACAAGCACCCCCCCCCCCCCCCCCCAGATACATGGCATTTGCTGTGCACCTGCTAATGGTGACTGGCAAATTTGGCGTCAAGTCTCCTGACAGCCAGACTAAAGAAAAATAATGTTGCTCTTACTGTCTGTAAGGAGAAAATATACTACTTCCTACAGGAGAACTAAACCTTTTCTTTAACTTAATTATGATTAGTATTATTTAATACAAATTTTTTTTTTAGATTTTTTTGGGGCGTGCACGTGTACAGGAGCAAGGGGAGGGGCAGAGGGAGAGGGAGAAGCAGGCTCCCCACTGAGCAGGGAGCCCTACCTGGGGCTCCATCCCGGGGTCATGACCCGAGTCAAAGGCAGACGTTTAACCGACTGAGCCGCCCAGGCGCCCCTTACTATCTTTTTCACATATCTCAGAAGATAAGTTTATTCATTTTAGAAAGTTCAGATAAAAAGAAGGACACAAAAAGCACCAAGCTTTTATCATTAAAGGTCAGTCACCATTATTAATTTTTTAAGGTTAATATTTTGTTTTAGTGTAAGTAGATCTATAAAAATCAAGCAGACACACTTTAACAGGATCACCGTCATCAAAAAGAAAACCCAGTATCATATTGACAGATTACTTTGGAATTGGCTTTTTACCACCTGTGATCTTTCTGAGGTTATTAAGTACTCTTCTGTAGCATCGTTTTTTTCTGGTATCATTTTTAAAGGCTGCAGGGGACTGAGTCTGTGATACGATGGGTATACCATAATTGTATTCATTGAGTCTGGGTGGTCTTAGAGATGGAGTCACTTGCAAAGCCAGCTTGTAGGGGTCTTGGGCAGGAGTGTCACACTGCTTCATACTCTCACCGGCAGTGTGTCTACTCTTACTTGGGAGTCTCACAGCCATCTCTTTTGGAGCGTTGTCTAGGTGATAATGAGTTCCGTGCCAGCCACTGTTGACCTGTACCAGTCCTGCTCCTTGGCTCTTGTGTCTAGTGAAGCCGCTGTTACGGGGACACTGTCAGCGTTCTCTGGGTGTGCGTACGTGAGAGCGAAGTCCATGTAATCAACTTTAACAAACCACAAGGCACAGGAGATTCTTGTACGCAGTTGCATTTATGAAACGCTTAAGGTATACGTAGTGCCTTTGTTGATGAATCTTAATTTTGTAAGGAATTTTATTTTATTTATTTATTTTTAAAAAAGATTTTATTTATTTGACAGAGAGAGACACAGCGAGAGAGGGAACACAAGCAGGGCGAGTGGGAGAGGGAGAAGCAGGCTTCCCGCAGAGTAGGGAGCCTGATGCGGGGCTCGATCCCAGGACCCGGGGATCATGACCCGAGCTGAAGGCAGACGTTAACGACTGAGCCACCCGGGCGCCCCTGTAAAGAATTTTAAAGAAGTTATGTGATAGAAGCTTCTCACCCCATACAGATAACAAAACACTTAACACCAATGATAGGCTTTCCTTTTTAAAAAAAAAATTTTAAAGATGTGTAGAAATTAAGATTCTCCAACCCTCCTTGTGGGGCTTGTGGACTAGGGCCTTGTGGATGTTCAGTAAGTATTCACTAACCTTATTGTAAACATTAATCACCTTTTTAGGGCGCCTGGGTGGCTCAGTTGGTTAAGCGACTGCCTTCGGCTCAGGTCATGATCCTGGAGTCCCGGGATCGAGTCCCGCATCGGGCTCCCTGCTCGGCGGGGAGCCTGCTTCTCCCTCTGACCCTCCCCCATCTCGTGCTCTCTCTCTCTGTCTCATTCTCTCTCTCAAGTAAATAAATAAAATCTTAAAAAAAAAAAAAAAAAAAAAATCACCTTTTTAGTCAAGATCTTTTTTTGGCAAACTGCATTTTTCCTGCTAGAATTTTGAGTTTTTGGGGGAAGGGGCCAGCAGTGTGTGTATTTTTTTAGAGTGGGAGGGCTGAATTGTGAATTTGCAATCTTCAGGTTAGAGACAGCATGCTGGGGTGGGGAGATAGCATGTGAGAAGTCAGAGCAAAATGAAACATTGTGGTACCATTTGGGAGCTCTAGATAAATTCTCTAAGGCTGGGAAAGAGGTGGAGGAAAGGATGGGACATCAGGTGAGAGAGATCTTGTGCCCTGGCAGCAAGGACTCTTCTGTGCGGTGGTAAGGATTTTGGATTTAATTTTAATTTTAATTTTAAATTTTTTCAGAATATTTACTAATTACTTCAAAGATTTTAACTATTTATTTATTTGAGAGAGAGAGCACATGAGAGGGGGGAGGGTCAGAGGGAGAAGCAGACTCCCTGCCGAGCAGGGAGCCCGATGCGGGACTCGATCCCGGGACTCCAGGATCATGACCTGAGCCGAAGGCAGTCGCTTAACCAACTGAGCCACCCAGGCGCCCTTTAATTTTAATTTTTAAAAGATTTTATTTATTTACAGAGAGCGCGTGAGCAGGGGGAGGGCGAGAGGGAGAGAGAGAATCTCAAGGAGGCTCCATGTCCAGCTTGGAGCCTGACGTGGGGCTCCATCTCACGACCCTGAGATCATTACCTGAGCCAAGCCCGAGTTGGATGCTCAACCGACTGAGCCGCCCAGGTACCCCAGGCTTGTGGATTTTAATGCTGAAGTTTACCAAGAGCCATTGACAGGGTTTACGAAGGGAAATGTTCCACCCATGTGTAGCGCACACACATGCTCCTGTCAGCCTCAAGTCAGGTCTCAGGTGTTTTGTTTTGTTTTTTAAGATTTGATTTATTTATTTGACAGAAAGTAGGAGAGGGAACACAAGCAGTGGGGGTGGGAGAGGGAGAAGCAGGCCTCCCGCGGAGCAGGGAGCCCGATGCAGGGCTCGACCCCAGGACCCCGGGATCACGACCTGAGCCGAAGGCAGACGCTTAACGACTGAGCCACCCAGGTCACCCGCAATCAAACATTTTATGGAGGATCTTAAAGGCTTTCTGATTCTTAGGACCAGATATGATGGATCTGTTTGTAGTGATACTTTAAATAAATGCAAATTAAGCATTTTCCAAGAAATTTCTTTGTTTAATGTTTTAAAGTAGATGTACTGAAGTTAACTTTTTCTAAAGATGAGGCTCTGTCCAGTTACCTCATATGATTTGATACTTTTTGCGGTTCTGAACTTCAGAATTTCCACCAAGAGTTCAGTGGTATCACCCCTTTCATGTGTGTGAGGTAAATCCTGTAGGTCTCCGAATGTGAAATTACTGTGTGGTGACTAACATCGTGTCCCCCATGAGTCCGGCACAGCCAGCCTTTCATCCACTGGTGCAACACATCAGCATTCTTTGTACCGTTTGTTGCATGTGAGGGCATGTGGTACAAAATGATGTATTTTTGAACACTAGAATAACATGTAGCTCAGCAACATAGTCATGCTTTGAGAGAGGCATGTGGACAACAAGAAGAAATGTGAAGAAATCAAAGATTTACACATCATATCGCCTGTCATTCCACCTTGTACACTTACTGAAAGGAATGTTAGGAGGAATCACCACATTACCAAAGTTGTCATTTTCTTTTAAAGTAGGTTCCACGCCCAACGTGGGGCTTGAACTCACGACCATGGGATCAAGAGTCGCATGTTCTACTGACTGAACCAGCCAGGTGCCCCTAAAATTGTCATTTCCCCTCTAACTTTAATACAGTTGAGATGGTAGAATGTAAAAGTTCATTTATGAGTGATGCAACTCAGTTATAGTGATTCATTTTTACTAACTAATCAACAGCATTTCACTAGTTCTTTTGACCAGGCGTACATAGATGAATAGAATGAAAAAAACATCACAGGAAAGGAAAGACCTTGGAGATCCAGTGTATCCTCCATGCTTGTTTTCTGCATGAGGAAGACTGATGCCCCAAATGGTGAAGTGAGTCATCTAAACTTCCACATTGAATTCTTTTTTTTTTTTAAGATTTATTTTTTAATTAAAAAAAATTTTTGTAGAGAAAGAGAGAACAAGTGAGTAGAGAGGGGGAGAGGGAGAAAGAACCTGAAGCAGACTCCATGCTGAGTGCAGAGCCTGAAATGGGGCTTGGTCTCACAACCTCGAGATCATGACTGAGCTGAAACCCAGAGTCAGATGCTTAACCTACTGAACCACCCAGGCACCCCTAGATTCTTGTAGCCAATAACTTTCAGTACTTAAAGTTAAGAAATTTAGAGTCTTGGAACGTTGTACAAAGAAATTGGTTTGACGGTTTCCTTTTTTCTTTAAGAAAACCAGGAATGGTGATTTTAAATTATACTAGGACTGTTTTTTTTAGCTCTGCTTTAGCCAGAGAATAGAACAAATAACTCCAGCGCTTTTGTTTTATAGTGCATTCTCCTGTTCACTATTAATTTAATTCTTTAAACAGTTCTCTAGATGTGTAGCATAGATGGCTCTTTTCTCACTTTACAGGTAAGAAAACCAGTGTGTTTATGATTTGACGATGTCACGCTCTGGGTGGTGATGGGGGTTGTAACACAGCCATGAGTCACAGCCCCACCCCCTGCACCTCAGGGTGCACTGAACCACAAGGATGTTGAGGGTTTCCACGTACAGGGTGTCCTGAGTCAGGTTGCCTGCATGTAGTGAGAACGTGCACCCCTCCTGTCTTCCTCCAGCAATGTCTGTGTATAAGCAGCAGTAAGGCAGAGACCGGGCTGCCAGTGGAACAAAGCGAGGGTAATGGGCGCCTGCGGACAGAAGTCACACTTCTGCTGTCTTCTTCCCTTTTATTGCCCATCCCTGCCTGACAGGGCTTTTTAACCCCAAATCTATTCTGTCTGAAGAGCATTATGCATTTTCTTAGGCCAGAGGACCAGTGACTCTGAGCTTCTGTAGTCACAGAAGCTGCTTCGTTTAAGTAGCGAGCCTTCTGAGGAGAGGGTAAGTAGAGTCCGTTCGTTCTCATACCGAGAATCAAACCTCATTTCAGCTCCTGTTCAGTACATTTTGTTAGGCGCCGTTACACTGTCATACTGTGTTTTGTTCAGTTAATGGTTAAGAACTTCGAACAATAAAATGAGAACCCTGTAAACGGTGTAGTTCCCCTTTTTTTTATTTGTGTATACAGTACTTTGATGATTCTTAGTAGCCATGTAGGTATTATTGCGCTTTGGTGGTCAGTGATACAGTTCGGAAAGCTCCTCGTCCTTTCTTCCTGCTCCTCATCTTTCACTCCTCCCAGTGGTCACCAAGTTTGGAACCTTTTCCAGGCACGCTTTCTGTTAGTTTAAAAAATGCCTCCTTTTTACAACACGGAATGGATTTGTACTTCATCTGTAGACAAAAATGGTTAATGGCAGGAAGAAAGACTTCAGTTAACGTGCAGCCTTGTGCTGTAGCTCTGAGCCCCTGGAGACGTGGTTTTGATTTCCAGTTCACATGGTACTGTCAGTACCAGGACCCTCCATTTTTCTCTACAATACACTGAATTTGAATGGCCATAGGGGAGGCTGCAACCCATGCCCGTAGGACAAGGACCCAACATTGACCATTGTGTATCTTAGTGCTTCACATTTACCTACCTGATTGATTCTTTTTCTTTCTTTCTTTCTTTCTTTCTTTCTTTCTTTCTTTCTTTCTTTCTTTCTTTCTTTCTTTCTTTCTTTCTTTCTTTCTTTCCTTCTTTCTTTCTTTCTTTCTTTCTTTCTTTCTTTCTTTCTTTCTCTCTCTCTCTCTCTTTCTCTCTTTCTCTTTTTTCTTTCCTTCCTTTCTTTCTTTCTTTCTTTCTTTCTTCCTTTCTTCCTTTCCTTTCCTTTCTTACTTTCTCTTCCTTCCTTCCTCTCTCTTCCTTCCTTCCTCTCTCTCTTTTCTTTTCTTTCTTTCTTTCTTTCT
Organism: Mirounga angustirostris; assembly: GCF_029215605.1. NCBI lineage: Eukaryota > Metazoa > Chordata > Mammalia > Carnivora > Phocidae > Mirounga > Mirounga angustirostris. The sequence goes on along the minus strand of NW_026991720.1, from coordinate 87,285,657 downwards.
TTCTTTCTTTCTTTCTTTCTTTCTTTCTTTCTTTTCTTTTCTTTTCTTTTCTTTTCTTTCTTCCTCCCTCCCTCCCTTCCTTCCTTCCTTCCTTCCTTCCTTCCATCTGTTAGAGAGCACAAGCGGGGGGGAAGCAGCAGGCAGAGGAAGAGGGAGGAGCAGGGAGCCCGATGCGGGGCTCGATTCCAGGACCCTGGGATCATGACCTGAGCTGTAGGCAGACACCTAACCGACTTAGCCACCCAGTCGCTCCTAAAGATTTTATTTTTAACTAATCTCTACCCCCAACATGGGCTCAAACTTAGAACCCCGAGATTAAGAGTCGGTTGCTCTACCAGCTGAGCCAGCCAGGTGCCCCTCACCTACTTGATTCTTTTTTTTTTTTTCTAAAGATTTTATTTATTTAACAGAGAGAAACACAGCGAGAAAGGGAGCACAAGCAGGGGGAGTGGGAGAGGGAGAAGCAGGCTTCCTGCCAAGCAGGGAGCCTGATGTGGGGCTCGATCCCAGGACGCTGGGACCATGACCTGAGCCGAAGGCAGACGCTTAACAACTGAGCCACCCAGGCGCCCCCTACTTGATTCTTGAAGGCATTTGAGCTATGAGCTATATGTGTAAAGGGAAAAGCTTCCTTTATCTGGAAATGTCACTCATCAGCAGATTTAACTCCTGACAGTTCAAGGCAAATGAAAGATTACTGTCACTAACTATCCGTTTACTGAAATTGGTAAAGTTTGTAGTTGTCTTCAGCATTCAAAATATCTGGCGCTGAAATACATAGATACACTTAATACAAAAAGGTTTCTATTTTGGGGGGCCCTGGCTGGCTCAGTCGTTAAGCGTGTGCCTTCGGCTCAGGTCATGATCCCAGGGTCCTGGGATCGAGCCCCACATTGGGCTCTCTGCTCGGCGGGAAGCCTGCTGCTTCTCCCACTCCCCCTGCTTGTGTTCCCTCTCTCACTGTATCTCTCTCTGTCAAATAAATAAAATACTAAAAAAAAAAAAAAGTTTCTATTTTTGGTTAGTAAAGAATTTGGGATAGAAGATGAACTAAAAGTCGTCCTTCTCAATTTCTTTGGTTTCTCCTTATCCAGATGTTGGTCCTTCCTCAGGGTCTCTGTCCTAGGTCTTTTGCTCTGTTCGTCTGCATTCTCTCTGAAGATGATCTCATGTGTTTCCATGGTGTTCAGTACCATCTGTGTGCTGGTGACTCCCAAATTTATATCTTAGCTCTCCATTCTGAGCTACAGACATATATATCCACCTGCCTACTTTACATCACTACCTCAGTGTCTTTTGAAACCATACCATAAACCAAAGTCTTTATCTTGTTTAATCCTTCTTGACTGTGCTGATAGGTTATATGGCCAATCTGTGTCTCCCTTTTCTGTCTTGTAAAATGTGGTTGTAAGGGGAGGAGAGGGAATAAGTCATCCTTTTGGTGTATGGCTGCCCTTAGGGGCTCTGGAGTCAAGGACAAAAATTACCCTGTGTGCTTAAATGTTAATGCTGAATTTTTCCCTGCCTCTGTGGGTTTAAATGAGCATGATAAATATCTTTGAAAAAAAGAAGGCAACAAGAAATTTTGTAAGGTCTATACAAGGATAGAAAGAAGTTCCCTAATCTTAGCCCAGCAAATAGTGAGGATTTTTGCTGATGTGGACAGTTGACCCTTGAAGAAGTTTGAACTACGTGGGTCCACTGATACAGATATATATATATATTTTTTACAATACAGTAAGTGTATTTTTTTCTTCCTTGTGATTTTCTTAACATTTTCTTTTCTCTGCCTTACCTTCCTGTGAGAATACAGTATATAATATACAAAATATGTGTTAATTGTTTAGGTTATCGGTAAGGGTTCCTGGCTATTAGTAAATTTGGGGGGAGTCCAAAGTTACTGTACAGGAGTTGGTGCCTCTAACCCTGCCTTGTTCAAAGTTCAACTGTGTGTGTAACTTTTTAGCTTTTCTTTGTAGCAGCTGCTGGAGCCGCTGTCCTCTCTGTTAGATTTCTTGTTCATGTTACTTCTTAAGTGTCAAGCTCAAATTAGGGGCCCACTGTGACCAGGAATGGCCCTTCTGTCTCTAAAATTTTGTTTTACTGCTCATTTTAATTTAAAAAAAGTGAGTATTGGGATGCCTGGGTGGCTCAGTCAGTTAAGCGACTGCCTTCGGCTCAGGTCATGATCCCGGGGTCCTGAGATCGAGTCCCACATCAGGCTTCCTGCTCAGCAGGAAGCCTGCTTCTCCCTCTGACCCTCCCCCCTCTCATGTGCTCTCGCTCTCTCATTCTCGCTCTCTCGAATTAATAAAATATTTTTTAAAAAGGAGTATTTATAACTTTCTATAGATTCAAAATCCTCAGCATTGCCTTATCTCCTCAGTTTTCGCCACAGTCCACATCTGGTTGGTAACTGGGTGCTGTTAATTTCCTCGCACAGGTTCTTTCCAGATCGTGTGCTCCCCTGTGACCTTCGTGCCCTGCTTTTATTCAGCTGCTCTGAGCCCCTGGCCTCCAGTGCTGCTCATCTCCTTCCTGACTGCCACTAGCCTGTCCTCTTAGCCCATTGTGCCACCTCCAGGATCGCATTCCTAAAAGAGACTTACTCCTCTAGCTTGAGAAGGTCTTTTCACTGTGTGGTGCTCCCTCCCTGCGCTTCCTGCTGCCCTGCCACCTCGGTCTTGTCCTCCTTGCTCTGTTCACGGATGCTCCTCCCACTGCATGGACTCGCCGCTCTGATTCCATCCCCACTTGGAACTGCCCCTCCAGCACCCCCGCAGGGTGTCCTCCTCTCTGTGTCTCCCGGAAGGCCATTGATCATCTGTCTGAGAAGCTGCCCATCACCCCACTAGACCGCGAGAGAGTGAGTTTCATCCATCTTTGAGTTCCTGGCACCTAACACATCTGGCCCTTACAGTAGACACAAACGTTTATTTGGATAAAGGTTTTTAAATTTCCTTCCCAATTAGTAAGGAAGTTTTCTCTGAGAAAAGATTATTTTTGTCTTTTTTATTAGACAGTATTGGGCTGTAGTCCCTTATTTTACTCTCTTTGTTAAATATTTGTTTCTGTAGCTGTTTACCCAACCTTCCCGTGCTTGGAAACCCTCGAATTATCTTCGGTGGGATCTCCAGCGGCTTCTTTCTGGTAGTAGTCTTTTCTTCTGGAAGTACCTACCTGATGTTTGAATTACCTGTGAGCCACAAGCCTTGGAGGCATCCCAATGGCAGAATTGGTACTTGAACTTACGCTGTTAGTCTCGTGCTCTTTCCCTGGCGTCTGACTGATGCCAGCAGAGAAAACACGAGGCACAGCTCCCTGGATTGGATTGAGGAAATTTTGTTGATGCCATTTAAACTTCAAGTGATTGGCTGAACTGCAACTATTTAGCAGTATCTTCTGTAGATAATTATAATCTTAATAACTGAAATTTAAAATTTTGTACCTTTCCTCAAATTCAGAGTTTATTAAAATTCTCAGCTTTGTTCACAGCCCTAAATTCACCATTTACAACTAAGGTTGTTTTGCAAGTGACTTTAGGATTTTAATTTTAATCTTGGTCACCTTTGCTCCTTCTCAGGTTCCTCAACTGTAAAATGACTCACACAGACTTGGAAAATTGAGATTAGAATGTAAAGATGGCTAGGCTTTTTGATCTTTGGCCACACCTTCTACCAGAATAAATAAAATGGGGAAGTAGACTTAAATATTTGAAATGCTACTTCTTGGCAAGCTTTAAGCCTTCAGAGCTTTCTGTTCTTCTATTCAGGTTATAGCTATAGTCAAGCCAAAAGTTACTCTTAAGGATTAGAGATCCAGCTTGCCCTAAGATTCATTGGTGAGCCCACTTGGCTCCTCATTTGGCTGCTGCAGGCCAGTCTAGGCCCTGTCTTGAGTGGATGTGAGCTAAAAATAGATGATTCATTTTGGGTTGGCAAAGTACAAGTCCTGGATTGTTTTAGTTGCTTGTTTCAGATTGGACTTTATGTGTGTGCCTGTGAGTGGATCCTTGTATATACGGTGGAACCTAATAATAGTGACTGTGCTTTACTTACTGTGGGGTTTTATCTACAACCCCTGCCCCCTGCCCTCCAGCCCCCATAAATTTTCAGCCTATTTCTCATAAACAGGCAAAGGAAGAGGGGAGTTTTTGAGATAACTTAGAGCTCTAAATTGGAAGAGTCTTTGAGATGATTTTGCTCATTTTATAGATGAGGTGGCAGACTTAGAAATGTTGCCTGTCGTAAATCAGGTGATAATGGCACAAAATAGAAATGACAGCGGGGAAATACTGAATTTTTTATTTTAAAAATACATCAATATATGATTTGGTCCTTGGACTTGGAGTAAGGTTATTCAGACTATGGCAGACTGTTGACAGTGGCCCTGCCCTGATAAGCTCTTCTTGGGGGAAGAATTCCTTCTAATGTCTTTAAGCTTTTCCAGTTATCTGTTCGAGAAGGGTGGTAGAGGGAGTGACTGATAATGTAAATCCTTGAGAATTATCGGATCATTTTGCTGGAAGAGGCAATGGGGGCATGGGAAGGGAGGAAGAGAGGCTTTGGCAACAAAAGATCAAATCTGACTTGATCTCCATCCCGCAGGAATCAACAGTTTGCAAAGGGGAGGATCATCTTGCAGTGATAGATTTATAGAATGTTAGTACTGAGAGCAGCATGATATATTGGAAAGAGTGTATATGGGCTCTGGAGCCATGGACCAGAATCTAAATTTTGGCGTGCTACTTAAGTTTTAGGTTTTCTTCTTACTGGTTTATTATTTATGAGACAGAGAGAGAGGGAGAGGGAGAGAGGAGCAGAGCGGGAGGGAGAGAGACAAGCCGACTCTGTGCTGAGCGAGGAGCCTGGTGCCGGGTTTAATCCCACAGCCCTGAGATCATGACCTGAGCCGAAACCAAGAGTCAGACGCTTAACCGACTGAGGCACTTAGGCGCCCCAGTGTTCTTGATCTTTAAAATAAAGATGATAATGCCCAAAAAGGTAATGTTTATAAAGTGGATGCTCAAGAGGTAGTAGGAGGTCTTGTTTTATGATCACATGCTTTGGAATCAGGCCAGTCACTGAATGGCTTTGTTTACCTTGGGCAAGTAGGTAACCTCTGGGCCCCAGTTCCTGTATGCGTATAAAGCAAATATAATAATGTATACCGGTCAGGAAATCATGAATTTATTTTTTATTTTTTTTGAAATCATGAATTTAACCATTCAATAAATGGTCTAGGAGCTGGTAGAGGCCGCAGAGAGGGAATGTCTAAATTTAGCCCGACAGTCCTGTTCTGTACCTCAGTTTGTTACCATCTAATTTTGGTATCAGAATTAGAGTTCTTTATTAGCCAAATTACAAAATGAAGTTTACATCCCTTCCTTACCACACAGTCTTTTTTCAAAAAGTCATTTTGTATTCTGACACCATTTCAATGCTTTCACTTCCAGTTCTTGTATCTTTTTGCCTTTAAGTTCTTTCCTCCAACTTGGTTTGGTAAACTGGCTCTTGATCATTTTTTAAAAGTGAAACAAACAAAATGATAATAAAAATAAAGCATCGCAGATTGTGAACTGGAGTTGTACTGCTAAAGGTACTTTAAGCATCTTAAACAGGCCAGTGTTGAAGAAATACATGTCTGGTTAAAAATACTGATAAATAAGCATTTAGGTAAATACCAGGTAAATATTTTCATTTGTGGTAAGTAAAGCCCTCCAATGAATCAAGAGCATGTTTAAAATACAACGTATGAGAAAAAACATACTTTTAAAAATGTTGTTTCAAAGCAGTATTCTTTCTCATTCCCCGGTAATCCTTCCATTTTTAGAGGCAAGTGAGGTTCAAAGGTCAGCTGTTAGTTCATCCTGTACTTTTCTGAAACTACCATCTATGTTTAAGCTTTTAACGTTAAACTTTTTTCCTTCTTCCCTTCCTCCCTCCCTCTCTGCCTGTTTGTAATTTCTGTCTAGGGGTTTTACGTGAGGGGACATGACATACATAATATGTCATGCTTCACATGTATTTTTATACTTTTGTGTGTTCTTGGGACTCAGTTTAAAGAAATGTTTTAAAGTGTGTTCATTCTATATCGCTTCCAGATAAAATTATTTCATTGTCATTATCTAAAAGGATAAAAGTAAGTTTATAAAAAATTTGCTTTAGACCTCTTAGGCTGAGCCCAAAGTATTTGATTCAGAGACTGAACTTACTCTCCTGTAGGTAAAATATGATCAGTGGAGGTGGGGAATGTGAGCAGGACTCATCTTCAGAAAAGAACCTGATGAAAGGAAAGGAAATATTAGCCGGTAGGTAAGGAGCAAGGTTCAAAGGTACCTTTTTACCTACTGAGGTAGAAAGCCAGAAGCAAAAGCTGCTACAAACCAAGATCTTGTTGAAAAGGGGGAGGGAAAAAAAAATGAGCTCAAGGACTCTGGCTTTCTTATTCTCATCAACCATGTATCACTGTTTTTGAATCTATACTCTGATTTTCCCATACTTGGACGGTCTTGTAAAGCCCTGTTCTTCTATCTGCTTCTGTTGAATTAGAGTCTGTTAATGATGTTTCATTTTTTCTCTCTCATCCCATCACTTCTTGTCAGCTTCTAGGAGTCTGTTAGAAACAATGTATTTTGATGTTCAGGCTGTTTTCCCCTCCAGCCTTCTTAAGGGCCCTGACCTACTTAAAGGGGGAAGAAAACCCTAAAAGATACACTGTTTTGGGTGTGAAGAACTGGACGTACTGCTTCAGCGGTGCCTTGATAATTCAGGAAAAAGTCCTTTGTTCTCTGTATGTTTTTTATTGAATGACTTCCTGTGCAAAGACAAATTATGTTTTGCATTTTCTGATGCTAATTATATTGTAGTTTTCTAAGATGTTTTTCTTTAAAATTTTGGATTTGTGAGGACATAGAAAGGTTTATCTTCTTGTTCCCCTTCTTGCCAGTTGATAAAAATAAATCGTGCTAGGGAAGAATAATTTATAATTCATAGCCTCTTCTGATGAGTGGTACTGTTTCTAAAGTAGAGGTTTCTAATCAGTAGGCTGCACTATTCAGATATGTAAGACAACCATACACTTGGGTTTGCCAAGGATAGCCCCAATTTAAGTATGTTTTCTTGGCTTATTAATAGGGGAAGGAAAGAAGCCCTTTCACTCTGAAAAGTGTATTGGAATGATGAATTATGTGGTCACCCTGGCTTAATGTCTTCATAGATCTCCAGTGTGGTTACTGTGCCCACACTTTCTTCTCTGGGGTCAAAATGTCCATTTGGGCAGAAGGTTTGGAAAGGTGTTCCAGAATGATTGGGGTTGTGTCTCTCTAGATGGTGGGATTATAAGCGATGTTACATTCTTCAGTGTATGTGCTCTGCTTTCCAACTTCTTACTAAAAATGATTTTGTTATTAAAACCAAAACAAAAGAACTAAAGAAGCTTTCAAAAATTGTTTATGTTTAACAAAAATAAAATGGAGACTATGTAATGGTGAAGCCTATCAATCAGGCTTTTGCATTCCAAGCGATATAAACTGACTTTGTCTATTTTTTTTTTTTTTTAAGATTTTTATTTGAGAGAGAAGGTGAGAAAGCGGCAGAGGGAGAGGGAGAAGCAGGCTCCCCGCTGAGCAGGAAGCCCAGTGTGGAGCTCAATCCCAGGACGCTGGGATCATGACCTGAGCTGAAGGCAGATGCTTAACTGGCAGAGCCACCCAGGTGCCCCCTGACTTTGTCTGTTTAACTAAGATATATAGTTTATTGGAATGATTGAAGTAGTTGACTCTTGAACAATGCAGGAGTTAGGGGTGCTGACCCCCCAACAATTATATGCAGTAAAATCTGCATATAATTTTTGACTACCAAAAACATAACCACTAATCGCCTACAGTTGACGAACCCTTACTGATATTGATATAGCACACATTTTGTATGTTACATGTTATGGAGGATAGTTGGAAGAAAGGCACATGGGGCAAGGGGCCCCTGTCCTAAGAGGAAACTACCCTTAAAAGGGAAAAAACCCCATCCTCTTATTCTGTATCACCCTGGAAGGAGCCCTCCACCGTTTCCCATGTGAACAGCTACCTGATAGGTAGATGAGTACGTGGACAAAAACCTGATTGGGTGGCAGGTCCATGGAGGGTTAACCAGATTAAAACAGCCTGCCAACAATCTCATAAAAACCCCTAGACTTAGGAACTCCAATGGCAAACCTCTCGGGTCCCCTCCCTCTCAGGGAGCTTTGTACAATCGCTCAATAAACTTTGCGTTGCTGCCCACCACTTCGTCTGGCCTACCTCTTCATTCTTTGAAGCTGCGTGACCAAGAACTGGGGGCACTAAAGGAAAAAAATCCTGAAACAACATGTATTATAATACTGTATTCTTGGGGCGCCTGGGTGGCTCAGTTGTTAAGCGTCTGCCTTCGGCTCAGGTCATGATCCCTGGGTCCTGGGATCGAGCCCCACATTGGGCTCCCTCCTCCGCGGGAAACCTGCTTCTCCTTCTCCCACTCCCCCTGCTTGTGTTCCTGCTCTTGCTATCTCTCTGTCAAATAAATAAATAAATCTTTAAAAAAAATAATACTGTATTCTTACAATAAAGTAAGCTAGAGAAAGGAGAATGTTATAAAAATCATAAGGCAGAGAAAATATATTTATAGTACCATACTGTATTTGTCAATAGCATAAGTTTATGTTGTCTGTTGATAATATGAATTGTGTCAGTACCTGCATTAATATGGTTACTATTAAAGTGGTTACTGTGCCCACACTTTCTTCTCTGGGGTCAAAATGTCCATTTGGGCAGAAGGTTTGGAACACTGTAGCTCTTACACATATTACTAACACTAGACATCAGAAATGAAAACATAGGAGCACCTGCGTGCCTTAGTTGGTTAAGCATCTGACTCTTGATTACGGCTCAGGTCATGATCTTGGGGTCCTGGGAACGAACCCTGTGTCAGGCTTTGTGCTCAGCGGGAAGCCTTCTTGAGGATTCTCTCTCTCTCACCCCTCTGCCCCTCCCCACTCACATGTGAGCGCTCACGCATGCTCTCTCAAATAAATAAATAAATCTTAGAAAAAAATGAAAACAATGTGGAAAAGTAGTTTATATTTATTTACAGGTATAACGCTTCGTGCATTGATAATGAAGCAACAGCACTATGGTGGTTTTATATAGCCTACTGTAATCAATACAGTTGCTTCATGGCAGCCTAGCTTATACATTAGTGAATGAATTGTTATAAAATTTTTGTGCCATACAGAATTAGAGTCATTCATAGTACAGTATTAGAAACATTGTTAGATTAAAGAAAATCCCTTACTTGTGATGATAGGATGATGAGTAGTTCCTCTAGATAGGAGAGAGGCATACTGTACAGTAATGTAATTCTTTAAAAGCAGAGTTATAAAATAGAAAATCAGCACAATATTTTATATTAACTATCACTCACCTTGTGCCTACATAAGGATAGGCTATCCACTTCCATGCGGGTCTTGGACACGCGACGTTCTTTATGGTGAATACGTAGGCAGAGATGATGAGGACGACACAGACATGTCTCAGATGGTGCTTGTCCTGCAGTTCTTAGATTTCACACATAGACACTCACATACCCACAGATCAGCTTATTACCTGTACGGCTTGGTGGTGGTTTACTGTTCACTAAGTGGAAGTAGGTCATCATAAAGTCTTCCTTCTGTCTTCTTCAGGCTGCTCAGGCTGAGGAGGAAGTAAAAGAAGGGGTGGGGTTGGTCTTGCTGTCTCAGGAGTGGCAGAGGTGGAGGAGATGGGAGGTGAGGCTGGAGAGACAGGCATACTGGGTGTAACCCTCTGGGAATACATCCTAACGTGTGACTTCTTCTGCTGTATTGCATTTCTCTGAACATGTTTCTGTCTGGTACCAATCCTTCTTGCACTGTTTACTTTAGTTCCGGGGCCTATATCACCAAGGGCTCAGCTCGTAAAAGAAATCAAAAGCAGTCTTGAGTAATCTGACCCTTTCTGACGGATTGTCCAATGTCAGTTTGTTTTCTGGGGCTGCTTCTCCTGGGACTTCTTCCTCACCATCTAGCATTATCCGAGAGCACTCGTCTCCATCAAGTCCTCTCTTAATTCCTCTGGTTCTGGTGTCAGCTTAACTCTTGAGTTTCTCTGAGATTCCTATCTTGAAACCCTTTACCCACCCACTGTTTTTGCCATATCAACAGTTTCTTTGATGATTTCCTTGATTGGCTCTGTCATAAATCATGTGAAGTCATGCACAACATCTGGACGCAGTTTTCTGCAGTAGAAATGTCTTGTTTCAGACTTGATGGCTTTCATGGCTTTTTCTATAACAACAATGGCATCTTCAGTGGTGTAATCCTTCCAGACTTTGATGATGTTCTATCAAGGTTCTCTTCCATAGTGTTCACAATCCATTCCATTATACATCACCATGTGTAATGAGCATTAATGACCCCGATCTAGAGGCTGAGTTAGAGTCATTGTGTTTGAGGGCAAGTAGTCCATTTTGATACCTTTGGTGCTGATCTCATGGGGGTTCTGGGTGCTGGGGGGCATTGTCCAATCAAAAGAACTTTAAATGGCGGCCCCTTATTGGCTAGGCACTTCCTGACTTCAGAGACAAAGCTCGAGGGAACCCACCCAGAAAAAGGGGTTCTCATTGTCCAGGCCTTCTTGCTGTACAGCGAAAAGACTGGCAGCTGATGTTTGTCTTTGCCCTTCTGGGCTCTGGGGTTAGTAGTTTTACAGATAAGGGCGGTCGTGATCATAAACCGCACTGTGTTTGTACAAAACAGTAGAGGTAGACTCTTCCTTCCTTCCTTAAATCCTGGTGCTCGCTTCTCTTCCTTACTTATAAATGTCCTTTGTGGCACTTTTATCCAGAGTAGGGCCCTTTCGTCGGCATTAAAAACCTGTTCAGGCAGATATCCTTTCTCCTCAGTGATTTTCTTAATGGCGCCTGAGAAGTCATTTGCTGTCTCTTGGTTGGCAGAAGCTGCTTCTCATCTTAACTTTTTTTAAAGTCAGATCTCTTTCTAAAATTATCAAACCATCCTTTGCTGGCATTAAATTTTCCAGCTTTAGATCATTTACTTGCCTTTTATTTGAAGTTGTCATGTAATGACTTGGCTTTTTCTTGAATCCTGTTAGTCTCAGAGGTAGGTCTTTCATTTAGCCATCCCGTACCCACATGAAAGCTGCATTTTCAGTACGGGATAAAAATGTATTTTGCAGAAAGTCCGAGGTTTTTCTGCCTCCTGGCATAGCGGCAGTGGCTGCTTCCTCGGCTTCCCTTTCTTTCTTCTACAGCAATACATGAGGATGGAAGAGGTCACTCTTACCAAGACACACGGTTTCCTGGAGGGACAGCCGCTTGTGCCTGATGAGGGTCACCCAGCACTTCAAGTGGGCGCTCACCACACTTGAGCTCCCCGCACTAGCAGGAGAAGCGGCTCTGAAGTTATTACAGTTAATTTTAATGCAGTTATGATTTAATACTGCATCTTTGTTTACATTTCTCTCGACTGCAAATGGTGCCATGTACAGTCTGTAAGAGTGTGTATAAGTTTCGATAAATTTTTAATTTTTTTTAGATTTTTTAAATTTATTTGAGAGAAGTGAGAGGGAGCGCACGAGCGCGCAAGAAGGAGGGAGGGGCAGAGGGCTAGGGAGAAGCAGGCTTCCCGCCGAGCAGGGAGCCCACCCTGGGCCTCGACTCCAGGACCTGAGCCGAGTCACATTTAGACACTTAACCAACAGAGCCTCCCAGGTGCCCCTAAATTTTAACTTTTAATAATTTGTGTATATTTTATGGTAGCAAATGATAAAATAGACTAGTAACTACATATATTTTATGCATTTGTGACATACCTAATTTTTTCTGAAATTTTTTGGATATTGCTCGTCCATGCAGTTTGTCTGCATGTTATTCAAATTGTCAAAAATCTCCAAAAAACTTTCAGTATATTTATTGAAAAAAATCTCCGGTCCACTTATGGGGGGATTTTTTACAGCTCAAAGCCGTGTTGTCATAGGGTCACAGATGTAGGTGGTGGAACAACAGAAAAGCTGGGGGACTAGTGGAGAGGCGCTAGGTGGGCCTGGGGGCCTCTGGGCTCCTGGACACGCCCACCTCGGTAGTGGGACCCCTCCCGCCCTGGTGGTGCTTCCTGGGCCAAGGGCCTGTGCTCTGGCCTTAAAGGAGCGGGAACAGATCACATCTACTCCAGGGCTGGGAGGCAGAGCTTTATGGGGACCCCCGCGTGAACTTTTTTTACCATCTAGTCACACCCAAGAGATGAGAATAACAACAACAACAACAACAACAACAATAATAATAGTCTAGTTATCTTGATATCTCCTCTCTTAGGAATTTGAAGGAGGCATGCCTCATCTTTAAAAGGAATCTGCTTTGATTTGAAAATGATCCTTAATTACCACTAGTTGAGAGTCCCAAGTAATGTTGCTTTGCTGTTGTTCACCCTGCATGATTCAGCGCAGGTTGGGGGAGTACGGAATAGTTATTTTGACAGAGGGGTTGATTTAGATACATGCTTTGCCTCTAGCTCTGGATTATTTTGCTTGTGAGTTGTTTCAAACTTAATAATACTGTAGCTTTTTTAGTGCTTTAATTGTCAGAATGTACTGCTGTTGTTATTGGCTGTTTATAAACATTTACGTGTATATAATGAACCTAAAACCAAGCAAGAAAAATAGAAATCTCTTGTGTTAATTGCTCTGGGATGTGCTTTCTTAGGTTCTTAAAGTTTGGCTTGTGGTTTTAATAGAGCACCCAAGTGTCTCATGTCTGGTGGCAGGACCCATCTGTGTGAGAACTCTTCACTTACCAGAGTCAAGGTATTCAAGTTTTTAAACATACATGGTAATTACAGGAAAAAGTTTGTGGCCTCAAAGTTAAGTCTGATTTGCATTTTTCTAATCAGAAGGGGAATGTGAGATTTAAGTAGTGTTTAGAGTTCCTTTCAGGGATGAACAGTGTTTGGGCCCCAGAAGAATTACCAGCTTAAACGGTTTGCCCCTCTGAACTTTTAGTTGTTTTATTAAGGAAGATTTGTTTGATGAACATGATATTTGCACGTTCTTCTCCTAGGAGTTATAACATTTAATTGATCCAAGTAAAGGTGTAAGTGTGTTTTGAGAATGTGCTGAGTAGGTTGCATAATTTAGTGGATCTTTTATTAGTAGACTTGCACTAGGGAGTGGGAATACGCGGGTTGTTATGACAAATAATATTTGTTAGATTTTCTATTTTTTTTTTTCTTTAAGTTTTAGGACTAATCGTTTTGGCAGCCTACAGAGTGGTATTTCAGAAGGTCACCTTTTCTTTTTTTTTAAGTAGGCTCCATGCCTGGCATGGGGCTTGAACTCAACGACCCTGAGACCAAGACCTGGGCTGAGATCTAGAGTCGGACGCTTAACTGACTGAGCCACCCAGACACCCCCAGAAAGTCACTTTTCAAACCAAATTTGATCAAAAGCATAAAGCCTGTGGGTTGTTATTTTGCTTGTTTTGTTTTTCAGAATTGTTTCTGTGTGTTGCTGTGAAATACCTTGAGTTTCTGGTAGTCTCAGAAAGCTGATGATGCATGGTGTTCTGGCAGCTCTCCAGACCCAGGGCCTGTCTTGGCACAAACCTGACTTCACCGTATCACCTGCTATAATTTAAAGTGAATCCTCAAACCATTGTCTGTCTCCTCAGAGACATTATGTCATATTCCGCATCTTGCAGCACTGTGTGAAACAGTGTTCCCAAACTGCTGTTCGGATTCTATCTCTACATTTGTGGAGGTGGTTCGTTTGACTCTTTTCATTTATTTATAGCTCCTTAATAAAAATCTTGAAGCGATTCATCTTAACTGCTTAAATTTGGTATCTCACACCTGGTGTCCATAGACACTCTCCTTGGCACCCCTGTTGGTATGTTCTGCTGCATTGGTTTGTCCTCATCTCCTTCTCTCTGTCTCTGTTGTCAGTATCATTTTAGGGGAAAGATGTTCGGTTTATGTGTCAAAGATTTGGGGTTTTCTAATCTTGGACCCATCGTTTACTAGCTGTGTGACCTGAAATGGGTCTCTTATATTGCCCTAAAATCTGTTTCCTCATCTGTAAAATGGGAATAAAACCTGCTTTTTCCCTCTTACAACACCGCTGTATGAGAAGAGAGATGATTTTTCAGGGAATCAGCCACCCGTGAATTATAATACACATCATTATTTGACATGCTACTAAGAAAGAAAGTTCACCATGTATTAAACTATGTTATACCATTGATTGCAAAATGCGTCCTGCTATCAGAAATTATAAATGTGAAAAACATACATGTTAAAATAAGTGAAATGTGTTATTATGTGACAGCTCCATTCTCCATATTGCTGTCAGAGTGATATGTTAAAAATCTCAAGTCTTGTAATGTCATTTCCCTGCTTGAAATTCGTCAGTGATTCCCCATAACCTAAGGACACAGTCCAACCCGTAATGTCATGAACAAGGGCCAGTGTAATCTGGACCTGAGTGTAGTGCCCAGTAGCACTGACATCACCCAGGAACTGTTTAGAAACGGCACGTCTCAGACCCTATCCCATTCCTGCGGAACAGAAGCTTGGGGTAGATCCAGGAGCTCCAACAAGCTCGTCAGGAGATGCTGATATATACCCAAGTTTGAGAATTTCGATCTAGGTCAGACCTATTTTAAGTTTCTCCCCCTGCCCTTCCTGTTACGTGTATTTAAGTTAATGTAGAAGTAGTGCTTGGATGTAAGGTGAGTACTCCCCGTCCCGAGAAATTATCCCCCAGAGAAGAGCAATGCGGGCATCTCTCATGTTGGGGGTGGGGGGCTGTCTCAAGGACATTATTTTGGATAGCAAAGAATTCTTTGTGATGACATACTCTAAATCAGAATGATATTAATCAGTGCTTAATTTCAGATATTTTCAGAATTCACTAGTGGAAGTAGTAAAAAAGGCAAAGGCATTTTAACACCAATTTTGTAATATTCCTCACAGTTGCAAGTGTTGACTATCACCTTTTAAAGATCACACAAAAAACAAAACAATAAGTGATTGTGATGTGGAGATTGTGTGTGTGTGTGTGTGTAAATCAAATGGAAAACCAAATGAATGCTTATTTCTGACTTGGGATAATAGTTCCACAAGCAGTATCATATTTATTTAAATAAAAACAAGAACAAAAACTATCGCAAAAGGCTTAGAAATAAACATGCTTTAATTTGGAAAACCCACTTTAGACTAAAGAATTGGCTTTGCAGATGGATACAGTGATGACAAAGATGCATATGAAGCATTTGAATAAACTTGCTTCATGAATGTAAGAAAAACAATCTAAATATTTTATAATGTGCATTTCATTATATATGCTTAAATTAAAAATTAAATATTATAAGTAAAACATTTGACTGTTTCACCTCTATACCTAGAAGTTTACCAAAAATTTTGGGGGGAGTAATTGTCAAATAATATTCGCAGTTTCAAAAAAAGCTCCACTGTCCTCTCTGCCGGGAATGGTCTACCACCCCTTTCTCTTTGTGGGCTTCTTGTATTCTTTGAAACTCCGTTCCCATCTTTTCCCCCCACCCTTGAGGTTAAGAGTACTCTTTTTCTGCCTCCTGTAGCACCTGGTACATGCTGCATATCGGTGCACCTATCTTTTCTGCTTTCTTTTTGCTGCTTTATTTCTTCCATTAATGTGTAGGTTATTTTAAAGCTTTCTCTTTGGGGTAATTCATAACCAGGTGTAATGAGCATGGGTTTTATAGACAGTCTTGGCTTGAAGGATGGTTAGCTACTATTTAGATTTCTCACCTGGTGAAAGTTACTTCGTCTTTCTCAGTTTCCAGAAATTGAAAATAACAATTAGTTTGTTGTGTTATATTGAGGATTGAATGAAATGTCACAGTTAAGCATCAGTAAATGCTTATTATTCAGTTTTGTCTTCAGCGTATCATAGGGACTCAAGATCTCTTAAGTGAGATTAGAAGAGTTTTATCTAATTTACACCCCATTATCTCTGGATAGATCAAAAAGCAATTATAACCATAGTGAAATGTTAGCTACTAACTAACATAGTTGCATTGTTCAAACAGTCTTTGTTTAATTCCCTCTCTTAAAATAATTATCCACAATCTGACATTCCAGTGGCAACTACTGACATACATCTGTGGTCTTTTTCTTGTCTATTTTTTCTTTTTACATAACTGAGTTTACTAAAATATCTCATTTATCTGATTATAACTGAAATAGGAGAAGTCTTCTTAAGGTGTGTCTAATTTTTAAAAAGATTTTATTTATTTATTTGAGAGAGCAAGAGAGAGAACACGAGCCGGGGGAGGGGCAGAGGGAGAGGTTCGAGAAGCAGGCTCCCTGCTGAACAGGGAGCCCGACGCAGGACTCAATCCCAGGACTGATTCCGCAGGACTCAATCCCAGGACCCCGAGATCATGACCTGAGCCGAAGGCAGAGGCTTAACTGACTGAGCCACCCAGGTTCCCCAGTGTGTGTCTAATTTAAATAGGGACCTAAACTTCAAGTAAATTGTGAAAGAAATTTAACTGGGCCTTATTTTGATATAACAATAATTACAAATTATTAAAATTAAATTAATTTTATCTTACACAAAAAAATTTAGCATTGTATCATCTGTAGGCCAGTTTACTGAATGAGCAAGGGATGCCTCAGATGTTTCTGGTGTAATATCCCATCCCCCATGTATTTTTTACTTGATAATTGAATTTTGTCTGAATTACTGAGAGGACCTTATTTGGTGGAAGTAGTTTTTTTTCTTTTCCCAGTGGTCTCCTAGTTCTTTTATGCTCACCTTGTTCTCTTTTGAAGAGCCCGTTAATGCATTGTCTTTGTTAGTCTTGTCCCCTGCAGTCATTAGTTGGTCTGCCAGGTTCTTTGTCAGTAGCTTTCTCTGTTATTAATAGTAACATCTATTATTGTCATCATGAAATCTTGAATATTTTCAAGATTTCTGCTTTTAGTGAATTGTATCTGCATTCTCTTGTCAAATGCTTAGTTTCCGTGGAACACTGACTGACTGATCTGTGTGTGCCTCCATTAAACAGGTCTTTTTTTTTTTTTTAAGTGTGGAGAGATACTTGCTTTGATCATAATTTTATGAATGGTCAGTTTATTCATGAATATATTGTGTTTTTTTCTTTTGCAACCTCATCACGTCTGAGATTTAGATGATAAGTGTGTGCATAGTCTTCTAAAAAGTTTTTTATATTGGCGCGCCTGGGTGGCTCAGTTGTTAAGCGTCTGCCTTCGGCTCAGGTCATGGTCCCAGAGTCCTGGGATTGAGCCCCACATCGGGCTCCCTGCTTGGGGGGAAGCCCACTTCCTCTCCCACTCCCTCCGCTTGTGTTCCCTTTCTTGCTGTGTCTCTCTCTGTCAAATAAATAAATAAAATCTTTAAAAAAAAAAGGTTTTTATATTGACAGTTTTGCTTTAATGTACTATAAATTCTTTGTAGACTTCATTTTTAAAATAAATTTTAGGGGTGTCTGGGTGGCACAGTCGGTGGAGTATCCTGACTGTTGGTTTCAGCTCAGGTTGTGATCTCAAGGTTGTGAGATTGAGCCCCTTATCAGGCTCCGCCATCAGTGCAGAGTCTGCTTGGGATTCTCTCTCTCACTCCCCCCTCCCCCCCGCACACACACTCACGTGTGCTCCCTCTCTCAAATGAATAAATATTTTAAAAAATAATAAAAATTTTATTTTTAATGAATTCAAGAATATTGAATACATAGAGACTATGTTTGCTACTATAAACTTTTTTTTAAGATTTTATTTATTTGAGAGAGACACAGTGAGAGAGGGAACACAAGCAGGGGGAGTGGGAGAGGGAGAAGCAGGCTTCCTGATGTGGGGCTTGATCCCAGGACACTGGGATCGTGGCCTGAGCCAAAGGTAGATGCCCACAACTGAGCCACCCAGGTGCCCTTACTATAAACATTTTAACAGCAAAATGTTTGAAATGTTTTCCGTGGACAAATTCCTAAGGAAAAGTCACAAGATAGACCATTTTAAAGGTTTCTGATACATATTGCCTAGTGATTTTAGCAATTTATGTTCATTAGCAGCATACGAGTGCCATTGTCAGTATACCTTTATCTATGTGTGTGGTTGTTTTTGAAAACTTGAACAGGGGCGCCTGGGTGGCTCAGTCGGTTAGGCGTCTGCCTTAGGCTCAGGTCATGATCCCGGGGTCCTGGGGTCGAGCCCCGTGTAGGGCTCCCCGCTCAGCAGGAGTCTTCTCCCTCTGCCCCTCTCCTGCTGCTTGTGTTCTCACTCCCTCTCTCAAATAAATAAGTAAAATCTTAAAGAAAAAAAAAAAAAAGACAACTTGGAACAAATGTGAAAGGTAAATCAAGGGCATCTCATTGGTATATATGCCTTTTGCAGGAAAATAAATCCATTCTCTGGGTAGATCATTTCAGCTTCCTGTGTTTTTTTTTTTTTTTTTTAAGATTTTATTTATTTGAGACAGAGAATGAGAGAGAGAGCACATGAGAGGGGGGAGGGTCAGAGGCAGAAGCAGGCTCCCCGCCGAGCAGGGAGCCTGATGCGGGACTCGATCCCGGGACTCCAGGATCATGACCTGAGCCGAAGGCAGTCGCTTAACCAACTGAGCCACCCAGGTGCCCCTCAGCTTCCTGTGTTCTTGCAGGCATCTTACTTACGTGTGTCACATTAATCCTTCTAAGGCACAAATGGTTTTGTCATTTTCCTATTCTCCATTCACTGCTTTCTCGCCTTTCTACCGATTTTAGAGCCTGGCGGTGCTGGTCCAGCTGGTGTCTCCAGCGTAGTTAGGGCTGAGTTTGTTGTATCCCATGGGTGCTGGGCCGCTGCTCAGCTGGAGTGCCCTGTTCGCCTTGGCTGTAGGTACTGCTCCATATCTGTCAGAGTCTGACACATCCTAAGTATCTTTATCATTTGTTAAGGGAGTACCTTTCCCTTGCATTAAAGGATTCTGTGGTTTTGGTCACTTTGAGCCTCAGGTACTCTCGCTCACACTGAGCACTGCGGTGTCCTGCTGTCAGACCGTGTTCATTTGTGCTCTCAGGTTCTAAGGCTGGAAGAGTGGGCTCAGTCTCCCATTAGAAAACGTCCTCCCCACTCCTGCCTGGACTCTCCCCGTGTGTCAGGACCGAGTTCAGTTCCACCCACCTTGAGACCTTCCTGGATCGCTAAGTCCTTTTGATATTCGTCACAACCATTTAGTTCTTAAATTAAAAGCTGTTTTGAGGTTTTCACCGTGGCTTCTGGGCTGCATTCCTGTGACAGGGACTCTGCTTCGCGGCTTGTGTGTCTGCTCTTACTCAGTAGTATACGCAGATGCTCTTCTGTGTGGTTGCTTGACCTCTTACCTCATGGCCTTGGGGCCATACATTAATTGAACCAGGACCTGGTTCTTGGATCCTGACTCCAGCGTCTTAGTCCTGCACTCCCTCTCCATCCGTGGGGCGGAGTGTGGGATGAGAGGGGAGGAGAGAATTATCTCTGTCCTAGCAAAGCTTAAGGCTGGATGTTTGATGTGATAAAGGGGAGGTACGTAGGTGTCTGCATTTTCTGTATGTTAGCACAGAAGGGAAGGCCCTTTACAGCAGCTCTGTCCCTTCACGTTTCAGGGTGCCCTGCAGTTTCTTGCTCTCTTGGGTACCAGCTTTTTAAACAACTTGGTGGGCCAGGGTCGTTCCAGCGTCGACTCCACAGTGAAAAGGCAGCGAAGAAGCTGCTGCTTCTCTGAGCAGTAGTGACACTTAATCAGCAGAGACTTAAATGTTTCTGTATAAAAGAGATAAATGACTGTGTATATTAATTCACTCCAAAGTAAACAAAAAAAGGTTTTGATATCCTCTTCCAATATCGTTTCTTTGGGCTGTTATCACACATCTAAAGAACTTGCATTACATCTTTCATATTCCCTTTAGTATCCAGATACTGGAGTGTCAGAAATTTTTGTGATTTTTTTATTTTATTTTATTTTATTTGACAGAGACATAGCGAGAGCAGGAACACAAGCAGGGGGAGTGGGAGAGGGAGAAGCAGGCTTCCCACCGAGCAGGGAGCCCGATGCGGGACTCGATCCCAGGACCCTGGGATCATGACCTGAGCTGAAGGCAGACGCTTAACGACTGAGCCACCCAGGCGCCCCAGAAATTTTTGTTTTAAACATTTTTTGGAGAGAGATATTTTCAGAGGGTTGAGGTGCCTCGCAGCCGCAAATGTAAATATTCTAAGTGTTCATCAAAAGCTCTAAATCCAGGCACTGTACTGTTCTCCTAGCAAGTTAATTTTCCACATGCAGTGGGCTCTATCCATTCCCGGTGTCACTTCTCCCATCCTGACTTAGGATGCTGGTTTTGGCCATCATTCATATTTTTGTTATTAAAACCTTCCCTTTTTAAAATAGTAGATTAAAAATACTGAAAATAGCTTGTGAGTATGGAAATTTGCCTGTATCAATTATTTCCCCCTTCCTCATTTCTCTGAGGGTCAAAGTAGGTTGTGAGATGTTTGCTGTGCTTTTTCAAATAATATCTTTTTAAATGAAAGAGAAAAGAAAATAACACTTCTTGGGCCTCTCAGAACTGTTTTGTATTAGTACAGGACATTGCATTTTCTGGATAATTAAGTACAATGAAGTAGCTACTCAACTTTTACCCCCTCTCCCCCACAGTCTGGAAGAGGGAATTCCATTACTATATTTTTATTCTTTTTTTTTTTTCCCATTACTATATTTTTAATGCTTTTAATATTTTACCCGATTGACAGAAGAACTGTGACAAGGTAAATACATTAAAATCTAAAATGTTTTCCCTTAATAATATATTCTGTACTTAAAAAGTACTATTGAGAATTACAGGTTCAACTAATGGCAATAAAGATTCTAGCAGCAAATTTTCTTTAAAGGGATTTCCTGTGGTCTATGGCATATGGTGTTTCTTTGACAGCAGATGAGGTAAGGGTATAGTAATTCAAAGGAAAGGTGGCTGTAGGAGGGTGAGGTGGGGAGAATTACAGTTTTAAGACTCTCCAACGCTCTTGTTGGACTTTTCCTTCGTTATTTTCCTTGATAGGATTCTGGGTCCCCCAGATACCAGGCTTTGATAAGATTGGTCTGTTTTCTGTTCTGCAAAATGGAGGATAATAATGCTATCCATGATAGTGTTGTACAGAGGTTTGAATGAATAAACATATGTTAAGACCTTAGGATGATACCTAGCACTCATTTAATCTCAGTACTTATTACATATAATACTTCTGTTATATTTTTTATACTAATGTGGCAGGGACACAGGAGTTCATGTCCTTTCTGGTATCTGCCCAGAATAGGAAGTGGAGAAGTAAGTGAACATGTTTTGTTTTGTTTTCTTGCAGATGTCTATGAATTGACTAGAAGATAAATACATAAATGTACTTATAATTTATAATAATGTATTTATAAATGTGCAGTGAGGGGAAACTGGAATTGGAGGTAACAAATATCTGTGATGTGTAATGGGTTCTGAGTTGTGAAAAAATTCTGGATTTGAGGCATAATGTAGCTTTTGAGGTTGCAAGAATAGGAATAGTTGCATCGCTGAAAGAGATAAAATTTTTAAATATTGGAAGGGGACCTTAGGATCTTGGGGGGTGTTGCAGAATTTGAGGGTGAGTCTGAATTCTTCCAAATTCATAATGAAGTGTTTCTGGAAACGTTTTTTATCTTCGAAGCCAGAGTATGAATTTGGAACCCAAGTGAGGAAACATAGAAAAGATAAAAGGACTGTGCATCCCTAATGTCCATTCAACCTGTGAAAGTCTTCATACTTACATTCTGATTGTTGATTGTGTATCGATGCTTTAACTATTTTCTGTAGACTTGATGTCTTTGTACCTTGAAATTTCCCTGGATGAGGTTATGAAATAACAGAGATGCTTTACTTTAGGGGCTCTTTGGGGAGAATTTCTGGGGGATTGTCTTCAAACTCAGGGACGTGGATTTTGGGAGGCATAAGCCTCTTATCCCCTGGTAAAGCCTTGGAATAATGTCCAGCTAAATCCTGGGCTCAGATCCTTCCTGATTTCTGTCAAGCTCTCTGGCTCACTGTATGGCTTACTTGATTTGGCTGGTAGCCCCATATCTCCCCTTATAAAGCCTCAAGTGAACAATGTAAGCTTAATAGGAAAATGATAAGCTATGCATTTAATTTTACTTAAAAACGTATATACATAACATTGAGCTGTAATTCAAATAGCGTATAGTTCACTCATTTAAAAAGTACAAGTCAGTGGTTTTGATATATTCACACAATTGTGTAACCATCACTACAATATATTTTAGAACATTCTTCTCACCCCAAACAGAAATCCTGTCCCCTGTAGCAGTCATTCCCCATTTCCCATTGGCCCCCAGCCCTAGGCAACCACTAATCTGCTTTTTCCTTTTCTTTTTTTTTTTTTTTTAAAGATTTTATTTATTTATTTGACAGAGACATAGCGAGAGAGGGAACGCAAGCAGGGGCAGTGGGAGAGGGAGAAGTGGGCTTCCCACCGAGCAGGGAGCCTGATCTGGGACTCCATCCCAGGACCCTGGGACCACAACCTGAGCCGAAGGCAGACGCTTAACGACTGAGCCACACAGGCACCCCTAATCTGCTTTTTTCTCACAAACTTGCATATTTTGGACATTTTATACAAATAGAACCATGTCTTTGGTTATTGGCTTCTTCAGCTTACCATAACATTTCAAGGTGCATCCATATTATAGCATATATTCGTTCTTCATGCCTTCTTACTGCTAAATAATACTCCATTGCATACATACACTACATTTTGTTCATCCAGTCATCAGTTGATGGACATTTGGGTTTCTACTTTTTGGCTCTTTTGATTAATGCTACTATGAATGTTCTTGTGCAAATTTTTGAGTGGATGGGTATACTTAGAAGTGAAATTGCTAGGTCATATGGTAATGCTTATGTTTCTGCTTTTGTAGAAGCTGCCAGGCTGTTTACCAAAGCTGCTGTACTTATTTACATTCCACCTGCAGTGTAAGAGATTTCCAATTTTTCCACATCCTTGCCAACACTTGTTACTAGCTTTTATTTAATTGTTATTATAGCCATCCTGTTGGGTGTGAAGGTGGTATCTCACTGTGGTTTTTATTTTTATGTCCCCGATGGCTAATGATGTTGAGCATCATTACTTATTATCATGTGCTTATTGGCGATTTGTTTATTGTCTTTGGAGAAATGTCTGTTAAGATCTTTTCCTCAATTTTAAATTGAGTCATTTATCTTTTTTATTACTGAGTTGTAAGAGTTCTTTATTTGCTTTCAGTTATTGAGCTTGGGAGTTACGGTGCCTTTGATTCTGGGGGAAAAAGGACCAAGCAGCAGTTAAGTCACCATCCTCACCACTCGCCACTAAGGTGTCTCCAGCACTTTAACACAGAAGGGTAGAGGAAGTGAGAAATGAGAAATGATTTGCTCCTGGTGCAGATAAAAGCAGTCACTGCTCTCTTATCCTTATATCCCAGTCAGGATATTCTTTTGATTTAACCCAAACTTGGGAGGGGGAAAAAAAAAAAGCGTTCTTTTTGAGGGGGGAGGTCTTTGCTGTTGGTGACATGGAAATTTTTTTTTTTTTTAAGATTTTATTTATTTGAGAGAGAGAGAATGAGAGACAGAGAGCATGAGAGGGAGGAGGGTCAGAGGGAGAAGCAGACTCCCTGCTGAGCAGGGAGCCCGATGTGGGACTCGATCCCAGGACTCCAGGATCATGACCTGAGCCGAAGGCAGTCACTTAACCAACTGAGCCACCCAGGCGCCCAACATGGAAATCTTTTTAAAACATGGATTTTGTTTCTTCCTTAAACACATACACAGTGTTTTTTAAAGTAAAAAATTTTTTCTCTTGTTTTTGTATATTGGGAAATACTTAAATATAATCCCTAAAAGCTTCACAGGCAAATAAGATTTTATATTTATTTTATTTAAATAGATTTAGGGGTGCCATGCTGGCTCAGTCAAAGGGCATGTGACTCTTACTGTGGGTGGTAAGTTCGAGCCCCATGTTGGGTGTAGAGATTACTTAAAAAAATAAAAAAAAACTTTAAAAACATTAAAAATGGGGGCGCCTGGGTGGCTCAGTCGTTAAGCGTCTGCCTTCGGCTCAGGTCATGATCCCAGAGTCCTGGGATCGAGCCCCGCATCGGGCTCCCTGCTCAACGGGAAGCCTGCTTCTCCCTCTCCCACTCCCCCTGCTTGCATTTCCTCTCTCACTGTGTCTCTCTCTATCAAATAAATAAATAAAATCTTTAAAAAACAAAAACAAAACATTAAAAATGAAATAGATTTAGTATTTCAGCATACTTATTACCATATTTTGGAGGTCTTTAGAATCTGAGATGCAACAGAAGTTTGTATTTGGTAATAAAACTATATTTTAAAGTTAACTTTGGGGCGCCACAGGGGCTCATTCGGTTGGGTGTCTGACTCTTGATTTTGGCTCAGGTCATGATCCCAGGGCTATGGGATTGAGCCCTACATCAGGCTCTTCACTCAGTGCGGAGTCTGCTTATCTTTCTCCCTCTGCTCCTCCTCCCCGCTTGCTCACTCTCTCTGTCTAAAGTAAATAAATAAAATCTTTAAAAACATAGTTAATTTTATTAGCACTCTTCATAGCTTTTAAATTCTGCAGCAGTGTGGCGCCTTGTGGCTCAGTTGTTAAACGTCTGCCGTCGGCTCAGGTCATGATCCCAGGGTCCTGGGATGGAGCCCAACATCGGGCTCCCTGCTCAGCGGGAAGCCTGCTTCTCCCTCTCCCAGTCCACCTGCTTGTATTCCCTCTCTCGCTGTGTCTCTCTCTGTCAAATAAATAAAATCTTAAAAAAAAATTCTGCAGCAGCATGGTTCGGTTGAACGCTTTGTGATGGAAATACTGTGTCCAGTATGGTAAACAAACCCCCTATGTGTAGCTGTTGAGCCCTTGAAATGTGGCTGGTAAGACTGCTGAGTCTTTAGGTTATTTTTTTACAATTATTAAAACTAAATTTTATTTTATTTTATTTTATTTTATTTTAAATATTTTATTTATTTATTTGAGAGAGAGAGAATGAGAGAGAGCACATGAGAGGGGGGAGGGTCAGAGGGAGAAGCAGGCTCCCCGCCGAGCAGGGAGCCCGATGCGGGACTCGATCCAGGGACTCCAGGATCATGACCTGAGCCGAAGGCAGTCGCTTAACCGACTGAGCCACCCAGGCGCCCTAAAACTAAATTTTAAATAGCCACATGTGGCTAGTGGCTACATTGGACAAGTTCTAGACGCTACAGGTGTAGAACATCACTGATCTATTAGTTTTTTAGAAGTATGAGTTCAGCTATAAGAAAATTGTTATAAGAAATAAGTGCAATAGGTTTTTGGCAAATATTTTTACTGAATGTATTTTCTATTTTCTCTAGAGGTCTGAAGAGTGCTTGTTTTCTACATGGAGCCTATTAATCTTTATAAATAAAATTAAATTTCTTTGTATCTGTAATTACAATGTAAAAAGTGGCTGGGCAGATTTTCACCAAATTTAGAAGGTTTTAGATGTTGTGAGTGAAAATAGAGGTTGTGTGTCATGCTTAAGAGTGGCTTTGGGGGGCACCTGGGTGGCTCAGTTGGTTGGGCGACTGCCTTCGGCTCAGGTCATGATCCTGGAGTCCCGGGATCGAGTCCTGCATCGGGCTCCCTGCTCGGCAGGGAGTCTGCTTCTCCCTCTGACCCTCCTCCCTCTCATGCTCTCGGTCTCTCATTCTCTGTCTTAAATAAATAAAAATAAAATCTTAAAAAAAAAGAGTGGCTTTGGGGAGCACGATGGCTGTTACCTGTAAGAGAATGTCGGATGATGGGAAATCTTCCTGCCACACTTCGTCCAGGACATGGAAGAGACAGGAACAACTTGTGTTTTTAAGTATGAATCTTAAATAGAAAGTTACTGGGGCAGATGACCCTAACTGCTGGCTGGCCTCTCTCTGTAGCCGGCTCCAGGGACAGTAGCAGCAGTGATTCTCCAGTGCAGATGGGGTCTTCAGTTACCCACTTTCTTTACAGACAGAAAAGCAAGCCAAAGTTTATTGACCGTTTTTGGATGGTGGCGGTGTTCTAGGTAAATTTAGCTTCATTAACATGATTATGAAAGCTTCAGAAAGGAAAGGGAATCACTTGATTTGATATTTTAACACCCTTTTTATATTTAAGCTCATGTGTGTCTTAAGATTAGCTTTTTTCCTCATGAAAAGTTTAACTTTGATTTAGCAAGTAAACATTTTAAACTTTTTCAGGCCAGGGGGGATGTTTAGTTCACTTTCAATGTTAGATAAACACACCAAATTCATGAAATATACAACAGGGATAATGGCAAGATGTATTTTAACTGGCAGTTTGCAGTTCAATTTAGAATTCTGCATGTTCCAAAATGGAAGAAGGTGACAAGCTGAAACTTGAGCCAACCGTAACTGTATGACAAGTGAAGGGTGTGTTTGTGGGGTAGAGTGGGTTAAAGTCTTTTTGAAGAAAGGATAGAGACTCTGAGTTCCTAGAAATAACTCCAACAAAAGCTATTTATGGTCTTTTTGGAGAAAATGACAGAATATTACAGAGGACATAAAAGCACTCAAATATGGGGATGCCTGGGTGGCTCAGTTGATTAAGTGTCCGACTCTTGATTTTGGCCCAGGTCATGATCTTGGGGGGTCCTAGGGTTGAGCCCCTCGTCAGGCTCTGTACTCAGTGTGGAGTCTGCTTGAGATTCTCTTTCTCCCTCTTCCTCTGCCCCTTGCCTCACTCATTTGCGTACTCTTCCTCTCTTAAAAAAAAAGAAAAAAGCACTGGAATATAAAATGAGAGAGGGCAGGGTGATTTAATATTATGTGGAAGTTATTAATCTGTAAATGCTGCTGGGACAATTGGTTATCCATATGGGATAAACTAAAGCTCTACCTCATGCCTTAAAGAACATTTCCAGGTGGATAATTACCTACGTTACCAGTGTATCAGAGTTGAAGATGTGCATGGCCTGTTGATTAGAGTTTTTACTTCTAGGTATACACCTTCAAGCAGTGGGTTCCATATTTTATTCTTTTGTGACCCACTGCATACACAGATCTTTCCATGTAGAACTGAAATTTGTTTAAAGAAACAATACTCATATTAAATCATACACACACTTTTCTACATTATTCCATTTTTTATGCTGTTTTTTTTTTTTTAATCTTTTTAAAAATATATTTATTTGAGAGTGAGAACGACAGATCACAGAGGGAGAGGGAGAAGCATACTCGCCACTGAGCAGGGAGTCTGATGTGGGGCTCGATCCCAGGATCCTGAGATCATGGCCTGAGCCGAAAGCAGACGCTTAACCGACTAAGCCACCTAGGCATCCCCATTATTCCATTTTTAATAAAATACTACTGTGACCCATTGCATTGATTTCATGAGCTACTGAGTGTAGCTTGACGGAGACTGCCATTGAGAAACTCTTGTACATGTGTATAAGAAGATGTGCATGAAAATTTTAGCATGTTTGTAATAATGTAAAGTGATACATGCCTGAACATGGTTAAAGTATAAAAACGTGCATAGGAATGATGAATTTTTTTTTAAAGATTTTATTTATTTATTTATTTGACAGAGAGAGAAGACACAGCGAGAGAGGGAACACAAGGAGGGGGAGTGGGAGAGGGAGAAGCAGGCTTCCCGTGGAGCAGGGAGCCCAATGTGGGGCTTGATCCCAGGACCCTGGGATCATGACCTGAGCCGAAGGCAGACGCTTAACCGACTGAGCCACCCAGGCGCCCTGGAATGATGAATCTTAATGTTGGGATAGCTCTTACCCGTAGAAGGGTGGGCTGGGGGTAGGAATTGAGGGTCTTCAAGTCTGTTGGTAATAAGTTAGTCCTTAATCTAAAAAGATCTGAAGCAAATGTGACTAAGTGTTATAGTTTGTTAACATTGCAGGTGAGCATACCTTTTTTGTATGGAGGGAGGGAGGGAGGAAAAAAGGAGCAAAGGTGTTGAGGTGAAGCTAGGTTAGTAAGCAGGACCCAGGTCATCAGAGTTGTATTCATCATGTTAGGAACATTTTTGCTTTGGGACTCCTGGGTGGCT
This sequence comes from Mirounga angustirostris, assembly GCF_029215605.1. Taxonomy (NCBI): domain Eukaryota; kingdom Metazoa; phylum Chordata; class Mammalia; order Carnivora; family Phocidae; genus Mirounga; species Mirounga angustirostris. Next base: position 87,257,463 of record NW_026991720.1, on the reverse strand, counting down.
CAGTTGGTTAAGCGTCTGCCTTCGGCTCAGGTCATGATCCCAGGGTTCCTGTGATTAAACCCCGTGTCGGGCTCCCACGTGGGGCGGGGTGTGTGTGTGTGTATGTCTGCCTCTCCCTCTGCTGCCACCCCTCCCCCCACTTGTGCACACTCTTGCTGTCTCTCAAATAAAATCTTTAAAAAAATATTTTTGCTTGGGCGCCTGGATGGCTCAGTTGGTTAAGCGACTGCCTTCGGCTCAGGTCATGATCCTGGAGTCCCTGGATCGAGTCCCTCATCGGGCTCCCTGCTTAGCAGGGAGTCTGCTTCTCCCTCTCATTCTCTCTCTCTCAAATAAATAAATAAAAAATCTTAAAAAAAATATTTTTGCTTTATCTCAATGGCAGAAAGGTTTATTTATTTATTTTTAAAGATTTTAAAATTTATTTATTTGACAGAGCGCGCAACAGCAGGGGGACGGCAGGCAGAGGGAGAAAGAGAAGCGGGCTTTCCGCCGAGCCCCAGAAGGGGAAACAGAAGAGCTGGATTAGCTTATAGGTGGTGAATGCAGAGAACTAAGTAAGTCAGGTTTTCTATAGGAAGATGATTATGCTCATCATTTCTGCTTGATTCCATTTCGAAAGAACTAAAACTAGAATTTTATAATCATTGTTTTTATGTTTAGAGTAGTATTTCTTTTTAGTTTGGTTTTGATTAAAAAGGTGATTTTTGAATTAAAGATGGAACAAAGAAAGGTACTCAGGTTGTATAACAAAGTACCTGTTTGGATAGTGATAGAGATACTGGAGATGATGATAATAGGGAATTGGTTTTGCCTCATGATACAATTTACATGTATATACAGAACTTTTAGATGTACCACTAGGTATTGGGTTAATCTGTTGGGTTTTTTTTTGTTTTAGGAGTTACTTTCTCAAACATTAAAAGAATTTTTTTTTTTTTTTTAAAGTAGGCTCCATGCCCAGTATGGAGCCCAATGCTGCAATCGAACTCATGACCCTGAGATCAGCAGTTGGATCCTTATCCCACTGAGCTACCCAGGCACCCCCGAACATTAGAATTTTTAATTGTTCGCTGTCTTTGGTCTATAATGTTAACTTCTGTTTTGGTTGCAGTTGGTTTCCAGAAGCCAGCTTTGCATTTATTCTTTTATTACTTTATTGTCCTCCTCTGCACATGAAAGAAGTTTCATAAAATCCGAAGTTGACTATTCGAACGGATTTTCTGTGGGAACGTGCTGGAGATGCACCTGGTAGGAAATGGAAACCAACTTTGCTTCTCTCTATTTGCCTTTCTGTGTTGGAGCTGTTACTTCAGAATCTTCCAAGACACAAACAGGGGTGGCTCTGTGCTTGTCCTCCTATGGTCTCTCCCTTTGTTTGTAAGTCAGTACAGTGCTCCCCACAGTGCTCAGCACATGCTGGGTCTTTCATAAATATTTGTTGAATGAAAAAGTGTACCATGGCCAGCATAGAGAGGATTTGAATCTTTCACAGTTTTTAGTGCCTTTTGAAGTTCAGTTATTACTTTATGAAGATAAAATGTTGCTCCTGAAAGTGTGTTTTTACTTAAAGAAAACAGAAAATGGTTCTCAGTGAACAGGATTACATTAAGTGGCTTTGAATGGTCCCTTAAAATAATTTACTATAGCATGAGCCCTTTGGTGGTGAGCCCTTCACTGGTCAGGTGGTTTAATAAGGCATTGATGTGATTTCCAGATAAAACATTTTTGTTTGTTTAAATTATATATTATCTGGAATTATAAGGTAATAATTTTATTGTGTTTGGATATTTGATTTATTTTTAAACATTAAGGGTAGAAAAGGATTTAGTAGACAGTTTTAAAAAATAATGAAATAATTTCATGTTTTTAAATTAAAGAAAATATTAAATGTTTGCACATTTGCTATCTTTAGAATACCTGTGGAGCAAGAACTGCATTATCCAGACTTCTTTGTTCTTCATCTCAACTATCTGAAACACAGGGGAGAGTAAGAACAGGGAGTTTTGAAATTTTGCAGTGTGCAAGGGGTGGAAACCAGGAGCTGGGTGGTTGGAGGAGGTGCTAACCCTGCAAGTGGGGGGCCTGAGTGTGTCTGCAGTTAATTAACATACCAGTGGGATGCAGGAAGCACTGTCCTCACATCTGTGGAGGACACCGACATTTCACAGGGAGTTGATCAAATTGGACTTGATGGTTGAAGGAAGAGTGTAATTTGTCAAGATAGAGTGAGGAAGAATGGCTTTTATTAAGCAGAGGGTTGCATGGAGGTGGGAGATATTTAGACATTTGGCATTCTGGTGCAGAGGTGTGGCAGGACGAACTGCAAAGGAGGGGCCTTCAGTTCCATATTGTGCCTGGCTTATTGAAATGTGGAGAGCCTGTGATGGGTCAGCACGTCAGGAACCTCTTCTGAAGATGCTTTTTCATTTCTGGTGATGTTCGGGAAAGGATCTGGAAGGCAACAGCAAAGAATAGTTGTTGCAGGTTTTTTTGTTTGTTTTTTAAGCTGAAGAGAAACACAAATCTTTTTGAAATTATTGCCCTTGAGCCCATTCTGGGCAAGTGGAGTTAAGGTTGTGAGATGTCATGGTCTCATGTTCTCTCTGGACTGTCAGGCCCTGGGCTGAGGCAACAGGTCCTCTGGGGTGTCTGTGTGCAGGTCAGTGCCAGACTCAACCACTGCGTCTTACGCCCAGGTCATTTTGCACAGAGAATAGTTGCATCAGTGGTGAAAGTTTTCTTCTGTGCTGTTTGTGCTTTTTAAGAAATTAGTCTTTAAAAAGATGTATTTGAATAAATGCAAAAGCATTTAGATAATGGCCTGGCTCATAGCAGTAACTAGAGTTTAGCTGGCTTTTTCCACCCTTAAAATTACAAATATAAACTTCCTTGTTCTGATTCTAGTGTAGACCCAACAAAATACTCCAGGAAGTCAGGGTCCATATCCGTTTTGTTCACGATAAAACAAACACAGATCTATACAGTGTTAGTGTGATTATTGTTGCATGTAAGTGAAAGTCTTTGGAAGTATGTTTTAAGATTTCACGTTATTATGGATTCAGCTTCTGTATCTGTATTTGTGTCAGAATGCTCTTTCTCAAAAATGTAAGTAATAATGAAAAACTTACAAGGAATGTGGGGGAACAGTGTTTAAAGAGTTAGCAGTACTCAAAAGATACTGAAGTATGTAAAAAAATAATACAGTTTTACAATTTACCGGTGATTTTGCTGTTAACAAAAATGGTTTTAAAATGCTTATAAAATTGCTTGAATATTGTCTTCAGTAATTGTTAGATCAAATTTCCTTCAAAGATTTGAGTTTTATGCTCCGTTGATTGTAGTGCCTTTGTTGTTTCTATGTGGCATGGGCCGCCGCTTTCTGTAAGGAGGCCGTCTGCTGCTGCTGGGGTGTGCAGGAGCCCGCGCTGCCGTGCGGAGGCTCCCTGGTCAGGAGAGCAGGGCGGCACTGCGTCTGGTCTGTAAAGGTCTGTAATCTTTGATCTGATGGTTGCCCCCTGAGCCTGTGTCCCGAGAAAATAATTTGTAAGACATAGACAAAGATGTTTGACCAAAAATATTTCTAAACATTATTATACGCAGTCTCCCAAGGCTTGAAACAAAGGAATGGTTAAGTAATTTTGGTAGATATGTGTCATGATGTAACCTATGCCTGTTAAAATGGCATTTAGAGAGTTTTTAGTAACAGAAGAAAATGGTCGTGAAAAGAATGGCCTTGAATTATGTAAGGTATACATGGGTAAAAGTTGGGAGGACATATATGGAGGTATTATGGCTTATCTCTGTACACTAGGACTGTAAATAATTTCCTTATAGATCTGTGATATAAATATATAAATATATATTTGACAGAGAGACACAGCGAGAGAGGGAACACAAGCAGGGGGAGGGGGAAGAGGGAGAAGCAGGCTTCCTGCGGAGCAGGGAGCCCGATGTGGGGCTCGATCCCAGGACCCTGGGACCATGACCTGAGCCGAAGGCAGACGCTTAGCGACTGAGCCACCCAGGTGCCCCTGATTTATATATTTTTTAATAATGAACAAAATTTTTTTGTTATCTGAAGAAAAATAAATACTACTTTTCGAGCAGAAATACCACAGGTCGTTTCTTGAATTTGGCAAGGTCGCTCTTGGTGAAGGGAGAGATCGCCGAATGGGGAGGGGCCGGGCCATCAGAGATGGATGCAGGAGGATAGTGTTTAAGGCAGGGGGTTGACTAAGAGATAGACCATAGGAGGAGCGGCATCGGGATTCAAGAGAGTCGTCGAAGAATGATTTGGGGCGTCGATCTTGGTAGACAGGTGTGGTTGGGGTGAAAGTAGGCTTCAGTGTGATGTTGGTTTGAGATCCTGGAAGAAACATACAGGTTTCTGCACACCGGTTCAGCAGGCCCGTGGAGATGCTTGTCTGGATCCAGAGTAGGGCGTGAGGGCAGCTGCAGCTAGCCAGCGAGTGAGGTGGGTGAGCACAGGCCGGAGCAGGGGAAGTCCAGTGGCTCGTTCAAGGCCACAGGGCCCGTCTTAAATATCTAAGTGAGGTCTGTGAACTTTCCGGACTGTGCATTTAACTACTACTTTGTACTTCTCAGATTTTTTGAAAGGAGTAAAATATTACTTAGTCTGTAAAGGCAAGTATACAAAGGCAACAGTGTAATATGATTTATAGGTTTTCTTACTTGGTCAAAAAAATGGTGAGTGGGATTAATAAACCTCTTGGACTAATCCACTCACGTGAAATTCATTTTCTGACTCTACCAACTAATACTGCAAATATTTTAAATTAATGATTTATAATTTTATCAGTTTCTACTCTTTATTTCTCCCCATTATCAAAAGATTATTATTTTGGCCCTTGTGGTGGTTGTTCCTCTGCTAGTGCTCCTTTTAAACATTTTAAACATTTCAAGATACCAATGGAAACAAATGAGCCACAGTCTGGGATGACAAAATTAATGCCGGGAATCTGGGTGTCTTGGCAGATACACGTGGTTAAGGTGAATTGTAGTGAGAACAGTGTATTAAAATTCTACTAGAATGGTATGCTGGTTTTGGATTCTTTTAGTGATGTGTTTCATATACTGACAAACTTTTGAGCTAGATACCACAAGTCAGACCATCTAAACGATAGATGGACCCGAGGGCTAAGAGAAACAAGAACAATTAACATCTTTTGAGGGGTGGCAGTGTTTCGTTTTTTGTCTGCTGATTTGAAAACATAAGTCATTTAAATGAAATCTTACTTCATTTTTTAAGATTTAAGTCGTATATTATTTGAGTTCTTAAAATTCTCCCTAATAAGTAGTAATGAATAGACTGGCTTGTATCCCTCTAGGTCAGGTGTACACTAGTTGGAAATGTTTGCCTGTTCTTGCTCCCAGTTTGTGACTAAGTCATTACTAAGATTCTTTACTCATGAGTTCTTAACATATTGAAATAGTATCTGTTCAGCAGAATTTCTTATATTTTCAAATGGAACCTCATTATTTACTGCATATTTGGGGGAAAGAAAGAACTAGGAAATACATTCTTTAATTCAGAAAATTTCTGTGATTGCATTGAAGTTCAGAATCAGTATAAGGTAAGGAAATCAGAGTATTATAGGCATAATGATTTAGAAAGTAGCAGGTATACACCTTTTCAATTTGGATTTTTCACTCAGCATATATTATTTCATGTCTATCTTAGTAGGCATCTGTGCGAGGTAAGTAGGCAGTAAGGCATAGCTCTTGTCCTTGGTCATCTACCATAACGGCATACCTAGTAAAGAGTGATCGACCACCCAGCACTGGAAAGCCTGAAGGGAACTTGGGTAGAAGAGCTAATTGACCTTCATCGGGGAGAATCCAGTGGGTGATATGTAAATCCTTTTACATGTCCTAGAAAAAGCATTAAGAGAAGGATGGAAAAAAAATTCTCTTGTAATTGTATATGGCTCTGGCCTGGGTGGGGCTCTTCAGTTTCTCCAGTAAAGAATTCTCTAGACTCCTGCCCAGGGGAAGAGGGTGGAGCTGGGCTTGTGTTTTGGGAGCAGGGTGGAGTAAGGAGTCTGAGATTCTCACTGTTCGTCATCAAAACTGCTGCTTATCCCAGTACCTCACTGTGTCCTCTGTGCCTCGCGTCTCCAAAACGTCTAGTCTTCGCCTCAGGAACAGTTGTAATCTGGCTCCTCTGAGGGTGAGAGGGTGTGTGGAGAGGGGGCCAGGGCTTAGTCCAGCTGCCCCTCCCCCGCCCCCACCTCCTGGCAAACCTGGCCGCAGTGCCGAGGCTCTGTGGTTCCAGGGTGGACCAGTTTCTGGCCAGCGTCTGTTTATGCAGTGACTTGGTTGTAGTTGCTGTGTTCCTCCTGCTGGTTATCTCCTCCATTCACTTTGTTTTCAGAAAACATTGTTGACTTTCTTGTTCCTCAATTTTTACTTTTCGATTATCTTTGTTCTTGTGGGTTTTCTTGTTTTTTTTTTATTGGAAAGATAGAAGAAAAATGTATGCTGTTAGTCATGTTTAAATTAGACATTCTTGGGGTGCCTGGGTGGCTCAGTTGGTTAAGCGTCTGCCTTCGCCTCAGGTCATGATCTCAGGGTCCTGGGATGGAGCCCCGCATCGGTCTCCCTGCTCAGCAGGAGCCTGCTTGTCCCTCTGCCTGCCGCTCCCCCTGCTTGTGCTCTCTCTCACTTAACTCTCTTTCTCTCAAATAAAGAAATAAAATCTTTAAAAAAATAAATAAGTTAGACATTCTTTAGCTATGGTTTTCTGAGATGGAACTCATACATAAGGATATAATTATTTATATTTTAATGGAATTGCTTTTACTTGAAGTGGGTGATTAGGGTAGTAAATTTTAAGAAATATGCATTCATTAAAGGGGAGGTCCATTTCCTGAAGTCTTTTGGAGGATTAGAAATTTTTATTTGTATCAGCCATTCTTTGCTTATGTCTATTCATATTTGTTTGCCTGTGTAGTTGACCCTTGAACGACATGGGTTTGAACTGCACAGGTCCATTTGCGCGGATTTTTTTCTTTGTAAGTACAGTACTGTAAGTGTGTGTTCCTTACAATTTTATTAGTATTTTTGTCCCAGCTTTCTTTCTTGTAAGAATACAATGTATGATGTATATAACATACAAAATATGTGTTAATCGACTGTTTATAAGGAAGGCATCTGGTCAGCAGCAGTTAAGTGTTTGGGGAGTCAGAAATTACATGCAGATTTTTGACTGCCTGGAGGTTGGTGCTGTCCCTGTCACAGTGTTCAGGGGTCAGCTGTGTTTGAATCATAGGCACACTTGAGTGCATTGCTGGTAGACATCTGGTAGAGGCGGCGGTGACTCCTTACAGCAGTGATTCCTAACCGTGAGTGTGTACCAGTCTCCTAGTGACTCGTGTCCAGGACACATTCCAGACCTACTGAGTCACAGTCTCCTGGTTCTGGGCTTTGGTTTTTTGGAAAAACTTCCTGTGATTTTGGTCTATAGTCCTCTTTAAGAACTATTGTTATAGCTTCTAAAATAAAAGTAGATTAAATATTGCATGGCATTTATATCTTACCAGAAATAAATTCCACATTCTTCATTCAAGGGTGTCAAAATCTGGTCCTAACCTTTCTTTATAGAATTTCTGCCAATATTCTCCTGTGGGTCCCTTATGTGTCAGCAAAACTGAACAGGCCCTTTCCTGCTGCCGTACCTGTGCTCATTCATGCAGTTCCCTACCCTGAAAATCCTTTCCGGGCTCCTGGGTGCCTCAATGGGTTAATTGTCCGCCCTCGGCTCTGCAGGGAGCCTGCTTCTCCCTCTGCCTCTGCCTCTGTCTCTCATGAATAAATAAATAAAATCTTGAAAGAAAGAAAGGAAAGAAGGAAAGGAAGGAAGGAAAATCCTTTCCCTTGCTACCACTTGTTCTTCCTCATAGGGGAGCCTCAGTTGTCACACCTTTCTCCTTTTTTTTTTTTTTTAAAGATTTTATTTATTTATTTGAGAGAGAGAGAATGAGAGAGAGCACATGAGAGGGGGGAGGGCCAGAGGGAGAAGCAGACTCCCTGCTGAGCAGGAAGCCCGATGCGGGACTCATCCAGGGACTCCAGGATCATGACCTGAGCCAAAGGCAGTTGCTTAACCAACTGAGCCACCCAGGCACCCTCACTCCTTTCTCTTAAGCATTCCTTGGGACTTAACTGGCCAGAGAAAACATTGTTGCCTTTCTGTGTATTTTCTTCTTGTCATTGTATCCCCTGGACCTTATTAACAGTATTGGAAACTGTATTGCTTGAATACGTTGTGAGTTAATTAAGGAAATAATCTTTTCAAACCAGTGTATGCCTTGTTTTATGTTACTTTTATACCTGTCTGATATAATCTGTTAGTCTCCTAGTTCCATGAATGGAGATACATGTTTTACTCATTTTAGCAATAAAATAGAGTTCAGTAAATATTTCTTGAATACATAAATGGGGTACCTTCTCAGTACTCGGGAAATCAAGCAGAACTTGGAACTGTGGGGTAGAATCACAAAATTTATGACACAGGGAAGGGAGAGAATATCCCAGTCTCTGCGTTCTGTTTGATTTGAGTTGGTGAGATGCTCAGACTGGTAGAGTACTTTAGTCCCTGCCCTGTCAGAGCTGGGAGCTTGATGTTTTTCAGGATAGTCTTCAGTTACTTGATAAACTCACACTGAAATGGGACTGTGTTGTCTGCGAATGCGCGCGAGAGTCATTTGTAGTATTTCCCCCCATGGCTGCTAGTCTTAGCACCACTGTATGTTTTGAATTTCTGTTCCACCTTAGGTAAGACTCGTCCTGTGTTCAGCTCTGGAGCTTTGGTTTTCTCCCCTGTAAAGTACTGCCCTCGCGAGGTAGCGCGGCGTCTCACACTAGGCGGCGAAGGTCAGGACTGAGTGCTGTGTGTCCTCATGTCAGTGACCTAGGCGTTTGCACTGTTTTATACTTGGTAGTGAAGAGCCCTGGACCGTAACCAGCTGGAGTATGACGGGAGCTTGTGTTAAGAGCATTTCACAGGGGAGAACTCAATGGCAGCAATGATGGTCTTTTTTTTTTTTTCAGGTAGCTTTATTAATGTATAATTTACATAAAGGAAACATGTCCCAGTTTGAGGCGTACAATTCAGTGAGTTGTGACCATTGTACACATACATGGTGTCATCAGAATCACAATCATGAGGTAATGCGCATCGCCACCAATCGTTTCCTGTGCCCTTTTGCAGCCAGCACCACCCGCAGTCCCTGGCAGTCATTGATCTGCTTTCCATCGCCGTAGTTTTGCCTTTTTTTAAAATGGGGTCATGTGCTGTGTAGTCATTGGTGTTTGACTTTCTCACTTGGCACTTTTCTCGCTTAGCACATGCTTTTGGGTTCGTGTTTTTGTACTTATTGTTGATTGTCTTCTTATTGCTGAGTAGTTATTCCGTTGTTTAGCCACAGTTTATCTTTTCTGCCATCATCTTTTGGAGAACATGAAACTGGCACATTATTTGTCTAAGGATTTACTTGACACCTATATCCAAAGTGCACATGAACATGATTTTTCTTGTTTAAAGGGTCATTAAAGTAATGCAGAAAATTAGAACAAAAGACTTGTATGTAATATTTATGGTGGTGACATGTGCATGCAGTGGTGTTTCTTAAAGTGCGGACCTTGAACCACGTGCATCAGAGTCTGGGGAAGGGGTTGGGGGGCGGGGGAGTGCGGTTCTTACCAAACATGCAGCTTCCTGGGCCTTGTCTCCATGTGTCACACTCTGATTGGAGGAGTCTGCATGCCGTAAGTGGGTATCAGTACCAGAGAGGACTCATCCCAGTGGGTGTGCTTATGTATTTTTTTTTCTTTAGCCAGTTATACAACTGAAAATGCATTTGCTGGCTTCTAACACTTCAGTGATCTCACACTACTGTTGTTTGACAAATTGGCATTCTTTCTTTTGAGAGGTCTGGTGACAGTGTGATTGTCGTTCTGTGTGGGAAATCTGGCTGTTTTCCCTACTTTTTTCTCTTTGCTTTGGGGTTCCTCAGTTTTACTCTATTGGGGTTTTCTTTTTATCTGGCGTACTATGTGCTTTCTGAATCTGAGAAGTTATGTTTTTTATCAGTTCTGGAGAGTTCTCAGCTATTATTTCTTCTAATAGTGACTCTTCTCCATTTTCTCCCTTTTTTTGCAACCCAAATATTAGATAAGTTAGACCTTCTCACCCTCTACTCCAGGTCCTAACCTTTCTTTCATATTTTCAGTCTCTTTATCTTTCCTGTGATCTATGCTAGGTGATTTCTTCAGATCCATCTCCCAGTCTACTTGTAGTCTAATCAGTTCAACGAATTTTAAGTCTTATTTTTTTCTGCTCATGCTTTATTTCCTTTGTTTCTATCGACATTATGGACAGCTTATTTTATATTCTATATACCACAACGCTAGTGTTTGAAATCTCTTTTTGTTGATTATTTCTTTTGGCTTGCTCATAGGATGTTGTTTCCTTGTTTAAGTGATGATTTGGAAAAAAAATTGTTAAATTACATTTCCACAGTCTTAATCACTGAGAATCCCAAGGAGCCCTAATTGAGGGTACATTGCTCCCAAGATGATTTGTTTTTACTTCTTAGGAGTCCTGCGATGACAATGACCCAGAAGCACTCCATATTTCTTGGCTTGGGAGGTTTCCAGGACGGGGCAGGTATGATGATAAATTTAGATGCTAACTCTGGGTGCGGGGAAGCATGAGATCACAAATTCTTAGGGAGGACTTGCCCTTCCACACTAATCTGAAGAAGTACGAGATATGGGATCCCAAGTCCATCTCACTGGCTGGTCCTGGGTGCTTGGTTCCACTTCTTCTGGTCTTACATCATCCAAGAGCCTGTCCTTGGTCACTTAGTTGGAATCCTAACCTACTCTCACTTTATTCTGGAGCCTCTCCCCCTGGGATTGGATTTGGTGCTTGCAGAATCTCTTGTTTCCTTGGAAATTGTTTTTCTGATGGCTTCTTCAGGTATCCACCAGTCTCTGAGAATGGCCACTGCTACAAGAATAATATTTATGTGCTTTGACATCTTTGAAGAACTGTATATACAATTCCTACAGTAAGGTTGGTATTAGAGCTAATTGAAACAACTGCCTTCAAAAAAAAAAAAAAACTGCCTTTAGAAATAAAGCTGTTTATTTAAAATTTAAGAAAATGGATGAATGAAACTATGAAGTTTCAGAGAGGCAGAATGTATTGGAGAGGACCAATAAATCTTCAGGTAATCAAAATTCTGTGCCAGCAATTGTGAATTTTTTCCCCTCTGAGGGATAATCATTTTTAATATGGGAACAGTTTTGATATGTGTGGAAACTAGTATGTAAAGCCCATTGTGTGGAACCCTACCTAGCTCACAAGGTCTTCGAGGACTGGGCTTACCTTTGTACTTGTCAAAAAAGACCTAGTTAGAGTAAGTCATGTGTTAATGGAGAAGATTTATTAAGCAATTTGCTTACTCGTTAAATTTTAAAAATTCATGTTGGACATCATTCTCTTCAAAGATGATTATAACAGCACTACAGCCCCTTTCTCTGTCTTATTGTCTTGTAGAAATATGTGATCATTAACAACAGAGATCCTGGTGAAACTTTCCTAATTTTCTTAACTAATCTTGACTATGAAATACAAGGGTTTAGAAGCAGAGGGGTTAAGAGGTGGGACTGATTCTGCCCTTTGCATTAGGACAGTCACAGATGAACAGAGAGGGCCAGAGACCCGCTAACAGTGTTACGGGAGATGCATCAGGGTATACGTCTTAGTCACAACTGGAGCCTGGAGGACACGGGTTCACTGTCACCACACAGTCAGTGGGTAGGGAGGGGAGGATGCACTTTTATAGACTGCCTACCACCACATGCACAGTCACCATCCCAGCTGATTTATGTATCACCTCTTTCAGTTATCACCACACTCTGACTTTCCTTCGAGGCCCAGAGAACTTGTCACTGGCTTGAGTTCTTGTGGATTTTTAAGTGATAGAACTAGTATTCAAGCCTGACCACAGCCTTTCTACCGGAAAGCTGCATGGCATTTGGACTTTGACCTTTATCCTAACTCTCTGGTTCTAAATTAGAATTCTTTAGTTAATTCTCCCTTGGTGAACTGGAGGGAATGGGGTGTCATAGGTGTGAACTACTTTCCCAGCATCTAGTTTCTCTTTCCTTATTTTCCTTTCCTGTCTTTATAAGTTAATACTTTATTTCAGTAGGCATGCCATGGTACCAAATTGAAAAAGTATGAAAGGAGGATAAGGAATTTTGGAAAAGTTAGTTCCTTTCCCTGATCAGCAGTCATTGAGTTCATTTCCCTGCAGAGAGCCATCACTGTTAGTCTCTTGTTGCTCCATCCAGAGGTATTAACACGAGGCACATGCTTCTTGACTCTGTAAAACACATGGTGCTTGCCTTATACAAATGCTCTGCACCTTTGTGTTTATCAGTGGCATATCCTCCCTATTAGTATACAGAGAACTGCCTCATTATTTTTGTGTAATGCCTTTGTTGAGAGAGAATTCACCTACTATAAAATTTACCCATTTAAGATGTACAATTCAAAGGTTTTCCAGTACACTTAAGAGTTTGGCAACCCATCACCAACCACTTAATTTTAGAACATTTTCATCACCCTCAAAAGAAACTCTTACACTTGAGTAGTCATCCCCATTTCCTCCCATCCCCATAAGTAGCTGTTGATCTTCTGTCTATTCTGGAAATTATGTAGAAATGGAATCAGTCACCATGATCTCTAGTGACTGGCTTCTTTGATTTACCATAATGTTTTCAAAAATAATCCACGTTGTAGCCTCTATAAGTACTTCATTCCTTTTGATTGTTTTATTGCTGTTAACGGACATATGGGTTGTTGTTCCTTTTGGCTATTAAGAGTAATGATGCACTGAACATTTATTTACAAGTTATTGTTTTGACATATGTTTTAGTTTCTCTTTGTTGTTATATACCTAATAGTGGAATTGCTGGGTCATATGGTAACTCTCTTCAACATTTTGAGAAATTGCCTCCAGTTTTTCAAATGTTTTCAAAATGGCTGCACCATTTTCGTTTCTCCTAAGCGGTGTATGAGGGTCAATGTCAGCACATCCTTGCCATCACATGCTATTATCTGTCCTGTTGATTATTATTGATTTGTGATTATTATCCTAGTAGTTGTGAAGTGGTATCTCATTGTGGTTTTGATATTCATTTTTCTAATGGTGGATGATGAATTTCTAGAGATTTATATAGTTTTAGATCTTAACATCTAGGTCTTTGACCTATTATGAGTTATTTTTTTTGTATGACATGAGTTAGGAGTCTACCTTTATTTTCCACATGGATATTCGGTTGTCCCATCACTTTGTTGGGACTACCCTTGTTCAAAAGACTACCCTTGTTGAAAGATCCGTTGACTGGAATATGATGGTTTATTTCTGGACCCTCAATTCCCATTGATCTCTATGTCCATCCTTATGTCCGTACCACGCTGTCTTGATTACTGTACCTTTGTAATGAGTTTTGAAATAAAGAAGTGTGAGTCTTCCAATTTTTGTTCTTTTTCGAGATTGTTTTGGCTATTCTCGGCCCTTGCGTTTCCATATGAATTTTAGGAATGGCTTGTCAATTTCTGCAAATAAGTTAGCTATTATTTTGCTAGTGATTGAATTGAATGTGTAGATCATTTTGGGGCATATTGTCATCTTAACAGTATTAAATCTCCAGTCCATGAATATGGGATGTCTTTCTGTTTATTTAGGTCTTCTTTAAATTCTTTCAATAATGTGTTTTAGTTTTTACTGTAGAAGTTTTGACATCATTTTGTTAAATTTATTCCTAAGTACTTTATTCTGTTAGATGCTCTTGTGGATGGACTTTTCTTAATCTCATTTATCTCATTCTTTCTGGCAGAGTTGTGTTGTATGTGTGCCATAATCTGTCTATCAGGCGTTATTAATAAGTCCTCTCTTGATGCACATTTGGGTTCTAATATATTGCTGTTTGCAGATATTGAGACTGTATCAGTAAGATGAATTCCAGTTAAGGAGGTGTGCTGAGCCAAAGGGTATTCAGACACTGGAATCATCTGTCAAATTTAAAATGAATATACACTCCATGTTTGTAATTTTACAGCTTATTTTTTAAAATTCTAGTAGTGGGCTGAATAGAAAAATACTCCAAATTCTTTTAGTTGATATTATTTATTTATTAAAAATAATGATATGCTGAAAGTAGTTCATGCTGTTAGAATATTGCCTATAGCAGTGTTGTCCAATAGAACTTTCTGTGGTGATGGAAATGTTCTGGATTTGCACTGCCTAATACCATAGCCATCTGTTGTATGTGGCTATTGAGTGCTTGAAATGAGGCTAGAGTGATTAAGAACTGAATTTTAAATTTTATTCAGTTTCAATTAATTTGGCTAGTGGCTATTGAATTGTATAATTACAGTTGATTTTAGATTTAAAACTTGCAGGTAGAGGCTTGCAGAAGCCTTGTCCAAAGTGGTACATGTTGCATTATTTACTGAATAGCAATGAGGCAATCATGAGTGGTTATAGTAAGTTTCATCAACATATAGGTCTCAGTGAACAGTTCTTTATTTGTAGCAATTTATCCTGTAACCATCTGACTTTATTGCCTACAGACAGAGCTTTTAGATAGAAGCACATACGGGTCCTAGGTTTGCTGGTTCTTTTTTCTTTTTCTTTTTTAGTGTATAGGTCATCCTAATGTAAAAGGTAGGCTTACATGAGGTTTTTCTACATGCATATTCTTTGAAATCTGTATGTAAAATATATGGATCTATATTGGTAATTATAATATGGGTCATTGCTGTGGATTTTAAGCTGGTGCCTTCATAAGCTTGTCCTCTGAACTAGGCTCTGCCCTGGGCCCTTTCATTCATCATTTCTCCTTGGCATTCTCACGTGCTTTGGAAAAGGCTGTAGCTACCAGCTGCTTGCTTATGACCTCTACTTCTATTTATAGCCCAAACCTTTATTTTTTTAGCTGGAGATTTTATATACCAAGCAATCAACTGTATTCCTACACTGCTGGGTGTCCCATATGCCTCTCAAACTGAGATGAACTAAAAGGAAAGGAAGTTTTCTCTGGAAGCCCTTCCTCCTCCTCCTGGCTCTGTTCTCTACCCAAATTAATGGTAATGCTATCTTACTACCAGAAATTTAGGAGGCAAAGACCCACCTCCAGCAATTAAATTACCAAGTTCTGAGTTCATGTTTTTATCCTCTCTTCTCTACCCATTCCACACATACCAGTTCCGTATGTTCTTGTCAGAAAGCAAATCTCTTACATTTCAATGGCTCCTACTTGCTGTAAGGGTAGAGCCCAGGCTCCTTAGAACATGCTGTGGGTCATTCCTCTGTGAGCTGATTACGGCAGAACCTCTTGCCTGTCTCCAGCCATGCCACTGCAAAGGCTCTTTTAGGCCTTTTTGCTTCTGGTCACCTTGTGTCCTGGGCCTTGGGCCTCCACCTGTCTGCTACCCTCACCCTCCACGCTTTGTTCTGTTCAGTCTCTTAAGATCACTCCCAGCATGTAGATGTTTCTGCCATTTCCCCCTCCATGAGAATACCTGGAGAGCATTGTTTGTGTTCATGTATTCATGTTGACATGCATTTCACCTCTCCTTGCTAAACTGTGCATCCGTCAGTGCTGGGCTCCTGGGAAACCTTTGCTGGGATGTGGTAGCACTCTTCTATTTGTGGGATCGGTGGATGTCTTTTTACATGCCTCTGAACTCTGGCTTAAACTTTTCTGCCAGTCTTTCTTTCTCCATTTCAGTAGTAATATTTCTCCCAGGTCCCACTAATGTTTTATAAAATATTCACAGTACCAGTAACTCAAGAAGTATGTAGCCCTGATATATGTTGTTGGGTGATCGAACTGTTAACTCCTTTCTTGTCTAAGATGTTAATAAGTTGGGAGGCAGGTCTATTTACTTCTTCACCAACTTTTAGGTGGCTGTGTTCCATATTCTAGAAAACAATGTAGTCTTAGAAAATAAGTCTAAATGTCTTTATGATTGTTTCTGTTAGAATTTGGAGCATACGTTTTTTGCTTTTTTTGTTTTTATTTGTTTTTTACCTGCCTATGCCCAAAAAAGAATTTGGCTTCCATTCTTGAATACCCAGCTTCTTAATTCCTCTGGCCATTTTAATTATTTAAAAAAACCCAGACCTCACTGTTGAGGCCAAAATCTGATAAATTAACATGAACTGCTCTATTACTTACTAAGAACTTACTTGGCAGCTGTATTCATTTTCTATTGCTGTGTAACAAATTACCACACACTTAGCAGCCTAAAACAATACCCATTTAGTAGCTCATAGTTCTGTAGGTCAGAAATTAGGGCTGCACAGCATGGCTGGATTCTCACTGGACTGAAATCAAGCTGTTGGCCAAGACTGCGGTTCTCTGTTGGGGCTCAGAGCACTCTTCCAGGATCATTGGTCATTGGCAGAACTCATTTCCTTGCATTGAATTCCTTGTTAGTCCTTCTAGCTGTTGGCTGGGCACTGTGCTCACTCCCAGAGGTCGCTAGAAATTCCTTGCTCTGTGGCCCCGGTGGGTAGTTCACAGCATGGTTGTTTGCTTTCTTCTTGGCCAGCTGGAGTACGACTCTTTGACTTCTGTGACCAGCCACAGAAAGCCCTCTCCTTTTAAAAGGCTCATGTAATTAGGTCAAGCCCACCCAGCATAGCTGCCCAGTTGCCATGTAACATAATATCTTAAGAGTGGTGTCTTATTCACAGGATCTACCCACATTCAGAGCAATAGGGATTTCTGCAAGGGTGAGGGTCACTGGGGCTCAGTTTTAGAAGTTGGCCTACCACAGCAGGCACTTAACATTCAGGTTTGATTTACACGAAGTTTGGAAGTTTTTTCATTAGGGAAGACTTACACATGAAATTGTTACGGGTTTTTTTTCATTAGCTGTGTTTACCCAGTGTTACAGCAAGGCTTTTTGGATAAACTTTTGAGAGAAAGTATGTATTGATTAGTTCTGTCCTTAAGCAGAAATGGCAGATTGCATATTTCTCTGGCTGTTTACCATCAAGAATGAGAGACTTGGAGGGAGGGAGGGAAGGAGTGAGTTTTAGATCAGGTGGTGGACATAGGGGGGAAAGAAAACAAAATTTGGCTTTATATGAATGTTCTAGGAGAAGTTCATTTTGAACATTTTTTTAATATTTTGGTTAAAGTGAATGAATTATTTTCTTAAAATTAGTGCCAGTTGCCATTTAGATTGATAATAAAGGAAAGGACTTCTTTTTCTGCCAAATGTGAAGTTTACTTGTCCTTTTCTCTGCTCAAAAGAAATAGCAGCTAGAAGGAAGTCGGGACTCCCATCCGGTTGCCATGACAATGTGGGGCCTATGACGTGGACATTTTGCTAGGGTTCACTTTTCCTCCCTTGTGGGGCAGAGCAAATGTACATGAAAAATACAATATGCAGTAGATAAACATGGTAAAATCATCTTAGTATTATAATACTTAAGGAAAATAGTTTGTTTTTAAACTGCATTTTTTGATCATCCTATTTGGAGTGGTGAGAATATTTAGGTGTCCTTTGTAGGGAAAAATGAATATAATTCTTTGTGAAAAATATAGATGATGAGTTGGAATTTTGTTTCTAAATTTTTTATTCTAGTCGCTGGGGGGGGGGTGCCTTGTTTATGTTATATGAGAACATGTTCTTTAAATTAGTTTACAGAGGGGCGCCTGAGTGGCTCAGTCGGTTAAGCGTCTGCCTTCGGCTCGGGTCATGATCCCAGGGTCCTGGGATCGAGCCCCACATGGGGCTCCCTGCTCTGTGGGAAGCCTGCTTCTCCTTCTCCCGCTTCCCCGCTTGTGTTCCCTCTCTCTCTGTGTCTCTCTGTCAAATGAATAAATAAAATCTTTAAAAAAATAAATAAATAAATTAGTTTACAGAACTACATACTACTTTTCATTGTAAATGTGGCTGGGCAGTTGTTAAGGAGACCATGTGTACAGATTTTCTAAATCTAAATGTAGGTATTTCTAATTTTTTTTTTTTAAGATTTTATTTATTTATTTGAGAGAGAGAATGAGATAGAGAGAGAGCATGAGAGGGGGGAGGGTCAGAGAGAGAAGCAGACTTCCTGCTGAGCAGGGAGCCCGACGTGGGATTCGATCCCGGGACTCCAGGATCATGACCTGAGCCGAAGGCAGTTGCTTAACCAACTGAGCCACCCAGGCGCCCTCTAATTTTTCTTGTAGGCGTATATTTTCTAAAATAGACATTAAAAGATATAGTTGTGTGTGTGTGTGTGTGTGTGTATGCTTTTGCTTTTTTTTTTTTTTAAACAGCTTTTTGAAGCTGTTCCATACCTGTTAACAGTTAATCCCCATTCCCCTTCCTTTTCTCTTTCCCCTACAGCCAGCCTTCAGCAACCACTAATTTACTCTCTTCTCTATACATTTCCCTGGTCTGGACATGTTTATGTCAAATGGAATCCTATACCATGATCTTTGATGGCTGGTATTTTTCGTTTAGGATAATGTTTTCGGGGTCACCCATGTGGTAGCATGTCAGTACTTCATTTCTTTTTACTGCTTAATAATATTACCACATTTTATTTTATTCATTTATCAGTCAGTGCACATTTTTTTTTTTAAAGATTTTATTTATTTATTTGAGAGAGAATGAGAGACAGAGAGCACGAGAGGGAAGAGGGCAGAGGGAGAAGCAGACCCCCTGCTGAGCAGGGAGCCCGATGTGGGACTCGATCCCGGGACTCCCGGATCATGACCTGAGCCGAAGGCAGTCGCTTAACCAACTGAGCCACCCAGGCGCCCAGTCAGTGCACATTTTTTGTCTATTATGAATAATGCTGCTATGAATATTTTTGCACAAGACTGTGTTGGGGACATGTGTTTTCATTTCTTTTGGTATATACCTGGAAGTGGAATTGTTGGGTTTATGATAACTCTAAATTCAACCTTTTTAGGAACTGCCAGACTACAAAGCAGCTGGGCCATGTAACACTCGTGCTGCAAATTCAGCGTTCTAATTTCTTCAGGCTCCACAATACTTGTTATTGTCTGTTTTGTTTGTTTGTTTATTTTTGAATTATACCCATCCTATTGGGTATGAAGCGTATCTCATTGTGGTTTTGATTTTCATTTCCCAAACAACTAGTGATGTTGAGCATCTTTTCATGTGCTTATTGGTCATTTACAGGTCATCTTTGGAAAATGTCTGTTCTAATCTTCCTGTTTTTAAGTTGGTTTGTCTTTTTATTGTCAGGGTTTTTTTGTCAAGGCAGGTGCATAACGACTGAGCCACCCAGGTGCCCCTGCTTCTAGTAATTATATGAAATAACTTCTTGATGGTTTTCATCGGGACTGATGAAAAGATTTTTAAAAAAAATCTGTTGATGTATTTCATGAGTATGTATTTGGTGATACCAGCTGCTACCTCTGGATCTGTTAAATAGTTGAGATTTAACCAGGCTTTGTAATACTGTAGAAGCCACGAGAAACCACTGTGAAGAAGGCAGCCTTAAAGATGGTGTGGCTTGGTCCATACAGCTGCCCTAAGGCAAATTTACTTGTGTTTCTCCTGTGTGGAGGCAGTAACAAGGATGGATGGGATGAAACAGAATCATGATTGGGCCTCTAACATTGTTCTGAGCCTTACTGTGATGAGTGATTTAATAGTTGGTGATAATTGATGTGAGGCAAAAAAAATCACAGGGTGCCTGGGTGGCTCCGTCAGTTGAGCGTCTGCCTTTCGCTCAGGTCATGATCCCAGCGTCCTGGGATGGAGCCCCATGTCGGGCTCCCTGTGGAGCAGGGAGCCTGTTTCTCCCTCTGCTCCTCCTCATACTCGTTTTTTTTTCTCTCTCTCTCTCTCTCAAATAAATAAATAAAATCTTAAAAAAGGAAAGAAAAGAAAAATCCACAGTCATTGGGTGACCGGGAATCTGTCCTCTGGTGTTGGTGCTCTGAAGGGTCTAGAGTAGTGCTGTCCTGAAGAAATATCATGTGATCCTCATTTGTAATTCAAAGTGTTCTAGTAGCCATATTAAAAAAAAGTAAAAAGAATCAAATGAGTTTAATTTTAATAATATAGTTCATTATATCCCAGGCATTATTGTTTTAACATGTGATAAATATAAAATTATTAATACAATATTTTACATTTTCTGTATGAAATCTTGGAAATCCAGTATGTATTTTTACACTTATCTTGGTTTGGATTAGTCATGTTTCAAGAACCCGCATGTGGCCAGCGGCTACTGATTAGACAACATAGTCCTAGATGCTTTGATATGATAGCCAGTTGAAATATTACATCAACATTCCTTTATACTTCAAGGTACCCGACTCATCCCTTTAACGTGAGAGAACTGACTGGCTCTGGGGGAGCTTTCTGCCTGCCTGTTCAATGTGGTCCTCATGGGGGGGATGGGAGGTGCCTGTTCATTGAGACCAGAGGGTCTGAGATTTTGTTAAGCAATGTGGGCATCTCACCAAATGGGTAAGGAATGATTAAAAGAAACACATTGTGATGAAGTTATTTGAACCTCTCAAATGAGAGAAAATGGGCCCATGAAAATTAGAATTTTTCTCTTCTCACAAATACAATCTACTCCATAGAAATGAAGCTAAATACAGAAAATACCGTGAGAGCAGTGGATCTCAAATGGGCTTGACTTTGTCCCCAGGGGAGTTTTGATGGTCACAGCTGGGGGTGGGGGATGGGATGTCACTGACATTAGTGGCTTGAGGCCAGGGCTGCTGGTAACATCCTACAGAGGACAAAACATCCCCGGCTACAGCGAATTACCTGGCCAACTGTCAGAAGTGCAGAGCACCGTGGGGCCTGCCACTGGTAGAACAAGATCCTCCAGCTCTGTTCTGTTCCTTACTTGTTCCATAGTTTCTATAGGGAATAGAACACGTTTTCTTTTAAATTTGGAGAATCTCCTCGCTTATTCATATAAAATTTCTAAGGAAGAAATAGCTAACTTTCAAAGCATTTCTGATGGAGCAGATTTGTCGGCTGCGTAGGTTCTGCACACAGCCCTGAAGAGTGAATGGGTCGCGTAGCCCATTCATCTTGCTAACCTTCCCTTTCTTCTGGAGAAGCCCTGAGATGGTGTAGTCCTCTCCTGCCTCCCCTTCCTCGGACCTGTCTTTTGTCTGGGACCATTCAACTTGCAGGAAGAGCACTATGTTAGAGAAGGAGCATTTGCGAGGATGCTAGAAAAATGATCACACTTGCATAAGGTCTGTTGGATGTATTTTGGTTTTTTTGTTTTGTTTTGTTGGGGGGGGGCATTTATTTATTTATTTATTTATTTATTTAAAGATTTTATTTATTTATTTGACAGAGATACCGCGAGAGAGGGAACACAAGCAGGGGGAGTGGGAGAGGGAGAAGCAGGCTTCCCGCCGAGCAGGGAGCCTGATGTGGGGCTCGATCCCAGGACCCTGGGACCATGACCTGAGCCGAAGGCAGACGCTCAACGACTGAGCCACCCAGGCGCCCCGTGTTGGATATATTTTGGACGTATTTGGAGCAGTGATGTGGGTGTTTGGTTGTGACTCTTCCAGTGCTCCATCATGAGCAGTGGTTAACTCAGAATGTGACCACCAGCACGCTCCTAGTGTTTGTCACCCAGAGGGCTGTAACTTTGAGTCTTCATAAATTCTAGCAAGTAGAAATCAGTACAAGTCATTTTTAGCACAGAAGCTTTCGTTCTGCCAAAGGTAGTCCTACTTGCCGGTGTTTGCCTTTAAGGACCTCCCACCCCCCAGTTCCTCACAACTGCTGGCCTTTCTGCTGCCTTTCACCCCTGCCCCCCTTAGTTGCTTGTGGCAGTTTGAGTTTTGCGGGGGCGAACCTCATAAATGAACTGTAACTAACTTAGGCTAAAGGCAATATAGTAAGGGCTATTTGGGGGATCTTAGAGGTCCGGCTTAGAAGGGGGCAGCGGACAGGGCAGCTCTGCTGGCCCTGCCTCATACTAGCAGATGAACGTGTCCCCTGTGACTGCTGACCTGAAGGCACCAGGGCTCTCAAGTGAGCTCTGGCTGTCTGTGCCCTCGGCTGTACCACCGGGAAGAGCGGATCTGGAACCGGCCTTCCGTTGTGCAGAGGGTAGCGGCGTCTCAAAGGCTGCTTGGAGGAGGGGAGCATGAATACTGGGCAGGCCAGAGACAAGAGCACTTGTCTACCACATTAGTGCTTGTGGGATCCCCCTTGCTCCCCAGACTGGAGAACCCCTGCTCACTTACTGAAGCTTTCTCTGGGGAACATGGAGATACCTTCCGCAGGGTATCTGTACCTCCCCATTTCCTACCCACACACAGTGCTGGCCCCCTCAGGGAGAGCGGTGGTGGTCCCATTGCTAGGGCAGCTTGTAGTTTAAGGGAGAGATGTGCTTCTAGTGCCTACATTGTGACCTTAGGTTCAAGTTTCCCCAGAAGGACGTGGTTAGAAATAGCAGTTAAATTTTATAGTAAGTGAAAGCTTGATTTTATAGAATTGCGTTATGAATGCTTTACTTATTTAAGCAAATGTATTCAGTATGCTCTTGAGTTTCTGGGTACTTGAAAGAAGGGTTATATCTGTAATCTCTCAAGCTTAAAAAAATTTTTTTTTGCATTACAGGCTTTCTTATCTTTTGTAAAAGAGCATACTTAATCATCATTGAGCCTTTACGTGACAATTAGAAATGACCATTTTGCAAACCTGGCATTAATGTATGGACTGTATCTGTGTTTGACAGTGGGTGTTCTCTTTAATTTCCAGAGGTTGATAGATAACTGAATTCCTTAATGAAAATAACTGTACATCAGCTACAGCATATATTAGCTTTTAGAAGTCATCCAGGAAACCTAACCACATTCTTAACTATTTCTATGGAATTTAATTAAAAAAAATGGAAAATAAGTCCTTTTTTAAATTCAGGGCTGCTTTCATCTGCCTTTTTATAATATTTGTGGGATGTGTTCTAACTAATAAGGCTGTGTATCATGGGGGCAGGGTGAATACTCTTTCTTTTTCACTATATTTCATAATATTGTCAGGACTTAAGAAATACTGAATCTCTGAATGAAAATGTGTCTGCAAAGTATAATTTTTCCTCCTGACCTGTATGTTGAAGCATTACTTGAATTCAGCTAAAATGACAAAGTGACATTAATCAACATTTCTTCTTAGTGTGTGACAAGCTTTATTTTTTTCTTGCATTAAGAAACTCTTACGTGTGTCCATAATGCAAGATTGACTTCTAAGTAAACAGGAATTTTCCTTCCACTGTTGCAGGCCGGAGCCTCAGCAGAAAGCTCCCTTAGTTCCTCCGCCACCGCCGCCGCCTCCGCCACCGCCTCTGCCAGACCCCACACCCCCAGAGCCCGAGGAGGAGATCCTAGGATCCGACGATGAGGAGCAGGAGGACCCTGCTGACTACTGCAAAGGTGATACACTTGCTGGGCGGCAGGGCTTTGTGAGGGGGAGTGAGTGAGGCAGATTGCTTGGTCTTTATTAAATTAACCTCTTGGTGTCAGTATTGTTTTTAATTTCCAGGTCATTAAATGTAGAATGATACCCAAAAATGTAAGAGATGTCAGAAGGAAAACAATAAGAGATGGAAAATATATACAGATGTACATACATACTCTGAGTACTTTCTAGAGGATTTAAATCTACCAATAGAATTAAAGATAGTATTAAACAACCATTAAAGATAAAAACATAATAAGCCAGGGGCACCTGGGTGGCTCAGTCAGTTAAGCGGCTGCCTTCGGCTCAGGTCATGGTCCCAGGGTCCTGGGATCGAGCCCCGCATCGGGCTCCCTGCTCGGCGGGAAGCCTGCTTCTCCCTCTCCCACTCCCCCTGCTTCTGTTCCCTCTCTTGCTGTGTCTCTCTCTGTCAAATAAATAAATAAATAAAATATTAAAAAAAAAAAAAACCATAATAAGCCATTTAAGAAGAGCACAGAGACTTGAAGTTACCAGGCTCCTGAGGGGAGCCAATTTAACTGTTGTGCGAGACATTTGACTTTTTAGTTTTCAGGCTGCTGAGACTAACAAGGAACCAGCCCTTTCTCTGTAGAGCATTGAATTACATAGTATTCATTGTCCGTGGAAAGAAAGCCTGCTCATTTGTTTACAGAAACAGACTTTTTCCTGGCATTGTGCTCAACGAAAAAGACATTCTGTGGGTTCTGTCATTGTGTGACATAGTGGATTATGTTTTTAGCTGTGATTTCGCATAAGACACAGAAATTACTTAAGTGAAGGATGCCTGGGTGGCTCAGTCGTTAAGCATCTGCCTTCGGCTCAGGTCATGATCCCAGGGTCCTGGGATCAGCCCTGCATCAGGCTCCCTGCTGAGGCCTCTCCCTCTGCCGCTCCCCCTGCTTGTGTTCTCTCTCTCTCTCTCTCTCTGACAAAGTCTTTAAAAAAATTACTCAAGTGAAGTGTTCCTGTATTGATGCTTCCTAAAGATCAAGAACATAGAGTTATACTCCTAAAAGGCAAGCATGTTGTATGATAAATATTGAGAACAATGTGATCCAGACTGTATACGTTGTGTAGACTGGTCTCTGAGAATGCAGGAGAAAGGGAAGTTGCTGTGTCCGTTTGACTCCTCTTTTTACTTAACTTACTCATCTGGAGTTTCACTCTAATAGAAAATTATCACACTCTGCTAGTTTGAGCTTCTGAACATTTGATGAAATACCGATTTGCTACAGATTAAGTTAAATATAAATCAGATTCTGTACAGAATAATAATAGATAGCAGAAGATGGATGCCTGTTCAGGCCATAGAGCATTAATGAATCTCTCGCTCTGTAGTGCCTTGTATGAACTTATTAGTGATTGCAGGCCATTCGTGTATTGGTTATGGAACATTGTACTTTTTAGTTACCTATTAAGAGGAAGAGAAAATTATGTTCTGCTGTAAAAGTTCAAGAACTGATCTTCCACTCTAACCTGATATGGGTTTCTACACATGGAATCTGTGTTTTCTTTAGAAAAAGGAAGTAGATCTTCAGCATTTTTATGAGGAGTGACTTTGCCATCTAATATGGAATATAACAGAGTCTGTGGAAAGGTGGAAAGAAGAAATTTTATATCCTCCCTCTTACTCTGCATTTCTTGGTTCAGAAATGAAGTTGTTTGAAAAGGAGATGTGGACAGTTGTCTTTCGATTTTACTGCTTGGGCCAAAGCATTAGGTTGGTTGTGTAGGAACACTTCTTTTTAGCACATGGGCCCCACCATGCTAGAATGAGCATCCTTTGCCTCATATCTGGCTCTTAAGGATGTGGGTCAGAGATGTAACCAGTACTCTTATTTATCCCTTTACCATCTCTGTAGATCTGCACAGTGGACACCTCAGACTGAAATACAGGGCTGTGAATGGAAGATTTCACAGTCAGGGCTGATTTTAGGTAACATTTACTGAACTCTAAACATCTTAAAGAGTATTTAAGTCAGCCTCCCTAAAGCATGTGAGAGATAGAAGTTTCTCTCTCTCTCTCATTCCTGACTTTGGTAAGTAACCTGTGCTTCTAGTCAGCATTACACATAACAGGTGCCTTACTCTGTGAATTTTGTATATAGATCAAAACCATTTGTCTAAGGTAACCAACGTAAATGCATTCAGAGAGTCTGTGGAACTGATTGGGAATGTCTGGGACAAGAACTGTGCCCCACCCTCACTCTCCAGCCATGAATAGAGTTTTAAGTTTTCACCATGTTGCTTATTCATCCCTGAGTTATTTAGTGTATTTTGCCCACAATCAGGTACATTCTTCTTTGTAAGTACAATGCAGCCATCAAGATCAAGAAGTTAACATTGTAATAGTTCTGCCATTCATTCCTCAGACTCCATTCAGGTTTTGCCAGTTGCCAATATTGTCCTTTATATGAAACCAGTCCTTCTCAGAATTATGTTTTGTTTTCTTGTGTTAAAAAACAAAATTCAAGTGAGTAGATTTGAAGATCTAATTGGCTTTATTAAGCATTTCATGAATCAGACAACATCTGTATCCAGCAAGTGGAGATGCTTTTCGGAGTTGTGAAAAATGAGAGCTTTCTCTGGGAAAGAGGGTGAGGTTCAGAGTTACTAGCAGAAGAGGATTATTTCATGCCATCTTCCTTTGAGGGGGTAGAGAGAGAGCAGGTTTTTTTTATCATGCAGATTACCTCACTTGTGCTTATCAGTTAACTTCTGGTTGACTTTTAAAAGGTCACATTCCTGCGGTAGGTTGAAACTATAAGTCTTGGTTTGCCATGTTGGGGGGCAAATGACTTGTTGGGCTTGTTTTTTTTTTCTTTGTTAATACTTGTTTCTTTAATCTGGAACAGTTCCTTAGTCTTTTCTTGGCTTTCATGACTGACATTTTTGAAGATTGTAGGCCAATTATTTTGTATAATGTTTCTTAATTTGGTAAACTGTTTATTTTGTAGATTTCGTTTTGTTTTTTTTTAAGTAATCTCTATACCCAAGGTGGGGCTCCAGCTCATAACCCTGAGAATAAGAGGCATGTTCTGTATGTTCTACTGACTAAGCCAGCCAGGTGCTCTCCCATGCGTCTTAATTTGGAATATCAAAAAAGTGTTGTGGGGCGCCTGGGTGGCTTCAGTTGGTTAGGCGTCTGCCTTCAGCTTGGGTCATGATCCCAGGTTCTGGGATCGGGCGGCGGGCTCCCTGCTCACTGGGGAGCCTGCTTCTCCCTCTGCCTCTGCTGCTCCCCCTGCTTGTGTTACTCTAGCTCTCTCTGTCGAGGAAATGAATAAAATCTTTAAACAAAAAATCAAGTGTTGCTCTGTGGGAAGTGTTGTCTTAGCACGTTATTTGATCAGGTAGTGCACGGTTTGGGTTTACACTGTTGCCGTTGATGTCTGTCACTTTGTTCAGGATGGTGTCTGCCAGGTAATCTGTACTGTGAAGTTACTCTTTTCCCCCTGGTAATAAATAAATATTTTGAGAGTTACTTCTTTGAGACTCTAAGTATCCTCTTGTCAACGAATGTATTTCCTTCTCTCTCTCTCTCCTTTCTTTCTCTTCCTGTCTCCCCCCCACCCCTTCCATCCATCTCCCTATCTTGTCTGTCTTTCTCGCTATCTCACATGGACTCATTCATGGGTTTCCCTATTCCATGAGTTCTAATCAGTTCCTCTCCTTACTTGTTTGGATGCGTGGCTTATCCCACATTTGGCCATTAGGAGTTCCTTCAGGTTGATTCTCTGTCCTTTCAAGATGTCCTTGTCATGGGGCGCCTGGGTGGCTCAGTCTTTAAGCGTCTGCCTTCGGCTCAGGTCACGATCCCAGGGTCCTGGGATCGAGTCCCACATTGGGCTCCCTGCTCTGCGGGGAGCCTGCTTCTCCCTCTGCCTTTCTCTCTCTGTCTCTTATGAATAAATAAATAAAATCTTTGGGCGCCTGGGTGGCTCAGTCGTTGAGCGTCTGCCTTCGGCTCAGGTCATGATCCCAGGGTCCTGGGATCGAGTCCCGCATGGGCCTCCCTGCCCAGTGGGGAGCCTGCTTCTCCCTCTCCCGCTCCCCTTGCTTGTGTTCCCTCTCTCGCTATGTCTCTCTCTGTCAAATAAATAAATAAAATCTTTAAAAAAAAAAAAAAAAGATGTCATTGTCATTCTTGGAACACTTTCTTACTTTCAAGTAAGGTAAACTGTTCCAGGCTTGTATTTTCCCTACCTGAGCCCTGGAGTCCACTCCTTTAGGGCAGGATTTTGAAAACAAGATCTGGGCGTGGGATGTGGTTGCCGTTGTTGGGGTGTCCGTGCTTGTAGCTCTCTCAGCGTAGGGCTGGGGTGCACACACCTTTTATGTTTATATGTATCCTATGTTTATGCTTATGTATATATTAAAATATGTGAATTTAATGAGATATCTCTAATTGCACTCTACTGCCAGGGGATTCAGCCCAGTTTTCTCCCTTTCCTTATTTCTGGGTTTCTTTCTTTCTTTGACAGTAAGAGGCTAGGCTCTCCTTATCCTCACTACATTTAATTATTTGATTAATTTCCTTGTACGTGATGAATCACCAGTCGCTGTCTCGGCGGTGAAGGGCATCTCTCCCCTCTGCCCTTACCTAGCCTGTACTCAGATATCCTTTGTTGCCCCACCCTGTCTAATGACTGTGGACTGAACCGTCGGGCAGGGGGAAGGGGAGGGATGGCTTTTGCAGTTAGGGTGGGTTTTACTTAGTCTGGGGAGCTGTCTTGTCTGTCTTCTGTCCCTTCTGTTTTCTTTGACTTCATTCCCAGAGAACCTCTGCCCTACCAACCACTTCTTAGTATTCAAAGTAAAGTAAAACATCAACAACAAAACATACTACCTGTTTTATTTCTTCACAAAAGAAATATTCGTTCACCTTAGGAAACAGGTAACATTGGGTGCGGAGTTGCAGAGTCACCTGGAATCTCAGCACCCCACAAGAACAGTGGTAAGCATCTGGGTGTCTGCCCTCCTGCATCATTCATGACCAACCAGCCTTCCTTTTTATCTCTTTACAAGTCTTTCCCCGTTGGAAACATAGGAAACCTCAGCCACTTGAGCACAAAGGTCACTATTTAAAGTTCTAATATTGCTAAAGCATTCTT
This sequence comes from Mirounga angustirostris, assembly GCF_029215605.1. Lineage (NCBI taxonomy): Eukaryota > Metazoa > Chordata > Mammalia > Carnivora > Phocidae > Mirounga > Mirounga angustirostris. The sequence continues at coordinate 87,228,792 of NW_026991720.1, read as the reverse complement.
CATTGCTCCTTTCTGCTTGGCTGTGCATTTTCTTTCTTCATAGCCAGCTTGTTCCCACTCATCTTACTTCTTGTTCTCCCACCAAACCCAGGAGGACTGTGGACTTTGGTGTCTGAGAGTGTTGGATTCAAAATCCGGCTTCCTAGTTCTCTGTCCCTTTCCCTGGACAAGCTCCTTTCCCTCCAGGCGTCAGCTTCTTCATCTGTGATAGAATATCGTCTCTCTGTGTAACATAATATACAACCACATCATACCACCTAAGATTTTGTAAGGATGAAAATGTGACAGATACACGAAGTATGTGCCATACTGCTTGGTACGTAGAAGGTGCTTAAGAAATGTGAATTTTATTTTCTTCTGTCCTGTCCTTGTTCCTTCATTCTCCTCCCGGGCTTGTTCCCGTGTGTGCTTTCCTGCTGGTCCCCTTTGTGCAGCCCCCTGGGGTGCTGGCTGCCTCACTGGGCCGGGCTTGTTGCCCTGGCCTCTGGAGAGACAGCTGTGTCACATGGCCTCTCTCTGTCTCATTTCGGTGTCACCTCTGGCCATTGTTTCGGGCGAGAACTGTAGCAGCAGGCTGGGCAGTTTGTTCAGATTCCTACTTCCAAGCCCAGGAGATAACAAGGGTCAGGCACAGGGTGAGCCAATAAACAGACACTTCCGGGACACCCTTGTGCAATATGCGCGTGCTTCGTGAGTTTGAGCATAAAACCTCTTCGCCAGAGTAGACCCTCGTCCTGTGGGGAGATTGCAGTGCTGGGTGGGTCTAAAGAGTGTGACTCGGTACCACCTGCCTCAGAATGGCCAGGGTGCCTGCTGGACGTTCTGGGCTGGACTGTAACTCCCGAACTGGGATCCCAGCGAGGATGACCCGGATTGGCACGTGTTTCAGAGCCTCGTCAGGCTCGGCTCAGGTACGTGCATGCCTCTGAAGCTCGGAAGCCAGCACTAAGAAGTGGCTTCCGTTCACCTCATACTAGGTGACTGAGGCGCTGTGTAAGGGGAATTAACTGCTTTGGACGACCTTGTGTCTAAACGTTTTTCCAACCCTCAGCACATATTTGCTACAAGGACTGGTCAGTGGTGATGGTAGGAACGTTGTTTTGTTAGATCATCCTGCCAGCACTGCCTGCTTGGAGGTCCTGTTTTTTGGCTCCTCTAAATCATTCTTCAATAAGTTGGCACCTTGTACAGTTTCATCGTCTGTATTATTCCTGGAGACATCGATTTCAACACTTTTGTGGTCTGACTTGGTAAGTGTGTGTCGTTTCCTCAGAAAGGCCTTCTTTGAACCCTTAGTCACCTCTTCATCAGGCCCCGCCCTCTGCCCCTCACAAGGGCATGTACCCCAACCTCCCACCTCCAGCAGTCGCCAGGCTGTGTAGTTACACGTTTATTTTTGTGTTCATTTGTGATCTCCTCCTCCTCAGTCTGGAAGATTCCCTGTGGTCAGGGGCTGTGTATTTTGCCAACCCCACTGCATTTGTACTCTCCACAGTGCAATAAATATTTTTGGTTGGATGAAGGAATTGTCTCTAGTGTTAAGTTACAACTAAGGGACAAACGGCACTGATGTTTCCCGTGGGTCTCAGAAGGCATGTCAAGAAGTGAGGAGGTTGACATGGCGTGAAGGGGACACAAGTCAGAATACAGATCTTTCATTTCTTCCCTAGATCTTTTTTAAATTATCCGTAATGCTCCAGAGGTCTTACTTACAATCCACGTTTGAGTGGCATCCAGTTTGCTTCTTTTGAAGCTTCGGAATATCTTCTTCAAAACATAGGATAAACAGTAGAAATATTCGCACAGTAGAAAAATGTCTGGTGACTTTCTTACACACAAATTGCCTTTCCATCTATGAAAAGTTTAGATTGCCTGAATTTTAATAACTCTCAAAATGTAGTGGTGGTGGTTATACATTCTCATTGGCCTTGTCTCTCTCTACAGTCTATATGCCTTGGAGACTATTATAGCTTCAGCTTTTCTTAAAATAAACAAGCAGTACACCTTACATAGGGTTGCCTTAGAAACCAGTGTCATGCAGCTTGTATTTTATAGAAGTGTAGTCTTTAGTTTGCTTTTTGCCTTTTTTTTTTGTATAAAAAAGATCACCTTTATTTATTCAGTTATTTCCTTATAAACCACCTAATGCTATGCACATACTTAATCCTACCATGGCTGCATGTTTTTAAAATTATTTGGCTTACCTGAAGCCTTAAAAAGAAACTCTGCTTATCTGTGTGACCAAGTAATAGGTGCTCCTGAATGAATTACAGAAGGCCTCATTTCATTTCTTTCGTGGGGACTGAGGAGATTCTGACACCTGGTAGGCCTGCTGGTGCTGCCGGTTGCCACCGACGAGGGTATCGATCACTAAGTGTTAGTTAGCATGACGGTTCAGTTCTTTGAGGCTTACTCCGTGTGAAGTGTTGTGTGTGTTTTACTTCAGGGAATGTGAAGGTGAATTGGAAACGAGCCCCCACTCTCCAGGGGTTCGTGGGCTCGTGACTTTGCCACTGGAGTAAATAGAAGCCAGTCAGTGCCAGAGCCTTCTCTGGTCTTGCCTTCGCAGTCCATCCCTGGTACCTCATAGAATAATGTAGTGCCTGAAGAGACCACATCGAGAAACCACTTAAATAGCCTTTTTCACCTTTATTGTGTGGGTAATAATTATAAGAGGGAAAAAAGGGAAGATTGGTGAGAGCTTTTAGAGGATTGACGGATTTGGTGAGAGGTAAAAGACTTCCTAGAAAATGTAGAGGGGGCCTTGCTGCTGGAGAATTATTGGACTTTATTGATGGCACAGGACACCACTCTGACTCAGCCCCGGAAGCTGGGACCAGTGTTTCTGGGAAGTGCTGAGGGCCCTTATTTTCCTAGCCCACAGCGAGCAAAAAGCTGATGTGTAGATTAGGTTGAAGAGGAGTTTGGGAGCGCCATGTAGAGGACGAAGATGAGGATAAGCAATTTGTACATGAAGTAAATTAAAACACCAGTTAGTAAGATATGTATTGGGAAAAAAAAAAAAACTTGAAGGAACACAGAATAGTTTGTGTGTGTAAATGTAGCTTTCTTGGGATTTTTGCACATAGGTCATTTATCATATCACAAGTATCATGCAGATATTTGTTTTCCTCAACATTATTTATGCATTTTATTTCTCTTTCTTGCTTCCTTGCTCCCTGCTTAAGGTTGAATAGAAGTGGTAAGAGTGGACATCGTTGATTGTTTCTGATCTTATGGTAGATGTGTAGATAGATATTTTTTAGCTCTCTTTACAGGTTGTAATGGATCATAGATATAAATGTAAAGCTAAAAGTGTAAAGCTTATAAAAAGAAAAAAAAGTAGGTTATCTTCACAAACTTGCAGTAAGGGAAGATTTCTCAGCGAGTATGCAAGAAGTATTAACTACAAAATAAAAATTAATTTGATTTCATCAAAATGAAAAATATTTACAGATTTGAAGGCACTTTTAAAAATGAGAAGACCAGCCTCAGACTAGGAAAAAATATTGGTTACATAGCTAGCTGACAAAGAACTTGACCGGGAGAGCGAACATAGGAAGTTTGGAGAAATATTCTTCATATTGATTAGGATGTATACATTTGTCAGATATCAGGGAATTGTGTACATAAGATGTTTGACTTCCATTGTATGTAAATTTTATCTCAATTTATTTATTTTTATTTATTTATTTTTAAAAATGTATTCATCAGAGAGAGAGCGCACAAGCAGGGGGAGCGGAAGGCAGAGGGAGAAGCAGGCTCCCCACTGAGCAAGGAGCCGATGTGGGGCTTTATCCCAGGACCTGGGATCATGACCTGAGCCGAAGGTAGACGCTGAACTGACTGAGCCACCCAGGCATCCCAATTTTACCTCAGTTTAAGAAATGGTTGCCATACCTAGTTATATGTGGATTATAGGATTTCTTGTGTGTGTGTGTGTGTTTTACCTCTTTGTCTTAATTTTTCTTGGTTTTCTGTACTAAGCATTTCTTTGTAAATAAAAAAAAAAGTTAAAAAAAACCCTGTATGGGTTGCCTGGGTGGCTCAGTCCTTAAGCGTCTGCCTTCGGCTCAGGTCATGATCCCAGGATCCTGGGATCAAGCCCCGCATCGGGCTCCCTGCTCGGTGGGAAGCCTGCTTCTCCCTCCCCTGCTTGTGTTCCCGCTCTCGCTGTCTCACTCTGTCTCTCTCTGTCAAATAAATAAATAAAATCTTTAAAAAAATAATAATAAAAATAAAGTTAAAAAATAAAAAAAAAATCTATCACTGAGGAACCATTGTAGATTTTGCACAGAGGATGGCTCTATTTAAGAAAGATTAATTTGTAAATCTTGACTGATTAGAGAGAGAAGATACGCTAATGGAGAGGTCAAAAAAGCAAGCAGCACTTCAGAGGAAGCATCTCTATCTTTGACAAAAGACTGAATATAGAGGACCGTGATGAAAACCCTTCCAAGTCTTGAACTGTGGGGCGCCTGGAAGAACAGCAGTGCATTCTGGGCATCATTTTTTTTTTTTAGAGGACTCTGAATTTTGAATCTGCTTGCCATCTCTTCTTTGTTAAGATGTTACTTGGCTATTAAAGAACTCAGAGCCAAATGCACAGCCCTCCTGTTAACAAGTGAGCAAGAATTTCCAGCACTGCATTCTGTGTCCTAACTTCACTGCAGCATTATTCTCTTTTCTTTTTTTCTGGGCTATTTCTTCTTTGCCCCAATTTCCTTCTAATTTTGTATCTTTTATTGTGGTTTTATGAACTGCCTCAATTCCTTATTGGAAAGAAGTGGATTTGGCACTATTAACAGGAACAGTGAAATCACAGTTGGTCTGGGTAGATTTTGAGTTTGACTTTATTCATTTAGTTTAAAGATAGATGTCAAAAAGACAGCTGGAAATACGAATCTGGGGCTCGAAGAGCAGCGAGCAAATGGTGTCGTCAAGGATGTAACACTGCCCAGGGGCGCCTGGGTGGCTCAGTTGGTTAAGCGTCCGAGTCTTGACTTAACTCCCCTGGAAGAGGACACCTGGATGTTCTGCATTTGGGACCCCAGATCCTGCCTCTCACTTCCTTTGATTGACTGTAATCTGTGGCCCTTATGTCTATAGTACAATGTAACCATGAGTATAACAGCTTTCCGGGAGTTCTGTGTGTTCTTCTTACAGATTAACTATTGCAGCTGAGCTTGAGTTTGGAACCTGCAAACTAGGCAGTTGGTGTCAGCGGTGAGGTCTTTTGGACTCCTCAGCTCTGCAGTTCTGTGAGAAGTGGAGGTGTTCTCGCAGACTCTTCCCAAACCTTACACAAGTAGTACAGATTTGATAGGAAAACAAATCATTTAAGAGGTGTTAAATTAATAAAAAAGATGCAGGAAGGCTGTTACTGACAGGCCTTTGGGAGATCCAATGGAATACAGGAGGAGAAAGAACAGGTTGCAAGAAACAGAGCAGTCAGTCAGGGAGTTAGGAGAGCAGCCAGAGACTGGGGTTCAGCTTGACATGGAGCAGATCGAGGAACTAAGCAGACAGCAGCTCTGTTCGTCTCTGTGAAAAATTCCTGTACATATTCAGTTGTGTAACTGGAATTTTCCATTTTTTGGTGTAGAGGGTTCTTAGTTGCCTTCTAAGTGTCCGTGGTTCTTGTCCCTACCTGTCAGCCCCCTGCATCATTGGCCCTTTTTTGGGTCTGCACGTCCCCAGAGGTGGGCGGCATGGGGCTGGGCCCGAGCCACCACGTGCTGTCTGCCATGGGCTTTCTCCCCGCTCCTCGCTGCCCTGGGTGCCGCCGGTACCCACTGTGGGATTGCTTTTGGCCTTGCTGCCGGGGCTGTCCCCCTGTGCTCGGTGCCAGAGCAGTATGGGGTGGCTCAGCCGGGGTCTGCACAGCACTCACTGCCTGCGCCACTGTGCTCCCCACCTCCCCCCCAGGCCCTTTGTGCAGACACTTCCTGGGGCTGCCCCATAGGCCCCTCCCTGCTGGCCTGCTTCTCTGTCCCATCCTCTCCCAATCTGCTTCCCAACTCACGTGGGAACGTAACTTCCTTTACCTTTCTTCTTTGGCCCCAAACTGATATATTCTGGCTCTTTGGGGCTGTCTGCCAGTTCTCTCGGTGGGCCCCAAGCATGTTTGATTCTTATTTGGGACCTAAATTAGGATTTTAAGAACATTTACAAACAGAACCTAGTAATGAGACAAGTTTTAGAATAATTTGTTTTCTCTCTTTTTTCAAATTTATTTTTACTAAGATATAATTGACAGTACAGCATTATGTAAGTGTAAGATGTACATTGTGTAAGTGAAGGTGTTGACTTGATACGTTGATACATTGTACTATGATTACTACCTTTTTTTTTAAAAAAAAAGATTTTATTTATTTATTTGACAGAGAGGGAGAGAGCACAAGTAGGCAGAGTGGCAGGCAGAGGGAGAGGGAGAAGCAGACTCTCTGCTGAGCAGGGAGCCAGACGTGGGGCTCGATCCCAGGACCCCAGGATCATGACATGAGCCAAAGGCAGCCGCTTAACTGACTGAGCCACCCAGGCGCCCCCTATGATTACTACCTTAGCGTTGGATAACACTTCTATCATTTCACATAATTATCATTTCCTTTTTGTAGTGGGAATGATTATAATCTAGTCTCTTAGCAACTTTGAAGTTTACAATAGAGTTGCCGGGTTTTTTTTATTTCTCGCGGCTAGTATAAAGAAGAACTGTATTATTAAGAGTTCCTAGTCCAGATCCCTCTCCTTCTTAGCGTTATTGATATTCTGGATTGGTAGAATGGATTGGGTAGAGTGATTTTCCTATTTATCTGTACTGGATCCTGTTTCAACCTAGAATTGAAAAGATTGAAATGAAGTAAAGGAGTTTTAGATTTTGTTGAAGGTTTGTGGTTTGGTTTTTTTTTTTTTTTCCTATTTTGTATTGACTAGCAGTACTTGAAAACTTGCTGGGTTTTTTATTTTTCCCCCTCATACAGTTTCCTGTATTGATTACAATAGCTCCCCCACCCCAATCCACTAGGGTTATGTTCCTGGACCCCCATGAATGCCTGAAGCTGCAGGTAGTAGCAAACCCTATATATACATGTTTTTTCCTTTACATACATGCTTGTGATGAATTTTAAGTTATAAATAAATCAGGCACAGTAAAGAGATTAACAAGAACAATAATAAAATAGAACAATTATACTGTAATAAAAGTTATGTGGTCTCTCTCTCTCTCTCTCTTTCACTCCCTCCCTCTCTCTCTCAAATGTCTTATTGTTCTGTACTCCTCCTTCTTGTTTTTGTGGCGATGCGAGATGAAAAAATGCCTGCCACGGGGCGCCTGGGTGGCTCAGTCGTTAAGTGTCTGCCTTCGGCTCAGGTCATAATCCCAGGGTCCTGGGATCGAGCCCTTTGTCTGGCTCCCTGCTCAGTGGGGAGTCTGCCTCTCTCTCCCTCTGCTTCTCCCTGTGCTTGTGCTCTCTCTGTGTCAAATAAATAAATAAATAAATAAATAAATAAATAAATAAATAAATAAATAAATAAATAAATAAATAAAATCTTAAAAAAAAAAATGCCTACTAGATGAGGTGAAGTGAGGGGAATGACCTAGGCATTGTGACCTCGTGTTAGGCTACTATTGATCTTCTGGTGAATGCTAGGAGGAGGATCATCTGCTTCCAGACTGCAGTTGACCATGCTAATTGAAACTACTAGAAAGGGGGGAATACTTTACATAAAATTTACCACTTTAAAGGCTACAAATCATTGGTTTTCAGTATATTTACAGATTGGGCAACTATTAGCACTGTCTAATTCCATAAAAGTTTCATCACCCCAAAAAAGAAATATGTTCATTAGCAGTCCTCATCCCCATTCTTCCCAGTCCTTGGCAACCACTAATCTACTTTTTTTTTCTGTGGATTTGCTTATTCTGGACATTTCATATAAATAGAGTCCTATAGTATGTAGTCTTTCGTAGCTGGCATACTTAGCATCTTTTTAACTTTGATTCATGTTATAGCATATATTATTACTTTATACCTTTTTATACTATAATATTCTGTGGTTGAGATATATTACATTTTGTTTGTCCATTTATCAGTTGATTTACATTTGGTTTCTATTTTTGGGGCTATTAAGAATATGCTACTCTGTATGCGTGTAGTTTGTGTATATATGTGTGCGTGTGTGTGTAGTGTGTATTTGTATATGAGTTTTTAAGTGGGCATGTTTTCATTTTCTTGGGTATGCCTAGGAGTGGAATTGTTGTTGGGTCATATTGTAACTCCATGTTTAAATATCTTGAGGAATTGCTAGACTATTTTTCTGAAGAAGCTGCATATCACTGTATATTCCCACCAGCAGTATATGAGGGTTACAGTTTTTCTACGTCCTTGCCAATACTTTATTTTTTTTTAAAGATTTTATTTATTTATTTGAGAGAGAGAGCACATGAGAGGGGGGAGGGTTGGGAGGGTCAGAGGGAGAAGCAGACTCCCTGCCGAGCAGGGAGCCCGATGCGGGACTCGATCCAGGGACTCCAGGATCATGACCTGAGCCGAAGGCAGTCGCTTAACCAACTGAGCCACCCAGGCGCCCTCCTTGCCAATACTTATTCTTTTTTAGGCATGCTAGTGGTACTGAAGTGGAATCTCATTGTGATTTTGATATTGATTTTTTTTTTAAAGATTTTATTTTTAAGTAATCTCTGCTCCCAACATGGGGCTCAAACTTACGACCCTGAGATCAAGAACTCAGAAGAGTTCTTCTGAGTGAGCCAGGGGCCCCTGATTTTTATTTTCTAAATGACTGTTGATGTTGATCATCCTTTGATATGCTTATTGGCCATTTACATATCTTCTTTGGAGTTGCTATTTATGTGTGTGTGTGCATCTACTCAGATAAACATGCTCTTGTTCCTGAGGCCGTTGCTCATAATAACACATGTTCTCATTATGAGGGTCTATGAGAATTTTCCTCCACTCTCAGTACATGGGAAACCATACTGCTACCCTCTCCTAATTTATTATTAATGATTTTAGCACTGTTGTGATGCCCCCATTTCCTTGTTGGCTTTTGATGTTAAGACCTGAGGTTCATCATACCTATGGTTGTAAGTGACCATACATACATATTCCTATATAGTTCGTTCGTTCGTTCTTTCTCTTTCTTTCTTTCTTTCTCTCTCTCTTTCTTTCTTTCTTTCTTTCTTTCTTTCTTTCTTTCTCTTTTTTTCTTTCTTTCTTATTTTAAAATGATTTTATTTATTTATTTGACAGAGAGAGACACAGCGAGAGAGGGAACACAAGCAAGGGGGAGTGGGAGAGGGAGAAGGGGTCTCCCGCCGAGCAGGGAGCCCGATGCGGGGCTCGATCCCAGGACCCTGGGATCATGACCTGAGCCGAAGGCAGACGCTTAACTGACTGAGCCACCCAGGCGCCCCTATAGTTCTTTATTTAAACTTGCATTGTGGAATATGCTTACTTCTTATTTGCTAGTTCAAAAAATATTATAAACGTTTTATATATGGTAATGTTAAAAGTTCAGACAAAGTGGAAAGTAAGCAAAAACTTAAAGTTCTCACTTTTACTTCCAAAACAGTATTCCACAGTCCATTTCCCCAAGGTGGATTTAAAGGGTTTAAAAGTCACCTGGGTGGCTCCTCTTGGTTTCACCTTGGGGTCATGGTCTCAGGTTGTGGGATCAAGCCCTTCGACAGGCTTTGTGCTGGGTGTGGGCTCTGTTTGGGAGTCTCTCTCCACCCCAGCTCCCTCCACCCCCCACTTTCTCTTAAAAAAAAAAAAAAAGTTTCATAGGTGTCCTCCCAGAAATTCATGTGTATATATGTATATCCATATTTGTATAACTTCCATAAATGAAATTGATCTGTGCATGATCCTTATTATGTTATCTTTCTTTCAGTAATATTTATGGTTACAGTTCCATGAATCTAAATATAGTTCTGCATCATTGTTTTCTGCATAATATTTTATTCTGTTTATTATTATTTTTTTTTTAAAGATTTTAGTTACTTGACAGAGACAGAGTGAGGGAAGGAACACAAGCAGGGGCAGAGGCAGAGGGAGAAGCAGGCTTCCCGTTGAGCAGGGAGCCCGATGTGGGGCTCGATCCAGGACCCTGGGATCATGACCCGAACCAAAGGCAGACGCTTAACGACTGAGCCACCCAGGCGCCCCTCTGTTTATTTACTTTAACTTTGATACTTAAATGTTTCCCCTTTTCAAACTTTTGTAAATAATGCTACTGGGAACTGCTTGTATATTCATCTTATGGGTTTGTTTTGAGCATGAATGTGTACATGGGATTAGCTAGTTTGTAGCACAGCACATTTTGATTTTAAAACATGTCACTATTGGGGCGCCTGGGTGGCTCAGCCGGTTAAGTGTCTGCCTTCGGCTCAGGTCATGATCCCAGGGTCCTGGGATCGAGCCCCGCATCGGGCTCCCTGCTCAGCGGGCAGCCTGCTTCTCCCTCTCCCTCTGCCTGTCTCTGCCTACTTGTTCTCTCTCTCTGTCAGATAAATAAATAAAATCTTTAAAAAAAAAAAAAAAACATGTCACTATTGGGGTGCCTGGCAGGCTCAGTCGGTGGAGCTTGCAACTTTTGCTCTCAGGGTTGTGAGTTCAAGCCCCACTTTGGGTTAGAGATTACTTAAAAATAAAATCTTGGGGAGGAAAAAAAGTCACCAGTTGCCCTCCACAAAGATAATACTGATTTATACATTTACCAAAGGTACATGAGGATGGTTCCACATAGCACCACTAAGTACATGGTGTTACCAACAATCTCTATTTTTATTTTACTCATTTGATTTTTCGTAAGACTGGCCGATTGTATTTAACATTTCTGAAGTTAATTGTGTCCTTCATATTTTTTTTTTAAGATTTTATTTATTTATTTGACACACACACACAGCACAAGCAGGGGGAGCGGCAGGCAGAGGGAGAAGCAGGCTTCCCGTGGAGCAGGGAGCCCCATGGCGGGGCTCAATCCCAGGACCCTGGGATCGTGACCTGAGCCCAAGACAGTTGCTCAACCACTGAGCCACCCAGGCGCCCCCTTCATATTTTTTTGACCATTGCGTTTTTAAAGCTTGATTTTATTCTTTTTGTGTCATGTGATCTTGTTTATTTTTTTAAAGAAGGTTTAGTTCTTTTACTGTAATTTCATCATAATCTTGATTATGCTTTACTCCTTTGTCCTTTTATGTGCTAATTAAAATCATTCTACATAGTTTTATGACTTCTATTGATCCTTTCAGACTACTCAGCTCTTTTCACTATACCACTCAAATTCACTGTGAGCCTTTAAACTTCAATCTCTCATCAGACTTCCAGACCAAAGTTCTTGCTGGGAGAATAGTAATTTTTCCTCTATTAGTAATACACTGAGATGGTAAAGTTCTCTCCAAGACTGTTAGGTCTGAGGCATAGAAGAAGGAGATTTCAAGAAGGAAGGATTTAATAATAGCAGTATTCAGCTAAGCCACGGTTTGAGGAGGATGAAGGTTAAGACAGGGCCAGTGAACTAATCTGCAGGGGGTGTCCCTAGAGACCCCATTGATTGAAGTCATGGAGATGACCGGGTGTACTGGAGAGATCATAGCAGATTCTTGGGTAAAATTTAGCAGTTAAATGAAGAAAACATTTTAGCTTGTTGGGGGTGAGGTTAATTGGTTACCCAATTAATAAGGGAAAGTTGATTTTAGTACAGGATCCCTTGAGCATATTTCTATGCAGAAGAGAAGAAATCTGAAGAGTACTTGAGGGGCTGGCAAAGAAAGAAGTAAGTGAGTGAATTTTGGTGATAGTAGTCTTGTAGAGATCGAGTCACTTCTTTCTTGCAGAATAGGGAGTTTTTTGTTTTTTTTTTTTTAAGATTTTATTTATTTATTTGAGACAGAGAGAATGAGAGACAGAGAGCATGAGAGGGAGGAGGGTCAGAGGGAGAAGCAGACTCCCTGCTGAGCAGGAAGCCCGATGCGGGACTCGATCCCGGGACTCCAGGATCATGACCTGAGCCGAAGGCAGTCGCCCAACCAACTGAGCCACCCAGGCGCCCAGAATAGGGAGGTTTTACATAGCTGTTGTGGTGAGCAGAATAGTGACTGGTTATTATTGTTGAATAATGAATTATCCCAGAACCTAGCAGCCTTATGCCAGTTTTTAATTTTGCTTATGATTTTACGGATCAGGAATTTAGAAAGGGCAAAAATAGGATGGTTTGCCTCTGCTGCATGATGTCTGTGTCTTCAGCTGAGACCTCTCAAAGGCTTCAAGTGACTCGATGGGCTGGGGACTAGAATCATCTGGAAGCTTACTTACTCACTTGTCTGGTCCCTGGGACCGAGGACTGGAAGGCTGGAACTGCCAACTGGAACACCTCCATGTGGCTTGGCTTCCTCACAGCATGGCAGCCTTAGAGTATTCAGACTTACCTGGTGACTCAGAGTTCCAGAAGCAGACCTCCACCTTTCAAAGTGAGAGCTGTGTTGCCTTTTACAACCTAGCCTCAGAAATCAGGCCGTCACTTGTGCTACATTCTTTCAGCTGGAAGCATTTCGGAAGCCAGGAAGGAAGGGAAGAGAAGTAGAGTCCATTTCTTCATGGTAGAACTTTGGCATTCTAGAAGAGCAAGTGGTTTGGAAGATACCATTGTGTCCCTTTTTGGAGAATACTGTTTGTCAGAAGAATGTCATAAGAACTTAATGAAAAGACATTGCGGCCTCCCATCTATGTTTAGCTAGATGTATTTTTTGGTGTAATCATTTAACTGTTTTCCCTAAAGCATAAATTCATTTAATACTCTTTTTGTCTGGCATGGATTATGAGTCCTAAACCTGAAACCAACTAACTGTATCTAAATTGCTGTGTCGGGTGCCTCATACAGGAGTGTGCACAAGTTGGCACATGAGTCAGGCTTTCTCATGATGATTAAACTAGAAAGCATCCTTTGCTTTTGGACGATAAAACTAGGTGGGGCTTTGGATTGAGACTCCAAAGCAAGTTCTGTTTTCCATACATATATGTTGAAGACCTTTCATTTACTACATCTGTAGTCCTTTGAATCTAAGACCTATGTTCTTTTTCCCATTTTTGAAATTTCTTGAGAATAATTGAGAATTTGGATTATTGACAATGTATTATTCTTCATTTTTTGTAAGATGTAACATCTGCTTGGGAAGATGCCTACAGTTGTGTGGTTGAGTCCAACCTTGCTGTGCACTTCGGTGTATCCTTGCTCTCTTGGGGTCAGTAGGAGCCAAAAATAACAATGAGCCTTGACTTCTTGAAGGAATGTAGTCTTTCAGTTATATATTGATATCTGAGTGCGTATAATTATGGGCTTTGGTTTCAAATAGCCAGGGAACTGCTTTCAGGGTGCTTTTACTTGAAAAGTTCCTTAGTTACTGAAAGAAATCTTAGTATTTTTTGCCTGTCTTCTGATTTCTGAATTCTGCTTTTACCCAATTAAGACTTTCTCATTCCAAGATCAATTATTTTCCCTGTTCGTATTTTAATATATTGTATTTGAACTTATCCAGACCATAATTAAGAACCAAGAAATGAGCCCAGAATCTTTGAGTACATATGAATAATGTCCAAGTTCTTATACTAAAGCCCATGTTTACTAAAAGGGGAGAGAACACCCTTTCAGAATTTCAAGTAATATCTATTTTCTCTTTCTTTGTCCACAAATCAAGTAAGGAGAAGGCTAAGAATAAGAAATAAGATATAAAAGCTGGAAAAATAATAAAATCCCAATAAACACTGCAGCCTTAATCTGTTTGATGTAGTGATAAAATTTTTAGGCAGAAAGACCACATGTCTTATCAGAGGAAAATCAGATTGTTATCAAACTTTTGTACATCAGCGTTGTAGGCCAGAAGACAATAGTGTAATGCATTTGACATACTGAAGGAAAGAAATTCTGAGCCAAGTGTTTTGTATCCAGTCACACTGACCTTCAGTTATAAAGGTCCCATGCAAATTGTTAGGTACATGCAGGTCTTGAGGGAGGGAGTATTTTTCTCTTGAGAAATCTGTTTTTTTAAAAAAGAACTGTAAACAACCAAAATTAATGCAGAGGGATAGACATAAAGACTGATTTCATTAAATGACAAAATTATACCTGAAAAATTACACCTCTGTCAGTCCTCTGGAGTATTTATCTTACAGCATACTATTAAGTAGGTGTATTAACGAGACGCTCAAAAGGACTTTAAAGAATCGAGGTTTACTTTCTGTTGACTGTATTTTTCAATTTAAGGGTAAATTTTATAACAACATATTTAATAGAGCAATGGTTTACATTCTCTTACCAAAGATACATGAAGAGATAAATGGCTGTGCCTGGCACTGTGTATTTAAGAAACAATAGAAAAGTATTGGTAATGGATACAAAATGTGTCTGTGAACTCTCGTTAGCTGTGAATTCTGAGATTTGTAGGTTATTGGTATGTACAATATATTTTTAGTGAAATTGCATACTTGTTGTATGTGTATGTATGAGAAAAAAAGCTTGTGACCCAAATTGCAGAGTCAAGTGAATCTCTGTACTTGGTCTCTTGAAAATATCCATTAACCGTTTATAATCTGATGTTAACTCCTCTGCATTTTAAGGACTACCTACCTTTAAGGTGTATTTATAGTATACTGTGTTCTAAACCATTCTTGCTGGATTAAGAAATGATTCAGGAGTGTTCTAGACTATAGACTGTAGAGATTAGACTTCTGGAGTCTGCCCTGCCCCACCGTGGGATTTGCATGTCCACTGTGGGCTCTGTCATTCCTTTTTTTTTTTTTTTTTTTTTTAAGATTTTATTTTTAAGTAATCTCTACACCCAGCATGGGGCTCACACTCACAACCTCAAGACCAATAGTTGCATGTTCTACCGACCGAGCCAGGCAGATGCCCCTTGAGGGTCTTTTCTAACAAAGTGAAAATGTCAACATCACTATATTTTAGAAAAATTTGGCTGTATCTACAAAATTGTGGCACTAAAATGACAAGAAACCTAATTATTGATCATAAAAGCAGATGAAATCCTTACTGTATTTGACTTTTGTCTAGAATCACGTTCCAACTTTGTAAATATTTGGAGCTATTAGTGGACTTTACCCTTAAATGTTTTTAGATCCTGTGATGGCCATGTTCAGGATCTTGTAAGTATTATCACAGCTCAATTTCCTTCTTAGCAATTTGTCTTAAATACTGTACATTTTAATTTTGCAGTATAAAAAGTATAATTTTTCCACTACACAATTCTCTTAGCGGTGTTTTTGTGTGCTATTACTTGAGATACATTTAAATTATTAGTTTACTTTTCCCCATCTGGTCATAAGAGAAATAAAGAGAAATATTCTAAGGATGTACTGTATTACTAAATTTTGTTCTCAATTAATAACGGAAGTCTAAACTTGAACAACTCTCAAGGCTCTTCACAATCTGATCCCAAAGTGCTTTTCTTGTTTTCCTCTTAGCAGCAAACAGAAGTATTTATTTTATTTTTATTTTTATTTTTTTAAAGATTTGTATTTATTTACTTGACAGAGACACAGCGAGAGAGGGAACACAAGCAGGGGAAGTGGCAGAGGGAGAAGCAGGCTTCCTGCAGAGCAGGGAGCCCGATGCGGGCCTCGATCCCAGGACCCTGGGATCATGACCTGAGCTGAAGGCAGACGCTTAATGACTGAGTCACCCAGGCACCTCAGAACATGCCTTCCTGCTGTTGTAATTTTCCTCTTGCTATCTCTTTTTCCTTCTGGGCCTTCCTCTGTTTTTCTGTTAGAGTGTAATATTAACCCAGAATTTAATGTTAGGCCACATCTTAAACTGGTAAAGCCTTTTCAAGTTTCTTCCTCACACCGTACCAAGGAACAGAGAACCAACCTCGCTCCCATTTGTGTCTCTTGTGTTCTCTGCTTTCTCCCTGGTGTATTTATTGCTTTGCCTGTTGTGATCCAGGTACTGTATGCTGGGGATACTGTCTTTCTCCTTGTAGTGTTTAAAATCTCCTGGGAAAGGGGTGCCTGGCTGGCTTATTTGGTGGAGTGTGCAACTCTTGATCTTGGGGTTTTGAGTTGAGCCCTACATTGGGTGTAGAGATTAATTAAAAAAATAAAATCTTTAAAATAAAATCTCCTGGGGAAAGACAAATGAGAAAATGAATAATTAAAATATTCCCAGAAAAATCAGGAAATGCTTCCAAGGAGAGAACCTTGTTTGAGCTTATCCTGAATGATAAGTAGCTGTTAAGTGTATCTTAACACTTTACATACTTGAGACATTTTACACATAAAATACATAGGATATAATAGACAAATAGCTGAGGAAATGATAGAAAAAAATTAGTCACATTAAGGTTAATACATGAAGATTTATAAATAGATATCTGTATAATTTAAGAGTGTTGCAAATTTTCCTCTGGGTTTCTTAGTCATCAAAGGAAGGAAATGCAGTAGTTGTGAGACTGACAGTTTTCATAAGATGAAAACAAACTAGTCACTCTAAACAAGAGTGCTTTTTCATGGTGCTAAAGATAAATCTATCATGAACCAAGACATTTGTGAGCTTTTATTCTTCCTGCAAGCTGATAAGTTGGCCAGCCAGTTTCATAGATGCTTGCAGAAGGCATGAGACTCCTGAGTCAGAAACAAAGGGCTTTATCACTCACAGAACGACAGGCAGCATGTGCTCATGTCCATGCTGGCCCCCCTTACCACACTCCCCCCCCCCCCCCCCGGTCCCACAAGGGCCATGTGGAGGCAGGCCCAGGCATGTGCTCTGTACACTATGCCTTTGTATCAAAGCCGAGGAGCTTCAAGCTTAGGAAACTCTCATCTTTTATGGGTATGCAACCAAACCTGCTCAACCTTTGTTCCTGAGGGGAGATACTTATCATACTGGACAGCAAACCAATGTGCCCTCTTCCCCAGTGGGAGATAGCATAGCTATTTTCCAAGGCTATTCGCCTTGGAATCCTTTGAAAGATAGTCTGGAACAAAGGCCATCAATGTCCATATTCAGAAAATGTGCAGAAATCTGGTTGGTCTGGGAGCAGGTTCTCTCATGAGGTTATAGTCTAGCTGGGGCTGCAGTAGTCTGCAGGCTTGACTCGCCCAAAGGACCTGCTTGCCTGATCATTTCGCCGATTGTGGGCAGGTCTCAGTTCCTCACTGCTGTTGATTAGAGGGCTCGGTTACCTGCCACATGTGCCTCTCTCCAGGGCTGCTCACAACAAGGCAGGTAGCTTAGCAGAGAGGTGGGCAGAGAGCACCCAGGATAGAAGCCACAGGTTTTGTAAGACGATGATGAGCGGGCACCTGGGTGGCTCAGTCGTTAAGCGTCTGCCTTTGGCTCAGGTCATGATCCCAGGGTCCTGGGATCGAGCCCCGCATTGGGCCCCCTGCTCCGCGGGAAGCCTGCTTCTCTCTCTCTCTCACTCCCCCTGCTTGTGTTCCCTCCCTCACTGTGTCTCTCTCTGTCAAATAAATAAATAAAATCTTAAAAAAAAAAAAAAAGACGATGATGAGCCACACTTTCATCTCTTGGGAAATGACATTAAACTTGAATTTTGAAAATCTAGATTCCTTTATAAATATATTTTAATGTTTAGATACACCATTGATAAATAAAAAGTTTCTTTAAGCCGTGTGATACATTACATCAGTAAAAGGATAAAAAGCATATGATCTTTCAGTAAATGCAGAAAAAGCATTTGATAAAGTACCAAATTCATTCATGAAAAAAACCTCAACAAACTAGGTTTACAAGGAACATACCTCAACATAATAAAGGCCATATATGAAAAACACAGAGCAGACACCACACTCGGTGGGGATAAACTGAGAGCTTTTCCCCTAAGGTCAGGAACAAGACAAGGAAGTCCACTCTAACCACTTTTTTTTTTTTTTTTTTTTTTTTAAGATTTTATTTATTTAGGGCCTCCTGGGTGGCTCAGTTGGTTAAGTGTCTACCTTCAGCTCAGGTCATGATCCCAGGCTCCTGGGATCGAGCTCTGCATTGGGCTCCCTGCTGTGGGGAGCCTGCTTCTCCCTCTCTTGCTCCTCCTGCCTGTGCTCACTTTCTGTCAAATAAATAAATAAAATAAAAAGATTTTATTTATTTATTAGCGCAAGCACGTGAGCCATTGGTGGAGGGGAGGGGCGGGGACAAAGGGTGAGGGAAAGAATCTCAAGCAGACTCCGTGCTGAGCATGGAACCCTTCGTGGGGCTCGACCTCATGACCCCAATATCACGACCTGAGCCAAAGCCAAGAGTCATATGCTCAACCAACTGAGCCACCCACCCACTCTCACCACTTTAATTCGTACTGGAAGTCCTAGCCACAGCAGTCAGACCACAAAAAGAAATAAAAGGCATCCAGATCAGTAAGGATGAAGTGAAACTTTCACTGTTTGCAGATGACATGATATGATAGATAGAAAACCCAAAAGATTCCACCAGAAAACTGCTAGAACTGATAAAACAAATTCGGTAAAGTTGCAGGATACAAAATCAATGTACAGAAATCTGTTGCATTTCTATACACCCATAATGCAGTGAAAGAGAAATTAAAACAATCCTGTTTACAATTGCACCAAAAATTATAAAATACCTCGGAGTAAACTTAACCAAACAGGTTGAAAGGCCTGGACGCTGAAAACTACAAAACATTGATGATAGAAATTGAGCACGACGCAAAGAAATGGAATGACATTGCTTGCTCATGGATGGGAAGAAAATTACTGTTAAAATGTCTGTATTACCCAAAGCAATCTACAGACTTAGTGCAATCCCTATCAAAATACCAACAGCATTTTTCACAGAACTAGAACAGACAATCCTAAAATTTGTATGGAACCACAAAAGACCCTGAATAGCCAAAGCAGTCTTGAAAAAAGAGAAACAAAACCGGAGGCATCAGAATTCCAGACTTCAAGTTACATTACAAAGCTGTAGTAACCAAAACAGTATACTACTAGAACAAAAACAGATACATAGATCAAGGGAACAAGATAGAAAACCCAGGAATAGACCCACAATGATATGGTCAGTTTTCAACAAAGCAGGAAAGAATATGCAATGGGAAAAAGACTCCAACAAATCGTACTGGGAAAACTGGACATCTACATGCAAAAGAATGAAACTGGACCACTTTCTTAAACCATGCACAAAAATAAATTTAAAATGGATTAGAGACCTAAATGTAAAAGTTGAAACCATAAAAATCATACAAGAGATCACAGACAATAATTTCTCTGGCATCAGCTATAGCAACATCTTTCTAGATGTGCCTCCTGAGGCAAGGGAAATAAAAGCAAAAGTAAACTACTGGGACTACATCAAAATAAAGAGCTTCTGCACAGTGAAGGAAATAATCAAAACTAAAAGGCAGCCTACTGAATGGGAGAAGATATTTGCAAATGACATCTGATTAAGGGTTAGTATCCAAAATATATAAAGAACTGATACAACTCAACATCCAAAAAACAAAAAATGGGCAGAAGACATGAACAGATACTTCTCCAAAAAAGACATCCAGATGGCCAACAAACACTTAAAAAGATGCTCAACATCACTCATCATCAGGGCAATGCAAATCAAAACTACAATGAAATATATCACCTCACACTAGTATCACATTAGTAAGAAGGGCTAAAATCAACAATACAAGAAACGTGTGTTGAAGATGTAGAGAATAAAGGAACTCTCTTGCACTGTTGGTGAGAATGCAAGCTGGTGCAGCACTGTGGAAAACAGCATATAGCTTCCTCAAAAAGTTAAAAATAGTACTACCCTACGATCCAGTAATTGGACTACTGAGTATTTACCCCAAGAATACTAAAACACTAATTCAAATGGATACATGCCCCCTGTGTTTACTGCAGTTTTATTTACCATACACAAAGTATGGAAGCAGGCCAAATGTCCATCAGTCGATAAATTCATAAAGAAAATATGGTGTGTATACACACACATACACAATGGAATATAAGCCATTAAAAAGAATGAAATCTTGCCATTTGCAACAATGTGGACAGAGCTAGAGAATATAATGCAAAGCAAAATAAGTCAGCCAGAGAAAGACAAATATCATATGATTTCACTTAATTTAAGACAAATGGGCAAAGGAAAAAGACAAACCAAGAAGCAGACTTTTTTTTTTTTAAGATTTGATTTATTTATTAGAGGGAGAGTGTGAGTAGGGAAAGAGGCAGAGGGAGAGGGCGAGAGGATCTCAAGCGGACTCTGTACTGAGCAGAGTCCAACATGAGGCTTGATCCCACCACCCTAAGATCACTACTCAAGCTGAAACCGAGCATTGGATGCCCAACCGACTGAGCGACCCAGGTGCCCCCAGACTCTTAACTGTAGAGAACAAACTGATGGTTACCAGAATGGAGCGGGGCGGGGCGGGGGGCTTAAAAAGGTGATGGGGATTAAAGAGTACACTTACCATGATGAGCACTGTGTAATGTATAAAATTGTCAAATCACTATACACCTGAAACTAATATAATGCTGTATGTTAACTATACTGGAATTAAAATAAAAACCTTTAAAAAAAAGACGAGTTTCTTTTTGACATTTGACAGCTCTGAATCTTCATCATATCTGGAGTATCACAAACCTTTTACTAATTGGGCTATGTTAGTGAATTAGATTACACTTTGGTCCAGTTTTACCATCTTAAATAGCTATAGACAATACCCTGAACCCTAGTCTGCTGACTCATTAATTTGTCATTAGTCACAGTGGATTTGGATAATGGCAGAACAACAGGGAACACTTCTGTGGCACTGAATATGTGCCTGGGGACGGTCCTGAGCAGGTGAGTGTAGGTGCAGATACCCAGAGAAATAGAGTAATTTGCTCAGTGTCACATAGCTAGTAAATGCCAGTGTGATTCTAATCGGCATCCTTTTTAAAGCACAAATCTGAATAAATAATTGGCAGGTAGGCAAGAACTTAAAATTATTTGTTGGACTTTATATTAACATTTTGTATATTCAAGGTCTCTCAATGTGTGGATTCTACTTAAATCACTGTGGCTCTATTGCAAAAATTGTTTCTGCATTTTATTATATTTTACTCTCAAGTAATTTTTGTTGTTACTGCTTTAGGTCACAGATAAATAGGAAACCTCTTTTGGAGCATTTTCCTTTGCTCTGGGTTTCCCTGTAGAGCTTGCTCCCATTCATTAGTGTTACAGAGAATATTTGGTATAATAACAAATTAATTTATATTCAGGAGGGTTTTTTATTTTTATTTTTTTTAAATTTTATTTATTTGAGAGAGTGATAGAGATAGTGACAGAGAGCATGAGCGGGGAGGAGATGGAGAAGTAGGTTTCCCACTGATGCGGGACTCGATCCCAGGACCCTGGGATCATGACCTGAGCCGAAGGCAGACGCTTAACCGGCTGAGCCACCCAGGTGCCCCTCAAGAGGGCTTTTAAAAAAAGATTTTATTTATTTATTTGAGAGAGAGAGAGCACATGCACGCGTGTGTGAGCAATCGGGGCGGAGCGGTGGGGGGAGGGAGAGGGAAAGAATCCCAAGCAGACTCTACACTGAGGAGTAGTCTGACCCGGGGCTCGATCTCATGACACTGATATCATGACCTGAGCCAAAACCAAGAGTGGGACGCTTAACCAACTGAGCCACCCAAGCGCCCCTATATTCAAGAGTTTTTAAATAACAGTGATTTCTCTGCTTAACTGCTTTTGAATCTCCCTCAGTCTGAAGGGAGTTGAATAGTTGTGTCAGAGGCTTCCTTATTGCCTTGTTTTGTTTTGTTTTGATGGCTGCTGGGGGTATTTTTTAATACCCTTATTTCTGCTGCCTCTTAATGTGTAGTGTTATTAATGTTTCTACTGGGGTACATGTGATTTATTTTTTATTTTCATTAATTTCAGTTAACATTAATTTATTACTTGTTTCAGGGGTACAGGTCTATGATTCATCAGTCTTATATAATATCCAGTGTTCATTACAACACATACCCTCCCCAATGTCCATCACCCAGTTACCCCATCCTCCCACCCCCCTCCTCTCCTGCAACCCTGTTTGTTTCCTAAGATTAAGAGTCTCTTATGCTTTGTCTCCCTCTCTGGTTTCATCTTGTTTCATTTTTTTCCTCTCTTCCCCTATGATCCTCTGTCTTGTTTCTTAAATTCCACATATCAGTGAGATGATATGATACTTGTCTTTCTCTGACTGACTTATTTCACTTAGCATAACACCCTCTAGTTCCATCCACGTCGCAAATGGCACGATTTCATTTTTTTGATGGCTGCGTAATATTCCATTGTATATATATACCACACCTTCTTTATCCATTCATTTGTTGATGGACATCTGGGCTCTTCCCATAGTTTGGTTATTGTGGACATTGCTGCTATAAACATTGGGATGCAGATGCCCCTTTGGATCTCTACATTTGTATCTTTGGGGTAATATCCAGTAGTGCAATTGCTGGGTCGTACGGTAGCTCTATTTTCAGCTTTTTGAGGAACCTCCATACTGTTTTCCAGAGTGGCTGCACCAGCTTGCATTCCCACCAACAGTGTAGGAGGGTTCCCCTTTCTCCGCATCCTCTCCAACACCTGTCGTTTCCTGACTTGTTAATTTTAGCCATCCTGACTGGTGTGAGGTGATATCTCATTGAGGTTTTGATTTGTATTTCCCTGATGCCGAGTGATGTTGAGCACTTTTTCATGTGTCTGTTGGCCATTTGCATGTCTTCTTTGTAGAAATGTCTGTTCATGTCTTCTGCCTATTTCTTGATTGGATTATTTGTTCTTTGGGTGTTGAGTTTGATAAGTTCTTTATAGATTTTGGATACTAGCCCTTTATCTGATACGTCATTTGCAAATATCTTCTCCCATTCTGTTGGTTGTCTTTTGGTTTTGTTGACTGTTTCCTTTGCTGTGCAAAAGCTTTTTATCTTGATGAAGTCCCAAGAGTTCATTTTTGCCCTTGCTTCCCTTGCCTTTGGCGATGTTTCTAGAAAGAAGTTGCTGCGGCTGAGGTCGAAGAAGTTGCTGCCTGTGTTCTCCTTTAGGATGTTGATGGACTCCTGTCTCACATTGAGGTCTTTCAACCATTTGGATTCTATTTTTGTGTGTGGTGTAAGGAAATGGTCCAGTTTCATTCTTCTGCATGTGGCTATCCAATTTTCCCAACACCATTAGTTGAAGAGACTGTCTTTGTTCCATTGGATATTCTTTCCTGCCTTGTCAAAGATTAGTTGACCATAGAGTTGAGAGTCCATTTCTGGGCTCTCTGTTCTGTTCCATTGATCTATGTGTCTGTTTTTGTGCCAGTACCATACTGTCTTGATGATGATAGCTTTGTAATAGAGCTGGAAGTCCAGAATTGTGATGCCACCAGCTTTGCTTTTCTTTTTCAACATTCCTCTGGCTATTCGGGGTCTTTTGTGATTCCATACAAATTTTAGGATTGTTTATTCCAGCTCTGTGAAAAAAGTTGATGATATTTTGATAGAGATTGCTTTGAATGTGTAGATTGCTCTAGGTAGCATAGACATTTTGACCGTATTTGTTCTTCTAATCCATGAGCAGGGAATGTTTTTCTGTTTCTATGTGCCTTCCTCAATTTCTTTCATGAGTATTCTGTAGTTTTCTGAGTACAGATCCTTTGCTTCTTTGGTTAGGTTTATTCCTAGGTATCTTGTGGTTTTGGGTGGGGTGAATGTGATTTAAATTATACTTTAAATTACTAATGAAGAAAATAGTATTTTCTTTTTTTTTTTTTAAAGATTTTATTTATTTGACAGAGCACAAGCAGGGGGAGCAGCAGAGGGAGAGGGAGAAGCAGGCTCCCCGCTGAGCAAGGAGCCCAACGTGGGGCTCGATCCCAGGACCCTGGGATCATGACCTGAGCTGAAGGCAGTCACTTAACCAACTGAGCCACCCGGCGAAAAAAAAATAGTATTTTCTTAGATTTCAACATTTTTTTTGATGTTGCCTGTAAACATAATTTTCACAACTGAGAGATGCGGCTGTGAAATTTTAGGAAGCTTATGTGGGATAAAATTTTAAAGCAATACTTTTTTCATAACTAGTTCGTAACCAAAATTATGGTTACTAAATACTTGTAAAATCTTGTTCATAAAGGCAATTACAATAGATTCTTATGAGTCATTGACAAACCATTTCCAACTCAGACGTGTTATTGATACCTTATACTGAGAAAATAGGTCCCATTTAAAATGGCAGTTTTTATTTTATTTCAGAATTTTTCCTCTCTGTTTATTCACAATGCGATGCACTTAATTCTTATTAGAATCCCAGACAGAAAGAAAAGGGGTACATATTTTAGCTGATGGGTGAATAGTAAAACATGGTATTGCAGAAAGAGCACAGTGTTTTGAGTCTAGTACATCTGGATTCTAATTCTGACTCTCCTGGTTCCTTCCTAGGTGGCATCAGACTGGATGTTAGAGCCTCAGTGGCCACCTCCTCTCTCTCTCTCACACACACACACACACTTGTTCAGTAGGTATGATAATAAGTATCATCATGAACGCAAGGAATCTAGAATGGGCCTTTAGTAGGCTTTTTTTATCTTGCTTTCCCTTTTATTTCTTAGAGGTCATTTTAGAAAAAGTAGAGTCCCACCTGTGTGTGCTCTCTGGTCACGTTGTAGAGCCTAGAGCCTCCTCTGTCCCCCAGTGGTTGAAACTGGCTTTTACCTACTCTGGGCTTGCCTCTAGATAGCCCCTCTTCCCAGCACACATTTGGAATGAGTAAGAGACTGGTTGAAAATAACATGCTTGGGGTGCCTGGGTGGCTCAGTCATTGAGTGTCTGCCTTCAGCTCAGGTCATGATCCCAGGGTCCTGGGATCGAGCCCCATGTCGGGCTCCTGGCTCAGCGGGAAGTCTGCTTCTCCCTCTCCCACTCCCCCTGCTTGTGTTCCCTCTCTGGCTGTGTCTCTGTCAAATAAATAAATAAAATCTTTAAAAATAAATAATAAATAAAAATAACATGGCTTTTTTATAGAAATTGTCAAACATACAGAAGGAATAGTTGAAGGAATAGTATAGGGAGTTCCTGCATTTCCGCTGTGGAGGAGAGTATTACCATTTTAGCATTGTTGAAGAGTTGCTGACATTTTCTCTTATTTGCTTTATTGTATACATATATACATTTTTTCTTTTGCTGAATTACTGGAAAGGAAGTTACAAAAATCATGACATTTTACTCCAAAAAATCTTTAGCAGACTTACCTAAGAATAAGCATTCTCATTATATAGCCATAATGTCATTGTTATAACTAAGAAAATGCATAATTCTATAATATCATCTTGGGACGCCTGGGTGGCTCAGTCATTGGGCGTCTGCCTTGGGTTTAGGTCATGATCCCAGGGTTCTGGGATCGAGCCCTGCATCGGGCTCCCTGCTCAGCGGGAAGCCTGCTTCTACCTCTCCCACTCCCCCTGCTTGTGTTCCCTCTCCCGCTGTGTCTCTCTCTGTCAGATAAATAAATAAAATATTTTAAAACAAATAAATCCATATCTTATTTAAGTTTACTTAATTGTCTCAAGAAATGTCTTTTACACCTATTTTTTTTTCTTTTTAAATCTGGGTCCTAATTGGATTTACCCATTACATTAACTCTTACGGTTTTTTCAGTCCTTTTAATCTAGTAATGAGCCCCCTCCTCTTTCAGTTCCCTGGCAAGTTTAAGTCTGATGCTGTCTGTAGGTTTTTTACGGATGCCCTTCTGTTCCTCCTTCGTCCAGATTTTTGACCAGCAATGCATGTTGGATATTAAGAATTTTTTTCCCCCCTGTTTATTCAGCTAATCATATGGTTTCTAAGTTTTCATTCCTGGAATAAAACCCACTTGGTCATGGAGTATTATCCTTTTTATATGTTGTTTGATTAGATTTGATGAAATTTTGTTTAGAATTTTTATATCTACATCATGGCGAAAATTGGTCTGAATCAAAGTAATGCTGGCTTCATAGAATGAGATTGGGAGGATTTCCTCCTTTTCACTTTTCAGGGAGTTTGTAGAATTGTTAGTATTTTTCCTGTAAATGTTTGATATTCTTCACCAATTCATATTTTATGGGAAGGTTTTTAGGTACAAATTGATTTTTTTAGAAACTGATACAGAGTTACTTAGGTATGTAATTCTTGATTGGTGTTTGGGTATGTTGTGTTTTTCATGTTATTTGTCCATTTAGTCTGTGTTTTCATATTTATAGGTATAAAAATATTTGTAATATTCTCTGTTGTCCTTTTAATAGTTATAAAATATGTAGTGATGTCACCTCACTTGTGTTGGTAATTTGTGTTTTCTTTCTTTTTTCCCTGGTCAACTTAGCCAGTTTATTATTTTCATTTTCTCAAAGAACCAGCTTTTGGTTTCACTGATTTCTCTCTTTTTTTATGTTTCTTATTTCACTGATTACAGCTCATATGTTTATTCTCTTCTTTCTTCTGCTTACTTGAAGTTACATTTGTTCTTTTTCTGTTTTTTTTTTTAAGCTGGAAACTGAGCTTATTGATTTGAAATCTTTTATCTGATGTGGGCATTGAGTGCTCTAAATTTTCCTCTTAAGTTTTAATGTTTTAGAACATTTCAGAGATTCTGAGGTTAGGTTTTCATTTTCATTTAGTGTAAAATTCTTTATAATTTCCTTTTGATTTCTCCTTTATCCCATGGGTTATTTTGAAGTGTGTTAGTTTCCCAATTTTGTGGTATTTTCTTTTACTCATTTTTAAGTTAATTCTATTGTGGTCTGAGAACATGCTTAGATTACTTGAATTTTTAAATATCTGTTGAAACTTGTTTTATGCCCAGTATATGGTTTATGTTGGTACATGTTCTGTGTACTTGAAAAAAATATTTGCTGTTGATTAGAGTGTTCTATAAATGTCAATTATATCAAGTTGGTTGGTGGTGTATTCAAATCTTCCATATCCTTACTGCTTTTCTATCTGCTTGTTAACTTTTGAGGAAAGGAGCACAGATATCTTCAGTGATCCCAGATGTGTATTATCGTTCTGTGAACAAGCTGCTTTTTACCACACCTTCCTTTTTTAAGACTTTGTGTGTTGGAGGTGATTCTCAAGTTTTTCTTTAGACTTTTGATAGCCTTCACTGGTTGTGGAGACAAACCTCCCCATCAGAGGACTGAGAAACTAGTGTTGGTACAAAAGAAATGAATACTTAATACTGCCTTTATTAGAAAATACTTCGCTGAAAATCCTTCCAAACGATTTTGTATGGTAAGAGTTCTGAATTTTTGATTCACTCAAATTGACCCTATTTTTGGCTCAGCAAGGAAAAGAGAGTCATCTTCATCTTTGGCCAGCAATTGTAGAACAGCTAAGAAGGATAGTTTTAGAATTGTCTGCTTTGGAGCCTTGATAGTTGGAGTAGAGCTTTAGTTACAGTTTTCTTCAGTGTGCTGGAGGGATAGGAGTTGGAGAAGAAATCAGCGAGTGAACTTAATTACTTAACAATCAATTTTTATTCTCTAGTATCTGTAATCCAATCTAGTATTTTTTTTAAATAATCAGAGGTCAACTTCTAAGTGATTAAGTGCATGGTTTTTATAATAAATAATACAAATAGTGAAGTACAAATGTGTCAGCTAAACCCCAAGTCATGGTAGTTCTCAAGTGCTTGAATCTGGCACTCTGCCAGATGCCATGAGAAGGGTCTGTGGGGAGCACTGTTGATAAATTCCTGTACTGCCTGTTGGTAAAGCAGCAAAAGGAGATGTCCTTGTCTAGTCTGTGACTGTCATCAGTGTGCTAGACAGTGTTACAGGCCATGGAGTGTCCACTGCTAGGAGTCTTTATGGTGCACACTGTTAGCTGATCTCGGGATTGTAGAATTAATTGGGAGAGTTACTGGAGTGTCCACTTTCTCTAATTCTGTGGGTGTTGGGCAGGTTGGTGTGGTCTGCTATGGGGAGTCATGTTCTGCCTTCTGGCAGCATGGATATTATTTACCCTTTTATGGGAAGAGGTTGAAAAATGATCAGAAGAGACTTGTTTTCTATGGAGATCTGGGGGGTAGGGTAGGAGAATATATGGAATATAGGTTTGAAATTATGTCGTATTTTCAAAATAAAAGGATAAGTGTTTAGTACTTTTAATTGTTTTTATATTTGTATTAAAAAATTGCTTCTCTACCCCCTCTTGTTTTAGTTGGCCTGCCTTTAGGTATATCATTATTATTATTATTATTTTTAATCCTCTGCTAGGTACATTATTCTTAGATCATCTGTGGGCTCCTGAGATAACTGGACTAAACTAGTAATTTCTTTTGTTCAACTTTCAAAGTCCTATTGAAAAAGGAATGGCTGTGCTTATGTGTGATTATATTGGAAATATAGTGCTCTTCTGTTTTTGCTCACGTACACACTCTGGTTGTTGGAGAATCCAAGTCTGAAACATACCATAATGATACAAATTTCTTCTCTTTATGCATAATTAAGTTGTTTTTAAATTTAGAGACTTTAATGTTGGGAATAATATGCAGTTAAGTAGTAAGTAGCTTTTAATTAAGCTATCAAGTGTTCCCCAGTTACTAAGTCCTGCAGTTGTTAAAAATGAAATACATTTCTTCCTGGTGGACAGGGCGTGGACTTTGGAGTCAGACCCAGTTTCCAGCCCTGAACCTAATACTTACTGTCTCTGAGACTTGGTGTGTAGAAATCACACCATCTGCTTTATGGCGTGGTTGTAAGAAATGACATAGACACCAGCATTTCCTAAATACTTTGTGTTGTGAAATGTTCCTTTTTTTTTTTTTTTTAAAGGAATCATTTCATGAGCAAATATGTCTGAGATTTGCAGCATGCTCTCTTCTCTTTGATGTCCCACTGTGTGTTAAGACATTGGGCTCTTAGAACCCCTTGGTCAAGAAATCTGCTTTGCTTTGTTGAACTTCAAATTTCCCAAAAGGACTTCTCCTCCCTTCTCCCCACCCCCATCATGGAACACCTGCAGCATATTGTAGTTTACTTTCCTTTCATGGAACATAGTTTTGAAAATAAAGTGCCAAGCACAGTGCCCCTGATTTGTACTTGGAAAATTATAAGTTTTTTCCTCCTCCCTTCCAGTGTTAATTTTAATGGTTCAAAAATTGTATTGTAAACTCAGAGCCCCCTTCAATTTTAGTTTAACCTTCTAAGTAAGCAATAAGCCATTTTTTCTTCCAGTTATATCGAGATATGTATTTAGTAATACAGTACTGTATAAGCTTAATATGACTTGACATATGTGTATATTGTGAAATGAGCGAAACAGTGAGTTTAGTCACCACCTATTCGTCCGTTTAATAATTTGCTATATTCTTAATTTATTATTCTTTAGTTTGTATCTTTTACCCAGAATATTGTTAAAGACTTTGATATTAAAATCTGAGAAATGCTGATGTAGTGGTAGGAGAGTAAGAGTCTTAGAAACTCAGTATCTGGTCAAATTCCTGCTTCACTAATTCAGTTGAGTAACAGTTTAAATATTCATAAACATTCATAGTATTTCTTGAAGTTTATTCCTAGCCCTCTGAAAGATACTGAGATGTGCTATAAGATGTGGCTTGGATACTTCTGCACCTGCCTTGAGCCTCTGAACACTAGGTGGGAACGAACTATCCAAGTCTTTTTTGAGTGATTTTTAAGAATTCTGTAGATTTAAAAAATGAGCGATAACGTTGCAATAAAAAAACATGTTAAAAGAATAAAACGTAGGAAAGCATTGTTTGTTTTAGAAAAAATTAAGATAGATAAAAAAGAATAAAAGTAATTTTATACCTAGCGATGTTTGTTGCTAACATTTTATCCCCTAGATTTTTCCTTGTGTGTTTCACAAAAATGGTATCATATTCTACACACTACCCTGTAGCCTGCTTGTTTTACATCCAAGTGTAGAATAAGGTCTTTTTATGCCACACATCTATGAAGGCACCCTTACCTTTCCCAAGTATCTGCCTCAACAGGGTGTCCTCTCTCTCTCTCTCCAGCTTGTTTCTCAGCAGGGGTTTGAGGCTGCAGGAAGTGTGGGGAGAGTAGCAAGCTCTGTTGGAGGGTAAACTGTTGTACATTATATGATTCCTTGTTGGTTATGCATGAACTATTGGCGTAAGCAGAATGAGGTAGAGTACACATCTTTATTTTGCTGAGTTATGTTTTACTGACCCAAAAAGATTTGCATTGAATTTATTGCTTAAAAGAGAAGACGGCGACATGTGGAAAGGTCAAGAGCCGGTATGTGCATATTATGTACACCTAGACTTAAATATAAGCCTGAAATTACTGTTACGGAGTACTGGATGGTTTGTTGTCTTTCTGAGTTAAATCAGAATGAACAGAAAGCCTAATACCAAGGCAGAGGACATTTTCCTCTTGATGAAAGATATTTTTGAGAAAAAATGTTATATTATTAAACATACTTTGATCTGATTTTATTATTTAGAGCTTTCTTAAATGGTATCAAGAACTGACTAGAGGGGGCGCCTGGTGGGCTCAGTCAGCAGAGCATGTAACTCTTGATCTTGTGGTCTTGAATTCAAGCCCCATGTTGGGTGTAGAGATTACTTAAAAATAAATAAAATCTTAAAAAAAAAACCTGACACAAAGGAAGAGATTTTATTACTATTTCTCTGAAATTAAAAAAAAATTTTTTTAATAAAAGGTGGCTACCATCCAGTGAAAATTGGAGACCTCTTCAATGGCCGCTACCATATTATTAGGAAGCTAGGATGGGGACACTTCTCAACTGTCTGGCTGTGCTGGGATATGCAGTAAGTGTTCTTTTGTCATTTGTGCATTTGATTTCTGGTCCAGTTCAACCTTTATCATCAGGTGTGGCTGAGGAGCTCTCCTGCTTCTGTTGTGCATGTATCATACTTAGCACAGGCCTGCCTCGCCCGGCTAGACATCCCCCCCGCCCCCCGCCAGTTTGAAGTTCACTTGTCTGTTAATACATTAACTTTCTTCTGCTCTTATATCTGAAGCTTATTCATTGAAATAGCATTATATCAGACATATGTTCTTGTGGTAATTCATCCATATCGGAAAAATGTTCATATGTAAAATAATCATGTTTAGGCCTTTAAAATCAGTGGTTTCTGACTTCTTAAAGAAAAGTCACGACCCCATAGTATGAAATTGAGCTGCTACCCAGGACACATACACATATGGTGTGTATGTGTATGTACTAAAACAGAAGTGTTACAAAATAAGAATTACCCTTAATCTATGTGATGAACTCTGACATTTTTCCAGTCCACCTTGTTTTTATTAGGTAAAAACAAACACAAAGCAAAAAGATTGTTTTGATCCATTAGCCTCTTGCTTAATTGTGGCCACACAGTTGGAAAAGTACTATTTTAAAGGAAAGGTTATTATAAGTTTCTATTTATTGAATAGATTTCATTATAATGATCGCTTTTGCTGATAATATTAAAAATACGCATTTTTTTTTTTAAAGAGGGAAGAGATTTGTTGCAATGAAAGTTGTAAAAAGTGCCCAGCATTATACAGAGACAGCCTTGGATGAAATAAAATTGCTCAAATGTGTAAGTACTACGAAAATGTGAATAATGCAAGAAAAATTAATGACTTAAAATTTATAGAGGAATTTTTAAGTTCAAATACTGAATCTTTTATTTTTAAAAACATCACTTCTACTAAAATGTTTTTGGCTGGTTATAATGGAAATGACTTTCAGTCCTAAATGGTTCTGTTCTTGAATTAATTTTTCTTTCCATAGGTTCGAGAAAGTGATCCCACTGACCCAAATAAAGACATGGTAGTACAGTTAATCGATGACTTCAAGATTTCAGGCATGAATGGAATACGTATCCTTATTGACAGTTCTTTTGCTTCCTAATGACTTTTTAGTTGTAAAATATGGGAATAGGGGCGCCTGGGTGGTTCAGTCATTAAGCGTCTGCCTTCAGCTCAGGTCATGATCCCAGGGTCTTGGGATCAAGCCCCACATTAGGCTCCCTGCTCAGGGGGGAGCCTGCTTCTCCTTCTCCCCGCACCCCACTTGTGCTTTCTCTCGTGCACTCTCTCTCTCAAATAAATTAAAAAAATATTAAAAAAAATATGGAAATATTTCAAGCTGATTTAAACTTCTGTTTGCTCTGCTATATCGGTGTCCACATAAAGCCTCTCGTATCATTACAGAGTGTTATAAAATGGTATGCCAAAAAATGCCCCAATTCCCGCCAGTCCATTTCAGTGTCTTGTGTCATCTCTCTGAGGTGGTACAGCATCTTTAGCATCCTTCTTGTGCAGGCACTGGGCTCTTTACAGACAGCCCCTCTACCTTCACCATCAAGCTGGGGAGTGTCCTACGTATGTGTAAGGAAAGAGCAGAGAAAGATGAGTCACAATCCTCTTTGCAGATTACAAGGAGCAGTGTGTCAAGAGCCAGGGTCTTCTCCTTCTTATCATGTTTGGAACAGATCCTTCATTTTGGTATTTGACCTGCTCAAGCTCCAGAAGCCTGAGGACAAAGCCTTCTCCCAGCTCACATCCTAGAATGGCACCCTGTTTCTGCATCTCCTGAGCCTAATCCCTGGGGAGGCACTTCCTTCATACTCTTTATGTCTGAAGGAGATTCTATATTTCCTCTAGAGATTGGACTAGAGACTACTAGTAAGTACCAGTGCCTGCTGGTGTCATCTTGCCCTTTGTCTCAAGATTGTTTCTGCTAGTTGCTGAGTGCATTCCCCCGCCCTTTTTTAAAGATTTATTTATTTATTTTTTGAGCGAAATTGAGAGTGAGGGGGACAGAGAGAATCTCAAGCAGACTCCCCAGTGAGTGCGGAGCCCAACGCGCAGGGCTCAGTCTCATGACCCTGAGATCATGACCTGAGCCAAAATCAAGAGTCACATGCTCAACCAACTGAGTGACTCAGGTGCCAGTGTGTCCCCCCTCCCCCCCAACCTCCATAGACAAAAAGAGCTGGTCCTCTGCCCGGGTCTCCAGGTGAGTCTGTTTGTTTATGGGCAGGCAGAGCAGCCCCTCTTCTTGGATCAGTTCTGTAAGGCAGTTTGTTGGGGTAGCTGGCAGGGTTTCTTTGGAGAAACTACCTGACTTTTAGGTAAATGGAGTGTTTGGGATATATACATTCCAGTGGCTGTTTTTACCATTAAATAAAATGCTAGGAAACCATTATAGTCCAGGTGGTCAGTGCTTTGAAGGAGACTTAGGTCATAATTTAGAAATCTTGGCCTTTGACTGTCTTTTACTAACTTTAATCCTTAGTTTGCCTTTTTTTAATAATGATTTGGGAAATAGAAACTTCTGGCTTTAGATTATCTATGCATAAGTCTATATTTCTCCAACATTGTAGAAAATATTTAAAAATTTTTCATTAAAAATATTTAAAGGGGGCGCCTGGGTGGCTCAGTTGGTTAAGCGACTGCCTTCGGCTCAGGTCATGATCCTGGAGTCCCAGGATCGAGTCCCGCATGGGGCTCCCTGCTCGGCAGGGAGCCTGCTTCTCCCTCTGCCCCTCCCCCCCTCTCATGTGCTCTCTCTCATTCTCTCTCTCTGAAATAAATAAATAAAATCTTTAAAAAATATATATTTAAAGGAACAGTTATTGTGATAATGTGATTGGTAGATCCAGATATTGTAGAAAATATTAAATCAACTAACCTGCTTTAATGGCCTATCTGTAGGCTTTCAGGGATGAACGATGTATTCTCAAGAGGTTTCAGAGCCGTTTTAAATCTTCCTGTATGGATAACATGAATATATTTGTATGATGGACTTCGGTGGGTCATAGTAGAATTTCTATTAAAAAAAAAAAAAAACCCAGATTCCTAAGATTTCATTATTATAAGTGGGTCTTAAGTGCCATCCATGTCTTATATTGTGATCCTATGTTATTGAAAACTGCTTAGAGTATTGAAGTTGATCTGGTTCTGCAATGAAAGATACTATTGAAGGAAAAGATTAAATATCTTCACTGTGTTTTGTAAATTTTTATTTTATAAAGTGTTTCATGGATTTGAATTTAGGCAGGCAGGGAGGAGGAGGACACTTAAGACAGGGTTTTTTGGGTGTCCCGTTCCCCCCCCCCCGCCATCAGTTTTTATGAGGTTTCAGCCTTGCTCACTTTCATTATGGCTGATTATCAGGGAGGGGGTGTTGAAATGAGCAAGAGTGTGGGGCGGTGCGGGGTTGCATCATGGCCCAGCCACCTTGGGACTGTGTGACGCTGGAGAGCTCCTCCAGCTCCTGGGTTCACTGTAGTTGCTTCTGTGTGGGGGTAGGCACATTGTTTGACAAGCATACATTGACTAACACATAGGATATAAGTACTTAGTAAATGTTAGATCTATTTATTTTGGTGACAAACAGCACATGACCGCTTCTGGTATTATTGGTAATAGTGACATTGCATTTTAAACATTTTAAAGTATTTTTTTTGTTGTTTTTGTTGTTTTTGTTTTTTTTTGTTTTCAGAGAGAGAGAGTTTCATGCATGCAGGTGTACACAAGCAGGGGGAGGGGCAGCAGGGGAGGGAGAGGGAGAGGAAGAATCCCAAGCAGTTTCCATGCTGAGCATGGAGCCCCATGTGGGGCTCGATTTCACAACCCTGAGATCATGACCTGAACCGAAACCAAGAGTCAGACACTTAACTGACTGAGCCACCCAGGTGCCCCGTGATGTTGCATTTTATAAAGAAAAAACTGCCAAGTGCCACAAAGATGCTGCTTTGAGTAATTGTATCACTCCAGGAAATGTATCTGCAAATGATCCTTAACCATGTCCCAGATGTCTGCATGGTCTTCGAAGTACTCGGCCACCATCTCCTCAAGTGGATCATCAAGTCCAATTACCAAGGCCTCCCAGTACGTTGTGTGAAGAGTATCATTCGACAGGTGAGGATGTGAGGGCAGCCCCCGCCCGCCAGTACCTCACTGGCTAGCTTTTAATGAAAATTCCTGTCCTTAAATACACACACACACACACATACGCATACACACACGCACACACATAAATATAATCCGTTTTACAAATAAATACATGTATATTACAGTGCATAATATTTTGAACTTGTTACATCAACTTTATATTTATTTAATTATATGCCATTCTGTCTTGTAAAGAGGGCAGTATGTAAATGTTAGGCCTGCATTTCTTTTGATGTATTGACCTTTTTTTTAAGGTAAGTAAAATGGCATACTGAGAAATTGTTTTATCCAATATCATTACTATGAAATGTCCCACTTAGTTCCTTAGAAAATAATTCAGAAGAAATAGGTAATTTGTGTTTGTTTACTATTTCTGTGTATCTTTGGATGGAGGCTAAATGAAAGATAGTATGAGGAATGTTGAAGTTATATAGGGAGTATTGTGTTAGATTTGTACTCTGTTCAGTTGCCTTGACAAAAGAAAACCTTTAGCTGGGGTCTGGTTCAGGGAAGATGTTCCAGCAAGTGTTGATAGAATGAAAGTATACACATATGGAAGATCTCCTAATTAGAAAATTTACCAGATTCAGTTTTCTGCATGGAATACATCCGTCTGTATTCCTCATTGCCCTTATAGCCTACATTAGGAAAGTTGCAGATATGACTTATTCTGAATTACCTGTTCTGATATCATGGACAATTGCTGTGGATAATTCTGCAGAGTACATAATATATCAGGGGGGTTGTTTGGTTTGCTTGAGAAGAGGATTAGGTGATTGGGCGCCCATCCCTTGTGCCCTAGGCCCAGAGCTTAAGCTAGACCTACTTGGGGGGTTTCCAGACTTGAAATATAGGCCCTCGTCTACAATTCTTACACAGGAAAAGAATCAGGGAATGATTCACAATTAAAGAATTGTGAATTTAAAGAGATGGGTGCCTACAAGAGAACCTTCCTAACAACTGTAGTGTAGATAGTATTTGCATACACGCATATGAGTAGGTTTTAAACCCATTTTATAAAGA
The DNA here is from genome assembly GCF_029215605.1 of Mirounga angustirostris. Lineage (NCBI taxonomy): Eukaryota > Metazoa > Chordata > Mammalia > Carnivora > Phocidae > Mirounga > Mirounga angustirostris. Next base: position 87,192,815 of record NW_026991720.1, on the reverse strand, counting down.
TTTTGGAGCTTACATTGGTTTATGAAAGCATCTTAGATTTTGCTTATGCAGTTGTATATAGGTAGCATTGTTTAGTCAGCCTGAGTGTTCACCATTTATCTTTGTTTCTTTGCATTGCAAATTGGCAGCTTATCTTCTAACATTATAGATGTTACACGAAAAGAGAGGCTGAAGAGAAAAGGGCGCTCTGCCTTGGCTTGGCAGTGAAATATTGTTCCCGTACACAGTATTATGTTGGGTATACGTGCATGCTGTTTGCGGACTTGTGGCCAGCTTTGGATTAATAATAATATCTGTTCCCTTTTAGATTTTAGATAGTAGTGTTTTAATTTATTATTTTAACATGGTTAATATCTCAAACCAAAAAACAATTTCCCTTTAATGTGGGCCCGGGGAAGGGGGGACGGTGGCAATTAACCTTATTTGGAGTTTTTTGATCCGTAAATGACAGTTTGGTATTTATAGCTATTAGTGGCAACTCTGAACTCTAAAAATCATCTTGTTAAAAAACTCTGAAAAAATGTCTTAATTATCTCTGATAAATCCTGAAAAGATTTACGTATTCTAACAAAAAGCAAATAGAGAAACCCCAGCTCGCGTGTATTTCACATAGGTCTGTCGTCCCCTGGAACCCTGTACTTTAAAGGTGTCTGTGGTTACCATAGGTGACTGACCACTGCATAGCCCAGGCTGGGCCATGAAAGGAGGTGACTTCGCAGATGAGCCATTGATACTTACTTTGTGTTCCAGAACAGGAAAATAAAATGCAGGCTTTCTCAGCAAGCAAACGAAAGTGTCTATAAATCTAAAAATGAAATTCTTGGAGTTTAATGGAATTTTCATGGGTCCTTGCTGAATGAACAAATGATTTTAATGAGTGCGTAATTCACACACACTGTGCTTTGGGGACTGAGAACTCTTACAGTGCTTTATTGGTCTAGAAAAATTTCAAGGTGAAGTTTTCATTTTCTGTACTTAATTATTGTAGGCAATATTTAGAATTTTTGCTTTTAGTGTGACCCACCTTTAATTTTATTTAAGAAAAATATCGATTTGGGATTTCTTTCCCTAAACTTGTAACTTTTCAAAGTAGTAAATTGTTGTCTATCCCAGTTAGTAATCTGTAATTCCCTGAAATTCCCTTCATTCCCTTGGATTCAGCCTGTGGATTCAGTATTTTTGACTCCTAGGTAATAGTGGGAAGATGCTTTATTAATAGACCTCACAGTTTCAGTGCTTCCCAGAACAGACAAGGTAGACCAGCTCTCTAAGACTCTGTCACTGTGTAGCCTCCCTTTCCTTCGAAGTCAGGTGTGGCTGACCTGGTTCCAGTCTCTTGTCGTCGGTCACTTGGCGTGCCTCACTAATCACCTAGCCACCTTCCCTCCTGTGCCCTGCCTTCTATTCCTGATCTTTCCATTTCCAGCACCACCGTCCTTAGTTCAGACCCTTTATCGCCTCCGGCCAGTACCTTTTCATGGGCTTCTCTCTTCTCTTCCAGAGGCCTGCTCATCCTACTCCCATTTCCCTGTGCCAATTTTTTCTCCTTTCCATTCGCAGTTACCTTCCAAAACAAAACTTTGCTTCATTTAGAAACCTTTAGTGACTTTCCAGTGCCTGTTGCCTGAAGGTTAATGTTTGCTTTCAGGAAGCTACATGTGGGGTGAGAACAAGCTTGGGTTTTGGTGTCAGATGGACGCTTCTCTAGCTAGAACTTAGGCTAAGTTCCTTAGCCTCCTTAAGCCACAGTTTCATCATGAGTAAATGGGAATAATAAAGATACTTTCCTTGCTGATTATTGTTACACGTAAAGGGATGCTACTATTGATGATTATAGATTTTTATTCAGTGCTACTTAGTATGTGCCAGGCATCATTTTAAGTACTTTGCAAATTTTAATCCATTGAATCTTCACAATAACTCTATGAAATAGGTATTTTTACCCTTCCATTTTATGGAAGAGGAATGGAGGTGGGGAGAGTTTAAGTAACTTGCCTGCAGCCAGGAAGTGACTTTAAAAAAGTAGTAAGCTGTGGAAGGGGCATTCATACCCAGAGCATTTGGCTCTGGAGCGCTTACCTTTAGCATTTTGCCAAGTAGCATATGATACCTTTAGAATCGTACTTGGCCTAATGTCCAATAAAAGTTAAATCACTGTTCTTCCTATGAACCTGTTTAAGGTTTTCTCCCATCTGATATCAGCCTGTATTTCCCCTTGCAAACCCTGATTCAGCTTTTATCTCCTGGCAGGTCAATGTTTCCCCATTAATCTTTTAACTAGGTAATGCACGTAAGTGTTCTGAAATGTTAGGTCCTTCAGGTACCCAGTTTCTCTCCCAGAGTCAACCAAGTTACCAGTCTCTTACGAGTGGTCAAAGATGCCTGAGCATTGGGCGCCTGGGTGGCTCAGTTGGTTAAGCGACTGCCTTCGGCTCAGGTCATGATCCTGGAGTCCCAGGATCGAGTCCCGCATCGGGCTCCTTGCTCAGCAGGGAGTCTGCTTCTCCCTCTGACCCTCCTCCCTCTCATGCTCTCTGTCTCTCATTAAAAAAAAAAAAAAAAAAAGATGCCTGAGCATTTATAAATACATGCAGATTTACCTGATTTTTTATTCATAAATTTTTACTAGTTTCATTTTGTAGGTGTTTTAGAGAAAGTACTCACCTGACTCACATTTTTTAGCTGCACATCTTTGATCATTTCTTTTGTCGTAGGCTGCCGATAATACCACCCTTTCTTTTCTACCCATGCTTTGAAAGACTCAACCAAAATCCTGTTTCCATGACGAAGCCTTCCCACACTACCCCAGTTAAGAATGCTCTTTCTTCCCTCCTCGGTCTGGCTGCGGCCTCCATTTGGGCCTTTCCTGATGATCGTAGCGTCTTACTATATACACCCCAGTTTCACAGCCCTGGCACTGTTGACATTTTGGCCTGGAAAATTCTTTGTTGTGGGGACCTATCTTGTGTATTGTAGGGTGTTCAACAGCATTCCTAGCCTCAACCAACTAGATGCTTGTATCAGCCACCACCACCCCAGTTGTGACCATTTTAAAGGTCTCTAAACTTTGTCAGATGTCCCTGAGGAGGCGGAATTCCCTCCGGTGGAAAACCACCGGAATAGGGGTAGGTGCCCTGCCAGCAGGCTTCACTTCATATTATACCTTTGGCACTTACTGTTTTGTGACCCTGATCCAATGATGTCCCCTCTGTGAGCCTGTTTTCTCATTTGTAAAATTGGGATGGTAATAGGTCATTTGTGGAGATTAACATGGAGGGACTGATGACAAAGCATCCAGCGAGGTGACCAGCGTGAAGTAGCCGGTGTGTCTCCCCACCTGCGTTGTGAGCTCTTGGAGTTACGAGCTGTGTGTGAATCCTGTGTGTCTCTGGAGCTTCCTTCATGCTGGAGGTGGTCAAAGAGTGTTTTTGGTAGGTTGTCTTTTCTAAAATGAAAGAAGTATATGTTCCTCTTTTTATTCTATAAAATGCCTCACTTTCTCTGATTTGATGGGCTCATGGACCAACATTACCACTCGCTTGTATTTTAAAAGTAATGACATAATTGAATTATCTGTCTTTTCAGGGTTTCCCGTGCACTGTTCTCAGTCCCTTGGTCAGTTCTTAGCTGTCCTCCTATAGTCCTGGTGACCGTGTGCTGGGTCGGAGAAGGGCCATGCTGGTGGTGTCTGGGATGCCGTATGCATCCTCTGACTTTCCCAGACCGCTTCTCTGGCTCAGGTGTGGAGTCTTACGTTGGTCTGTTCACCCCCCAGCTTTCATTTCTCCTTTTTAAATCAGCTTTAGTGAGGTCTGTTTCACGTCTTGCTCTTACTTCTAAATCCAGAAGAAGAAACAGGTTGCTAGTGTTGGCCGTGTTTATTTGTGGTGCATGAAAGGTAGGGCTTCTTCAGATGCTCCTGCTCTTCTTTAAACGTGGCTTTGACTTGCTTATATGTTGAAAGGGTATTTTACTTTTTAAAACTTAATGGTTCAATTCATTGCCCTTTATAGGAACCTGTAAGGAAGTGGCTTCTTGGTAAGGGCAAGGCCGTGAGTTTGGTGACTTTGCTACAGTACTGGAAAAACTAGCAGTCGCAGCTTGTAGCTCTGGATTTTTAAATTCTTATTACTCTTTTCTATAACTCTGATTGTCACTAGCATTTACAATGCTCTTTGACACCCACTTTTTAACGCGCTGATTTGAATTCAGGTGGTATAATTCCAGAACCCATGCTCTCAACTGCAAGGTCCTGTGAAATGTCTACATGGAAAGATCTGGGAGCATTTAGGTTATAGCATGTGTTTGTGAAAAGTGTGCATTTGTGGGTCTGTGGTGGTAAATGGTTTTCTTTGCCTTATAGTAGAGCTGGTAACTAGATTGTTTGAAAGGATAGCCATTAAATGCTATTTACTAAGTGATTTGTAATTGGTAATGTGTGCTAAGGGAGTTTGTAAAATGCAGTGCTTTTCCACACCCCGCTTCGGTGGGGCAGGGCTTCTGGGGGCAGATGAAGAGCCTGGCCCTGCTTAGGCAGACTGAGTCGCCTGTTAGCACTGAATGCTTTTGTCTACACTGAGTATCTATTTACCATTTCATTTATGTCACTGTTCCTATTTATCAGTGAATTCATGATCACTGAGCCAGGAATCAATGATAGAACAGAAGATTAATTTTAAGTTGGTAAACATTTTTTATATTCATTGTGGTCGTACATATGGTTCTGTCCTAACTTGGAATTCTTCTCTTCAGAAGGTTGGGTCCTCAATTCAGAAATGTGGTAAGCCTCTTTTCCCAGCTCAGCGCTCCGTGGCGCCCTCTATGTGCTGGGCACGGAGGCTTTCTCTTTCCTCCTGACTGCGTTCAGAAGAACACGGCTGCAGGGTTTTCTCATGAATTCTCAGTAGTCCGAGTCAGAACCTGGAGCAGAAGCCTGTTTCATGTAAAGCAGACAAGGACAGTGTCCACTGAAACTTCTGTGTGCGTGCACATCCAGTTCTTGCCCCCTTCCGTTGAGCTGGGATTCCCACACTTCTCCATTCAGTTTAATTGTCAGAATTGTCAGAAGCAGGTTGTAGGGTTGACCTCATGTCTGTTTAGTGGAGGAGAGAAACCCAGTGGGAGCCTTAGCTTTCCTAGTAGGAAAGTGTCTGGGCTTGAGGAGAGCCCCTCTGGTGCCTTCCTCCACAGCACAAGCTGTTAGTATCCTGGCGAAGGGCTCCTGCGTGGGTCAGCCCCTCCTGCTGCCTGTTGGGCTCCCCTGGATGTCGCATTAGTAAGACCTTACAGAGTAAGAAGCCAGCCAGGTCTCCTTGCCGTGTGTCCTTTGTTCAGGTGTGGGAGGAAGAAAGTCCCCAGGTGGTGACTAGAGTCAGAAAATAATTTGGAAATTTGCTCTCATTCTGTTTCTCTTCGCAGTTTAGGGTTTTGGAGAAAGCTTCATTTTCTGGGTGGTGAGCAGGGCCCGGAAGACATCTTTGAGAGAAGTTTCCACAGTTCTCTCAACTCACTCCTCTTGTATCTACAAGATCACAGGAACTATTGTAGCAAGCTGTGGTAGAGAGGAGTAGGTTTATGTTGTTAACACCAGTAATAGATGCTCTCTGCCATCTTCATAGGTGTACAGAAAGAAACCTGAGAGACTGTCTTGACCAAGCCTCTTACTTTACAGATGAATTTGAGGTCAGGGAAGGGGACTTGCTCTGAGCCATAGCTAGTTAGTATCTGAACCAGAAATGGGGGCTCCTGGCTCCCAGCTCTGGTCTCTGCCTTCACTGATAAGCTGCTGCTAGCCTGCACGTCTGACTTCACAAGGAGAAAACTGGCCCCTGCTTCTGAGGGTGTGATCCAAGCGGAGCGCCTCTGCATGAGGTGCAGGCCTGTCTCCGGGCCATCTGTGCTTGCACTGATCTCAGCCCTCATGGCTGCTGTAGAGTCAAGCCGATGGCAGGCAGAGGATCTCCCTGCAGCCTCTGCTGCCTCCTGCTGCTGAGGCTAAGTATGTTTTCTTAGGCAAGAAAGACAAATATACTGGGCCTGGCAAGTGCAGGAAACACAGAAAATTAGTAAAGGCTCCTTTTAACTCTGTTTTTCAGATTTTGCAAGAGGAGAGCTATCCTTGGGCATGAAGCTTGATTCACCGCTTTTCTCTTTTTTGTGCATCATCATAGTTACTCTGCATAAATGGTTATGAGATTGCCCATCATTACTGTTTATTCTGGATTCTGGGTTGCTTTATTGCTTTAAACTTCACTGGCTGAGAACAGAAATGCCATTTTTCAAAATAACCATTCTTTTTAGTCTACAGCTAAAGACTTTAAAAAAAATTGTAGTTCAGAATTAAAAGAAATTATGGCATCAGAATTTCACTGCTGGGATGTACCACAGAATTTATCAGGGATAGCCCACTCATAGGTGGGAGAAATGAGACCCAGAGAAGTTTCATAAGTGACTTAGCAAAGTTAGTTACTTAGTCAATGTCAATACAAGTGTTCTGACTTAGTTCAGTTCTCCCATTTATTTTGAGCTTCCTGTGAACTAGACCTTGTTTTTTGTAGATTTTCCATAGATTATTTCTAATTCTTACCATATTTCTACTTAGTAGATATATTCCCCTTTTTTAAAAATATGACAGTGGAGGCTCAGACAGTGTAAGTACCTTGCCCCTTGAGTGAATGATCTGGCAGCAGTCTAGGAGTGGCGTGAGTCCCAAGGTCGTGTTTTAACACCACGCTGTGCTGTGTCTCAACTTTCCTTTAAGATTTGCATTATCTTAATTACCTTACTTAATTTGTCTCAGCAGTCAGTTCTTTCACTGTGTTCATCGTCAGACATCATAAGCTGTCCTTCTTAAGGAAAGGTAACCCAGTTGCATGCGATTGCAAATATTTTAAAAATCTGGAACTTAACTTCTTGCTGAGAACACTATGTTCATCTCAAGTGCCTCCTTCTCATCGGGAACTCATGAACACATTTGGATACTGGATCATGTTAACTCTTACTTGTGTAGCCTCCCACACAGTAAAACAACCTGACCACCACGAAAGAGCTAAGGTGGAAAGATAGGAGTGACTCAGGCATGAAATGGTGGTGAAAAGATACTGACATTTTTACTTTGAGTTAATATTTGAGAATTGAAATGCAATTTCAGTTGGAATAATTTTAAAGTTTCTCAGAAATCTTGTTCCTTTCCCTCCATAGGTTAGAAATCATTACTGTTCCTGTCTATTAATTTCTTGTATTCTCAGAATCTCTCTTGTTATTCAGATACAAAAATTCTCCATATTATTTCAGTTTGAACAAAGAAGATGCATGAATATCAGTGAATAACATATAGGCCCCTTGGATTGTGTTCCCATCAGGATTATAACCTAATTCTTTATGGAAACATCTAATGAATCTTTCTTCCTGGTCCTTTGATGTTTTAAACATAATTTAGTAATTCTAATTGCAGTACTATAGCAAACATTAAATATTAATTTTAAGGCAAAAACAAACAAGTGCCTTTCCTTCTGTTTTTCTGGTTTTTTATCTGTTTCACTGTTTTGGTGCTTACTAAGAACTTGTTTGTTACCCATGATTCATCTTGGTTTCTTTTCGGCCAATCCCTTTCCTCCTCCTGGCATAAGACGGTAAGCTCTCTGGAGGATGTAGGGGCTGTAAGCCCCAGGAGACAAGGAGCTTCATTTATAGGCCAGACACCTGGAATTAGGTGCATGACCTGTTCCGGGAGCTTGACTGATAATTGGTCAGTTGAAGTCATGTAAAAATACTTTCTAGGGAAAGTTATTTTAGATGGGTATAGAGATTTTCATCCTGTTTAAGAGATGAGTTTTCCTTTTCTCATTTTCCTTGTGGAACCTCTGTCCGCTCTTTTCCCAATGCTGTTGTTTGTTAAGGTTGTTTAGCCATTTACAGTAGACAGAAGCATTGGGCTGTTGCTGAGAACTTTCTAGAATTAGAAATACATATAATGGATACATATTATGTGTCTACTGCTTGTGTTTTGCCCACTTTCTTCTCTGTTGTGGACAAGACCCCTAAATGATTTAAAGTGTATGATGATATTTATTAAGTGCTAATATTTACTGAGCATGTAGAATTTTTAATGTACAGGAGCATGATGGGAATATTTTAAAAATATATTTTTGTTTATGGGAAGAATTGAAAGATTCCTCTCTAACAGAAATAATTCCAGAAATACTGTGGCCTTGTATTTAGGTCACTGCACTCTGTAAGTTTTGTGGGTTTTGTTTTCGTGGATATTTTAGTTCAGCAATTTCTTTGAGTTCAGTGCTATCATGTGGTCTGGATTCCACAGCTGTTTAATCCTCCTTTCGTGCAGTATTAAAAATGTATACACATCATTAGACATCACAGAGATGGAGATCACACATCACACCCACTAGGGTGACTAAAATAAAAAAGGTAGATAACAAAGTGTAGGCCATGACAAGGAGGGTGGAACCCTCATATGTTGCTCGTGGGAATGTGACAAGGTGCGGCCACTGTATAAAACAAGAGTTACCCCATGACCTAACAGCTGTCCTCCCCAGTATACACCCAAGAAAAATAAAAACGTATGTCTACACAAAAACTCATATGTGAATGTCCATAGCAATATTAATTGTAGGAACCAAAAAGGGAAACAATCCAAATATGCATCAGGTAAATGGCTGAACAAAATATAGCATATCCAGGGGAATATTATTTGGCAGTTACAAGAACAGAAGTACATGCTACACATGGATGGACCTTTAAAACATTATGCCAGTTATAAAAGACCACTTTGTATGATTCGGGTATATAAAATGTCCAGAACCAGCAAATGTGTGGAGATAGAAAGTAGATTAGTGGTTGTCTAGGGCTGGGGAGCTGACAGAAGATGGAGAGTGACTGCCAGTGGGTAGGGTGTTTCTTGTTTGGGTGATGAAAATGTTCTAATTTACATAGCGGTGATGGTGCACATCTAAAAACCATGGAATTGTCCACCGGAAAGGATGAATTGTGTGTAAATTACATCTCAATAAAGTTGTTATAAACAAAGTATAGGTACAGATGTGTTTGCTTCCATGAACATAAAGAATCACCAGAATGATGCACATTGGTTGCTTATGGGAAGGTGCTGGGCTCCTCTGGGGCCCAGGGCAGGAGGGAGATTTTTACTAAATACCCTTTATGTCTACTGTATTTGGTGCCTTGTGATTATGTTACCTATTTTACAAATGTTGAACAACGAAGGTATTAATAACTCCTGTCTTCTCTTGATTTTACTATGACCAGGTCCTTCAGGGGTTAGATTATCTGCATAGTAAGTGCAAGATCATTCATACTGACATAAAGCCGGAGAACATCTTGATGTGTGTGGACGATGCGTATGTGAGAAGAATGGCAGCCGAGGCCACCGAGTGGCAGAAAGCAGGTGCTCCTCCTCCTTCGGGGTCTGCAGGTGAGGGGCCTGAGCCGGCTTTGTTTCAGTTTGTTTGGGGGCAGGGAAGGCCAGCAGAGCTGCCCACCGAAGGCACCTGGCTCGGTGAGTCAGACGTATACCTATTAGGAACTTTCGGAAGAGTCTGATTGCTAGAAATAAGGAAAGGAAGATGCCCCAATTAAATTATGCTTCAATATTTGAGTTACTTAACTTTGTCCTTCCTTAAAAGTTTGTTTGAAATCTTACGAGCTGCTTCATCTACACTGGAACATTGTCCTGCACACTTGTCTGCGGAGTATGATGTAGCAATAGCTTGCTTGCAGCCGACCTATAGTCCTCAGAATTCTTCTCTAGTTTCAGGTTTGTTAGAATGCTTCCTAGTCTCCAGTTAGTCTTCGTCAGTCTGAGTCTAACTGGTGGGTTTGAAATCAGTTACAAAAGACCCAAGGGTGGGAGAAGGCCGGATGCCTTGAGTATTGGTATCTAGAGTTTTCCGTCTGGTTTTGACGGAGTGTAACGGCTGCAGTGACGGGACCGCTCTCGCCCTCTCTTCCCGTGACCCGCACCCTAGTGTGTCACGTCAGGCGAGTGCGCCGCTGAGGGGCTGCAGCCCCGTGCCTGACAGGGCTCTCAGGAGAGGCACCGCCTCCTAGTCTTGTTTTCCACCAGTAGGGTGTTTCTTAGATCAGAGACCTGTAGTCCATCAAGTTGTTGATGCCGGCAAAGACTGGTCATGTGGTTTCTAGAATATTTTATTTACTTCCACTGTATAGACTTGCCAAATAGTTTTCAAACACAGATGTACATCTCCTAATATAGACTGTTCATTTTATTGTCTGTAAAACTGATTTGGTTAGATGACTATGTGGCATTTGTGAACTCTTCTCCGTTTTCTTATCAGGCAATGCTTTGGGTATTTAATTTTAGATAAATAAGAGAAATGGCTCCATATGAACAACTACCACTTTGCCTTTGCAGAGCCAGTCATTTGTTTGAGTTGGGTCACCTTTCTTTAGATCTCTGTGATTCAGAAGCTCTGATGTTTAACCATTTTGAAGTTGGATAGCCATTTAAAAGGCAATAATTACCTTCATTTTACAATTCAGATTACCTGCGTAAAGATACAGATCTGTTTTCCTCTAAACATTCATTTTGTTTCATTTTGTTTTAGTGAGTACGGCTCCCCAGCAAAAACCCGTAAGTACTTACACGTACACTTGTATTCACCTTCATGTTAAAAGCAGCCGTTCCTTATCCAGCTTTTCAAGTTATAACATTAGTCTCTGCTTCTTTCTGCAACAGTTTTTCATTTAAGGTTGTTTGGGGGCAATGGATTGTACCTTTTTTTGTTACGTTCTCAATTGTAGATCTTTACTACATAGTAATATAAAAGACAGGCAGGGCGCCTGGGTGGCTCAGTTGGTTAAGCGACTGCCTTCGGCTCAGGTCATGATCCTGGAGTCCCGGGATCGAGTCCCGCATCGGGCTCCCTGCTTGGCGGGGAGTCTGCTTCTCCCTCTGACCCTCCCCCCTCTCATGTGCTCTCTCTCATTCTCTCTCTCTCAAATAAATAAATAAAATCTTTAAAAAAAATAAAATAAAATAAAATAAAAATAAATAAAAGACAGGCATACTTATAAATGCTCTGTATCCTTGAATATACAAGACTGACTGTTTCGATAAGTTGAAGTGATTTTTTAGAGTTGGAATAGCTTGAGCCTTTCCACATTTGATCTTCATTTTCCCTGTGCACTTTCTGGGGTGCTATTGGCTGAGTCGGGTGAAATGTGATGTGATCCAGATAGAGTTTGAAGTGTGATTATTAATAAAGCACTTAATATTAGTTCTGATTTGCCTCCAAGATACCTACTCTTCTGAAGCTTGTACTCAAATTTGTTTTCCAGCCAGTAGTCAAATGTGAAAGAGTATTGTCTGTCTGTGGTATGAAACAAGCTGCTTGGAATTAAATCTTACCCCCGTGTCCCCAAACCTGCCTAGTTCCAGTAGAGGATAGAATCTATATATATGTCTTGAGCTGATGAGTCACTTACAGGTTTTGAAAGAGCTTTACGAGCCAGGAGCATGCGAAGGAAATGTTGAGAAATGGAGCGTGCTCCCAGCAGCCCTCGCTTTGGAATGGAAGTCCCAGTTCCAGAGGGCTTGTCGTAATTACGCCGCATGGCTCGCTGAGGCACCGAGTCAGCGCCCCCAGGCCTGCTGTGCTTCGAGCAGCTTGTTTCGATGCTGGTTCTGTGGAAAGACTGCAGGCTGTCCCTGCCGGCCCTTACCCAGTCACGCGGCCTGATCGGAGGCAGACTGAGACGGTGGCTCTTTCTTTTACTCCTCACGGCTGACAGTTCCTCCAGTCCTGGCTGTTGACCAGCAGTGAGGGTAGTGTGGCTGTGTCGCCAGGCATTTCTTTCAGGGCACAGAGTTGGGTAAGACGGACAGGAGAGGAGAGGAGATATGTTAGTTTGTGGTCTCGGCGGCGACCAAACCTGCAAGAAGTGCTTCTTGTCTAAAGGCCAGAGAGGCTCAGCATTTTCCATTCTTAACGTCGAATTGAAACAGACTTCTAGGATGGCAGCTGTGTGTCCCTCTGCGGGCAGGGCCTACTGGTAGCCCCCTTACTGGGTGTTAGGCTTCTTCTGGTTTTACTGTAACCCTAAGCACGAGGTGGATCTCGTGTCTGGGCATTCGGTGGTCACAGATAGGCCCTGAGGAACCAGGACTTGTCCGTTTGCCATGCTGCTAGCGCTTGTATTCTTACGTAGTGCTTTCACGAGGGGCCGGCTGACCTGTGGTATTTTCTTGCCATGTTGTAGATAGGAAAAATATCTAAGAACAAGAAGAAAAAACTGAAAAAGAAGCAGAAAAGGCAGGCCGAGTTACTGGAAAAGCGCCTGCAGGAAATAGAAGAATTGGAGCGAGAAGCCGAGAGGAAAATAATAGAAGAAAACATCACAACAGCGGTACCTTCCAATGAACAGGACGATGGATACGGCCCAGAGGGGAAACTCAAAGCTGCCGGCTTCGAGGATGCGGCCGAGGGCGAGCCTGCCAATGACAACGGTCAGTCTGCGTGGGGTCCTGCAGCTTCCTTACTGGGCGCCCGCCGGGTCACCACACAGGCTCACTTGGTGCTGCTGCCCGGTTGTGAGGACGATTCTTTCCGGCTCCTGGTTGGGGAATGTGGGAAACCGTCTGCCACTTCATTCATAAAATGAATGCCAGAAATACGTTAGAATTTCAAAATGGAAGACTTCTAACACCATGTCTCGAGCCTGCTAATGATTGTTCTTTATTTTGTAATTAACCTTTAACCTAACAGTAATGTACCCACGGACATTTCCTGAAGATTGTAGAAGAGAGGGAGGAAGTGGAAAGGCAGCTCTATTTATAAATAGTCATTTCTCCCCAAATCTAGCGTTTAGCCAGTTATTTACTAAATGAAAAATAAGATTTAGAAAACCCAAGATCTTCCTTACGTAGTACGTAAATCAAGCACATTCAGTGCGCTTGGCTGGCTCAGTCGGTGGAGCATGTGACTCGATCTCGGGCTCATGAGTTCAAGCCCCATGTTGGGTATAGAGCTTACTTGAGGCGGGAAAAAAACCCTAAATTAAGCACATTTAAGATTGTCTCTTGTTGGAGGAAATATGTACCTAGTGCTGCTGTGTTAAGGAGAGTGACACATTCTGATTCTTAACCCATCAACTTTTTAAGGTGAGGCTGAGGACCAGGAAGAGAAAGAAGACACTGAGAAAGAAAACACTGAGAAAGATGAAGATGATGTTGAACAGGAACTGACCAACACAGACCCTGCGTGGATAGAATCCCCCAAAACCAATGGCCATATTGAGAATGGTCCGTTCTTACTGGAACAGCAGCTGGATGATGAAGATGATGAAGAAGAAGACTGCCCAAATCCTGAGGAATATAACCTTGATGAGCCAAATGCAGAAAGCGATTACACATATAGCCGCTCCTATGAACAATTCAATGGTGAATTGCCAAATGGACGGCATAAAATTCCCGAGTCACAGTTTCCAGAGTTTTCCACATCATTGTTCTCTGGGCCCTTAGAACCTGTGGCTTGTGGCTCTGCGCTTTCCGAGGGATCCCCACTTACTGAGCCTGAGGAAAGCAGTCCATCCCATGACAGAAGCCGGACGGTTTCAGCCTCCAGCACTGGAGATCTGCCAAAAAGTAAGTGTCCCTCCCCACCAGGTGTCTGTTTTCAATGGCCCGGGTATCGTATCCTTGACACACACGGTGAAGGGAATTGGCTGGAGGTGGTCACGTCATGTATGTACACATTAACCATTTTCATTGGATTACTGTTGTACCCCCGAATAAGTAGTGTAATTTAAAATGTATTCGGTGCCCCTTAGGCTTCCTCTTGCTTTCTGAGTATCAGTCCCATTTCTGAGCTTCTCTTACTCCTTACAGTTAGTGACACCTACGATTGCAAAAAAAAACTTCACGGTCCAGCAGGTTACACGTGCTGTAGCTTTTATAGAATATGTAGTTTATAATTTGTACTTCCATCGGATAGGTTATATTTAGTTTTGGGTTTTGTTTAGTTTCGTTTGTATTCAGGGAAAAAATATACTTGCCTTTGTCTGTATTGAGGAATTCCCTTATTTCGATGGTTGTTCCTGATTGTAGAACTCTGCTGTTGAAATGTTAAAGCCATTTTAAAGGAAGTGGCATGGATTTTAATGTGATTCATTATTTGAACCTCTGTCCAACCCTTGTTTTGAGAGTGAATGCCACGTGACCTATCTCTGCCTGTGCTATGCTAAGGGACTCCAGTAAGCAAACGTGGGGCATCACCCAGATGGCTTCCCTTCTAGCCCACAGAGAAATAGCTCAGAAACCTCCTCTGTTCCCTCTGCTGACAAGAGTGTTTACCACACGATGAGTCAGTTGCGCTGACCCAGCCCTGCAAAGAGCAAGAGGGATCCCGCAGCCCTCTCAGTCCAGCAGGTGGGAGACCTGCAGAGCCGTCTTTGTTACTCATTGGCTCTAGCTAATCATCCTAAGGATGTGGGGGTTTTTTGTTTTTGTTTTTTTTTACTAGGGTAGACATATCCTGTTCCTTTTTACTTTTACTCCAACCGAGGACTCTTTGAAGGTGCTTATAAAATGCTCTCACATGGAAGGTAGGTTCATCTAGGGAAAGACCCACCTCTGTGTGTCTCCTTCGCTCTCACACACTACTTCTGACACCTTTGGTCACTAAATGTGTGTGTAGGGTGTTTTCCCTACACCAGAAGCTTTTCTGACACCAGCTGGGTGTCCTATAATTTAGCTTAATTCTGACACCATCTGGAGACAGCATCAGATGATTCCACAGGTTAAGGGCTCAGTCCCAGGGACGTCTGGACAGCTCAGTTGGTTAAGCGTCTGCCTTCAGCTGGTTATGATCCCAGGGTCGTGGGATGGAGCCCCGCATTGGGGGCTTCTCCCTCTCCCTGCCATTCCCCCTGCTTGTGCGTGTTCGCACTCTGTCTCTCTCTCTCTCTCTGACAAAGAAAAGGGCTCAGTCCCACAAGACACCCCCACCCACCTTCATATACCAGTGACAAGCCCATATTGTCACTGCTGCTTCTGACCCGTCAGCTGAGTCGGAGTTTCCCTTGTCCCCCTGTTCAGGTTCAGTTAATTTGTTACAGCAGCTCACAGAACTCAGGAGAACCATTTACTTGCTAGGTCACTGATTTATTATGAAAGGATGTAACTCAGGAGCGACCAGATGGTGGAGATGCAGAAGGTGAGGCTTTCATGCTCTTTCTGGGTGAGCCTCCTGCCCTGCAGTCTCTCACACGTCCCTTCCTATCATGTGCTCGAGGATTCTTTGTTCTCATTAACACTTTGGATTATGTCTTATAATCATTTACAGCTTCTAGTTTTCTAATGCCAGAATTGTCCCAAATTTGGGCCACGTGAGCCTCTTCCACTTGTCTCTTCTTTCCTGTTGACACACCCCAGTGCTCTTTGCATGCTTCCTCACTTCCTAGAGCCATGTTCCCAGTTCGTACTCTCCCTGCCCCAGGCTGGAGTCAGTGTGTCTCCAAGTCGTTCTTGTGACTAATTTTTTTTTTTTTTTTTTGCCTTTTATAATGTACAGAATATATAGGAACAGTAGCGTGTAAAATTTATAAATATGCATATAGGGAGGTGAATGTGCAGACATATTTTATTAATGGAGTAAACATTGAGAAAGTTCCACAATCACAAGTCTAGCACTTCTCCCCAGCTTACTGTCAAGATCTAATAAGGAGCGTCTATGTGCCTCTGCTGAGGCCTTCCCTCCTGCTTGGAACGTTTCCTCCTCCACATCCCCGGTCCGTCCTTTCAGCCAACTTCCTCTGTTGCCGGCCAGCAGCTCCAGCACAAGCCTGCCCGGGTCCCCCTCTTTATCTACTGCTTGTGCTCTTCTTAACCAAACACTCATTATTTCCCTTCTCTTTCTCCTCACTAGGATGTAAAATCTTTGAGAGCCCTGTGCGTTTTTGTCTTTGTATCTTCAGCATCTAAGTCAGTGCCGAGATAAGCCTTTATTGATACCTGGCTGTATTCGTCTCCTCTTCCCTTGGTCCCGCCTTTGCCCACTCACCATCAGAATCTGATTGTCTAGCGCACGCTCCATCCCCAGCACCCTTTCTGCTCACCAGTGTCCCGTCAGGGCGAAGTAGGAGGTCCGTTTTCCGTGTTGATCCAAATCTCTTACCAACCAGACCTTTTCACTACTGTTAAGTTCTAGGTCCACCCCAGGGGCAGGATCTCCTTCTCCAGTCCTTTGTCTGGAGGCACTCGGTTTTGGCTCGACGACCATGGGCAGCCTTCTGCACAGGAGGCGTTCTGTTGCCTGCGTGGAACCCAGGGCCCAGGGGCGGCTGGTGGCCCCCTGCCACTGTGTGGCCGTGAGGCCAGAGAAACAGGCTGTGTTCAGAGTGGGTGGATCCTTGTCGTGACAGCAGAGCATACACACGTTAGGGAGTAGTAAAAGAAAAAGGCCAGGAGGAGAGGGTGGAGGAAGAACTCACATGCCGGGCGGAAGGATGTGGACTTTTCCCTGGAGCGACTGGGTAGCCGCTGAAGGCTGAGGAGGCAGGATTCCTTTTGGATTATTAGCTGCTAGAGCCATAGTGTGCATCTTGGCCCATCCCATCTGGTCCTGCTGGCTTTCCCTGCAAGGTGCTCACCCTCACCTGGCAGGGACCCAGGTCGCTGCCCTCGCTGCGACTCTTGCTTCCCGGTCTGTCCTCTTTAGGGCAGTCCAGAGAGAGCTTTTCAAAGCACACCTTGTCGTCTTGCTGCCCCCTCCTTCCCTGAGGACCTGCAGTGTCTTTCCACTCAGAATAGCACCCCGAGGCGTTGCTCTGTAAAGCTCAGGAGCTCTCTGCAGCTTTCCCCAGCAGCTCGCTCCCTGGCACTGCCCTCTCCCCCACCCCCAGCTCCCCCTGCCCCTCCCGCAGTGGCTTCTTCCTCATAGATTTCAAAAGTGCAAGCTTGTTTCTGCACCTGCTGTCCCCACTGCCAAGAGCCTCCCGCCCTTCGTGTCTCCCTTTGTTCAGGCCTCTCCTCACACATCACCTTCTCTGGAAAGACCTCCCCTGCACACCCTCATCGTCCATCTCCTTTCTTTGTTTTTCTTCTTTCTGGCGTTTGCGGCAGTCATCGTATTTACTTTATTGCCTACTGATACATGAGTTTCCTAATTTGGGGTGTGGTGGAGGAGCCTTACTTACACGTTTTGCTCATGCTCTTCCGAGTGCCAAGATAGTACACAGAAGGGACTCGGTCAATACTTGGTGAATGAATGGGCCAGGCGCGGGCATTAAATCTCCCAGTGCTGCTCCTTCCTGGGCCTGGGGCCGCACCTCTGCTTATAGAGAAGGTATCCGTGCCTTTATTGTAAGGACGTTTGAAAGTATATAAAGAGTCCACGTGAACCCAGCACAGTGCCTTGCAGATAAGCCATGACGGCCATCTCGTCACTCGGAGGCACCATCCTGCCATCTTACTCGTTTCTAAGATAGCTTCACATGGAATGAACGGTGTCACTCGGATACCAGGTCATCAGAGATGATTTAAGAGCCCCAGCCTTCCTGAAGTGACATCTCCCCACCTCTCTCTTCCCACTTTTCATTCCCTCCTTGGCAAAGGCGGAGAACAAGGAAGGGCTGTTGGAGGTCCTCCCAATGATGACATGGTCAGAGGAGCTGATCCGATTCCCGGGCCAAGCAAAGTTGGTATGAGCACACAGCACACACGAGGGTCCCTGTGTTTAAATGGGCTTTGTTGAGGGATGCAGTCAGGTACCCTAGCCCAAGTAATCATCACACTGAGAAAAGGAAGTCACAACTACAGTAGATTCTCCTTTAAAAGCCTCCTTTGTGTTCGTCACCAGTTAAAGTTCTGAAATGAATTCTCTGTTATTTGGAAGTCATTGTGAGCAGGGTCCCTGTTGACCAACCTGAACCAGGAGGATAACCGCCTGTCACCAAAGAGACTTTGACTAGTGATCATAAATGAGGGGGATTAAATGCAAAGAAACTGTATTGAACATGTGCGATGCTGTGTTTTTTACAGTGCATTTCCTCTCGTGGGAAATGTCTTTATAAACACCTGGGAATGGGTGGTGATCACAGACCCGCCCTTCCCTGCGAGTACCCTCAGGCACCAACTTACTCTGGGCTAGTCAGAACTGGAGCTTCACCCCCTTCTTCCTTAGACCTTTGATCAGAATTGTTTGGCTTCCCCTCTGCTCTCTGCCAGTGGGGCTTTGGTTCTGGCCAGTGGAAGCCTCAGCCCAGGGTTGGTGGGGGCGGTTCTGACTCTCCTGTGCTGACTGGCTGGTTAGTTGGTTGGTTTGGGTGGGGGTGGCACGGCCCCTTCCTCTTCTTTCTGGAGCACTGAGCCTCACAGAATTTAGGGCACTTGCCAGAGTCTTAAACAACTCGTTAGTGTTGAAACTTCGATTTGAATTCCGTTCTGCAGACTTCACGAGATCAGTGCTCTAACCCCTGAGCTACGGAGCCCAGTTCCTCAAACCCCAGCTTCCATTTTCTTGCCTGCTGACTCTCCTCGACTGAGTGACCTGCTGGATTCCTCTGGCCATTTCTAGCGCTGCCGCTCTATCCATTGGGTCAGCGTGTTGACGTTCCTCTTGGAGCTCTGTCCTCTGCCTGTGCCCCAGTCACTGTACACGTTTTGCGTCCTCATGTGGGTCTTTGCTGCTTTCCTTCTCTTCATTTGTGAGTTCCTGTGTTTGTTCTGCCAGCTCAGACCGCCTTTGATGAAGCCCACAGTGCACCAGCAGCCTTATAAAGAGAGTGAGTGGTCATTGGGCGGATGGCAGAAAGGGAACACAGGAGCCTGGCCTGCCCGTGCTGACCCACAAGCCTGAGGAGTGGGTCTTGAGGGTTAAGATGTTGGGGAGCTCTGTGGGCACCCCAGCTCCTGGGCGCCTTGCCGCTTGTATGAGGATGCCAAGGAATCGGAGCGCCCTTGAGCGCTGGAGCTCCACGGCATGGACATACCCAAAAGGAGGTTGGGTATGCTTTAGCAGCGCCCAGCTTTGAGCGAACTAAAGGCTATTTAATGTTCTGCATCGAGTGGACTTTTCTGTTTAGTCTGTCAATACCGTTTCAGAATGACTTCTACAATAAATAAGTGCCGTGGTTACATCTCCTCCTTTCCAAAAATCCAAGCTTTTGGTCAGTTTGAGGTTTGATGAAGACGCTTACTCACTTCAGGATTTTCTGTCTGGGCCCCGTCAGGTTATTTTCCTTTGTCAGTTGAGCCCTGGTTAACGATGCTTGATTCAGGCATGGTCTGGACTTGTCTGAGAAGCTCTTCTGGTGCCAGGAGCCCTGAGAAGCCTAGTAACCCTGTGTGTGCTGTTGAGCTTCTCTCAGGGTCTCATCTGGGGTTAAATTTGGGCTAAACCCAAGTTGATTAGCCATGGCCTTTAATCTGTATTGCTTAATCAACTATCGTCTAACCTTTGAGGTCTGTGTGCTCAGCCCAAGCAGAAGGAGAGGTAGGGGATGTGGTTACCAGGTGAACTGTGTGTCACTTACAAAGGGATCGGCCCCCCAGGACCGTGTCCTCACTACCTTTGTGTTTCACGTGATAACATACCAGTGGGTTCGCTGTGGTCCGCTGTGGGCTCTGATGCAGTGAGGAGAGGCTAGAAAGACGCAAAAGGGAGCAGAGTAGTAGGGTCGACCTAGAGGTGAAGGAATCAGGGATATAAGGAGAAAGGACAAGGCTGGGTCAGGGAGCTGTCTGGGCAGCCCAGTGTGCTCTCTTTTGTGAAATACCTTCCAGGGATAGAGACCAAGAATTTAAAATTCTGTTGAGTCCAGCTTACAGGGTTCCAGGCCTAAGTGGTCATCCCATCCCTTTTCTAAAAAAGGAGGCTGTGCCCGGCAAACATTGTGTGCACGCATGCAAGCCCCTTGCCCCCAGCACTGACTGTCCTGCTGTTTGCCCCTGCCAGCAAAAACCCGGGCGGCCGACTTGTTGGTGAATCCCCTGGATCCACGGAACGCAGATAAGATTAGAGTTAAAATTGCCGACCTGGGAAATGCTTGTTGGGTGGTAAGTAGAGCCTTCTTTCCAGAACATTTTGCTCATGATCATGTATTAGAAGATACTTGTTTTCCTTTTTAATGTCTCTTTTCCTCCGTAGTAATACAGTGTGTTCCCTTCCAGCATAAACACTTCACAGAAGACATCCAGACGCGTCAGTATAGATCCATAGAGGTCTTGATAGGAGCAGGTTACAGTACGCCTGCGGACATTTGGAGTACAGCGTGTATGGTAAGAACGGCCGTGGCCATTTTCTCTGTGTAGAGGCTCATCCCCTTACTGCCCACGATGGGACGGTGCCACCGCTGCATGTGGTCTGTGTTTTCCCGACTGTGAGGTTTGTCCACTGTGGGATGGGTGAGGGCAAGGTTGCTGTGTTGAGTGTCTTGAGAAATGGAAGAATTCTTCTCAGGCCTGTCTGCTGGGGGGGCGGGGATTGGGCATGTCTGGTTTAGTCCTGTGATAGTCTCTGGTCAAGGCCCTGTTCAGGCCACCGCCCCGAGAATCACACCCTCTGCTGTGGTGACAGAGTCTCTTCAAGGAATGCTTCCTGGTTTCCGAAAGCTTGCAGGCCGTATGCAGGTTTGCCCTTCACTTGTGCGGTGGAGGACGATGAGGCCGGGGTGTCTGAGGGGAAGATTGAGGTCGAAAGGCGGGAACCCTTCTTGGTGACCTCTGACAAACCTTACCGCAGAGGAAAGGATTTCCCTCTGTGCCAGCGTTTACTGTCTCTCCTTTTATAAGGCAAACTCTAGAGAATATTCTGGCTTATTGCTGTAGGCTCTTCACTGACTTTCGGGACACAGTAGCTGCACGTATCCCCTCTGACTGAGTCTGTTCCCAGAGAGAACAGGCGTCTCTTGTCAGGGCCTCAGGACACACCTCTTCTTTCACCCGTCTGTCATCATCTCTTCTGGCTGCATCGCAAGGTTGCTTGTGTTTACACTGCGCCCCAGGCCCTCGCCAGGGCATCTTTTTCTCACTTAACTGCTGAGCATGAGTGGGCCTCATCCATAAGCCAATTTCAGTTTCTCTTTCTTGGCCCTGTTTCCTAGCCGGGGGGGTGGGGGTGGGGGGGGATGGGTGTGTGTTTGCTTGGGGTGCTGTTTTGTGTTTTTCTTACTTTATTTTTTCCCGCAAATTCTCTGATATATTTAAAACAAGAGTCTTTGTGTATGAAACTTGGCATTTTGTCTTCTTACTAAAAAGAGCAATGACAAATAAACGTCATTATCTGTTGTTCAGAGATTAACAAATCTTTGGAGTTTGCTGGGCTGCATGCCCTCCGATGCTACAGTAAAAAGCGTGGTTCGAGATGATAAGAAAAAATGTAGATGTTTGTGTGAAGTTATCAAGATCTCAGGCAACAGATGTGGCCAAATAGATCAGAAACAGTGTGCCTTTCTGTTGCCACTTTGCTCTGACAAATCATACCAGATAATAATATTTAAAACCAAGTTTTTCAGTGAGTATCAGAAACTTAGGGCTTGTTGGGCTAGGTATGGAAAAGAATGGTGAAAAGAATTGGTGGGCGTGTGATGGCTGCTTTGAATTCGGAGACTGCTGTGCGGAGAGGGACAGGGCGGGCCGGGACTCCGGAGGGCGGGGGGGGGGGGGGGGGGGGAGGGGGGGGCCTGGAAGCCGCCGAGCCCGAGGCTGGGTCAGTAGGGAGGGAGGGAAATGTTCCATTTCAGGATGTGGTGAGGGCAAGCCTTACGTGTCCTCAGCAACACAGAAGGGGCCATACCAGGCTGCCCTGAATTAGACTGAGGGCTCTTTCAACTCTGAAATCCTGTGCTTCTAATTTGGGGTGTTAAGTTTTGGTGATATAACCAGAAAAATAGGACAAGATCACAGAGGTAGGAGAATAATGGTGGAGCGGTCAGTACCCTTTTGTACCAGGTTGTCTGTCTTGCCTTCCATGAGGTAAGGACTTGTCCCCTCACGTGGTGTCCGCATCCTGGCCACTTCCGCTCCTGTGAACCGTGATACAGAAGTAGCAGACTGTCTCCTTTCTCCTACCTCCTCTTCCCCCAGATTAGGTGTAAACTCCCTCAGGGCTTCGAGGGCTATTTGGGTGTTTGTTTGTTTGTTTTTTAATTTTTAAATCAGTTGGTTGTCGTCAGGGTGAATTTTTTTTTCCGCCTGGAATGGGGCAAGCCTTATTCCCCACCCCCACCTTCCATCCCGAAGGGCGAGGCTGAGAGGCTGAGAGGTCCCTTTTGTTCTTTCTAGAGAACCTGGTAAACACAAGGCAGTGTTTCCCCACCCCATCTTTGTGCTGAAGTTTAGAAGTACAACAGTATATTAAATTCATGATCCTAAGCTGTATTAAAGCTCCGGATGGGTGGTGGTGGTGTGGCGTGGAGTCCTTTGATGACATGAATGGCATTAAGTCTTACAGACGCCCGGGTGGAGTTGAGAGCCACTGGGAGGCAGCTGGTGCTCATGCTCATTGATGGGGGTCCTCGCTGTTGTCAGGAAGGCGGGCAACAAGATAAGGCAGAGTAACTGAAATATGTCCCTTGTTGAACCGCTTTTCCTTTTCTTGAGTTTTGGGGGCCCTCCAGGTGTAAGTGGGGGTGATCTAAAAATTCTCTGTGGGCTGAGGGATGGACTACTCTGCACTTGTGTGTCAGGGCCCCAGGATAGGTGGCTTCTGCGGGCCCCACAGTGAGCCCCAGTGAGTGCCCTCGGAGTAAGAAAAGCTAGTCTGACAGACTTCGCCCTCCTTCCTCAGCACTGGGCACATCACAGAAAGAATAGGCGCCCTTATTTATTCAGAATGGTGGGGGGCGGCATTTCAAGAAAGAGGCGTGTGGTCTTCCCAGAACTTGAGAACAGAGTTTGGTCCAGGGGCACGTCCTTGTAGGGGATCTGGTCGAGTACAGAGGAGGAATCCACGGTTCCCAAGCATTAACAAGCCCAAGTATTAAACTAGTAACCGTAAAGGTTGTGCTGGGAGTGACTTCGTGAGTTGCATGAAAGCAGGCCGGAAAGCCCAGAGGCCCGCATTTCCAGTGTGACCCTGCCTCTGCTTCGTTGAGCAGGTCCTTTTTGTTAGGAAAATCTCGTCCCTCTTCAGAGAACTAGGAGCAGATAACGTGACAAGAGAGCCTCCGTCGTACTTCTCTTCCTTTTTTCTTTTAAATCATTTCTTTGTGGGCTTCTTTGATTTGAGAGTTTCGTTGGAAATAACATGGGTGCTAATCAGAATGGTCATCTTTCAAAGAACGCTCAGTTAACATATTTTAGTGTTAGGCTGTAAGAATTGGACTCAACCCGATTGAAATGTTTTTGAAAACTAACTAGAAGAGTGAGCGAGGGCTCAAGCGCAGGGATAAGGAGCAGCCGTGGCACTGGCCGCGGGGCTCCCGCAGTGGCTCCTCCAGGAGGGTCTCCCCTTTTCCTCATGACTCGTCCTAGGCGGGGAAGACTCCCCTGGCCATTCACCATGAAATCCGACTGTTCCCTTTGGATCTGTGGCCACGTGTGATGTTTTGTACCCTGATCTGAGATGCGTATTTCTTGTTCATTGGGTGGAGGGGAGAGGCCCCAGGTGAGGACCTTCCCTAGCCCTGCGGCGCTCGCGTGACCAGCTGACTCTCTGTGACACTGGGCATGTCCAGGTCCTGCGGGATCCTGAGTTCATGAACTGGTGCTCTCACGGGGTAGCTGACGACCATCTTTTCACCCCACTTCCCTCCTTTCTTTTAAAAAAAAAAAGAAAGAAAGGTGAGGCGACGTGGTGGTGAGCCCCTCCCCCACACTCTGGTCAGGGCCTGGGGAGGAAATGGGGGGATGCGGGAGGGCAGGGCCGGGAGCATCAGTGCTCGGGGTCCAGGCCCCTGAGTGCTTTTCAGGACAGCAAGATCTAATACAGAATAGAAGTGTACAAAAGCCAAAAATAGGATTTAGCCTTCTCCTTTTTAAAAAAAGATTTTCAAAACATGGTATTGGATCCACACAGCAATGACAGTTGCCATCTTTATATATCGTTAGCAGATTAAACTCATGGTCCTGAGGGCTGAGGGTTTTCTCGAGGGTCAGGAGAGAAGACTGCCCAGCAGAAACGGAAACACTAGGGCCTCCCCCCCCGCAGCTGGTATGCTGGGGGGTGGGCAGGTAGTGGCAGCCCAGGAGGCAGGCCAGCTCTCCCTGTCCCCCTCACCGGCTTCCTCCTGGCCCAGGGCACAGGGCAGGAGCCACAGAACCTTCTTTGTGACTCTAGGTTTTCCTTCGGTTGAATCAGAAATGAAAGAAATGATGAGACGCTGAAAATAGCTCTTGGTTACTAAGACACGAGGGTATTGGCTTCACCTGATGTCCGGGGGCCAGACGAGCCTGTGGGTTGAGGGCAGGCATGAGTCCGCCCTGGGCCAGGATCGAGTCCGGGTCCCGCCATTCAGAGTGGGGGTGCGGTCCCCAGCCATGCCTGCACACGGCCGCTGGTCGACGCGCTTCCTGCCAGAAGGGGGTTGGGGGTGTGTGTAGGCTTTACATCCTCCAGTAGAGGAGATGTAGAATATTTCTGAAATTTCTTTGAACTTTTTGGAAGGAAGAAAAAAGTTGGTGTTGAGCTTTTTTAGAAGCTCTTTGGTTTGATCAGATCCTCATAAAGTGTAGGTCTCTTGTACAAGGAGAGAAAGTTGCTGCCTTGGGGCCGCTTCACAGAGTGCTTAGCATGTCATCTGTTGTATCCTAGGCATTTGAGCTGGCAACGGGAGATTATTTGTTTGAACCGCATTCTGGGGAAGACTATTCCAGAGATGAAGGTGAGTATCGCTGCCTGCCGCATATCTGAGGCTGGGTCTCCTGAGAGGCCGGAGCTTCTGGAAAGTAATGTTTCTGTACTGAAATAGAGCTGTGTTTTGGTTCTCAAACGCTTTTCCTTGAGCTTGAAGGCCCCTCAGGCACAGTGGTTGGGCAGCTCCGTGGAGCGCTCTTGGCCGGAACGCGCCCCTCCCTCCTGCTTGCCTCGGGCTTGGTGCCCAGCGGCCAGGAGAGGACGGGCTGTGTGGACCGCAGAGCCTTTCTGCGTCCCTTTCGTCCACTGATCTGCTGCCCGTTGCTCTTGCCTGTTGGGGAGCTGAGCTGAAAACCTGGGAATTCTGGCTTGAATTCCAGCTGTAAACCTGACCATCTCCATGCTTCCTTGCTTGCAGTGCTGGGGTGGCCTGGGGTGGGCTGGCACCAGTCACCGTGAATGCTCCAGACGGTGCCTGAGGCCCGCCAGCCCCGCGAGCCTCTGCATGGATGTGCGCAGACATTGTTGATTTGAATCGATTTCTGATTTTTTACTAATTTCAATTTTTTCCCCTCTTCTTTTATCCCATCCTTCCCTATGCCCTTCCCATTCCCGTATCCTTTTTTTCTCTCCTCCATAGACCACATAGCCCACATCATAGAGCTGCTAGGCAGTATCCCAAGGCACTTTGCTCTGTCTGGAAAATATTCTCGGGAATTCTTCAATCGCAGAGGTAGTACCTCTTCCTTTTGAAAAGCGCCATGATGCAGACAGAAACGGGATAGCGGCTGCTCATTGTAGCATTAATGGTGACAGACCTGTCTCCTAAATTCAAAAAGCAACCTAGCAGAATTCCTCTGCCGATTTAAAAGTTGAGAGGGAAGGCCACACCCAGCCTGGGCTGTGGTCGCCCCGTGCACCGGCCACCATCCAGGTCGCGCTCTGTTTCTGTCTGCGCGGGCGGTCGCAGTGTCTGCATGCAGTGTACTGATTAAACTGTCGTGTGTTTCTGTTTTGCTGGCAATGTTTCCCAATGCAGATCACATAGCATTGATCATTGAACTGCTGGGGAAAGTCCCTCGAAAATACGCTATGTTGGGGAAATATTCCAAGGAGTTTTTCACCAGAAAAGGTAACGGTATTTATGCAACGCTAATTTTCAGCATAATCCTCTCCCAAAAGGAGAAATTGTGCATTCCCATTTGGGCAGTGGAGAAAGACCTGGACCTTTACAGCTGGGGAATTCTGCTGAAGAAAGCTCCCAAGACATAAGCTTGCACCATCTCCTATCTGTGGAGTACGGATTTTGTAAGAGCACAACCCTCCTGAAACCCTTGGTCTCCTTCCCACCTCCCTCTCCTAATCTAAGCCCAATCTGTACATTCGTGGATTTGTAAAAAGGAGTTTAAGTGATTTTTAGGAACCAGCTAGACTTTCCATTTTCTATGTTCTTAGAGCCCCCAGCATTTCTGCCATGGAATAGATGCAGCCTGGGGACCGGACCAAAGGTCCCTCCGTGTGTCGTCTTGGGTCTGTTTGAGCTGCTGGGGAGTGGGTATGGGCCTGTGAAACCCTGCACCCCGCACTCTGAGAAATCAAGTTTTGCTCTGTTGCATTATTCACACTGCGTTATAGCTGATTTACTTTAATATCACAGTTCTGTTGATCTTCCCTTGATGGGACCCTGAACAGCCGTTTCTTTGCCTTGTAGAGTCTCTAATTAGTGATCAGTTTTTTGAAATACCCAAAAGCCCCAGGAATTTATTTTTAAAGGACCGCTCCCCATTGCCATGTTCTTTTGTGTGAGCATGTTGGTCCTCTTAATTCATGTTTTTCCAGCTTGGATTTTTTTGGCGGGGGGTGAGGGCTGCAACACCTTTTAATAAAGAACTTTTAAAGTTGGTGTGAGCAGGACATGGAGTTCCTAGAAGTTTTTGAAAGTCCTTGGTACTCTGTTCCTCTCTGCTTTAGCCAGATTTGGAGAACTGGTTTTGACTTTCTGTTTTCCTGTGAGATAGATAAGGTATTCTTTTAGAGGAATAATTCTTTTTTATACCCTTTGGTGATGTTGACCTAACCAGTCCCCATTTGGTCCTCTGTATATGCCTGTTAAATGCACGGAGACTTGAGAACTAACCGTGCCGAAGCTGGTGGTTTCCTGTCCCACTTTGAGCACAGCGACCACGACTCCCAGCTGTTCTGGGATCACCCAGTGGGCAACCTCTAAAATATGTAACTAGGTGCAGTTATTTTCTTACTATCTTTTAAAAGCTTATCACAGGAGAAAAGATTGTCAGGGGGAACTGTTCTTCAGATATAGCCTGTATTAATTTTGGTTCCTAGAATCTATGTGGTCTTCGCATCTGGGTCACATGAGCGAGCCCGGGGGTTCCCCTCACATGTGGACCTAGGAGGCTTGAGGGGGAGGGGCCAAGAGCTACCAGCCCAGTCTGTCATGAAAGAGGGGATATTACTGACCTACCGATGCTCCAGGGGAGGGGACAGGCACTGCAGGGCACTGGACCACAGCACCTGCTCCTTTAGCCAAGCAGAGAGTCTGCCGTAGGCGCATGAGCAGGTTCCAGCATCAGGCTGTGGGGGAGCCTCATTTCCCACGCGGGCATTAGGCATGGTGGGACCGACAGCCGATAAAGGCACACGGGGCTATTTCCTTTAGTTGTTCTGCAGCAAGGAGCTGCTTAGAATGCCTGGGCTCTGCGATTCTCTTAGTCCATTGTCTGTGGGTTGGGAACTGCATACTGCACACACTGGGGAGGAAGAGGAACAGGGACAAAAGGAGGGGGCCTGAACGGTGAGAAAATGAAGCTGCAGGAGTTATCTGAAGTCACGTGCTCAGGTTTGTTCCTGGAGGCAGCCGCTCTGAGCCCCTTGTGCCCACTGGGCTTTGCCTGAGCCCCAGACCACCAGGGACGGCACCTGCCGAGGACCAGCGCAGACCCAGCACGGGGCCCGGAGCGCTCGCCTCACCTTGCCCCACCTGGCAGGTGCTGTCTTTGGAGGACAGGCTGATGAGTGATGCATGGCAACCCTATGACAGGTCGCCGGCAGGTTTCAGGGTTACAGGTCCCTGTCCTGTAGCCCTCGGTGCTGGAAGGTGGTGTTCCCGCCGGCCTTTTTTGTCAGCACCGCCACTCCTTGGACCCATCATGGTCTGTGCACGACCACTGCCTGCTCCCTGATGGGAGTACGAAGTGCTGCTGGGTTGTCAGGTCACGCATGTGTGCTTTAGGACTCGTGTGCGTGGGGGTTTTTTGAGGAGCTTGTTTGAAGGTGAGCTGCACAGTGGAAATGCATTTGGCATCCTTGGTAAAGGTAGACCGAAAACATTTCGACGTGGTGTTACTTTTTTTCCTTCATTTGGATATGAGGGAGAGTTTGTGATGAGGCAGGAAATCCTCTGAAATGACTGGGATTTGGGACGTAGGTCCTGATCATTATTTATTTATAATAACTGGAGATGAGAAGGGATTTAGGGTTGCTACAGAAGTCACAGAAATAGTATTATGATGAGTGAGGGCCTGTCATGAAAACAGATTTCACCATGTCCCTGAGGACGAGGGAAAGGATGTTACGTTAAAAATGGGTTTTGGCACGCCTCCCTAAGTAATGTGTGTGAATATACATTTTGGAAGTAATGAGATCTTAAATGTATCCATTAAAAAATTTTTTTTTAAATATCTTTGTACCAGAACTGATAGAGAAAAGCAAAATCAAAAACTTACTAAATTGCTTATGTCACTTTGGAAAACAGCCAGTGGCTGAGAGGGAGTGAACAGCACGTTTTTGCACTCTCTGCCCTCCTGGGTGGGAAGCAGACTTCATCCCCACCAGGAGGCCAGGGAAGGAGAGTAGGCTCTGTGTGTTAGAGCCGAAGATCAAGTGCAGCTCAGTGACATCTTCTTGGTTATAATTCTGGGTAAGATGGTTGTTACTAGTGTGAATTATTTCTTGGCCAGGAATTTTTAAATGGAGTTGGATTTTTTGGCAGAGGATATAATTCCTGTTCTCACCCTGTTAGGGTTTAATAACCAGCAAGTTACTCCTTCAGATGTGGACCTTAACCACCAAAGATGACTCATAAAAGTCATCTTGATCAGTGTGTTAAGATGTGCCCCAGTAGAAATAAGCATCTCTGTGAATTCTGTCCCTGTTTTGTCCTCATACAGCCTGAAGGTGTATGTCCCCCGCCAAAAATTCATATGTGGGAATCCTACCCCCTCCCCCGCAAAGGTGGTGGTATTAGGAGGTGGGGCCTTTGGAAAGTACAGAAGGTCATGAGGGTGGAGCCCTTGTGGAAAAGACCCCAAACGGCTCCCTTGCCACGTGTGCCCTGTGAGGAGGCCACGAGGAGTCCGTGGCCCAGAAGAGAGCCCTCAGCAGAAGCCAGCCCTGCTGGCTGGCCGCCTGACCTCAGACTACCAGCCTCCAGGACCGTGGGGAAGAAATTCATGTTGATTTATAAGCCACTCAGTTGTATTTTGTGATGGCAGCCAGAACAGGCTAGGACACGTCCCCAGGAAGCGAGCCGTCCTCCAGAAGCGCCCCAGCCCTCAAGTGATGGCGGTACAAACAGCCCAGTCAGGAGCCCGCCGCCCTGTGCTGCTCAGCAGGCGTCGGGTACACCCGTCGGCCCCTTCAGTTTAGTAAAGCTTACTGTGCTGAGAAGGCAAGTATCAGAGGAGTTGACTTTTTAAAAAAAAACGGTTTGATTGTAGGTAAGGCCATCGAGTGTGTTGGAATGTGTGGGAGTGACTGTGTGTGTTGGACCAAAGACCTTAAATTGCAATTGGAAATTTCAAAGCACACACAGAGACTGCGTGTGCAGAGCGTTCGCAGCTCCGGTCCTCGCGTCCCCTGTGACTGGCCTGGACAGACTGAGAACTGAAGGGAACTCTTTAAAAGAGATGCTGTGTTCCGTCTTTCCGTCTTCTTCATTTTGCGTGTTTGAGATGAAAATTGTTAGAAGGATTGGGCGCCTGGGTGGCTCAGTCGGTTAAGCGACTGCCTTCGGCTCAGGTCATGATCCTGGAGTCCCGGGATCGAGTCCCGCATCGGGCTCCCTGCTCGGCAGGGAGTCTGCTTCTCCCTCTGACCCTCCCGACCCTCCCACCTCTCATGTGCTCTCTCTCTCTCAGTCTCTCCCTCTCAAATAAATAAATAAAATCTTAAAAAAAAAAAAAATTGTTAGAAGGATTTTAGCTTCCCCCCGGAATCACCCCAGATCACCAGACTGCCTGATTTCTGGGGCGCATGGGGCCTCCGCAGCCCTGTTGCCGGGCTGGGCGTGGCGAGCTGGCGCTTGTCGGTCGCTGCGGGGTGCCGGGGACCGCCGGGGACCGCCAGCCCGGGGCTGATCTCCGCGGGAGCTGGACGCGGTGCAGGTCACTAGAAAAGGTCCTCACGCTAGTGAGTCTGAAACTTTTAAAACGTGGACGACTTTCACGACATTGACTTTGAACATCAGTTCTGAGTTGTGAGATTCTCTGCGAGATCAGGGGCTCGCTGTGTCTTGTTTGCCGCGGGATCCCCACAGCCGACTGCAGAGTGGGCACCATTAGTACTTAATATATTTGGAAACCTGAACCCTGTTCAGCCTTGGTTTCAGGTGGAAACCTTTGTGAGCCAGAAGCAGGTGGCGCTGTGTTCCTCTCGGCCCGGGACGGCCCTGTGGCACCCCCGCACCCTCACACAGGGCCCTGTTTGAAGGCTGCATGGTCAAGGCCCCCCGGCTAGGGTTGGGGTGCAAGACGGGACGGTGCTGTAGTGATGATGTGGCACCGAGGGGGCCGACTCTCGTGACACCGAACATGGCAGGCATTGTGGAAGAGAACAGACCCCTGGCCACAGCCGATCATAGGTCCGAATCAGTGTTTTAATTGTTTCATTTTGAATTTGAGCGTATGATGCCAAAAAAGTAGTGAAATTATTGCCATAACAGGTTCAATTAAGTCCTGTTATAGCTCTTCCCATTTAGTCCTATTGTTTCTTACGAGGGGCTAATTAGTGGAGTGTTTGTTTTTACTGCATGCATCAACAGTGTTGGGATTCTTTTAGTTATTTTGTTGTAAGCTTTATACCTTTTTTTAAATAATAGCTTTATTGAGATGTAATCTGCATACCGTACAACTCACCCTTTTCAGTAGCTTTTAGTGTATTCCCGAGTTAGGAAGCCGGCAGCACCATCTGATTTCAGAGTGTCTTCATTCTCAACAGGAAAGCCTGCCCCTGTTAGTACTCGCTCTGCGTTCTCCGCACCCTCACCCCCGGCCGCCTCTGATCGGCTCTCTGCCCCCTGCGATTTCCCTGTTCTGGACACTTCCTGTGAATGGAATCCTGCCGTGTGTGGACGTGGTGACAGTTTCTCCCAGTCCCTCCGATGCTTCGGGCCTGCGGCTCTGTGTGCGTGCCGAGACCGTGCTTGCTGGCCCCACTCGTCAGTTGACAGCCGTGCGGGTTGTGTTTCCACGTTTTGGCTCTTAGGAATAATGCTGCTGTGAACATTGTACAGATGTTTGTGTGGACATGCTTTTATTTCTCTTGAATGCGCATGTGTGATAGTTGAAGTATAAAACTTTAATTTTGATGAAGTCCAACCTTTTACGTTTTCTTTTGTTACTTGTACTTTAAAAAAAAATTTTTTTAATTAACATATAATGTATTATTGGTTTCAGGGGTCCAGGTCTGTGATTCGTCAGTCTTATATAACACCCCGTGCTTGTTACAGCACATGCCCTCCCTGGTGCCCATCACCCCGTGTGACTTGTACTTTTGGTGTCTCATCAGGAAACCATTGCCTACTTCAAGGTCATGGAGGATTATCCTTCTGTTTTCTACTGAGAATTTTTTTTAAAGTAAGCTCCATGCCTAGTGAGGAGCCCAACATGGAGCTTGAACTCATGACGCTGAGATAAGAGTCAGAAGCCTAACTGACTGAGCCACCAGCTCAGTCATGATCTCAGGGTTGTGAGATCAGCCCCACTTCGGGCTCTGCGCTGGGTGTGGAGTCTGCTTGGATTCTGTCTCTCCCTCTGCTCCTCCCCACCCCCTCGTGCACACGGTGCACATGCTCTCTCTAAAAAATAAAAATAAATAAAAATTAAAAAGCACTCTGATAATCTGGGATTGGCAAATATATTTACAGTCCCAAAGCCTTGACTTTGGGGGGCTGTGGGGCTGGGGGCTGCTGCTGAGGGCAGGGCTGTCCATCTGGCCTTGCTGGGCTCGGCATTCCTTAAGAAGAAGAAGAAGTTCAGTTTAAAAAATAAAGACTGTCACTGTAAGTGTCTAGTTATTTGCAAACTTTGAGTGAAACCTCTCTTGGTGTATTTTCCTAGGCAAGAAGAAATCATCAAGGTACAAATTTGTTGACTTGTCAGGAGCTACTTGTACAATAGGCACAAATGGGAAAAAATGGTCTCAATTTTGGTCTCTTTTTTTTTTCTCCCTTAAGCGTTTTATTACTTGATTTTGTATTATAAGTGGTGGTGGTGGATTGGCTGTATTCCGAGTGTGTGGTTCGCGGGGCTGGAGCCCGTGAGGGGACCTGAGGTCCTCACCAGGTGAGGCTGTCCTGCGGTCGCTGCACAGGCCTGGGGGCTTTGGGTCTATTACATAACATTTATCAACTATTGTTTTCTTTCTTTTTTTCTTTTTTCTTTTTATTTCTGTTTCAAATTTTTATTTAAATTCTAGTTAACGTACAGTGTAATATTGGTTTCAGGAGTAGAATTCAGTGATCCATCACTTACCTCCAACACCCAGTGCTCATCACCACAAGTGCCCTCCTTATGCCCATCCCCCATCTAGGGCCCCCCCCCCGCCCCCGCCACACACACACACCCACCTCCCTCCATCAACTCTCAGTTTGTTATCTTTCGGTTAGACTCTCTTATGGCCGGGCACCTGGGGGGCTCAGTCGGTTAAGCGTCTGCCTTCGGCTCAGGTCATGATCCCGGGGTCCTGGGATCGAGCCCCGCATCGGGCTCCCTGCTCGGCAGGGAGTCTGCTTCTCCCTCTTACTCTGCCTGCCACTCCCCCTGCTTGTGCTCTTTCTCTGTCAAATAAATAAAATCTTAAAAAAAAAAAAGTCTCTTATGGCTTGTTTCCCTCTCTCTTTCCTCTTTTTTTACTTCCCGCTATGTTGATCTGTTTCGTTTTCTTAAATTCCATGGATGAGTGAAATCATACTTTATCAACTGTTTAGAAGACTGTTTCGTATTGAATTGAACATAACTTGTACATGTAATCATAGGGCCTAGGCAAGTTTATATCCTGTTTTTTTCTTGGCATTAGTTTTTTCCAGCTATTTACATGGTCCACATACTCTTTTTTGGAGGCAGTTCATTATTCTGTGATCGCAGTATTATTATGTATTCAGCACCAGTTGGTGCTTCGGACTCTTGTGCATATTGCATGTTTCCTGTTTCCTGTTTTCCTGATAGCATCTTTGCACATAGTTTTCTATGTGGGATTACCTGGTCAAAGGAAGTTAGATATTTTATTCTGTTCTTTGGAAATACCTGCATCGGTTCATAGCCAGTAGATTTTCATGGCCTTTCACCAGTGTATTGTTTTTATCACTACTATTATGCAGATTTTAAGGCGTCTGTCTCAGTAAAGCTTCTCTCTTTTCATAGAAGATTGTACTTTGATGCCTGTTGATGGATTTTAGTTTTAAACTGGCACACTCAGAAAGAGATTCCTTCCTTGTTCTGGGCAGACTGTGCTTCTCAGCAGGTGCATCCATTCACAAACCTGGGGCGTGTTTGTTCCTGGTCAGAAGAGATGAAGGTCAGTGAAGTCTCTCCCCTTTACAGAAAACTTGCTTTTAGCTTGTTCTGTGTGAACTTTCTTAGTTTCCTTTAACCTTGCTTTGCTGAGAGCCACAGTCACTGTAAAATCCGTAGCAAAGCTGGTGTGTGGGGGCACCTGTTTTGCATCTTAGAAAATTACTCTTGTGATCATATTCTTCGATTCTTCTGTTCTTTTCGTACCAAACATTGTGCCATGTAATTCCCCTTCATGTTATTAAGTCAGTATTAAATAGTATTCAGCGAGCAGATGGACCTTGGGTTTGTTGCTTTTTAACCCCCATTCTGCTATTACCGAGCATTTGTAATTTTGCAAGTACCTATAATTTTGCAGTGTGTGAGATTTTGGGGTGTGGGGTGGTGGCTACTAGGGGTTATTACCCTAGAGCTGCGATTCCAGATGCAAGGGGAGGAACTTTGAGTGGCGGCTCTCGACCCCGTGCTCATGGACGCGGTCTTCCTTCCACGGGAGGGAACACTCTCCTCTCCGATGGCAGGTCCGCCTCCCTCGTAACGTAGACCCGACGGGGAGTTCTGCACGCCGTGCTAGACTGTTCTCCGTCCTCAGAGTACCTTACACGCCATCCCTCGAATGGGAAATACTGTTCCGGATCCTGTGCACATCACGATTATTAGCTCCGTAGACAGGCCAGTTCATAAGAGTGCAATTGAAAGAGCGTGTGGGCCAAAAGAAAAAATCCTTGTGGGTGGAATTACAGGTCATTTCTCCTTGTGTTTTTGTGATTTTCCGTAACGTTCTTGTATTGTCTTTGTGAGTAAAGAAAGAGGGGGGTGGTCTAAGTTGAGATGCACAAATGGGTGAGGCAGACCGGGTGCCCCGGGAATGCAGACCGTGAGACCGTGAGAAGCGTCCTGGTGGCTCAGCTTCTGGCGGGGGGAGGGGACAGGAGACCAGGCCCTGGCAGGAGGCCTGCGGGCCCGGTGCGCGCCCCGCTCAGCCCCATGGCGGTCACAGGAGGGGGCTCTGGGCCCCAAACACGTGCGGGGACTGGGCTCCAGGAGCACTTCCCTCAGCTGTGGGAGCTGCCCGGGAAGACTCGGCGGGCATCCAGCGAGGCCTCTCCAGGGACAGGGGTGGGGTGTCCTGTGAAAATTTCTCACTGGAAGAGAAAGGGAGTTACTCCTAATGAAAGGTATCCTCACCTTTTGGTAGTTGGACTGAGACAACTTTTCTTCCTGTCCTGGAAAAGGCAAAGTTCTCGGACCATCTACTGGATTGGCAGTCACTATTGCTTGTTAGGCGGGGCTACTGGTAACCTACGCTTTTACGTTGCAGCCAGCACACTTTCAGACTTCATCTTCAAGATTTGATGTCCTGACCTCTTAGATGTTACAGCAAATGTGTAGAAATGAGTGGTATTGGATTCGGGTCGGCCTCTAGAGCTGGGCTGCCTGGGCCAGTAGCCCCTAGCTAGTACTGGTTAAATTTAAACAGAGGAAAACTTCGGTTCCTCATCGCTCTGATAACCACATCTCAGGGGCTCAGTGGTCACGTACAGGTGGCAGTGGCCATGTCGGATAGTGAGACAAAGTACGGCTATGCCGTCAGAGAAGGTCTAACAGCGCTGCTCTCGAGGGAACCACTCCCTTTTCTTTGCATGGTAACATGCGAAATAATGGGCCAATGGGTTTATAGGGTGTGTATCTTAAAGCTTTCTCTGAGCAAAAGATCCCACACTGGAGGGAGAGTGCCTTTGTCATTCTTTGCAAATGAAAACATTCCGGGTGGGAGCGCCTGGCTGGCTCAGTCGGAGGAACACGCGACTCTCAATCTCGGGGTTGTGAGTTTGAGCCCCACATTGGGTGTAGAGATGACTAAAAAGATGTACACATAAACTTAAAAAGAAAAAAAAAAAAAGAACACTCTGGGTGGACTCAGCACCTCTACTCATTTAAAGAAGCCTGGAGCGGATTCGAATGAACCGTTCCCTTTCTGATGAACCCTTATTTGCATCTGCTAAGCTCACTTGAAATACTACCACCCAGCCGCATAGACCTTGAAGGGCGATCGCCTGGGTGGGGAGGGGGAAGGTGGCTTGTTCGGTGTTGCTTAGTGTCGGGCAGGTAGGTGTCTGCTTCCTCACACGTCTGGCTGGACCACCCATGGGAAATGCACATGGGGAGCTTTCCTGACCCTGCCTGTTTCTTCCCTGTAGGAGAACTGCGGCATATCACCAAGCTGAAGCCCTGGAGCCTCTTTGACGTCCTTGTGGAAAAGTATGGGTGGCCCCATGAAGATGCTGCACAGTTTACAGATTTCCTGATCCCCATGTTAGAAATGGTTCCAGAAAAACGAGCCTCAGCTGGCGAATGCCTTCGGCATCCTTGGTTGAATTCTTAGCAGATTCTACAAATAGAGCATTCTGAGCTAGCAAATGTTTTCCAGTACATTGGACCTAAACGGTGACTCTCATTCTTTAACAGGATTACAAGTGAGCTGGCTTCATCCTCAGACCTTTATTTTGCTTTGAGGTACTGTTGTTTGACATTTTGCTTTTTGTGCACTGTGATCCTGGGGAAGGGTAGTCTTTTGTCCTCAGCTTAGTAGTTTACTGACCCACTTTCTTCTGGAAACAATAACATGTCTCTAAGCATTGTTTCTTGTGTTGTGTGACATTGGAATGTCCATTTTTTTTGAACGAAAAATACTTCCCCCCTTGTGTTTTGGCAGGTTTTGTAACTATTTATGAAGAAATATTTTAGCTGAGTACTATATAATTTACCATCTTAAGAAATTATCAAGTTGGAACCAAGAAATAGCAAGGAAATGTACAATTTTATCTTCGGGCAAAGGGACATCATTCCTGTATTATAGTGTATGTAAATGCACCTGTAAATGTTAATCTCCATTAAATATGGGATGGGGACTCAAATTTCAGAAAAGCTACCAAGTCTTGAGTGCTTTGTAGCCCGAGTTGCATGTAGCGGACTTGAACTGCTCCCAGGAGCCGTGCAGACTTTTCATTCCGTAACAGTCCTTTTACATTGGATTTTAAAGAAAGTGGCTCTGAGTTATGTCATTCCCTATATGGCACTTTAAAGCAAGAAAAGACATGCTTTCATTCTAAGATACGTATTATACTTTTAGCACTCCCATTCATATTTTTGCATATTTTTAAAAGTACTTTAAAGGAAAAAGAGCAATTTCCCTTTAAAAATGTGATAGCCCAGAACCATGTGGTGTTGCCTCCTCCAAACACTATAAGTTAAACTCTCCGTAGATTAAATCGGACAACAAAACCATGTGCAGTGTGTGGAATGAGAAAAAACAGAATATTTATGTATATATATATTTTCTGGAAAAGCTGGCTTGTGCTTGTCCAAAACCCAGGTATGGTATGCAGTTAGTGCAGCGGGCACGACCCGAGCTGGCCGCTGCGAGGTCACAGGGATCACGCTCATTCCCCAGGCAGTGAGCCGCGCGGCTACAACGTCACTAGCTGGTTCATTGTCTTCCCTGCATTGAAGTTGAGAAAACAATTTCCCTTTGCAGGTTGCACACGATTTTGTTTATGCCTTTCCTTAACGTTGTAGAATACAGGACACAAACCATAGTAGGCAATACAATTTTAGAATGTAATATACGGAGGTGTATTTAGCCTCTTTTAGAAGTCAGTGGATTGAATGTCAGGTTTTTTTAAAATTTTACATTCATTAAGGTGCCTCGTTTTTCTTGACTTTGTCCATTAACATTTATCCATATGCCTTTGCAATAACTAGATTGTGAAAAGATAACAAGTGTTGTAATAATAATCCATTGTTTGAGGTGCTTGCAGTTATCTTAAAAATTAAAGTGTTTTGGTTTTTTTTTTTTTCTTTCCCAGACATTGCCTTGGTCATTGGCCTATGTTTGAAGCCGTAGAATCAACAAACATTTGCTCTCCTTTTAGTGTAGCGTAACCCAAACTAAAGGAAGTATCAACATTCCCGTTGCCGGAAAGGTAGCTGTAGAACATGCATTAAGGCTTATTGTAAGGAAATCATTCGTCGTTTTGTAAGAGTAGGATATGGATTTAGAAGAATTGCTGTAGGACAGATGCACTACCTAGAATGTCAGTGATTCTTTTTCATTCATGTTCCATCAAAAACATACTAATTACATTGTGTTTGAGCATTGCAAATTTTTTCTTTTTAACAGTATTCACCTTGAAGGGAACAAGACCCATCGTTTCAGGAGTTAGCATGCTCTCACACATCGCTGTGAGGTTCCTTAGGCATCGTGCATGCTGGGGTTTTCTGACGAGGCTGTAGGTTATCCTGTAGGGTCTGCGACAGATGGTTGCTGCAGACTGTTTCTGTAGGAGCCATGCTCACAAGAACCGCAAGGTCTGTCTTCCCTAACTCTGAAGAATTTGTATCAGGGTTTATAGCACACTTGAATGAAATTGATCCTACTGCAGTTTCGGCTCATGCTAGGAAGTAAACCTGATTGTTAGGAATTTGTAAAGATCAGTCCCTTATAAAAGAGCCTAACTGGTGTACAATGTAAAAAAGTTGTTCTAGAAGGAATCTACATTTGTATTAGGCATAGTATGGTTTTTAGCAGAATCTTGGCGGCTTGATGAGAAGAGAATACTCCGCTGAATGAGCAGCACTGGTTACGCAGCTCCCTGCAGCCGGCTCGGGGGTTTTGGTGAAGGTCCTGGCTTTTCCTCTCGTTAGTCCGTGTCAAGTCTTCACGGAGAAGGACAAGCAGTGGACCGTGATTGTAGCAGATGAGAAGCTGACTGTCTGGAAATTAGAACTGCTCAAAGGCCAAAAAAAGCAAATTTAGAGGCTTCAGGAAAGCATAAAGTTTTCAGGTGAAAACTGATTTACTAACTTGCTTCTTCTTGTACCTGGATCATACCTAACTAGTTAAACACGATAAACTACTATTTCTCCTTGGGTAGAGAACTTCAGTTGAGATTATTCCTTAAATTCCAGTTTCTCTTCCGTTACTGTTTTTGTAACTTTTAATGAGACAATATTTGAGAGTGTATGTGCCCTTCATCGAGGAGTCAAGGAACTACATTAGATTTTGCAGTCAGAGAAACGCTTCTCTATCAATTACTTGTGTAGTAGGCAGATTTGTGACAGGAATTTTAAATCCTTAGAAGGCCAGTCCTTCTAAAGAGGTGAAGAATGCTACTCACTGTGCTAACAGTTAACCACCTTTGTTCCGTGAAACCATTGGGCCGGGGGATGTAAAGCCACGTTTTCTTGGACAAGTGTTTCTTTAGTGAGTGCCGTAAGTAGAATGTTGTATGCTAAAGTCCAGAAGGGCGAAGTTGAGCCAAGTTCTTTTAAAACTGGAAGCTGACTAGAGTTGAGCCCTAAATGCAGCTCTCTTCATGTACCTTCATTAGCTGGTTTTCAAAAGGAAATGGACATTAAAAGTTACTGTAAAACACGACTTTCATTACTGCCAAATATTAATCCAGTCAGTTTTAGTCTGATGCTTTTCTCCAAAGCACAGAATGTATGTGCTGTGCCAAATTATGTCAATTAGGTGAAAATTAGAAAAAATGTGTTCATTACTTACGGTTCTACTTAATTAATCCTAAGAGGTAGAAGACAAAGAAAAATTTATTTTTCCAAAACAAAAACTAGCATTGGGTATTTCAGCAAAGTGTCCAAGAGGCTATTTTCATTTCACTTGAGAACTTTAATAATAATGCTGTTTTCGTTTTATATGCCCGAAACAAATCTTTTAAGACCTCCTATTACTTTCTTTTTAATACTATAGCTAGAGAGTAAATGTTAAAATTTAAGGTTTTCAAATAATTTTGATTCATCAGTAGGACACTGCAGTCACGCATGTTCTGCAATGTACAAATGAGATATGTGTGTTGTCAGGCAAAGCTACACCATGTTTTCAAACAGCTGTCAGTTCCGGTCTAGAACTCGATCACGTGTAATACTTGAACGATATGGGTTCACAGTTTGTATGATGTCAGTTGGAGGTAGAACCTCCACCCAGCAGAGGAGTTTCCTGCACTGACAGGAAGGAGCGTTGCAGGAACAACCCAACCCCTCACTGCCTCCTGAAGTCCGCCACAGTCCAGCTGAGGTAGGTGTAGCTGAAGAAAAGGGAAGGCCACTGACAAACTAGAGCTGAAAAAATGGAACTTTTGTAAAAAAAAAAAAAAAAAAAAAAAACTTGTTTAAACAGACTCCAATCTCAGAAGTTGTACAGGACAATCTGGTAAAACTGACATAATTGTGATTTATTAACATGAATTAAAATGCCCAACCAGTGCTTCAATGTGACAGTATATTTAAAATAAAAAAAATTAAAGGCCATATACTGTACTACTTTCACAAAGATCACACAGTTTTGCAAAGACTTGTCATATGTACAATGCTATATATCAAATGAGAAAAGCTGTAAGCAATTATATACGCAAAAGAAATGCAGTATTTACAGTTCGTCAGGAGACATTAAAAATCTATACATTAAATTATATTTTGCTTGCAAATAACCGATAAAACAAAATGAGCCATGTCCACACCAAACTATAAGAATCTGTATTGCATTTTTTTTTTTTTTTTTTAAATACCTAAGATGCACTCACAGAACTGCTGACAGGAGAAAAATGAAAATCCTCATAGTGCCATTACTTAGCTGTGTACTTAAATGCGTATGTATAAAATAATATAGAAAACATTCACTAAATGAATTTTAACTGCAACAGTAAAATTTAAAGATCATGTAGCATCAAATCTACTGCCAGAAAAACAGCTGGAATGTTCACTTTACAAAATAAAGATACCTAATACTGGCTTAACAGCACATTTTTTAAGGAATTTTAAAAAAGCAAAAATGGGAAAAATACAATGAAAGAGCACTGGTGTTTGTTTGTTTTATACAAAGTTTCATGTACAAGCTTTAAAAAGTACCTTAATAGGTACATATGAAATATACAGTTTATCTTACAGAACATTTTAAAAAATGCTTTCGGAGTCCATTTTAATGCCACCCCGAACCATGGTAATTGTTCTGAAATGTTGGTGGCACCTGTGCTCTGTGGATCGGAATCTGTCCAGGCACTGGGGATGCCTGCTGAGGTCCTTGAACCCCATGTGGCAGGGCCACAGAGCCAGGATGAGGACAGAACCCTGAAGCAGTCGGTGTCGGAATACTGTTTGGTCCCTGGGGCTGGAGATGAGGACCTGCGACTGGTAGTGGACAGTGTGGCCCTGTTCCCGAAGGCTGGTGTTGGGGTCCCGGTCCCAGAGTGGTGTGATGCGTGGCTGGGGAGGGATACGGTGGTACGGCTGGATGAGCACTTGCAGGAAAAAGTGGCGGTCCTTGATGAGGTGGATGGTGTAAGGCTTGAGCAGAGGGGGGATGGTGCCCGGAAGCCAGGACACCGGAAGGTGGCGGCGGCGGCGGCGGCGGGGGCGGTGCTGAACTGACCACATGCTGGTGTTGTGCTGGTAGACCTTGGAGTCCTGTGGAAGGATGGGGTGGCGGGTGGTGATGAGGGGCAGGACCGGGAGGTGGCGGGGGTGGTGGCAAATGGTGTCCAGCGGTTTGAGAATGAATGTGCGAGCCGGGGGTGACCGCGTGAACAGGCCCTACGACGTGAGCGACAGAGTGCTGCTGATGGGAGCTGGGCTGCGGCACGAGGTGCGGCCCGGGGGCGGGGGGCGGGGGCGGCGGGGGGGGCACCACGGCCGGGGCCGCTTGGTGGTGAAGCGGAGGGTTCGGAGAAGGCAAGAAATGGCCCGGAGTGACGTGGTGGCCTGGAGCGGGCTGCTGGCTGCCGGCGCCCGCAAGCGCTTGATTTGGTCCCGACGCGAACACGGCCTGTTGGGAAAGACCACCTTTGAGCTGGTTGTAACCCTGAAAGTTTGCGGAGGGCTGCTGGGGTTGGTAGTACGAGGAGGAAGACGGCGGCGGGGGGGGCGGGGGGGGCGGTGCCGTGCTGCTCAGACTGGGGGCCGTGAACTGACTGTATGGCGCGGCAGATTGTCCTGAGGGGGTCTGTGTGAAGAGGGCTCCAGACGGCGCCTGCGGAGTACTGGCTGGAAGGCTCTGTGCGGCTGGGTAGAAATTTCTCTGAGGCTCGCGCTGAGGTGTCCCCACTTGAGGTGACTGTGCGTGATGAGGCCTGTAGGGCGAGCCCAGCTGCTGGGTGGGGGGCTTTGGTGAGAGATAACCGTGCTGCACAGGCGGGTGGGGTGTCGAGGACTTGGGAGGATTTTCTACGTGAGGGGACGGAGGACAGTGCAACTTGACCGGCGCGGCGGACGGCAGCTTCTGGGAAAGGTGCTCGGCTGAGCTTCGAGCCAGCGGCTGAGGAGGAGGGTTCTTTGGAAGTGCTTGGGTGTTACTTAACAGCTGCTTCTGGGGGAGCTCTGCTTTCAGGGGCACCCCGTTCTCCGCTTCCGGCGCGGTAGCTGTGGCCTCCCAGTGGGAATCGGACTTTGTGGGTGTTTTCCCATGCGGTTGAACAGGAAGTACGGGGCCCGGGGACCCAGGCTGTGGAAAGAAAACGGATCCCGTTAAGGAACGTCTTACATACACCGAGGTCTGTGACCAGCGGTACTGAATGTTACCTCAGGGTTCCCTTTACAAAGGGGTAGAGGATAAGGTGGATTAGGGAAGCCCGTCGCAGAGGCGTGGGATCCTGAAAGGGCAGCTTTTTCAGTAGTTTAACAAGGTCTGGTACTGAGCCTCAACTGAATTCCCTGGATTAATTTTTATGGAAGACAGGTCTTTCCTTTCAATTTGCCTTTTTCCCCTCAGTGAGCCAAGCTGCTTTTGATTTTGGGCCTTATTCTAAAAGAATTCTAGTAACCTCCAGCACTTAGCAAGTTTCAATTCCCTAACAGGACTTGCTGCACCCAACCTGTTTGGGTAAATAAATGTGCTCACCCAAACTGTTGTGATCTGAAACATCTTTTACAGTGTTCAAACACGAAGACCGAAGTACAAGACCACTTAAATGTACGTTTCCCTTACATAAAAGGGAAAAAGAAAACCAGTCTCCGACCCCTCATCTTTAGTTTCCACAGGTCCTGCCGCCACACGAGACCAGCACGTCTTTCCCGAATCAGGACGGTGATAGCATTTCTTGTCAATGCATTCTCATCTGACCTCTTGTTTTTAGAGAATTGACTGCGTGTGGTCCAAAACTGTATGAAAAAACTGAATTTCCTGGGGTGACAAGGGTGGACCTCCAGGAGAAAATGTAAAGGACTGAAGCACAGTGAGCACGTTAGACCATCTGCTCCCAAAGCGTCCCCAAATCGCCAACGGACGCTTCGTACAGCAGGAGAATCTCCGTATGCATGTGAGAACCCACCCTCCTGAATGGCCATGTTCGAAGGTCAATTTTATTACCTTGCTCATTTTTGAAGGGCTTTTACAAGTGTTTTGAGAGGTGTCTGGGGATGGACATTCACTTGTAGTCATGGGCTCTGGATTTTCAGGGTCAGGATCTGTAAAGCAGAAGAAGGCCAGAGTCACCGTAACATGGCATGACCAGCACCGCCCTGACTGACACTACAGAGCAGTGTAAACTCTGTGCAGCCCAACTCTGCAGAAGGGCATTCGCCTTGCTGATTCAAAAAGGTTTTGAAAACAATAACCATGATAGGTCATCTGCTTACTGACCTTCTGTAAGTTCACTGAAAGGAGGGACTGGGCCCTTGGGTTGCAACTGGGGAATGTGATTTGAATGAGATGAAGGTGAAGACGGAACATGACTCGGTGAACATGGGACACAGGGTGACTCTCCCCCTAGAGATGAAGCAGACCCAAAGAGAACATTAGAACTGCCAAGAACGAGGGTGCACAGGGATTAGCTGGCTCCACTTTTCGGCAGAAGAACAAGCTCACTTACCACTGTCTTTGTCTTTTCGGTGATCGCTGAGAAGTAGCGCACGCTGGTAACTCCTTTCTCTCACTTGCTCCACTGAGGTTGAAGCGGTCCTTGAACATAAAATCATACCATCAATTCAAGGAAGCTACTGCCAGCTAGATTAGTCTTTGTCCTTGATGGTCAACTTGTCCTCTCAGACCAAGGCTTTTGCTCTGCTGGGAAAATACTCAGGTGTAAAGCTTTGAAAATAGCCAGACTCCAATCCTTTGTCTTAAGCAATTTCTTGGGGTGGGGGGGGGGGCGGGGAGGGGGCGGTGGGGAGGGAGCTGAAGTGCATCCGCATTCAGAATGTCACAGCAGGTACCAGATACACCCTTTACCGATCACCTTGTATCTGGACTGTAAGGCTAGTGGGAAGGGGACCCAGGAGGGAAGCGAATGAGCCCTTCTGCCC
The DNA here is from genome assembly GCF_029215605.1 of Mirounga angustirostris. NCBI lineage: Eukaryota > Metazoa > Chordata > Mammalia > Carnivora > Phocidae > Mirounga > Mirounga angustirostris. The sequence goes on along the minus strand of NW_026991720.1, from coordinate 87,148,906 downwards.
TTTGCCAAGACCCATCCCATATCCAGCTTCTGCTGTTCCTACTGAAGAAACACTAAAACTTGGTTCTTCTGTTCTCTAACTTGTTAGGGATATAAGGAAATCGCAGGATGCAGACTATGATAAAAGTTCTTTGGAGAGGAATATTGTGAAAAAGGTGAAAATTGTACAAGAGGAAGCACAGTGGACCCTTAAGATAGGCAAATCCAGAGCTGGTTTAAAACCCTATCAGCAAAGAGGATCTCTCAAAATCCGGACCACAAATGTCCCTGTCCTTAGAACTGGGGGAACAAGAGCAGACGGGTAGAGTCCACCCCAAAGCTTGTGCCTTTCAGAACAGCACACTTCAGATCCTTACAGATCTAGCTGCGTTCACAATGAGCTATGGAAAAGATCCTGCCTGGACAATAAAGAACAGAGACTACTTGAATTACAAGGGATGATACTTCTCAGTTCTAAAGGTAGCGATGGGCTCTTTTCGACAGGCTCACCACTGGACTTCTGGGTCGTTCTTCTCACTGGCAGAAGCCTCCTTAACAGGACAGCTATTGCTGGTTTCTTCTGAAGTAGCACTATGGACTGTAGCTGGTGTCGGTAAGGGCAGGCCAGCGGTGCTTTCTAGCTGCTCCCCGCTTTCGCTCCTGTTGCCACAGCCCTCACCACCGCTGCTCGAGCCGCCGCTCGCGTGAGGTGACACGCTAACCAGTGGAAAGTGCTCAGCCTTCGAGCCGCTCTTCCTGGCTTCCCGCTGTCTTTTACGGTACTCTAATAGAGAGACCTTCAGCAAGAAAGGGAAGGAAAAGCACATCTTTTATTCTTGTCTTGTATGTCAGAGTCAAGCTATTCTTTTTGTTCGCAAGAGAATTAGTATATTTACATTAGGAAAATTATGTAAAATAATCTGATTTTGAACAAATAATAGTAATAATAATAATTAACAATTATCATGCCTGTTATATGGCAGGCATTGTATTTAGATGATTTACATACATTATCTCATTTAATCCTCACAACAACCCTATGAAATAGGTATATCATCATCCCCATTTTACAGATGAGGAAATTGAGTAACTCACTCACTCCAGGTCACACAGCTGGTGAGTGTTGGAGCCGGGATTCGAACCTAGGTCTTACGTGAAAGCCCGTGCTCTTTCCACTATACTACATTGCTTCCCACAAAGTTGCCAACTGGACTCTGTTACAAAAATTAAAAGCACACATCACTAAAATTCTTTGACTTGCAAAGCAATAAGCCTATTAACAAGTAAAGTAAGTGTAGTTTATCCCATTTCTCTGAAATAAGGCATTCTAATTGTCTCAGTATGTCTGCTGCCAACCAAATAATGGTGGTAAGTCAGGGAGCTTAAATTACTATTTACAGAACACTTTTCAAAATACTCATATCCGTGGCCGAAATACTATACATGTTATGAAGAAAGAAGCATTTCTCCAATACAAGGCTGCCTGTTCTATGTAAAATAAGGATAATAAGAACACAAGTATTACTCAACTCTGTTTATTTGGCTAGGAAGTGGTTATTTTGAAGTTACTCTTCCAGTGAAATAAATCATCCTGAGGTTTCAATCTCTGAAACCGTGCTTATAAGCATTTTCCATATCACCAGAATGTTTTACTTCTCTGCAAGTAATTTCTAACTGAGCATTTACAAAGGTTTAAAACTGTACACATCAAAACTTTGAGTATGAATGCCTTACATAACACATAACTGCTAATAACCCTCAGTAGTAGTACAAAAAAGATACTATTAAAAGGACTAAAATCGTTAAATTTGTAACCTTTTTCTTTTGTGGTGGATTCTGGGGTGTGCAACTTCCGTCGATCAAATTGTCATTAACAGTCCGTCCGAAACCAGAAACAAGCCCATCTTCTGAAGTACAAAACACAGGTGTTTCCATAAATATGCCTCTAGTATCATCCTGCGCCAGGCACTTTGACTCACTTATTCGGAAGCCTCCTCCAACCTCCAATTGATGTGAGGGCGTCAGGTCCCTCAAGTTAGAGTTTACTGAGAAGTTAACTCCTGTTCTGTCAGGACTCTTTACCCAGGAAGAATACATTGCGCCCCGTCCAGAGTGAGTAGATTCCAGTTGGCTGTTAGAATCAGTCCTGTCATGTGTAGGTGGTTCCATGGTTTTATGTAAGGCAGTTTGCTCGATTGCATCGAGTCCCAGCTGAAGGTCTGACACAGATTCCTTTTCTCCAGGGCACTGTCTGTTGACTTCAGTCCTGCTCCGAGGGCTGGTATAACCAATAGTCTTTATTTCTTGCAGACCCAGGTCAGTTAAATTAGAATTTCTAAAAGGCCCCAATGTTAACATGGTTGAGGATCGGTCATATCCCTGTTTACAGAATTAAAACAAAAGAATTACACAAATAACCGTATCTTGAGACTACTTATTTTTAAATCTCCCAAAAATTTACGCAAAATAATAAAAGGAAAATGTCACCGATTTAAATCATCTTTTTGGATAACACCTTACCTCTTGATTATAAGTGCGTCTCTTAATTTCTGGAGAACTTTCTGGGGAAGAAATATTCTATATAAAAGAAATAAGTAGAATTGAAAATTAAAATATATAACTAAATCCAGGATATTTATAGAAATGAAAACTTTAACTGTTACACAGACTTTGGTTTTAAACTTTTTTCTATTTCCATTCCCCACGTAAGACCTCTGGCTTTAAGGTCAGTTTGATACACATATAGCCATTAAGTCTGATGCTGAGTATCAGTAAGATGAAAGTTATGCTCATTTTAATAAAAATGTAAAAGTTTAAATTCACATCAATGCATGTTCCAAATTTGCCCTTTTGGTTTCTTAAAAACTTTTTTTTCCTAATCGAAGCACAATAGTTGTTGGCGGGGGGGAGCTGTTAAATACCATCCCCACAGGTTTTCTTTTCCCCCATTTAAATTTCTCACCTCAAAGTGCATGGTATTTCCTGGTGTGCCAGGAGTTACTGGGGTAACTGGTGAATATATGGGCTTATAACCATTTCTGCAAGCTTCATCATCTGATTTTACCCGTGGAGGAGTGGCAAATGATGGGTCCGTGAGAGTAATATCTGTGTGAGTCGGTGTAGCATACGGTGAAGGAGTAGGTGTGGAGGTTTCAGAGTAAGCAGAATCTAGCAACTGATAAAGTCTTCGTTTTTTTAGTGGTGTAGTTAGATCTGTTGGTGCAATAATCATAGACATTATACTGCTGGTATTTGCTACAATCTATAATACATTCTGGGAAAGATCAAAACATCAACAATAGTAATTATGATGAATTTCAGCCCCAAACCAAATTTCAGGGTTTTTAAAGATTCTACTAACATGAAACAATCTCTCCCCACCCCCACGTGAGTTAATTTTACTATTACAGCACAAATTATCTTGCCAAATGGCTTACAGGCCTAGGAGTCTCTGAGAAGTCTTAGAAGACAGATGTTAATTTATTTCTAAGAGTTCTTTTTGATCTGAGAAGCAGCCCTAAAATTCACCCATAAGCCCCAATATACATGGTACTGGAAATTTAAGGTTTTCATGTTTATCTTTACCCAAAAGGTTAGAGGACAGAAAAAAATGTAACAAAATGCTTCTTTTATCATATGTATAATAACTAGAATGTGTCTTCACACTAAAACAACACCGAAAAGAAATTCCACCTGGGAGGGAGCAGCATTCATTTAGTAGCAGTGGACTTTTACTTTCACCATTGACTGTAGGACTCCTGGATCTTTCTTGACAGGGTGAATTAAATCTATGTAAAATTGATGAGTTTTCCTCTTCTAAGGCTTGTTTCAACCATCGCTGAAATACATAACAAATGAATAGAAATCAGTTTGTAGCTGTTTATATAGCCTATATATGTAGACTGATTCTAAAAGCACTTCACTACCAGGAATGGTAGTTAAGGAAGGAGACTGGCCCGTGGCTCATCCTAGATTTTTATATCCAAAGAAAAGTTTACCTTCTTGCATGAGCCAGAAATGTTTTCAGTAGGTTCTTTTCTTCTCCTTTTTTCTGAAAGGAATGGTGAAGTAAACCGAATATAGTGCTTAGGAGTAGAGTATACGTGGGGACTATAGGCCAGGCCTGGTAAGGAATTGAGCTGGGTAGCTAACACTTCAGGATCTGTAGTTATGCGCAGAGGCCTTTCTGAAAGGCTGTCTGAAGGTTTTCCTGTCTTCTCATTCTTCTCACTTAACCATTCATTGACCAAGTGCTAGAGAAAAGAAAAATTTGGATCACTCTATATGTAACTCACAGATTCTCCTATTGAACATTTTGATACCAAATTTGAAATTGATAGTATTTTCCAAAATGATACATTGGGTAATTGAAATCATTCACAGATGTCCAAAATATCAGTACATCAGTACATCATTACATTTCTTAACTTCTCTTACTCCTAAATTTTTTATACAATAGTACTCAGCCAGGAAGAAAACACATTTTTGTAAAATAGCAAAGTCTAAGAGACATCAGTACTATAGGTTTGTTACTGCTTCTGTTATCAGTGTGTAAGATCGGATTTTATGCAGTGTTTTTCTACCCCGGCTGCCTATCAGAATCTCTAGATGATGAGACCAATGCATATACATTAAAAAAAAAAAAAAAAAAAGGTGTCAGCATTGACAATCACTATTTGAAAATTTACATAGTCCTTTTTCAGTTAATTCTGTTAATTTATTTTTATCCACAGTGTATGTAGTTCAGTCTTTATTGGTTATATGAATATACCTGATCCTAAAATATAATGACTACTCACTTTTTTTTGTAGGCTAGCTATAGTTATTTAATAAAGCAGTTGTAATAGGCATGGAAATAAGTATTACATCTGTCAGCACAAGCACATTTTGTTTGCTCTGTCGGCATTCATATCTTTTCTATCTGGTAATCAGATGATATGCTTGTTATTTTTACTCTACGTATACTTTGTTAAAAAAAAAGTACTAAAAGTAGTATATGCATTCTCACACATAGATACACACACATTAAAAAAATAATCTACCGACATGGTCTTCCAGTGACAACCATTAAAACATTCTAGCATTCCCCCCTTTTTTTTCAATGTATGTACAACTGCATATCCAGGACAAACTAGAGAAAGCCTGTGGAGTCTGCAGCCAGGCTGCCTGGGTAGGAATCCGGGCTTTGCCACTTACAACGTGACTTCAAGCACGTTATAAAACTTTTCTACATCTCAATCCTTATCTGTAAAAGAAGGGTCATACAGAAACTAGCTCTGGGTTTTGGTTACTGTGGTTATTGTGAGGATTAAGAGAGCTAAATAACATAAAGCTCTTCAAGTAGCATAGTATCTGGCCCAGAGTAAGTACTATGTCTTCTTACACTGAATGAAGCCTTCACATTAGGGGAAATCATGATAATTTGGTGCTCGAATAGTATGTTTAAAAGAAGGGAATACCATCAACAAAACCTGTGGCAAAGGAGGCTTTTTTAGAGAATCAAATGGGAGTAAAAGTCTACATCTCAAACCAGGAATTTAAATAAATTGATAGCGCCACAATAATTTAGCCATTTAAAAATTAAAACGCAGGAATTATGTCATATTTGTAGTTAAGAAAGTATCTTCTTTAAACATGAGTTTTTCTTTTCACTAACCTAAATTACAAAGAAAAGTTGCAATTATTTTTTGTCCCTCCAAAGTGGGCAAAAATAACTGCTCATTGTTTTTGTTTTTTTAATTCCAGTATAATTAACATACATTTAACTGCTCATGGTTTAAGGCAAGTGTGGGCTTGCTTATTCAAGATCCATGGGGCAGTAAGGAAGAGTACAGCCTTCCAATTAGAACTGTGTTTAGATCTTGTCTCTAACTAACCCTCTGACTCGCCACTAAAGTATAGTCCTGGGTTCATCCCAGATGTTTACTGAATATACTTCTCCTGGTTTCACAGTACCTCAAACTGTAATGGATCTGGTAAGAACAAGATAAATTAAGTTTCAAAACATTCTGTTATGTAAGTGTACAAGAAGAATCCTGTTATGATCTAACCGCCCCCCTCCAAAAAAGAGCCCAAGGATTACCACTTTGATATCTCTGCTCCAATCTACTAGATTCTACTGGGGGCTAGGGGTGCTTCCTAGGATGTTCTGTTATTTCTGAGCTGTAAAGCTCAGGTTGGTTTATCTCAGTGAATAGTTTCCCATAATTGCTTTATTAAGTCTGACAGTTTTTCAAAGATGGATAAATTCCTCTAAAACTACCCTTCTTTATGGCAATCAGCAATTTCTTCACATTTAATTCTTATAATCTATACTGTGAAAATTGTAGGACATACAAAGAATAAAGGATAACATGTAAAACCAATTGTTTCTGCAAAGTGTAAATTTAGTACATAGCATAAAAGAATTTTCATAAATTATTAAAATAATTACATTGTGATCTGCAATTCTAAAAGGAAGTTAACAACAGTGCAAACATTTTTATTAACTGATTTTACTGTTTTGTGATTCTCATTCTTAGTTTAAAAACTCTTTAAGTGTAAAAACTATGCCTTCTGTTCCTTATGAGATGTTCCAAACTGAATCTTTTTTTTTTTTTTTAGATTTTTTTATTTATTCATTTGACAGAGCGAGAAAGTGAGAGAGGGAACACAAGCAGGGGGAGTGGGAAAGGGAGAAGCAGGCTTTCCGCTGAGCAGGGAGCCTGATGCGGGGCTCGATCCCAGGACCCTGGGATCACGACCTGAGTGGAAGGCAGACACTTAACGACTGAGCCACCCAGGCGCCCCCCAAACTGAATCTTAAAAACACAAATATATTTAACATCATAAGACATTCTTGTTAGAAGAGTTCCCCTGCTCCTGAAGAGCCCTACCTTCTTAGTTTTCGGGTACTTGGCAGGACATTTAGTAAGTGCTGGAGCTTCAGTTTCGGGAATTAGTTCTGCTAGTGCAGTTTCAGCTTCAGGTTCGATTGCAAGTACAGTGTTCTCAATGTCGTTTTGTTGTGAAGTGACTTCTAGATCAGGAGAAGATGGCTGGATATCTGAGCACATGCTCACAGTCCTGTGTCTCCGACGCTGTTGTCCAATGTGCGTCCGACTGCGAGAAAAACTTTTTCTCTGTTTAGTTCTATTCACCTTGGCAGGGGGGGGCTTGCTAGCAGTTTCTTCTTTTGCTTGTTCCTAATTCAAAATACAACAGAGTGGAACTTCCGATACTGTTTACAGAAGTGAGAAGTTGAAATCTAAAAGCATTCATCTACTTCAGAAGCTAATTTCCTTAAGCTTATTAATTCTGATAAATTAACATGACTTTTTTAGTCTAAAACAAAGCAAACAGAATCTTATGTCTCAGGTCTAAATTCTCAGGATTTGAAAAATGCTACTGAACAGCATTAGATGTTAAAAGTTCTTTACAGATGCAACTAAATCAGGTGTGTCAATTTTATCAGAAAGTGCTTAAGTATGAAAACAAAACTATACCTGAATAACTTCAGCATCGCTGACAATCTGTGCATCTTTACATTCCGTTTTAACTTCAGTTTTGGCTGTGCTGATCCTTTCCAAAGCTTGTTCTCTTCTTTTCTCTCTTTTTTCAAGTCTGGCAAAAGCTTGCAGAATTGCTTCCATTTTCCTTTCTTCTCTTGTCTACAAAATTTAAATTTCAAGTGGCATAATAAATGTCATTGTTTTGAAGTAAAATTCTAAAGTCCCACTGTTCATGACAAATGTAAAAAATAAATTCTATGATGTTAGCAAAACATTTCTATTGATGATAGCTTGGGGGGAGGGGGCGGTTAACATACTCATTCGAGATACTTCAGAGTCTGAAATGTCTCAGGAAGCCCTGTTACTACAAATACATTTCATGAAAGGAATACTTGTTGGATGATTGTCAACGATAAGGATAAAGCAACCCCCCCCCCCCAAAAAAAGGCATAAGAAACTATCTTGCTTTAGCAAACTGAAAATCCTTCTCAATAATAGGGAAGTTAACCCTTTTTAAAATAATGTTCAAAATTCCCACGTTAATAAATGTTGAAAAGATCCCATTCACAGAAACTTAGGGAGTGAATACATTATTGACATGTGGCAGGATATTATAAGGTGAAGTCCTGGGTTCAAATTATGACTCTACTAGTCATTTACTATCTTTGTGACCCTAGGCAACTTAACGACCCTAGTTACTAACTTTTTTGAGCCTCTTACAAAATGTGGATAGTAATAATTACACATCACTGAATTGTTACTGAGTTCAAATAGAAAGTATGTGTGCAGTTTGCCAACAGCACTTGGAAAATGGGAGGCATTCCCGAAGCGTCAGTGGTTATCTGTACTTTAGCTTTCTTGCCCTCCGTCGGAGTTCTTACAAGGCACTCTACTACCCTCTGACCTTCCTGTCTTCCACTGACAGTTTAAGGCAAGAGTTCCTTTGTCCTGTCCTTCAGTTCTCCTTAGAGAGAGAGTATTCAAAGCAAGACCCAGAGCCTTGGCCTGATGGGCCTGGCAAGGGCTTCAGCTTTCAACCAGAAACAGGAAGCGCTTCCATGGACTGCCCAATTCTTCAGATGAAGAGAACCAGGTCCTGAGTCTCAGAGCCATCTGGCTTTCCTCCTCTTGTCAGTGATGTGAGAGAGAAGGGTTAGGAACGCAAGCTCGGGGCTTTAGTCCCGGTAACTATCAGCAGAGGTTTAAGCATTAAGACACACTCTGGAAACTACTGCTTACTGTATTTTTTCCTTCATTTTTTAAAAAAAGATTTATTTTAGAGACAGAGCATGTGCACCAGCAGGGGGAGGGGGTGAGGGAGAGGAGAGAGAGAAGAGTCCACAAGTAGACTACCCGGTTGAGCGCAGAGACCCAAGTGGGGCTCCATCCCACGCCCCTGAGATTGTGACCTGAGCCCAAATCAAGTGCCAGCTGCTTAACTGACTGAGCCGCCCAGGTGCCCCTTTTTCTTCATTTTTTACACTCAGTAAGGGGACAAACTCCTGTGACAATACTGCTAAGCTTCTAGTTAGTCTCACTCTTACAAGACCCATTATCCTCACTTTATATTGCAGGTAAGAAAACTAAGGTCCACAGAGGTAAGGCTGCTTGTTTGTGGACACACACACACACACACACCTCTTGCTTTGGGATGGGCAATGGGCACTAAAATTAACAGCACAGGCAAATGTGGTCAAAACTGGAACTGGAAGTTTTACTTAAACTTTACCCTTTCATCTCATGGCTCTTTATAAAAATCCTATCTCTGTATGAGGGCTTTTCTAAAATCCTAAATTTAGAAATCCTAAATTTAGAAATCTGGAGTAATAAAAAATGATTCTCTGGGGCGCCTGGGTGGCTCAGTCGTTAAGCGTCTGCCTTCGGCTCAGGTCATGATCCCAGGGTCCTGGGATTGAGCCCCGAGTCGGGCTCCCTGCTCTCTGCCCCTCCCCCTGCTCTTGCTCTCTCTCTCTCAAATAAATCTTAAAAAAAAAAAAGATTTTCCTAACTGCTTCACCTGTTCAACAGGGGAGGGGGTGAGGAGGGAGAAGGGGTTAACTATTGTGGTTATTTGCTCTTTTCAAAAATTTTAAAATCTGACGAAAAGTACATTTTTCCAAAAGAAACAAACTTAGCAAGAATCATTTTATGTATAAAAAATTACCAGTATTTAAGATAAATATGAATTTATGACAAAAATCTGACATAGTTCAATATTTACTTGTTTTAGATGGTTAGAGTGAGGGTGAAAGATAAAATTGACATAAAGACCGGGACGCCTGGGTGGCTCAGTCGTTGGGTGTCTGCCTTCAGCTCAGGTCATGGTCCCAGGGTCCTAGGATGGAGCCCCGCATCGGGCTCCCTGCTCGGCGGGAAGCCTGCTTCTCCCTCTCCCACTCCCCCTGCTTGTGTTCCCTCTCTCGCTGTCTCTCTCCCTCTGTCAAATAAATAAATAAAATCTTAAAAAAAAAAAATTTTGACATAAAGACCTAAAACTGAACTCCCAGGGTGCCCTGCTTAAGCATCTGACTCTTGACTTTGGCCCATGTCACGATCTTGGGGTCATAAGATCCAGCCCTGCTTTGGGCTCTGCTGAGCATGGAGACTGCTTAAGATTCTCTCTCCCTCTCCCTCCCTCCCACAGCTTGCACACATGTGCGCTCTTTCTCTCTCAAGAAATAAAATAAAAATACTGAACTCTGTGTAAACAATACAATTAATTGACAGTCAAAGGAAAATACTTTAGAGGTGACTCAATCTTTTTGAGCTAGTTAAGATCTTAAAAAAAACCTAGTCCTGTGCTGCCGAGAAACCAAAGCCCATGTGTATTGTGTGACTCATTCAAAGGCAGAGCCATAGTTACTATCCAAGTTTCCGGGTTCCTAATTTACTCTTTCCAATTAACCACCACTGATACTACATAAAGCAAAATGAAGCGTAACTCTTTACACATTTACTACAGCTGTCAACTGAAAGCACTAAAGAGATACCCGAATACTTTTAATACAATCTCATCTTAAAGAAACACACAAGTGTTGGAAATGTAAGCATGCCTTTGATTTTTCTACATGAAAAAATAGAAGCACACTAGTCTACGTTTATTTTAAATTCCTTAAGTTTCCTGTGTCGTTCAGCATTTGGTTCACACTGCATGGAATACTGTTGATACACAGTATCTATTTAATGACTGAAAACCTGCCAATTTTATAGACCTAACCGAAAAATAACCAGTTCTATTAGATAGCTTGGAGTAATTACAGGTTGTGTAGGGGATTAGAGAAACTAGGAGTCCTAATTAAGCCCAGCAGACCCTAACATTTGTGCTTGATAGAGTTCAGATACGGCTTAGTGCTAAGACCTGTGTATTCTGTAACCATGACTCATTATGCCAAGCCCATGACCCAACCTCAGAATCACTGTTCCCTGAGCTGAGCAATCACAGAGCTGATACAGAATTAGAATTAGACAGGTTTGCCTTTCAGGAATACTACATTAGCACTTGACATATTGTTAATGCTGGAGTATTGGGTGCTAAACTGAACTATGAAGGATCCCTGATGAGATCTATCCAACAGATTGCTTTTATGACATGTATCTTTAGTTTATGGTCTTATAGAGCAAATAGAATACTTCAATTCCTGTAAGCAGAAGAAAGTCTGCTTAACATCCCTTTATAGGACTTTATCACTTGAGTAGGTATTTTTGTTTCAATTTTGCTGGAGCACCAGTCTGACTTGAAATCATATAACTTGATATACTTGGAAGAGACGATGAAGATCTTGTCTAAGCCTCCTTTCAATAAATGGTGAGGTCCATATAGTTCAAGGGTACATAATAAAGAACACCTATTCAAGTTTTATACAGTACTGCAACTGAAAAAATAAACTCCACTGAGTAAATTGTTATAACTTATCCTAATAATCAGAGATAATGGTACTTTTTCACTGAGTAAAAACAAGCTGATGCACTGTGGGTACCCCACAGCAGCTTTAGAGGACAATGTGCCTCGTAGGAGAGTGAAAGAATTGGGAAGGAAACAAAATGAAGACCTCTAGGGACTCACGGTTTCTTTCTTTTTACCTTGCTAATGGGTAGAAAGTGGTTCTTAAAATAAAAAACTTGCCTTTTAAAGGAAAGGGAAGCAGCAGGGTCAGCCTGCCAAATTATCCTACCCACAGCCTTGAAATAGAGAAAGTAAGAGATCCCTCACTCAAATAACTTTGCTTATCCTCTTGAACAAGAGTTAGAGATTAATTTATTAATCTTTTAAAAAATGGTTAAGATTACTAATTACCAATAGAGTAATTCCAAACTAGTAAGTATGTCTTGTGGGGTATCCCCATTTCTTCTCTACCACATGATGATTCAGTTTATCCTCACAGTACTGCTTCCTCTTTGATATTTCTTATTCCATGCATGCCATCCTCCATGAAAGCTTCTCCAGAACCTGGCCGCCCAGTACCTTCAGTGGTCCTCAGCATATAGCAAACACTCACAGTTTTGTTAAATGAGTAAGAATTGTGTATATATTATATAAAGCACATGTCACTTTTATGTGAAAGCATGGAATGAAGTATTTTAACAAGATTTTGGAAATCTTGAATTTCTTACAAGGCAGCTAAATCTGAATATCCTCATTTTGTTTGAACAGAATACCAATAAAAATAAATGGGATCCCTTTTGCTATTCAATACCATGTCATTAATCACTCATCTTTAGAAACACAATTCCTAAACTCTGGAATGAGAGAAAATGGAGACCTCTTTAAGAAAATTAAAATTAGTAACTGACATAAACTTAAGTCATGTTATAAGAGAAAATTGATCAGATGGGTGATATATTTCACATACCCTCAGATGACTTTCCTGACAAGAAATCTATCCTAATGATATCTTACTATTAAAATTTCTTCTGCATCTTCTAAAGCAATTTTCTAAGTCAAGTTACTTCCTAGAGACATTAGGAACAGCAGGATTCTTTCTAGGCTTTTCCCACAGGATGCTTGTTCCATCAAATAAAAATCTGTAGGATAGGGTGCCTGGGTGGCTCAGTCGGTTAAGCGACTGCCTTCGGCTCAGGTCATGATCCTAGAGTCCCGGGATCGAGTCCCGCATCGGGCTCCCTGCTCGGCGGGGAGTCTGCTTCTCCCTCTGACCCTCCTCCCTCTCATGCTCTATCTCATTCTCTCTCTCAAATAAATAAAATCTTTAAAAAAAAAAAAAAAGAATTATGAAAGAAAAAAAAAAAACAAATGCTAAAGCTGGGGCACCTGGGTGGCTCAGTCGGTTAAGCGACTGCCTTCGGCTCAGGTCACAATCCTGGAGTCCCGGGATCGAGTCCCGCATCGGGCTCCCTGCTCGGCAGGGAGCCTGCTTCTCCCTCTAACCCTCCCCCCTCTCATGTGCTCTCTCTCTCTTATTCTCTCTGTCTCAAATAAATAAATAAAATCTTTAAAAAAAAAAATCTGTAGGATATCAAAGGTGTCACAACAAACAAGTTGCAAGGGTGTCTAAGTTTATGAAATGGTTTCATAAACAGAGTAAGTTTTTAAACACACCATGTGTATACTGGGAAACTCAAAGTTGGGGACCTGAAGCACTGTTTACTCAACTGGCCAAAGAGCTCTTTTTTTCACAAAATGTCTTAAGAGTTCTGTGGAGTAATTTCTGGTGTGAAGGATGAGGGATAAGAAAATTATGGAGACTCCTGCATCCTGGCAAGGCCTCCAGGACACTATCTGGCCTATAAGGAAGCTTCAATTAATTCACTACTTATATCTCTACTTACATGGCTGCCAGAAATATTTAGTAGGCTCATTTACTGACCATGTACTTCATAAAAGCCAGGCATTTTTGCCCCTAAGGAGCTGGGGCTATAACAATTAACAAAATGACAGATTCTCGCCCTTATGTAGTTTATATCCCAGTGATATACACTTAATTCCAGATTTTCCTAGCTGCTTGACAAGCATCTCACAACCTGGGTGACCATCTTTTCATACCCTTTTTGTTTCTTTTTTTTTTTTTTAAAGATTTTATTTTTCATTTATTTGAGAAAGAGAGCAAGCACAAATGGGGGGAGTGGCAGAGGGAGAGGGAGAAGCTGACTCCCCGCAGAACAGGGAGCCCTACTCAGGACTCAGTCCCAGGACCCTGAGATCATGACCTGAGCCGAAGGCAGATGCTTAACCATCTGAGCCACCCAGGCACCCATTTCTTAAATCTCTATCCTCTTAAGTGTGAAGGCCTCCTGAACCACCTTCCCTGGATTCCAGTTTGAGCAATCTGACAACAATATACCATCAAATATTACCAAGACTATATATCCCCAAGGTACAGTCCTTCCATAATGCCACAAAAAATTATTTTGAAAACAGATCAGAAGATACTTTAGGAAGTTCTTTTCATGCCATTATAAATTGGGGGAGGGGGGCAAGCCTCCTTTTTTATTTAAATCTTTCAAAAGCTTTATGTTTTAATTGATCACTTGTTTAACAAAATGCGGTGAGCTTCCCAATATAGCCTCCTGCCGCACACTCTCTTTACCTCTGACAAGGTTATGGCCACCTCACCTCACTTCACCTTACCTACTACTGTGTACCTGGGGGCGTCCACTCAGTAGTGCCCTGGCTTTGGAATCAGGTGAGTATAAACAGCCTACTGTATTTCAACTGCCATAGCTTAACTGAGCTGATTGTAAGATTCTCCAAAGTCAATTCCAACCCATTGCCAAAGAAGTATTTCTTACCAGCTAAAAAGCAAATGTCAATAATCTATTCAGTTCTATACCATTCAGGCACAAATTTGCTTTTGTAAGTAGGTAACAACTTCTTAAGGGGAAAAAATAATGATTGGAGGGAAAAGGAAAATGTTCATAAAAGAATAGCTTTCTGTTTTGGTTATATAATAATTTGAATAAATACTCTTCCATGAAATCTTTATCACTCAACATTTCATGTGATCTGCTAGCAACCAACCTTACCTCCCCTACTCCCCTCAAAAACAGCCTATATGATCCCAGCCAAGTAGGATTTATCACTTTTATAACCCCCTCCAGGCTATTTCTCCACTCAATGCCATACAATTTAGCTACAAGCTAATCTGTACTTGTTCCACCCCTACTCCTAAGGTCCATCATAAATACTACCTATCTCATGAAACGGTCTCTGAGCCCCCCCACCCCACCCACAGCTCTAAGTTACCATATTTATAGTTCCTTTACCGCATTTCTTGCTGCACTGTAACTGTTTCTGTAAATGCCCCTGAAGGCAGAGACATTGTCTTATCTTCCAACTCCACCAAAAAGAACAAGCAAGCAACCAAAATAATACATCCATTGGTGCAATTTTTGGGAGACTGAGCAAAATGCTAAATATTAGGTTGTGTATGAAAGCCATTTATGTAGGTAAACACTGTCGAATCAATTTCCTACACTTCAAGCTATACTACAAAAGGATGAGCTGAAATATATTTTAATTTGGACACTACATGGTATTTATCTGGGAGGAGAGTATGACTAACTCCTTTTATATCCCAATCTCATAAATATACGAGAACTAGTATCTTCCTATTATATCCACAATGATTTAAAGTCTGTCAAAGAAGGAAATTTCAATCAGCTTAACATGTTTCTCAGGCGTTGTCCTTATTAGTCTTTCCAACTACTAATGTTAACCTAACCAATACAAGAGGCAGACACCAAAGGCTGATTAATATTCAAACTTTTCAAAACCAAATATTTTGTTCCTCACAAATACTAATATGTTGGCAGGGGTGGGGGAGACCATGCCAGTTGGCTTGAGAATCCTAGGATGCATGCTTTCACATTCTGCTTATTTGAGTATATCCAAAAATTCTGTAATTGAGATATCAAAGCAAATGTACCAATTAGACATAGTAACACTGCAATGATTTTGAGAGCTACAGGTCAAGGAGCAAATATTTTTAAGTATTTTTTTCATATCCCTTCAAAATACCAGACAAATTCTAAACACTGATACTTTTCAAGTTTTCCACAATTTACTTGAATGAAAAATACCCAGCTGCACAGCAACCTTAGAAGCAGATATTAAAATGAATATGCTAAAATGGACACAGATTTTAATTATTATATTAATTTATTAATTATATGTAACAAAATATATTAATAAATATATTAATAATTATTAAATTAATACAGCATACTATAACAGGTAAAATCAGGACCAAAAATGGACCAAGTAAGCCTTTTTTATCTGTCCAAAGTTCCATCAGCAAAAGGGTATTTCTGTTTTCTTCTGGGATCTGAAAATGAGGATGTTCTAAGTTCACGATTTTCTCAGCATTTTTTAAAGTAGCCCTACAGTCATAAAAACTTTTTTAAAAATGCAATCTGAGTAAAATTATTGTAAGGGCATTAAATAAACCTTTTTTTTTAAATCTCATGATTTTTTCAAAGCAGTTGTTACAGCCCTTCAAGTCTCTTGTGAAAAGAGGCTCCTCCTACCAGACACATGCCTCATCCAAAACCCAGTGATACTCTAAATCGGTTTTGCACTGCTGTGGCTATTGTGGAATGAATGGGCCAATACTGAAAATCTAGTCAAGAGAGGGCCACAGGTAATTTGGGTAGACAGATAATTTAGATGTATCCAAATTTTGAAAAGGGTTCAAGAATTCCTTTAGGTTTAAGGAAAAAACTCCAATTCCTTCAGTACTTTCTCCTATAGAGTTTTTTAAACATCACCCTGTCCCCTCAGAGCAGTGTCTCTGAAATCCAGAAGCTGTGAAACAGTTCCACATGGCTCTCATAATTCTGAACATCAACAATGAAATACTGTTACAGGAATGACCATCCAGGCAATATAACAGACTTACATTAAGTAGGCCTACAATGACTAAATTTCAAAGATCCTATCCCTCCCTACCCTAAGTATAGGACACCTGAGATTCCATGCAATACAGCATGAAAATCACAGACAGGAAACAAGGAAGCATACAAAATAAAAGGGAGTGGGGGAAACCCGTACTAAGATTATTAATTGGTGTATAAAATCATTTTCAAATCCTTGGGCAAACTGGTCTAAATATTATAGCCACTGCTAAATTAACGTGGATTTCTAAGAAAATATCTTGTATTATTTACTTGCAAATATCTGTATAAAAAGTAGAACAAGGAACATAAATACCAAATGCATTTTAATGAAAACCTTATTTTATGATACCAGTATGAGACACAGACATAGTAGCTACCAAAGAGTGGGGTTTTTCTTACATAAGTCATTTATTTGGCGCTGTTATAAGCTTTAAAATTCCATTTTGCTTTACATTAAATTACGAAGAGAAAAGATACATTTCGCTAATGAAACATTCTGAACAGTAATTCTGGCATTAAAATTTATTAATAGTTCTCAGCTTCAAAAATGTTAAATGTCACACATTCTAAAATTTCTAACAAACACACATAAAAAGAGGGAAGATTCGTGCAAGTTACTTGCATGGTAATAACAAAGCCAAAGAGAAATGCTCAGTGGCACATCATGTTTGCTAACTTGAAACAAAGAACAGGGTCAAAACTCTCCTAAAGGCAGCAACAACTACTATGGGACAAGCAGCTGTCACCAGCCCAAGAGACAGCACGAAGCAGCTACTGGCTTCCCAACTTACCATCTTCCTTTTCCTCTCTGCAATCTGCTCCTCCGATTCCATTTCTACTTCGTTGCTAATGGGAGTTTTTTCTTCTATGTCATCAATAAAATCTGGTTCCTGAAAGATGGAAATGACTGCTTTATAAAAGAAACTACTATTTCATCTACAAACTAGGGACACTGAACTATTATAAATGCCTTTCGACCACTACTAATGCATTCAACACAATAAAAGTACAAGCCTACTTAAATCCATTTCAGAACTTTACAACTGGTTTTAAATCAAGAAAAATTTTCAAAATTAAGTAATTTTGCTTTTTAAAGTTCTAGTCAATAATGTTATTAATAGAGCCCACAAGGTCAAATATGGTAGCACAGCCTTCTGTTTATATTCTTCCCAAAACATAAACATATAAAATTACTTCATAAAACCTGGTGCGTATTGACACCAAGTGCTCAATAAATGTTTGTTCAATTTAAAGCTTATGGGAAATTATCATTAAATTGATTACCGAATTACGGAAGACGGGGTACTGGAGAGGAGTGAAACCTTACTTAATTTTCATTTTAAATGGTCCCTCCTGACTTCCATTTATGTAGAGGGCATCGCTGGCAGGGCAGACATAAGGGCCAAACTCATCCCCCAAAATTATCTTATGTGTTAAGAGAATTTTCTCTGAAAAATCTTCTCTTATCCTTATAGAATTGATATAATTATGCCCCAAATGTTTAAAAAAAGGAAATTAAGACTTTAAATTAAGAATACTTATGGGCGCCTGGGTGGCTCAGATGGTTAAGCATCTGCCTTCGGCTCGGGTCATGATCCCAGGGTCCTGGGATCGAGTCCCACATCGGGCTCCCTGCTCTGCGGGGAGCCTGCTTCTCCCTCTGCCTCTCTCTCTCTCTCGGTCTCTTCTGAATAAATAAATAAAATCTTTAAAAAAAAAAAAACCAAAACTTATTGGGTGCCTGGGTGGCTCAGTCGTTAAGCGTCTGCCTTCGGCTCAGGTCATGATCCCAGGGTCCTGGGATCGAGTTCCGCATCGGGCTCCCTGCTTGGCGGGAAGCCTGCTTCTCCCTCTCCCACTCCCCCTGCTTGTGTTCCTGCTCTCGCTATCTCTCTCTGTCAAATAAATAAGTAAAATCTTTAAAAAAAAAAAACACTTATTATTGGGGTTCCGGGGTGGCTCAGTCGTTAAGCGTCTGCCTTTGGCTCAGGTCATGATCTCAGGGTCCTGGGATCGAGCCCCGCATCAGGCTCCCTGCTCAGTGGGAAGCCTGCTTCTCCCTCTCTCAATCCCCCTGCTTGTGTTCCCTCTCTGGATGTGCCTATCAAATAAATAAATAAAATCTTTAAAAAAAAAAACAAAACACTTATTATTAACCTAAGGACAATTCCATCTGGGAGAAGTTTTTAAATTACCCAGTTATAGAAAAATCTTGTATTCAATTCTGCAAGGACTTGCTGGCTGAGTTGTTTAACAAGCTTAACAAACACTGCACAAATTCTACTTGTGTTTCATGTTTCTAAGCACTTCATTAAATAACAGATTTAACTTAAAAACTTTAAACCATTTTACATAAAAAAGAGGTTAAAAATAGGACAGATTATTTTCTTTTGCTGACTTCTGTTGAGAATCAGAAGAGCACAGTTCAGTACCTGATTATTTGATACTGACAGTCTCAATGGAGAAAGCTTTCTCTGTTTAGTTTCTGGGCTCTTCATTTTGTTGGTTGTTCCTTCACAATCCAAAGTAATATTCTGATTTTGCGTATCTTTTTCTTTTGAAATATCCTTTTCTTTTTTTCCTTTTTTCCTTCTGGTCTCATAACCACTATTGATGTTTTCCGTGGATTCAGAACTACGTTTTAGAACAGGGCACTCTGGATTTTCTTTGAGGCATGCGCAGTCCACCTTGTATTTACTGGAAAGATAACCAGTTAAATATTTATTCAAGACACAAAGTGCAAAATTTTCTAATCCATTTTAAGCTGCAACTCTGTAAAATTGTATGCTACTACTACTACTTATAAGCAATCCTTACTTTTCACTCATTTGCATTCCCATGGTAACTATCACAAAAGAAGTTTTTTTCCCCCTCATTTTTTTTTTTTAAAAGATTTTATTTATTTGACAGAGAGAGACACAGCGAGAGAGGGAACACGAGCAGGGGGAGTGGGAGAGGGAGAAGCAGGCTCCCTGCAGAGCAGGGAGCCCGATGCAGGGCTCGATCCCAGGACCTTGGGATCATGACCTGAGCCAAAGGCAGACGCTTAACTGGCTGAGCCACCCAGGCGCCCCCCCCTCATTTAAAAAACATAATCATTACAAGTTGATTTCTGAGGGTGCCTGGGTGGCTCAGTCATTACGCGACTGCCTTCAGCTCAGGTCATGATCACAGGGTCCTGGGATCGAGCGCCGCATCTCGGGCTCCCTGCTTGGTGGGGAGTCTGCTTCTCCCTCTCCCACTCCCCCCCTGCTTATGTTCCCTCCTTGCTGTCTGTCTCTCGCTAATAAATAAATAAAAATCTTAAAAAAAAAAAAAGTTGATTTCTGACCCAGTTATGGTTTAGAAGAAAGAAAAAAAAAACTCAATAAATTAAAATTGAGTCCTTTTAAGTAAAATGATTCTTTGGCTCACATTAAGGCAAAAATGGTATTTACTTCAGTGGTCCCAAGCCTGAACTATGTCTTATACTTTAAGAAATTACTTTGATAACCAGGTGTCTTTAAAAAACCACCTTGAAAAAAGGTGAAGTTATGTTTCCCTTTGCCGCTCTTAGGTGTTCCCTCTTTCAAATGGACACTTGAAAAATAATTGCACTATCTCTCATTTTCACTGCAGTGATAATTATTACTTCTACCATACAGAGAAGATTAAAAGTGCAGAGAGGTTCAGCATTTTGTCCAAAGTGACACAGTTACTAAACGGTTGGGACAGCATTCAGGTACAGGTCTGTGTGAGTCCAAAGCTCACATTTTTCATCTCCTCAGTATTTCTTAACTCTGCCCTCCATATCCCTACCACCATCATTTAGTTTCTCTCCAGGATGCAGGCAAAATGCCCAAACCTGAGTTAAACAGTAGAAGCCTCCCATTTTACATGTTTTAAGTAGTTTAATGTTTGTTTGCCATAAAAATAATTTACTTTCCTAAGTTTCCAATACTGCTCCTTACTCAATTTCAAGATTAGTATAAGTCAAACTGGCTAAAATCTGTGAATCAGGGATAGAACTCAAAGACTGATGATCTAATGCCCCCACCTCCCCAAATTAGGTATTACTAGAAACTAGGTTGAAACTCTTTCTAGACGTTTTCTTTGATTGTAGGATAACAACGGCAAATAATGATGGCAAACAGCTAATGTTTATTAAAAGCACTTATTTTGTGCCAGGAACTGTTTTAAACACTCTACATATCTTAAACTCACTGAATCTTCAAAACATTCCTGTTAGGTGAGATTATTCTCCTATTACGATATAATGAGATGAAGAATTGGTCCAAAGTTACACAGCTAATAATAAGCAACCAAGCTAGGATTTGAAACCAGTCAGATTATAAAAAGCTTATATTCTTAACCACTTATGGGAAACAGTCTTTCAAAGCAATGAGCAAAGAGCCATTATGCTAAATTTTCCACCATCTGGGAGAAAAGGGGCTAACAAGGTAATGCTTAGTAAGCTATACTAAATTTGACTCCCAACAATCAAGTAGAGATGCACAGTGCAGGAAGTGGAATTTCACTGACAGAAAACATAATAGGCATGTAAAACTGACTCATTTAAACAGGTTACCATACAAAATTTTGAAAATAAAATACAGAATAGGAGGAAATGAACTGAAATGCTTATAACCAAATAGACTACAGGATACAAAAAGAACCATCCCCCTCTCCCCCTCAAAAATCAGAAAAAGACTGTCCAGCAGGAAAATTAAAGATGATTAAACAATTCATAAGAGAGGAAATCCAAATGACAAATTAATAATACAAAAAGATCCTTGGGCTCATAAAATAAGGAAAATGATCATTAAAAACATAAAAAGATACCATTTCACATGAATTAGCATCAGTTTTTAAAAGTCGTAAGGAATTGGAGCAAGGAAGAAGGGTGTGAGAATAGAAACTATTCATCACCCCATGTCTGGTAAACACTGAGGCCGTGCGCATCCTAGAGCTGAGCAAGCACACCCCCTAGATTCCCTCCCATAGAGAGAACATGTGCCCATAAAGACATGTTCAAAAAGTCATAGAAACAGTTTTGGTAAATCTAAAGATCCAATAAGAGGGATGGATAAATGCCATTGGCTATGAAAATAAGTGAACTAGAGCTACACGGAATAGAACCAAATCTCAAAAGAAATGAATGAGAAAAGGTGAAAGCAAAACACTACAGAATATAATTTACAGAGAATTTAAACTGAAGTTTTTATGCTCAGAATTAAGTTTATTTCCCTAGTGTTTCAGAACAACAGTTCTCAGAATTTCCTTACAGGACTCCAACAAAACCTTTCAATTTATACTGCAAAGAAAATTTACACAATTTCTTTTGTATGAGGGGCAAAAGTGAAATTATCCATTCACACTGATCAGCCAAATTAACTGTAAGACTAAAACTGTACCCCCTAAAATACCATAAAGAACAAAGTCTCATGTAAACAAGGTCAGTGTTGTATGGCTGAATTAGGACTACCTTTTTTAATTACTATGATCAATAACATTACAATAATAAAGTTTGGAAAAAAACTAAGTAATAACGCTTAGTGGAAGTTGACACCAAAATGCTTGTTTTCAAGTACATTTCATTGCCTCATAATAAATACAATTAAAAAGCTATGGAAGTAATGACAATACCTCGATTTTTAGGAGGACCTTAAGGAACTATTTCAAAACAGGTTAACATATTTAGAAACTTGGACTTACCAATTCCCATAGTCAAAATCAAAGGCAATAGTTATTTCAGTTCCCTTTGGAATACTCTGTATAGAATAAATGTAAAGATGTATGGTTCCATCTTCAATTTCATGCCTCACCTGTTAGTTAAAAGAATAATTTTACATTTTTATAAATTATTCTCTATCTTTAGAAGCACCTCATCCTGCAATTTTGAAAACTTTTCAAAGTAATTCATGAGTACAATGGGAAAAATACGCAATTACAAGACTTGTAACTATAAATCGTGGTAGTTGCAAGTACAGTGATGCAAACTCTACAGTCCACCATGTAGCATTAAAAAGCAAATACTACACTTCATTGACTGCAAAATGCATATTTTTCCCCTCCCCCTGAAATTGGGAGTTTTATAAGGGATGGTACCTTCGATTTGATGACATGAAGTCATGAGTAATGGTACAGTTAATACCATACTTACACTGTTCTAGGTACTTCACATGTATTAACTCCTTTAGTCCTCTTAACAAGTTTTTAAAGGTAAAACAAGCATAGGAGAGGTTACAAAGCTGGTTCGTCAAAGAGAAGACACGAATCTAGAAAGTTCTGGTTTCAAAACCTATACTCAACTGTAACATAGCTATAAATTAATGTTTATTTTGGCGTGTGGAAAAAAAAAAACCCAAACCAAACCCAGAAATACTACTTTAGGCTCCAAATTAGAACAGTTTTATAAGAAATTTTATAGTAGCACATATAAAATCTACTTTAGCTTTCAGTTTTGTCATCTATCTTGATCCAATCAGATCATGTATTTGACCCATAAATAGAGCTTCAGAAGTAAACAGAAGTCCAGTATTTTCTTTTACAAAGAACATCACAATTTCTTCAATGTGCAAAGTCATTTTTAAGACCTCACAGCCCAATATCACCTAATTTTTCACAATGGAATCACACTGGGCAATAATAAAATGCATCAATGGTTAAAAAGGCTACCAGATTTGTTTGATACTTGATTCCATACATCCCCCAAACCCCTGCCTCCCAAAAAGATTTCTATAAGCTTACCTCTGCATTGGGTGTACAAGAACGCCTGATGAACCGAGCCTCATTCCCAAAAGTCCTTGCATCAACACACATTTCTAGCCCGTGAAATTTAGAATAAAATAAAACAAAAGGATATGGTCTACAAAGAAAGAAATGCATTATAAACATTAACATATTAACAAACTTATAAAAGACTCAAAGTAAATAGTGAAGCCAATGGGCGCCTGGGTGGCTCAGTTGGTTAAGCGACTGCCTTCAGCTCAGGTCATGATCCTAGAGTCCTGGGATCGAGTCCCGCATCGGGCTCCCTGCTCTGCGGGGAGCCTGCTTCTCCCTCTCCCACTCCCCCTGCTTGTGTTCCCTCTCTCACTGTGTCTCTCTCTGTCAAATAAATAAAATCTTAAAAAAAAAAAAAAATAGTGAAGCCAAGATTTGAATACAGGCAATCTGATACCAGAACCCATTCATTAAGGGCTAGTTCATGCTAATTAGATTTTTAACTGCTCCAATAATCTTATCTAAATCAAAGGTAATTAATTGAAAGTAGAAATTCAAATTTACAAGGAAAAATAAAAAGGGAGTGACTACTGCCTTTACAGAAGGATTCATAACTGGATGCCTTTAAAATCCTTATTTCCTAGTGCACTTAAGTTTGATTTATAGCACTGTTTCAGATAAAATTAGTATGTAAAAGTATTCTTGTTTATGTTTCAAATCTTAAAAACTCAAGTTATAAACAAATACTTTTAATAATCATATAGACTGAGAATGTTATCTCTCTAGAGATACCAACTATTTCCAGACCTCAGGGAAGCAATGGGTCACAACATCAAATCCCCACCAAAATCACAAACCACAGAAGAGACTCCAGAGACATTCCAGTGCCAAGAAAGTGGCAGTTAAAGTGGTGGCAATAATGTAAGAGCAAATCTAACATCTAATAAAGAGGAAGGGGTTTTTTTGCCTGTGATCACCAATGGTCTTTTCAGGGTCTACCAATTATGTTACAAAGAGTTGGGAAAGGTACTGGATGCAGAAGGAGTCCTTATAATCTTAGGTAATCATTAGAGTTTTTAATTAACATCCACCTATATTGCTGCAGTTTATCTTTGAAGTAGACTGCTGTAGGAGTGTCAGCAAGATAGAGATGGGTAAGAGACTGAGGAATACATCTGCTTTTTGCTATATCTTATTATAGTTCAAAAGTTATCATTAGTCACTGTTCAATCACACTACACTTTTAAATGTATCAAAATGATCACTTAGGAAAGCAAAATACATACGAACACAGACAGCATCTCAGTAAAATAGCCAAAAACAATTCTTAACTACAGATAAGTGGTAAAATACATGAATATACCTCTTAAAGAAATATCCATTTGCTTCAAACTGTTCTCTTAGCATGAACTTCCCTCTGTACTCAATGATAAGTGCATCAGGAGGCAAATCTTTTGCAGATTTCAGAATTTTCTTATTTTTTTGTATATGGCTCTAAAATCAGAGAAATGCTGAGATTAATTAAACCTGATTGCTTTCAATATAACTACTCGAGATATGCATTAGAAAATGGTTTTTCTTTCGTAATTCTTTTTGGCAAATGATGTACTTACCTCAACAGGAGGTTTGAAGAGCAAACTGTTGGTATTCAAATCTGATTTATTTATTTCTTTTTTGTCATTTCCATTGCCTAATCTCAGAGCTATTCTTTGTGCCTCCCTCTGAACACCCTCACTATACTGGTTACTGTTTGCCTCTTCGTATCGATCCATCCACGCTTTGATTTTTGTCTCCCATCCAAAATTTGAACCATCAGATGAAGGATCAATCTCTGGAGCAGAACCCTAAAACCATAGCAAACTAAGCATTAATATCTGGACTTCTAAGTATTTATATGTATTTATACACACACACACAAATAAATGATAATCTATGTAAAAGAACATAATATAGGGGCGTCTGGGTGGCTCAGTCGTTGGGCGTCTGCCTTCGGCTCGGGTCATGATCCCAGGGTCCTGGGATCGAGCCCTGCATCGGGCTCCCTGCTCAGCAGGAAGCCTGCTTCTCCCTCTCCCACTCCCCCTGCTTCTGTACCCTCTCTCGCTGTGTCTCTCTGTCAAATAAATAAAATCTTTAAAAAAAAGAACATAATATAAATCTGAGTTGGTCCTAGACAAAAACAGACCACAAATAAGCAGCCTACTATGTCTTTATACTGCATGCCAGACAAATAAGGACTTAGAAAACTAAAGGAGGCCCCATGATGTTGCACTAGCATAAATTCAGGCTTCAATGACACCAGCACTGTAGCCAAATGGAGGCCAATAATAAAACTGCAAATACCCAAATCTTTGTGGAGTCACTGTCAGCTAATGGTTAAAAAAAAAGAGCGTAGGGGCACCTGGCTGGCAAGTCAGTTAAGTGTCCAACTCTTGATTTTGGCTTAAGTCATGATCTCAGGGCCGTGAGATGAAGACCCGCATGGGCCCCCGAGCTGGCCGTGGAGCCTGCTTAAGATTCTCTCTCTCTCCCCCTCTCCTTGTGCCCCTCCCCCACTGCTCTCTTGGGCACGTTCTAAAAAAAAAAAAGATAACATGAAATTTTTTATTAGACTCTATCAATATCTACCTTGTACTCAGTTCTGATAGACTACAATTTTAACATGTTTTATTTAAAAATACACTTTGATATCTTAATTTAGTGTAATTTCAAGATCTATAATCAACTGTCCACATGATAAATTTGACATGAGAACAAAATGTCTCACAGAATGTAAAATGACCCAAAATGGTTCATAGTCTAAATTCAAGGGTCACAGTAACAGCACGGACCTTTAAACTTAAATACTTGCTCTTCATCTATACCTCCTACTAAAAACCCATAAGATAAGAATGCTAAATGCCAAGTACAAAAAGTTACAGCCTCTCTTAATCTGTTACAGAGCAAAAAGGGGGGTTGCCTGGCTGGCTCAGTCAGAGGAGCATGCGACTCTTGATCTTGGGGTGGTGAGTTTGAGCCCCATGGTGGGTGTAGAGATTACTTAAAAATAAAAAACATCTTTAAAAAAAAAAACAAACAACAAAAGGGGACACTTCTCTTGCTGGAATGCAATTTATAGATAGGCACAATTACCACACATTTTAAAAATATATTAAAATGTGGACTCCCACAACAATTCTTTTTTTTTTTTTTTTAAGCTTTTATTTATTTGACAGAGACAGAGAGAACAAACACAAGCAAGGGGAGTGTCAGAGGGAGAGGGAGAAGCAGGCTCCCCACCGAGCAGAGAGCCCAACGTGGGGCTTGATCCCAGAACCCTGGGATCATGACCTGAGCCAAAGGCAGACACTTAATGACTAAGCCACCCAGGTGCCCCTCCCACAACAATTCTTATTTGCAATCTTAGAATGAAAATCAATCAATGCAGATAACAAAAACATTTATGTTTCATTAGCATCATTCAGATTTCTAATTTATAATTGGTTTTAACACATGACATTTCAATTTTCTGTAAATGCTATTCATCAGTTTCTTTCTACAACACTGAACACCTTGATGAGAAAAGATTATTTCTAAAATATGTACAACCTACATAACTAAAATTTTAAAATCACATGTAGAATTCATAAAAACCCTTCTATATCCTGTTAGGCATGTACACACATACAGTAACACTAAAATTTATCAAAAAGTATCATTCTTTCCTACAATGAAACAAACTATAGTAAGTTGTTCAACTATTTGACAGGAGTAGGTTTATTTTTACCAACTGATATTTTATGTAATTATAAATCCCACATTATAATGACCACCTTGTAACAGATTTTTACACAAATATGAAATACTACATGTCAAAGCTTTCATCAGCTTTATTGAAGAAATCTTAAATTTTAAAATTTTTTCTTTCTTTTTTACTCTCTCCCCCACCCAAGCCTTCTACTGACCTGGTATATATTAGATACAGTAAATTCTTCTGTATCTCTTGAACCTATAAATACTATAGAATTATTAACTGGAACTGTTATGATCTCAATGAGGTATCTCTGAGTGAAGTAAAAAAATATCTTTAAAGATGCACAAAGCATCATTAAAAGTTTACTTCCTTAGTCATTTCTTTACATAACAAATGAAAATATTTCACTTAAGTAAAAGATGCACCATCTTCAATAAACCTGCTATTGGAATGACTGCATAAATTAGAAAGAAAAGGAAACTATCAAGAATATTAAGTCTCCACTAGCTGAATTCAAAAACTTTTTCAGACTGTATGCTATGTCAGAGAATATCCCATAAACCCATAAATATACAGTAAGTATAAAATCCCCAACTTTAAGAACATTCTATGAAACTTTGGGCTTGCATTCTGTTGAGTGACACCATGTATTAACTTTCTTGAGAAAGAACTACAAAAGCATGCAATCATCATCACTAGAC
This sequence comes from Mirounga angustirostris, assembly GCF_029215605.1. Classification (NCBI taxonomy): domain Eukaryota; kingdom Metazoa; phylum Chordata; class Mammalia; order Carnivora; family Phocidae; genus Mirounga; species Mirounga angustirostris. Next base: position 87,121,446 of record NW_026991720.1, on the reverse strand, counting down.
AGCTGCTTAATGATCTGTTTTCCAGAGAACGTGGAATAATGAGTAACTATTATGCTTTACACTATGGGCACAACAAATATACTGTAACATGCTCCCCACATCCTATTTTACTATCTGACAACTTGAGAAACCCCATTATCCTTGAACCACATCACCTCGAAAGCTATAGTCACATTACACAGCTGACCTCTGCGATCCAACACCTATCTTTTAGGGGGAGGCAGAGCTGACATGCCTTGCCTCTCTCAGCAATCTGGACATCTACAAAATTGAGGATATATTCTAATTAATTCAAGGTACAGGGGACTACTTTGTACTTCAATGGTGATTTTATAGTATTTTATAACAACTTACTTGACTAAATCACTAGAATCCCAATTATACCAAAAAAAAAAAAAAAAAAGCAAATTTTCAAATTCTCAGTGTGATTTTGCATTCATATGTCCAGTATACAAAGTGGTACTGGGAGGCATGGAATGCAATAACTGAAATTCAGATTATCCAAAATCTGATATTAGCAATTACTTATATACCATCTCCTTTTGCTTAATACTTTAACAGTGTGAATAAACTCCAGAAGTGGCATATTAATCAAATGAGGATTCTCTATGGTGCCACTTCTCTATGGTGCCATATCTTAAAGATAATAAGCAATGACATGATACACAATGAAGAGAACATAAAGATTATGTACAAGCAATCACTTAGTAAGCTCCTGAAAAACTGACAGTTGGTACTAAGGACTTAAATTTAATGTATTTACCTTTACTCTTGATGACTTCCTAGATCCTTCACGAAAGGCCTGAAATAACATGAAATTCTAAGTTAGTTTTTTTTAAAACTGGATATAATATTTAAGAATCAATCAGTTCACTAAAGTCATCTACTACAATATTACTCTATTATTAACAATAGAATGCAGATGGGGCACCTGGGTGGCTCAGTCGGTTAAGCATCTGTATTCGGCAAAGGTCAAGTTCCACATCAGGCTCCCTGTTTAGTGGGGAGTCTGCTTCTCCCTCTCCCTCTGCCCCTCCCCTCCACTTGTACGCTCGCTCTTGCTCTCTCTCTCTCGCTCTCAAATAAAATCTTAAAAAAAATAGAATGCACACTTTGTATACCTGAAACTAAAGTAACAATGTATATCAACTATACACAAATTAAAAAAAAAAGAACGCAGACTATTGAAGAACATGAGAATATGTATATGATGTTGCTTTAAAAAATCTCAAATTTTCTGTAATATTACAGTAATTTTTTGAAGTCATTAGGTAAGTTTTGGGAGTGATAAAATAGTGTTACTACTTTCTCTAAGTCAACTAGTAAGTGTATTTGAACATGTAGTGAGGCTTAAGTAATAAACAGTTATATTTATTCAATAAATATTTAGTAACAGCTCACTAATCTGCTGGGTCCTGAAGTAGTATTTAACATTTAATTCCTATCTTTGTCATCACTCCACCCCAAAGTCTCTAGGGAGACTAACAAACATAAACCGAGAGTAAGCAATATAGATCCAAATACACTTAACTGTCAAGTTTATGTGTAGACTACATGTCAGAAGAAAAGCAGATTTATTAACAAAAACAAGGCAATGAACCTTCATGGAAAACATGTGAAAAGAGCTAGGTAGACTTTGGAGAATGGAAGTACTCAGATGAACAACTGAAAGGAACACAATCCTAGTACTAAAGAAATATGAGGGGCGCCTGGGTGGCTCAGGAGGTTAAGCGTCTACTTCCGCTCAGGTCATGATCTCAGGGTCCTGGGGTCAAGCCTTCCCCCGCCCCAGGGGGCTCCCTGCTCAGCAGGGAGTCTGCTTCTCCCTTTCCCTCTGCACCCCCCTTGTGCTTTCCCTTTCTCTCAAATAAATATTTTTAAAAATTATAAAAAGAAATATGAAAGAAGGCAAATAGGAAAAAATACGTCACATTCAAGGAAAAACTAAGACACATACTTGTACCTACTAAAGAGTAGGACATAAAATTGGCTAAAAATTTTAAATTAGATCATGGAAGCCTTATTTAAAGTCAGATTTTATGATTCCGACTTAAAATACAGGTATGCTTTTCTTTATGGTGGACGAATCAATAAAATACTTCTGAGCAGAGATGTAAGAACAATATTCCCAGGAAACATAACCAAATATAGGATGTTGTGAAGCAGAAAGAGGATAAAGTTGGAGAAATTAAAGATGGTAAGTTATTACTGCACTACTATGAGGTGATAAGGGTTTGTAGAAACAAAAGGAAGAAAAATAAAAATACAAGAGACATTCCAAAGGAAAAAAATCAATAGTGCTTTTGAAAATAAATCTGAACGTCCAAAACTAAAGATGATTTAAAGATTTTTGAGGCTGGATAATGGCTATGCTGCTGAAATTAAAAAAAAAAAAAAAGAAAGAAAAAAGAATTTGAAGGATAGTCACAATACACGTCTTTTTCTATGTTATTGTGCATCATTAACAGTATTAAGAGTTCATGCGGCACCAGGGTAGCCCAGTCAGTTAAGTGTTCGATTCTTTTTTTTAGGATTTTATTTATTTATTTGACAGAGAGAGATGGAACACAAGCGGGGGAGTGGGAGAGGGTGAAGCAGTCTTCCCGCCGAGCAGCAAGTCTGATGCAGGGCTCGATCCCAGGACCCTGGGATTATGACCCGAGCCAAAGGCAGACGCTTAATGACTGAGCCACCCCGGCACCCCAAGTGTCCGATTCTTGATTTCTGCTCAGGTCATGATCTCAAGGTCAGGAGAGCAAGCCCCGCCTCAGGCTCCATGCTGAGCATGGAGCCTGTTTAAGAGTCTCTCTCCCTCTGCCTCTCCTTCTGTCCCTCCTCTCTTAAAAAAAAATAGTATTAATACTTCATGTCAAAGTCCTGAATTACTGAAACATCAATACCTTGCTAGGGTTTTATTAGTATTTAAAAACTGTTATCTATCCAGAACATCTACTGTAAACGCCATTCAAATTTTTAACAATTAGCTATAACAGCAACAGGCTGAATAAAAAGCAAAACCGTATACATCCTCTGTTATATATTTTTTAATTACATATTAACCTCAAATAATAGTAAAACCTTAACAGTGGGTACAGCAAACTAGATCTTGTATGCACAGTTCCTGGATTTTTTTTTTTCTAATCCTTGTCTATATTTACTAACAACACAAGAGAAAAATCTCTCTTTAAATATACAGCAATATTCTGAAATAACTTTGACACAATCAAGACTCGGGACTGATTCATTTTAAATAGCCAAAAGTCATTCCAGCCAGAAAAAAGGGCAGAATCTATGCTTTACTCAAAAAATAGATTTGTTAAACCAAATGACCTAAAACAAATATACAAGGATAAAATTTCCAAGTAACATTTTTTTGAAAAGATTTATTTATTTGAGAGAGAGAAAAAAATAAAAAGGAGAGAGAGGGCGAGGAGAAGCAGACTCCCCACTGAGCGTGGAGCCTGACTGGGGGCTCAGTCTCACAATCCTGAGATCATGACCTGAGCCAAAATCAAGAGTTGAAAGCTTAACTGACTAGCCACCCAGGCACCCTTCAAGTAACTTTTTTTATTTTGAAGATTTTATTTATTTATTTGACAGAGAGAAAGCACAAGCAGGGGGAGCGGCAGAGGGAGAGGGAGAAGCAGGCTCCCCACTGAGCAGCTGAGCAGGGAGCCCGATGCAGGACTTGATCCACCTGAGCTGAAGGCAAACACTTAACCAACTGAGCCACCCAGGTGACCCTCAAATAACTTTTTTTTTTTAAGATTTTATTTATTTGACAGAGAGAGAAGGAACACAAGCAGGTGGAGTGGGAGAGGGAGAGGCAGGCTTCCCGCCAAGCAGGGAGCCCAATGTGGGGCTCAATCCCAGGACCCTGGGATCATGACCTGAGCCAAAGGCAGATACTTAATGACTGAGCCACCCAGGCGCCACTCAAGTAACTTTTTTACAATAAATAGGAAAGCATAATTTGAAAGCATGAGATGAAAAAGGTGAGTCAATACCAATCATGAATTCCTAAATTGCAAGAGGCATTTTTTTTTTAAGATTTTATTTATTTGACAGAGAGTGAGGGAGCGAGGGAACACAAGCAGGGGGGAGCGGCAGGCAAAGGGGGAAGCAAGCTCCCCACTGAGCACGGAGCCTGATGCAGCTAGATCCTAGGACCCTGGGATCATGACCTGAGCCTAAGGCAGATGCTTAACTGACTGATCCACCCAGGCATTCCCGAGAAGAGAATATTCTAAATGGTGAAGGGAACAGCATAAGCAAAGATAACACCCAGTGGGACACCTGGGTGGCTCAGTCAGCACAGCCTGTGACTCCTGATCACAGGGTCGTAAGTTCAAGCCCCACACTGGGTGTGGAGCTTACTTAAAAAAAGAAAAAGAAAAAGGTAACACCGAGAAAGTGCAGGTAGAATTTAGTAACAAATTATTCAGAATGGATAAAATACAGGTAGAAGAATAGCAGAACTGGAGAGCGACATAATATGTGAAGACTGCTATAGTCAAAGTATATTTTAAACAGGGAGGTGAAATTAGAAAATTCAAAGTACATGCTGCCTATTAAACAACCAGATAATATCATGAAGAATTACTCGTGGAAAAAATGCTTTCTTTGAAAAAACCCTGATTATATATCTAGGGATAATTTCACTCTATAATAGCAATATAGTCATCATGAAAAGTATTTTTTACCTGAGCAGACAAAAATCTTCAATAGCAATTATAACAAATTTAATGAAAAAGTGGCCCAGAAATGGTTTTGTGCCATTACATCCTTGGGATAATTTATCACATAGAATTTAAGTGAAAGAAATCTACATGATAAGAAATTCAACAAATATGGAGGCTTATTAAAATGATTAAATATGGGGCGCCTGGGTGGCTCAGTTGGTTAAGCGACTGCCTTCGGCTCAGGTCGTGATCCTGGAGTCCCAGGATCGAGTCCCACATCGGGCTCCCCACTCAGTGGGGAGTCTGCTTCTCCCTCTGACCCTCTTCCCCTCTCATGCTCTCTCTCACTCTCTCTCTCTCAAATAAATCTTTAAAAAAAAATGATTAAATATGATTCAGAGAACTATAAACAATCATTCACAATCATTCTGTGCTCCTTTACCTGTTCATAAGCTATTAAAAATTTAGGACTGTTATTTCTGTTTTGTAAAGCAGCAATTTTTTCTTTTTTCTTTTAGCTTTTGCATTTCTTTTTTTTTTTTTTTTAAAGATTTTATTTATTTGAGAGAGAGAGAATGAAAGACAGAGAGCATGAGAGGGAGGAGGGTCAGAGGCAGAGGCAGACTCCCCGCTGAGCAGGGAGCCCGATGCGGGACTCGATCCCGGGACTCCAGGATCATGACCTGAGCCGAAGGCAGTTGCTTAACCAATTGAGCCACCCAGGCGCCCCTAGCTTTTGCATTTCTATGACTAGTTTCATTAGTGATGATTGCAAATCATTATGCAAACATTCTTCTCTATTACACTCCAATCTTTAAAACATATTAAAATTTTAAAATGAGTTTTAAAAAGCTTAGATTCTGCCATCTTTTCTGGCTACCATCCAATACTCATCTGCCTTTCCTGTAAAACTCAGCTCCCACCACTTCCCATATACTCATCTTAAGAAAGGAAAAACTTACTTTTTTACACTTTGCAATATTTTGTTCTTTCTCCCCACTTTTTTTCCTTCTTTTATCATTAACCTTGGAAACTCGTGAAGCAGTTAGAGTAATCGATGTTGGGGTGTGCTGAAATGCAGTATATAATTCCACAGGAACCTCATCACCACTCTCAGTTGCACTGGTATCACCATCTTCCAAGGCAAAATAAAAATTATTGTACTTGTAATACTATTTCGAACAAAATAAAAAACAAAACAGCACTCTATATGGCAAACTTGTATCTCCATCTGTCTGAAGAATAAACATTTTTTTTTACTTCCTCACCTCACCCAAAGTAAGATACATTTAAATGCAAACTGCAAGTACCATTTCTTATACATTAAACTAGATGCAAAAGTCTAACAATATACTGAGATGCCATGACTGTTGGAAACCAGCACTTGCATAAACTGCAAGGAAATTCAAAATTCCCTATGAAAGGGAATTTAGCCATATCTAGCAAAATTCTCCATTTACCCTTTCACCCAGTAATCCTATTTCTAGGTATGTATCCAAAGATAAAGTGAACGAACATCCAAAAACTTAACCAAGACGGTTTCATTGAAGGTACTATTTGTAGTAACAAAAACAAAACAAAAAATACTGGAAACAACCTAAATGTCCATCAAACAGAAATAGTTCAATAAACTATGATTATTCAAAACCATTTGTATTAATACTGTTTTAAGCCAAAGTGAAAGTTGTACTGTAGCTATACTTCTAAAATCTATTCCTAAAAATGAAAAAAATACTATTCCATATGATAAACTAATGGATCACCATCTACCTGAAAAGCCAACATATTTTAATACTTCCTTAAACCAATTTGTTACCTTTGTAGAAAAATATGAATGATTTAATTTTTATTTTCCTCTACTTCCCACATTTTCTAAAATAAGTACATTCTTGTTCTATAATCTATAAATAAAAAAAGGCTGTTTAAAATCTCTACCTGATTCTAAGTCATATATACAATCAACATTCACTGGCAAGGTGTTTACATCTGACTAAAATATACAGGCCACTCATTCTCTCAATCACACTAATCTTAATTTAGTATAGATCCTTTTCACCTACCTGACATATTTTCCCTCTTCCGCCGTTGTAGGAGCACTGCCCTCTCTTTATCCAAATTCCTGTATTAAAATATTAATGATTATTTATCAAACTTTCATGAATTTAGATATAAGCAGATCCGTTTTAAATGTGATAAACTTCACAATCTTTCTGATGTTCTTACTGAAAAACGAACAATATAAAATATATGTTTTGTCCCTGGCCTTAGTTAGATCTTATCTAGCATAATTAGCAGATGACTGTTAAGTGACTCTATTGCACTCTTTTAAGAAAATAACTTTTTACTTAGGAAACTAGTATTTTTTCAAATTAAATATTTAAAGCAAAAAAGTCTGTTAAAAAAGAATGCTATTTCATGAAAAAGATGGAGCATCTTGAAGGGATGGAAAGAAATGAATCAATCTCTATATACTACTATAAAGTGATCTTCAGCACATTATTTTTATTATTATTTTTTAAGATTTTATTCATTTATTTGACAGAGAGAGAGAGCAGGAACACAAGCAGGGGGAGTGGGAGAGGGAGAAGCAGGCTCCCCGCTGAGCAGGGAGCCCGATCCCAGGACCCCGGGATCACGACCCGAGCCAAAGGCAGACACTTAAGGACTGAGCCATCAAGGCGCCGCCCCTTCAGCACATTATTCTTTTTTTTTTTTTTTAGATTTTATTTATTTATTTGAGACAGAGAGAATGAGAGAGAGAGAGCACATGAGAGGGGGGAGGGTCAGAGGGAGAAGCAGGCTCCCCGCCGAGCAGGGAGCCCGATGCGGGACTCGATCCAGGGACTCCAGGATCATGACCTGAGCCGAAGGCAGTCGCTTAACCAACTGAGCCACCCAGGCGCCCCTCAGCACATTATTTTTAAGAGAAAAAAGGAAATGTGGGAAAAACTGTAATATACTATCACTTACCTAAGTAAGGAAAGGAATATAAATATGTATGTACATATCTGTTTCTAATAAGGAAGCAAACAATGGAAAGAATAGTCTGTTTTTTATCTTACTTCAGGGGTGGAAGGACATAATCACATTAAGTATATAATTATAAAAATAAAGTATAAGAAGCAATCCTAAAAATAAAAAATAACTAGATTACTCCAACATTTCTGATAGGAATGTAAAATGGTACAACTGATCTGCAAAATATTTGGACAATTTCTTATAAAACTAAACATGCCACCACCATGTGACTGAACAATTTGCACTCTTAGGCATTTATCCCAGAGAAAACAACCTTACATTCACACCAAAACCTGTGCACAAAATGTTTACAGCAACTTTATCTGTAACAGCCCAAAAGTGGAAAAGACCCAAATGTCCTTCAATGGGTGAACGGTTATACAAACTGTACACATATGTCACAGAACACTACTCAGCAATAAAAATAACAAAATACTGGTATATGCAACAAATGGCTGGCTCTCCAGAGAATGATGCTGAGTAAAAAAAAGCCAGTCTTTTTAAAGGTCACATACTGTATAATTCCATTTATATAACGTTCTTGAAATGACAAAATCATAGCCATGGATTACAGATTACAGCAATGGAGTTGCCAAAGGTCAGGGATGTGAAGGGTGGGAGAGGTGGGAGGTGGTGTGGATGTAAAAAGCAACATGAGGGATCCTCCCCATGGAAATGTTTTGTTTCTTAACTGTATCAATGTCAATATCCTGGTTGTAATATTGTATTAATAGTTTTGCAACATGTTACCACAGGGCTGAACTGGGTAAAGGATACAGAGAATCTCTGTATTATTTCATAACTGTATGTGAATCTACAATTAACTCAAAAAGTTTTATTTTAAAAAAATAAAAAATAAAATAACCTCATCAAGTATCCAGCTGGTGTTATAATCACACAATGTATCCAGCTGGTGTTATAATCACACAATGAAATCCTTCTAAGGGACTTTAAACACAGTTAACTATACATTCCTTGTGGAACATAACTTAAGGAAAAAAGTTCTAAACTCTTTTACACAGGGGCACCTGGCTAGCTCAGACGGTAGAACATGAGACTCTTGATCTCAGGGTTGTGAATTTGAGCCCCAAATTGGGTGTAGAGTTTACTTTTTAAATACATACATACATACATATACATACATAAACTGTTTTACATAATCATATGATTGGTGCTAGTGTTGGTATTGTTACTCTGAGACTGTTGTATTTTTCTGTGAAATGAAGCAACTGAGTAGTTGGTGAAATTCTAATTACATTATTGTCTATGTTGCTGGGAACTAGGAGATATAAATGGAATACCGAAATGGTTAAATGAAAACCTTGTATTCCTAAATTTAAATTGCAATTATCTGTATAAACTCAAGTACTTTATCTTAAAAATAAACACACAAAACGTATTTCCTAGCTTTGTCTAAAAAGACAAAGAACTAGGAACAGTGACCAATCCAGTAGGAAAGAGCATGACTAGCTCTCAGATTCTAGAACTGAAAACCAATTCTCAGGAGTATAAAATAAGCTCGAGACATCTTGTTATACAGAAAGCACAAAAACCTATCAAGTACCACTAGGATACTGTCATAAGGGCTCAAGAGCCAACTTGATGAGGTTCCCAATGACCAAAACTGGACAAAATTTGAGTATCAATAAAGACAGTAACTGCCATGGACTGATATCCAAGATGTTTAAATCCCTGAGTTCATAATGATACTTAAATTACTTTTTAGTATTCTGAACACTAGTAAATAAAGGGTAAGAATCAACAAGCATTTATCCTGCCTTTCCTTACCAAAATACAGTTGACTCTTGAACAACATGAAGAATTAGGGGAACCGACCCCTGTGCAATCAAAAATCCACATATAACTTCTGACTTTCCCAAAACTTAAACTACTAAAAGCCTACTACTGTCAGCCCACTGATAACATAAACAGTTGATTAACATGTATTTGATATATGCATTATATACTCCATTCTTGCAGTAAAGTGCACCAGAGAAAAGAAAATGTAACTAAGGAAGTCATAAAAATACATTTACAGTACTGTATTGAAAAAAATTCATATTAAAAAGAAAAAAGAAAAAATCCACATTTAAAGTGGATTAGCACAGATCATAACTACGCTGTTCAAGGGTCAACTGTATTCCTTAAGAGAACTAAACAGTTAATATGGGGAAGTTTGTTTCTATAGAAATATTCCAGCTAATAAGTTATAAGCAGTAAGATTAACATGGCACTAACTTGCGACCCCTAATAAATTAATGGTTCTAAATAAGGACTATCAATGTGTCCTATCATAGAGACAACCAATCGCTTCTCGGCCTTTTGGCTAAGATCAAGTCAGACAACCAGATATTATGTGTTACCTGATAGAACACAGTCTATGAAACACTACCCCCCCACCAAAAAAAATTTAACTTATAATCCGATCACACATTTATTTACAGAAATACAAATGATATAGACACTGGTTATATCATGATAATGCAATCAGCAAACAAATCAGGATAAACAATTCAGTTCCTTAAACACACTGCAAAGGAGACCGGAGTTGGTAGGGTAATGGAAGGTGGTTTATATTACCAAAGTCTTAAGAGACAAGTGTATATCAACCAATCAGTATTTTAACAGTGGCTGGATGATAGAACATTTTATACAATGCATGTATAATAATGGCTTTGAGGTTGGTTTTTTAAAAATTCTTTTACAGATATATATTGAAATACATATAAATATATATATACTGAAATACATAGGGATACAGGTGAATGAAATAATATATGAGACTCCCATTAAAATATATGAAAGGGAGAAGAAATATATGACAGTATAAATGAAAAAGATTGTTGAAAATTGTTGAAGCAGGGTGGTGGAATGATTATTTTTTATGGAATACATGGATCTAATAACTCTTTAACATAGTGCACTCCAGTGAAAAAAGATGCCATCACTTAGAAGATGCACTATTATTTTATGCATTATTAAAGTAAAAAAAAAAAATCTACAAAGTAAGCCATGACATATTATCAATGGAATGATTCTTCCTGATTATAGAGATGTCAGAATACAAAAAAAATAATAAACATAAAAATAAAAAGTGTACCTTAGAATTGATGAAACACAGTAATCCATTAATTGTTTAATCCAGAATGCATACATAAACTTCTATTAACTGAAGATTACTTCAGTAAATTTACTGGCAATCTTACAAGTACACACAACTTACCTTGGCTGACAACGTTCACATAAATATGTATCAGGAATATGCTGCCTGTCAATCCCCATGCAGTCAATATGTTGCCAAACGCTTAAAGAAAAAAGCAGAACATATAAAATATTAATAGAATCAACCTTAATTTAAGATTTGCTATTCTATTTAACTATCACTTAGTAAGCGCCCACTTTGAGTTTAGCACTGTAAAAGGTGCTGTGAGGAATTCATAGAAATATGTCCTTGGGGAGATAAAACTTTGAGATGCAAAGACAAGAGAACAAATATAGGATATTTTATATATATATGTATATATATGTGTATATATATATATTTCTAAAGCAAATATAACTTTTAAATGTGAAAGGTATACATTACAAATATTATCAAAAGCCACAACGTGAAGATGTCCATACTATTTGAAGTTAATGGAAAAAGCACCCTGGAGAATAATGGACTTGAATAAAACCTCATTTGGGAGATTAGAAAAAAAAGATGTCATTATAGCACTGTTTTCTCAAGTAGATAGATATGAGGCACAACAGCCAGAAGTCAGTTAATCTATATGAGGGGGATTTTCATTCTGAGAAATACAGGGGGGTAAAACTGGATTAGTAAAGTGCAGTCAGATTATATAGGACTTGGAATATCAGGATGTGTATAAATTTCCTCTAATGGGCACCAGGTGAAACTAGAGGTGCTTTGATGGTATACAGTTAATTCAAAGAAGTTAAGAAACTCAAAGTAGAAAAACCAACTAAGAGGATTTTCCAACATTCCTAACCTCAGTTAAAGAAAGACAGAACTAGAATGCAGCAGAGAAGACAAAGTTAAAGAATCCAAGATACATTCCATGAGGATAGGGATTAAACCTATTCTGTCTTCAAATTATTTTTATGGAATACATGGATTAGCTTGAGGCAATCTCTCAATTTTTACTATTATTGAACTTTGTTGCCAAGACTTTAATTGGTCCAAAGCTGATATATAAATATGCCTGTTCCTAAAATATATAGATATAGATATAGATATATGCTGTTCCTAAAAATAGTCTTAATTACTCTTTACATAATAATTAGCCATTTCAAATATATCCCTACTGAATTAACTATCATATGCTCTTCACTTCTAAACTGAGACTGTTGGGAAAAGAACTGGTAAGAAGTGGAAGGTAACAGAATATAAGATGTGGAGGAAAAAGAAAGAAAAGCACAGCACCTGACAAGGCGGGTTAGAATAACAAACTAAATCAAATTTGGGGGGTAAGTAATAATGTCATGCAGACAACAGAAGAAACGAAACTAGAAATGAATAAATGATCTGAGCTCTAGATGTCAAACTTGAAAGACAGGAGTATAGGCAGTAGGCACACGGACATACATAGAGGAAATACAGACCAAGAAGAGAGGAATAAAGGTAAAGCCTTGCAAGTATACTACAGATTAAGCAGTAGAAAAATAGAACAACAAAAAACAGATTCATAACAGAGAGTAGTCGCTGAGAAGCAAATACCTTGAACAATCCAAAAACTGAACTGGTCCTTCAAGAATTTGCAGTTTGGTATAAATCCTAAGGACTATCTCACTATTTTCTAACTGAGATAATTTTATATTATATCTAGATCATTGTAATGAAATCGAAAGAAAACACTGCTTTAAAATGAAAACACTGCCAAATGGTATGTAATTTATCACATTAGACAAGATCAGCTAAGAGAAAGCTGTATTATATGATCAGTTAAAATATGAATTGAGATTTTCTAATTATTTTTAAAAAATGAAGAAAACAAGTTATTACTTTTGGTTTTTTTTTTTTTTAGTTTTTAAGTTTACCTTCTGAATAAATGTACTGTGGTGACTGTTCATAGTAATGATATGTGTCACAGGTAATGAGTATTTTTAAATTTTAAAAGATACAATATATTTTTATTAAAATTAACTCAAAATATCACATCTTTACATAAAAATATCAAATTTCACTTTCCAATTAAGACTAATTTCCCTCTTTTTTGGCAAAGGTAAATCAACTTTTTGAAATATAACCCTACATGCATGTTTATATCAATAACATCCAACTCCTAATCATGTAATAGATGGCAACAATACTACAAATAATGCAAAGTAATTTATATTTGGCTCTAAGATGTATTTTTACATTCACACTCAAATATGGGTATATCCTATTCTATTTCAAATCAAATAATGAAGCTATGCCACAAAGATCTGACCTAGGAAATTGTGTAAAGCCACCAAAATTTCTTACCCCCCTACAGTACACTGCTTAAATCCTCTCCGCTATCCACTCTTGTGCAGGGGATGGACTCATTAACTTTCAGGCCGAAATCCTACAGTTCCCTCTCCATCCTCCCCAACTCCCTCCCCCCCAAAAAAAAACCAAAAACCAAAAAATGAAAACAAAACCCCACTTTCTGTCCCAATCACACCTTCTCTAGGGGAGGAGGCCTTTCTTGTTGGTTGAACCAGGGTTGGGGGAGGGGAGACTGTGGTTCTGGTTCAAGGAGACTCCAGAGTGCTGCAAGGTTCAAGTCAAAAGGAGGTGAGAGAGTCAGGTCAAACAAACATCAATCAAAATGTATAATTCCCCCAAACTGGAAAATCAGCTGACTGTACAGCACAAATAATTCCAAAGGAAATTCAAAGGGCTAATTTTTCTATCTTGTCTACCTCTATATGTAGTTGTATTATTACTGAACGAGCAAAAAGAGAGATGGGATCCTATATGAATAAAGTCCAGAACTGATTGCCTATTACTCAGTTAACAATGAGGATTTCTAATAAACTCTAACAGAGCTTCTTTCCCATGGGGGATTTTTCTAGCAAAACACACTGCATTGATAGTAGCAATGCATCCAAAGAAATGCATTCATCAATTCCTATAAAAGTGACTTTATCTTTTCCAAGATTAACAATCAAAGGTTAGCAGCATTCAAGAAAAGCAAACTAACAATGTAAAATATTTTACCTGCATTTGTCACAACAGATCATGTATCCATCATCATGTGTAAAACCACATATGCACCTGGTTACGTCAGTACCATAACTTCCATCCTCAGATGTGCTGATTGTAGTTGCACTGGAAGTTTCATCAAAATTAGGAGTGGTAAATATGCCTACTTCATTTTTGCTAATAAGAACTGATGGAGGAGGGGAAGCTGGAGGTGTTGGAGGAGGACGAGCACCATAATTATGGTCCTGGATAATTGAACACAAATACAGCACAATATAATTTGAACAACAATATGAACTTAAATAAAAGTCATTCCTTAATCTGAATATTCAAGAAATATGAAATTGGCCCATTTCTTCCCTAATACCTTTAAAATAATTACTTGGTAAAGCTAGGTATTAAACCATACTAGTAAGTGAGAATGTCCATCTACAACCTTCAGTCACCCGCACAGTGACTTCCCTCAAACTCCATGCCCTCATCTCCCTATCCTCAAAGTCCTATGGTCAAAGAGCTCCACCTTCAAGATAGAAGCAGGTACAAGATGTGAAGATAGGCTTTAAAAAAAAAAACAAAAAACCTCAGGAACATGGTGACTAAAGAATAACAAAAACAACTAATAAAGACATTATCACTATAAAGTATGTAACAGAAGATTTTTAAAAATTTGGTTTTTACTCTGGTCCCAGTGGTAAAAATCCCTCATAATTGTACCTGGATAGTATCACAAATGTGTCCAGTTCTGTAACTGTTTCAATCTAACTTGTGCCCCTTATTAGCTATGTAACAGTGAATGAATTAATTTAGATAAACCTTCACTTTTTCAGCTATGAAATGGGGATGAAAATTATGCCCATCTCATGAGGTCGGTTTTGAAGATTAAATGAGATAATATATGTAAAAATGTTTAAAGTCTGGCACATAAGTGCTCAATAAGTGGCAATTATATAATTTACTATATAAATTACTATGTAATTTAGAATCAACAGTAGATAGTAAATACAAGCCTATGATTTTTTACAGAGAAGGTAAAGAATTATAACACCAAACTACTAATAGCATAAAATGCATAATAACAATAATAATAAAACTTCTAGAGAATGCCTCTTCTAAAATTTTAATCCCTCGAGTAAATATAGTTTGAGCAATAAAAAATTAAACTATAAATTACATACCTAATTATTTAGATAATATAAACCAAGTATTGTTTTTTAAATATTGTTTTAGGCATAATACCACAAACATCTACCTTCAACTTCTAGATATAAAAAATACCCTTCCAGAGAAATGCTGGACACTTACCGCATAGGGCAAACCGATGTAACTGTGTGAATGATGCGAGCTGCTGGTATATAACTGGTGGGGATAACTGTTGGATTTCTCAACTACCACAGGGCTAGCTTCTACAGATTCTGGTCTGGAGGGGAAAAAGTTGCATTAAAGAGAATTCCACTCATTTTGTTCTGTTCATCCATTTAAAATTATAAGCATTTATTTCATCGTCTATACAAATGTCTTTTTATAGTAGGTAGACACCTTGTGGACAAGATATATCATATATATATATCCTATCTAGATCCTGTGTCCTAACAACAAAACTTGTAAGTAAAATAAATGTCTCACCTCCAAGTCCAAATACAGTTTCCCTCTCGTTAGGAAAAATTACTAGAAATTAAACATTATTTAATATACTCAGTGGCACTGGAGACATTACACACAGGAGAGGAGAAAAGTGGCAGAAATAATTTAAACAGGACGAAGAACACACTGAATCCACATGGACCCCAATGTCAATGTGAAGTATACATTTCAATGTATGTGTATGTGTTAGTGTGCCAAGAGGTAACGAAGCCTTGGAAAATATTAAAGTTAAGAAATAGGAAACCTCACAATGAACCGAGGTTTGCTTATGAAAAAATATAAGCAGCAGCCAGTGGTGGAGTAAGATCAGCAGTTCTCATCTGCAATGGTTAAGTGATGATGACCTGACCATCAACTGACACAACTGGGACTAACAACCCACCCACTGTGACTGACATACAAACTCCCTGGCCTAGCATTATACATCTATCACTTTCCAAGTTTCCTTACTCATTTCAATCCTCCTGAACACTATCCTGGTAATTCCTACTGATCAATGGTGGTAATGAACCCACCTCTGAAGCCAATTCGCAATGAAATTAATTTCTGCCTTGCATACACAAAACATGACTTGTTTCTGTATCTTTATTCTCACCACAGCCACCAACTGAAATTCTTTCATTCCCTACCTCTCATTCAAAACTTGCCCTTACAACGCAATACTGTTTGCACTGTTCATGGTTTAAGACTTCTTAATGTAGTCACACTCCAGCTGTCATACTTCTACAGTCCACTGCTTCTTGATACACTGCTCGCCCTCACTCCCCTGTACAAGGTCGCAGTCTGGCCGGAGTGGCTGCTGCCCTGAGACCCAGTGTCCCACAAGCAGGAGAGAAAGGGCACAAACCGAGGCTGTCACGTGGCTCTGGAAGAAATTACAGAAGAGCCTCCAAAATGTTCTGAATACTTTGAAAATCAATACTCACCTAATGTTTACGTGGTTATTTTAAACATTATTTGCTTATTACTTCTTCTTTTAAGAAATTTTTAAATTTAAAATCAACACATTCTCATTGCATAAGAAAGTGAAAGGCCATGTCTTCATACAAAACTCAAACATACCCATGTTAAGATGCCATGTAACTCCCTCCAAATTTTTTCTATCTGTAAATATATCTAAGAGCTGTTTATTTTAAAAAATGAGAAGATACTGAGCTCCTGCGTGGCTCAGTCGGTTAAGCATCTGCCTTCGGCTCAGGTCATGATCCCAGGGTCCTGGGATCGAGCCCCACATCAGGCTCCCTGCTCGGCGGGAAGCCTGCTTCTCCCTCTCCCTCTGCTTGCCACTCCCCCTGCTTGTTCTCTCTGTCAAATAAGTAAGTAAAAAATCTTTCAAAAAATTATAAAAAATAAGAATATATACTATATTTGCTTTTTCCATCTTTCAATGTCAATACTTATCTACCTTATTTCTGGTAGTAACTGCTGACTTCATTATATAAATGTACATAGTTTACTTAACAATTTCCCTACGGGGGTGGGGGGGAGTGCCTGGGTGGCTCAGTCAGTTAAGTGTCGGACTTGATTCGGCTCAGGTCATCATCTCAGGATTGCGCGATCCAGCCCACATTGGGCTCCACTCTCAGCACAGAGTCTGCTTGAGAGTCTCTTTCTCCCTCTGCCCCTCCCCTCACTTACGCATGCTCTCTAAATTAAAATAAATTCTTAAAAAAAAAAAAAGAAAAGAAAATTTCCCCTTGGCGGATATTTGTTTCTATTTTTCACTGTTAAAGGTATCACTGCATTTGTACACCGTCCAATATATTTTCTTAAAATACATGGGAATATTGGGGCGCCTGGATGGCTCAGTCGTTAAGAGTCTGCCTTCGGCTCAGGTCATGATCCCGGGGTCCTGGGATCGAGCCCCGCGTCGGGCTCTCCGCTCTGCGGGAAGCCTGCTTCTCCCTCTCCCACTCCCCCTGCTTGTGTTCCCTCTCTCGCTGTGTCTCTCTCTGTCAAATAAATAAATAAAATCTTTAAAAAAAAAAAAAACAACATGGGAATATTTCTACAGCATGGATCCCTAGAGGGCAGAAATGCTCAACAAAAGGGTAAATGCATATAAAATGGACAAATATTAGCAAACTGCCTTTGAATGATTTACTATATCGATTGCCTTAAAATTCTTCAAAAATTACATGGAAGGAAGAAGTCAGGGCTCGTGGGTGGCTCAGTCAGCTAAGCATCTGACTCTTGATTTCAGCTCGAGTCATGATCTCAGGGTCCTGGGATTGAGCCCTGCGCTGGGTTCTGTGCTCAGCTGGGAGGCTGCTTGAGGATTCTCTCTCTTCCTCTCCCTCTGCCCCTCCCACTGCTTGTGCTGGAGCATGCCCTGTTTCTCAAATAAATAAATAAATAAACAAATCTTTTTAAATAATTACGTTGACGGAAGAAGGGGAATTTTGGCAATTCCTGATCTATAATACTATTATTAAGGCAACATGGAGGTATTTTGGTCAAAACAGACTCACACTTAAAGATATAGATCAAACTCTGAATATGCTACTAAAAAGTGTGGTAAAAACTTTGGTATTTTGGAGTAGTTAATGGTTACACATAAAAAACTTACAGCACAAAAGCAGTTAAGTTCAAGCATGTAAATAAGTCACAAATGCATAACCTTATGATTCAAATTAAAGCTGCACCACTGACAATTTGGCAGTGAAAGAAAGCAGAAATTCTTTATCAAGATCCTCATTTCTAATGCTGCTGCTTACACGAAAAGTAATTTTAAAAAGAAGGTTAACAGTTCTGTTTTAAAAAATTTCGCTGATATATTTTAAGGATTTTTCCTGAACTATAAGATTGAATTTATTTTTTGTAAAGATTTTATTTATTTGACAGAGAGAGACACAGCCAGAGAGAGGGGAACACAAGCAGGGGGAGTGAGAGAGGGAGAAGCAGGCCTCCCGCAGAGCAGGGAGCCCGATGCGGGGCTCCATCCCAGCACCCTGGGATCATGACCTAAGCTGAAGGCAGATGCTTAACGACTGAACCACCCAGGAACCACCCCTGTAAGATAGAATTTTTTTAAAAAAGTAATACAACAGCGTATATCTTTAAAAATATTCTTTAAAAGTCCTATGGTGCTAAATATCCTCAAAGCTCTGCATTTCCATAACATGGTAAACATGAAAACAACTTTGTGACAATACCAAAAGTCAAACATCCTTTGATCTAGTAACTCCATTTTTGGGAATTTATCCTTAGAAAGTTAATTCCCACTAGATAAAGACCTGCAGATTTGAGATATTTATTGTAATACTTACTATTCATAAAACAATATATACAAGGAGAAATCATTTAAATATCCAATCAAAAAAATGATTAAATGCAAGCAAACCTACCATATTTACATATGGATAACACCTTGGCAGGAACTCACAGTAACAAAAATCACTATATTGAGGTCACAGGAGTGTCCCTCAAAATCTTTTTTTTTATGTTCAATTTTTTTTTTAATTTTTTTATTCTTACGTTAATCCCCATACATTACATCATTAGTTTTAGATGAAGTGTTCCATGATTCATTGTTTGTGCATAACACCCAGTGCTCCATGCAGAATGTGCCCTCCTCAATACCCACCACCAGGCTAACCCATCCTCCCACCCCCTCCCCTCTAGAACCCTCAGTATGTTTTTCAGAGTCCATCGTCTCTCATGATTCGTCTACCCCTCTGATTTCCCCCCCTTCATTCTTCCCCTCCTGCTATCTTCTTCTTCTTCTTCTTTTTTTTTTTCTTAACATATATTGCATTATTTGTTTCAGAGGTACAGATCTGAGATTCAACAGTCTTGCACAATTCAGAGCACATACCCTCCCCAGTGTCTATCACCCAGTCAGCCCATCCCTCCCACCCCACCCCCCACTCCAGCAACCCTCAGTTTGTTTCCTGCGATTAAGAATTCCTCATATCAGTGAGGTCATATGATACATGTCTTTCTCTGTTTGACTTATTTCGCTCAACATAATACCCTCCAGTTCCATCCACATCGTTGCAAATGGCAGGATCTCATTCCTTTTGATGGCTCCCTCAAAATCTTTCATAAAGCTTTAAACAATTTCTAATGTCCAGGCTAAAGGGATAATATGCAATAACAAATTTTTATGTGAAGTTGCTACGGTACTGTTTAAGCATACACATACACATGCCAATATGCAGATATAGCATTTATCAATAAAGAAACTACATTAGCATAATACTCCCATAAAAAATTTTATCAAAACATAAATCATGGTACGTTGTTCATCCTATGGATAAGATTTTATCTACATAATTTTCATGTCACTTTTCAAATAGCAGGATACTTATTTGTACTCATTCATATATGAGTTGTGTTTTTGTTTTTGTTTTTTAAGATTTTATTTATTTTGAGAGAGAGCGCACGGGGAGGGGCAGAGGCTAAGAGAGAGAAAGAATCCCAAGCCGACTCCATGCTGAGTGCGGAGCCTGATATGGGGCTCGATCCCACAACCCGGAGATCATGACCTGAGCTGAAATCAAGAGTCAGATGCTTAACCAACTGAGCCACCCAGGCGCCCCAGCTTTGTATGTGTTCTTAAATCACTGAAACAATGATCACTATCAAAAAGATACTCTCTATCCATGGGAAACTTCCCAAAAGATAATCACTCTCCAATCTGAGAATTCAAAGTGTTTTTTAACATGTAATTAAAATATTCGTAATATATGAGCAGTAAGTGGGGTGCCTGGGTGGCTCAGTCGGTTGAGCGTCCAACTCTTGGTTTTGTCTCAGGTCATGATCTCAGGGTCATGAGATGGAGCCCCGCATATGGCTCTGAGCTCAGCAGGTAGTCTGCTTCTTTCCCTCTCCCTTGCCCTACCCCTGTTCGCACATGCTCTAAAATAAATAAATGAATCTTTAAAAAATAAATATAGGTAGATACATGCAATAAGGTATGGCCAAATAGTCAAAACAGAATTTGTAGATGAACTCTCTTTTTCAAAACTCTGAATTCTTTTTCCCACAAATTGAAGACATGAAATGCATAAAGAGAGTTTCTAATATGCAACTTGGCTCTAAAATCAAATTTAAAAATATGGTCTCTTAAAAAAGAAATATGCTCTCTTGTTGACTAAGCCAACACTCAGATACTGACTGCTTCTTTTGGAAGTTCCCTAATAGCTAATAAATGCAGAAGGAACGATCAAGTAGAAAAATCACAAATTTTCAACCCTCTAGAGACAATGGATTTAGGCAACAGACAGCCAATGGATGCTAAAACCTTGAAAGGTTGAAAGTTGATGGATAGATAAGGCTGACAACACCTGAACCTGTTGATCTTTTTATCATCATTGAAAGTTAGACAATCAAGTTTTATGTGCCCCTCTAATACTAAGCAACAGAAAGTGCAAGGTCCCACATTTAAAGTATCATGCTGAAAAGAAAAAGGAAGGAAAATGAGAGAGGGAAAAAAACAAATCTGAAGCTAATCACATCTCTAGGTCTACATACCAGTTTATAGAAACATGGGGGTAAGTAGATTAATATATGATGGCAAAAGGAAGCAAGAGGCCAAATCCAGAACGTTAAAACTTCTATAGACCAAAAGACACAGTTTTTTACCAGTATATGGTATGAGGGAAAACAAATTTAAAAGGCTGCTGCAGATGAAAAGAGATTCAAAGATATTTCAATCAAATACAGTGTGTGGATTTTGTCTGGATGCCAATTTGAATACACCAATTACAAAAAGACAGTTTTGAGACAACTCAGGGAAATCTGAAGATGAATTTGGTATTTTATATTAAGAAAGTGTTAATTTTGTCATGTGAAATAATAGTATTGTGGTTTTAAAAAATCCTTATCTGTAAGTGATATATACTGAACAAAACAGGTAAAATGATGTGGGGATTTGCCTTAAAATATTTCAATAAAACTGTAAGAAAGATGAAACAAGATTGGTAAAACTTTGAATACTACTGAAGCTGAGTAATACCAACTTGGTATTATTATTACACTGTTCTCCCTACTATTGTATATATTTTTGTACTTCCTTACTAAAAAGTTTAAGTTCCCCAACCTTTTTTCTTACATTTAATATCCTTTATTCAATAGGTACCTGTAAGAATAGTATACAGGTATACCTCTAAGAAAGGTATATATATTTCCTTTCCTCCCAAATTCAGGAAGATATCCTGGGCATTTCTACTTCTAAGCCTCTATCTGTGGAATCTCAACCCTTCTTGATTTCAACACATTTCTCAAAGCTTACTTCACATGCTCAAGGAGTACTTTCCTAACTGCTTCAACTCATCAAAATTTTTATAAATCCTATGGATTCCTATAGCACTTAATTACTGCATTAATTTATTACCTTTCATGTAATATTTTTGTATGCTATCAACCATCTTATCACATGGATTTATTATTTCTTTCTTCCAAACGCCATCAAAATTAACAAGTTAGAGTCTTCTCTCTCAAAAAGAACATGGGGGTGCCCGGCTGGTTTAGTCAGAAGAGCATTCAACTCTTCATCTCAGGATTGTAAGTCTGAGCCCCATGTGGGGTGTAGAGATTACTTAAATCAGTCAATTAATTAAAACATTTTTAAAAAGCATGGAATTGGGACATAAGTGTCTAAGGTTGGCCATTCAATGGGTACAGCTGAGTAGTCACCTTTCTAAAGTTGAACTTTTTATTTGTAATGTGGGGATTAATATACCCCCTTCACCTTCTTCCCAGCAATATGGAGGAAACTCAAATGATAGAAAGGATATGAAGATGCATTTTCTCAACTATAATACATTATGCAGATATGCAACACTACTTATTTCTTCAGAAATGTCTCTCAGCTGTAACTATTCAGTCTGAAATTGCTTTTCAATTATTTTAAAACCTTAACTCCACAGTAGTTCAAACTTCCAATTGTGATTCTAAGTACAAGATCTAGCTACACCTGTTTTAAATAAATCACTAAATTTGCAAGGTATCAAAACACTGTTGATATTTAAATCATTTAATAAATATTGAGCACTAAATATGTGCTAAGTCCTTTTAAAGTTTAATCTTTCTTAAAAGTATACTCCCAGGGCGCCTGGGTGGCTCAGATGGTTAAGCGTCGGCCTTCAGCTCAGGTCATGATCCCAGGGTCCTGGGATCGAGCCCCACATCGGGCTCCTGTCTCAGCGGGGAGCCTGCTTCTCCCTCTCCCTCTGCCTCTCTCCCTACTCATGCTCTCTCTCTCTCTGTGTCTCAAATGAATAAAATCTTTAAAAAAAAAAGTATACTCCCATAACTCTCAAAATTATATTGAAATAAGTGCCTTGAAATAAAATGGTTCCTTGGTAATCCCTTTGTAAAGCAGATTTTAAAAATATATTTTCTTAAAGTTGAATCCATAAATACATGATTCTTCACATAATAAAAGACTAAACTTTACATCAAGAAATGTAATCCGTAATCATGAATCTGTAATGTTCATATAATAAGGTTTTAAAATTCTAGGTCAGCGATTCAGAATATTACTCAGTGACATAAAATAGATTTTACTGCTACACTGTATATATATGCATCATTAATCTAACAGGGACACACAGTGATATACATATATCACTTTTCTATACTTACCTTCCTTGTCTTTTTTAATAACATGATAAGCTCCAAGAGGCAAAGATCTATTACTGTAATAACAGTTATTTACTACCAAAAAAATAAGAAATAGAAAATGGTGGAAAAACAGAAAGAGATTAATGTTCTAATTTTAGTTCCAGTCACTGCTTAAATCATTTATAATTTTTTTTTTCTTTTAAAGATTTTATTTATTTATTTGACAGAGAGAGAGACAGCGAGAGCAGGAACACAAGCAGGGGGAGTGGGAGAGGGAGAAGCAGGCTTCCCGCCAAGCAGGGAGCCGGATGTGGGACTCGATCCCAGGACGCTGGGATCATGACCTGAGCCGAAGGCAGACACTTAACGACTGAGCCACCCAGGCGCCCATCATTTATAATTTTGACACAAAAGCTAAGTAAGCAAGGAAATCTCTATCATTGGCAGCAGAGATTTTTTAAATGTTTAAAATTATTTTTGGGGGGTGCCTGAGTGGCTCGGTTGGTTAAGTGTCTGCCTTCAGCTCAGGTCATGATCTCCAGGTCCTGGGATTGAGCCCCACATCAAGCACCAGCTCAGTGGGAAGGCTGCTTCTCCCTCTCCCTCTGCTTCTCCCCCTGCTTGTGCGCTTGCTCTCTCTCTCTCTTTCTCTCTCTCTCTCAACATATAGGTCTCAATCTTACTAACCATCTTAAAAAATTTTTTTTTTCAAGTAATCTCTACACTTTAAGTGGGGCTTGAACTCATGACCCTGATATCAAGAATCGCGTGCTCTACCAACCAAGCCAGCAAGGCACTCCTTATTAACCATCTTTATAACACAGCCCCTTAAGCCCTGGTGATCATTTATCTTTCTTCAGATCCATTTATTTCTTCAATAAGATGTGGCAGACAGAAAGGCAGGGTACTCCAGCCATGAATATAATACACTCTGTAGAAAGTGATGATGATCTCATGATGCTCATCATTTTCTGGATTCTTATACCAAAGTCAAAAAATCACCTTATCTTAGTATTTCTGTCCTTGTCCATAACATTTGCCATTTCTGCTCACTTACAGTATTCTCAAATTTGTATGTTATCACCACTAACATATGCTTTCAATATATAAAAGAATGAATCTGGACACATCATTATGCAGTCCCTATCCTAAAGAAGTCATATAGACATTAAAATAAGAGCAACCCTAGTCATGCTGGAGGACACCACTGTTTATATCACTTCACCCAGAAAGTTTATTCCTATACTTTGTTTCCATCTATGATAAATCCCAGTCATAAAATTTTTTCTAAGTTTTTTGGTGGATTTACCTTACAGTCAAAGGAGCATACGAACTGTAATTCAATGAATAGTTCTATGATAGTATTCCCTATGTGGTTAAGATAAAGACAGGATAAAGAAATATAAAACATACTGCCATAACTCTAAGAGTTTCTGATCTTGGGAGGAACGGCAGGGTTAGCAAAAAGAGGCAGGTACACAAAAACCACTACACAAGGCAAAAATAGGATAATGACGTAAGAAAAGTATGGGCAAATGCTTAACAAAACTCTTTCCTCCGCTGTGTGAGATTTTGGTCTTTAGTCAACTTTCTACCTTTTACCCTAAAACCGGATAAAGTAATTTACTATATTGCTCGGCAAATTAAAATGACTCTTGATTGGTAAGTAAGTTGTGTCTAGACTGAGAAAACTATAAATATTTGATGAGAATGCCACAGATTTGAACTTCCCAAAGATACAGTGACTCTTCTAACTGGCATGTCCCTTGCAGGGAACCTGGAAACTCTGCCCATGCTTGTTACAAGAAATCCTGGCTCTGAAGGGCATAAGAGTAAGTCAGGACTCTCATCCTCCCAAAATGGACCTTGTCTCCTTTTACCTGACCAGTCACCTGAGAAGCCAAAGAAAATAGTTTCTGGATGGCTGACCCTCATATAGACATGAACGACTGATGCTAACCTCTGATAAACTGTGGCTCCTGTCCTGTAGACCATGTAGACTAGTGCCAAGTATGGCCTATGATAGTCTTGTAAATCTGAATGTTTAGTTGAACCTAGGGAGACCTTCTTGGAGAAGTTGGCAAAAGTTCAAAGTTCAAGGCTCCAGGATCAAGGGAATTCAAGAGAAGGACGTATCTACTTGAGTAACAGGAAGGATAAGGAATAAACATTATGAGGTTTCATTAAAAGTAAGAATATTTCTGAAAGGTCTTTAAACATTTGAAATTTATACCAAGTATATATCTTGTATTGAAAAAAATTTTTTTAAACCAGTAAGATGGAGAAAGACAATATCCCACACATATGCAAAAAGAGGAAAAATTGCATGGGGAGTCTTCAAGGAGTATGAAGAGGTCAGACTTCAGAATAGTGTTTGCTTAGTTAGCTGTTGGTCAAAATTAAGTAACACACAAAACCCTGCAATAGAGGGAGGGGGGATTTTTCTTTGTAGATTTGGATTTAGAGAAACATTATGTTAAACTAGGTCTTTTCTTTTTTTTTAAAGATTTTATTTATTTATTTGACAGAGAGAGACACAGCGAGAGCAGGAACACAAGCAGGGGGAGTGGGAGAGGGAGAAGCAGGCTTCCCACCAAGCAGGGAGCCCGATGTGGGGCTGGATCCCAGAACCCTGGGATCATGACTTGAATCCAAGGCAGACGCTTGACGACTGAGCCACCCAGGCGCCCCTAAACTAGGTCTTTAGGTCACCTGTATGCCAACAGCATCAAACACAAAGAAGCATTTGCGTTGAAATCTCATAGCAGTATTCAGCATAAAGTGGTGGTCATCCAAAATCACTTTAAACAGACTTAAACTTTTTTCCTAGCTCAAAAGGAAAATGGCAAAGAAATTTAAAACTTCATAGGGTTCACAGAGCCCCTGGGGACTACATCCACCGATCTCAGTTTGACTAGCAAGGATTAAACAAATATTGAGGGCCTGGTGCTTGCCAGTGACTATTAAAGATAAAGACACTGTCCCTGTCTTCAAGGAACTTATAATAATATAGTTTTAATTCACTCAATAAACATTTTAGCACACATTTGTAATCAGGGTGGTGAGTTTGAGCCCTGCATTGGGTATAGAGATTGCTTAAAAAGAAAATCTTTAAAAAAAAAAAAAAAAGGCATCCTTATTTACAACTAAGCTGCTTTTCATACTAGCAGAAAATTCAATTTGTAAAACCACAATTTACTAAATAAACTAATTATGGCATTAAAAAAAAAAGACGAGGGCGCCTGGGTGGCTCAGTCATTAAGCGTCTGCCTTCGGCTCAGGTCATGATCCCAGGGTCCTGGGATCGAGCCCCACATCAGGCTCCCCGCACCGCGGGGAAGCCTGCTTCTCCCTCTCCCACTCCCCGTGCTTGTGTTCCTGCTCTCGCTATGTCTCTCTCTGTCAAATAAATAAATAAAATCTTAAAAAAAAAAAAAAAAAAAAAAGACGACAACGACACCGAGAAGCTGGAAGTTAAGAAATAAAGACGTGAAAGTAGTGGTCCTTCTCAAGAAACTGATGTATGGGGAAGTATATCAATGATTATAGTAGTGTCATCAGAGGTATGCACAGGGGCCCTTCATAATAATAATCGTATTTACCAAATTGTAAGGAATGAAAAGTTAACAAGCCCAACAAAGAGAGAGGTGGAAGAGATGGAAAAGGTATTCCACCCAGAAGGCACACATGCAGTCAGAGAGATAAACACCAAGACATATTTAATCATGTTTCTCTAAGCATGACTGACAGAACACCAGTATCACAATCACCTGTAATGCATGTTATAATTTTTTTACAGCTCTACTTAATCGAATGAATAAAATTTTTTTTAAAGATTGGGCGCAGAAATCTACAATTTAATAAGCACCTTCAATCTTATGTTCACTGAAGTTCAGGAAGCACAGATTAGAAAGAGTTGCTTATATACCTCCACATCAAAAAACCCCAAATAATCCAATTCAGGCAGAGGACCTGAATAAACATTTTCCCAAAGACATACAATACAGATGGCTAACAGACACATGGAAAGATGCTCAACATCACTACTCATGAGGGAAATACACATCAAAACCACAATGAGGTACCACCTTACACCTGTCAGAATGGCTCGAATCAAAAAGACAAGAAATAACAAGTGTTAGTGGGGATGTGGAGAAAAAGGAACACTCGTGTATGTTGGTGGGAACGCAAACCAGGGCAGCCACTATGGAAAATAGTATGGTGGATGCTCAAAAAATTGAAAATAGAATTACCATATGATCTAGTAATTCCACTACTGGATAGCCAAAGAAAATGAACGCACTAATTCAAAAAGATATATGCACTCCCATGTTTATTTACTGCAGCATTATTAATAGCCAACCAATGGAGCCAACCCAAGTGTCCGTCAGCAGATGAATGGATGAAGAGTAACAACATGGATGGACATAGAGGGTATAATGCTAAGTGAAGTAAGTCAAGACAGAGAAAGACAAATACCGTATGATTTCACTCATGTGGAATTTAACAAACAAAACAAATGAACAAAGAAAAAAGAAAAACAAAAACAAATTCTTAAATACAAAGAATAAACTGGTAGTTGCCAGAGGGGAGGTGGATGGGTGAAATAGATAAAGGAGATTAAGACTACACTATTGTGATGAGCACTGAGTAATGTACAGAATTGCTAAATCATTATATTGTACACCTGAAACTAATAAAACACTGGAGTTTATTTTTTTTATTTTTATTTTATTTTTATTTTATTTTTTTAAAGATTTTATTTATTTATTCATAAGAGACAGAGAGAGAGAGAGGCAGGCTCCCCGCTGAGCAGGGAGCCCGATGCGGGCCTGAGCCGAAGGCAGACGCTCAACCATCTGAGCCACCCAGGCACCCAACACTGGAGTTTTTTAAAGATTATTTATTTATTTGTGTGTTTGAGAGAAAAAGGGAGAGAGACAGACCACGAGCGGGGGGCGGGGGCAGAGACAAGCAGACTCCCTGCTGAGCAAGGCCGGGGGGGGGGGGGGGGGGGGCGGGGGGGGCCGGGGAAGAGAGAAAATAACTCCTAAAATTCAGAGCAGATAGAGTTAAAGGTATGGAGAAGAGGCCAGAGATGAGGGCAGGTAAGTCAACCAACTACAAGTTCAAAAAGTACCCTGGGTATCTAGCTAAGGAATATGATCTTTATTCTGAAAAACTGTACAGAGCCACTAATGGTTTGTTTCTCCACCAAGGAAGGTAACAATGTGATCAGAGTAGCAGCATTTCATAATAAAGCTGAGGGCTTCAAATGCAAGGTTGAGTAATCTGTATATAATCCTCTCAGATTCAGTAGGTTCAGAAAAAGCCCTGATCCTAAGCAGAGCACGTAAAAAGTGCTACCTCTCCAAGACTCCTTCCCCAACCCCACTTAAAAATAAGTTACCTTTGCTGTTTTTTTTTTTTTAAAGATTTTATTTATTTATTTGACAGAGAGAGACACAGTGAGAGAGGGAACACAGCAGGGGGAGTGGGAGAGGGAGAAGCAGGGGGAGAGGGAGAAGCAGGCTTCCCGCTGAGCAGAGAGCCCGATGCAGGGCTCGATCCCAGGACCCCAGGATCATGACCTGAGCCGAAAGCAGACGCTTAATGACTGAGCTACCCAGGCACCCCTACCTTTGCTGTTCTTTGCTTCACTGAAAAACTTAGTACCCTGTCTAGTTTCAAAGTAATCTTCATGAGCAAATGGTGCCCACAGTCCAAATCCGTAACTTTTTTATTTAAGAAAGGGATAATAAAATGTGCAACTCGCTATTACAACTAATAATTTCTGCTAATGAGTTCCTTCAATTCTTAAGTATGGGACCAACCCACCTTGGTGATTTACCTACATTAATTTTTTATTACGTACAGAACACTGGGCACATTAACCACTGTGAGAGTCATGTGGTATTTAGTTACTTTCAATGACAATGTAGAAATAAAAGACTTTCAAATATTTTATTACTAAAAGATAACTCTTAGTACAATTACATTATCAACGAGAAGTTCCCATTAATTCTCTAGCAGCCTTCCTTATGTTTTTAAAACCTTACCAAACTTGGTATTTTTTGCCAAATATGCCTTAAATAAGCTGTGATTCCTCAGAAATTGGAGTTTTATGATTTCCTTCTTCCTCAACAAAAATTTAATTTCTTCCCTGTATAAACCTTCAAAGTATAGTTTGATTTTAATGAGTTTATATCAGTGTTTGAGGTAAAACCTCTCATTTTCCTTTTAATGTTAAAATATTCAATTAACACACACCTGGGTATCAGTAATGGCACATGGATAGATTGACTCCCTAATTGCTACAGTAATAGGTATAAAAGATCTCCAAGAGTTCTCATATGCTCCTTCAGATCTGTGATCAAAGCTTGTCAATTTCTTTTATCCTTGTTATAACCTATTATTTTTTAAAGATACATGAAAATTACACACATTACAATAACATACCAAGAAACTTTTTAAAATGGAGAGGTTTGGCGTGACAACTGTCCTCAGTTTATTTCATGTGGCATTTTACTTCATTTAACTCATCTATTAATAAAACCCACTTCTGACCAAGTGGCCAAGCAACCCTGGGTCAAACCTAACTTTACTTTTTATTGATTATGTGACCCTAGTGAAGTTTGTTAATCTCCTTTAGCTGCATTTCTTTTGCAAAATGGGACTAATATTTGCTTTTTGGCTGGAATGATTAGGAGATATTGTAATACACTGTGTTACAGACAGTTGCATGAATGTACTGAGCTTTGTATTCAGTATCACAAGGGAAAAAAATCAGAAAAATTGTTTAAGTATGAAATAAATGAGGAATTCAACATCATTCTAAAAACAGTTCTAAACAATGCTAGCATAGTACTGTAAAACAGGCTTTTAAATATTAAAATAAAACCACATTTAAGTGAAAGCACTTCCAAATTAGGATAAGCAAATCAACACTTACTTTAAGAGCAACAGAAAGTATTAGTTTCCTGATAGTGGATTATATGTAAAGAAATCGTAAGTGAAAATGTTAAGCGTCAGTGAAAATGAACAAGTAAAATGCTACTAAAAACATTTCATTAGACACAAAACACTTTAGCATCTTCAATTACACAAATTCAGACTAAAAGCACCCAAACACTTCAACAAGTAATGAACTCTGTCAGCAGGTGGCCCTAGTGACATTGAAATAACTTAATATCCAATGCTATAGCAAAATACAGATAAACATGTCCTGAATCTCAAAAATTTTAAGTCAAAAAGAATCCCATTAATACCTCAATCCAAGCCCTCTTTTTCAAATTAAAATAACCAAAGTCTACAATAATTAGGTGTCATGTTTAAAGGCTCACTAGGATGTTAGTAGTGGCAGAACAAAACTGAAAACCTAGATACCTCCTTTTAGCACTGTTAACAAATGAGCACTTACTATGTTGCCAGGTATAGCACAAGGAGCCCTCCTCCAAAATAATTCATCTCTAACTTATACAGGTCACATTTAGTAATCTGTCCACCTCATCTAAAAGTACACACAATTATATAAAAGCTTATTTTAATGATTTCTAATGGTACCAAGATAGTTATAGTAATATCAAAAGGAATACAATGTTAGCAATCTTATTCCCAGTCGCTGACAGAGAAAAGCAGTCTGGCTTTTCTTTTTTAAAAAGGCTAGGAAAGAAGAAATTTAACAGTCCTCATTTATACATCTTCCCACTTTCCAGCTCCAGAAGGGTTTCCCATCTTTTTATTTAACCAATTTAGGAATTCAGATAGTTGGAATACCAGAGGTAGAAGAGGTAAAAAGAAACAGAGGAGGTAAGTTCTATCTATTAGGATAAAAAACATACAATTCTAATAAATAGCTGAATTCTGGCTCAACTTTCTGTCTAATGATAATGGAGTCTAGGTTTTCTTTTACATCCCTTATCCTTGAGCCAAGACCTGAGAATACCTTTGTTATACGCAGTCATTTATTACACTGAATTTACTACTGCTAGAACTGGAGCTACTATATACATGAACCACATGTCAAAACAGTTATACAAATCATTCTTTGTAGTATTAGTGAAGGAGCTATAGTATAGAAAAAGGCCTAAAATGAACACATTAGTAAGTTCTGCCTCTGCCACTTTTCTGCACTGTGACTTCAGTTTCCTTACCTATAAATTAAGAATAACAGTATCTACCTCATAGCTATATCTTTATCTTTCTTATTCAGAAAGAAAGATTCTTAGATCTCACTTTTACAACTTTTATAACTAGCCTATAGCCTAGGCTTTACCGTTTTCTTCTTCTCTGAGGTTCCACCACTTTGTTATCTAGAGTTTCTTTATCCAATATAGTAGCCACTAGACATATTGAGCACTTGAAATGTGGCTAGTTTGAATTAAGAGGTGCTGAAAGTATAAAATACACACCAGAGTTTAAATATTTTTAGGGTGGAGAAAAAGACATGAAATATCTCATTCATATTTTTATACTGATTATATGTTAAAATGATAATACTCTGGACATACTCAGTTAAATAAAATACATAACTAATTTCACTTTTTAAAACCTTTTTAATATAGACACTAGAAAATTTAAAAGCACACGTGACTCTGTGTACTTCTTATTGGACAGCTCTGATCTAGAGTTCTGAATTCCCAACTGCTTATACTTTCCTTAAGAGTAGGGGTAAAATTTATACTTTACCTTTGCAACCTGAGCCTCTAGTAAAACACTTTCCACACAGTTAATGCTTATAAGTGATGATCGAAAATGTGCTTTCTCTTGGATTACTATTCTTATCCTATGATATTATGCTAGAAGCAAGAAATCTACTTCTAGTATTAGCCTACACTTATAGACATATAGTTAATAAAAAAATTTTACGGATGGAACTTCCTGATAAGAAAGGCAATCTCCTGATTATTCCAGTCATGGTCATTTCACTAATCAAGTTTTTAAAAACTGTATTTACACTTAGCTCAATTTTCCCTTTAAAGATATTATTATCTTTCCATTTTTACTGTACCCAGGATCATGTGAGGCACTAGTGAGAAAATCAGTTAGTCATTATGTTAACCTGTACGTTGTGACGGGTATTTTCCAAATCTAAGGACAAACACAATGCAGGTAAAAACTTATTGCTAAGATCTAAGTCGTTAACAAGCAATTTTTAAGGTATCTTAAGAGTCTCTCCCCTGTAGCATTTAGCTTCAATTCCAATTCTACTCATCAAGATCTAGGTACTGGTTTTTATCAGTGCTATGTATAGTAAAAAGTAATTTTTAAATAAAACATCTTCAATTACATTTGACTGTGGAATGTTTATAACTCCTTTAAAAAAATACTTAGGCTAATGAAACAAAATTTTTTTTTTTAATTTTATTCTTCTTATTAAAGTAGCTAGACCAACAGTCTATCAATCTTCACTGGTCAGTTATTAATAAAATATTTTAAAATTATTCTTTTTAGTTCAAACATTTAGGGAGCGAGCCAACTCTTGGCAAGGTAATAGGAAACAGAAAGAAGTAAAATACAAGATCCCTAACTGAAGGAAAGGCAAAACAAACCTAAGGTTTTTTGAAACTTAGTGATGAGAAGAGCACAAATATGTAATAAAGAAGAAGCTGGACTTGGTGAGAATAATGAATTTTATTTTAGAGACACAATAATTCAACAGCAAATATTACCAAGTATGGAAATAATGGACTAGAGCTTAGCAAACCCCCATTCTTCACAGATCCTAAACTAGACATTCAGCTTCAATTTCCTGTCTATAAAATGCTACAGATAGACTAGATGAACAAGTAATCCAATAAATTCTCTTTTATAGGCCTTAGAAGGTAGTGTAAATATGGTCTAGTGTACTAACACTCAATAAACAATCACTGAGTATCTCCTGAATTTTAAAATAGTTTATTAGTGATAGACTGTATTGTATTTTCGCAGTACAATCTTTTTTTTAAAAACTTATGTATAATTATTATTATATAGCCACATGAATACAATAAAATGTAATTCTCTTAAAAACATTTTAGTTTGAAATAATTATGTAGCTTCACAGGAAGGTAAACAAAGAAATAGAGAGGGAATTCCCATGTACCCTTCCCCCCAGCATCCTGCATCTTACACAACTTTTGATTATGTATTTGAAATAAAAAGTATCATATTAATTACATCAAAATTTCTTATAAAAACAACTCTAAAAGCTTCATTTCTGTGGGAAGCAGGGAAAATATTATTTAAGGGTCTTTTTAAGCTTCCAGGTTTTAAATTAAAAAAGGGAATTTAAAACCTTGAAAATTAAACCACAAAATTTCTGATGCTTGTCCCATAATAAATACTGGCACCAGCTACACTTTCTGTGTCCACTGAGTGGGGGAGGCTATGCCCAAGCGACATATACCTGTATGTGGAATAGAAAAAAAAAAAATTTTCCTAAAACAGAAAGACAGTCATTCTGTAATTACTTACAAATTGATCATTTTCCCATAATAAAAATGGCCATATCTGTACCCAAAAAGATTTGGCTCCATAATATAAATCATCCTGTAAGTACTCTAATAAATACATTTAATAAAAAAAAATAGGAAGCTATCCCCTACACTGCCCTCTTTCACTAAATTATTCATTCCCTTTTAACTGTATAATAATGTCTTCCAGTCTGTCTGTGAATTACTTTCAAGTGCAAATACTACACATGCCAACGAAGCACAGATGTATCTCATACCATATACTAGACAAATTCCTATCCAGTATATAAATTTCAGAAATTACATCTTGTATTAATTGCTTAAAAGACTTTAAAAAAAAAAAGAACTGTAAAGGTGATTCTATTTAGGAAGCAAAAAATCTTTACTAATAAATGCCTGTAACTATTATCAGATACGGATTTGCATCCACCAGATACTTCATATTAAGAAAAACCAGTACTTTAGACTCAGAAGCCTTTGTCTCCCAAGCACTGCTTCCAGGATCTTTCCTTGCAGCAGTATCCCTATTTGGGCAGAATAATGGCAAACAACTGTCACAGTGCCTTGTTAGGAATCTATTATTTTACGACAAAAATAATTTATACATAGTGCAAAAAACATAATGGCTTTTAAAAACTGTATTACAACAATCATATAGTTAAATAGACTGTATAATATATTACTGAAACATTAGAGAGCATCTCTGGGTTTTTCCCAATGGCACAAACAGAAGTGGTGAAACACATAAGACCACTTGAAATGACAGCAAAAGGAGAATAAACAGCATTTTTATCCTCTCCATATATCAGTTTTAGAGGCCCTAAAATAAATAAATTTCCTTTTTCAAACTTAAATTCTATCAAGATCAGCTTTCTGGTCAATTAGAGTCCTGTTAGACACAATGTATCTATTTATTGAAAAAGAGAACAAATATATGCATCTTTCTATCCTTCAAACACTGCTACTTGAATCTCTTGCCAAAAACAATTAATCCTCACAGCCAATAACCTAGTGTTAAAGTGGCTGGTCATTCAAAAACAAAATATAATGAAATCTATATGCACAACTGCCTAGACCAAATAGTCTAAAGGCAAGGTAAGAACCTTTCATTGAATCCATCAGAAACAGCTCTCATAAAAGCAAAGGTTATCAAAATAATCATCCGGCAGAAAATAATCCCTTTCTCTTATTTAAAAATGGCCTGAATTTTTTCAACTCAACTTAAAAAAAAAAAGGCATATTCCATGTTTAAATGGATCTTACAATATTTTTAAATATTCAAATTTAAAACCAAATTACTTTTCCAATATAAACATGACAAATCTTACAATTTAAAAAAACAGTAATCTATTACCTTGAACCCACAACCCTGAGACCAAGACCTGAGCTGAGATCAGGAGCTGGATGCCAAAATGACTGAGCCACCCAGGCGCCCCTATTATCTTGATTCTTGAGGTTGACAATAAGCAGATGGAAAAGACAAAAAGAATTAGAAAAAGATACAGCATTTTGGCTCAAGAGCTGTTTTAAAAAGTAACTTAAGGTAATTTTTGCCTTTAACCTTCTGATATTTTGTTTTCAACAAGAATCTAAAATGAGAAAAAATATAAATGCAAACCAAGCACTGCTTGGTTGTGCTAAAATAATTGTATAATTAATATTTTGCTTTTCCTATCCAAAATACTTTTAATTTAAATACTTACTCTGAGCCTGCAGCCATTTCCAAGTATGATGTTTCCGCTGTATCAACCCCCAAAGGGATCACTATGCTCATGACGTTCGCCTCTGGTAAATTCGATTACTATGGAGTCCTATGCATTGGTATCCAAAACACTGGGGCATGCCAGCCACAGTGCTCATTGCAAACATCTAAGTGCATCCACAAACCCTGTTTAAAAGAAAAGGGAACAAAAAGTTAAAAATCATCTTCATTCCTAACACAGTCATACTATAACAACAGTAAGTAAAATAGCCATATAAACTGGAATTTGCTCAGGGAGGGATTCTCTATTTCATTTAGGTTCTTTTTGAATTAAGCTATGGGACTGTGATTGAAAGAAGTTTCTGAATCAAAATCTCCCTTTGGGAATGAATTTAAAATACCAAAAGAAAGATTAACTAAGGTGCACTGCTTAGTGAGGAACCAACAAATATTACTCATTTTGAAAAACAAAATGGAATTTCTTACAGTACTAGTATCTAAAATAAGTCTTCTTGGTTCAGAAAGTGATCTAAACTAACAAATATAGACTTGGACTATGGACTAAGCATCATATTAAGCTTTTAGATGGATGATCTATTTAATCCTTATAGCTCTGAGACAGGGATCTTTCACCATTGAGGATCACAAAAGCAAGAAAGATTAAATAACTCAACCAAGGCTGTTCAGTTCAAGAAATAAAACCAGGATTTGACCAATTCCACTCTATTGCTTATATATGTATAAAAGGAAAGCTATTTTATTTGTAATAAAATCCACTGCTTTAAAGTGGTTGTCAAAAAAATTAAATAAATAAAGTGGTTGTCATTTTCCATACTACATAAACACAGGTCTACTGAGGGAGTTCTTGATTTCTTCAGTTAGTATCAACTCCCTAGAACTAATTCCCCGATACAGGCAATTAGTAAAGAAAACTAATACACTTCAACAATTTTTTAAACAAATTTATCAAGTAACAAAATATATTCAGCTTCAACACCAATGCTTCTAATCTAATTCACTGTATAACACTTGCATATGGTACTCCTTGTGAAATACCTACTCAAAATCTTTTCAGTAATAAAATAGTACAACTTAGGAACAAAACAGAGAGATAATCCTATAAACAGGAAAAGAGCAACAGTCAAAATTGTTTTTTGCCATCTTATATCTGAACTACTGAAGAGCAAGATTTCTTCAAATAGCAATTCTTGTATTTATTTTTAATTTTTACAAGTAACCTCGGGAATACCTAATTCAGGTTAATTCCTATTTCACAGATAATGCAGATTGTGAGCTCATACCTTATCGGAGCAAATACCAAAATAGGGAAATAAAGTGGTAACAGTGGTTTGAATTCTCCAAGAAAACTAGCCTCTATTTTTAAACCATGTGTAACTGGGGGAGACCTACTATATTATAAGATATTTTAATAAAAATATATGGTAATAGGCTTTTGCACCTAAAAGTTAAAAACGGAAGCACTAGACCTATCTCTAATGCTCACCAGATGTGTGAGCTAGTCAAGTTATTTAACCTAAGCCTCAGGTTCCTTGTTTATAAAATAGGAATTTATCCTCATAGGGTTTCTGTGAAGAAAATAAAATAATGAATGTAAAGCATTTTTGTACACAGCACTGCACATATTTAGCAATCAATATGTAGCAGTCACACAAGAAGAGTTGCTCTTCTTTCATGGAAAAGCTCTCTAGACTTCATTTAAAGTGAATCTTCCAATAGTTTTTGAAACTAAAGTAGTAACAGTTTTCAACTTGCCATGTTTTTACAGTTTGTTCCATCAAATTAAAGTCATCCTCTAAAAATAATTAAGCAGAGTGAGAAAAAGGAAAAGCTGCCCTACCTTTTTTCTGCACCCCTGACCATATTAGAGTTACTTCATGAAAGCCATATTTATTAACCCACATAAAGCTATAAAATTTCTAATTAACAAAAGGCAAACAATACAAAACTGAAAGTTTGTTCTATTCAAATGGTACATTATTGTGTATTTCTTTAAAATGCTGAAGACATGGACCTAACAACAGTAACAATTACAACTTAAAAAAAAAAAAATCTCATCCTTATTGGTAGAATCTACTTGGTAGAAGTTTTCTTCAGCTCAGCTTATCTTTACATTAGACTCATAAGAAGTCTTACATTTCAGGTGTATGTTGTTAAATATTTAGTAGTACCATTTTTTTTTTGTTTGTTTTAACCAGAGGCAAAAACTAGAAAGCAGAAATCAAATTGTTATGTATTCTTTTAGGTAACTGAGTAGTATTTCCAACCTAAAAGAATCTACTTGAGTATGTATTCAATAGTGTGCTCCATTTTTATAAAATATACAATCCTCAATAAACACTACATTTGAACTATTTTTAAATAGCAGTGAAGAGCTTGCCATGAGCCTATTTCAGACAATAGCTTGTGTCTGATTACTGCCTGTCTCTCAAACCCTGCACAGTACCTGGAGCGAAACAGGCACTCTCTAAGGGATAGGTGAATGAATTAGCGCACCTAAGATGAAACTGCAGCCCTGGCCTCATTAGCCAAATGAGCTGTCAACCTCTACAATTAAGTGCTATAACAGCAACTACATGACACCTTCTCCACAACTGCATCACTCTAAAAACAGACACTCATCCCCAGGACAGACACATCATCGCATCTGAAACAGAACCACAAACTGAATTTGATTCAACAGGGAAGATCTCAGTAATTAATTGACAAAAGATCAGAAGGCAACAGGTCCTATCTATTGAGACCATAAAATGGCAAATATTTCACTATATTCATTAATACCAAAAACTCTAGAGCCAGAAAACTCACACTGTTTAAAAATGTAGTTGAGGGGCGCCTGGGTGGCTCAGTTGGTTAAGCGACTGCCTTCGGCTCAGGTCATGATCCTGGAGTCCCAGGATCGAGTCCCGCTTCGGGCTCCCTGCTCGGCAGGGAGTCTGCTTCTCCCTCTGACCCTCCCCCCTCTCATGTACTCGCTCGCTCTCTCATTCTCTCTCAAATAAATAAATAAAATCTTTAAAAAAAAAATAAAAAAAATAAAAATGTAGTTGATACTTAAAATCATAAATTCATTAGGGGCAAATCGTGTCTTTAAAAATAAGAAGAAAGGGAAAGTCAATGTAGTAAGCAGAAAAGGTGTGAGCTTATAAACAGGCACAACTAGAGGAAATTCAACAATTCAACACAATCCAAACAATTACCACAAAGCTTTCCCATCTTATATGCAAATCAAGAAACTGGTTTTCCAACTGTCAAGTAAAATATATACAAAATACATTGAGAATAAATGGCAGCCATTAAAGAAATAATATAAAAGGAAATACCATGAGATGTCTGGTAAATCTGAGGTCCAAGAAAGAATAAATGTCTTCACAAAACCTGCTATCCAGAATAGACCTAGAAACCAAGTGAACACAGGAGTATTGAGCTGTTTTTAAATGGCATAGAATTATAGGTACTTCTGTCTAATATGGCACCTAAAACCAAAGGGACTCACACAAAGAAGCTAATTCTTAAAAAAATAAATTTATTCTTTACTTCTTTATACAAATGAATGTAAACACAGTAAAGGCAACAATTAAAGCTAAATACCAAATCAAACTGAAGAGAAACTGGAAAAATACAATATTAAATACAGATTTAGCCAAGCAAAGGCAACAATACCAAAACCAAAACAAAACCCTAAAGTAGGAAAAACAAGATAAAAAAACTAGGAAAAGCAATTATAAAACAATCAGACAAACTAGAAGGCTGAGGCTGCTTTTTAAGACCATGTTCAGAAAACAAAAAAATACCACTGAAAAGATGAATATTGTACCCAAAAAGCAGAAGGATGAAAATATGAGGAAATTTTTTTTCTAAAATTTTAAATAAAAGTGCCCAATCTAACAATCTCTTCGAAGAGTCATGTATTATTATCTTTCTGTCCTTCCTAAGGACTTTATGCAGAGCTCAAAAAATACTAAAATTAAATCAGTGTTTATGTTTTGGAATTGTATCACTAATAAGCTGGTGAATTTTTGACTAAATTACTATTGAAAATGAAATAAAGAAACTTGAAAGAAATTGTGAGGGACCACATACATAAGATTTCCTTATAAATTAAAATTAAACTGCCCTCACTATGAATTTAAGATTTTTTTTCTCTGTAGCAGTTAACTAATACATAATAATAATAAAAAATACTGGTTGATCAAGATCTATTACCAAGTTATTACCTATGAAACTTTGGACAAGTCATTTCACTACTCTGGGCTTGAACTATAAATGGAGGTAGGTTAGGTTGATGATCTTACAGTTTAAGCCGTATAATCACAAGTATATTAACAGATTACTCCCGATTATCGAAACAGTATGATTCCAAAAAAGCAACACAAAATAACTTTGACAACAGAAAATCCATTTCTCCAACTGGGTTAATATTACCATCAGACAGTGCTCTACAAGCACTTACCTGATACTCAAATCTCACCGAAAGTTCTAATAGCAATAACAAATAATGAGGCTCACAAGCCTATGATAATGCCTATGTGAGGATGTAATGCAGCCTCACAAGCCTATGATGTAGGTACATTTATTATCTCCATTTTACAGGCAAGGTAGAGATTAAACTTGTCTAAAGTTCTATACTAATAAGTAGCAGAATCAAGATTGGAATGCTAGCAGTCCGATTCCAGAACCTACACATTAGTTTGCCTGAAATTAAAATTTGCTAGATGACTGGTGTTTACAGTTAAGAGGAAAAAATTGACAAATGCTTCTCTCAGAAAGAGGAGAAATTAAATAAATACATAAGTGTCGCACTCCAGGACATCTGGACTGCATTTATTCTAGCACACTGAAAGAACAGTAATGAAACCCACCCTGCTCCTCCCCCAAACCTGATCTATTTAATGATGCGTTCCACAACAATGCATTAAAACACTACAGAAGTGGAGACGCATGGGCTCAAAGTCTAAAATTCAGATTTAAAATATTTCGGAGATGGTGCAAAGGACATCATCAAAGGATATTCAAATTCTCTATTTGCAGGAACAAACATGTGCTTCAAATCCGAGATTACTAATTTGTTCAAGTATAATTCAATTTCTTATACAAAACTATTTGTTAAGCAAAGACCACCTATCTAACCAGTTAAATTTTAACTTGAATCCCCTTTAACACCCACTTGGGGGTGCCTGGGTGGCTCAGTCGTTAAGCGTCTGCCTTCGGCTCAGGTCATGATCCCGGGGTCCTGGGATCGAGCCCCGCATCGGGCTCCCTGCTCAGCAGGAAGCCTGCTTCTCCCTCTCCCACTCCCCTTGCTTGTGTTCCCTCTCTCGCTGTGTCTCTGTCAAATAAATAAAATCTTAAAAAAAAAAACAAAAAACACACACCCACTTGGTTCCTAGAAACAATTTCACCAACCTACATTATAATACTTTTGTAGCAAATAAAATCTGTATTCTTGTGTCAGGGTTAATGTTGGTGGACCTACTTGAAAAATGGAAACCTATATATAAAATTCAATGTTCAGAGTGTATTTTCTGGTTCTGTAAAAGTCTCACAATGTTTCATTGTATCATATTGAGTACAATTCCGTCACTACTAAACTCAATGTCAAAGTAGCAATGCTTCAGCTTTCACATTCTGCCACTTACTAATAATAGTTACTTACTCTCTTAAGCCTTAGCTCCTCATCTGTAAATAGGAATAATCATAGAACACATTTCTGAATTGTTTCAAAGACGGTGTGTGGCACTCAGTTATGGTGTGTGGCACTCAGTGGATCAGATAAAATTTCTGGGAATTAAATATTTAGTAAAAGTCCTTAAGAATGAGTACTAGAGAACAATTCTCAACTATTATATTTGTAAAAGTCAAGTAAACTACTAAGAATTTCTGACCAGGGTGCCTGGCTGGCTCAGTAAGAAGAGCATGTGATCCTTGATCTCAGGATCGTGGGTTTGAGCCCCACGTTGGGTGTAAGAGATTACTAACAAAATAAACAAACTTTAAAAAAAGGTATTAAAGTCCTAAGAAGAACAACCTTTAAAAAAAAAAATACATGAGGACAAAGAGTGAGCCATAATGTAAATTACACACTTTGGTTGATAATGATGTTTCAATGCTGGTTCATCGAATGTAACAAATATACCATAATAATGAAGAACACTGACGATGAGGAAGGTTGTACTTGGGGTCGGGAGGAGGCATGTGGGAAATCTATACTTTCCTCTCAGTTTTGAAGTGAACCTAAACTTGCTCTAAAAGATGAAGTACATTAATTTTTAAAAATACATGTATGAATACAATATAGTGAACTATCTGTCTGGCATTATATAATGGGGGACCATTCTTTCTTCTAGGGTTTTTGGAAAACTTCTAAATACCAGTTCTGCAACCAGCTGAAGTATGGGTACCTTCCTCCGTCCCCACCCCAAAACACCTACAAGTTAAAATAATTTCCATACTATCAGTTTTTTTAATGCACCACGCTACTATTTTTGAGTAGTATTTGTCATCTCCCAAAGTGCTGGAGATCACTAAGCCAGAGTTGTAAAATGTGGCCTTTTAAAGTAGCAATTCAGGGGCACCTGGGTGGTCAGTCAGTTAAGTGTCTGCCTTTGGCTCAGGTCATGAGCCCAGGGTCCTTGGATTGAGCCCTGCATCAGGCTCCTTGCTCAGCAGGGAGTCTACTTCTCCCTCTCCCTGCTCATGCTCTCTTTCAAATACATAAATAAAATCTTAAAATAAAATAAAATAGCAATTCAGAGAGAGTTGATAGAGTTGATAGGTTAGACTGGAGTCCCTGAGTATAAACATACAATTTGTTTCCTATACACACAAAACTGCTCTTAGAATGAGTTTAGGCTTGGGCGCCTGGGTGGCTCAGTTGGTTAAGCGACTGCCTTCGGCTCAGGTCATGATCCTGGAGTCCCTGGATCGAGTCCTGCATCGGGCTCCCTGCTCAGCAGGGAGTCTGCTTCTCCCTCTGACCCTCCCCTCTCTCATGTGCTCTCTCTCATTCTCTCTCTCTCAAATAAATAAATAAAATCTTAAAAAAAAAAAAAAAAGAATGAGTTTAGGCTTTACTCATACCTGAGAATATAACTAACAAAAGCTATTTCCTGCTAAAACAGTTATCTACTGCCACTTTCTACTTGCCATATGGCCCACAAATACATTCCTTAGAATTTACTGCTCACATGGGGCGCCTGGGTGGCTCAGTCGGTTAAGCGACTGCCTTCGGCTCAGGTCATGATCCTGGAGTCCCGGGATCGAGTCCCGCATCGGACTCCCTGCTCAGCGAGGAGCCTGCTTCTCCCTCTGACCCTCCCCCCTTTCATGCTCTCTGTCTCCCATTCTCTCTCTCAGATAAATAAATAAAAAATCTTAAAAAAAAAAAAAAGAATTTACTGCTCACAGTACAAGCACAGAAGAAAAAAAATCTTCAAACTTAAGAATAATCACATCTTCCCAAATTCCTTAAAAGCTTACTTTTACGTACAAAAGCAGTAATACCATATACCTCAATGTAAAGCATCACATATGTGAAGCATCATACCTGTAATGCATAATACCACATACTTCATGGATACAACTTCCTTTTGTTAAAAAAAAAAAAAAAAAGCTATCTACATTAGTAATTTTTAAACTGTGCTCCCAGTAGTCCTCATGGAGTTGGTGATTGAGATATTAGGAGAAAACAGAATCAGGGAAGTTAACAAAAGAAAATGAGAAACATGTTCTGCAGATTTAAAAGGAAATGTCTGAGGCTGCATGTCCTATGTGATACCTATCAAATGGGAAAATGACATTAAATGGAACACTACTCAGCAATATAAAGGAACTACTGATACATGCAACAACTTGGATGAATATCAAAGAAATTATGTTGAGTGAAATAAAAAAGCCAATCCCAAAAAGATCACATACCCTATAATTCCATTTATGTAAGTCTTGAATGACAAATTACAGAAACAGAGAACAGATCAGTGTGGTTTTAAGAGGGTAACACCAGGGATTCTTGTAGAGATGGAACTGTTCTATATCTTAACTGTGGTAGTGGATACAGGAACCTACATATGTGATAAAAATGCACAGACCTAAACACAGACACACACGCCCATGCAGCACACACACATAAAATTGGGGAAATCTGAACAAAGTGGATAGACTGTATCAATGTCAATATTCTGGTTGTGACACTGTACAATTTTACAAGATGTTACCATTGAGGGAAACTGGGTAAAGGAAAAACAGTTTCTATTTTTTAAAAAAGATTTTATTTATGTAAGAGAGAGAGGGAAAGAGTGAATGAGCACAAGTGGGGTGGGGGGGGACAAAGGGAGAAGCAGACTCCCCACTGAGCAGGGAGCTGATGCAGGGCTTGATCTGGGACTCTGGGATCATGACCTGAGCCGAAGGCAGACACTTAACTGACTGAACCACCCAGGCTCCCCTCTCTGTAGGATTTCTTACAAATGCATGTAAATCTACATTACTTCAAAATTTAAAATTTAATTTCATAAAATGACATTAAAATTATGGCCTTCAAACCTTTGGGTATTGAAACTTTTTTTACAAATGAAATTTTACAGTGAAATCTAAGCATAATTTTGATTCCAGGATGAAAAATAGCTTGAATCTCCTATGCTTTCCCCAAAGACTGCTAATGTCAACTTGAAGTACTATGTTAAGGAGGCCACAACCAGATACAATGAGACAAGGCCTCAAGTGATCAGTAATATCTGTGAATAGGTACAGGAGGCATTTGTACCTCATATTTGCTGTCTGTGGTTAAAGAGGAGAGCAGGGGAATGTTCCTGCCTATACATCCTTCCACCTACCAGTTAAGTTCCACGAAAAGCCTATGGCTTCCTGGAGAATAGTTCAAAAATCACTGGCTAAAAGAAAATACTTATTTCACTGGTAAACTCTACCTGCCCAAAGCAGGGGAAAAAAAGCTTCCAAAAGTAGTGCTGGAGTCTACTGTAATAAAAAATCAAACAAAACAACAAAAAACCTGCATTTATCTTTTAGTCAACCTATACAGACTGGTAGGCTGGTTCATTCTTGCTTTTTCAGCCTTTAAATAAGTATCCCACCAGGTAAGGGCACAATTCTTGACTGGAAACAAAATTGGCAATAATTTTATTCTCTCATTCTTCATTCTAGTCTCAAGATTAACTAAGTATTCCTTCAATCACTATTTTGAATCATTTCTTTCAGACTAAAGATCTTGAGTGCTCTCTTATTTCCCTATCTAAAAACAGTATGTATCAAATCTAATTAATAGGATTTAAACAAATCTTCCAGATTCTACTGTCTACATTTTATTATCTCACACCTGGGCTGCCAGAGTAATTTTC
Organism: Mirounga angustirostris; assembly: GCF_029215605.1. Classification (NCBI taxonomy): domain Eukaryota; kingdom Metazoa; phylum Chordata; class Mammalia; order Carnivora; family Phocidae; genus Mirounga; species Mirounga angustirostris. Next base: position 87,076,831 of record NW_026991720.1, on the reverse strand, counting down.
TAAGTGGTCTCTTTTCCTATTCTAACTTGACCTTTAAACCAGTGGTTCTCAAACATAAATCCACAAACTGCTACTTTTCATATAACTGGGGTCGGAAGTTGAAAATGATGGGATTCCTAGGCCTCATTCCCACAGATTCTGATTTAGTAGGTCTGGGATGTGGCCTGGATGTCTTATTTTTTAAAAAGGCATTTGCTCCGATCCTTTATTTTATAACAATTGCTTAGACACTGAACAGATATACTTCGAAACCCACTAGTATCCTAATTTTGCCCTCTTCAAAAAAGCATAGCTCACAATAATTACAGTTAAGTTCCTAATCTTGACATTATCAGGTTACCCTGTTCCACACTAATATTCCAATACATAAATTCTGATTATACCAGTCTTTTTGCTATTGTTGGCATTATCTTTGCTCATTCCCTTCAAATTTTCTAAAGTAATATTCCTTTATATTTGTCCATCCCACCCAACAAAAATCTTATTAAACTTTCAAGGATCATGTAAGTACTTACTACACTTCCTTGGAAGCATTCTCAATTTCCTTAGACTTTTCTGCCACAAAACTAGCTTTGAGGTCTCTAGCAGATCAACCTCCTAAGGGCTGTTTCTTCATCTATAAACAAAAATTTAATCAAGCTACCTCAAAAAACTATTCCAGCTATAAAACCTGTTCCACCCTAATCTCTTCCCTTAATTTCCCAAAGAATATATTTTTTTAAACCACTAGATTACATTTTGACCCATTATTCTGAAATAGCTATTAGATGCTTAGCTCTCTAAACTGGATCATCTACTTTACCCTATACCAAGAACTGAAATATTTACATTTTAGCTATCAAAGCCTAAAACATGGTGGTGAAGATACCACCTAAATTATTCTTGATTAAATCATATTTTTCCTCACCTTAACACCTTTAATCCCTTCCTCCCCCTTTTAGATGAACAGGAACGCATCTCAAAACAAAACAAAGTACCTGCCTCAAAAGAACATTATTGATTTCCTTCTGGAACTTTGTTTTTTTATTATTTTTTCTTTCTCTTATTACTTTTAAAATGTGGAATCTCTCAAGGCTCAATCCTCCCCATTATTAGTCTCCATCCATCTTGGATTTCACCATTCATTCCTGTTTGATTTCCTAATCCTAGCCATCTACAGGGTATGTATCTATTCAAATAGCTGCCATTACCGCAAAAATCAAACATTCAAACTGAATCTCTTCCACACCCTTTCCATTCCATTTCTTGTTTGTACCCCATTCTTCCAGTTCTTTTTAATCCTTCTTTTTTCTAGTCTATTTGCTCACCTAGCCTTTTGTGCTTCCCCAATGTTCCAGATTCATTTTTCCTCAGTTTCCATGGCTCCCACCATCATCTTCATCGTCTGAATAATTTCCAATAATCAACAACCCTTCCAGCTTGTCACCATCGAGTTCTGAATATGTGGTCTCCAAACAATGGAAGAAATCTTGCGTGTTTTTAAGCACTTCTCCCCAGATTATAGGGCAACAATTCTATTAATTTAAAATGTAATAAAATAAACTCAAATTTATCCATTTAACATATTTATGTTAACATGTCTATGTGCTTGGGAATGAGCAATGAAAATTAAGTTGTCTTTAAGGCCCTTTTAATGAACTAGGGCAATATAATATAATCAAAGGTATCTTAGAGTAGTTTTAAGTAATTGCCTTTGATAATGATTTGTGTATTCTCATAACTTAGCCAAAAATTAGTCATTTATAAGGATCAATAGAGAGCTAGGATTTTTTCAAATGATCTGAATTCAAATTCTTGATCAGCCACTTTTTTTTGAGAGAGAGAGAGAACGAGTGAGCATGTGGGGGGTAGGGGGGAGGAATCTTAAGCAGGCTCCACACCAGCGCACAGCCTGATGAGGGGCTCGATCTCATGATCCTGAGATCATGATATGAGCCGAAATCAAGAGTCAGATGCTTAACTGACTGAACCACCCAGGCACCCCTTGATCAGTCACTCTTTTCACTATGTGACCCTGAGTCTCTCTAGGCCTCTCATGAAAAATGGATAAAATATCTACCCTGTAGAGTTGGTATGAATGTTAGTGCCTTCCCTCTTAGAATTAAAAGCATGAAGTTCCCATTATTCAATCCAATAATAATTTAATCAATCCCAGTCACAAAACTGTTGACCACTGAAGCCACTTAGTGAAAAACAGAGGCTCTATTATTGTAAATATCTATAAAGATCTTAAAATGCCACGTTTAAAATATTTACTATAGAAATCTTAAGTCTAAAAAAGAGTAATTTCTAAGTATTAACAAACTACAAAATCAGCAAGAGACTAGCAAAATGAGTAAGAAAAAATACTTTCCAAGTTTAAACCATTTATTTCTACAGCATTTTCCCCAGTCCTTTTTTTTTTTTTTTTTAAGATTTTATTTATTTATTCATGAGAGACAGAGAGAGAGAGAGAGAGAGGCAGAGGGAGAAGCAGGCTCCCAAGGAGCAGGGAGCCCGATGTGGGACCCGATCCCAGGACCCTGGGATCATGACCTGAGCCGAAGGCAGACGCTTAACCATCTGAGCCACCCAGGCGCCCTCCCCAGTCCTTTTAATCCCAAGACTTAGAGTATTCAACAATCAACTTCTTCCTCTGCATACATTAATATAAATAGAAAAACAAAATAAAAAACCCGGAAATGAAAGGAGCAGTGCATAAGAACTAGAGAGCTGAAGCTTAGGGAAAAAATGTCTATGCATCTCACTCTCAAGAATGAATTATGGAATTAGTAGATCTAAGCCTCCATTAAGAAAATTACTCAGATATGCAAACTTTATTAATAAACTTATTATAATATGTCTTGTTCAAGCTTTTAGAGTAGCCAGTCTTGAAAAGGCATATAATCACAGAGAAACTGTACAATAAAAGGAAAAATAAAATGTCAAGAATGAAGTTGGTAGATACAAGTGCTATTATTGACCAGTGTATTTGATATGAGACAGGCTACATCCATTTTCACTTTCCAACTTAATTTTAAAGACCTATCTTTACAAATAGAAAACATTATGTATATACACAGATAAAAAATAATCAACATGTACTGAGCTGATTGGCCACCCTTATAAAAGTCATTTATACATAAAAAAAGTGCTGTGCGAAGTTGGGGACTTAACTAGAAGTACTTTTCTCCAAATCCTTAATGAACCATTTACTTCAGGATATAAGAGGTGTAAAATTTAAACTCCCTGTAAGTGAGAGTCTAGGCCATACCAGCAGAGAGAGGCTACCTTTAAATCTCCACTATCATTCTGGATTAAATTTAAATAAGATATTCTCAACGTAATTACACAATAAAAGAATTTTTGTCTTCTGGCACAATACCAAGACCATAAGATCTGCCAGTTTTTACTTAAAATTTAAAAATCAAAAAGTTATTACATTAGTGTATAATTAATAGGTTTTGCTAACATACAGCAACCATGTTACAATATATCAAACAATTACAGGCTAAAATTTGCAACCACACAAACTGATCCCAGGGTTATTAGCCAACACAATCATCAGTTACTTCCCTTAAGAAATATGTGCAAGATCAGCAAGCCAAAATTAGTAGCTACTATACTGCCTTCAATTAGAGGGCGTTCAACTATTTGCCACCAAATGAATCTAGTTTACAATATTAATAGTTAGAAGAGTCCTAAAGAAAAGTAGAATTTAAATCTCACAAGATAATAAAGGTTACTGGATCTTGATACATCAGCGCATCTATTCAATTCCACAGACATCTGAAATCTGTCATTTCATCTAGACAGAATCCTATAAATCCCAGTGGACAAATCACAATCAGATTCTGAAACAGCATTTTAATTCTTTTTGTGTGTATGTGTTTGTGGTGCATATGTGTTGTCTAGCAATGGGCTTCACTGAGGGTAAGTGAAGTTGAGGGGTGTATTAGTTTCCTAAGGATGCTGCAACACATGACCACAAACAATTCTAGAGACCAAAGTCTGAAATCAAGATGTCGGCATGAAAAAGCATTTTAAGATTTCCAAGGTATTTAAAAAAAAAAAAAAAAAAAATCTGGATTTATACATTTAAACAACAGGAACTCAAAATCCGTGAGTTCATCAAAGTCAGTTAACATGGAGATTCATTTAAAAATTATATATATCTTAAAAATAGTTATTTTTCATTTAAAATATCATTCACCAATATTTTAGTGTCAAGCTAAAATGTTCTCTTTGAACATGGCTCCCTTACTTGGAATTTTGGGTTCTCATTCTTGTATCAACCCAATCTATGATGCATTATCTATAGTTTTTGGTTTTATTTTTTTTTTAAAGATTTAATTTATTTATTTGAGAGAGCGAGAATGAGAGAGAGTACATGAGAGTGGGGAGGGTCAGGGGGAGAAGCAGGCTCCTCGCTGAGCAGAGAGCCCGATGTGGGACTCGATCCCAGGACTCCAGGATCATGACCTGAGCAGAAGGCAGTTGCTTAACCAACTGAGCCACCCAGGCGCCCCTAGTTTTTGGTTTTAGATTACTTCAAGATAAGAAATTACTTAGACACCTGTGAGCAATGTGAATGTAGACTTCATTCTAGATTTGGATTTGTATTATTTTCCCCCTTTTCTTTTAGTTACCTTGCCCATAACTAATTTAACAACTTTCTTTAGCAATTAATGTGTTTTTAACAAGTTTTCCAAAGTAGTTAACTTAGTTTTCATTTAAACAATTCTCTCTTTACACTCATTTATCATTGGTTTATGTTATATCTAATGATATAAACACAAGTGCAATGGGATTAGTGGATTTGGGAACAAACAGGACTCTTTACATTCAACTCAACTAGAGAAAGCAGCACAGAGCAGTTTACATCATTCAACTTACAACTGGCATTGATATTTTTTTAAGATTTATTTATTTTAGAGAGAGAGAGCACCAGTTGAGAGGGGCAGAGGGAGAGGGAGACAATCTCAAGCAGACTCCACACTGAGCGGAGCCCAACGTGGGGCTTGATCCCAGGACCCTGAGATCACAACCTGAGCCGAAACCAAGAGCGGACACCTAACCCACTCTGCCACCCAGGCATCCTGGGCATTAATATTTTTTAAGTGAAGGTTAAGGAATCTTCTACAATATCTAGATAAAAGGCTTTGGGAAAAATACTATATTAAAAAAAATGTATACACACACACACTATAAACAGTGCTCACCACAGCACATGAGAGACAATAGGGATAGAGTCAGAAACTCACTCTTTTTCCAGGAACAGCTACAACACAAACATCTGGAGAACTTACTAAGAATTGTACACATATTAACTCACCGAATTCTCAAAATGACTCTGTAAGATAGGCTCTATTATTATCTCAATTTTGCAGATCAAGAAACTAAGGCACTAAAAGATAAGTAACATGCCCCAAATCACAAGGCAATACAACCTGGTTTGATTATAGTTCTAGTTTCTACTTTTAAGTCCTGTGCAATACTGCCTCTAAAGAAGTATTGTTTGAGCTCTCTTGATAAGCATATATCACTTTCATCATCTTAAGAATTGGAGGGGATAATCATGTCCCAGTATGTCACTCCCCAAAGCAAATTTTTCAGCAGCTCTGCCATAAAGTCCATAATCTTCCATCATGGCATTCAAGGCTCACCACAACTTGATCACAATTTGTACTGCTAGAATTCCAATCCAAGACTCTTATCCAAATAACATGTGGGTTCTGGAAACCAACAGATCATCTTGAATTGGGATGTACAGAAACACAAAACAGAGAGACTCTGTCACATGACACTGCACAAAGACTAGTATTCCTTCATTCAGAGAATCTAAAAATAGTGGCCTGGCTTCTCAAGAGGGCAGTTCAGCATGGTTTCTTGGAAAAGTTTAAGTATCAAGAATTGTGACCTAAATTTTAATCCTTGATCAACCACTAACTATATGACCTAAAGAAAATTATTTAACCTCCCTGCTTTCTGTTCTACTTGTAAAATAAAACGGAAGAGCTAGAACAGTGTAAAAACCAGCTGAGACTAGTAACTAAAATGCAAATTCAAGACTCCACTAGATGTGATTAAGTAGGTCTGGAACGGGGCTCAAGAATGTTTTAGTAAGCACCACATAAATAATACACGTGGTCCCTGGGACCACAATGAAAAATATTTAAATAGAAGATCTCACAAGTCAATTCTAACTTTAGTTTCTTAACTTCAGTCAATAGGATGCTGCTTTACATAACCAGGATGGGGGTTGTGGCCTAAAAGAAAATCCTCAGTTCATGATGGAATTTGTTTTTGCACCTCTCACCCTGTACTTTAAGACAATGGAATATGGTTTAGTAGTGCTACAAACTGAACTTTCATTCTCTTAAGACACAGATACAGTTGATTCAAATGAGTTTTAAATCAATTAAGCAGCTATAAAATGCTGATTCAACTGTATCATCTTATTAATACTATTTTGAAATATGATCTTAACTTTCTCAGATGGAAATTTAAAGTTTTGGAGAATATAATCTCCACTCTACAAGTATTCACAAGTCTCAAAATTTTCTTCTCCCAATTTTCTATGAAAATTTCCAAAGAAATTAGTAATTTTCATTCAACATGTTACCCAGGGCTTAATCAGTAAAATTTTCAAATTATCACCCAATTTCACTACCAATATTTTGCCATCACTAAGAAAAAATATGCCAAATTGATAAAAGTATCATTATAATGTAATTAAAGTCTGAATAAGTATTTTCCATTTCTTATCCTTTTCTTGTCCTCCTGAACTTTTTCACAGTATTGTATTTGTTCCAAAAATCATACATCACTTTGTTCTAAGAGTTATAGATGTTTGATGCTCTGCTGTATTAAATGTACCATCTCACCAACCCTTTTTAAAAGAGCAAACTTGCATATGTTTAAAAAAAATGTATCTCAATAATTTCAGAAAAAATATTTTTCTTCAAAAGAATTACTTCAAGGATTTTTTTTAATGGAGAAGGGGAATAACACCATAATTAAAATACATATTTTCAGCCTTGTCTTAGAAATCAAAATGCTAGCTAGCATTAGTAGCAAATCATAAACCGAAACAACTGTAACTCAAGGCTCACTTAGCAGTAATTCTAAAAACTAAATGAGGAACTGGAACACCATAATTTAAAAAAAAAATTTAACAACCTATGTACTTATTTTCTATATTCTGAATTTCAAATGAGACCAGCATTCAGTAAGCTATTTTAAATCCCATTTGTATAGAAAACCGACACTATCTGACACCATCCAAATTATCTACACTTTCCTTCAATTTTTTTTAATCTGTTGTGATTACAAAAGCAATCCATCTGTCTCACAGAAAGACCAGAGGAGAAAAGAAAACTCACACAATTCTAATTACCCAGACATACATCACTGCTAAAAACTTTGGTGTATCTGCAGCCACATGGTAAAAACTTATTCAGGCAAGAATCACCAATAGACACTAAATTTAGGAAAGTCTGACAGGAAACAGAATATTTACACAACCTCAAAATACCTTCCCACAAATTACTTAATGGCAAAAAGAGAAACAGTAACTATACGATGGAGAAACTACTCCACACCTTAACCAAGCAATCAAAATGAACTACTGGTAAGGGGCAAACAAACATTAAGCATCCAGATGATTAAAACAAAACAAAACAAAAAACCCACATACTGCTTATATAGTATTCCAGAAAAAATGCAAAATCTGAATCTAATCATGAAGAAACCTTAAATAAACCCAATTGAGGAACACTGTTTAATAACTAGCCTGCCAAGGTCATGAAAGACAAAGAGACCTGAGAACTAAACGCAATCTGTGATCCTGAATTGGCAACTGAACCAGAAAAAAAGTACTAATAAAGGGCATAATTGGGACAACCGATGAAAATGGAATATGGACAACAGTCTAAATGAAAGGTATTACATCAATGTTAAATTTCTAAATTTAACCATTCTGGTTACTTAAGGAAAGACGCTTGATCTTAAGAAATGCATACTTAAGGGCGCCTGGGTGGCTCAGTTGGTTGGGCGACTGCCTTCGGCTCAGGTCATGATCCTGGAGTCCCAGGATCGAGTCCCGCATCGGGCTCCCTGCTCGGCAGGGAGTCTGCTTCTCCCTCTGACCCTCCTCCTTCTCATGCTCTCTGTCTCTCATTCTCTCTGTCTCAAATAAATAAAATCTTTAAAAAAAAAAAAAAAAGAAAAAAAAAGAAATGCATACATAAGAGAGCATCATATATGCAATCTACTCTCAAATAGTTAAGAATTTCTTTTTACATGTACAGAGAATATGGCAAATGTGATAAAATGTTAAAAATCAGGGGATCTGAGTAAAGGGTTTAAGGGAAGTTTTGTACTGTTCATGTAACTTCTGTAAGCCTGAAATTATTTTAAAATTAAAAAATTAAAACAAAAAAACCTTGGTTTTTTGGCAGTATTCCTCAACATACATGCATATAGGAATCATCCGTTTGATACTATTTAGTTTCAGAAGCCCTCCCAAGTACATTTGAACATCCCTGAAAAAAGGCAATTGTTTTACAATGAATTAAGTGTCCTTCTCTTGCTCTCCATCCAAGCAAACTCCCCCACACCATAAATACACACTTTACCACCATCTCCTTAACCAGTCACAGCTAATTAAAGGGATCAAGATGGAGAACAGTGGCTCACTGACACCTTGCCAATTCCTGTGAGGTCCAACTGTACTTTCTTCAAAAAAGTTCTCTAAGATTTCCCTACAGTCTTATAACAAATCTTTTACTTAAGCTAGTTGTAGTTGATTTCTGTACCTTGTATCCAAACAAACCCTGAAACAGCAGGCTTTTGAGAAGTAGAAATAAACAGTGCAAGGAAAACAGTAGTTACTTAATCTTTTGTCTGTGCTTGAAAATATGGTTTTGCGGGGGGCTTAATGGTAAGATGTAATAAGGTTGTGTCAATTCAGCCAATTATGCAGCTTCATTTAAAGAGAAGCAGCAGAAAAGCAAATAATTCAAAAGGAACAATCTTAATTTTCTCAAGAAGAGCTACTATGTATCAGACCAACCTCAGAACCCCATCAATTTATGGCTAATGAAGCAGAGTCTCAACCTTTTAAATCAGTCACATCAAGAATCTTCCCATCTTTTGGCACATCATTAAAGAGAAAATGGGTTTTCAAATTCCTGAACCTTGTCTTTCTTTAAACAACATACAAAAAACAAGAGCAATTTAACAGGTCTCTCTGTAAAATCATAAATAGAAACTATTATATTTCATTATTAGTCTGTGAAATACGAAAAAAAGTATTGGGAGAGTGTATCTTTCTCATATATAGTCCCCCGATATGTAAACTTCTGGGGGGGAAAAAAAAACTGTTTTCCCGACAATATCCTAAGTAATACTTAATTCTTCTCACCACATTCCTCACTTTTTGCTAAAAACCATTGACACTAGGCTTTACCTTATTCTTAGACCAGTGAGAAAAATGGGAAAACATAATTTTTAAAAAAATATATTTTATTTATTTGTCAGAGAGAGAGAGCGAGCACAGCAGGGGGAGCGGCAGGCAGAGGGAGAAGCAGGCTCCCCGCTGAGCAAGGAGCCCAATGCGAGACTTGATTCCAGTGGGATCATGACCTGAGCCGAAGGCAGACGCTTAACCGACTGAGTCACCCAGGCATCCCCATATTTAATCTTTAAATTTACTTAACTCAAATAAGTTTAAAATTATTTATCATAGTAAATTCAGTTAAAGTCTTTGAGTAAAAATTATGTTATAAATACCTTTTGAAAACAAAAGTCAAAATAGATTTAAACATTAAAATTTTTTCTGGTCTCAGATAAAATGTTAGATAACATAATTCTGTGAACTTGAACTTTAAAATTATCTTACGAGGGGCGCCTGGGTGGCTCAGATGGTTAAGCGTCTGCCTTCGGCTCAGGTCATGATCCCAGGGTCCTGGGATCGAGTCCCACATGGGGCTCCCGGCTCAGTGGGGAGCCTGCTTCTCCCTCTGACCCTCTCCCCTCTCATGCTGTTTCTCTCTCGCTCACTCTCTAAAAAATAAATAAAATCTTTAAAAAAAAAAATTATCTTACGAATACCACAAACCAAAACAATCTCAATCCCACTGTTCCATTAATTAACTTTATGCCACAGGCTCAGACCTTAAATGCTGCCACCAAGTTAGCTATAACACAGGTGTGATTACTCAATGTTCTTTCTCAATTATAAACTTCAGGACCAAGATGTTTATTCCTTTCGTTTAACTCTAAATTAAGCAAACATCTAAGAGTTGCTAGAAAATTCTCTTTCTTCTCCAACTGTACAACTAGAATAAAGAAAGCTGCACAAATCATTTTGTTTCTCAGGTCCTGTCTTAAAACCAGATTTCACACTTAAGCCAACTTTAAAATGCAAAAATAAATATTTTAACTAAAAATAATGGACAAGTAGTTGATTACTTACTCACTGAATTACTATATTATAGGTTACTTATGCATGAAAAGCCATAATATCTGTTTTGATGGCATCATAATTCAACACATCAAAAAAGAATTCTGATTGACTTGTTGCATTAAAAAGCACAAGATCCCAAACAGCTTAAATAGTTCTTGTAAATAATCAAATCAGATTTTCCAATAAAGCTGGAAAATTCACCTAATACAAAAATGGCTTTCCTAAACTATCTAAAAATAAAATTTTATTTATGAGCTATCTATGAGGAGGAAAGAACTGATCTCATATTAAGGGAAAACATTTATCAAGTGAAATGTAAGACCCAGCTATTTTCTTGACTCTGACTTAAGTAAAAAGCATCCTAGTGGGCGCCTGGGTGGCTCAGTTGGTTAAGCGACTGCCTTCGGCTCAGGTCATGATCCTGGAGTCCCGGGATCGAGTCCCACATCAGGCTCCCTGCTGAGCAGGGAGTCTGCTTCTCCCTCTGACCCTTCGCCCCTCTCATGTGCTCTCTCTCATTCTCTCTCTCAAATAAATAAATAAAATCTTTAAAAAAAAAAAAAAGCATCCTAGTTACTAATGGTTAATAAAAACTTCTCGTATTCTTAAAGATGCAAATAACATCTAATTAACTTAGCCTTGGTCACCACCATTTGATTTTTAATGTAGCACTTAGCATGAGTGCTCACAATAACAAAAAAATTCTTTTGGTTAATTCCTACCTCTCTATAAAATACTGTTTAATTGCAAATGGCAAGATTTTTAAATACTGCACTTCAAATTTGGTGCGCTAAAAAAATATTTTCAACCATAAATACTGCTCTTCCATATTAAATAAATTTTTAATACATATTATCTGTTTAATATTAAAAAATAAGGCTCTTCCCAACACTGGTACATTACAAAAGACAGTAAAAAAAGAGACAGTAAGCCACTCCAATTTTAAACTCAGCCTAAAAACTAACATTTATACAGCAATATCTAAAATAGTATCCTTGTTATTTTGCCAGTCGACACAAGAGTAATTTTACCATAAAAAATAATTCTATAGCTAACATTAAAAAGTCTCCCTGAACACAAGTATTTAAACATTTATTCTAACATGACAAGGAACAGTCCCTGATCACCCTGAATATTTGAGATGTGTTTGCTTAAATGAGCTTTAAATGCAACAAATAATTGAGCACCTACTCTCTACTGTGAATAAATCCTTTGGAAATAAAACCTAATTACACATTATGAAAATATTAAAAAAATAAACAGCATCTTTTACAAAGATTCCATACTAATATTTCTTTAGCAGTTTTTGATAGCTCTTCCAAGTCTTTCTGGTTTTCTCCATTTTAAATACCCAATGATAACACACATTTAAGTCCCAGTATTAACTTCCAGAAAAGCAGAGCTGTTAGGATTTATGTAACAGACTTTTAAAAGTAAAACCATCAGGCGCCTAGGTGGCTCAGTCATTAAGGTCTGCCTTCGGCTCAGGTCATGATCCCAGGATCCTGGGATCAAGTCCCACATCGGGCTCCCTGCTCAGCAGGAAGCCTGCTTCTCCCTCCCCCACTCCCCCTGCTTGTGTTCCTGCTCTCACTATGTCTCTCTCTGTCAAATAAATAAATAAATAAATCTTTAAAAAAATAAAAGTAAAACCATCGGTATTACACTTTGATGCATGAAAATGGGTACATTATTCTTAGAAATAAGAAACCAATTTAAGAAGTTAGACTTTCACTAAGACCACTAAGGTATGTGTTAAAGGGAAGAATTTCTCTTAAATTATTAATTGGCTTTTATCCTCACTTCCTCATTTTAGATCCAAGAAGTCCTAGAGCTTACTGTGGTATACATGGTAAAAATTCTCTGGCTGGAAGCTGTAAGACAGACAAGCCAAAATTGTGAGAGAGTTATCAGAGATCTGAAGAGTTGAAGGGAAATGGAGGAACCCCGTAAAGGTTCTAAACTTAAATTGAGATCAAAAGGATCCTATAACGTACACTGACAACAAAAGGGAAGTATGATCAAAATACAGTCTCTAAAAATAAAATTTACTCTCCAATTACATTATGATTTTCTACAAATCCACTTAAACAGATAAAACCTAATCCCTCAAAACTCAGCTACCCTAAGAACAAAGACCATTTGACTAGTTTTCCCCCCAAGAGACCTACTGTATCAAAACTCACTGAGAATAAAAAACCATGCCTACCCTTTTAAAAAATTTGCCTCTACACTCTAATTTAAAACACAGAGAGTCAATCGGGTATACATTAACAAAAACCAAACATTTATAGCCATGTTATTTATAAAGTAACCATTTAAAATAAAGTACGATATACTTAAAACATATTATCAAAACAAACAAAATCCAAAGCAATGAAGCAGCCCAGTATGAAGAAAGCTAATAGCGTGAACGCAGCTTTTCTCATAATTTCTAACTTGGCATTGTTTATTTGAAACCAAGTAAGTCCAAATGCTTTGTGTGTCTAGACCTGATCAAGGTCACTATCAAGAAAAAACAATGGGTGTAGACAGTGTTCCCTCCCATGGCTACATAAACCACATTTCCTTAAGAGTATACTGATTTCCTACACATTTGATATTAAGTTTAAAGTACCAACCTTCTGAACCACAGATCTTAACCACATAGTCTATAAAACAAACGCACAATCTTTACACTGCAGTTACGGATCCAGACCTACATGATCACTCAGAGCATAATAAAATGAGTATTGACCAGAAATCCCTACACAAACTCTTACTACCCACCAACATTTCATTTTACAATATTTCAAAGATTCTAAGTAAGGTTATGTGCTCACTCTTCCATGATGAAACTCTCTAAGCCAGTTATTTCTACAATTATTTTGTAGAACAGAAAGTTAACTAATTCATATATGAGCTTCATGATTCTCTTGTTCCATTGTAAATATTAGAGCAGAATTTACAGTGGAAATAAAAGAATCATGAAAGGGTGTATACTCTCCAACCTTTTTAAGAACTACTGGATTGAAAGGCACTCATCTTTCAGTTAGTCCATATCAGAATCGTCATTAAATGCCATTAATGGCCCACTGATATCTCATTGCTGAGTTCAGGCCAAAAAGATCAACCCCCCACTACAGAGATGAATTTTAACCATTCCCACTTTTTAAAATACTGTTAAATGATACCATTTGATTTTCTGCCTCAATCTATTAGATTCTGAAATTAGCATAAAATGGATTCAAGACCCTCTATTACAGTATGGCTGTTATTTAAATCATTAAAACAGACTAAGTTCCACATCCCAAAATAGGTAAACGGGCATGGGGGGGGGGGGGGGTTTCAAGAACTAAAGCCTTACTTTTCTACTTACATAATTATGATAGTATGCTATAAAACAATTTTAAAAGATAGCAAAGTGTGTAGCTGCACTTCATGAAATATACAAACTTAGAAAATTCTTAAGGAATGCTTAAATATATGAGAAAAATGGATGCAAACTATAATAGTGAGAAGAACAAGCATCTCCACACCCAGTGAAGTAACAGGTTTAGGCTTGTTTGTACAGCTCCCTAAAAATTAATCTGACAGAGTACAAAAACCAAAATTCACAAATTTGGTCAAGAGGTGGATGGGAAACATTTCACTCTAAATTAAAACATCTAGTCACACAAAATGTTACACTTATACACTTACTAAACATTTTAACTTACTTTAGCACAGTGAATAAAAAACACTTGCACTAAGCAGAGCAAAAACTATTCCTTGTCCCAAATATTTGTTTTTTAAATGTTTAAGAGCACCTACCTCACTACTGAAATTTCTAAGGCTACCTGACTGGTTTTTTTTTTTTCCGAAGTGGTGTCATTTTATTTGCCTCTCAGGAAAAACCAATCAAATTAATCAACTAAAACACAGCATTGTAATTTGCAGTAAAATCAACACATTTTTGTAAACTATTTGGGAAAGAAAAGCAGCACAGTCTTTTCATGTAAACATAATAAGCCTGTAATATGCTGCAGACAAACGCACTGCATGGGGTGTGGAGGACCCGAGCTGATTAGATTACCACAACATCAGCCTGGGGCCGCCATTTTTAGAATCTGTAAAGGACAAAAGAGGGAAATTTCACTTTTTACTTCCCATCTCGGAAAATAAAGGAAAAAACGGGGCCATCTTCCAATTAGGTATTGATGTCTCCAGCCTAGAGTTGAATGCACCTCACTTAATTCTCTCCAAGGTCTCCAGAACTCCAACACCTTACGTTATTCACATCTCTAAAAGGAGGGGAAACAGGCACCAAACACACACACACACACACACACACACACAAAACAAAAAAACCCCGGGGTTTACTCCAAAGCGAACTCTAGCGATTTCTCTCTGACTTTAAATTGTATCATTCTTAAGACTCTAGCAAGAACGGATCTCTACGGAACTGAGGCCAGTGGAAGAGAGCACTCCGGATTGTTTTTTCTCTCTCCCCTCCCTCGTTTAGCACAGTGAACCGTTTGTTTCTCTTCTGTATCTGCTGCCACAGTGTCTGTGCCAATCCCTTGGTCAAAATAAGCTTTTCTGAAATGTGCCATGTTGTGGATTCTAAGCCTCCGGTACAGTAAAGGACGGCGAGAATGCAAGAGGAGTGGGGGAGGAGACTGAGAAGGCTGGGTACTGGGGTGACCACCTCTGGGGCGGGTTTACCCTCTCCCGGAGAGGATGAGGAGCTGTCTTGTTCTCCCACAAAGGGAGATAGAGACCCAGAGCGTCCTTTTAACCCCCTTAGTATTTACCAGAAAATTATACCAGAGAATGCCAGGCGATTAATGGAAGAAGAAAATGGGGCCTGTACGGTTTTTCAGCACCTGAACAAGATGCGGTCGAGGAAAGGGAGAGCTGGCAGCTCCTGGGACTACTTCGACACAAACCCTCCTAACAGTCACAAGCCTCCCTCCTCACCCAAGCGCCCTTAACCCGCTGCCAATAAGGAGTGCGCCCCCTCCCTAACTCCCACTCTCAAGGGGGTTTAACTGCCGGTTTCCCCTTTCCCCAGCCCTAAAACCCGCCATAATGCTCCCTTTCTAGGGACAGGGAAGAGAAAGGATAAATTCGATTCAAACAAGCAGCGTCTTGCTCCAGCCCAGACACCTGAGAGTCAACGCCGACTCCCCCAACCCCCCTCCCCAAAGCATAAAAATGAGAAAGCCCCCTCCCCCTTGAAACACGCGTCCCTCCACCCCTCAAACCCCAAGAACTCCCAAGGAGACGACAGGCACTGACCTGTGATGTTCACACACCAGACACCCGAACCCCTTTATCTGCTCGACCCCCAGAGAGTCTCTCCACACCTCCGCGAACAGACGACCCCCCGACAGCAGCCACTGCGGACAGAGGACCCGGCTCCACACACCCCCTCCCCAAACAGCAGCGCGCAGCCTCTTCACCGGCAATCAAGGAGTAGGGGAGGGGGCACCCAAACAGTCAACAGGAACGCAGAGGCGACGGCAAAGCTGCTCAGAGTGTCTATGCCCCCTCTGTTGCCGCTCCCGAACTCAGGCACGGTCTCCGACTCGGCCCCCTGCGCCCGCTCAGTGTCACTGCCTCTCGCTCTGGGAAAATGGCGGCGACGGCGGCGGCGGCCGCGGCGGCGGCGGCGGCGGCGGCCGCGGCGGCGGCGGCAAGTGCACGGGGCCCGCCCGCCCCGCTCCGCAGGGGCAGAGGGGGAGGGGAACGAAGCTGCCCGCCGCCATTTTGCTTGTGGGCTGCCGCCCGCCTTTGCCTCTTCCACAGAGGCTTGAAGATAACCAACTGGAGGCAGAGAGGTGGGCGGAATCTCCGTCTTTTTCACAACAGATGCATTCAACAATTCACAGAAGGTTTGGGGAAGTTTCGGTATTTGGTGGGATTGGTTCTTTACCCCTTTTCCCTGAGCAGCCCTCAAGTGTGGATATCGGCGAGCTTGGGCACGCCACTACTGGGGGGAAGGATAAGGACTGTAGGCCCAGGGAACAACCGCCCCGTCCCCTCACCCTCCTAAAGCCATGCCCTTTCTCCCACTCCCCAAACAACCTCAGTCGCAGTCTTCCCCTCCCCCTCCCCAGTCTGGCCTCCAGTGCTGGGTGAACTCGGTTTGGGTGTCACTCGACGCCCACTAGGGGCTGAGGAGGCTCCAGTGCGCAGACTCCGGGCACCGGATAAAAGCGGAGCTGGAGCGTCCAGCGCCGTCTCGATGGAGGAGCGAGAAACGGAAGAGGTCGGGGGGAGAAGCAGCAGGAAAAGTACAGCCACCGTCAGCGCCGCTTTCCTGCCACCGTGTATCGGGGTAAAAAGCTGCTGTTGCCGTCGGTGCAGTTGCCGTCGCTGCCTCCTACTTCTTTTGGCCCCGGGGAAGGATTTCCCCGCCGGCGGGACAATATGCGGGGTGGGGAGCGGGAATTCCTTTATGTGGCGGTGATTAAACGAGGGAGGGACTGAGAGACGGCTATCTCGAAGAAAAAAGGGGGAGGTCAAAGAATAAAACAAGGGTTTCCCCACTAAAATAACACGGTGATCCCGATTCTTGTTTTCGGGGTCTTTCCCCCGAAATGGCGGTTTCCGTCTTCTCGCTCTACAGAGACCCGGAGCGCTTGGTAAGCCGAGTGGGGAGAGGCAGAGGCGGTCCGTGCAGCCAATCAGTGCCTGGTGTGTTCCGTCGGGCGCGTCGTGATTGGCCGGCGATGACCTCATGCTGCAGCAGCGGGTGGGGCCAGAGCCGTCGGGGGAGGCTGTTGCAAAGGCAGAGAGGGAGAAGTGACGATGGTGATCGTTGCTGCCGCGGCTGATATGGAACCCAAGCAGTGGCGAAGAGAATCTCAAGGCTCTTCCCTGAGTATTTTCTCCTGTCCCTGCGCGAGGTGAGGGCCCCGGCTCGGCCTCTGCGAAACTTTGGGGCGCTGGCGCGGACGAGGAGACACACTTCCTCCCATGACTTTTGTAACTGCGTCAGGGCAAGATGGCGCTGGGTCTCCTTGGGGCGCGGGGGGAGAGGCACGTCCACCGCCGCCGCAGCGCATGTGACCGGGCTGCATTCCTGTGGGGTTTGGCTCCGACCCAGGCTGGGGCGGGGGAGGGGAAAGGGCTTGGGCGGAGGAGACTGTGGTGCGGTCGGCGTTGGCGGCCCGAAGAGGAAGAGCTGACTGTTTGAGAGCGCTTCCCCTCCCCCAGATAGCTTACAGCTGCGGCTCCCGGGGGAAAGCCCCGGGAGGGACACTCACGGGGTGTGACGGCTGTTGGTGGAAGAGAAGGTTCGGTGCCCTATTTTCTTATCTACCTTTCTCCTTGCAAAGTGCTTACGTAAGGTGGCAGGTTCCTAATGTGGGAGTCGCAATCAACTGTGAGTCCCTGAGGGCCACTGGATGGAGTAAAAAGCAGAGACTAGCTAGGCCACAACGTCAAGAAGTATCCGTTATTTTCTGAGAAAACGTAAAGTTTCTCAGATTCCAGTAGAAAAATATTTCCTAAATTTGGAAGCAAGTGTAAAAGGTGTAAATAACACCCAGGAACACTTAAAATTTCCTAAAAGTTACCATCGGAATTTTGAGGACCCTTTTCAGGTTTTCTGTTCCTTCCCTCTGTACTTCTCCTATCTTCCCTATCTGTGTATTCTACAGGAATGTGTAAACTTAGTGGATATGGTTTTCTTTTTAAGTTTAGGCGTGATTGGTAATAAGAATAAAAGCTGTTAGTGCTGTAATCTATATGAAGTGAGGGTGTTTTCAATCCTTTTGTCTTTCTGTCGCCCTCTTAACTATGGTTTTTAAAAATAAAAAATGAAATCACTTTCGGTAAATGTTAAGATTCCTGCACCATTATGAAGCTACCTCTTTAAATCACTTCTGTAGAAGTATGACTTTTAATTTTCGAAACCTTGTTAGTTGACGGTCTTTAGTTGGAAAGTTTTTAAGTAGTCTCTATTGGTAGATTCTGTAATAAATGCTAGTTTTGTTTTTGATTATTCCCACTTAGCCAAACACGCATAGTAGCCATTAACTAGTGAAAATTCAAAAGGCTTCTCGCTTTGGGTGGTGTTGAGAGCCGGGAGTTACACACAACAAAGACATTTGCACGGAAACATGGCTTGCTTTTTGACAGAACGCACCTGGTGCTAGGAGGAAACGTTTGCTGGACCTGAAAAGATGGGTTTAACTCAGGTCAAGGTTATGTTATTTTCTTTAGTGTTAGTTGTAGACTTGGTAGTTTGAAAACAAGACTTTTTATTCATTTGTTTATACTTAAACCCTTGCTAGTTTTTGTGGCTTTCTTTTTCAGTGAAGTAACAATACGAACTGAAAAGCCTGTAACTAAAGTGTAAATAAGTACTACAAAGAGTTTAGAGTTCAGAGTTTTTTTTGTGTTGGTGCATTGTGATTAGAAAATGGGCATCTTTAACCTGGAGGATTTGTTTGTCACGTATAAGTTGTGTCTCCCTTAACTGTCATAGCAACTTTTATTTTGGCTCAGGAAAAAGGGACCAAATATGAAGTCACGTTTTTAAGATAATTTTCATAGTCTTCCTAGCTTCACTCTGCCTTAATAAGGAAGAGAGGCCATTTTTCAAGCTAGTAGAAACATCCTTGTTTTTGTCTTTTTGGTCAGCATGTCCACATTATTCCTAATTGCCAGATCTTGACTCTAGTTTTTCTTTTGCCACATTCCTGTGGCGTTTTAAATACTTGGAATTATTTCTTTGACTATCTTGCGTTGTATGTTCTCTCTGGGCAATTTCATCTGTGCCTATGACTCCAGTAAAGCCTCAATTTTTATCTCATCTGTTAATGCAATGTTAAGTATACAAGGGGGCCCACAGGCTTTCTAAACTCCCATAAAAAATACTGAGCTTGGTACTAGATTCCAGAGAACTTTGTTCAACCATTCCCTCAAAAAATTTTTGCTTCTCATACTCTTTCATTATTTGAGTAAACCATACCACCCCCAGCCTTCCTATATTTTTTATTCAAATCGTCATCTCTGGTATAATTGGAAGTTTTATAATCGGCTTCAGGCGGCAGACATCCCCTCATGGATAAAACACATAGGTAGAGCTGTTTCATAGTTTGTGTCTTTGTCCACACCACCCGAAGTACTTCTTCCCACTCCTGGGTAACTTGAGACTTTGCCTCCTGAAACTTCCAAATTCTTGCTCCCAAGTCCTAGGATCCATTCTTTGCATAATGACCCAGCCCAATGCCTGGTTGGCATTCAGGTGTACAAGTTTATTTGTGTGTGTGTTTAGGGGATAACACTCTACTAATAAACTGCAGTGCAAACTGTAAAACATAGCTTTCACACTTTTTCAAAAACACATTTGACCTACCAGGGTTTGATGAGTAAGTAGATTAGGAGGCTCACAGGCCAGGTTTCCTCCCCTTTGACTTACATAAGAGAGGAGTCAGGGGACTGCTGATGGGATACGTCTGCCTCCAGAAAAATGGGAAGGGAAAAACTGGCCTTATTTTTCAACATCGTATTTCTCAAATCTAGAGGACATTTTAACCTACAAACTTCAGTATATAAACACCAGTGATTATTTGGGCTTATAATTCCTTGATGTGTTTGGGGCTTATCAAAGTACTTAGTACTGCTTGCTCTGATACTAGAGGACCCAATTTTTTGTGCCCTTGAGTTTAGTTTTTGTCATTTTTCTTTCTGTAATTTATAAGTGTCCATGTGCCAGCCTCTGGTACCTACATGTGTTCTATGTATCATGAGATTGGCATTCCAGTAATAGGGCTGATTAAAATTGCATGTTAAATGAAGGTCCTCAATAAGAATTTTTTTTTTTTTTAAGATTTTATTTATTTATTTGAGAGACCGAGAATGAGAGTACATGAGAGGGGGGAGGGTTAGAGGGAGAAACAGGCTCCTCGCTGAGCACGGAGCCCTATGCGGACTCGATCCAGGGACTCCAGGATCATGACCTGAGCCGAAGGCAGTCGCTTAACCAACTGAGCCACCCAGGCGCCCATCCTCAATAAGAATTCTAAGGGTCAGATTTGAGCTTTATAAACATTGGTGACCCTTTTGTCTGCTGTTAAAGCTTTTGGGGTATTTTTGAATAGTGATTGTCTATGTTTTGAAGCTCAAGTTCAAAGTAAGAAAATATTCGAAATTATATGGGACTTCACTGGATTTTATTTTTATGTGGAATTTTCCTCTGCCCCACCCGACTTTAATGTTGTCTACGTGTAGAATGAAAAGATTTATGTCTGAGAATTGAACTTAAACCATTAAATATACCTTAAAATGTTACGGTTAAACATACCACCTGATTAGTTTAACTTACTGAAAAATGAATTTAATGCTGTCTCGTTCTTCCTGGGCAACGTGTTATTTATGTTAACACTAAACCTGAAATTCGTATTTGGAAAGATCCTCAAAAATTTCGAAGGTTGTGGATATCTTGAATCAACTTGATTCTTAAGAAAAAGATAGGTTTAGGGGCGCCTGGGTGGCTCAGGCGTTAAGCGTCTGCCTTCGGCTCGGGTCGTGATCCCGGGGTCCTGGGATCGAGCCCCACATCGGGCTCCCTGCTCTGCGGGAAGCCTGCTTCTCCTTCTCCCACTCCCCCTGCTTGTGTTCCCTCTCTCACTGTGTCTCTCTCTATCAAATAAATAAAAATCTTTTAAAAAAAAAAAAAAAGAAAAAGATAGGTTTATTCCTGAGTATTCAAAAAACATTTTGAAAGTTAACTGCCTTCTGCTATTCAAAAAGATCAGGCCTAAGGGTGCCTGGGTGGCTTAGTTGGTTGAGCGTCATTGAGTAGTATGGCTTCTTGGGTTTGGCTCAGGTCATGATCTCAGGGTCGTGGGATCGAGCCGCCCCTCCCCCTGTACGAGAGCGCACTCACGCACTCGCTATCTCTTTCTCTCTCAATCAGTCTTTAAAAAAGCACAGGGGGGTGCCTGGGTGGCTCAGTCTGTTAAGCGTCTGCCTTTGGCTGGGGTCTCTCAGATAAATAAAATCTTAAAAAAAAAAAAAGATCAGTCCTGTAGTCTCCCTGTTAACTGTTCAAGTTGGAAACATCTTTAAGTACGGGGTTTGGTTTGGAAAATAGAGAAACTAATAGTATTCTTCACCTGAATGAAGCAAATAGAAAGCTAGCAAAAGCTTACAGAGCCCACCGTACTGTTCTCTGGAATGATTTAACAGTAGATGTAGAAAATGGGCTCTTTAATATTCGTTGTGAATTGTAAACTTTAATATCAAATGTAAAAATGGAGCCAATGAAGAAGAGCTGAGAAATTTATTGGAGATCCTTTCTTTGCTCCTAGTGAGTGGTAATTTACAGAATAAAATTTCTGAATGTATCTAGTTTCCCTACTCTGCTTGTCCTATTTAGAGCGTGTGATTGTGTTTTGTGTTCTTAGAAGTATTTTATGGCCTTTTCCATTCGGTGCCTCTGTTTGCCATAAGCATTGAAGTATGCAGAGTTTATCTTGTATTTGTGTTATAAAAGAAAATTGGATTTGGGGTTTTTTTCCGTTCCTTTGTTGTAAGTACACCACAGAACAGCAGTATGGTCAGCCTTGTCTTTTTGAGGTACAGAATATACCTTCACTGAACAACTATCTCTTAAACAGTACTCTTCCTATTAAACTGGTCGTCGACCTAGAGTAAATGATATTTCATACAACTAAAATTTAAATCGAGCTAAATTATATAGAAATTTATTCTAAGATTATGTCACTTTAATATTTATCTTCAAAAGTATTTTTTTTATTTATTTATTTTTTCTTCAAAAGTATTTTTAAGAGTGCCCCTCCCAAAGTATATTGATATTTGTGTCTCAAATTTAAAACTATAATCTGGTTTTCCCCTCTGATTGCTTTGTTCCTGGGACAGATTGGAACTCCAGCTCTAATTTGAATAAAATAATTGGCATTCCTACTGTATTTAAGATGGCACAAAACATAATTCCCAGCCCTTACATTTTCAGTTAGGTTGGCAAGATAAACTACTTGGTGATTAGAACTTCTGAAGCATTTATGTCTGTTTAAATGTTTACTTGCTAGTTTCTCCCAACCTTTATTTCTACGGTTTTTGCTGTTGTTGTTGTTTTTTTTTTTTAAGATTTTATTTATTCATGAGAGACAGAGAGAGAGAGAGAGAGGGAGGCAGAGGGAGAAGCAGGCTTCCTGCAGAGCAGGGAGCCCGATGTGGGACTCGATCCCAGGACCCTGGGATCATGCCCTGAGCCAAAGGCAGACGCTCAACCATCTGAGCCACCCAGGCGCCCTCTACGTTTTTAAATTTAGCTCAGTTTTAAAGCCATTTCCATTTCTTTTTGTATAGGTTGGTTTGTTGCTAACGGTTAACCTCAAAGAAAGGAAAGATCACTGCTTAATAAGTGAGGATATAACAGATGGAATTAAGGATTTAGGAATAACAAGAGTTTTTGTTTTTAAATTAGTAAGGTAAGTTGTACTGGGTCACTTACAGTAGTTTAGCGAGAGTAAAGAGAAAGTCATAATTTAAGCACTCAAAATCTTTAACTGCTAGTGAATCCCCTCACTCCCAAAAAGGATTCATTTAATTTTTAAAGGATTCTTTAATCATCCATTTGATGTAACATCTTATCCTTTTTTTTATTTGAAAATATAGTTTAAGGAAAATTGTTTTTTTTAATTTTATTATGTTAATCACCATACATTACATCATTAGTTTTTGATGTAGTGTTCCATGATTCATTGTTTGCATATAACACCAGTGCTCCATTCAGTATGTGCCCCCTTTAATACCCATCACCGGGCTAACCCATCCCCCCACCCCCCTCCCCTCTAGAACCCTCCGTTTGTTTCTCAGAGTCCATAGTCTATCGTTCGTCTCCCCCTCCGATTTCCCCCTCTTCATTTTTCCCTTCCTGCTATCTTTTTTTTTTTTTAAACATGTATTATTTGTTTCAGAGGTACAGGTCTGCAATTCAACAGTCTGACACAATTCATAGCACTCACCATAGTACATACCCTCCCCAGTGTCACCCAGCCACCCCATCCCTCCTACCCCCCACCACTCCAGCAACCCTGTTTGTTTCCTGAGATTAAGAATTCCTCATATCAGTGAGGTCATATGATACATGTCTTTCTCTGATTGACTTATTTCGCTCAGCATAATACCCTCCACTTCCATCCATGTCATTGCAAATGGCAAGATTTCATCCCTTTTGATGGCTGCATAATATTCCATTGTACGTATGTATACCACATCTTCTTTATCCATTCATCTGTCGATGGACATCTTGGCTCTTTCCATAGTTGGACTATTGTGGACATTGCTGCTATAAACATTGGGCTGCACATCCCCTTCGGATCCCTACATTTGTATCTTTGGGGTAAATACCCAGTAGTGCAATTCCTGGGTCGTATGGTAGCTCTATTTTCAACTTTTTGAGGAACCTCCATACTGTTCTTCAGAGTGGCTGCACCAGCTTGCATTCCCACCAACAGTGTAGGAGGATTCCCCTTTCTCTGCATCCCTGCCAACAGCTGTCGTTTCCTGACTTGTTAATTTTAGCCATTCTGACGTGTGAGGTGGAATCTCACTGAGGTTTTGATTTGGATTTCCCTGATGCCGAGCAATGTTGAGCATCATCTTATCCTTTTTTACTCCTATTTGCCCTTTAACTTGCCATAAAGTGAGAGCATGGGAATAAAGAGAGTAGCCACAGAATATCTTGCACAGATGTGGTCAGACAAGTTGTCTTTAGGACAGAGGAGAGGTTGCGTATACTACCATATTGTTATCATATGAACTTGAGAATAATGACTTTCTGCTGCCTTTTCAGGTTTCAGCTACAGAATGTGGGAGGGAAATGCCATTTCTTGCATATCTAAAGTTTTTGGGGTGTCTGCTGGCTCAGTTGGAAAGCATGTGACTCTTGATCTTGGGGTTGTTGAGTTTGAGCCCTGCATGGGGTGGAGATTACTTAAATAAACTTAAAAAATAAGTTTTCTTCAGGAAGGAGTGGCTTACCTTACCATAGCCTTCCTTCATGAAAAATCTGAATACTAGGGTTAAGACTGAACTGGAGGTAAAAAAAAAAAAAAAAAAAAGACTGAACTGGAGGAATAGGTTCCCTCTTTATCTAAAAACATTAAAGTTTATCAGAAAGAAAATGGGAACCAGCCATTGGTCATAACGTGTATGTGAAGTCGTCTCAAAGAGGGAAATGACTGGCATAAAGTCTCAGAATAGGGCCTGGGACTCAGCTATTGCCAACTAATTCCAAATTGAAAACTAGACCATTAGTAAAAAGTATCATGTAACTAGGTTTATCAGTTTCATTCCTAATTTTATCTCACTTTTAGGTGGGATTAGGGTTAGAAAAAGTATTTGGTTTAAAAGTATTTTTTTTTCTTCCTAGTTGGACGTAAAAAGCGGGAATGAGAAAGCAAGTATGAGCAAGTCTGATGACTTTTCCTTTCCTGTTCATGCTCACCTGTTACAATCTGTGTGTTTTTTGTTTAGGTTTTGTTTTTTTTTGTTTTTTGTTTTTTTTTTAAGATTTTTAAGTAGTCTCCACACCCAGCATGGGGCTAGAACTCACAACCCCAAGATCAAGAGTCGCATGCTCCCCTGAGCCAGCCAGGTGCCTCTACAACCTACATGTTCTTGATTGACTTGCTTCATCTGTTTCCTCATCTGTAAATTGTTTAATTACCGGCAAATGTGTAGCTTAGTGCCTGACAGCATTAGATGGTAATTGATAGCCACTAATAATAAACATGGATTTAAGAGATTTCTGGCATTTTAACTTTTATGCTGAGAATCCATGTAGCACAGGCAACCTGTGTCTACCTGTATAACAAAAGCCAGAACTGGTAATTTTGCTCCTGCATCAGGAAATACATCTTGACACCTGCTTTCCTTATTAAAATTCTAAGACTCAAAAGAATGTATTAGGATGCTTCAGATTTCAGGTTAGTATTTTTGTTCATGTTTGTACATCTTAAATTTATTATGCCCATGCCACGTGCATTTTTTACAGCTTTAGGACAACATGTACACATTTGGCCATCAGCAGAAATCCTTACAATCATTGTTGTAACAGATAAATGCTACCCTTGTATGACCAAGAGGTTATTGTTAAACATTACATTATCTGGCCATATAAAACCACTGCTATAAGAAAGTTATGATTGTGATTTGAAAATAGTCTTATATAAACAGTTCTCGTAATTCCCAGGTAACGTTCATGTTCTCACCATTTTACAGTGTATATTTCAGAAGAATTTATCCATTTATAGATCTGGGAGTACACCCATTAGAAAGCAGAAACAACTTATTGTATGCGTACCCACTTAAATTAGGACATTGAAAAGGAAAAACACTGTCATCATTGGCATTTCTCTTTAACTATATAAATACATAACGTATAAATTCTGTACATGACAACGTTTTTTTAGAATTAATATTTCCTGCCTGGGCAAATTTCTATATTACAACTTTTTTTTTTTCCATAAGAGGGAGGTGGGGGAGAGGGAGTGAGACAATCTTTTTTTTTAATTAATTAATTTATTTTTTTAAAGATTTTTTTATTTATTTGACAGAGACACAGCTAGAGAGGGAACACAAGCAGGGGGAGTGGGAGAGGGAGAAGCAGGCTTCCTGCTGAGCAGGGAGCCCGATGCGGGGCTCGACCCCAGGACCCTGAGATCATGACCTGAGCCGAAAGCAAACGCTTAACAACTGAGCCACCCAGGTGCTCCTTTTTTAATTCATTTTAGAATACACACGCACGTTGGAGCAGCAGTGGAGGGCAGGGAGAGGGACAAGCAGACTCCCCACTGAATGGGGAGCCTGGCACTGGGCTCGATCTCATGACCCCAGCTGAAAGAAAGACTTGGGCACTCAATAGACTGAGCCACCCAGGCACCACCTCCATATTATACATTTTGATCCAACCATGAGCTATAGTAAACTTAATAAAGTTTAAAAATGCCCATCTTCTGTGCATGGTTTTATCAAGCCTTACTGGTACTTGACAGGATAGTTTTTCTACTTCACAAAAGAAGTCTGCCCCAAATATAACACCTGTGTGAAACTAAAACAAGTTTCAGTAAAATTTTTCTTACTTTTATTTTTTTTAAAGATATGCCTAAGCCCTTGTTTCATGTGAGATGTCACCAAATATGGTTTCCTGGGTGAGCTAAATATTCTTATTATAGCCAATCTCTTTTTTTCTGAAGGTTCTTGGCTCCAACAGTTAAACATTTCGAAAAGCAAAGTTTGACCTACCAGTGATTTTATATCAAGTGTCTGGTTTGTGTGTATATTCATATTGTGTGTTCAAAACACTGGGGGATGGAATGCAGCTATATTAGATACCTATTCCTATTTTCTTTTTAATTTTTTTAAAAAGATTTTGTTTATTTATTTGACAGAGACATAGAGAGAGAGGGAACACAAGCGGGGGAGTGGGAGAAGGAGAAGCAGACTTCCTGCTGAGCAGGGAGCCGGATGTGGGGCTCGATCCCAGGACCCCGGGATCATGACCTGAGCCGAAGACCTTATAATGAAAGGTCAGAGCTAACTAAGAATGAATACCATTTATACTTAATGTATGTCAGCTGAACTTGAATTATTTTTTTATGGTGTATCTTACAGCAGTTAGTTTTTTGGTTTTGGGGGGGGCGCGAATGGGCAGAGAGAGGGGCAGAGGGGGAGAGAGAACCTTAAGCAGGCTCCATGCCCAGTTCGGAGCCTGACACAGGGCTCTGTCTGAGCCGAAATTAAGAGTCTGACGCTTAGGGGCGCCTGGGTGGCTCAGTTGTTAAGCGTCTGCCTTCGGCTCAGGTCATGATCCCAGGGCCCTGGGATTGAGCCCCACATCGGGCTCCCTGCTCCAGGGGAAGCCTGCTTCTCCTTCTCCCACTCCCCCTACTTGTGTTGCCTCTCTCACTGTGTCTCTCTCTGTCAAATAAATAAATAAAATCTTAAAAAAAAAAAAAAAAAAAAGTCTGACGCTTAACTGAGTGAGCTATCCAGGCGCCCCAGCAATTAGTTTCTAGTGATAGAAGAGATGGATTTTTGATTTAGCCCTCTTTACAAATGAGGAAATTAGTATCCATCAAGATAACTTAGATTTCAGTACTTTATTTACCTAGGTGTTTCACATTTGATCCTTTCTTTCATTTCTATATGAATCCTTTATTTAATGTTTATGTTAAATAAGTCCATTTTTTAAAAGATTTTGAGAGGAAGAGTGAGGGGTTGGTGGGAGGGGGGAGGGACACAGGGACAAACAGACTCCCTGCTGAGCAGGGTGCCTGACACTGTGCTCTATCTCAGGATCATGACCGGAGCAGAAATACACTTAACCGACTGAGCCACCCAGGTGCCTGAGTTCATTTTTATTTTCAATACTTTTTATATCCTGTGTCTTGATCTCTCCTGGGTAATCATTAACATAAAGTAGCTAATTTTTGGTTCCTATTTTTACTGCCCTCTTCCATTTTTCTCTACTCCTCTACAGACTTCTCTCTTGATCAACAACTATACCATTTCTGTAGTTAATGTGACAGTGTATACTCTTCTGTAAATACATGTATATCAGAGTCCTCTAAATTGTTATCCCTGCTTAGTCAGTGGAGTGGAACATAGGCCCCTTGATCTTGAGGTTGTAAGTTTGGGCCCCACATTGAGTGTAGAGTTTACTTAAAAATAAAATTTAAAAAAAAATAAATTTGTTATCCTTGCCTCTGGAGGCAAGAATGAGTTTTATTTATTTATCGCTGACCCACCAAAGTTTGGTATTAGAAAAGTGCTCAGCCTCTGTGAAGATGACCAGAAGTTAGCATAGTTAAATTGAGAGGGAAACCAAGACTCAAACTTTTCTTGTATTAAGCTACAAAGTAAACTGATCTCTTAAGTTGCATTTATGTAGATTACTTCCTAGTTGATAGCTTTAGGTCCAAATAGCTTTTTCAGAATCTAAAAACACTGAAAGTACTAGAGTGAGGTTTATGTTGTAAAAATCAAATGCTCATAAGACCTTAATAGCTATGACATACAATTGTTTCTGTGTGTCTCTGCCTTTTTACTATCAGCCAAATGGGAAAATTATGTTCAAGGATAAACTCTAAGAGTAGTTTAATTGGAGGCATAGATCAAAGTGTGTAGTTTAAGGTTAAACTCTTCAAACTCATGGTTAAGTGGTCCATACAGGGTACTTGGTAAAATGAGTTATTTGTGGAAGAGAAGCAGATGGTTGGTTTTCTATGCATAAACTGCCCCCCCAATCCTTGCTATCACGCATTCCCCCCAAATTAAATACCTAGGTTATATTTTCCATTTCTAAAACAGTCAAACAAGTCCTATGTTCCCTGGAATTAATTTTACATTGGTAAATAAACTGGAACGGTTTTTCCATGCCATGCATTTTTATGAAATAACTAATTTGTGTGAAAATTTTAAAATATTCTAAATATGAATTAGCAAAGTAAAATGAAGGAACAAGATTACAAAAATCAAGTCATGGGGCAATGCTTGAGGAGATGGGGAGAAGACAGTTAAGCATTATGCATGAAGTTTTAATATTCTGGAAAGAGAATTCTCAGTGAAAAGTATAGCTTTGTAACTGTCATAAAATTTGGTATTTTAGAACTTAATAATTAAAGCCAAACCAGTGAACTTTTTTTTTTTTTTTTTTTAAACTTTGGGCTCTATTATAACGTTCATATGAAGGTAAGTGTAGGGTATTGGCTCTCTTTGGAGAGAGGAGTAGGAAGAGGTTTGACATCACAGGCCATGTGGACTTAAAGCTATGGCTTTTTGTACACCTGAAATTAACATAACCCTGTATGTTAATTGTATTTGAACTTAAAAATAAAAATTTTGAAAAAGCCATGAATTTGAAAGTATTTTTCAGTATTTAGAGTCTGATTATTCATGCTCTTTATAGTCACTCAGTCTCACTGGCAGACCTTACTTTTCTTGCTCATTCTGCTGTTACTGTGCATCAAGGAGGCATTGTGTACCAGAAGGCTTTGAGCTACTTGGGGAAAAGGTGCTTATAAGAACAGCATAATTATTGGGACATCTGGGTGGCTCAGTCGGTTAAGTATCTGCCTTCGGCTCAGGTCATGATCCCAGGGTCCTGGGATCGAGTCCCCCATCAGGCTCCCTGCTCAATAGGGAGTCTGCTTCTCCTGCTCTCCTTCCGCTCCCCCCTGCTTGTGCTCTCTCTCTCTCTGACAAAAAATTTTTAAAAAGAACAGGGTAATTATTAATCATAATAAACAGTCTTTGTCAAGGTGTGTGGGTAACTCCCTTGTGTATTAGTAGCTGTCAGTGACTAGCTAGCTTCCCAACAAGCAGGTTAGATTTGTTCCTTCTAAATCAGGGACCTCACGGTCTAGGTCTTGTGTCTCACAGGAGCCTTGATAGCATAGAATAGTTAAGATGGGAAAGGCTCACATTCCTGTTCGAACAATACAGAGCTGTTTGAGAACAGGATAACTTCAAGGGTTTAGGACAAATCAAATAAAATGAGTGTTCATGTAGATCTCTAGGATATGAATCAACAAAGCAATTAAACTCTTGTGTGGGTTTTTTGGGTTTTTTTGATAGAATGTATCAGATTTGGTATATATGAGAGACAAACTAAAGAGTTGGCAGGTTTTAGAGCTATTCAAATCCATTGGTTTCCAGACTGGGATTTCTTGAATGAATCAAATGATAATATGGATAATAAACATAGTTGCCAGTTTTAGTTCTTCAAATAGTGACAGTGTATGCAACATTTGGTTCTAAAATAGTTACTAACAGCAAACAAGGACATATGGGTTTGTTTTTTTTGTTTTGTTTTTTTGAAGATTTTGAGAGAGCGAGTACGAGTGAGCATGAACGGGGTTGGGGGGGCAGGGCACGGAGGGGCAGGCAGACTCTTCCCTGCTATGTGGGGTCCTGGGATCAGGCCCTGAGACCACTACGTGAGCTGAAGTTAGATGCTTAACCAACTGAGCCACCCAGGTGACTCTGACTTTTGTATGTGGTTTTAAAGATTAAATTGTCATTTTGAAAAACTTGTCACATTGTTCTTCTCATTTTGCTGTGGAATAATGAAAAATTGTCTAGAATTCATTTTGGGCTATTATTTGGGAATCATTCATGTATCTCAACTCCTGTTTCAGTCTTAGAAGTAAACAAATGTGTATATTATATATAATATATATATTTCCAACAGTCTAATTAGGGTAAATCCATGAATAACAGCCATTAAAAATTATTTGCAAAGAATCATTTCAAAGTATTACTACAAAGAAATGGTAACAAAAATAGAGTTAAAATTTTGTGGGACTTTTGCGTAAGTGTTATCATAGAAATGGGTAAAGAGGGACACCTGGGTAGCTCAGTCGATTAAGCCTCCGACTCTGATTTTGGCTCGGGTCATAATCTCAGGATCGTGAGATCAAGCCCTAGGTTGGGCTCTGCTGTGGGTGTGGAGCCTGCTTAAGAATCTGCCTCTGCCCCTGCCCCGCCCCCTCTTAAAAATAAATAAGCTTTAAAAAAAAAGATGAGTAAAGTAGTGGAATGGTTTCACTGGGTCTTTTTGGATTGTAGGCTTACAGATGGATTTTCTGCAACAGTCCTGTATTACCAGAAAGTGTTTTTTTCCCCAGAGTTATTCAAGTTTGTAATGATATCGGAAAATGCTTGTACATTAACTAAAAAACGGGATACAAACTAAAACCAGTATGGTCTCAGCTTGTCAGAAACCACCCTCAGTCCTTTAACAGCACGTGTCCATTATGTCCCTGGTAATGTCCATTTTAACCTTTTTATTTCTTGGTCTGCCTGCTTTTCATCGTGTCTACTACTACTTCAGGCCTGGCATAGAGTAGTTAGTCGCCCTGAATATTTGCCAAATAAATGAAGTATTATATATAACCGTGTAGTGGCCTCCGTGCTTACCCTGGCTATAATCTTAACCTTTAAAATTCATCGGTATCCTTCAAAGTGATTTTACTAAAATGTGAATCTAATCTTACTAGAAATGCTTTAATGGAAGAGTCCTTGTTCCTCGGGTTGGTGAACAAGGCCCTGTGATCTAGCTCTGCCTGTTTTCCAAAGATTCAGTTGCACCTTCTTTTGCTTCCACACCCATATTTCTACTGCTCTCATTTCCCCAAACCTACTTTGTTCTCTCAGTCCTTCTTTTTATGTAATCATCTCTTCATGAAGTACTTTGTCCCTCTCTCCCCCTTGTGAATGCATCCTTCAGTTCAAGTGTTTTTCCTCTGTGAAGCTTTCTCTGGTGTTTTTTCCAAACAGTCCATTGTTCTTTATAATTCCATGTACCTTTTATCCAGCTCTTACTGGATTTATCCTGCACTTACTGTAGTTTAAGTATTTAGAATCCCCTCACCCTGTTAGAATGCGAGCCCCAGAAAGACAGTGTTTCACTTTGTCTGCCTGAGATAAATACATAGTGCTTGCATTAATACCTAGGACATAGTAAATGCTCACGTAAATGTTTGGCTTAATTAGGTCTCTTCCTCTTTGGTACAAATATAAATCTGCAAAACAGCTCCTGAACTTCGATTGTGAAGAGAAGGAAAGAAGATAGAGATGAATTTTTGTAGTTAAAAAGTTAGACCTAAAATTGCTAATGATTTGTCCTAAAGGGCAAAGCCATTCTTATTCTTAAAAAATAATAATAATAATTGGACATCTATTCCTCTTAGGTGCAGTAACAGGTGCAATTATCTTGAAAGATGAACAATCCTAGGTCAAACGTCCTGGTGCTACTATCCACTGCAGGCAGGTAAAAGCCTCTCAAAACAGTGTTGTATTGGGCAAATTGGAAATTCCCCTCCATCCTCTAGTGTTTGGTTATAAATTCTTATTTGTCAGGTTTAACCTATCTTCACAATGTGTAGAAAAAGATAACTATAGAGGTACTTTAACTTAATTAGAGGAGATAACTTTCCCAGTAGCTAACTTTTCTTAACAGTTCAACAATCCCCTATTAACAGGATGAAAGTTCAGGGCTAGATTCTGGCATCTTATTTATTTATTTATTAAATTTTTAAATTTTCTGTCGGAGAGAGAGCAGCAGGCAGAGGGAGACACAGGTTTTAAAGATTTTATTTATTTATTTGAGAGAGAGACACAGCGAGAGAGGGAACGCAAGCAGGGGGAGTGGGAGAGGGAGAAGCAGACTTCCTGCTGAGCAGGGAGCCCGATGTGGAGCTCGATCCCAGGATCCTGGGACTGTGACCTGAGCCGAAGGCAGACACCCAACGACTGAGCCACCCAGGCACCCCAAAATCCACTTTTTAAAATCAGTTACCCTGCTATGGGAATGTAAAAATGTTGCAAGTTGGTGGTTCTCAAGCCAGTTGGATCACTAATTATCTGGGAAGCTTATTAAACTATACATTCCTGGGCTCCACACCCAAACTTCCCCAGAACAGGATGTTAGGTGTCATCACTCACAATTTTCTTAGGGTGTAGCAATTCCTGAAGAACCATATGCTGAACTACTTAGTGTGACCCAGGAATGCATTTTTGACAAACCCAGGTACTTTTCATGCAGATGTCTATTTTTTCTTTTTTATAAGATTTGGGAGAGAGTGTGAGTGAGAGAGAGCGCGCGCACAAACCAGGGGGAGAGGGAGAAGCAGGCTCCCCGCTGAGCAGGGAGCCCGATGTGGGGCTCGATGCCAGGATCCTAAGATCATGACCTGAGCTGAAGGCAGATGCTTAACCGACTGAGCCACCCAGGTGCCCCAAGATGTCTATTTAATAAACACTTAGGTATGTGAAATGAAGTGTTTCACTAAAAGGTCTATACAGGGGCGCCCGGGTGGCTCAGTCATTAAGCGTCTACCTTCGGCTCAGGTCATGATCCCTGGGTCCTGGGATTGAGCCCCTCATTGGGCTCCCTGCTCAGCGGGAAGCCTGCTTCTCCCTCTCCCACTCCCCCTGCTTGTGCTCCCTCTCTCACGGTCTCTGTCAAATAAATAAATAAAAATCTTTAAAAAAAAAAATAATAAAAGGTCTATACAAGCCTACAGTACAAAGAATTTTTTTCAGTTCTTTTTTTGGGAGGTGTTGCTATATTAGACCTCTCCTACCGAAGAAGCTTGGAAGTACTGTTGCCATGAACCATTTCTTAAATTTCTTCTTAGTAACTTCATCAGAATAGCAACATAAATTGTTTTCAAAGAAATTCAGAATATTCTGATGGACTGAACTTTTTTTTTCTAGTAGATAAAAGCCA
Source organism: Mirounga angustirostris (assembly GCF_029215605.1). NCBI lineage: Eukaryota > Metazoa > Chordata > Mammalia > Carnivora > Phocidae > Mirounga > Mirounga angustirostris. Next base: position 87,043,136 of record NW_026991720.1, on the reverse strand, counting down.
AATATTGTTAGCTTGGAAATCAGTCTTGTGTGCCTTTTAGCTGTTTAGATGATGAGGTATTTGGCTACTCTGAGAGTTACGGTTACTCTCTGATATCCTCGCTTCATTGAATTTATTTGACATTCAGAGCATTGTCTGAAAGAGCACTGACTTCAGAGCAGAAGTCACTAGTTTGGGGCACTTGGGTATTTTTTTCAAGTTAAAGGGTTGGGGTTCTTCAAATTGGAAACCAGAGTAGTCCACATCATTAGCTATGGGATTTTTTTTAACGTGAAAGGCAAATATAACAACTGCATTTAAGAGTGAATGAGTAAGATAAGGAATTGTGTAAGAAGAAAAGATAACTTTTTTAAGGACTGGATTTTAACTCACCCTGCCTAATAAAGTCATGGCTGAAAGGATAAATGAGGTGTGGAATTTAGTCCTTCCAACATTCCATTGTGTTAATCATTCTTCCTATTCAACTCTGAGGAGTAATTTGAGTGGCTGCAGTCATAAATAATGTGCTATATAAGTACCCAAGGGCAGAGGTAAGAATGGAGTTATGGTTATCAAAGAGAAGAAGTTGGCCTTCATTTTTTGTTTATCATTTGATGGTTTCTGTTGCTCCTAGAGTCATCTTAAGGTATCACTATTCCTAAAGCCAGAGTTTACCTAAGTGCCAAGTACATGAACAAGAAAATACCCTACTAAAATTCCTCTCAAACACTGTTTTTTTAAGACTTTAAGTAATCTCTGCACCCAATATGGGGCTTGAACTCACAACCTCAAGATCAAGAGTTGCACACTCCACCGACTGAGCCAGCCAGGCACCCCTCAAACACTGTATATCTTAAAAGACCAGGTATATCTGTGGGCTGTCACAGTGGTCTTGCTCCATTCAGCATAAGCTTAACAAGTATTAATGGAGACTGATAAAATTTAGGATTAACCTAAAATCCTCTAAGGTATCCAGTGTTAACTAATTCCTCTCCCTCTTTATGCAAGCATTAGTTTGCCTAAAAAGTGATTGACTTCTGTTCAAATAGCCACAGTGATTTTGGGGCAGTTCATTGCATCTTTGGACAGCTCTTTTTTCTTTTGGGCCTGTAGAACTGTAAATACAATATCCTAAATTCTGTTCCACAAAAACATGAGTAAAATGAGGAATTGGGTAGGTAAGTGGCAAACAACACAGGTTATTAGGACATGTAGCTCACTCCATAAGTAAACAAGAAACTATTTGAGAAACTTAACCTTACTAGGGTTTTGTTTTGTTTTTTTACTAGTGTTACTTTCAAATCTATGACAATATTTTCATAAAATAACTCTAGCTTTCATTATGTTAGCTATTAGAATTACAGTGGCAAGTTTTAGGAGCTATGTGATATAAACATCTAACTGAAATTATACATATATCATTGTAGCATTGTTTCAATAAACTTAAATCTTACTTTCAGTATTTTTTTTTTAAAGATTCTATTTACTTATTTGTCAGAGAGAGCACAAGCCAGGGGAGTGGCAGGCAGAGGAAGAAGCAGGCTCCCCGCTGAGCAAGGAGCCTGATGAGGGGCTCTATCCCAGGACTCTGAGACCGTGACCTGAGCCAAAGGCAGATACTTAACCTACTGAGCCACCTAGGAGTCCACTTTCAGTGATTTCTTAATCACTGAGTTTCTCTTCCCCCAGGGTATAGCAGGCATCTTTTTAATACTTGCTGTATTAATTGGCCAGACAGAAGCACACAGTGATAGGTGAGATGCCAAAAAGTATTATGGTGAAGACCAAATTGAATTAAATACCTAGCCAGAACTTTTTTTTTTTCTTTAAGATTTTATTTGAGAGAGAGAATGAGAGAGAGCACACGAGAGGGGGGAGGGTCAGAGGGAGAAGCAGACTCCCTGCCTAGCAGGGAGCCCGACGCGGGACTCGATCCCGGGACTCCAGGATCATGACCTGAGCCACCCAGGCGCCCCCTAGCCAGAACTTTTTAAGTTACCGTGATCATATGTACACACAACTGAGATTTACCCTTTTTCTCCCAATAAGGACTAGGAGAGAAATGGGCAAACTATAGGAAGCACAGCCTGGGAGTTAAAGTTCTTGAAGGGTTCAGGGGGACCCCGTGTGACTGATACTGTGACCTGAAAAGCCTAGAATACTTCCTGGGTGGCCTTATACCCGCCCCCCCAAAAGTAGATTCCTGGACTAGAGCAGTTAAAGGAAATACGTAAGACTTCTAAAAACAAATAATGCTGAAGTGGCAACTAGTTTACCAGAGAGCCTGCTATTCATCAAGGGATCAGTCAGTGCATAGAAAAGAGGGAAGCCAGCTTAGCCAGGAGGTCAGAATACAAATATTTTTAAGAACTGGCTAATGAATAGGCATATAATTATATGTATCATGTCACAGTAGATGGAGCCATCATTAAAATGAATTTATAATAACATGTAAAATTTGTGGCATATTTAAATATTAGGATAGGGCTTTAATACCCTATTACATTAGAGACACACAGGAAGAAAAAATAAAGATACATCACCGCAGCAAGCAAATATAAATGTATTTTAACTTTGATTTAGTGCATACTTCTCTAGTAGTTTTACTTAATCTCACTCTGGCCTACTGAGTGTTAAGTAGTTGGTTACATAGCCGCATTCTCTGAAGAGAAATGGACACTGCTAGGTTAAGTGTGAACCAAGGCCTGTATCATGCTCAGTATTCAAAAAGAATAAACTGATGGGGTAAATGACATTAATAAATGTAAGGAGATTTGCCTCCTTGCTGGAAAAACTTAACCTTCAAAAGATGGCACTACTACATTAAAGTTCTACTGCAGTGGAATCACATTACTATAAGTGCTTTTTTATTACTCGAGAGACTACTAGTAGGTTAATCGGACATAATAAACATTGTCAAGATTTTCTTTTAAGATGATGGACTCTTCAGTGAGGTGTAAGCATTTTATAAAGCAGTTATCAAAGCTGTGTTGGACTTATATTTGGTCACCCATGCATGTACATCCTAAATGTAGCTGCCCTCCTTGGGCAGCCTTTGACTCATGCCAAAATTTAAAACAGGGCTAGGTTTTCCTTAATCACTTTCCCCAAAAAGAATTTACTTTGTGAGGCATAAATAAGTAATGTTTATTTTATTCATGATTTCACAAGATAGACTGGGAATTTAAATTGCAAAATACCCTATTTTGCTCACAAAATCCCATGCAGGTTTTTTTTTTTTTGTGAAACACATGAGCACTACCCTCTTAAATTCTAAAGTGCACTGTACAGTTTTGTTTCTCACTTTCAGCTGCCTGTTCTTTCTAAAAGTTTCCTCCTTTAAGTCCGTCTTACGCAGAACAGTTTAGCAGTTGTGGGCACTATACAACCTTAGCAAGTATATTGTTGTTTAGGATGTAGCAAATACAATCAGATTTTATGTGCTGCTGTGTAGCACTTATCCTTAATTCAAAGTCTCACTCAAGAACCCTGTAGTTGCGGGGCGCCTGGGTGGCTCAGTCGTTAAGCGTCTGCCTTCGGCTCAGGTCATGATCCCGGGGTCCTGGGATCGAGTCCCGCATCGGGCTCCCTGCTCGGCGGGAGGCCTGCTTCTCTCTCTCCCACTTACCCTGCTTGTGTTCTCTCTCTGGCTGTCTCTCCCTGTCAAATAAATAAATAAAATCTTTAAAAAAAAAAAAAAAAAAAAAAAACCCTGTAGTTGCATGTCAGAGGGACACCACTATAGAGGAGACACGGTGTGTATCTGACATGTCAGGGAATTTCTCACTGGGTTAAGCCAGTGAATTTTGCCAGGTATTTGGCAGGGTGTGACCGTAGTACAACTAGGCTTTTTTACATTTTGATTAAAGTCCTGGGCCTGCAAAGGCTCAGTTTGCTAACAGCAGCCCTTTCCCTCAACCTGGGCCCTTAGCATTAACAAAGGTAGTAAATAATTGTAAATTTTAATCATAAGTAGGTGGAGAACTTGGAATACATTTTATCTGAGCCTGAATATCTTAAAGTCTTTGTGAAACAGGTTTTTCTACAGAAAGGCCACAGTTTCCATGTAGCACATTTCTTTTGGCTGTGTTCCTTTATAATATAGAACTTAAAGAATTTCAAAACATTTGCATTTTTGCATAGATTATTCAGTTTTCTGGCTGTCTACTTCTGTAGATAATTTCCATCTGATTCTACAACATCTGCATGTTGCCAGGATAACCTTAGGATCAACCACAGAAATAATTCAAAACAAGCATGATGTATTTGCCTCTAGGCCAGTAGTTTTTGTTTTTGTTTTTTAAGATTTTATTTATTTGACAGAGCACAAGCAGGGGGAGTGGCAGGCAGAGGAAATGCAGCCTTCCCCCTGAGCAGGGATTCAGATGCGGGGCTCCATCCCAGGACCCTGGGATCATGACCTGAGCCGAAGACAGACGCTTAACCTGACTGAGCCACTCAGGCGTCCCCAGATGGGGGACGGTTAAGCAGTTGGTTAAGCGTGTGCCGTCAGCTCAGGTCATGATCCCAGCGTCCTGGAATCGAGTCCCACCTTAGGCTCCTTGCTCCACGGGGAGCCTGCTTCTCCCTCTGCCTGCTGCTCCCCCTGCTTGTGCGCATGACATCTGTCTCTTTGACAAATAAAATCTTTAAAAAAAAAATTGATCCTGGGTCATCCTGCATCAGAATTACCTGGTGCCTGTTTAGAGTTCAAATTCTTGACAAACCTACCAAGTCAATCAGATCATTTCTACATTTTGAAAAGACAACTATAATCAAAAATGTTCCCTTTTTGAGATCTTGAAACTGCAGTGAAGAGACTGTTCTCTTTGAAAGTTATCTGTTAATGAGGAACAATACCATAATATTAATGGGATGTTATGAAACATAGATGAGTATTTTATTTTAACAAGCTTTTAGGAATGCCAAAAAAATAGGGCATTGCATAAACAGTTGCAAAGAGTAGTGTACTGGAGCAGTCATGGATGGGGTGGGGGGAGCTTTTAATTTAAAAGTGTAATGCTACAGGGAAAGAAAGGGGAGAAAATGCTAGCTATTGAGCTGCACACAGAAGAATTGCATCATATCCAAGATTTGATGGATAGTCCCTCTCTTCTGTATTCCTGTTGAACAGGAAAACTAGTCATTAAAAGTAACTTGACATAAAGATACTTAATTGTAGGAGGTGACTCCTCAAAGGGGATTGGCTGAGCGAAATGAGTTAAAATACAAGGATTAACAATCATCAAGACAGTGTTTATGTTGAAGGAAGTTATGTGCATAGTAAGCTCAACATAAACGGATACTGCAATCCAAAAAATCATTTGTTGATAGGCTTAAAAAATGTTTTCAACAAGTTAACGTTAGTTATCTTGTGAACCCAACCGTAACTGAGAAAATAGTCAAAGGTAATCCAGGAACAAAAACCAGGTTCTTTGTACATTAAAGAATAAAGCTTTAAACACCCCCCACGTGTGGATTAAGACAGTGGCTGATTAGAATCCTTTTTCTGGTGGTTTTGTGGAACCAAATTACTTGCACTGAAGAACCACCATCTGTTTCCCAGTAGAGAAAGGAAATTAGGGAAAGGCAACACGACCACCCTGGTTTCTGGAGTAGTCCTTCTTTGAAGTACCTTTTCCCAAAACACTCTTAACTGGCCAAGACCGTAAGCTTCATTTGTTTTCAAGATCCCAGAAGATAAACTTAAATGACCTTTACAGTTTTCTGTCTACCTCTGTAGATAATTTCCATCTGATTCTGCAAAATCTACAAGTTGCCAGGATAACCTTGGGGAACAACCACAGAAATAATTCGAAGCAAGCATGATGTATTTGCTTCTAGGCCAGTGGTTTTTTTGTTAACATTAGTTCCAGAGATGTTTCTCTTGCCCCCAACTACACAGATTCTTAGTTTTGTGCCAGGGGCCTTAAAGCTTATGAATCCCTTCTCAGGATGTTTTACATGTGTATTACATACTGCACACACATCCCCATCTACAGACATCTAGTTAGACCTCTTAGGCCGGGTATTAAAATTCTGAGAGAAGACTCCGTTAATGAGGACTGTAGCTAATGGTATTTGAGCACCCTGATCAGGTTCGGGTACTTTGTGTTACTCTAGCTTCTGGCTGGAGTGACCCCTTCTCTCAACCGAGAAACTAGCACACTTAAAAGCGGCTAAGGTGAGAAGCCAATGAGGAATTTTACTTCGATAAGAAACACTAAAAAAAAAAAAAAAAAAAAAAAACTGCGCTTCCAACATCCTGACCCGCCAAGAGGAAAGGGGTTCCATAACCCAGTTTTGACCTTTTGTGGAAATAGCCTCTGGCACTGCGCACAATATATAACTGGCTCACCGTGCCTATGGACGCACGGAAGATCCCCTTTAGGGACCCACCACCCACTTTACACGGGAGAAACCTCTTCCTTGAGACCTCTCTAAGCTTTCGGTGGGGTGGTTATTTGCTCTCGTGAACTCCACCAAGCCGTCCAGACATTCGCCCAGCGTCTGGAAGAGCGAGCCGTGGGTGGCTGCCAGTAGCTGCAAACTCGTGGCTTGGCCGCTAGCCGGAGCGAGTCCGGACCCGGCGTCTGTGTCGCGGCAGCGGGCTGGCCCACGCGGTGAAAGGCGTAGCCCGGGCCGCTTCCTGCGTCACAAGGGCACCGCCCTCCCGGCGGGGGAGGGGCAGGCGGGCCAAGTTCGCCCGCGGTCGGCGCGGGAAAGCGGCTCTACCCTCCCCAGGCTGGAAATCCCGAAGGCCCAGCGTGCCTCCGGCCATTGGTAGAGCAGAGACCGAGGAGGGAGAAGACGGGCCAGCGGAGACGCGCTGCTGCCTTCCTGCCCGCGCCATCTCGGAGGAGCGCCAGAAACGCACTTCCGGCGCGGCGGAGAGTCTGTCAGGTCGGCTTCCGCCCAGCGCTTTCTGCGGCACCCAGAGTCCAGGGCTCTAGATTTTTCGGTATTCAGGGTTTTCAGTGACTCCCTTTCTCCCTTTTATCCCATCTGTCAGTCGCTCTCTCCTAAAAAAAAAAAAAAAAAAAAAAGCCTAGTGCCACTTCCGGCTTCACCCAGCCGTGACGCACTCCGCTCAGATCGTGAGCCCGGCGCAGCCGCCATCTTCCGGAAATGCTGGTCGTGGCCTGTGCGGCTATTGTCCTGTGTACCCAGAGGAAGAGACTGTTCCGTCTGTATTCCTGAAACTCTGCTGGGAAGGGCGGGAGCAAGAGTGGCCCTGCGGTGGGACTCACGTGTATTTGCATTCCGAACCCCCCCCCCCAACTCCTTAATCAGCTTTGTCCCACGTTGAAAAATGACAATCTCTGAGCCTCTCATTTGTTGTTGGGTCAAATGAGGTAATGCATGCAAAGCCCTTAGAACAGTATGGGGCATGGGGCGCCTGGGTGGCTCAGTTGGTTAAGCGACTGCCTTCGGCTCAGGTCATGATCCTGGAGTCTCTGGATCGAGTCCCGCATCGGGCTCCCTGCTCGGCGGGGAGTCTGCTTCTCCCTCTGACCCTCCCCCCTCTCATGCTCTCTCTATCTCATTCTCTCTCTCAAATAAATAAATAAAATCTTAAAAAAAAAAAAAGTATGGGGCATAAAAGTGAAAGTAAGGCAGAGCTATGAGGATTTATTGAGCACCTATTTCCTCATGCCATGTTCGTTGTGTTAGGTATGGAAAATGCTTTTGATTCTTCATCCCCACGGAATGGCCTTCCAGTACCTGAAAGAGCTGATATTTGACGGCTCCTGAGTTTGCTTGCCGTTTCCCAGGCAGCCCTTGATGCTCCTAGTTCCTAAGAAAGTTTTTGCTTTTCCTGGACTTGCCCCCCTTTGCAGCGCTTTGTACTGGGTGAATATTGTGTAGGGATAGTGGACAAACCTAGGTTTGGTATGATTGTAGCATCACATGAATGAAGGGGTAGACTAAGCTTCTTCCCCGGTACATTTTAGGCTGATGCCTGACAGCAGGCCATAATGCTTCCCTACACTTGATCCCTTACCATTTGGAACTAAGTATAGATTGGGGGGTAGGGGAGTTGGTCTTTAAAAAGAACGAGAGAGATGCTAGATAATTTTGGTGATAATTTACAAAAAAAGGAAACATATAAAGGAGATTATTATCTCTACAAAAAATGGAGGAATTCCACAAACTTGTGGCAGACTGGTCGGTGATTCACTGAGTCTTCAGGTGTTGAGGAATAATTAAAACTCTTCCTTTCCATGCTGAGTTGCTAACAAGTTTCTGGTTGATTTCTGTTGTCCCTGCAGGACTCCTAAGTCTGAGCCTCTTACCCTCTAAGTCTTTGCCCCTTCAAACACTAAGCATCCGTAACTCAGACTGAATAATACCTTCAAACAGCACCGTTCCCACTGTGGAGTGAAATCATCTGATCGCAACATGGGTTGAAGAGTTGGAAGTTCCTTACACTTTAGAACATTTAACTTGTATGTAAATTACACTACAATAACAAAAACCAAAATGGAATATTTTATGATATGGAAACACAAGCAATATGTAGTTTAATGAAATTACATGTACAATGTAATCTTACTTTCGCAAAAATATGTGTATGGATAAGATCAGAATATTAATTTCCTCTTTAGGTCTTTTTAAGGGTATTGTTCTTGTAATAGTGTAAAGGAAAAGTTCTTTTGTAAACTTTATGAAGATGGATTGTAAGAGATGTAAATTTGATAAAAGATGGATATTCTGTTAACTCCTCAGTTTTCAAAGAAATTGTCAGCTTGATAAATCAAGAAATATAAACATTATGTAGATATCTGGAGTTACTGCTAAAAGATAATGCTTCTTCAGTTTGAGTTTGAAGATGGGGTCTTGTTCCTTTTCATTTTAAGCTCTTGGATATGGATTTTTTAAATAAAATATATGCATGTTTTACTTTGCTAAATTTAAAAGGTTAAAAATTACACTGAGGTGTATTTTAAGATTTATTTTTATGTAGGTTAACCTATCCTTTCCAAGTTTATTCTTTCCCTTCTCCACCCGGCAGTCAGAGCAAACAAATTAAACTAGCTGAAAGGTACTTTGAATAACAGTATCAAGTAGAAACACATTATGAATTGCTTAATATATAAAGCATGAGGTTGTTTTTTTATATATATAATTGAGGAAATTAAAACACAGCTTCTTAATTATCCTGAACTGCGTCATACTGTTTTTGGGATGGTCTTTTGGCTTGAATCCATTAACTGATGATATATCTTGTAGCACTGTGGGAACTGCATTATTAAAGCAGTTTCAAAGTCACAGCTTTTGTATTTGGCGCCCTCTAGTGTATTATTTTAAATAACAAAAGCCAGCTTACCCTTGCTAAGCTGTTAGCTGGAAGATAAAATGTGAATGTCGGTCCACCCAGTGGCACCTGGCTGGCTCTGTCAGTAGAACACGTGGGTTTTTTTTTTTTTTTAAGATTTTATTTATTTGACAGAGAGAGACATGGCGAGAGAGGGAACACAAGCAGGAGGAGTGGGAGAGGGAGAAGCAGGCTTCCCGCTGAGCAGGGAGCCCGATCCCTGGACCCTGGGACCATGACCTGAGCCGAAGGCGGATGCTTAACAACTGAGCCACCCAGGCGCCCCTGAACACGTGATTTTTGATCTCAGGGTCATGACTTCAAGCCCCACTCTGGGCATAGAGATTACTTTAAAAATAAATTTGATTCAGGGGCACCTGGGTGGCTCAGTCGTTAAGCGTCTGCCTTTGGCTCAGGTCGTGATCCCAGGGTCCTGGGATCGAGCCCCGCATTGGGCTCCCTGCTCAACACTCAAGTGTTAAATCTGCTAGTTGGGGAATGCGAAGAATGTTAAAGAGCAGCTTAAAAAAAAAAAAAAAAAAAGCCTAGGCAGGACTCTAATCTGTGGTCCCATCTTACTGAGTCAATTCATGCCAAATTCTCCAGTCTGGAAACAGACTTCTTTGCATCCTTTACAGCGCCATAATTACACACCCTTAAAAATACTTGTTGTGTTAATGTTTAAGGTAAATGGTTATATGTTAGATCTTAGAAAATCTAAGATGCAGAATGATAGAGGAAAAATGTGAAGATTTGGATTCAGACTTTAGTTTAAGCTGGAAGCTCCAAATTCCTTTCTCTGGATTTTATTTTCTGGACTGGAGTTCCGGAACAAGCTGTCGGATGGTATTTGTACTTCCTGTGCACAGGTGGGAGAGCATAATTGATGCTAATTGAACCCAGGTGAATCAGGATTTACAAATTCGTTTCCCTCATTGACAGAGTTTGAAGCTTAACATCACTACCTCCTGGGTTCCTTTAAGAACCGGTTACCTCGAGAAAGCATTGGGTGCGTCTGACACCTACTCACACCCCTCTGGAGTCTTTGGCTGGTCCTGTGTATAATAAATGACATCATGCTATTTTTCCTATGTGTCATATTACAGTTCAGAATTGTTTCTCCTTCCCTTCCACTGCCTGAGTGCTAAACCAGATAGCTGTTCATGAGAAAATCAATCAGCTAAACATTATTGAGCCTCTATTATAAGCTTGGACACTATGCTGAGTACTTGACATACATTAGTTCTAATTCTCACAACCTCAATCCAGTAAAGTAGGGGGTATTAGCCCTATTTTCCAGAGGGGGGGGGAAGAAATCACACTAGGTCACCCAGGTAGTAAGTGTAAGAGCCAGACTTCCAACCTGAGTCAGCTTCTGGAGCCCATGGCCTCAACATCACATCAGAAACCCTTTCCAAAGGGAGAACTGTGGGTTATGCGGCCTTCAGAAGTGCAAGGCGAATCTCACAACTCCTTTCAGGCACTAAGATGTCAGTTCTGAGGCTTCCTCCTTTTCAAGAATGCCCACTTATCTAGCCCTGCCATAATGATAATTATTAGAACCTGGGATGGCTCACATATGGTCGGCACCTTGCATTTTTTCCAAGGTTGACCCATGGGGATATCTCATATTCTCTTCCAGAAAACCTTTTGCCTTCATCATGCACTAAACCCCCAAGCTAAGCTGGGGCGGCAAGTTCTTTTCTGGCAGAAGATGGCAGCTGCTGGTATTTACCCCCCAGGGGATATACTGCAAATCCCAAGCCTTACAGCTGGGAACATGGAGATCTGGCTTTGCAAGTATATAAAACAAATCTTGACAAAGAGGGAGGGGCGTGCACCCACTGGCCATCCCGGTCCCAGCACACTGGGCAAGGAGCTCTCCGCCTGGAGGCTGTGATGCAGAGGCCAAGGCACGGTCTTCAACGCCGAAACCACATTCAGCAGGCCTTCAGTCAGGCGGGCCTTCCACCGCTGGGGCGCATTCACTGAGGCCAAGCATGTGGTCTCCTAATTGCTTTTCCTCTCTTTAACCCTCTCCCCCCCCCCCCCCCCCCGCCCGTCTCCCCCACCTCGCCCTTGTCCTTAAATGCTTTCTCCAGGTTTACACCTTAACCTCATTGTAGGATCCCAGGTGAATGCCGAGGCTTATGTGGGTGGAAGATTATAAATCAAAGCCTCAGACCCAGCCCCGGGGGGTGGGGGGGCCACCCAGAGGAGAGAAGGGCCACAACTTGAAAACAAATGAGCCTCTTTCATCCCAGTGGGATTTTTGTTGTTGTTTTCTAAAGACTGCAGTTCCTGCAGGGCACTTCCCCAGAAGCTATGGTTTCTGGAACTTTCAGAAAGCAGAAGCCCTAACAGAGTTGTCCATATGTGTTGTCCTCTGCAAGAGTTTCAACAAGACTTGGGGGCCTAAAGAAGTTCTATTTTTTTTAAACAAGCCTCAGTTTCACCCCCGATAAAATAGGTTTCAGGTTTGAAAAGCAGCCCAAGTGTAGCCGCAACCATCATTTTCTCCAGAACCGAGAAGCTTCACAAAATGAGAGGGATCAGGTTTGAAAAATCTAACTGTAATTTGAAAAAAATTAAATCTTGTCCTTTCTCAACGATCTGTGCTAGGGGAGGGGACTCCAAGACGGGACTCCGATGGGACGCTAATTCCCTGTTCGTTTACATCTGGTTTTACGAGGCATTGTGGTAATTAACATTTTTATACGGGTGTGTCTGCAGTTCTGGGAATTTACGACTGTTTACAGCGAATAGCAAAGCTACTCGGTGAAGATGCTGACAGGGCTGGAATGCTGTCAAAGGACTTTTCCAGCCTCTGGACCAACTGCTTCGTGAGGGCTGGAAACAAAATGGGCTTTCGCCTCAGAGGAAGGTTTCAATCCCGATGCTGCTGTGTGACTTTTTAAAGATTCCTTTTTTGAAAAACAGGAAAAATGAAATACCAAGTGCCTTGACCATGATATGAGAGAATAACCGTGGAAGTTGTGAGGGAATTCTCAGACACATCTAGCATCCAATCGGGTATTATTTTAATCTGGAAGGAGACTGGAAGGTTACATACTTCCACAAATAGACCAGAGCTGCTAATTAACTTGGGTTAAGAGAGCTTCACCAACCTCTCTTTAGATGATGACATTCTGGTTATAGATTATTAAGAGATTCAGTATGACCTGTTGGGTCATAGACTTGAGCCTGTGGCTGGAATCTAGCCACTGAGCAACTCAGCTCAGAAGGTAAGCCTATTTTGTGTTCCTAAGAGGCCTCCAAAAAGCAGAATTTCTATTAAGAAGTTGCTGCTCCTGGGGGCGCCTGGGTGGCTCAGTCGATTAAGCATCTGCCTTCGGCTCGGGTCATGATCCCCGGGTCCTGAGATCGAGCCCCGCATCAGGCTCCCTGCTCAGTGGGGAGTCAGTTTCTCCCTCTCTCCCTGCTCATGCTCTCACGCTTTCTCACTCTCTCAAATATATAAAAATCTTTATTAAAAAAAAAAAGTTGCTCCATTATCTTTAGTCATCTTAACTTATCCTGTGTGTTAAATACATGAATAATTTTAATTCTAACTCATCTGAATTCATACTAACTGGCAGATGTAGCCTGGAATTTACCATATTGCTGGAGAGGCTACATAGCAAGATGGCCTGTTCAGGCAGCCCTCCTACACAAAATCTTGGCACCACATGCACAAATTCTGAGTTGTGTAGGGGGAGAGCCTAAGTATACGTGGTCTGCTGAAAATGCCAGTTGAATTTCCACAGCTTCTTCACCATCCTTATTATATAACCTGTCCTGCCTGGATTAAGGACTCACTTTTGATCACAGAGCTAAAACTGGACCCTGTGCCCCTAAACACAGAAAGTTTGATTAACTCAATTATATGCTCTTTCCAAACAGCACATTTGTTTTCCCGGCCAGGAAGTTGGAACACGGTTCTAGTAAATGTTTAGATCCGATATTGCTTAGGCTACGGGTTCAACAACTCACAAAGAGAAGCCAAAATACAGTGGCAGTTCAGCTGAGTCCGGGGCCCAGTTTCTTTCTCTCATTGTGCTGCCACTCCTAAAACATGCCTTTTGCTTCACAGCCCAAGATAGCTGCTCCAGCTCCAACACTCACACTGACATCCCAGCAGAAAAGGAGAAAATAAAGACATTCTGTAAGGGCAACACTCTGGATGTTGTATACACCAACTTCTACTCCCAACTTTGGCCATATCCAGCTGCAAGGGAGGCTGGGAAGCTGGGCAACCATGTATCTGGCTAAAAATTCTGTTAATAAGAAAAGAAGTACAGACTAGAGAACAATTCCCTTCCCATGGTTTTCTGCTCCAGACCTACTTGATTAATAATTCAAAATGCTGAGCTAGAAGCCCACTGAATTCCCTATGTGCAGACATTGAAAATGAGAGGCATTTTTACTCTATTATTTTTGGATAGCATAGATAGTACCTATTTATTCTTTGGGGGGAAAATAGAAAATACAAGTCAGTAAGAATTTAAGGATCCTTATGAATCACTCTATTGTATACCTGAAACTAAATTATACTGTATGTTAACTAATTGGAATTTAAATAAAAATTAAAAAAAAAAAAGGATTAGCACCTTTAGACTCCATCCCCCTGTGAGAGGGATGTCAAGATTCTGAGGTCTTTCGTGACAGACTTGCCCGATGCAAATGTAGCTGTTGAATCTCAGGGTGGGAATTTACATTGCATGATGGTGGTGATGATAAATGATCTATATTACTGGGTGGGGTGGGGAGAGGACTTTAACCAGTCGCACAACTGAAAGAAAACAAATGGAGAAACTTGGATTTTAGCTCTACCTCTTAATTGACCCCTTCGTGACCCTGAGCAAGTAACAAACTCATCATGTTTCCATTTCTCCATCCTTAAAATGTACATATATATTTTCTCAATCCCCATTACAAGACAGTTACAAGAATCAAGGCTTCCTTCCTGGATTCCTTCAAATTCTCTTGGGTGCCCGCCATGTGAAAGGTATTGAGAATAAGACAGACTTGTTCACTGTCCCCCCAGAGTAGAATCTAATGGATGATGCATATCAAAATCTTTTGAGGAATATCATTTGGGAAACCTATGTCAAAGATTACTATCAAGGAGTGTCTACCAGTCATCATAGTGTTCCTCAGCCCTTCACACCTCTTTGCCAAGGCCAAAATGGAGGAAGAGGTAGGAGATAAAGCAGTCAGATGGGAAGATGTAGTCTGGCCTGGGCAGGCTGCCATTTTACCAAACCCAATCAGCCCTAAATCTACTACAATAACTCATCGGCATTTTATAGTTACATCTAGTAGTCTCTGTGTTCCACCTTCTGACAGGGAAGTAGGAAAATAGAGATTTGCAGAAGTTGGTAAAAACTCATGTCAGGAAGCAGAGTTCCATTTCTAGATCCAAGAAAAACTTCCTGTTTTGTTAAGACCCTTCTTAGGAGCGGAAACCAGCTCACTCAGATGAAAACCGCAGTGAATAATTTCACTGATTTGTACCGTATGTTAAGCAAGCCCAAAATCCCAGGAGAAGGTTGTGAATAAGAAGAGAAACTATCGGAAGGGAACTGTCCATGTCAACCCCCACCAAGTAGGGCTCCTCCTCACTTCTTCACCACTCCCTGAAGAACAGTAACCAACAATGGCATGGAATAACTTTGGGGAGAATATGACGCAAAGGCAATCTGGCAAAGCCTCAGGGGGGCTTGTTCCAGAACTGCATAACTCAGATTGCTCATCCTCTCTCCAGATGGAAGAGTTTCCTTTTCTACACAAAGATCTAGAAGAGCCGCTTTATTAGCCTCGCCTATACTGCAATTATAAAATAAGTGCAGAATCTTGGTTTTTACCACAGTACCGCGTATCGTTGCTTTCATTACGTGACAGATGCGGGTTGGTGGTGGAGTGCGAGGTGGAGACGAGGGAACCCGGCTCAAGAACCCTGGTTGCTAGAGGCTCCAGCATTTGGAGTTGTATCACCAGAGTCTTAGGTCTCCACCATCCTGGCCAGAGAAGAAAAGGCATGGAGAACTCACACGTGCTCCTCTTCAGCCTGGAAGGGACATGGGTCACTTCTGGCTCAGTGGTTGGACAGAACCAAGTACAGAGGCGGGCTGGGATGGCTGGGGAGATGCATAGATATGGCCGAGCAATAAAGGTCTCTGCCCTGGGGCGCCTGGGTGGCTCAGTTGGTTAAGCGACTGCCTTCAGCTCAGGTCATGATCCCAGGGTCCTGGGATCGAGTCCCGCATCGGGTTCCCTGCTCTGCAGGGAGCCTGCTTCTCCCTCTCCCACTCCCCCTGCTTGTGTTCCTGCTCTCGCTATGTCTCTCTCTGTCAAATAAATAAATAAAATCTTTAAAAAAAAAAAAAAAGGTCTCTGCCCTGGCCGCCCTTCAAAGCTGAGCATGTGCTGCAACACGTAATAGGCGCTCAGAATCCCAGACCATGAAAGGATCGTTTGAATCCAAGTCTGCTGAGAGGTCTCCCCTGAAGGCCTTTCTTGATAACTTCCTGAGTGTCTAACAGGCAGCTCTCAGGTCAAAAATAGCCCACCCCATTTAAGGTGGGTTCTTCGTCAGGGTTTTACCTCAACCCCCAGCTCTTCCCATTTTTTATTTACCTGATTAGCTAGCCTCACAGTGTTGGGAGACGGACGTAGCTTGGTGTCCCTGGGAGCACGGGTCAGTCATTGGAACGAAAGCTGCGTTTTTTAAAATCCTGGAATTTTAAGCTGTTCACATTTAATTCCATGGAAATGCCAACATAAAGCTGGAGGATTGTTCTCTGAAAGACTGTTGACCAAGTTGTTCCAAATATATTATGATTCAAGCCTCCTCTTGCCGTTGACTCATGTCTGATTCTTGTCCAGTGTTCTTATGCCAAGGGAGGATGCTCTGTATTCACCATCAATTAAATATACATACAGCTCACGCACACATGGGGTTCTCATGAATGAACTTGTATGCCCTTGCCGGGGGGCAAGAAGTTAAGTAATAGCTTATCCAGGACTTGAGTTCCTTTGCCTTTTCCCCCTTGCTCCCTGCTTTGGGGACATTTGCAATCCACCAGAAAGACAGGAGGGAAGCAAGGGAAATACAGCGCATTTTGGAGGCAGACTGACTTCACAGGGTGGTTCTCTGCCCTTTTGTTTTACTTGGCCTGCTGTGGAGCTGTTTTGGGACTTAGGAGGTTCTCCAACCACGAGGCCCTTTCCAGACCTGATTTCCCCTTGGAAAGGACACATTAGCCTCCCTTCAAATGTAGCAATTGTAAATTCCTGCCTGGGGAGCAGCAATTGCTTTGAATTATACACTATTTGAATAAACCAGTATGGGATTAACAAGGCCTTATTGTTCTACAATCCTTCACCGAAACTCTGCTGTAGCAATTTCTAGTGACATTGTATTTCTCTGCCCAGCATTTGAATGCGCAAAGCCACGCTGTCCACACTTTAATGGGTCCTTTTAGTTGTGTGTCATAAAAACCTCTGGTTACCATTTTACCAACAACACCAAACAGGAGAAAATATTACCAGGTTTTCTCTGTTCGCCTTTTTCTCTTCCTTTCCCTCTCTTTGGCATCCCTACTAGAATCCCACATTTTCAGTTCCTCAGATTCGTGGAGTTAAACATTACTTCGTGACAGCCATGCGCACCCACAAGGTAGGATTCTCTCTTACATTATGTGTATATGCTATTTTTATTTTTTATTTTTATTTTTTTATTTTTTTAAAGATTTTATTTATTTATTTGACAGAGTGAGAGATAGCGAGAGCAGGAACACAAGCAGGGGGAGTGGGAGAGGGAGAAGCAGGCTTCCTGCCGAGCAGGGAGCCCGATGTGGGACTCGATCCCAGGACCCTGGGACCATGACCTGAGCCGAAGGCAGACGCTTAACGACTGAGCCACCCAGGTTCCCTGTATATGCTATTTTTAAAATAGACCTCCGGAGCACAGAATGAAATCAGTCATCCTCCCTGGTTTGTGACACAACTCTCATCACAGCCCTGGAGATGCTATTGCCAATGTGTTTTTATGATAACCCAGGAAAACAACGTACATGTGCTCTAGTCCACTGAACACACCCACGCGTGCGCGTACGAGCGCACACGCACCCCCCAAAAACACATTTCTTGCTCATTCACTTTTTACTCAATAACCAAGAATAAATCAACTACTATTTACTTTCTCACCAAAATTATTCCTAACAGAACCAAAAGGGAATCTCTTTATAATGAAAGGCTTTACTCATAAGAGTGTTGAGCCCACAACATGATTTACCTACAAAATAGGCCTTTATAATGCTGATTCAGTGAATACAAAACCAATGAATCAGAGCTATAACAGAGTCTTTTCTAGCTGGTTTTAGGCCAGTTAAATCTAATAAATTAGATCATGAAGATAGAAAGCCAGCTTGAAGTAAGAACATTTTGTATTCTATTAATAGGTAATAAAATTAAATCTATGCAACTGCTGAATGAAAATTTTAGTTACTTGTTTACATACAACTTTAGGCCTACATAACTATCACTCCAAAAACAGCTTAATAGCACAATATTTTGATTTTATTTTTTTAACATTTTATTTTTAGTAATCTCTACATCCAAAATGGGGCTCTGACCTACAGTCCTGAGATCAAGAGTCACATGCTCCACCAGCTCTGAGCCAGCCGGGCGCCCCAATAGCACAGTATTTTTTTTTTATTTTTATTTATTTTATTTGGGGGGGCAGGGGGAGAGAGAGAACCTCAAGCCGACTTGGCACTGAGCACGGAACCAGATGTGGGGCTCTATCCCACCACCGTGAGATCATGAGCTGAGCCAAAACCAAGAATCTGACACTTAACCGACTGAGCCACCCAGGTGCCCCAGCACAGTATTTTTTAAAAAATAGGCTTTGATGAAATTGACAAAGTAATAATCTCTACCCATTTGTCTCCAAACCACCTTCTCAGATCTTGTATCTACACTGAAATTTTTTAAAAATTTTATTTGAGAGAGAGAGAGAGCAGGAGCACAAGTAGGGGGTGGGGCAGTGGGGGAGGGAGAAGCAGACTCCCTGCTGA
Source organism: Mirounga angustirostris (assembly GCF_029215605.1). Taxonomy (NCBI): domain Eukaryota; kingdom Metazoa; phylum Chordata; class Mammalia; order Carnivora; family Phocidae; genus Mirounga; species Mirounga angustirostris. The sequence goes on along the minus strand of NW_026991720.1, from coordinate 87,024,755 downwards.
GCAAGGAGCCCAAAGTGGGACTCGATCCTAGGACCCTGGGATCATGACCTGAGCCGAAGGCAGACGCTTAACCGACTGAGCCACCCAGACGTCCCTACATTGAAATTTTTGTGCCAGAAGGGAGTTGGATGATATTTCAGATATACTATACTATAAGAAGTATAAGTTATTTTTTTTTAAGATTTATTTATTAGAGAGAGAGCGCGTGCATACACACACATGTAGGGGTGGAGGGTGGGAGCAGCAGAGGGAGAGAGAATCCCAAGCAGACTCTGCAGTGAGCACGGAGCCCAGCTTGGGGCTGGATCCCACGACCTTGAGATCATGACCTGAGCCGAAGCCCAAGAATCAGACGCTTAACCAACTGAGCCACCCAGGCGCCCTGATAAATGATTTTTTTTTTTTTTTAAATCATTAGAGGACCAGGAATTCAACTTTAAAACGCTAGGTCTATAATCTGCACTGAAAGGATTAATCTTCAAATATTTTAATCTTTTGATCTATAAACATATGAGCCAGTTTTTCCCATTTTTCAAAACTGAGACTTCTTTGAAGCATTTCCTCTTAGAAAAAAAAATAGAAATGGGTTGCTGCGGCTGTTCAGGATTTCATCAGCAAGGAGATAGAGCTGATTTCTTTAGGGACCATGTTTCAGAGTTGAAGGGTAAATGAAATCCTGGGAATTTAAGCTTTATATGGACACTTGGCTCCAAGGTAGCATAAACAAGAATGTTCAAGAACTCGTAACCGACTGAGCCACCCAGGTTAAGAGCGGAGGCCAAAATCACACAGTGATTTCTGCAGGAGCGATAGACATTGTGAACTGCATCAGAAAGAGATGCTAAGCAAAAATCTTATAAGTAAAAAAAAAACCAACAAAACAAAAAAAACCTCAGAAATTTAGAAAAACTGCCCCCTATCCCAGATATTGATTCCCTCCTCCTCCTCGTGAGCAGTTGCATATGCATACAAACAAATGAGTAGAGAAAAAACGGCAGGAAATTTGCGGTATAAACTTACAGACTTCTGCTAACACAGTTTATAACAGGGCTCAAGTATTCAGGGTTGCTTCTAAGTTCAGAGTAGTAGTCGCGTCCCAATTTGAGACTACAACCTCACCAAGGCATGAGCCTTGGTAAAGCAGTTGGGGAAATTCCACGAAACCTGAAGGCCAAGTAATTTCACTTATTCTTACACTCAAATTTTTCCATTTCATTTTGTTTCGGCAGTTGTGAAAAAACAGTAGACCACTGGGATGGAGCCGGGAGTGCTCCTTTCCAAGAACGAACCAGCTTTGATAAGAAAGACCACATGTTTTTCTGAAGATAGTTAGGAAAAGCCGTTTTAGGCCAAGCTCCAGCCCTTGTTACTGTTGAGGAATGTTCTTGCTCCTATCTCCCTCAGACGGCCATGGCCTGACCGCTCGCCCCCTGGACATCCGATGAGCACACTCCTCAAAGCCGTGCTCCTAGTGCCGGGGTTCCGGGGGACCAGGACTCACCGGGCTGGGAACCACTTCTGGAGCTACAGCAGGGCTCTGAGAGCTCACAAGATCTCCTGCATCCCTTTTTCTCCACTTCCCTCCTTTATTCGACATCTGCCTCGTGCCTCAGTTTCCCTCATTGGGCCTAAAGACCTGCCCCCGAGCGGAGGTTTAATTACCCTGTCTTGCTGTTTGCCAGCTCCGTGCTTTTCTTCCCACCCTCCCACTGGCTGGGACTCTGCTGGAGTGAGTCACATGCTCAAGAGCCAGGATTCCTCCAGGACTTTGGTCCACCATCTAGACAGTTATTCCCTGCTTACTCTGCCCCCCGAAGATACTGATAATTGCCTGAACCTGATCCCAGCTTGCCTTCTCCACTGAACCCACCTGATGAGCTTTTCCAGAACCAGCCTCGCCAAGTCAGTCCCACTGCCTCCCTCTGCCTACCAGCTGACCCTGCTGAAATGTCGATGATCGCAGGAATGAATGAGAGTTAAGAGCTTAGTCTATCTTAAACTGTCCCAGGTGCCTCACGTACTTAACATTTATTTACTAATGACACACCACTTGGAAAACCGGGCGCTGGGAGAGGTTAAGTGATTAACGCAAGGTCACCCATACAGTAAATAGCACAGCTAGAATTGGAACCTCGAGCCTTCCTGATGCCACGTGTATTTCTGTTCCCAATCCTAACGTGTAGGCTTTTTCTGCACACCAAGCAATTGTCAGACACCAGCTGGATGTCCCACAGTCCAACTCAATTCCGACACGATCTACCTGGAAATAGCGTCCTATCCCACAGGTTAAGGGCTCGGTCGTACAACAATGCTCTCCCTGCCCCTCCTCCTGCCACCTTCAGGTGACGACTGCAAGCAAGTATAGGTTGTCCCTTGTGCTTCTGACCAACTAACCATCTATAGATTGGAGGTTCCAACTACCCCTTCCTTGTGTTCCATTAATTTGCTAGAGCGGCTCACACAACTCAAACGGGTATTTTACTTACCAGATCGTTGGCTTATTACGTAACTCAGGAACAGTGGGATTGAAGAGATGCATAGGGCAAGGTAGAGAGAAAGGATGCAGGTTCCCATGTCCTCTGAGCACATCACTCCCCTCACAACCCCACCTGCTTAGCCGGAAGCTCTCTGAACCCCGTCCTTTTGGGTTTTTACAGAGGCTTCGTTACTTAAGCCTGATTGATTACATCATTGGGCACTGGTGATTGACCTCAACCTCCAGCCCCTCTCCCCACCCCTTAGCTCAAGGGGGTGGGACTGAAAGTTCCAACCCTCTAATCTCTTGATTGGTTCTGGCAACCAAACCCCATCCTTAGGTAGGGATCCAAAAGTCACCCAGTTAGCATAATAACAAGACACCTTTATAGATCTTACTGATTAGAAAATTCCAAGGGGTTGTGGAGCACTGTACCAGGAATGGGGTCAAAGACCAAATACATATTTCTTACTGTGAATCACAGTATCACACCAGGTAAATACTCTTAAACATGGGCCAAGAGTTCCCAATGTTCACTTTGCCTCCACATGGTTCCAGACACTCTACGTTTGTGGGGGGCCTGTCTCGGGGGCTGCGCAGAATCTCAGCTACGCTGCCTCCCAGCACTGAATAGAAAGAACCGAAGGGTGCTCTGCCTCTCCCATTTATGTTTCCCCTGCCCCAGCTGGCTTCATTGCTAGTAGACAGGGCTTATTGGCGATGATCAAACTTCACACCTGAGTGCATCATCCATCAGCTCTGAGGCCTGGGCAGGTTCCCTGGGATCTAGGGAGCCCTCCTATCTTAGGGTTCTGCACACAGCTAGTCAACGGTACGGCCAGGACTGATGTTTCACGGCTCTCAGGCCACCCTGCCGAGGCCGGAAACAAGGAAAGTCAGATTTCACCCAGGGCTTCTTTTTTTTTTTTTTTGGCAGAGAGAGACACAGCGAGAGAGGGAACACAAACAGGGTGAGGGGCAGAGGGAGAAGCAGGCTTCCCGCCGAGCAGGGAGCCCGATGCGGGGCTCGATCCCAGGGCCCTGGGACCCTGACCTGAGCCGAAGGCAGACGCTTAACGACTGAGCCACCCAGGCGCCCTCAAAAGAGAGTTCTTTTCAGGAATGCGCTCATGCCATTGTGGAGGCTTGTGGTAAGTCCAAAATCTGAAGGGGGCTGCCGGCAGGCTGGAGACTCAGGAAACAGTTGCAGTTCGACAGTAGAGGCTCTGCCAGCAAGCCAGGAAGAGCCAGTGTTTCAGATGAAGTCTGAAGGCAGTCTGCTGGCAGAATTCCCTCTTGCTCAGAGGAGGGTCAGACTTTTGTTCTATTTAGGCCTTCAACTGCTTAGACGAGGCCCACCCACATTATGGAAGGCAATCCGCTTTCTTTTCTTTTTTTAAATTTTATTATGTTATGTTAGTCACCATACAATACATCATAATCGGCTTTCTTCAAAGCCCACTGATTTAATGGAAATCTCATCCAAAAACACGCTCACAGAAACAACCAGAAAAAAATTAATCAACTCTCTAGGCACGGTGGCCTAGCCAGTCTGACACATAAAGTTAACCACCACAGAGCCTTGTTACTAAGTGATGGGAGAATTGTCTCATGTTCCTGTGCTCTGACTTCATCCTGCCTCCAGGGCAGTCAGCTCAGTACAGGTGCCCCCCAGTCCCCCTGTCCTCCCGACCTTGTATGGTTTCCCCTGGGGGTCAGGGATGTGAGAGTGAAGTGGAAGAGGGGTACTGGGCTGGAAGTTAGAGAAATGTTGGGCTCAAAATGAGCACTTCTCATGAATTCCCAGTCTGTATGTCCAAGCCAAGCCAGAGAACTCTCTTTCCCCTCGGGACTCCTTCCATAGCCACATTCCACCTCCAGGTCAGGGGAAGACATTTTTCCATCCTTCACCGACATCTTGCCCTGGAGCCGAGGTCTAGCCAACCACTGTCTCATTGAAGCACCGAATCTCCAGCTAGTCAGCCCCACTGGCCCCCAGCACGCATCCAGAACTTCCTGAATCCATCTGTGTGGTTGAGTTGAGCCATGGTGACATCAGTCATGTTATTATTGATCAAAACAAGGGTAAATTGTAACCAAGGCCTTTGTGGTTTTTGACTTAACTGTTGCTCACCAGCTGTGACACAACTATGAAAAGGCCCCAAATAGAAACTGTGTATACAGTAAGGGTAGATAGATAGGGTAAGAGACCAGACTCTTCTCCTTTAGTGACTGAAGGTAGTTCATTTCCTTTACTGGAACAAGTTCAAGTACACACCCAACTCAGTGTTGCCTGTGCATTTTCTGTTTTCTTTTAAAAATAGCAGCTTTTGGGCACCTGGGTGGCTCAGTCAGTTAAGCGTCTGCCTTCGGCTCAGGTCATGATCCCAGGGTCCTGGAATCAAGTCCCACATTGGGCTTCTCGCTCAGCGGGGCACCTGCTTCTCCCTCTACCTGCCGCTCCCCCTGCTTGTGCTTGCTCACTCTCTCTCTGACAAATAAATAAAAATCTTTTTTAAAAAAATTAGCAGCTTTACTGGGACACCTGGGTGGCTCAGTCAGTTAAGTGTCTGACTCTTGATTTCGGCTCAGGTCATGCTCTCAGGGTGATAAGATCGAGACCCGCATTGGACTCCACACTCAGCACAGAGTCTGCTTGTCCCTCTCCCTCTGGTCCTCAACCCGCTCTTTCTCTCTCTCTCAAATAAGTAAGTAAATAAATAAAAGCCTTTTAAAAATTAGCAGCTTTACTGAGATACAATCCACATTCTATACAATTCAGCCATTTAAAATGTATGACTCAAAAAAAAGTTATAAATAAATAAAATCTTTAAAAAACAATAAAAAAATAAAATGTATGACTCCATGGTTTTTAGCATATTCACAGAGTTGTGCAACCTTCACCATAAACAATTTTATTTATTTATTTTAAAGATTTTATTTATTTGACAGAGAGAGACAGCAAGAGAGGGAACAACAGAGCCACCTAGGCGCCCCAAACCACAAACAATTTTAGAGCATTTTATCACTCCCAAGAGAAACACCATACCCATAAAAAGCCATTCTGATCCCCCTGACCCCAAATTCCCCAGACCCTAGACAATCACTAATTTCCTGTCTCCTGTCCAGATGTACCTATTCTGCACATTTCATATAAGTGGAGTCATAAAACATGTGCTTCTGACTCATTTTTATAAAGGTAAAATAAGCTTAGATGTTGTCATGACAACAAGACACCCAGACCAAGCGTTCCCTTCCCAGGGATACTGGTCACATTGCTCAGCTTAGCGGAACAGGCAAAAAAGCATCGATGCAGTAGGAAAGCCCCAAATCCTAGATCTCTAGCAACACTCAACAAGCGTGTAGAAATCCTGTATTCTGTGTAAAGTTGGCTTATAATTCAAAGAGGGCCCAAGAGGCCTTTAGTGGATGAGGCCCAAGAGCCCATTGAACCGTTCTGTCTGGAAGGCCAGGTGGCAAATTCCCTGGAGTCAGCTGCACCTTGAAGATCTGTCTCCTGGGAAATTAACTCCCTTACCTCCTGCAGTTCTCTTCCCGGGGGGATTCAGTAAGCATCAGACAGGCATTTTATTTGCTTTCTATATCCTGATTGAATAAGAGCTAGGTACAGAGGGTGTAACACCACCTGTGCACTTGGAGGAGATCACAGCATCAGAGCCTAACCCCAGGACCAAGGCTCCAGATCCTGCTGTCTTGCAATGGTGTGCATTTGGCACGTTAGAAGACAGAAAATGCCACGAATGAAAGTCAGTGCTTTGAGGAACACGTGGGTGGCTCAGTCGTTAAGCGGCTGCCTTTGGCTCAGGTCGTGATGCCGGGGGCCCTGGGATGGAGCCCCGCATCAGGTTCCCTGCTCGGCGGGGAGGCTGCCTCTCCCTCTGCCACTCCCCCTGCTTGTGCTCGCGCTGTCTGACAAATACATTTAAAAATCTTAAAAAGAAAAAAAAAAAGAAAGAAAGTCAGTGCTTTGAAATGGTACTACAAGCTAGTTATTTAAAACAAAGAGAAAATGAATTAGCCGGCTCTCAGACTCTCTCTGGGCCTTGGGGTATGGTTCTACTTTCCAGAGTTTGAGAATTATTAAACGTTGCTTAAAAAGAAATGTACATGAGCGCTTAAGGATGCTTGGCCAATCGACCAGGCGAATCGGGGAGCTGCATTAATGACAGAGCTCACTGCAGACGGTGGTGTAGAGGTTACAGAAGGCTGGCCCCCCGGGAAAAGGTACTCCCTGATGAGTGGACTGGAGCTGGAAGGGAAAGGGTGACTGGGTTTGCCTAACAGCCATGACTGATGTGAGAGAAAACGGGAGGAGGGTGGAGAGTGGCCTTTTCAGTGGCTTTTTCCAAGCTTGGAAGTCAGATTCTCTCTCAGTAACGCAGTCCCGTGACGCCTCAACTTTGTACAAAAGTTTTAGCGACAGAACACCATGGCTGCTCCCTTCTCTTTCCTGCAGATTTATATGAAGTGCAGGTTGTTTCCCAGACCCCAGAGAAAGTGCCAGATTGCTTTCTCTGATAGCTCACGCTTGGTCAAAGAGGGCTGCAGAGAACCAGCCACTCAGTCTAGCTAGGCAATCAAATTGGCGGACTAATACAGATTCCCATAAAGGAACAACTTGGAACGTGGCCAGTCCTATTTGGCTGCTTTAAATCGTTTTATAATCTCTTGTGATTGCCTTATCTCCCCATCTGCATTTTAATCCTGAAGGTAGGGAACGTGTATTTGCCTTTTATGCTGTCATTCCATGTGCCTGGCACCCAGAGGACAAGGTGCTCAATCGTTTTGGACGGGTGGCTTGAAGCAGGGAAGCCACACGCAGGCGGGCAATGGCAAGATGGGGGGGGGGGGGGCAAAAATGCCAACAAATTTAAATAATCAGCTTGCAATTTTCAGCGGTTCACTGTAGCACCTTGAAACTAATTCCAAGACCTAAAAGTGTTTCGGAAATTAATTCCGTGAAATGCATTGCACATTTTAGTGAACTAAAGCAAAGTCACAGTTTTATTTTTATTTATTTTTTTAAGGATTTATTTATCTTGGAAAGAGAGAAAGAGTGTGCGAGCATGTGTGGGGGAGGGGCAGAGGGAGCAGGAGAGAGAGAATCCTCAAGCAGACTCCAGGCTGAGCATGGAGCCTGATGACGAGCCGGTCCCAGGACCTGAGATCATGACATGAGCTGAAATCAAGAGCAGGCTGCTGAACCGACTGAGCCACCCAGGCGCCCCCAAAGTCACAGTTCTAGAAAGGAAATTATGTTCTAATAAACCATGTGTGTAATTCCTTGAAACAGTCTAGAAAATTTTCTTTTTCTTGAGTGGGTGCAAAGGTGTTAAGTGAAGATGAAGGACCGGGAATGAAAATACTAAAGGCCTTGTGTTGAAGAATTTTCTCATTCTGGAAAGAAAAGAAAAATCCCCAAACTTCATGCTGCTTTCCAAAGTCTTCAGCCAAAGAAAATAATGCAAGTATAAGTTGGATTAACTCAGATGAGTACAAAATAGTGACTATGTCCAGATATGGGCGATTATGATACATGGAAGAATTAGTATCTGCCCTGGAGAGAAGGCTGGGTGCTTGGACCCAGAGTCAGGAGGTGTGTTGGCCATCAGTCCTTGAACTTGAAAAGCAAAAGAAATGCAAGATAAATCTAAAACCAAAACCAGAAAGTAGAAATTGGGGCATGGAGTTGGGGGGGATGGGTGAAATAGGTGAAGGGGATGAAGAGTACACTTATCATGATGAGTACTGAGACATGTATAGAATTGCTAAACCACTATATTGTACACCTGAAACTAATAGAACACTGTGTGTTCACTATACTAGAATTAAAATTAAAAACATAATGAAAAAAATTTAATTAAAAAAAAGAAATTGGGGCGTCTGGGTGGCTCAGTTGGTTAAGCGACTGCCTTCAGCTCAGGTCACGATCCTGGAGTCCCTGGATCGAGTCCCGCATCAGGCTCCCTGCTCAGCAGGGAGTCTGCTTCTCCCTCTGATCCTCCCCCCTCTCATGTGCTCTCTCTCATTCTCTCTCTCTCAAATAAATAAATAAAATCTTAAAAATAAAAATAAAAGAAATTAGGGCATGGAAATAGTGACCTTATGAAATTTAATGTTTAAATTGCTCCTTTCCCGGGCACCTGGGTGGCTCAGTTGGTTAAGCGACTGCCTTTGGCTCAGGTCATGATCCTGGAGTCCTGGGGTCGAGTCCCGCATCGGGTTCCCTCCTCGGCGGGGAGTCTGCTTCTCCCTCTGACCCTCTCCCCTCTCATGCTGTTTCGCTCTCTCTCTCTCTCAAATAAATAAATAAATAAAATCTTTAAAATAAATAAATAAATAAAAAATAAATTGCTCCTTTCCCATATGTGGGTGCCCCTACTGGCCTGGCATTTTTCAGCCAGTGGGTTCAACAAGAAGACTCAAGAAAATGACCAGAAATTATTAAAATAGTCAGATGTAGGGGCACTGGGTGGCTCAGTCGGTTAAGTATCTGACTCTTTTTTCTTTTTTTTGGATAGAGAGCATAAGCAGGGGGAGCAAAGGGAGAAGGAGAAGCAGGCTTCCCGCTGAGCAGGGAGCCCGATGTGGGGCTCGATCCCAGGACCCTGGGACCACGGCCTCAGCTGAAGGCAGATGCCCAACCGACTGAGCCACCCAGGCGCCCCTAAATGTCTGACTCTTGATTTTTGCTCAGGTCATGATCTCAGGGTTGTGAGATCATCGGGCTCCATGCTCAGTGGGGAGTCTGCTTGAGATTCTCTCTCTCCCTCTGCCCCCCTTTCTCTCTCTCTCTCTCTCAAATAAATAAATCTTTTTTAAAAAATAAAAAATAAGGGGCACCTGGGTGGGTCAGTGGTTAAGCGTCTGCCTTCAGCTCAGGTCGTGATCCCAGGGTCCTGTGTTCGAGCCCTGTGTCAGCCTCCCTGCTCAGCGGGAAGCCTGCTTCTTCCTCTCCCACTCCCCCTGCTGTGTTCCCTCTCTTGCTGTCTCTTTCTCTGTCAAATAAATAAATAAAATCTTAAAATAAATAAATAAATAAATAATAAAATATAAAATAGTCAGATGCCAGGGCCCAGCTTGGCCCTATTGAATCTGGGGCAAAGTTTCTGATATTAAGTATTTTTATTTTTTATTTATTTTTAAAATTTATTTTAGAGATAGAGATAGAGAGTGAAGGAAGAAACGGAGGGAGAGGGACAAGCAGACTCTGGGCTGAGCACAGAGACTGACACAGTGCTTGATCCCAGGACCCCAAGATTATGGTCAACTTACTGAGCCACCCAGGTGCTCCTGATATTGAATATTTTTTTAAAAGTAGGTGATTCTGATGCTGTTGGGTCTGTGAGCCACATCTTGAAGACACACTGAAGTAGACCACTACTATGGACTGATTGTGTCCCCCCCCAAGTCTGTTTTGGTTTTGTTTGTTGTTTTTTTTTTTAGAGAGAGGGTGAGCACATGCATGCGTGCATGAACAGGCAGTAGGGAGGGCCGGGTTGGGGCAGAGGGAGAGCGAGAGAATCTATTTTTTAAAAGATTTTATTTATTTATTAGACAGAGAGAGAGTGGGAGCAGAGAGGGGCAGAGGGAGAGGGAGAAAGAATCTGAAGCAGACTCTGCACTGACCACAGAGCCTGATGTGGGGCTCTATCTCACGACCCTGAGATCATGACCTGAGCTGAAACTAAGACTTCGTTTAACCGACGCTTAACCGACTGAGCCACCCAGGGGCACCCCTCTCCAAATTCTAATGTGGAAGCCTGAACCCCCATTGTGATAATATTTGGAGATAGCGCCTTTAGGAGATAATTAGGTTTAGCTGAGACCCTGAGGAAAGGACCCTCACGATGGGATTAGAGAAGAGACACTGAGGCACTCTCTCTCCTCAAGTGGGGACACAGCTGAAGGCTGCTATCTGTGAGCAAGCAAGAGGGCTGTCATCAGGAACTGAAACAGCTGACCCCTTGATCTTGGACTTCCCAGCCTCCAGAGCTATGAAAAATAAATGTCTGTTGTTTAAACCAGCCAGCCTGTGGTATTTTGTCACGGTGGCGTGAGCTAAGACAACCATGAAGCAGATAACACAAAGTTGACCACCCCTCTGTAATGTTGGGAAGGCTGCAGCCACTTTCAAATAATTTGAGGTCATATTTTCCACACAAGTTCAAACCTATATTGTGCCAGATTCTGGGAGACTTGGGTGTAGATGCTGAGTAAAGCTCCCAGTCATTGTTGGGTGGGAGTGGATTCTATGAAGATACACTCTTGCCTGAAACTGTCCTAGACAGGCAGCCTACTACTTTCTCTGGAGCATAGCATTTTCTTCTCCTTATACTTCATTTGTGTACATACTTCGTCACTAGACTATAAGCTTTAAGGAGACAGTATCGTGACTGACCCATTTCCGTAGCCTCAGAGTTTAGCTTAGTGTCTGGCACACAATAAGAGCTCAATAAATGTTGAATAAAATGCTTATTAAGTTACTTATACCTTCAAATATTTTGAAGAATAAAGTTTGCTGCTCAAGAACAAAACAAAACAAAACACTCTTGGGGTGCCCGGCTGGCCCAGTCTAGTAGAGCATGTGACTCTTGACCTTGGGGTTGTGAGTTTGAGCCCCACATTGGGTGTAGAGATTACTTAAAAATAAAATCTTTTTAAAAAACACCCTTTTTATTATGGACATTTTCAAACCTACAAAATTAGAGAAAATAGTAAAATAAGGTCCCATGCACTCATCTCCCAGCCTGGGGCCAATCCCGTCTCATCTAGAACCCTCCACTTCCTACCTCCCTTCCCCCCACTCCCACAACACTCATGATTATTTTGGCAAAACCCCCATATGTTACATCATTTCCATTTCCTTCAGCATCTATCCCTTTGAGATAAAGACCTTTGAAACAAAACAAAACATAACCACAGTAACATCAAACTTAAAAAGATTGACCATAATTTTCATAGCATCAAATGTTCATTTAGTATCCAAGTTTTCCTAATTGTATCATGAATAATATTTTTGTTTCAGTCTGTCTGCCATCAGGATCCAAACAAAGCCCACATGTCAAATTTGTATGACTGATCTGTTTCTCAAGTCTCTTAACCTACAAATTCCCCTTCTCTTTCTCTCTTCTTGCAACTTTTTTTGTTGAAAAAGCCAGATCATTTGTCCAGATCAGAGATTTCCACATTCTAGACTTTTCTGATTGTATTTCTGTGGCGTCATGTTCCTCTACATGTTCCTTTTTTTTTTTTTAAGATTTATTTATTTAAGAGAGAGCATGAGAGCACAAGCAGGGGGAGGGGCAGAGGGAGAGGGAGAGAGAATCTTCAAGCATACTCCATGCTGAGCTTGGAGCCTGACATGGGCTCGAACTCATGACCCTGGGATCTCTCCACACTGGGTGGAGAGATTACTTAAAAATAAAATCTTTGGAAAAAAAAAAAAAATTCCTCTCTGTATAGTTAAGTCACTAATTCAATACACAATTAGATTCATTTGTTTCATTTGCTTTCAATTTTTTTTTAATATATTTTTTTAAAGATTTTATTTATTTATTTGACAGAGAGAGACCCAGCGAGAGAGGGAACACAAGCAGGGGGAGTGGGAGAGGGAGAAGCAGGCTTCCCGCCGAGCAGGGAGCCCGATGCGGGGCTTGATCCCAGGACCCTGGGATCATGACCCGAGCCGAAGGCAGCCGCTTAACAACTGAGCCACCCAGGCACCCCCATTTGCTTTCAATTTTTAAGAATTTTTAAAAAAAATTTATTTAAGCAATCTCTACACCATCATGGGGCCCAAGATCAAGAGCCACATGCTCTACTGACTGAGCTAGCCAGGTGTCCCAGGAACTTCTCTTTTTAACCCATGTCTATTAAATTGTGTTTTATAATTATTTAAATTATGTACATGGTTCCAGAGTCAAATCTACAAAACAAAGAACATTGAGAGCAGTCAAGTCTAGCTTCTCTCTCCCCTTCACTCCATCCCCCCACCTCCTTATGGATAACCATTTTAACTAGTGTTTGGTTTTCCTTTCCATTAAAAAAAGAGGCAGGGGCGCCTGGGTGGCTCAGTCGTTGAGCGTCTGCCTTGGCTCAGGTCGTGGTCCCAGGGTCCTGGGATCGAGCCCCGCATCGGGCCCCCTGCTCCGCGGGAAACCTGCTTCTCCCTCTCCCACTCCCCCTGCTTGTGTTCCCTCTGTTGCTGTGTCTCTCTCTGTCAAATAAATAAATAAAATCTTAAAAAAAAATTTAAAAAGTGGCAAATACATATAAGTAGTTGTATTTCCCCTTCTTGGGTAATACTAGCATACTCCACACACAGTGTTCCATACCCTGTTTTCACATGACGACACACAACAGGGATCATATTCATACACAGAGTTACTTCTCTTACTTTTCACAACTGGATGATACACAATTACATAGGTCCCCATGTGGATGGACATTTGTCTTGTGTCCAGTCTTTTGCTATTATATAAAGTGTGTGTTAGCTTCTTTGGGCGTCTGAGACGTTAGAATGAAATTTGATTAAATCTTCCAGGGTCCTACATCCATCCCTGTCTCAAAGTGGGCTATTCCTACAGCTGACCCTCCTTGCCGAGATATTACATTTCCACTTTTTCTTATCTCACTTTGCATAGGAAATCTTTAGCACGTGTAACTCAAGCTCCCACATTCAAAATAATATCCACTGGGCTTTTGAAGGAAAAAAAAATCAGGAATCTATAGTTCTCTGGATTACCTCCTTCACCCTCCCTCCTCCTTTAAGCAAGACCAAAATCAGGGATTGTGCAAATGCTTCTGGTTCAGCATGCCTTAGATGTAGGAAAAAAAGTCAGACCGCATCCTCTTAGGCACGATCTCCCCATGGCTGGTGTGCAGAGCAACCCGATCCATTCACTTACTTATTCAGCAAATAGCAAATGTGTGCCACCCACCACGGTGAGGGGTTAACAACAAAGCAGTGAGTAAAACAGCCTCAGTATCTACCCTTCTGGAGCTCAGACAGTGACTCTTAGATCCTGTGACTCGCTCAAGCCATCTTGGTCCCCGCATAAAATAGCACTTCATTTTCCTTTCCCAAGGAGCTCACAGCCTCCAGATTGTCATCATCTTCCACAGGTGAACACCGGATCAAGTTTTTCCTCAGTTTAGGGGAAGTGATGGGGGAAAGCCCAAAGGGTTTGGCAGTACTCCCAGGGCTTCCCCATCAGGTGTCTGGATTGTGGATCCCACAGAAGCAATTGCTCTAATTCTAATGGAGAATAGCCAGCCTTTCCTTCACATGCCACTTCAAAATCAGTCATGTCTCCGTCTTAAGTTTTGCACTGATTTTGCTTTGGACTCGCCAGTCCTTTTTTTTTTTTTTTTTTAAGATTTTATTTATTTGACAGAGAGAGAGAGACAGCTAGAGAGGGAACACAAGCCAGGGGAGTGGGAGAGGGAGAAGCAGGCTTCCCACGGAGCAGGGAGCCCGATGTGGGGCTCGATCCCAGGACCCTGGGATCATGACCTGAGCCGAAGGCCGACGCTTAACGCCTGAGCCACCCAGGCCCCCCTCGCCAGTCCTTTTTATAACAGCAACTGTCACCATTCATTGAACACTTACTATGTTCCAGGTATTGTGCTAAAGTCCTTTACACTGAAGTCATGTAGTCTTGCAAGTATTATTACACAGGAGGACACCGACTTAGGGAGAGTAAATAACATGCCTGATGTCACACATCTAATAAGGGGAGACACAGTTAGAGAAGTCACACTGGTAAAGGTAAAGCAGTCTCGGGTATGACCAATAGGCAACAGCCAGAATAATAATAGTAACAGCTAACTTTTGAGTCCTTACTATTGTACCGAGTCCTAGTGCTTACTTATTAAAGGTCGAAAAAATTTCTTCCTCGGCCCTGATGTTCCCTTCCACACAGAGGAAACTCTTCTAGCCTAGGATTTCTGACATCTCTCTACTCCTTGACCCACTCCTCCCTAGGAGTGGAGGCAGGCGGCCACTTCTCAGTGGTGAGAGTGCGGGAAGGAATCCCAGATGCGTAGCTCAGCCCTTCTCTCCTCCTTGGCAGCTGGCCCCCTGAACATGCCATGGGCTCTGTTCTCCGTGGTTTACAGGGACAGTCCCCTATCCAGAGGCCTGCCTCAGCCTGTGTGGGTACCTGCCTAAATCTGTTCTCTTACCTACAGACACAAACCACTGACTCCAATATAAAACTGATCAGCGATAAGGCTACTGTTTTTGATCCCGTATGTTTGATTTCTTCTTGCCCATCTCTTCACTCAGGGCTTTGTAAGGAATGAGGGGTGTCCTTTATTATACCCTCTTGGATTCCCAAACTATTACCTCATTTAATCCTAGTAAGAACTGATTAGAAGACTACTCTTCTCTCAGATGAGGAAGCTAAGCAGTCCTCATTTGGCCCCTCGGTTCAAGAACCCAATGTGTGGTCTTCGCTGAGGATTGGGTGGAACGAGAGCACGTGAGAGCGTTTGCAAGCTGCTCAAGCTCCACAAACAGAGGCCGGAGGGCGGTGGATCTGGCTTTGCCACTCCCTGGCAGAAGGGCCCGGAACCAGGGCTTTCCGACCTCCGGCTCCTTTGCCCGGGAAGTGAGGGGTCCCCCCGCTGCTCTGAGTTCTGTGACCGTGAGTCAGTGATGACCAGCCACCCACTGTCTCCGCCGGCTTCCTCTGCGTCACGGACGTCTTCGGCTGCTGGCTTCTCCCCCGACTGAGCGAGGTCCTGTCCCTGGGGACACACGGCGCTTGAAACTCCCCCTCGCTTAAAGGGCGGGGCTTTCTCAGGTCGGCCGCTCGGTGGCCTCTGTTGCCACAGCAACAAAGCCGGCGCCCACACTTCCGTTTCCGGGAGAGTGACGCAGGCGCGGGGTCGGCGCTGTGCGTGCTGCCCGGGCTCTCCCCGCTCCCGGCTCTGCAGCGCTTCGCCGCGTCCTGCCCGGGGCCGGACGACAGGGACGGAAGCCACCCCGGCCGTCCCTGCGGGCTGGTGCCCGAGGAAGTGGAGCCAGGCGCGGGCTTCCCCAGAAAAAAAGGCACAGCTCCATTAGGTCAGCCTTCGAAGGAGCATTCTCAAGAAACCCAGGCTCAGCCTAAGAGCCTGATTCAGAGCAGTGAGTTCTGCATCACTGCAAAAGTCTGTCCTTTGGTTTGGTTATCAGGGTACGGGTCGATGAGGAACTTGTGGCAGGCCTTGACTTACGATAAGTTTCATCTGATTCCGAAACTCAGCGGTTTAACGCCGGAACAAGGCAGACTAGCAAAGAACAGGAAGTGGAAAAAACATTTTGCCTACTGGAAACCACCTTTTGTTCACCTGCATTCCTCCAAAACAGCAGTCCAATTAGACCGGATACCCCACCTTTCTGGGGGGTATCCCCAGATGGTGGATTCCCCCAAAGGGACTTTGTCGACGAGTTTGACGCCCCGGTTTTTCGGAAAAGAGTTCAAGAGGCGTCAGTTAGGGGAACTTGAGGTTGGGTCTCCCTGCTTGTATAACAAGGTGGCTCACTCTTTTTTTGCATTTTTTCCCCCCTTTTAAAAAGATTTTATTTATTTATTGGAGAGAGCGCGAGTGAGACAGAGCACGAGCAGTGGGGAGGGGCAGAGGGAGAAGCAGACTCCCCCCTTGAGTAGGGAGCTTGAGGCGGGACTTGATCCCAGGACGCTGGGATCGTGAGCTGAAGGCAGACGCTTAACTGACTGAGCCACCCAGGGGGTCCCTCTTGTTTTGCAATTTCTGAAAAAAGAAATTGCTTTGGCCAAGGAGGACAAGAGGAATAAGACAAGCACAGGTTTGGGAAGTGCAAAAAGGGTGGAGATGTCGGTGTGTAGCAGAGGGAAGAGGGCAGGCAGCCAGGATAAGAAAGACTCCTCCGTCCTTCTGACCCTTCCCCTCACAGGACCTGTCCCCATTGGCAAGCCGCATACAGTTCGTCATTTGGGTGGGGGAGGGTGGCTGTGGCCCTCGGTGGCATTGTTCCCAGAATGGAAAATGTGGGTGTTGGCAACCATATCAAAGGCCTTGGGTTGTTCATAAACCTTTGCACCTCTGATCAACAGACCGCAGAGCCCAAGGACTGTTCAAGGTCTGTGGAAGCTTTGGAACAATAGACTTGGCCCCCTGCCGTTCTGTTTGCCTGACTTTCTGAAAGAGGTAAATGGGCCCCCAGACCAATTACCATCCTACTAAGCTCCTTGAAGTGGCTCTCACCAATTAAAGGCAGTGCAAGGCCAACACCAGTTAGAGACCCCAACTCGACTCTTTGAGGCAGACTTAGAAGGAGGTGAGTGAAGTACTCACTCCAGTACAGAATTTAAGGGGGTGCCAAAAAAAACTCGGTCAGCAACGGGGTGCCTGGGTGGCTCAGTCGTTAAGCATCTGCCTTCAGCTCAGGTCATGATCCCAGGGTCCTGGGATCAAGTACCGCATCGGGCTCCCTACTTAGCGGGGAGCCTGCTTCTCCCTCTCCCTCTGCCTGGCGCTCTCTTTCAAATAAATAAATAAAAATATTAAAAAAAAAACCCACCTCAGTCATCAAAATAAATAAAGTTTTAATGTAATCTTGAAAAAATTTTGACACTTTGTTCATTGTGGATTATTTTCATTAATTTCAGTTTTTGAAATGATTACATCCAAATATTGCTTATCTCGATAACTGAGTTTCAGAACCCCCTCACTCAAATTTTGCACCGAGCTGAGGAACCCACTCTCCTCACCCTAGTCTCAGCCCTGTTGAGAAATGGTGTTGTTCACAAACACCCCGAAATGAGACATGGAAAAGGCCCATGATGATTAATCAGGAGGTGAGGATGCTTCAGAAGGTGTGGAAAGTGTGGCCGAGTACCCAGGCCTAGATAGCAAGCTTGGGCCTTGACATGAGAAAAGTCAGCCTCCTCACAGGCTCCAGACACCTGACAGCTCTGCCAGGGAATGGAGCTGGAAAGCTGCCTCCTAGAGCCCCAGTCCAACCTGCCTGCAATTTTCCAACATGGAGGCTGGGGCGGTGGGTGGTCGCCTACTTAGTGTCAGCTGAGAAAAATTGGAAAGCCTCCTTTTCCCTAAGGGTCACAGCAGGTATGCTATCAGTAGAGTGGTCAATCCTTTGACTCCTGAAGTTGTCAGTTTTTTTTTTCTTTTAAGATTTTATTTGTTTATTTTAGAGAGAGAGAGAGAGCAGGAGGAAGGGGAGAGGGAGAGAGACGCTTAACCAACTGAGCCACCCAGGCGCCCCAAAGTTGTCTTGGTATATTAAAGAACCTTCTATGGGCACCTGGGTGGCTCAGTTGGTTAAGTGTCTGCCTTTGGCTCAGGTCATGATCCCAGTGTCCTGAGACCGAGCCCCACACGGGGCTCCCTGCTCAGCAGGGAGCCTGCTTCTCCCTCTCCCTCTGCCTGCCTGTCTGCCTACTTGTGATCTCTCTCTGTCAAATAAATAAATCTAAAAAGAAAGAACCTTTCATTAAAATGCAACCATCTCTATAGGACGCCTTTATCAGCAGAGATCTTAGCAGAGACAAACTCATTCATTCATTGTTCGTTCGTTCAACAAACATTTACTAAGTACCACACACCAGACAGGAGTAGGATCTACCCTGCCCAGGCTCCATGACAGAAATATCAACTTAGTGTACTAAGGTCAGGCTAGAGACCCAGGCAGTCAGATCTTCCAGCTGGGACTGCAACTGAGGAAGAGCAGGACTAGGGCAGGCTCCTGCCAGGGATTACAAGACAGGAGTGCAGAAAGGGACAGAGAGAACCCTCCTGTTGCTCTGTATTTGCCTGGGCTATGTAGGGCCAGAGGAAGCATCCGGCAATTGGCTTTGATTCACAGAACTCTTGCTGCACAACTCCAGAGGGCGTCATTCTCAGAATACAATGTATCACTCGTGGCATTGGGCAGATTTGGGGGGGTTCTGCCGTCACCTGGTAAAGGCTCTGAGAGGGGGCTGAGTTTTTCCCTGAAAGTATGTGGCTGTGGATCTGGGGGCCTTGCACAAGGAATCCTGTCCCTTGGGGTGGGAGGAGAGGAGCCCAGATGGACCCTCACCTCTTGGATCTCTGCCCAGCTCTGCCCTGACATTGTGGGAATTTGCTTGGCTTTCTGGCTCTGGCCCAGGTCCTCCTGTGAGAACGGGGCTGTGACCCCAGTGACCCCAGTGAGGCAGCCTCCCCGGGAGAGAGAAGCCATTCCAATTGTGCTCGCTTTGATGTGCCTCCCAGGAAGAGGCCGCCTGAGCTAATCATTGATGTGGTAGCCCTGGGAAATGACAAGAGAGGGGAGGCCAGGAATGTTTCTGGATCCTGAAACTTCTCACTCTTTTTTGTTTTTAAATTTTTTTCTCTCTTTATAAACAATTCACAAACAAACATCGATGCAGCACTTTTATATACATCATCCTATTTCTTTTTCCTGACCATCTGTTAGGAGAGGTTCTGTTTTTCCCGTTTGCTAGCTGAGGAAATTGAGTCCTAAGAGGTGACATAACTTCCGGATAACTCAGTAAATGGAAAAGTGAGGACTTGAATGTTACATCTGTGCCTTCTTCCTGTGTCACTCAGCCCTGTCTGTGACCCCAAATGCTCCTGTGCCCTAGATGCCCGGGGATAGCCTTTCTCCCTCCTCTTCACCGTCCTCACATACAACTCATGCCGACTACTTCTACCTGAGAATCTATCTCAAATCTGCCCATTTTGGGGCACCCGGGTGGCTCAGTCGTTGGGCGTCTGCTTTCAGCTCAGGTCATGATCCCAGGGTCCTGGGATCGAGCCCCGCATCAAGCTCCCTGCTCGGCGGGAAGCCTGCTTCTCCCTCTCCCATTCCCCCTGCTTGTGTTCCCTTTCTCGCTGTCTCTCTCTCTGTCAAATAAATAAATAAAATATTTTTTTAAAAAAAATCTGCCCATTTTTCTCTACCTCCCTGCCCCCATCTTAGTGCCGGCCAAACCTCAGGGCTCCCCTCCTCACAGATCTCCCAGCGGCCACTCAGGCGCTCCTCTTGCATTTTTTCCCTCTTCTTCCTGTGTGTCCTCAGGCAAGTTTCTTAACCTCTCAGCGCCTGAGCGTGATCTCTGCAAAATGGAAATGAGAATGGCACCACGCTGCTGGCTCGTGCTTAGGATTTGGCGTGAGCCTGTGCTTCGAGCAGGCCCCAGCGTAGTGCCTTCCAAGAGGAAGACCCAGCTGAGACTCACGTGTCACTTAAACTTTTCTAGTCACCCTAGTAAAAAGGCTAAAAAGAAGTGAACTTAATTTCTTTTTTTTTTTAAGAATAATTCATTTATTTATTTATTTTATTATTATTTTTTAAGATTTTATTTATTTATTTGAGACAGAGAGAATGAGAGAGACAGAGAGCACATGAGAGGGGGGAGGGTCAGAGGGAGAAGCAGGCTCCCTGCCGAGCAGGGAGCCCGATGCGGGACTCGATCCAGGGACTCCAGGATCATGACCTGAGCCGAAGGCAGTCGCTTAACCAACTGAGCCACCCAGGCGCCCAAGAAGTGAACTTAATTTCAGTAGTATACTCGATTTAGCGCCTCATATAAAATAGTATCCATTTAACGTGGAAGCAATATTTTTTTAGCGAGACATTTTATATCCCTTTTTAAAGACGAAGTCCTGAAGTCCAGTGTGCATGTTACACTTCCTACACGTCTCAGCTTTAAGTTAGTAATCACACGCGGCCCGTGACTGGAGTACTGGTTCAGAGCTCACCAGCGAGGCCTGGAAGCCTACGTGTTCGCTCCTATGTGGTTGGTCCGGGGCCTGGGGCCCCGCCTCCAGGCAGGGCGGGTCCTCCTGAGCGCATTGCTCATTCACTGGATTGCATTCACACCCTCAGGCTTTGTCCTCGCCTTTCCCTCCCTACTGCCTTCCCTGCAGGAGGGCTCGGGACTGACTCCAGAAGGGCAGAAGCTCTGGCTTCCGTTTCCTGGCAGCAGAGAGCCTTAACGTGAGGCCCGCCAGGCCTTGGTTTTCCTGTCTGCTAATGGGGGAGCCCTTACACTTAGCTGAACCTAATTATATGGAATCAACCTTGGTATAATTAGCATGTCTGGCAGTGCTCCCCAGGGGTGGGAGGACATATTTTGGGTGAGGAGCGTTCAGGAAATGCCCCCTAAGAGTCTGGAGGAAAGGCATTTCCACATGCCTGGGCCCCCTGCTGAGGAGGAGGGACGCAGAAGGAGCCCACAGTGGAAGGTGGTGATTAGGGAGGAGTTTCCAGGGCAGAGCAAAGCGGCTCTGCAGAGTTTAAGAAGTCCTTCCCTCCCCCCTCCCCCCCCTTTAAAAGAGTTTGGCTGGAAGTGCTTAGAGCCTGGAAGGAGGGTCTGCCTTTCAGCAGGATTTCCTGCCCCCATCCCCAGGGCTGCCCTCCCCTGCCCAAATGCAGAAGCAAAACACTCTCTTCAAAGGGCTGTGTCAGGCAGGCCCTTGCCCTCTGGGGAGGACCAGCCATGTCTGCTCGGCTGCCGGCCCGGGCTAATTGCCGCTCAGAGGATCTCAGAGACTTGGCTTTGCCCTCCTTGTGTTTCTCAGGAATCCAGCTGTTACGGCTTGCAGGGGCCGCTCTAACACAGCACCACACACTCGCCGGCTTGGAACAGCAGAAATGAGTGTCTCAGTCTGGGGCCTAGAAGCTGGATATCACGGTGTCAGTATGGTTGGTTCCTTCTAAGAGCAGTGAGGGAAGAATCTATTCCAGGCCTCTCTCCCAGCTTCTGGTAGCCTCCGGAGTTCCTTGGATTGTAGATGATGTTCTTCCTGGATCTCCACATTCACTTTTTTTGCTCTATGCCAGTCTCTGGGTCCACATGTCTCCTCTTTTTTTTTTTTTTAAAGATTTTATTTACTTATTTGACAGAGACAGAGACAGCGAGAGCAGGAACCCAAGCAGCGGGAGTGGGAGAGGGAGAAGCAGGCTTCCCGCTGAGCAGGGAGCCCGATGCGGGGCTCGATCCCAGGACCCTGGAATTATGAATTGAGCCGAAGGCAGCCGCTTAAGCAACTGAGCCACTCAGGCGCCCCCACATGTCTCCTTCTTATAAGGACCCCAGTCAAATTGGATTAGGGTCCACCTTGATGACCTCATTTAACTTGATTACCTTGGTAAAGACTCTTATCTCCAGGTAAGGCCACACTGAGGGTTAGGACTTCAACATATGGATTGGGGGAGGGGCACAATTCAGTCCATAACACTAGCCTAAACTCCTTTTGCAAGTGTAGGCATCTGCTCTCAGGCCGGCGGGGGGGGGGGGGGGGGCGGGGGGGGAATCCAGGAGGTGGGTCAGCTTTTGAGCCTTCCAGGGCCCGTGACCACGTCTTCAAGGGTGTAGTGTATCCGACAGAGCTGCCAGGGTAATCACCGGTAATTACCAAGCCAGCTCCCAGAAACTCAGAATTTCCTGGGGCTGCAAGGCGCTACAATGACCAACAAAACTCAGCCTCCACCCTTCAGGAAATGTAATCCAATAGGAGAGATAAGACATTAACCAGATAATAAAATAAGGGCAGTGAAAGGTACAAAGAATAAAGCCATAGAAGAGGGAATGCTTTCTTGTGGTTGAGAGATAAGTGAGATTCATGGAGACCTGCTTTGAACGGTCATTCTGACACCAAAGGTAAAGACGACAAAGGTGAGGCATTCAGGGGGTGGCATTCCAGGAAAAGATGGGCATCTCAGGGAAGACTGAATGGTTTGGCACATCCGGGAGTTGGAAGCAGCCAGGCGAGAAAACGGTGGGAGGGCAGGGCAAAGCCTAGCTGCCCTGCCAGGCCATGGGGACCCACTGGGAGTTTTCTAGCAGGAGGACAACATAATGCACATCATCTATTAGGGTTCTTAGTCGAAACCATGGGCTGGGAGGAGTTAAGAAGGTAGAGTGGGAATGGTGAAGACAAACAGGAGGCTGGTAGTCGGTCCAAGGGGGGGGGGGGAAGGGCCGAGTGAGGGCACTCGCTATGGAAATGCAAAGAAAGAAACGGGAGCAGGGAAGTGGGAAGAAAGATCCCACAGAACTTGACAAGAGTGCGCACTTAGGTTTGGGAGAACAAGGAAGAGAAGACAAAGGTGGCTTGAGCTTTTCAGGTCAGGGCTATGTGGAGAGGGTGGCTATGACGAGGACAAAGACACAGGGAAGTCAAGGGTGTGGCTCTCGGGCTGCTTTCGGGCACTCCCTGCCAGACGGGCCTCCCGCGAGCAGCCTCCAGCTGTGGGCCGGTTAGGGGGAGGAGTGCCAAAAACAGGAGTGGCCTCCCGGACCCCTACCCCGGCTCTCCTGACCTCCGAGGCGGTGTCGTAGTCATTTAAAGGCACAGGCGTGTCTCAAAGGTGTTCTTAATGTCACAGTGAGGAAATGAGACAGGGTGAGACTTTACAGTGGTCTCACGGAGACTAGAAAAAACGAAGAGGTTGCAGTGGTGTGAAATGTACCCCTGACAATGTAACCTCAGCCCTAAACTGGCTCAGCACCCCCAGGATGCCTCCCACACAGGCATTCCTTCTCTGGGGGCAAAGTAGACCCTCACATGCAGTCCCCAGGTCTGCCTTTTCTCCCTCTGAAATGCGAAAGATACAGCTTTTGTCTCCTTAAGAAAGCTTCTCATCCGGCGCCTGGGTGGCTCAGCTGGTTAAGCGACTGCCTTCGGCTCAGGTCATGATCCCGCGGTCCTGGGATCGAGTCCCACATCGGGCTCCTGGCTCGGCGGGGAGCCTGCTTCTCCCTCTGACCCTCTCCCCTCTCATGCTGTTTCTCTCTCTCTCTCAAATAAATAAATAAATAAAATCTTAAAAAAAAAAAAAAAAGCTTCTCATCTCCTCTCCTATTGCAGAGGCTCTAGAGCATCCCTGTGTGTGTGTGCACCTCTGTGTGTGTGCCTGTGTGTATATGCGTGTGCCTAGTCGTGTGCTGGCGTCTCGTGTGTGCGTGCGCCCCTACGTGCAAGCCTGTATCTGTGTGTGTGTGTGTGTGTGTGCGCATGCGCGCGCGCTCCCTGCTTGGGGTCTCTTCCTCCCTACCCTGTCTCAGCCCTCTCTTCCTGCAGGAGGGTTTAAACCCCTTGCTAGCCAGTTCCAGGGCCCTTTGTCCGATCAGCCAGAAACTCTTATGTGGGCGGAGAGATGGCAACAGTGTGATCTGGACATCACAAAAAACAACAGGATTCTGGAAACAAGATCTAGCTAAAACCGCCCTTTTTTGTGATCTATTATCTCCAAGGGCTAAGAGGGGAAAGCCAAAGTAAGAGATGATGCTATGGCCTCTGCAACCCATGATCCTCGACATGGTTAACCTGGATGGGAACTGAGGTGGATTGTAAGGGAACACGATGTACAAAATGCAGGGTAGTTAGTGAGTGGTGCGCGTGACGCGTTTGGGAGCTTGAAGAGGCCAGGATATCACCTCCTCTAGTCTCAGTGTCCGCTACTTTATAAAAGAATTTAAATTCCATCCAGCAAGGATCCAAATGCACAACAGTAGGGGATTGGCTTAAACCCCTTTCTCTTACCCATATAAAGAAGCACACGGTGAGGGGCTCCTACTGGCTGGGGAAGCACATGACTCTTGATCTCAGGGTTGTGAGATCAAGCCCCATGTTGGGTTGTAGAGATTACTTAGAAATAAAATCTTTCTTTCTTTCCATATATATATATTTATTATTTATTAGAGAGAGAGAGAGACTGCGAGAGAGGGAACACAAGCAGGGGAGTGGGAAAGGGAGAAGCAGGCTCCCCGCTGAGCAAGGAGCCCCACACGGGACTCCGATCCCTGGACCCTGAGATCATGACCTGAGCTGAAGGCAGATGCTTAACCGACTGAGCCACCGAGGTGCCCCTAGAAATAAAATCTTAAAAAAGAAAGAAAGAAAGAAAGAAACGCGCGGTGGGCACTAGACGGGAGGTGGCAGAAGCAGCTATCCTGACCTGGAAAAATGTTCACGATCTGCTCTTGAGGCTACGTAAAGTAGCATCTAGTTTTTTTGCATGTGAAAAGCATATGTATATTAAATGTTGGAAGTAGCTATGTCCTGGTTGTATTATGGGTGACTTTTCTCTCTCTTAAAAAAAAAAAATTAAGATTATTTTTCTTCTTCAAAACATTTTTTTCTTCAATGAAAATACACTACTTGTGAAATTTGAAAATGAGTAACATTCTTTAACAATAACACAGGCCCTCAGGAAGATTTCTTTGGTGTTTCATCGGAGAGCCCAATTAGATGAGGAGCATCTCTCTTTTTTTTTTTTTTAAAGATTTTATTTATTTGAGAGAGAGAGAATGAGAGAGAGCACATGAGAAGGGGGAGGGTCAGAGGGAGAAGCAGACTCCCTGCAGAGCAGGGAGCCCGATGCGGGACTCGATCCCGGGACTCCAGGATCATGACCTGAGCCGAAGGCAGTCGCTTAACCAACTGAGCCACCCAGGCGCCCGAGGAGCATCTCTTGACCGCCCAAGTCAGCCACGCTCCCCGCCCGCACCGCTTTCCGTCTCCAAGCCTGTGTGCGGGGTGGGGTTTCTCCGGAGAGCGGTGCTGGGAACCCCAGGGAGCTGCCTTCATTAGGAGAGGGAGGGGTCGGGTGCCTGGGTGGCTCAGTCGTTAAGCGTCTGCCTTCGGCTCAGGTCATGGTCCCAGGGTCCTGGGATCGAGCCCCACATCGGGCTCCCTGCTCCATGGGAAGCCTGCTTCTCCCTCTCCCACTCCCCCTGCTTGTGTTCCTGCTCTCGCTCTCTCTCTCTGTCAAATAAATAAATAAAATCTTAAAAAAAAAAAAAAAAGGAGAGGGAGGGGTCCTAGGTCTAGCGACTCTTGCTCTGAAATGCCCAGTTAATCGGGTCCCGTAGGAGGTAGGAATTGACCTTCCTTTCTCTCTCCCTCTGTTTTCCAGCTGCCCCCCGCGCCTCTCAGGAATACGTTTTCTTCTGGTGTCAGTCCCATGACTTTGCCCTCCGGGTGCTATTGTACGCACACCAGCTGGTTAGCAGGACTGGTTTTTAGGGTGAGTCTGCAGGCAACAGGGGTCAAGTGCCGCGAGAAAGGCAAGAGTGAAGTTAGAAGGTCGCCAGGAAATCGCGGGCCTCCCGGTGTTGCCTGGTCTGAGCGAGGGTCCAGGCAGTGGGCGGCGAGCGGTCAGGGACTGGAGCGCAGGGTCCCCCGCAGCAACGCTCTCAGGGGCATGAGCGGGGGCGGGGGTCCTCAGACAGCTACGCAGACTTTTGCTACTGCTTTGAAAGGTTAAATGGGTCACCCCCACCTGCTCCCTCCTGCCTCGCCCTCCAAGGGATACGGTCACTGCAGGTGAGGGGCCCTCCGGAGTTCCAGTCGTTTCCGTCGCGGGAACTTTAGAAAGCTGTTTGCTCGCAGGACTGCCTGTTCTTTGTGAATCTTTACTATGAGCTAGCCCCTGTGCTTTCATAGGGGGACATCTTACCTGGAGAAAAGGGGAGCCCTGAGGACACCCAGACTCCCCAGGCCCCGGGGCGCAGCCTCTGAACTCTTTCTGGCTGCTTGGGTTTCTTTTTTTCCCCCCTCGTCTAAGGATAAAATAATTCTGACCTACCAATCCCAGGGGGTACAGTCAGAAAATAGGGAGCAGGGGTTTCTAGCTCTGCCTGTGACTTGGGCTAATTACTTAATTTCTCTGAGCTTCAGATTCTTCACATGCAAAAGGAAATGTATATGCTTTGGAGTTGTTGTGAAATAATGCATCCTAGAGAATTTAGAGGACAGTGCTGGGAGCATACAAAGCAGGGATGAACCTGAAAAGCATGTCACAACTAGCAAGGGCAGAGACAGCGTCCTTCTTACCAGAATAGAGGGCAAGACTGTGGGAGCAGCTTCTGGAGGGCCTTTTGGTACCAGGCATTGACTCATTAGCTGCTGGATGGTGGGGAATTTCCAGAGAGGGGCTGGGGTGATGAGGAGGGTAATGGCTATTTATCAGCAAGTGCGAAGAAGTTACATAAATATTTTAACAATCAAGTATGGCAGCATAGCACCTGAATATCAATTGTAATTCTAAGTGCTAGATATCAATGATTAATTAGCATAAAGAAATGTTAGCCAAAGGGTTTTTAGAGCTAGATTCCCTCTTCCCCAATGCACGCACACACACAGATGTGTTTCTTAATTTTTAAGACAGAAGACCAGAAAGCACTTAGGAAAGGGAGGGGACCAGCATGTGTCAGACTTGGATGGCGGTGCTCTGGGATCTGGGAGTGCGTGTGCGTGCACGGACACACCCCAGTCTACACAGGGCCACTGCTTTCTGATGAGCCAGAACTCTGTTTGCCAGGTTGACAGGGCCTCACTGTCATGCCCTGCCCAGTGTGGATTCTGCAGTCACCAGACTGCTGGGCAGGTAGATGGGAAAGACCCTGGGCTTTGGTGACTAAGTTTGCTAAAGCTGGCTTAAGCAATAGAAATTTATTTTCTTAGGTATGCCTGGGTGGCTCAGTGGGTTAAGCGTCTGCCTTCAGCTCAGGTCATGATCTTGGGGTCCTGGGATCGAGCCTGAGTCAGGCTCCCTGCTCTGCTGGGAGTTGGCTTCTCCCTCTCCTTCTGCCCCCCCCCGCCCCCCTCTCCTTCTCTCTCTCTCTTGCTCACTTTCTCTCTCTCAAATAGATAAATAAAATCTTAAAAAAATTATTTTCTCACAGTTCTGGAGGCTAGAAGTTTTTTTGTTTTGTTTTGTTTGTTTGTTTCTTTTTTGGAGGCTTGAAGTTTGAGATCAAGGTGTGGGCAGGGTTGGTTCCTTCCGAGGACCATGAGGGATGGATCTGTCCTAGGCCTCTCTCCTTGGCTTGTCGCTGGCTGTCTTCTCCCTGTGTCTTCACATCATTCCCTGTGCGGGTCTGTGTCCAAATGTCCTCCTCTTGTAAGGAGACCAGACATATTAGATTAGGGTCCAGCCTAATTATCTCACTTTCTACCCTATCTCCAAATATGGTTACACTCTGAGGTCCGGGGGCTTTAGACTTCACCATACGGAGCCTTAATTCTGTCGATAACAGTTTCATTCCTCCCAGTCTGGCATGCCCACGGTAGCCTGCAGGCTTTTCTATCTGGCACGTGTAGATATTCCCCCGCACCTTCCTTTTCTCACTTCTTATAGGGAAATTTGTAAGATATCATTCCATTGATATGTATCTGTCTATTTTTGGAACCATTTCAGAGTCACCTCTAAATACTTCAGGATCGGGGCGCCTGGGTGGCTCAGATGCTTAAGCGTCTGCCTTCGGCTCAGGTCATGATCCCAGGGTCCTGGGATCGAGCCCCGCATCGGGCTCCTGGCTTAGCAGGGAGCCTACTTCTCCCTCTCCCTCTGCCTCTCTCCCTGCTCATGCTCTCTCTCTCTGTGTATCTCTGTGTCTCAAATGAATAAATAAAATCTTTAAAAAAAAAAAAAAACTTCAGGATACATTTCCAAAAGTAAACGAAGGGGAAAAGGGCATCCTTTAGATAGCCACAATGCCCTTATCATACCTACCAATAATTCACTGTATCACCGAAGAGCCCATATTCAAATTTCTTCACCAGCCAAGACACACACATTGGAAATGGTCCTGTCTCTTCAGTATCCTGTATCTTTTC
The DNA here is from genome assembly GCF_029215605.1 of Mirounga angustirostris. NCBI lineage: Eukaryota > Metazoa > Chordata > Mammalia > Carnivora > Phocidae > Mirounga > Mirounga angustirostris. Next base: position 86,996,647 of record NW_026991720.1, on the reverse strand, counting down.
ATCTTGAACACGTTCCCTCACCTTTTATTTTTGAAATATTGACTTTTTGAAGACACAAAGCCACATTAGAATGTTCCACACCCTGGTGTTGTCTGATCATCCGCCTTGAGGTGGCGTTTTATTTCAGGTCATTATGGTAAGTAGCCACATGAAAACCACTTATTTACTGTAAAACGGTTGTTGAAGACAGAACCTGGTGTGACTGTATTTCCTTATGTACGTGCCGTACGAGAAAATTTCACCAGAATTGAATGCCAGGAAAGAGTTGTGTCTCCCCATACAAATTGGCATTTTCTTTTCTTTCCTTTTTTTTTTTTTTAATTTTTTAAGTTTATTTTTTAAAATTTATTTTAATTTATTTTTATTTATTTAAAAAAATTTTTTTTTTTTTTAAGATTTTATTTATTTGCGAGAGAGAGAATGAGAGACAGAGAGCATGAGAGGGAGGAGGGTCAGAGGGAGAAGCAGACTCCCTGCCGAGCAGGGAGCCCGATGCAGGACTCGATCCCCGGACTCCGGGATCATGACCTGAGCCGAAGGCAGTCGCTTAACCAACTGAGCCACCCAGGCGCCCCAATTTTTTAAGTTTATTTGAGTAATCTCTACACTCATCATGAGGCTCGAACTCACGACCCCGAGGGCAAGAGCCGCACACTCTTCCCATCAAGCCAGCCAGGCGCCCTGGCATTTTATTTTTTTTTCTGATGAGAGCCAGGAAACTTATTGTCTCTCTTTTTATTCAAGAAACGTAGAGTCAGATTTATAACTGTGGTACGTTTTGGGGGCATCACATCTGCTTCTCCTTTTTTCTTTAATCCTGGGTTCTATTTTGTTAAGTCTATTGTATCTTTCACTGTAAATCCTCTTCAAATTTTTAAAAGTTTATTATTATTTTTATTAATTTCTACCCCTAGTGTGGGGCTGGAACTTATGACCCTGAGATCAAAAGTCTCATGCTCTTCTGACTGAGCCAGCCAGGTGCCCCTTAAATTCTTTTTTGTTTGTTTGCTTTAAGGTACAGGATATAAATAAATCCAACTGATTTCCCCAAGGCCTTTCCTTTACCTCCAAGTTAAGAGATGAAGAGCTCCTTGTACATCTTTCTAGGAAGAGGGTCCTCAATTGTTGTAAGATTTTCAAGGTCAGGGACCCCTAAAGGTTAAGAATCATTGCAGCCAACTCCTTTCAGGCAACCAAAGGATTGAAGAAAACTTCAGAAGACCAAGCCTCTCCCCTGCACAGAGCACTCTTCAGTGTAGTCATGATTTAACACTGACCCTGTCTTCTGACAGTGAACAGGAAGTCTGCTCCACTTGTTAATTTCCTAAGATGATCCTGGCTCTCCGAGAGTAACTTCTGGCCCGCATGTACTTGCCAACATTTAATTGTCCACCAAGCTCTGTGCCGGGAACAGTGAGAAATTGAAGGAAGCGGTTATGGCTTCTGACCTATAGGATTTAGGATTTATGGATCATTTATATTTCCTGGAGATTACAATAGCTCTTGATTTTCAAGGACTTAAACACACCCATCTAAGGAGGCTACTAATCTTGGTGGAAATTTGATAGCCAGACACACCATGAGGTCTGATTTTAGCGGCTGCTTATTAAGTGCTTATTATGTGCCTGGAACTTAAGTGTATTGTTAATTAATTAATTAATTAATTAATTAATTAAAAAGATTTTTTTAATTTATTTATTTGACAGAGAGAGACACAGCGAGAGAGGGAACACAAGCAGGGGGAGTGGGAGAGGGAGAAGCAGGCTTCCCGCTGAGCAGGGAGCCCGATGCGGGGCTCGATCCCAGGACCCTGAGATCATGACCTGAGCCGAAGGCAGACGCTTAACGACTGAGCCACCCAGGCGCCCCAAGTGTATTGTTATTTAATCCTCTGAACAATTCTGGACTCTAAACATGAGTGGCTACCTTTTCTAGGCTAGAAAACCAGAGGTTCAGAGGTGCTAAGTAACTAGCCTGAGCAAGTGGTAAAGCTAGGATGTGAACCTACATCTATCCCTTAGCTAAGCTCATTCTTTAATGTTATACCATATTGTCTGTGTTTTGTTCCTAGCGCAGAAGAAAGTTAGAGGAGAAGGACACTACTGCTAAACCCAGAGTTGGGGGAGAGAAACAGTTTATTATGCTTTTGACTTGGCTTCTGACCCATGGGGCCGGGCTGTTGGAGGACGGGACTGGAGATGGGTTGAGTCTGGCTTTTTCTTGGTCCCTTGGCTGCCAGTGGCGACTGTCGTTTATGGGGGGCAGCAGTAACACCATCTGGCCACACAGGCTTCCTCCAGAAGGCCCGACCCACAGCCCACTCCCCATACACTCACAGAACAGAAGCATCAGCAGCCCCATACCAGGAGGCTTGCCAAGAACTCAGATCCTTATTCAATAAAATGTATGTGGTTGAAGAGAGAGTTTGTGATTTGAATATGTATGTAGGCAGAGTGGCTTCCTGCCCCTTGATTATCTCTACTAATGAGGTCATTGGGACGGGGATGTGAAATCCCCCCCACACCCAGACCATGTGCACTCCGGAGGGGCTTTATCTCCTCTGGAAATTGTGAGGTCAAGAGGTGTTAACTTAGGGTTCCTCCCTGGGCTCTGGGAAATCCCTGAAATTCTATGCACACTTTATATTTGTGTATATATGTACATCTTTCTAGGAAGAGGGTCCTCAATTGTTGTAAGATTTTCAAGGTCAGGGACCCCTAAAGGTTAAGAATCATTACTTTGGGACATATTCAGATAATGTTTTGTTGGTTGAATATTAACTTGAGCTAATTTAAAATTACTTTACCTTCCCTAAGAGATTTCTGTTCAGTTGTCTTGAGATTTGGCTAGGTTGTGGGGAAAATGTTAAGTAGAATGAATAATGCGTCACTGATTAACCAGTGAAAAGCTTAACACAGCAGTTAAGAGTCCAGGGTCTGGAGTGAGACTGAGGGTGGGGGGGGGGTTCAGACCCAGCTTTGCTGCTCAGTAACCACAAGACCTTGGGCACATTATTTAAATTCTGAGCTTCAGTTTTTTCTCTGTAGAATGGGTTGGTAACTATATTACTACCTCACACATTGTTGTGAGGACTAAGTGGGCTAATCCACACAAAGCCGTTAGCACCACACGAGGTCAGCCATTATTAGGATCTGTTCTATTATGCCTTATTAAAGAGAGTGGAATTGTTATTGGTGGCAGTGTCCTAGTGGCAGGGAGATGTCAAGGCTGTCCTTCCAATTCCTGCATATGCTCAGAACGTGATGGCTTGGGGCGCTCAGGTGGCTCAGTCGGTTAAGCGGCTGCCTTTGGCTCAGGTCATGATCTCAGGGTCCTGGGATTGAGCCCTGCATGGGGCTCCCTGCTCAGCGGGGAGCCTGCTTCTCCCTCTCCCACTCCCCCTGCTTCTGTTTTTTTCTCTCTGTGTGTCAAATAAATAAATAAAATCTTCAAAAATAGGGGCGCCTGGGTGGCTCAGTTGGTTAAGCGACTGCCTTTGGCTCAGGTCATGATCCTGGAGTCCCTGGATCGAGTCCCGCATCGGGCTCCCTGCTCAGCAGGGAACCTGCTTCTCCCTCTGACCCTCCCCCCTCTCATGTGCGCTCTCTCGTTCTCTCTGTCTCAAATAAATAAATAAATAAATAAAATCTTAAAAAAAAAATCTTCAAAACTAAATAAATAAATAAAGCTGGCTTGGTCTTAAGGCCAAATCAAGAACCACTTTCTCTGTATCTCCCACACATTCCATATTCCAGCCTGGTTTATTTCTTTCTTCTTTTTTTTTAAAGATTTTATTTATTTGACAGAGAGAGACACAGCGGGAAAGGGAACACAAGCAGGGGGAGTGGGAGAGGGAGAAGCAGGCTTCCCGCTGAGCAGGGAGCCCGATGCGGGGCTCAATCCCAGGACCCTGAGATCATGACCTGAGCCGAAGGCAGACGCTTAACGACTGAGCCACCCAGGCACCCCAATATTTCTTTCTTCTTAATAGCTTATCATCTGTATATTAGAAAAGGAGCATTCCTCCTATATCAGACACTATATATATATATATATATATATATATATATATATCTCATATATGTAATAATTATATATGATATATATATTTTGGTCCTTACAACAACCCTGTGAGACATCTCATTAAGAAATACCTTATTAGCCCAATTGTACAGATGAAGAAATTGAGGCAGACAGGTAAGTAATTTTGCCTAAATCCTAAATCCACAAAGCTCGAAAACAGCGAATCTGAGATTAAGGCCTAGATACCTTCAAAGCCAATCTGGTTTGCTGTGTTATTTAGTTATTCACTTACTTGCAACTTCATTTATAGTGTTATCTTATAGTATTTAGGTTTTCATGTTATTTTACCTTAAGAAGTCTGTAAATTTCTTAAAGACAAAGATAATTCATTAGACTATTTTTCATACCTTGCAGTACCTAGGACATTTCTTCGGTATAATGGATACCCCATAAATACTTGTCTGTGGGTTATTGAATGGGGGCACCTGGCTGGCTCAGTTGATGGATTGTGTGACTCTTGGTCTCAGGGTCCTGAGTTCAAGCCCTAGGTTGGGTGTGGAGCCTACTTAAAAAAAAAAATATATATATATATATATATACACACACACACACACACACACACACAAGCACACACACACATATATGGGTTATTGAATGATTATGTGTATATATATATATATATGGGAAACAGCTGAAATACATTGTGTGATTTATTTAATAATTTAACTACTTTCTTATACTCTAAGAGATAGGGTTTTTCAAAGTATCATTTCTAGGGGTGCCTGGGTGGCTCAGTCGGTTAAGCGTCTGCTTTGGGCTCAGGTCATGATCTCAGATTCCTGGGATCGAGCCCTGTGTTGGGCTCTCTGATCAGCGGGGAGCCTGCTTCTCCCTGTCCCTCTGCCCCTCCCCCCGCTTGTTCTCTCTCTCAAATAAATGAAATCTTAAAAAAAAAAAAAGTATCATTTCTATGAAACAAAATTTTATTTTATTTTAAAGTTTTATTTATTTTAAAGAGAGAGCACACTAGAGCGTGAGAGTGGGGGGAAGGGCAGAGGGAGAGAATTCTTTTTTTTTTTTTTAAGATTTTATTTATTTATTTGACAGACAGAGACACAGCGAGAGAGGGAACACAAGCAGGGGGAGAAAGCAGGCAGCGGGGAGCCCGACGCAGGTCTGGATCCCAGGACCCTGGGATCATGACCTGAGTCGAAGGCAGACGCCTAACGACTGAGCCACCTGGGTGCCCCAGAGGGAGAGAATCCTTAAGCAGACTTCCCACTGAGCACAGAGCCCAATGTGGGGCTGGATCCTACAACCCATGAGATCACAACCCGGGCAGAAACCAAGAGTTGGACACTCCACTGACTGAGCCACCCAGGCACCCCTATTTATTTTTTTAAGTAAACTCTACATTCAGTGTGGGTCTCAAACTCATGACTCTGAGATCAAGAGCTGCATGCTCTACCGACTGAGCCAGCTGGGTGCCCTTATGAAACAAAACTTAAGCATAAATAATGTGTTACTATTAATGCTACACTCTTTCTAATGTATCTATAGAAAGAATAAAAATATAGCTGAATAGTACAAGAGGTTTGTACCTGAAATTTAAGTGCTCAGCATGAAGCCTGGCGTGAAATAAGGAATTATTACTATTATTGTTATCATTATTGTTATAATGCTGGATGTGCAATTATCACCTATTAGTATTGTCAAAGAGCTACTTGTTATGAGGGAACTTCTTTTTTCCTTAGAGAGAGAGAGAGAGAGTGTGTGTGCATGCAGCAGGGGGAGGGGCAGAAGGAGAGGGGGAGAGAGAGAACCTTAAGCAGGCTCCATGCCCAGGATGGAGCCCGACGCAGGGCTCTATCTCAAAACCCTGAGATCAGGACCTGAGCCGAAATCAAGAGTTGGATGCTTAACTGAATGAGCCACCGAGGCGCCGCAGTCTGAGGGAATTCTTAACTCTAGCTTTAAAATATTGCAAAGAGGAATATTCTCTGTTCTGTTTGCCTTAGCTCCTTATGCAGCTTTAGAGTAAGTGGTATCTCCGTTTTTGCTCCTGAGAAACCTGAGGCTCAGGGAGGTCTCCAAAACTCCAGCTCTTCTGCTGGTAACACAGATACTATTACTGTGTAATAAACGACCCCTTCTGGTAGCAGTTTAAAACAATAAACATTTGTTATCTTAGGTGGTTTCTGAGGGTCAAGAACCCAGGAGCACATAGCTGGAATTGCAGCCAAGCTGTTCAGCGGGGCCTCAGTCACTGAGAGGCTCGACCGGGGCTGGAGCACGGAGCTTCCCGGCTCACTCATATGGTGGCTGGTGGGTACCGTTCCTCGCTGGCCGTTGCCTAGAGATCTCAGTTCCTTACCATGTAGGCTTTCCATACCCTTCCTGAATGTCCTCAAAACATGACAGCTGCGTCTTCTGTGAGTGATAAGAGCGACAGTCCAAGACAGAAGTCACAGTATTTTAAAACCAAGTTTTGGAAATGACTTATGAGTCACTCCTGCTGTATGCTGTTGGTTACTTAGACCAACCCTGGTGGAATGTGGGAGGAGATTATGCAAGACTGTGACTACCAGGAGGCAGGGTTCCTTGGGGGCCATCTTGTTCCCCTCTACTTGGAAGGAATTTTGGCAGATCTTTGTAAACTTTACCAGCCCATGGAATACGGCCAAAGTGATGATGTGTGATTTCCAGGCCTAGTTCATAAAAGGCACGAGGTTTTCACTGGGATTCTCTCTTGGGATGCTTGCCCTTTGATCCGAGCCACCATGTTGGAGGAGGCCCAGGGCACATAAGGAGGCCACATGTGAGTGTTCCAGCTGACTCTCAGTCAACGGTTAGCATCGACCAGCAGACATGTGAATGAACAAGGTTTCAGATGATTTCAGCCTCCAGCCTGCAAGCTGCCAGCTGAGGTCCAGGCAGCCGGGAGTGGAGATAAGCCATCCCTGCTGTGCCCTGCTTGAATTCCTGGCCCACAGAGAATGTGACAGGTGATATAATGATTGTTGTTTTAAGCCACAAAGTTTTGGGGTATTTTGTTACATGGCAATAGATAGTAGACATACAATCCTCCCAATACACTGAAAATAGATGACCAATACATTCTGGGTTATACACTTAAAAAAGTGTGAGCCTCATTATAAGATATTTTCAAAATGCTGGGACAAACCTGTTTTTCCAAGCAGACAGTTTCTTGGTAGGGTTTGGGGCAAGGGCCTTTTTGGTTTTGTTTGTCCCTGGCTCCTTTCATACATGCAATTACTCTGAGTATGAAGTGTAGAAGAGCAGGTTTTTAGCTCTCCATCTGCTGAGCTGTCTCACGCACCTCCAGTCCCCTGCTGGGGGAGAGCCACAGCTGCTTCTGGATCTGGCTTATCTTTTGGTTCACTGGTTCATTTAAGTTGTTTCTCGGCATTAATCAATAGGCATCGAGATTGTCCACATTTACTCTTTGCTCCGCCTACAAATGAAAATTAGAATCACGTACACTTTTTGGGGGATATTTTCATTCTTCTATTTTATTTTATTTTTATTTATTTTTTTAAGTAGGCTCTACACCTAGCATCGAGCCCAATGACCCTGAGATCAAGACCTGAGCTGAGATCAAGAGTCAGTTGCTTAACTGACTAAGCCAACCAGGTGCCCCTACTTTTATACTTAAAAAAAAAAAAAGATTGTATTTATTTATTTGAGAGAAGGAGAGAGAGAGCACAGCAGGGGGAGGGGCAGAAGGAGAGGGAGAAGCAGACTCCCCACTGAGCAGGGGCTCGACCCCAGGACCCTGAGATCATGACCTGAGCTGAAGGCAGATGCTTAACTGACTGAGCCACCCAAGCGCCCCCACTTTTGTATTTTTTTTTTAAAGATTTTATTTATTTATTTGAGAGAGAGGATGAGAGGAGAGAGAGAGCACATGAGAGGGGGGAGGGTCAGAGGGAGAAGCAGACTCCCCCCTGAGCAGGGAGCCCGATGCGGGACTCGATCCCGGGACTCCAGGATCATGACCTGAGCCGAAGGCAGTCGCTTAACCAACTGAGCCACCCAGGCGCCCCCACTTTTGTATTTTTAAAAGCATAACCCAGGGGCTCCTGGGTGGCTCAGTTGGTTGAGCATCAGGCTCTTGGTTTCCGGCTCAGGACATCATCTCATGGGTTGTGGGATTGAGCCCCAGTTCCGGCTCCACACTTGGTGAGGAGTCTTCTTGAGATTCTCTCCCTCTGCCCCTCCCCCTGCTCGCAGTCTCTCCCTCTTTCTCTCAGATAAATAAATGAATCTTAAAAAAAAAGAAAGCATCACTCTGGTTTCCTAGGCCAAGATAGTCTCAGGGGAAAAGAAGGGCCCAGGTCAAAGAGTCTGTCACACAAGACCTGGTAGCTTTCCAGGATTCCAGAGTGCTACCCCTTTGTCCTCCTCCAAGAGTCAAAAGGTAACACAGAAAGAGACCTGTGTACCTATGTGTGCCTGTGTGTGTGTATGTGTGTGTATGCACGCGTGCGTGTGTGCATGGAGGGCAGGAGTCAGAAGGCTGTGGCGCCTCCTTGAAGGTGCTCGTGCCCGCTGCCTAGGATCCTAGGATCCCTGTCCCCTGGTGGTGCACCAGGGACGCTCGGCCAGTGCTGGTATGTAATGATGTCCCCCTCCTGGGGACAAGGAATGTGTGGCCAGGTCTCTGGCCCTGTCTATTTTGTTTTATTGTGGTAAAACACATGTAACATAAAAGTTACCATTTCCACCATTGTCAAGTGTACAGTTTCAGTGGCATTAAGCCCATTCACATTGTTGGGCAACCGTCACCACTAGTTCCGATCCAGAACTTTTTCATCATCCCAAACTGAAACTCTGTTCATTAAACAATAACTCCCCCTTCCTCAATCCTCCAGCCCGAGGTAACCACGATTCTACTCCTTGTCTCCGTGAATTTGAATATTCCAGGTACCTCATATATTGTGGAATCAGACCTTTATTCTTTTGTGTCTGACTTACTTCCCTGACTGTAATGTTTCCAAGGTTCATCCACGTGTATGTTAGCATATATCAGAATTTCAGCCCCCCCTTTTTTTTTTTAAGATTTTATTTATTTATTCATGAGAGACAGAGAGAGAGACAGAGGCAGAGCGAGCAGCAGGCTCCCCGCGGAGCAGGGAGCCTGATGCGGGACTCGATCCCAGGACCCTGGGATCATGACCTGAGCCGAAGGCAGACGCTTAACCGACTGAGCCACCCAGGCGTCCCGAATTTCATTCCTTTTTAAGGCTGAATACTATTTCATTGTATGTAGAGATCTCACTTTATTTATCCATTCATCTGCTGATGGACATCTGGGTTGTTCTCACCTTTTAGCTATTGTGAATAATACTGTGGTGAATTTTGGAGTACAAATTACCTGTGTGAGTCTCTGTTTTCAATTCCTTTAGGTGTTTATCTAGAATTGCTGGATCATATGGTAATTCTAGTATCCAGAGACCTGACCACGGGTCCTGTTGTGTCTAAAGATCTATTTGCGAATGGAATACAACTGGGGCTCTTCTGCTATCCCAGCATCCTGAGGGGCTATGCAAATTAGGCTCCCAGCGATCTATGGATGTAATGCTACCTTGTGTTTCCACTGAGCACTTACTTTGTGCTAGTTTCTGGGCTGAGTGTAGTGTCTCTTACACTACTCTATGAGGTAGACTTGATGATTATCCCTGTTTCACAGATTATGAAACTGAGGCATGCAGGTGTCTTATAACTAGTTCAAGGGCACATAGATTGCAAGTTCTGAGCTAGGATTTGAGCCCAGACAGCATCATGTCAGTTCTCGTGTGTTTAATCTTTACACAATTCTGCCTTTCCAAATGGAGTGATTATTAATCAGCCAGGATTGTACTTATTTATCTAGGAGAAAGAAACAACTTATGTGGGATACTTATTGTAAAAATTAAAGATAAAAGTAAAAAAAAAGTTAACATTAGGAGCCTCTGTGGTTTAAGAGGATCTCTGTTGGGAGCTCCATATTTATGTTAAAGATTTTTTCTTAGCCTACAAGGTATATGATAGGACTTGTATGCTCACAGAGGAGCTAGTTCTGTCTATATTTGCAAGCATAAATCCTTGATTCTACAATGTTTTTAAGAGTAACCCACTGGACGGTCGGAAATGCACTATAGGGCGTTGAAATTTGCAATGGAAATATACCACTAGATGGCAGTACAAATCAATTTAAGAAATCCAACTGCTTTCTAAATCTGTTCGGTAAACTAAGCTCTAGGAAGCAACTTAATCATTTTTGACAGGATCAGGGCAACTGTATTTAATTCTAAATGGGTTTTAATCATCTAGCAAAGAATCACGAGCTTTTTTTAAAATCAAAATACCTGAAAAGTGTAAAAGCTTTGATAAGGAAGCTGCTTCTAAAATTTTGGGAATTCCTGCTTTGGAGGAAGCTAAAATTTCAAGTAAATATTTTGACTTGGGAAACTGTCCACAAGATAACATCACATCCACATACTTCCAGGATCCTTTCAGTTCACCATCTTGGCTTGGCCAAAAATTAGCCTTTAGTCCATAACTGCAAAGAGAGTTGCCAATTTAGTCCTCAGGGAAAGTTCCTTTCAGTTCATGCCAGAGGAAAGGCCAGTATTTAAGCAATTCTGGAAACTAGGATTGAGCCACAGGTTGGTTCTGCTATCTGAGCCCCGGGGCCCATTGACTTGTGTTGAGATCATGAAATAGATCTCACCCGTTAGAAGGGAATTCCCAGCTTTTTATTTAAGAGAGTGAGTGGCAGGAAGTAAGGTAAATGCATTTCCTCATCTCAGTTCACAAAGGTTTGGCTCTCATAGAATGGATTTCAAGGATTTGATTTGATTTTTAAATATTTTATTTCTTTATTTGAGAGAGAGAGAGAGCAAGCAGGGGAGGGGCAGAGGGAGAGGGAGAAAATCTCCAGCAGACTCAGCGCTGAGCACAGAGCCCGATTTGGGGCTCAATCTCAGGACCTTGAGATCATGACTGAGCTGAAACCAAGATTGGATGCTTAACAGAGTGAGCCACCCAGGCACCTCTCATAGGATGGATTTTAATGATCTAACTGGAATCCTATCTTGGAGAGAGAATTAATGTTTTATTCTGGACCATTTCCTTACACCACACACAAAAATAGACTCAAAATGGATGAAAGACCTAAATGTGAGAATTGAATCCATCAAAATTCTAGAGGAGAACACAGGCAGCAACCTCTTCGACCTCAGCTGCAGCAACTTCTTCCTAGACATATCGCCAAAGGCAAGGGAAGCAAGGGCAAAAATGAACTATTAGGACTTCATCAAGATAAAAAGTTTTGCACAACAAAGGAAACAGTCAACAAAACCAAAAAACAACCGACAGAATGGGAGAAGATATTTGCAAATGACATATCAGATAAAGGGCTAGTATCCAAAATCTATAAAGAACTTATAAAACTCAACACCCAAAGAACAAAGAATCCAATCAAGAAATGGGCAGAAGACATGAACAGACATTTCTGCAAAGAGGACATCCAAATGGCCAACAGAAACATGAAAAAGTGCTCAACATCACTCGGCATCAGGGAAAGCCAAATCAAAATCTCAACGAAACCTCACAGCAATCAGAATGGCTAAAATTAACAAGTCAGGAAATGACAGATGTTGGCGGGGATGCGGAGAAAGGGGAACCCTCCTACACTGTTGGTGGGAATGCATGCTGGTGCAGCCACTCTGGAAAACAGTATGGAGGTTCCTCAAAAAGTTGAAAATAGAGCTACCCTACAACCCAGCCATTGCGTGACTGAGTATTTACCCCAAAGATACAAATGTAGGGATCCGAAGGGGTACGTGCACCTCAGTGTTTATAGCAGCAATGTCCACAATAGCCAAACTATGGAAAGAGCCAAGATGTCCATCGACAGATGAATGGATAAAGAAGGTGGTATATATATACAATGGAATATTATGCAGCCATCAAAAAAATGAAATTTTGCCATTTGCAACGATATGGATGGAGCTAGAGGGTATTATGCTAAGCGAAGTAAGTCAATCAGAGAAAGACAAGTATCATATGATCTTACTGATAGGAGGAATTATTATTATTATTTTTTAAGATTTTATTTATTTATTTATTTGACAGAGAGAGACACAGCGAGAGAGGGAACACAAGCAGGGGGAGTGGGAGAGGGAGAAGCAGGCTTCCCGCGGAGCAGGGAGCCTGATGTGGGGCTCAATCCCAGGACCCTGGGATCATGACCTGAGCTGAAGGCAGATGCTTAATGACTGAGCCACCCAGGTGCCCCGATAGGAGGAATTCTTAATCTCAGGAAACAAACTGAGGGTTGCTGGAGTGGTGGGGGGTGGGAGGGATGGGGCGGCTGGGTGATAGACATTGGGGAGGGTATGTGCTGTGGTGAGCGCTGTGAAGTGTGTTAGACCATTTAATCACAGACCTGTACCTCTGAAACAAATAATACATTATATGTTAAAACAAAAAAAAAAAAAAAAAAAGAAGAAGAGAGTAGGAAGGGGAAAATGAAGGGGGTAAAAATCAGAGGGGGAGACAAACCATGAGAGACTATGGACTCTGAGAAACAAACTGAGGGTTCTAGAGAGGAGGGGGTGGGGGGATGGGTTAGCCTGGTGATGGGTATTAAAGAGGGCACGTTCTGCATGGAGCACTGGGTGTTATACCCAAACAATGAATCGTGGAACACTACATCAAAAACTAATGATGTAATGTATGGTGATTAACATAACAAAATAAAATAAAAAAAAGAATTAACGTTTTATTTTAGAGAAGGCAGTACATTTGTGCCTGGATGCTAAATGTTCTCAAAATGAAAAACTGACTTAGAAATGCATTCTTTTTTTCTTTGTAGCTATCATATGCAAATTATTAGTCTCTTCTAGAAGGATCACAGGGAACCAGCATGGAAGAAATGAAATCCAGCTAATCCGTCCAAAAACTGAAGTTTCAGGACATGACTTTTGAAAGGCAAACGCAGGCTACCTCCTGCCCACAGACCAGTAAGAGCCAAAGTGTATCTGAAAGCTTTTATCAAAATAAGGAGTGAGGACATCTGTGGTCAAGACCATGCTCTGTGATCTTTTTTTTTTCTTTTTAATATTTATTTTAAATAATCTCTGCACCCAACGTGGGACTTGAACTCACAACCCTGAGATGAAGTCGCACGCTCCTCTGACTGAGCCAGCCAGGCGCCCAATCCTCTGTGATCTTATGGGCACATCATTTAGCCTCTCTGAGCCTCAGATTGCTCATTTGTTAAATGGGCATGATAATACCTCACAGGGGTATTGTGAGGACAAAACGGCCATGAATGGACATGAAGCACTTGTAAGCTATATGGTGCTGTCCAAATACCGGCTATCATTGCTATTATCCTGTCAGCCCACCCAACCTCATTGTCGCCTCCACCCCCCTCAGCAGTCTTCCCATAATAATTTTGGATTTCCATCTCTCTAACCTCTTCCCCCTCCTCCTCTTCTTCCTACCTCAGGAACCAACATCCCTTTTCAGAGTAAAAAATCAGTAGCTCTCTTTCTTCCTCTTCCACATTCAACCCACCAACAGGTGTCATATTCTAAAGACACCTGTCTGTCATAGATGCCATGAAGTGCCCCCAGGGCCCTCCTCAGAACCAGGCCTCATTCCCACAGCTGCTGGGTGGCTAGAACCTCACAGCCCTCTGCCCTCTCTGGAAACTCTCCTCAGCTGAAGACAGCCACCACACCTGAGGTCACACCCCCTTCTTGGGGCCAAGCAACCCACATAAAGTGACGGATGCTTGCGGCCCCAGCCCCTCATGTACTGCAGGACAACCCTGGAAAACCTTCCCAGCATCTGTGCTCCCTATGGGTCAGCTGAGGCCTCCGTGAGCCTGCTTCCCTCATCCCAGCCCATCTGCTCCTGCCCACCCTGCTGCCTCCCTTTCACAGGTGCTGACGTTGAGAGTCTGCTTTCACACCCTGATCTTTCCCAGTTGGCTTCCCAGGAAATCCAGTCTGCGACACCAACTCTGTTCTGGTTTCAGCCAGCACCTTCCCTCCTGTCTCCCTGCCTCTGCTCTCCACCCTCTTTAAAAAAATTTTTTTTTATTAACATATAATGTATTATTTGTTTCAGGTTTGTTTGGTTTTTTTTAAGTAAACTCTACATCCAATGTGGCGCATGAACTCACAACCCTGAGATCAAGAGTTGCATGCTCGGGACGCCTGGGTGGCTCAGTCGGTTAAGCGACTGCCTTCGGCTCAGGTCATGATCCTGGAGTCCCGGGATCGAGTCCCGCATCGGGGTCCCTGCTCGGCGGGGAGTCTGCTTCTCCCTCTGACCCTCCTCCCTCTCATGCTCTCTGTCTCTCATTCTGTCTCAAATAAATAAAATCTTAAAAAAAAAAAAAAAAAAGGAGTTGCATGCTCTACCTATAGAACCAGCCAGGCGCCCCAGTAACCACAATCTTGAGATTTGTTTTTATCATTCCTATGCTTGTATCTTTATAGTTTTACCACATACGCATTTCTCTCTAAACAATATATAATTTAGTTTTGCTAGTTTTTGCGATTTATAAAAATGGAGCCATAGTGTATCTGCTGCAAGTTGTTTTTTCCCCACTCAGCATTATATATCTAATCTAATCTAATCATTTATGTAGAGGTTTATGAGTTTGGTTTATTCATTTCCATGCTTATAGTAATATTAATTAACTGAAAAATAAAATTTGAACAGTCCGCAATTTATCTATTCTCTATTGATGAATGTTTTTTTTTTTTGGTGTTTCTGTACAATAATTTCTCCAGCATATAAAGCTAGTAATACAATTGATGAATTTAGTGTAGACAAATGTTCAGTTTTGGGGTGCTTGGCTGGCTCAGGTGATAGAGCACATGACTCTTGTTCTTTGGGTTGTGAGTTCAAGCCCCACATTGGGCACGGAGATTACTCGAAAGAAAGAAAGAAAGAAAGGTATTACCTATTTAAAAAACAAAAGGAAAAGAAAAAATTAAAAAAAAAAGCCAAACCAAAACCAATAATGTTCAATTTTGCAAGACAATGCCAAGTTGTTTTTCAAAGTGATTATACCAGATTTTACTCTCACCAATAGCATAAGACACCCCACTTTGCACAGCCGTGCTAATGCTTAGTACAGTCAGATTTGTAATTTATGGCAGTAAAATGAATATTATCACTTGAAATTAATTTGCATTTTTTGATTACCAGTGGAATATCTTGTCAGTTGTTTGCCATTTGTGTGTGTGTGTTTAAAGATTTTATTTATTTATTTATTTATTAATATTTTATTTATTTGACAGAGAGAGAGATAGCGAGAGCAGGAACACAAGCAGGGGGAGTGGGAGAGGGAGAAGCAGGCTTCCAGCCGAGCAGGGAGCCTGATGTGGGGCTTTATCCCAGGACTCTGGGATCATGACCTGAGCCAAAGGCAGACGCTTAACGACTGAGCCACCCCGGCACCCCAATAATAAGTGTTCTTTTTTTTTTTTTTAAAGATTTTATTTATTTATTTGACAGACAGAGCACAAGCAGGGGGAGTGGGAGATGGAGAAGCAGGCTTCCCGCCGAGCAGGGAGCCCGATGTGGGACTCGATCCCGGGACTCTGGGATCATGACCTGAGCTGAAGGCAGACGCTTAACGACTGAGCCACCCAGGCGCCCCTAAAGATTTTATTTTTAAGTACTCTCTACACCCACTTTTCCGATTGAGCCAGCCAGGCGCCCCCATGTTTTCTTTTTTGTTAAATTCCTGTACATACCTTTTGTCATTGTTCCTTTTTTTTTTTTTTTGACTTTTAGGAAATCGATTTTTTAAAAAAAATTTATTTATTTTAGAGACAGAGAGAGCAAGTGGGCGGAGGGGCAGAGGGAGAGAGAGAATCCTAAAGCAGACTCCCTGCTGAGCACAGAGCCTGCCCGATGCGCAGGCTGATCCCCGGGCCCTGAGATCATGACCTGAGCCAAAATCAAGAGTCGGCCACTTAACCCACAGATCCACCCAGCTGCCCCAGGAAATTGATTTTTAAGAGTTCTCCATATATTCTGTATTGTTAACCTTTATTAGTAATGTATTTAATAAACCTCTTCTCCTAATTTGTGGTTTTTAGTTTTCTTTATGGAATATTTTGTTGAACAGAAGTCTTTTATTTCAGTCTACTTGAATTTATCAATGATTTCCTTTATGATTTTTGTTTTTTGTTCAATAAATCCTTCCCCTTTCTGAGATTATCTATATTTTCTTCCAAAAATTAAATTTTTGCCTTTCACAATTAAGTCCTAATTCATCTGGAGTAGATTTTTGTGTACAATGTGAGTCAGATGTCTCATTTCCTTTTTTTTTTCAAGTGGATAACTGAAGCACTGTGATCTTAATCCTACTGGCAGACTAAGAAGCTGGCCTGCCCCAATCTCTGGATGTCGGTAGAACATACGAGACTCCCGGTCAGAGACAAAGGACTTCATCGTCCTCAACTAGGCAAACAGCTTGCCGGCGGTGGTTCCCTTTGCCGCATTCCCAGAAGGCCATAAGAAGAGGGCTCGGTGATACTTGTAATGGGTTTATTACAGAAGAGGAACCCTGAGCCTTAGCGAGCCTGAATCTTTTATAATGGGCAGTGAGCCAGGCTGACTTTGTCTTTATTACGGAACAATAAACAAACCTTCTCTTTGCTCTAGAAGGAGGCCCTGTCTCTATCTTCCCAGGCTGTTTGCTACACAAGGAGTCTTGAAAGGACAACCTGGAATAAAGGCAGTTAGTGTCTCTGCTCACAAGATGTGCAGAAACACCACTCTCATGTAGAATTATCTCCCCACAACAACCGAATGTTCCAGCACCATTTACTGACTAGCACATACTTTTTCAACTGATCCATCCATGCCATTTCTTATTTCAATTTTCAAAAAAATGCATTTATTTTTTATTTTTAAAGATTTTATTTATTTATTTGACAGAGACAGAGACAACGAGAGCAGGAACACAAGCAGCGGGAGTGGGAGAGGGAGAAGCAGGCTTCCTGCAGAGCAGGGAGCCCAACATGGGACTCGATCCCAGGACCCTGGGATCATGACCTGAGCCGAAGGCAGACGCTTAACGACTGAGCCACCCAGGCGCCCCCAAAAAATGCATTTAGATACTTCTAGGCTTTCTATTTTGCTTCATTGGTTGGTCTATCTCAATTATTGTAGTTTTTTAAAAAAATTATTTATTTATTTGAGAGAGATAAGAGAGAGAGCACAAGCAGGGGGGAGCAGCAGAGGGAGAGGGAGAAGGAGAAGCAGACTCCCCATTGAACAAGGAGCCTGACTCAGGGTCCGATCCCAGGACCCCGGGATCATGACCTGAGTGGAAGGCAGACACTTAACTGACCGAACCACCCCAGACACCCCTCAATTATTATAGTTATATAATAAATCAATATCTGATTGAGCAAGTCTTTCTACCTTGTTCTTTTTCAGGAGCAGCATGGCTATTCTTGACATCTTGACATCATAATATATATATATATATATATATATATATATATATATATATATATATATATATTAAGTAGGCTCCATGGCCAATGTGAGGCTTGAACTCACTAGGCTGAGATCAAGAGTCTCATGCTGGGGATGCCTGGGTGGCTCAGTCGGTTAAGCGTCTGCCTTCGGCTCAGGTCATGATCCCAGGGTCCTGGGATCGAGTCCCGCATCGGGCTCCCTGCTCCGTGGGGAGCCTGCTTCTCCCTCTGCCTCTCTCTCTCTCTGTCTCTCATGAATAAATAAATAAAATCTTAAAAAAAGAAAAAAAAAAGAGTCTCATGCTGTACTGACTGAGCCAGCCAGGTGCCCTGTGTCTTCACAAAAATTTAGAATCACCTAGTCAAGTTCCTCAGAAAGCCCTGATGAAATTTTTGGTGGGCATTTCATTGTACAATTTGAGGAGAATCTGATCTTATTTTCTTAATTTTTAAAAAAATTTTAAAAAAGATTTTATTTATTTATTTGACAGAGAGAGACATAGCTAGAGAGGGAACACAAGCAGGGGGAGTGGGAGAGGGAGAAGCAGGCTTCCCGCTGAGCAGGGAGCCCGATGTTGGGCTCGATCCCAGGACCCTGGGATCATGACCTGAGCCGAAGGCAGACGCTTAACAACTGAGCCACCCAGGCGCCCCTAGGAGGAGAATCTGATCTTAATAATATTGAATTTTCCTATCAGCAAATATAGTATATTTCTACATTTTTAAAGATCTTTCAAGTATTTCATGAAATTTTCTAGTTTTCTCCATAAAATTTTCATACATATTTTGCTAGATGTATTCCTGGGTACCATGATTTTTGTTATCATTAAAGATATTTTTTTGAAGGTATGTTTAAAAAAATAAATTGTTTTCTAATTGCTTGCTGCTGTGCTGGAGAAATGCAGCTTTAATACATTGATCTTAAATCTAACCATCTTGTTAATTTCTTATAGATTCTAATAATTTTTACCTGTAGTTTTGGTTTGCTTGTTTTTTATAAGGGCTTTTTGGCCTTTGGCTAAGATCAAGCATAGTATCTGTTCTTATCGGCTTAATATGAGAGCAGTTACAATCATAAAATGGTGTCAGTTTTGTTTTTCTCTTCAAATTCTTAAACCTTTTATTTCTGTTTCTTGTTTTACTTGTTGGCTTTATTAATATAATGTTGACAGACGTACTGATGGTGAGCTTATTTGTCTTGTTCTTTATTTTAAAGGGACTACTTTTAATATGTCACAATTACAGGTAAAAGTATATTGTTTGGTAGAAATGGTTTCTTAGGAAAATTGTCTTTATTCCTAGTTTTGTAAAAATTCTTGCTATTATAGATGATTTTAAGTTTTACCAAATGATTTTTTTTTTGCATTTATCAATCTATGGTTTTTATCTTTTACCCTCTTAATGTGGTGACTTGCCTAAAAATATTTCATTATGATGTATTAGGATACAGGTTGGCCTAGAGTTTTCCTTTTTCAAACTGCCCTCAAAATGAGTTGTGGGGGGCGCCTGGGTGGCTCAGTTGTTAAGCGTCTGCCTTCGGCTCAGGTCATGATCCCAGGGTCCTGGGATCGAGCCCCATATTGGGCTCCCTGCTCAGCGGGAAGCCTGCTTCTCCCTCTCCCTCTCCCTCTGCCTCTCCCCCTGCTCATGCTCTCTCTCTCTCTGTATCTGTGTCTCAAATGAATAAATAAAAAAAAAATCTTTAAAAAAATTGAGGTATAACACAGACTTTAATAGGAGTGATATTAAAATAAGATTTGATATGTAGCAGTTTTATTATTTTTCAGGTACCAGTGTGACATTTTTACATGCCATTAAATTAAGCTTATAATTGAGTTATTCAAATCTTCTTTATGCTTACTAAATATTTTTGTCTTTTTGATCAATTATCAATTTGCAAAAAATTTGTTAAAATCTCCCATTATGATAGTGGATTTATCTCTTTCTCCTTGTAATTCTTTCATTTTTGCTATGCATATTTTGAAGCTATCCTATTAAATGCATACAAGTTAAGAATTTTAATATTTTGTGGGTGAGTTGAAACTCTCATTATTGCATAAGGATTGTTTTGATTGCTGAAAATATTTTTCGTTATTTTTTGGTCTGCTATTAATGTAGCTTTCTTTTGGTTAGTATTTGCCTACTATATATTTTTCTATCCTTTTATTTTCATTTTTTCTGTGACCTCATGTTTTATATGTCTCTCTTTTTAAAAAAGATTTATTTATTCATTTGAGAGAGAGAGCGTGCACGCATGGGGGTGCAGAGGGAGAGAGAGAGAGTCCCAAAGCAGACCCCTGCTGAGTGCAGAGCCTGACTCAGGGCTCCACCCCAGGACCCTGAGATCCTGCCCTGAGCTGAAATCAAGAGTCGGATTGTTTAACCAACTGAGCCACCCAGGTGCCCCTATGTGTATAAGAAGCCTACCGATGGGTAAAAACCCAATGTCACGATTTCTTTTAACTGACAAACTTAATCTACTTTGATTTATTTTGTTGTCTGATTTGGTTTTATTTCTTCATTCTTACATTGTGTTTTTTTTAAGATTTTTACTTTTTATTTATTTGAGAGAAAGAGCAAGAGAGAGAGCGAGAGAGCATGAGCAGGGGATGCTGTGGAGGGAGAGGGAGAAGCCAACTCCCACTGAGCCGGAAGCCTGATGCGGGGCTGGATCCCAGGACCCTGGGATCATGACCTGAGCGGAGGGCAGATGCTTAACCGATCGAGCCATCCAGGCGCCCCTTACATTGTGCTTTTTATTTGTTCTTTTCCTACACTTTTCTTTTTGTAGCTTTGAGGCATTTTATTATAAAAAGCTGGCACTCGTATACATAAACTAACAAGAACTTAAGATTCATCACACACTTACTTCATTTTTTAGCTTGACCTTCTAATAAATCTTTAGCTTTATGGATTTTGGCTGCTATATAAGGAGCTCCTCCCTTGTCTGGGTGATTTAAAGCATACTTCATCGATGAGCATCTCTTATTTTTCCTTTATTGGCAGGAGGGCTTATACCTAGTAATAATGCTGCTTCTCGTTTTGTCATTTTGGGTGCAAACCCACCTATATAGTAGCCACCATAGAAGGTAGATTTTGGTAGACTTTGAAAAACTTATTTTGCTTGGGGCTCCATATGGTTCATGGCTGGCAGAACATAATGGCCTGCAAATCCTGCAGCAACAACAGTCAGGCCACTGGCCAGGGCTCTGGCTCGGCTCCCCAGCCTCCACCGGAAGTGCGCTTCATCCGCTCCAAAGGATGGATGGATGGATGGATGGATGGATGGATGGATGAATTGCAGCCACAATTCCGTGCCTTTGCTTACTAGCTGTGTGACCTTGGGTAAATTATTTAAACCATCTGTGAGCTGAGGATAACAATAGTATCTAACTCATAAGGTTGTTACGGGGGTTAAATGAATTGGTACATATACCTGGCACATTATAAATAAACAATTGCTAGTGATTACTATTATTAATCTGTATCTTAACTCTCTTTCCAATTAACATAAATGCCTTAACTCTGGTCATCTCATCTCACTTGACATGGTATTGTTTTTTGTTTTTTTTTTAAAGATTTTATTTATTTATTTGAGAGAGAGAGAATGAGAGAGAGCACATGAGAGGGGGGAGGGTCAGAGGGAGAAGCAGACTCCCCGCCGAGCAGGGAGCCCGATGCGGGACTCGATCCTGGGACTCCAGGATCATGACCTGAGCCGAAGGCAGAAGCTTAACCATCTGAGCCACCCAGGTGCCCTTGACATGGTATTGTTATCCAGTATCTTAGTTGTCTTTTTTTTTAATTCTGTAAATTTGATGTTTTATTATTATTTTGTACAATGCTTGTTTAGATATACCCACATAGGTACCAAATTCTTTGCTCTCTATTCTTTTTTGCATCTTGAACCTTACTTCTCAGTTCATTTTCAGAAATTCCTCTGTGTAGCTTTATTGCTGGTAATCCCTTTAGCTTTGTTCATCTCAAGATGACTGTATTTCACTTTTGGTCTTAGAAAAGTTTTGCTGAAACACAATTTTAGACTGAGAGTTATTTTACTTTGGCACTTTGGATATATATGCTAATGTCTCTGGTATTTATGATCAGTTTAGAAATGATTCCTTTGTAGGTGGTATGCCATTTCTCTTTGGTTACTTTCATGGTACTTCCTCTTTCTTTGGTCTACACTTTACTGTCATGTTTGAATTTACTTTTTATTTATCTTGCGTGATTACTATTGTGCTTCCTCTATGTGTGGATTCATACCTTTCATCATTTATGGAAACATTTCAGCCAATTTCTATTCAAATATTGTCTTTCGCTTATTCTATTTCTCCTACTGGAACTCTGATTAGACATATTTATCTTCTCTGTTGCTGAACCGCTTTTCATATTCCAATCTCTTGGCTTTCTGTATTTCATTCTAGGTAATTTCTTTAGATCTGTCTTCTAGTTGACAAGTTCTCTTTCTAGTTATACCTAACTTATATTTAACTGATACATCATGTTTTAAATTTCAATGATTATATTTTTCAATTCTAAGAATTTTTTTTTCTTTTTCTTCAAGTCTAAGTGATTATATCTACTGGCTTCTTTATATTGTTTATGTTTTAGATACCATCTTTATTTCTTTTACATATAAAACATGGTTATTTTATATTCCATGTCTGGTAATTGCAGTATCTAAAATCTATGGGGCAATAAGTCCGTCGTTCATGATTTCTGCTGATTCTCTCTCATGGTTTATTTGTATGTGTAGTAATAAAATATTGTGGATACATACTTTGTGGAGCTGAATTGGTGAGATCTTTGTTATAAAGATGCTTTCCTTCCGAAAAGATGTATATTTGAATTTGCCAGCTACCAGGGCTCTGGCAAATTCTTTAATTTCTTGGTTTGAAGTTTCTTTGAGCATATAGAGAGTGTAAGATTGAATTCCAGACCGGGGGTGGGGGGTGCATATACATGGGTTAAACATTTCAGAGGGTAACTATTCTTCCTTTTCTTTCTCCCCCTCTTCCCCTGCCAACTCCATCTAGAGCTAATGTGGAGATGGAATTCTTTTTTTTTTTTTTAAGATTTTACTTATTTATTTGACAGAGACACAGCAAGAGAGGGAACACAAGCAGGGGGAGTGGGAGAGGGAGAAGCAAGCTTCCCGCTGAGCAGGGAGCTCGATGCGGGGCTCGATCCCAGGACCCTGGGATCATGATCTGAGCCAAAGGCAGACGCTTAATGACTGAGCCACCCAGGCACCCCTGGAGATGGAATTCTTGACAAGACTTTTGTTTGCTAGCATGAACATTTTTCCTGTGCTGCACTTGTCTGAAGGTTGCAGCCTTTTTCAAGTGTCCTACTTTATGGTGGGGACTCTCAAATTCAGCTAATCCACTTCCAGTGGCCCAAGGCTCAGCCTCCCACTCCCTGCTCTGATATATGCATTTGTGTACTGGCAATCCCAGTTTCTGCATTTGTTTACACTTCCTGCTCAGTTTTCAGTTTACTCTTCTTTTTTAATGCCTTTGGGATTTCTCTTACTTTCTTGCAAGCTAAGCTGTGTATTAAAAATAAGCTCACTGTAATTTATCCAAGACCTGAGAGTATTGAGTAAGGAAGGCTTTTTAGAGTATCAGGTTTATACTGCTAGATGCAGAAGCCGAGAGTAATCTTTAAAATGATAAATTAGCTTGCATCTCTCTCCCCTTAAGACACTCCAATGGCTTTGCCTCATACTTGACAACAGTACCAACCATCCTGGCCTACCTCATTCCTGGCTCAGCTCCAGTCACCGGCCTCTGCTGCCTGGCGGCTCCTCAAGGGCAATGACCTTAATCCTGCCTTAGAACCTCTACACTTGTGTCTCCCCCTTTTTATTTTAATTTTTTTACAAAAATTCAGTTATTCCAACAAATTTCTTTACATTTCCTGGACCTTAAAAAAATTACACACAAGTGGGCGCCTGGGTGGCTCAGTTGTTAAGCGTCTGCCTTCGGCTCAGGTCATGATCCTGGGATCGAGTCCCGCATCGGGCTCCCTGCTTGGCGGGGAGTCTGCTTCTCCCTCTGACCCTCCTCCCTCTCATGCTCTCTGTCTCTCATTCTCTCTGTCTCAAATTAAAAAAAAAAAAACTTAAAAAAAAATTACACACAACTTTTTGGACACAATACAACAGAACAGAATGAGAAAGGGAGTCACTTTTTTTTTTTTTTTAAAGATAAAACACTTGTGTGTGGCATGGGATCTTCCCCCTTTCTTCACAGGGCTGGCTCGTTCTTATTTCCATCTCTATTTATTTATCTTTTTAAGATTTTATTTATTTATTTATTTATTTATTTAGAGAGCTGGGGGAGGGGCAGAGGAAGAGAATCTCAAGCAGACACCACACCCAGCGCAGAGCCTGACATTGGGCTCGATCCCATGACCCCAAGATCATGACCTGAGCCAAAATCAAGAGTCGGCCACTCAACTGATTGTGCCACCCAGGTGCCCCCAGATCTCACTTTATTTTTTTTAATTTATTTTTATTTTTTAAAGATTTCTAATTTATTTATTTGACAGAGAGAGACACAGTGAGAGAGGGAACACAAGCAGGGGGAGTGGGAGAGGGAGAAGCAGGCTTCCCAATGAGCAGGGAGCCTGACGCGGGGCTTGATCCCAGGACCCTGAGATCATGACCTGAGCTGATGGCAGATGCTTAACGACTGAGCCACCCAGGCGCTCCCAGATCTCACTTTAAATGCCACCTTTTCATAGCTGCTTTCCCCGATCAGCCTCTCCATGTCTCTCACATCATCATGTTTGCATTCTCTCGAGGGCATCTATTCTTAGCTGACATTTCTGGGCTGATGGTCTCTTTTCCTATTAGAACCTAAGACTTCTAAGAGCAGGGACCTTGATTGTCTAGTTTACCACTATCTTCTCAGGATTTAGAACAGTTCCGGGCACAGAGTAGGGACTCAGCACATGTTTGTTGAATGACTAGAACTGAGTATTGGCTATTTATTCTCTTTAGACGGGACCTGGGCTTTCTCGTGCTCCGAAGTGCCCATTACTTCCTATTATCTCCCTAACCCAGCTTGTTTTGCTTTGTCAATTTACTTATCTACCTGGCCACTCTAGGCATCTAATTTTTCAATCCCTGCTTATGTTACTCTAAGTAGCCTCAGTGTTTTGCAAGCAGCTGTATTTTATGTTTCTTTTCTTCCTTCAATGTCTTGCATGTAGTAGGAGGGCAAGGAATTAACATTCACTGAATATCTCTTACCAGTCAGGCATAACAATGCTCTAATTTAATGTATGTCCTCACAACACTGTGGGGCCAGTATTATTATTTGTGTCCATTTTATGGATAAGGACACTGAGGCTGAGAGGTGTTCAGAATCCTCTAGTAAGTGACAGAGGGGGCACTGGAATCCATCTGGACAGCACGCACTGAATATGAACCTTTGGAAAAGGCTTGCTCATGTCTGAGGAGCAGGTGGCTATTTTCAATTTGCCAAGTGGAGATTGAGAAATTGAGTATTTCAGGTCAAGTTTTACTTGAACAGTCCAGCTATTTGCTTACTGATTTCATTCTGCTGAGTATATGAAGATTCAGCTTGAGGTATGTCTATACTGGCTAGAAGAGATTGGGGGATGTTAATCATGCCTTCTAAATGAGGGTCCTAATAAATGTCTGCTGTTGGTGGACATTATGGAATCTGACAGAAAGGAGATTTTCTTTTTTTCTTTTTGTTTTGTTGCTGTTAGAAAGAGAGAGAGCGTGTGCACGGGTGTGTGCACACGGAGTTGGGGGGGAGGGTCAGGGAGAGAGAGAGGAGGCGAGAGAATCTTAAGCAGCTTCCACACTCAGTGTGGAGCCCGACGCAGGGCTGGATCTCCCGACCCCGAGATCACAACCTGAGCCGAAATCAAGAGTCAGACGCTTTACCAACGGAACACCCCGGCGCCCCTACATAAGAGATTTTCTGAAGATAGCTGTTTTGATCAAATCGTCACGCCGTCACTGGCTCACTGGACAAAGACACTGAATGCACTGAATGTGTGCCACATCACCAAGCCCTCTTTTAAATAACAAAATCTTATTTTTATTTTAATTTTTTTACAGAAATTCGGTTATTCCAACAAATTTCTTTACATTTCCTGGACCTTAAAAAAATTACACACAACTTTTTGGACACACTACAATGGAAGAGAATGAGAAAGGGAGTCACTTTTTTTTTTTTTAAAAAGATAAAAACATACTTCTTGACACTTAGTGATTTACAGGTGTGTTACCTATACATACAAATGGTACATCATCAATGACCCATCCTCAGAGTATTGTGGTTTGCTAAATTACACTTAGGTTTTATGGAAAACAATTTCACAAAACATTTGTATGTGGATAGGAAGCACTTTTTCATTTTTGTAAACATCACTATCAGTGATGTAGGACTCCCAGTGGAGTCCTAAATCTGTAATTTACATGGATTAGAGAAAACCAACACTTTCTAATTTTCTTGTAGATAGAGAGGTACCTCCCTTTAAATAAAAGATGAATTCTTGAAAAGTTGTGTGTAATTAAATTTAGTAAGGAGGGTGTTTGGAATGCAGCGGGAGAGCTAATATTTAATGTTAACAGGTAACTCCCAGAATGGCTAATCCTTTAGAGATAATAAGTATTTCCTTAATTTGGTTCTTTAGAAAACCCATACCTTTGTGATTTGGGGATCACTCATTTGAGCATACCTGTAATATACTCTTAGCCATTTAAAACATAATCTCGTTTATGGTGAAAAGATAGTTGTACCAGGAACATTTGGCAAAAATGGGAGAGTTGTCTTAATAGAGACAGGGAACAAGAAATCAACTCCTATCTGTATCACTTTTTGTCTTATCCTCCATCTGGTGTTCCAGGGATGTATGCTAATTTGATCTTAATTTTGAGTCTAAAAATGAAGGCATTCTACATGTCCATGTTTTCTGCTCGGGTATAGGACATAGTTTGGCTCACACCGATTACTCCCCCCGCATGTATGTTTTAAGCTTGTGCCCATTCTCAAGAAGGTGGCTACTTCAGTATAACGTATTTTTCTGCTGTTGGATATTGGCAAGATATGTGATGAGGGGGATGGGGGGGAAGCCTGGGAGCAAAACATTGCTGAAGACAACTGACCAGTTTTAACTACTTCCAAATGTCCACCCACTCAAAGAAATCTGAGTATTCTTGAAAAACCAACATTAGTAAACAAACAGGCAACTTACTCCTACCAATTTTCTTGACCTGTATACGTATATATTCATTTATTTCTAAGGCTATTATTATTTATTTTGTTAGTACCACTTACTATCATTTAGAAATAGGTTTAATGGAATGATTTTTTTTCTTAAACAGAAATGAGTACCTGTTAGTAAGGGAAAGAAAGGCTATGGATTTCTGACGACATGTACAGCAAAGAAATAGAAAAAAAAAGAGGAGAGCTTTTAGATGCCTATTTATAAAGTATATTAAATTCCTACGCATTTACTAGGGAGAATTAGAAAAAAGTATTTATTTGATAGCAGTCTATATATTACATGTGAGCATCCAAGGTGAAATGAGCTTTCTATATTTTTCAGAGTTCCTTGATGCTGTTTCCTGAAAGATAGGGAGAGCTATGTTGCTCGGGGACCTATGATGTAAAGATGTACTTCCTGTAATATACAGCTTGATGGAGTTATAGTATATGTCAGAAACACTTTCTCAGTAATAACTTGTACAGACAGACTAAACTGAACACAGACTCCATAAAAAGTTTGAAGTGTTACATCTCTTAACTGAGTGGTTGTAACTAATTACACAGTGAAATAAACACACGGCAGAGATGGGGAACCGAGGATCAGGGCTCCTGTGAAAATACGCAGAGGCATTTTCCTAAGCCGTCTTCCTCTGTAAATGATGCTTGATCAGCCTCTTGGCTGTTGAGAGAGGAATAATTTAGGATTGACTGCCTTTTTTTTTTTTAAAATAAGGTTGAAAGATTAAAGCTTTTTGTTTTCGGTTTGATTAAAAAAGGACAGTTTACAAACCTCAGTACATACATATTTTACATGTTAATTCTAGCACGTTTATATTCCTCTTTCTTAAAATATTTCCTGAATGTGATTTCTCATGAATGTGATCTGATCCTATTCGATGATAGCTTCCCTTGAGCTGGTGTTTAATCCGCTATCACATCTCCTTCCAGAAAATCACTCCCATCTCTGCCCATCCAGATTTAGAAGGTGCCTTGACAAGTAGATGGTTCACTCTTGTCCAGATCTGTCTCTGTACTCTGATTTCTCCCAAGTCTTCCTTCTTGATGTTGATGTACAAAAGCTCTTATTCGATTTGTTTAGCTGTTATTTGATTTGTTTTGTGCTCATTCTAGAGAATATTGGCTTAGCAGAACTGCAGAAAGGGGTGGGGGGGGCAGGGGGAGGAGAAAGAGAAAGAGAAAGAAAAAATACATCATTTTCGGTCAGCAAGATTTTTGTGCATAGCTGTCACAGAAAAACCACACCAGCAAATGGTTTGAAGGCACTTTAGATTTGTTATCAGAGATGACTGAAAAGTTTGAGGCTCCTGTTCCATAAACAAACAGCACAGTCTCCCGGCAAGGGGAGCCCCCATCACCCAGACATGTGTGTTCCCCACATCCGGGTGAAGATTATAGGCTGCTTTGAAGGAGCAAGGAAGAATGTGAAATGATCCCAAGCATCAACGATTTTTCTGCCTGGCACAGAAAATGTCTCACTTGAGCGTTTTCCTTTGCTTTCCAAGTGTTATTTATTTATTATACAATCAACATTGTAACAGCTGCAAAGGAGACATTGCTTTCTTCCCTATGTATCTTTCCGTTCCATATCTAAATGTGCACTTATTTTATACAGTTGGAATCACAGAATACATGACACTTTTAACATATTAAAAACAATTTTCTACATTTCCACTCTGCATCATCAGCATCAATTTCCTTTTCTTTTTATTAAAGATTTTTTATTTTGAAGTAATCTCTACACCCAACATGGGGCTCGAACTCACAATCTCGATATTAAGAGTTGCATGCTCTACTGACTGAGCCCGCGAGGTGTCCCATTAGCATCAGTTTCCAAGAGCTGCAGAATATTCCATTCCGTTCTCATTCCTTTCATTCCATGCCCAGTTCCCATTCTCAGCTGTTTGACCACTGGCAGATTGTAGGTAGGTTTCCCATTTTTTTAAAATTTATCAAGAATAAATATCTGCATATAAAGCTCTGTTTGTTCTTTTAAATTCTTTCTTTAGGACGAATTCTCAGGGGATAAGCTGCTTTTCCTTTTGTCCAGCACACTACTAGGGACGATTCCTGTTTTTTTTTTTTTTTTTTAAAGATTTTATTTATTTGACAGAGGGAGAGAGTTAGCGAGAGCAGGAACACAAGCAGGAGAGTGGGAGAGGGAGAAGCAGGCTTCCCGTGGAGCAGGGAGCCCGACGCGGGGCTCGATCCCAGGACCCTGGGATCATGACTTGAGCTAAAGGCAGACGCTTAACGACTGAGCCACCCAGGCGCCCCACGATTCCTGTATTGATACAACTAGACTACAAATAGTATGATTGACTCCTTTCTTTGGATGATTTCCATACACTTTGGCACTGTTAACCAGGGTTTAAGCGTCCTTATATATTGTGAAGATGGGTAAATGCATCTAGATGGCCAGATTTGGGCTGAAAGGAAACAGCCCGTTGGGTTTTCATCACAGAGTACTTAGAAACTACAAATGATAATAAAACAATTGGTCCATTATTTAGTTACAGCCCCCGTTCCCACATCACAAGATAAGATTATGGTTTCTGAATGAGTGCTAGAGAAACCTCTGGAAGATTCTGTTGTTTCTAGCATTTATCCCCTTGTTGTTTTCCAATACACTTGAAAACACTTTAAAATATCTTATGCACATTACAGTTCTAATGAACTTCTCTCAGCGAGAGAACTCAGTTGCTTTAATGTACCCAGACTACACAGAGGATAATTGAAATGTGATCATGTCCTAATGATGATTAATCTGTAGTGATTCTCTGAGATTGCATCACGCTGGTAGAAGTCCTATGGAAGGGAATGCTTTCTTCGGATATTATTAAAAGCAACAAAGGCAACCCATGGGTTTTACACCGAGCTACAGGTGCTTCTGAACCTTGAGCGCTCTCTGTTCTGCTGCCCCGGAGGCGGTCTTGCAAGATGGAATCCAAAGTTGGGTTTGTGTGTCCATGATTCCACTGCTCTAGCATTCTTCACTCCAAATATTTTTGTATTTCAAATGCACAGAGCGAAATGTCTGGGTTTTCCACTAAAATCCATGAAAGGTGCTAGCTGGGGTGGGGGAGAGGGAGGAGTGGGTGCAGGTTATAAATACATGAAGCAGGAGAGGGGAATGGGTTTTGAAAAGGTGGGTGTGCGCATGGAAGAGCAGGTAGCATACGGAAGTGCCAGGGCCCTATGTGGGTGAAGCAGGGGAAGAGGGAGGCAAGAAGGTAGCCCTCATTTTCTTGATGTCTGCAAATAAATATACCCCTGATTTCATGATAGAAAAGCCTGCTTTGGTGTGAACCATTTGTTGGCATCCAGGAACCAGAGACTCCCACTTTTTCCCTGGCTCTAAGCTGCTTGATTTGGCTTTATGACATCACAGTGGGCTGGGAAGAGAGCAGACAGGGCTGGAGGGGCTTTCAGTCAGCAACCCCCCCGGCCCCCCCAGCACTGACAACCAAGCCTGAGGAGGAGAAGGCAGCTTCCTGCAGGGTAGGCATCTCCCTGGGAAGATCCTTAGCCTTCTTGTAGGAAGGGAACTGCTGGGGCCAATCTCACAAGGTTCCTGTTCACACCCCACCATCGGGGGGTCTAACTCAGTTAGTGGCTGCCCAAGGTGGGTCAGTCACCACCAATCCTTCTTGGATCTGCTGCCATCTTGGGTCACCCATATCCTCCATGTGAGTGGATCCCTCACTGGATCCCTCCCTGACCTCACCATTGATTAGTCAGCCTTTCCCTCTTCAAGGTCTCTTCTTTGTTGACTTGGTTAGCCTTGGAACTGCACTCCCCACCTGCAGTGGCAAGGCTGGGCAGGGAGCTGAGGAGTGAATGGGAAATGAGAAGAGCCAGAGAGCCAGCTGGACTTGGGTGGGGCCGGGGAGGCTCCCAGGGTACAAGACTGAAGGAGGCGCTCACTCTCCGGAGGGGGGCGAGGACCTCCTGCCATTTGGCTCATGAGGTACTTGTTGTGCCTCGAACTGACTGCTCATCACTGGGCCTCCTGGGAATATCTGCTTGGAGTCTGAGCTCCTTAGACATTCATCCCAGGGTACTTGAGAATCCTGCAGACTCCAAGGCTAAAAATAACCAGTATGTTCGCGCTGGTGGGGACTGGAACACAAACACTCCCCCCACAGTATCAGGAAAACACTTTGCCGGGAGCAGCAACGTGAGAATGCCACTAGGATGACTTAAAGAGCAAGCACAGTGAGGGCTTGGGCAGTGTGGGCCCTGCACACAGATTTGGGAAGCCGCTAGGTGGAAGAGGATGAAAGGCCGGGTTTCCCTCTCCGGATGTGGCCATCATTTCTTCAGGCCAACGACTGGGACATCGGGGCTGCCTGCAGAATGGCGTGTGGTTACCCTGTGATCCCCGCTTTGTAAAACACTGTTTCTTTTCTGCACTTTCGCTCCCATTTCCCATGCACCCTTCAGGGGAGGCAATTTAACAGATGTCATATTCTCCCAGGTTTGTACAGAGCAGGACTGAATAAATAAGTCATTCAACACTGCTCTGGATCTTTGTTCAGTCGGGTTTGTCCTTGTAACATGTCATGGGGCTCTGAGTTGCCCATGTTCCATTTCTAAAGGGCTCTTTGCAAATCCTTTGCGGAGCTGTCATTTGAATCACTGCTCCGGAGAGCACCATTTATAATGGCCACATTGTCCAGACTATCTAAATGCTGCGTTGTTGAATTTTCCCTGTGTTTGCGGACTTTGAAAGGTCTCCTGTGGTCCGCTTCTGCTCACTGTTCCTATCAACCCATTCAATGAGGGCCCGGAGCCCCCACCGCCCCAGGATAGCTGGGGGGTGGCGGTGGGGGGCGGGCAGGGGTCGGAGTGAGAAAAACGCTTGCTGGGAGCTTTTAGCACAATGGCTCCTGAATCTTTGCTGTGAAAATGAGGAAGGGAGGCATTCCAGACCTTTTTTTCTCATTGACTCTATAAGCTTTGCCGTTTCTTCCCACTCCATTGTTTCAAACCACACTCACCTCTCACGGGGCCTCCTGACAGCCTTCCTGCCCAGGAGGCTGACACAGGCCCCTGGAAGTAAAGTCTCGCTTTCTGTGTCCCCAGGTGCTCTAGACGTGATGTGCCCCACGGTGGGCAGAGCACGTTAAAGACGGCTGTAGATTCTTTAGCTTTCTTCTCATTTGCGGGGCGGGGCGGGGGGGGGGTTGTCTCTGTTCCTCTCCCTTTGAATCTAGGCTTTGAGGGACCTGGCGGTGGCGTCTGGGTGGCTCAGTCGGTTCAGCCTCCGACTGGTGATTTTGGCTCAGGTCATGATCTCATGGGTTGTGAGATCAAGCCCGGAGTCCAGCTCCCTGCTTAGCAGGGCATCTGTCTGAGATTCTCTCTCTCTCTGCCCCTCCCCCCACTCACAGAGCTCTCTCTCTCGTCTCTAAAATAAATAAATAGATCTTAAAAAGAAAAGAAAAGAAAAAAAAGAGTACTGGCAGTTTATTTTTTGTTGTGGCAAAAACACATAAAATAAAATTCACCATCTTAACCACTTTGACGTTCAGGAGTGTTTAGTATATTCACATCGTTGTGAGACAAATCTCCAGAACTTTTCCATCTTGCAAGTCTGAAACTCCATTTCCCTGCAACAACACTCCTTTTTTCCCCCTTCCCCCGTTCCTCGGTAACTGCCATTCCTTCTGTTTCTACCAGTTGGACAACTTTAGATAGCTCCTGTGAGGGGAATCATATGGTGTCTGTCTTCTCATGACTCTGCAGGCTCAAGAGAAACTTCTGTCCCTCCCTTAACCACACAGAAGAATCTAAATTGGGGGTCTTTTCCAGAATAAGTTGTGTTTTTTTTTTAAAGATTTTATTTATTTATTTGACAGAGAGAGACATAGCGAGAGCAGGAACACAAGCAGGGGGAGTGGGAGAGGGAGAAGCAGGCTTCCCACCAAGCAGGGAGCCCGATGTGGGGCTCGATCCCAGGACCTCGGGATCATGACCTGAGCCGAAGGCAGACACTCAACGACTTAGCCATCCAGGCGCCCCCAGAATAAGTTATTAACATAGATCAATTTTATCTGAGTGACCCATCTGTATGGAAGGGCAAACATCTAATTATCAAACATTTGCTCTTCTTATCGCTCTGTATGCATTCCTCTGATGTTCCAGGCCCCTACCCCCAGAATGACATCTATATCCCATTTTGTCCATCTTTGGGATTTCCATGTTTACATGGATTCCCCGGCGTACACCTATTAAATTTGATTTTCTCCTGTCAATCTGTCTCAAGGCAGTTTGATTTTTAGTCCAGCTAGAAGGAACTTTGAGGGGACAGGAATTCCTCCTCCCCAATGTTTTCTTTATTTTTTTTACATATATTTTTTATTTAAAAATTTTTTTAAAAAATTTCATTTATTTATTTAACAGAGAGAGATATAGCAAGAGATGGAACACAAGCAGGGGGAGTGGGAGAGGGAGAAGCAGGTTTCCTGCTGAGCAGGACCCTGGGATCATGACCTGAGTTGAAGGCAGACGCTTAACGACTGAGCCACCCAAGCGCCCCATTCCCCGATGCTTTCTTGACATAAGAAAAGTCATTGTCATTGTCAAAGTCATTGTAGGTCCCCAGCTGTTTTGTGATTAATGCCTGACCAGCATTACTTGCCTAAGCACATATCTTGCAGAACTTCCTGGGATATGTGAAAACTGTAGAAAAAGAGACTTCAGTAGTTGATGATTTTAAGGGAACAGCCACGACCAGGCCAGGAAGATAACCTCACCATATCAGAGACAATGAATTGGTGGTAAAACTCTCAGTGCTGTTTCACAAGGAAAAATTGACCTCACACACATTCTTGAGTTGTTTTTCAGTATAGAAGCCACTTTGAGCACTTGAACACTGGATTAATTGGAGCCAGAGACTGAATGATGCCAACCCTTGCCAGCCTTGTGACTTCAATCACCCAGGACCTGGACCCTGTTAACTTATGATGACTTTTGCCCCAATTTCATATGGGACGCTCCTTGGCCCGGCCCTTCCATGAATATGCATGCACTCGTAGCTTAAAATTGCTCCAATTTTGTTGTTCAGGGAGATGCTGCTTTGGGAAATATCTCTGGTGTTCTTACTTGTTGCAAGTGAAATCCTTCCTTTTCTACTCTTTGGCCTGGTTGTGTCTTTTGGCTCAGCACCCACCAAGAGGCAAACCCTGTTTTGGGTTGTAGTGTGATAAACACGGGTGTGCAAATGCCTCTTCAAGACCCTGCTCTCAATTCTTTTGGCTATATACCCAGAAGTGGGATTGCTGGATCATATGGTAGTTCTATTTTTAATTCTTTGAGAAACCTCCATATTGTTGCACCATCTCATGATCCTATCAACACTGCACAAAGGTTTTAATTTCTTCATGTCTCTCTGACACTTACTTTCTGCTTTTTTTGGTTGGGGGGGGATGGTAGTGTTAAAAGTAAAACTACAGGCCCCAAATGGTGTCAGTTAGGTTAAGGCCCTAAGTCAGTAAACCAAGACTTTTTTTTTTTTTTTTTTTAAGATTTTATTTATTTATTTGAGGGAGAGTGAGAGAGAAAGCACAAGTGGGGAGGAGGGGCAGAGGGAGAGGGAGAAGCAGACTCCCTGCTGAGCAGGGATCCTGACACAGGGCTCAATCCCAGGACCCCGAGATTATGACCTGTGCCAAAGGCAGATGCTTAACAGACTGAGCCATCCAGGCGCCCTCAGTAAACCAAGACTTAATCCTTAACCTGACTGCAATTTTTTTTTTATTAAAGATTTTATTTTTAAGTAATCTTTCTACACATAATGTGGGGCTTGAACCCACATCCTAAGATCAAGAGTCACACACTCCACTGAGCCAGCCAGGAGCCCCAACCTAACTGCAATTTTAACCTTTAACCAGTCAGCATGGGAATTACCCAGTCAGCAGAAGGAAACTTACTGACAGACCCTTTCCATTCGCCCGGGTGACTGTGCCTAAAACAATGGATTCTTTGCTAGTAATTTCCTTTTTTCTGCTCCCTCTCTACCTTTAAAAACATTTTCTTTTCCGTACCCCTTTGGAACTCCCCTCTACTTGTGAGATGAGATCTGCCCAACTCATGAATCAATTAATAAAGCAAATTAAATCTTTAAGATGTGCTGAGTTGATTTTTTGTAATGTAACTGTAGCCATCCTAATGAGTGTGAGGTGACATCGCAATGTGGTTTTGATTTGCCTTCTCTGAACATCTTTTGAGTACAGGCGGTTTCTGATTCCTCTGCTGGAGTGACAATATGGGTGAGGCCGTGGTAGCATATGGAGAGCAAGAGAGGCCCAGCTGAGCCCAGCTCTCCAGCCTTCTATTCCAAGGGGCCCACATGTGAGGGAAGTCATCTTGGACCCTCCATGCCATTCAGCCACCTGCTGAAGGCCGCCAAGTGACCCTAGTTGATGCCACACGGAGCAGGAGACTTGCCCAGCTGGGCCCTTCCTGAATTCCTGATCCACACAATTGTGAGATATAACAAAAGTGGTTGTCAGTAGCAATCCTAATGGGTGTGAGTTTTTCCAGCAGAACTTTTTTTTTTTTTTTAAAGATTTTATTTATTTATTTGACAGAGACACAGTGAGAGAGGGGATACAAGCAGGGGAAGTGGCAGAGGGAGAAGCAGGCTTCTTACTGAGCAGGGAGCCCGATGTGGGGCTCGATCCCAGGACCCTGGGATCATGACCTGAGCCGAAAGCAGACGCTTAATGACTGAGCCACCCAGGCGCCCCTCCAGCAGAACTTTGACACGGTTTTAAGCCACAAAGGTTTGGGATAGTTTGTTAACGTGGCATAGAGAGCTGGAACAGTGGGCAAATGCCCTTTCTTGGGCTGGTTTAGATTCACTGTATTCAGTACACTGTAAATGACCAGTGTGGCTGGACAGCTGACACAGTGCTCCCAGGGCAGAGAGCGTGCCACTGTCTCTGACTTGTTTTTCCCTCCTGACCCAATTTCTAGAGAAGCAACACCGGAAACCCCAACTTCCACTTTCCTATTGCATCCATAGTCTCTCTCCGGGTGATCATTAGTTTGTCCCTCTGACCGCAGGGGGTTTGGATCTGGGCTGAAAATAAGTGCATGCTCACAACATACTTTGGTGCTGAATTAAGAAAAAAAGTCCAATACTGATTTTGGCTGCAGTTTGATTACCACTAGCTTTATAGGTGATCAGAGGGTCTGAATTTGTTGTAGTTGTTGTGTAATTGACCGGTGGGTTGATGAAAGCCAGGGTATACTTCACCTTCACGTGCTAAATCTTTACTTGCACGCCACAGTCCCACTCACAGTCCCCACCAGCACACTCCCCAGCCCCGACCGCAGTGCTCTAGGAAGACAGCCGGATAGGAAGCTACCGCCCAGTCACCAGGCCGTCTAGATTCTCTAAGGCCTTCTTACCCTAGCAGAAAGGCCACACCAGTCCTTCTTTCTGCATCCTATAATTTACTTTGCATCCAAATTCTTATTTGGGACTGAGCTAGTGTATGTGACTGCCTGCTTGGTGGCATCTACAGTGTTAGTAAAGGCTGCTGAGGCAGAGGGATAGGGAGTTGGGAGAAAGGAAAGAAGGAAAATGTATAGTAGTTCCCCCATATCTATGGTTTCACTTTCTGTGGTTTCAGATGGAATCATTAACATTTTTCCAAAAGGAACCAATGATTCCACAAGTTTCCGTCCCTCATTTGCATACCCAACCAATCCTGGTTAACCTACTTTTTTTTTTTTTTTAAAGATTTTATTTATTTGAGAGAGAGAGAGCATGCGAGAATATAAGCCGGAGGGAGAGGCCGAGGGAGAAGCCGAGGGAGAAGCAGACTCCCAGCTAAGCAGGGATCCCAATGAGAGGCTCAATCACTGGGCCCTGGGATCATGACCTGAGCCAAAGGCAGATACTTAACTCACTGAGCTACCCAGGTGCCCCCTAGTTAACCTACTTTCAATCTCTGTTTTATATAGAGGACCTAAATAAGAACTGTACTCCTGACCTGTAGCCTTTAGAATTCTACCCCTTCTGTTGTCTTCCTCAGAACAAGAGTCAGGTTTCTACCTGAGTCTGTGTCTCCTGAATTGCAATTCTAACTGCCCAAATAAGTGCCTGTTGGCTTAAATTTTCAGGGAATTCTTTCTTGGTCGACACAATGGAGGAGTTAAGAAATAGAAGAGGACCTCCCTGTCCCTGCCAATAATCCACCAGGTCAGTGCTTCTCAAACCTCAATTTGTCTCAGAATCACCTGGTGATCTTGTTAAAAGTGCAGAATTTGACTCAGTAGGTCTGAGGTAAAGCCTGCGAATTTGCATGTCTATCTCCCAGGTGATGCCAAGGTGCTGGACTGCACTCCCTGAGTCAGACACTGTGTCCTCTTCACCTTTGTATTCCCAACTTAATGAGGTGCTTGGTATATCATAGGTGCTCAAAAGTTGTTTGTTGAATGAAACCAAACCAGGCACAGGCATTCATGAAAAACAAATATTGAGCAACTTAGTAGAGGTACTCAGTGACTTGCAAACTCAGTGCAGACTTCTAGAGGCTTTCCATTCCTTCCACTGCCATGAAGGAGCGGAGGTGGGTGAGGGGCTCTCTCACCCTCAGCCCGCAGATGGAGATTTTAACACTTGGCTTTAACTAAATATATAGTAGTACAAATATGTAAAGAGGTATCTGGGAAATGAAAAATGTACCATCTGAGACAGTCCTGCCACATTTTCTTCCTTTCTTCCCCTAGGTTCTTCTTTTTCTTTAAACAAAACAAAACAAAACACCAGGGCGCCTGGCTGGCTCAGTTGGAGGAACACGTGGCTCTTGGTCTTGGGGTTGTGAGTTGGAGCCCCACACTGGGTGCAGAGAGTACTAAAAAAAATAAACTTAAAAAAAATCTTTATATTCTCTGCCTTTCTCGCTATCTTTTTCTGTGTCCTACCTCCCTTTAGATCTGAGATATTGATTTTCATAGGGAGGGTTGGAGGATATTTGCTAAACTATTCTTCTGGCTACTCCCGTAGATCTTCTAACTGAGAAGGGGCAGAGAGTGGCCTAAGAATCAGGTGCTGATAACTGTGCATTAGTCCTGTATGCAGCAGACGACTGGACTGACAGCAGGCTCAACGCTTTCTCATGTGACATTTTCTAGGAAGTAAGTAATTCATGAGAAGGAATTTTGAGTGTTAATTCATGAACATCTCTTTTCTTCCTCTTGTCCCCATTGAGAAATACTGCAGAATCTATTGCCAGCAAGAAAGAGGCACATTTCCTTGGTAGAAGCGTTGACACTAGAATGTTGGCGCTGGTTTGTTAATCCTAATAATATCCACTGTCCAGTTTTAACATGAAGCCATTCCATATTGCATAGAGGCTGAAAGGCTTTTATTAATGAAGCCCAAAAAACATACGCATGGCAGGGTAGGACGTCAGCATCCTCAATTCTTAGTGCATTGCACAAGAACTAATAAATCCTGTGTCAATCTTAATGTGCCAGTCCCAGCTTAGCGACTTCTCCTGCGCTCCTCTGAAATTTTTCATGATTGTTTTGCCTTTCCATTTTATGAACTAGCTCATGACTAACACTTCACTATGTGGTCATGACAATCCTTTACAAATATAAATAAAAGCAAAACCAAATTGAGTATTACCGCACATGAAATTGCAAATCACGCAACCCAAATGTGTTGGCTTCTCAAAATAATGAATTTGTCTCTGTTGATATTGAATATTCAGCCTCACACATCTGCCTCTGAGCTTCTTCCCCTTCCTGTTCAGGGTAAGACTGATAATATGTATCATTTCCCTCCCTCCCTCTCTCAAGCTCAAATTCACAGGCTTTCTCTTCTCTACTTTCTTGAGAGTCAACTGGCCTTCCTTGATAATATAGATTTCCTGATTTTCTTGGAGACATACAATTTATTGCTAAATGTATGTGTTCTGAAGCCATTTTCTCTGGCTTTGAATTCTAATTCCACCATTTACTGGTTGGGTCACTCTAGAGAAGTTCTTGAACATTTCTGTACTTCATTTGAAAAATGGGGGTACACCCTTCCCAAGGCTTCCTGAAGATTGTGACTG
Source organism: Mirounga angustirostris (assembly GCF_029215605.1). NCBI lineage: Eukaryota > Metazoa > Chordata > Mammalia > Carnivora > Phocidae > Mirounga > Mirounga angustirostris. The sequence goes on along the minus strand of NW_026991720.1, from coordinate 86,957,731 downwards.
AGATGATGCTTATAAGGTGTTTATGACTTAAAAGGCAAACCTGGCAAATAGGAAGAGGTCAATAAATATTGGCAAGTTGTTTTTATCGTTTGTTAGTTTTTTGTTTTGAATGCACAATCGTATAAATAGCACCATGTCGTTCCAGAAATACCACATACATATACTAACCAACAGTAAATCATGGAAACATTTACTTTTCCCAGAGACAGGATGGCCGAATGGTTCAGACTGGGGACAATGGACACAGACTGTTTGGGTGTGAACTTCAATTTTACTACTTACTGGCTCTGTGATCTTGGGCACGTGACCTGGCCTAGTTTCCTCATGTGTAAAATGGGGGTAGACTAGTCTTGTCTATACAGCTGTGGTGGGCGTTAAATAAGTTCCCTCATGGTGAGTACTATGTGAAATCTTCCCACTGTTAGTATGATTGTTATTGCTGCGAGGTGGAGTTTTACCGGGTCTGTACCTAGCTAGCCCCTCACTCTACTTTTCCTAGAGCATTTAGAAATCTTACAATTGTAAATTTTCTCTGTGTCTGCAATGTGTGTAAATCCTCTTAGAGGGGCGCCTGGGTGGCTTAGTCGTTGGGCGTCTGCCTTCGGCTCGGGTCATGATCCTGGGGTCCTGGGATCGAGCCCGGCATCGGGCTCCTTGCTCCGTGGGGGGCCTGCTTCTCCCTCTCCCACTCCCCCTGCTTGTGTTCCCTCTCTCGCTGTCTCTCTCTCTGTCAAATAAATAAATAAAATCTTAAAAAAAAAAAAATCCTCTTAGAAACTATATAAGGCTCTTGACAGCTTTATGACTCAGGAATGTCTTTCTCAAGGACGGGAGCCATCTCTTTGAAATGTAATCGTCAAGAGAGACAGCTCCCTCATCTCCCAGTTTCTGTGGGAGGGTAGGAGCCTACCTTCAGCGGCACCTGCTCCAAGTTGCAAAGCTCCCTCTGTCATGAAGATAAGGCGAGCTTATTTTTCCTGTGCATAAAACCAATTAACCCAGATGGTCGCCCTCAATTAACCAGCTAAATCTAGGGTGAATGGTCTATAATAAATGGTCTTGAGGACTAGTTACCTTTTATCCTGAAAACATGTATGTTAACAGGTTGTATCTGCTTGGCTTTATAAAAAGGTGAAATTGCATCTGTCTTTGCCTTCTCTAAGCGGGTTGACTGTGCTGTGCATCACGTTCTGGTTTAATGCTTTTTAAATAATTAAGCACTGAGTTTTTCTTTCTCTACTAGTGTTATAGAGAGGTTTTCTGGGGGAAAGATTTTGTTTTTAATTATATTACCTGAGTGATGTATACTGGTAAATCCGTATTTGCGCATCAGATTGCTTTATTTAATGCCTGTCCTCTTCTAGCACAGAATTTACAAGAGGGAAGGGACTATTAAAAAAAAAATTCTTAGGGGCGCCTGGGTGGCTCAGTCGTTAAGTGTCTGCCTTCGGCTCAGGTCATGATCCCAGGTCCTGGGATCAAGCCCCACATCAGGCTCCCTGCTCAGCGGGAAGCCTGCTTCTCCCTCTCTCACTCCTCCTGCTTGTGTTCCCTCTCTCGCTGTGTCTCTGTCAAATAAATAAATAAAATCTTAAAAAAAAATTCTTAGAGGGTACTAAAATCGGTGTTATTAAAAAGGGATTTGCTAATAATTACCTAATAAAACCCAGCTGGTGCTCCCCTGTCTTCTTCCAAATCATTCTACAGGCTTCTGTGAAATTATGATAAGGCGCAGCTCTTCAAAACCTAAACTCATTCTCTTTTCCAGGAAACAAGGAAGCTTTTATTCCTCAGGATATGGACTTAGGGACTTGAGTGAGTTGTTAGCAGGGAGTTCAGGATCGTGAGGCTTTCCATTGCCATTATTACCACAAATTTAATAGCCCTCATCCTAATTATCCATATGGATGTTTGTTGTAATGAAATAAAACATTCAAGTATGATGTATGCTTCCTCTCCAGACCAAAGGGAAGTGGACCGCAGAGTCCAGAAGGCAATTTATAATCAAGGTCTGATCAAGCACACATACGTGGGCGTGCACGCACACACACACACTCACACTCTACTGCCCCTGTTAGAGAAGTAGCCAAGAATTAATGCATTTAGTGAATGTGTGATCCATCACTGATTGGCTGACATCGGTTAGCTGCAAATGACATAGTAATAAGGGAGAGCCAGAGATCACGTGAATTGGAGAATTTTAGGGCTTTCTATAATGCAGAAGTGAATAGACCATGCTTGGCTGAAAACTTTTTAGGGGAGACTCTTTGCTATGGAATCAACCCCATAGCTCAACAACACCCATCAGGCCTTGCACGGCCTTTCCTCACCACTCCAGCCTCCCCTCAGGGGTCCCTCCCCTCCCACTTAATGTGACCTGCAGGCCTCAGAATGGATCCTCCAGGCCTGCCTCCCTGCTCCTGGAAACACCCTCCCTCCATTTTCTAGCCACTGAACACCCTCTCATGTTTCAAATGTCTTCTCAAGTCACTTCCCCGGAAGGCCTGCATTCTGCCCCCATCATCCCTTATCAGAGCTACCCAGTCCTTCTAGACAGCAAGCCCTCTGAGGGCAAAGGCCACTGCGGGTCAGTCTCTGTGTCCCAAACACCTAGATCAGGGCTCAGCAGATAGAAGATGCTTAGTAAACCTCCCTGTGCTTTTTGAAAGGAGCCTTAGGCCTAGTTACGGACTGAATCGTGTCCCCATAATTCCTATGTTGAAGCCTTCACCTCCAATTGTGACTATATTTGGAGATAGGGCTTTTTAGCAGGTAATCAGGGTTAAACTGGGGTCATAAGGGTGGGGCCCTGACCCAACAGGAATGGTGTCCTTCTAAGAAAAGAAACTGACACCAGGGGTATGCATGCAGAGAACAAAGGCCATGTGAAGACCCAGCAAGAAGAAGGCCATCTGCGAGCCAAAGGGAGAGGCTTCGGGAGAAATCAGACCTGCCCACATCTTTGATCTTGGACTTCCAGCCTCCAGAGCTGGTGAAGAAATCTATTTCTGTTGTGTAAGCTACCCAGTCAGTGGCACGTTGTCATGGCAGCCCTAACAGACTAAGACAGGTATCAACAAGGCCAACCTTTTGGTTTTCTTTGTTGGCAGGTAAGTCCCCCCAGGGCCAGGGAGACAGAGTTTGCCCAAAGTCATCCAGCTAGTTAGCTGAAGACCTGGATTAGAATTCTGGGCCAGACTCGTGTTTTTTCTCCACTAGCTTTTCTTTTTTCCCCAGAGAAAAGCTTTTTTCAAGTGACTCTCTTAGGGATTCCAGTTCTACTCACGAAACAGAATTGAGGGCAGCTGCCTTGGTCTCTGGCCCCGAAGCCACCCTGCCCAGGCTCTCCCCTCTTCCCCACCCCTTCTCTGCATTGTACCTCGGCGGCTCTCTAAGGATTCATGGACTCGAGTTTGAACGACTGCTGTACCCCATGCTGCCTCTATTACACATACAATATCACAGATCTTCCCAATTTACCGTGTTCTCTCACACTGACATAATGCATTAGAAACCTGTTGTGACAGAGCAAAGCCACCTGGGTCAGTAGGGACAAGGTACGATGGCACGGAGGCTGGAGGATTAGGATTCCAGAGAAGAAAAGGCCTCTGCAATTGATTTGACCCTATCCTGGGGAGATGATAAAGATGACTGCAACAGATAATGTAGAATCATCTAGAAACCGGGTGTGTCCCAACCACGGTTCTGGGATCCATTTTGTAAGTCTGCAAATATACACATGGCTCCCTCCATCGCGAGGGGTACTGAAGTTTTGGTAAAGCTACTTTGATGATGACCAGGAGAAAAAAATCCTATGGCCTTAGAGAGCCCTGCCTCAGAAAGGGGCTTTGTAAATGCTGTATGGCCAAGGGCGGTGCTTCTCCAGACGTGGCCTCTGGATCTTCTTGGATCTCAATCACTTGGGTGTTTGTGGCTATGTAGATTCCAGGATCTTGACTGGACTTAATCCCCAGGTGATTCTCATTTGCATTCAAGTTTAAGGTTGTTAGCCCTTGGGCTTTGGAATCAGAGAAAAGTCTGAATCTTGGGTCGGCCATTTCCTGGATGTGGACAAGTAATTTTACTAGCCATAGCTTTGGCATTCTTTTTTTTTTTTTTTAAAGATTTTATTTATTTATTTGACAGAGAGAGAGAGCAACAGCAGCAACACAGGCAGGGGGAGTGGGAGAGGGAGAAGCAGGCTTCCTGCCAAGCAGGGAGCCCGATGCGGGGCTCGATCCCAGGACCCTGGGATCATGACCTGAGCCGAAGGCAGACGCTTAACGACTGAGCCACCCAGGCGCCCCAGCTTTGGCATTCTTATCTGTGAAATGGACATAGTACCTATTTTATGGGGTTGTTTGAGGAATCAAGGTCAGCATTTAACACTCATTCTCCCTGGGGAAAGACAGAGAGGAGATGAACTAGAGTAGAAGTGAGAAAGACCTCAGTTCTAAGACCTCCCTGTGAATTTTTTACTATTTTGACATACACACACACATAAAAACCAAAACCAAAACCAAACACGAAAAAACAACAAAAAACTCATATAGTCTGTGAGGGTTTTTTTGGAATTGAGCACTTAAAAATAACTCTTGAGGGTTTTATGGGCACCAAGGATGACATCCAAGAGCTGGAAATACAACTCCCTTTCAGGGAAAGCCTTTGGCTTGGAGGAGGAGGAAGGGCCAACAGACTTCACCCCAGGAGAGGACTGTCTACTGTTCTATGGATGTGGTCACACCTGGAATCAAATCATATCCCCAGTAAGGACACCTCCCCGAAAAGCCTAGAAATCAACTGTGATCCTTGTTCCCTGGAAGACTACTGGCTGAGATTTTAAGGTTTCTCTATGATGATAACAGCTACCTCTACTGAGTACGGACTGTAGGTAGGCACTGTGCTAAGTTCTTAGGCACATTATGATGTTCAATCTGCACAAGTACCCCTGAGTGGCAGGTAGTATCATTAATTCTGTTTTGCCATAAGAAAACCAACTCAGGGGCGCCTGGTTGGCTCAGTCGTTAAGCGTCTGCCTTCGGCTCAGGTCATGATCCCAGGGTCCTGGGATGGAGCCCCGCATCGGGCTCCCTGCTCAGCGGGGAGCCTGCTTCTCTCTCTCCCACTCCCCCTGCTTGTGTTCCTCCCTCCTCCCCCAAGCCAAAGGCTTTCCCCGAAAGGGAGTTGTATTTCCAGCTCTTGGATGTCATCCTTGGTGCCCATAAAACCCTCAAGAGTTATTTTTAAGTGCTCAATTCCAAAAAAACCCTCACAGACTATATGAGTTTTTTGTTGTTTTTTCGTGTTTGGTTTTGGTTTTGGTTTTTATGTGTGTGTGTATGTCAAAATAGTAAAAAATTCACAGGGAGGTCTTAGAACTGAGGTCTTTCTCACTTCTACTCTAGTTCATCTCCTCTCTGTCTTTCCCCAGCAAGAATGAGTGTCTCTCTCAATGTCAAATAAATAAGTAAATTCTTAAAAAAAAGAAAACCAATTCAGTGATTATGACCCTGAGTACTACTGTAAAGATAACCAAGAGCAAAGGCAAACAGGATCCTCCTCGGCTGTTTTCTTGAACATTCTATTTCAATATTGCTCGCTGAGATAATTCTGAGTCTTGAGATAGTCTTGCCTGTCACTCTGTTCCTTTCTCTGCTTTATACAGATGAGACAGGGTCTCAAATAATACCAGGTTGTGAGCTTGAGGTCCAATGAATGGCATTTAATGAGCATTTGTAAAAAATGCTCTGAATATACTATGATAACAATAAAGCTGTACACATAAGATTGCTCATCATACAAAAAATTGAAAGTAACCTTAATGCCACAAATATGAGCTTGGATAAATAAATTATGGTACTTTCATATAGCCATTTTTTTATGTTTTTAAAAGATTTTATTTATTTATTTGAGAGAAAGCGCCAGAGAGACAGCACAAGCAAGGGGAGCAGCAGAGGGAGAGGGAGAAGCAGTCTCCCTGCTAGGCAGGGAACCTGATGTGGGGCTGATCCCAGGACCCTGAGATCATGACCTGAGCAGAAGGCAGATGCTTAACTGACTAAGCCACCCTGGTGCCTCTCATATAGCCATTTAAAAGGAATGTAGATCTAGGGGTGCCTGGGTGGCTCAGTCAGTTGAGAGACTGACTCTGGTTTTGGCTCAGGTCATGATCTCATGGGTTGTGGGATGGAGCCCCACCTCAGGCTCTGCGCTCAGCAGGGAGTCTGCTTGAAGATTCTCTCCCTCTGCCCCTCCCCCACTTACTCGTGTGTGTGCACATGCACACTCTCTAAAATAAAATAAATAAAAGTGAATGTAGATCCAAAAAAAAAAAAATGAATGTAGATCCAAATTAAAGGAGTGACATCTATAACATATTAAATGAAAACAGCAGGTTATTAAATAGAAAGTGTGATCCCTTTTTGAAAATGAAATGTTTATATATACATAGAAGAAAACATGGAAGGACCTACCCCATACTATGCTAATTAAGTTCTGAATGATAGATTTAGGATGCTCTTTACTTCTGTACTGATTTTTTTTTTTTTACAGTGAGCTGAGCATGCATTATTTTTGTAATTAGAAAAAAATGCTCTATAATCATTTTGAAAATTAAATGCCATGGAAAGGAAGGGAAATTAAACATTGTGCCATTTTCAGTGTCTTCATGGATTCTTGCTTATTTTTCTAAGAGGGTGATTAGGAGATGGTCTGAAAAGTGAGCACACCAAAGGGAGAGCCATGTGTGTATTTGTAAGCATCCCTTACCAGTTCCACATATACTCCATGTATTCCGCAATATACCACTCTACGTTCTTGTTGAATGAACGAGCCCTAAGAAGAAAATCTGTGATCGATACGCAAAGTATTGCAAAAGAAGAACACTCTCATAAGGACTGGAAGAAGTCATTAACAATGGGAAAGAATAACTCTCGCTTTCTTTTTCTTAGATTCCTGGTTAGCAGGATTAGCTTGTGTTGTTGAAAGTGATTCAACGAGTCCAGCAGATAGGTCCCAGAATCAGGGCAGAGCAGGGCAGGAGCTGTTTAAGTCACTGCAAGAGCCGGCGCCAACATGTTTCCCATCAACCTGTCTACACTGTATCTCTTTGTTCATTATTGGTGCCTTTGGTGGCTGTCACAGATAGGAGGGCCGAATAATGCTCCCCACAGCACACACCATTTCTCTTTGTCCATTGCTTGTTCACTGTAATAGGACATTATTCTTCCATAGATAGGGAACAGATTTCTGGCTCGTAGAAAGGCTTGCCAACTTCCAACCCGACTTTGATGATTTTATTTGTGATTCTGGGGAATGGCGCTTGGCCAATACAATAGAATGCCAATGCTGGGATCATTCAAAACAGACTCTTAAAACAAACAACAGAGGGGCGCCTGGGTGGCTCAGTCGGTTAAGCGGCTGCCTTCGGCTCAGGTCATGATCCTGGGGTCTCAGGATCGAGTCCCGCATCGGGCTCCCTGCTGGGCAGGGAGCCTGCTTCTGCCTCTGACCCTCCCCCCTCCCATGCTGTCTCTCATTCTCTCTCTCTCAAATAAATAAATAAAATCTTAAAAAAAAAAAAAAACAAAACCAACAGAACAAACAAACAAACAAGCAAAAATCCTGAGACTCTTACTTTGGCAACTGGAGGTCTCTAATGGGAGAGGAAAGTTGGGGTACCCACAGGCACGGCACCAGATCAGCAGAAAGGCTCAACAGATTTGTCCAGCAACCATGGTAGAAACAGAAATGGTCTACCGCGGGGGCATTAACAAAAATTAAATGAACACTCAAAGGCCACCTACTCTGGTCTGTGGCAGAGAGTGAGGCACACAGGGGCGTTGCTGGTGAGCTTCCTGGCGCCACATCCCGTCTGGCCGCATCAGCCAGAGGCAGGGGAGCACACGCAGCGCCCCCTCCAGGCCGTCCTGGGAGCCCCCTTGCGTCTGCTTTTCAGGTACGCGACCAACCAGCGGAACGAGGTGCAAAGGCGGTCCTCTGGGTCCGCCTGAACCCGGTTGGCTGCTGAGGCGCTGGGGGCAGAGGAGGCTTCCCTGCTGCTCGCTCTGTGGCCTCTGGCTTGGAATCTCTTCCTTCCTGCTGGCAATCTGTCTCCGCTCTGGGCAGTGAGGTTTTCACGAGGCAGGTGTTGAGAACCCACTGAGGGCGAGGCACTGACTCAGTTCTAAAGGGGCCAACACAGCCAATGTAGGGGCTTGCTTTCAGCCCCTAAGGGGAAGCATCCAGCTGGGAGCTGTGGGCGGGGCTACTGCTGGAGGCAGCGACTGAACATTTCCCCCTGAGCTCTGCAGGGGGCTGTAGTGCAGGGCAGGAAGGGGATCGGGCTCAGATGAAGAAGGTAAGTGGGTCTAATGGCCTGTGACTACTCAGAGCCTTCCTTAGGGTCTCCCTTTGGCCCTGCAGGGGTAGGGCAGGGGGATGCCTTCCGCACTACTCTGCTAAGCTGTGAAATATTCCTTTTAGATGTTTCCAGAGCCCAAGGACTGAATGAGGAGAGAAGAGAGAAGGAAAGAAGACCTCTGAAAAATACAATTAGGGTTGCTCCTTCATAAGAAAAACTGATTGAACTTACATAGCTTTGAGACGGGTACAACATACTAGGTGGAGTGTAGTACCTTGAATTTTCGAATTTTGATTTTTTTCAAGGCACTCTGTGCGTATTGTTGGAAAAAAAAAAAAAAGAAAGAAAGAAACCCTGGGGATGGTCTTGTGATGAGAAGAGCCGCCTCACCGCTCCCCTTCTCATACTGAATCTTACTCCCGGGAGGCGCGCTCTTTTCATAGCTTCCGGTTTTATTACAGTAGCTCCTTCAATAGTTGAAATAGTTGAATAGTATGCTAATAGTCCCCTATCTATTAATTTATCATGTTTAGATAATATCTGTTGAGTCTCTTCTAGAAAAGTGAGAATTTGCCTCCATTCCTCCTCACCTTCTTTCTCTCCCAATTTTTAGTTGCTTGCCTTTATGAGTTTAAATAATAGGTACACTTGTGGCTGTTTGTCCTGTTCTCTGACTTTAGTCAGACTCAAGTCGTCTCTATTTGAGGTGAAACTCTCATGTATTAAAAAAGAGACAGGTCCAAAATGGAGTCACTTGTGCTAAGCCCATGTCCCCAAAGACTTGATACCTAACTTAATTTCAGTTTTAACCTTTTCTAGGGGTGGAATTTTAAACCCACCAGGCTGGAATTAGCTGGTCAGTACCGTGAGGTAATCTGCCCGACAGACCCCTTCCAGCCCCTCAAGGAAGGTGACCTTGCCACAGTCTCCTTGTTGCTAGGAACCTTCTTATTCTGCCCCCTTCTCCCTATAAAAGTCTTTCATATTGTATAGCTCTTCAGAGCTCCTTTCTATCTGCAAGATGAGATGTTGCCTTATTCACGAATCACTGAATCAAGCCAACAAAATCTTTAAAATTTACTTACTTAAATCTCGTTTTTTAAACACATATGACTGTTTCTTTTCCTTCTACCTTTTCAGCTCTGACTTTCTGACATAAGCTTGATTTTTCAAAAGTCAGTGTGGGGATTTTCAGCAGATTAATCAATGAAAACAATTTAGAGAGGAACCTCCCCTCTTCCTTCTCCTGGAAAACTTAGACTCATCCCAAATACCTTTTGAGAATGCTTTCCAAACATCGTTGAGGGTAGTTTAAGGCCTCTGATATCCGCATGCCTACACATGATTGCTCACGCAGTGTTCCTATGTATGCCAATGACAGCAGTAGAGTATGGGGTATCTGTGACAAGGATATCCTCCTTCCTGGCACTGGGTGAACCTCAGTGACAAGAACCAGGCACTTCGTATTCTCATGATCTAGTGGAATGCCTGGTGCATGGTAGGCCTTTGATATTTGTTTGAATGTATGTGCTTTTCTATTATACATTTTTATATAATTAGACTTAACTGCTCAAAGGGATGAGGTATCTTAAAAACATGTCTAGGGGCGCCTGGGTGGCTCCATCACTGGGTGTCTGCCTTCGGCTAAGATCATGATCTCAGGGTCCTGGGACTGAGCCCTGCATCAGGCTCCCTGCTCAGCGGGAAGCCTGCTTCTCCCTCTCCCACTCCCCCTGCTTGTGTTCCCTCTCTCATTGTGTCTCTGTCTAAATAGGAAAAATTAATCGGTGCTGTGTTTCTACTCTCATGGTACCCTGAGCAAGCAGGTATGTATGTGTACATATGTCTGAGGTTCTTGGTCTTGGAAAGAGTGGCCAGTGTGGCTCTGTGAAGGAGGGTCAACCCATAGCAGGTGGCTTTCCTTCTGATGGCCACCCCAGGGGAACTGGGAGCTTCTAGAATGAAAGCCAGGGCTGCTTTCTTCAGGCGGGTACACCAGATCCACTTTTCTCTGTAACTTGTTCTGACTCTCAGGCTGTTGAGAGTTGTCACAAACAAAACTCAAGCCGAACTCAGAAAGCCCCACCAATAGATCCAGTCCACTTAACCTGAGCCAAGGTGACCTGCTTCCAAACATATCCCCAAGATTTCACTTCTCACTGAAAACTTTCCACAGTTCTCCTGCTAAGCTTTGTTCACACCCAAGCTGACTTTATGGGGGGGACATCCATTTTTAGGCAATCCTCAGGGCAGAGGCTGTTGGTTCCCTACCACTTTCCCCTTGGGCTTGACCACGTCAGTGCCCAGTGGACCAATGTCCAACTGCCAGCCCCGGCATCTTTTTGCCAGAGGACTTTCTCTGGATACCAGAGCTTTCCCTGCCTATCCATGTGGCAGACTGGAAATGCCAGGATATCACTATCCCTTACCTCCAGCAGTCCTTAGTCCATGACTAATGAGAAGACTAAGCTCCAGTTACTCAAATAGTCACTTGCATGATAGATAGCACATTGGCTGCTCTCCCTTTCCTATCTCACCTTCTCACCCCCCACCAGTGTTTTCTGGGATCTCTTCCTCAACACACTACTCACCCTTGATTTCTTGTTTCAGGGTCGGCCTATGGGGGAGCTCAAGCTAAGATAATATTCTTAGAGAATAAGTAAGATGATCACCTTCCTTCGCTGCAGCTCTTTCCTGCAAAGGAATCATTTTTGCTTTTTGCTTCGCTCTATGGAGCAGCTACTGATGTGGCAGGTTAAGCTCATCTTTGTGGGGGCCATTTATGGGAAACGGCTGCCCGCATAACAAGCTTTGGCATGAAAAGAGAAAATACTATAAATTTCTTTAAGGCGCAGGAAGAAAGTCACAAGGCAGATTCTCCCACCCATAGTTAAACGTTGAGCGTAGTAAGCTGCTTTGTCAAGCTACATCAGACTTCCCTTCCCTCGACCGCCAGGACCCAGGGAGGCCTGAAAGAGTTTTAATGTGATTTCTGGAATGTGCTTAACTTTCAGAGAGGGAGCAGCTTAGCCCCTGGGAGAATCCCATTAATATAATTTTGCAGTAGAAAAGCTTCCTATTGCCTAATCTCATTAACTCTGTTTTATGTACAGTAAGTGGGTAAAAGCTGAGTTTGTGACTTGGTAATTGTGAATACATAACTTCTGAGCACTTAGTGGAATAAAGAAGAGATTTTCTTGTTGGCAAAGAGGAGGTCCAGCACTCCAGAAATGACCACTTACTGAGATAGGGAATGAAATTGGGACATGCCTTATCTTTGAATAGCCACCATAAAATAACACAGGGTTGCAGGGGGGGCGGGGAGCGGGGAAGAAAGGGGCTAGTTATCCCATTCTTTCCTCCAACTCTCCTAATAAATAGGACTTTCAATGTAGCCTGGAAACCACTTGTCAGTAGCCATCTTTACTCACATTTGTAGTTTTGCTTCATTCATTCAACAAATATTAACTGAGCACATATGATGTATGAGGCATTGTTCCAGGCACTAGGGTGGTGGGCAAAAGAGCATAAGTCCTGCTCTCATTGAGCCTACATTCAAATGGGGAGAGAAACAATAAGCAAACACGTATATACTGTAATATATCGGGTGGTTTTAAGTGCTATGAAGAAAAAGAAATCAGGGTAAGACGAGAGTTGCTATCTTGGGGGTAGGTGGTCAGGGAAGGGTTCTCCGCATGAAGCGAGGGAATGAGATATTTGAGGGATCTCCAGCTTCCAGGGGGAGACATCATCAAAGGCAAGGGCAGGAGATAGGAGATGGACCAACAACGTGGATGGGACAAGTCCCATAGGAGCTGAGGACCACCGTAAGGCATTTTGGTGTTAATGTGATCAGAAGTCATTGGAGGTTAGGGAAAAGGGGAGGGAGGTGATACAAGGTTCAATGGTGGCTATGTGTGGCATCCAGACTGTAGGGGTACCAGTGGAAGCAGAGAGGACAAGAGGCAATGAAGTGTTCTGGGTGAGAGGCGATGCTGACAGGGGTGGAGGTGGAGAGATGGGGCTCAGATGCAAGATGCATTCTTAAGGTAGAGCAGCAGGATCTGGTGATAGGTTGGATGAAGTGTGTGTGTGTGTGTGTGTGTGAGAGAGAGAGAGAGAGAGAGAGTGATTGATTGATGGATGGATGACTCCAAAGTTTTTGATCCATTTGGGTGAGTGGGGTGCTATTTACTGGGATGGGGACCCCTAGGAGAGAAACAGGTTATTTTGGAGAAAAATCAGGAGTGTAGTTTTGCACCTGTTAAAAGTGTGAGCTGCCAGTAGACATGTAGGTGGAGATGAGAGTCTGTAGTTAGACAGAAGGATCTGGAGTGCAAGGCAGAGGTGGGGACTGGAGTTTCATAGGTGGGAGTCATCTGTTATACGAGGGTATTTAAACCCATGAGATTAGAATTCACTCTGAGGGCCTGTAAAAGGGAAGGGGGGAAGCCCAAGGACGGGGGCCTAGGCCAGGCTTGCCTTTAGAGGGAGGAGAAGTGGTCTGGGAGCAGAAAAGAGGAACAAGGGAACAATCGCCCCCTTGCAGCTTCATATTAAAAAATTAAAATGAAGAGCTTATAAACTAGAGGAGTTGGGATCGTCTCTGGAATAGAGCGGAAGGGACAGCAGCGGGGTCCTTTCTCCATCAGTCCATTCTGTCCTTCCATGAGTTTGGAGGACTGAGAGCTGCGGAGGTGGGGCTTTTTGAGAGGGTTCTTCCTGCCCCCCCCCCAAGCCTGGCACTGAATTGCAGGTGGCTGAGGGCGGCAGGAAAGCGCTCCAAAGTCCCACACCCTTCCCTTCAACGGGCATACAAAGCCTTCCCCCCAGGGAGTGGGTCATGAGGAAGGTCGTTTTTCTTTAAACATCCATGCCACGTGGTTCACTAATTAGAAATTCGTGAAGGTTTGCAAAATGTCAGAATGCAAATTCTCCTGAAAGGGGAGTTTATTTGTTCTTCACAGTTAGTGTGGATTAGTTTAATCAGATAATCAGCGAATTTCCCTCCTAACAGCTGGTTGAGATCAATCTGCACTGTATCTCTATTAAAAAAAAAAAAAATCTCACTAAGGATATGGTGCATAAGAGTCAGTTAGGAAACATTAAAATGCAGAGTCCTAGGTTCCACCCCCAGAAACTTCGGCTTTGTAGGTCCAGGTGATTCTGATGCAGGTGGCTCGCGCACCACCCTGGGAAATATTGGGGTACAGAAGATAGAATGAACTTTGAGGGACATACGGTATTTTTGGCAAGCTGCCAGAAGGAAGACCTTTGAACTGACAGAATGGAGTAGGTCTCAGTGTCCCTGGGGAAGGACAGAGGAAGGGGGAAGAGATCCCAGTACAGAAGGGAACGGAAGGAAGTTAATGTCTTCTCTCTGTTTTTTTTTTTTTTTTAAGATTTTATTTTTATTTATTTGAGAGAGAGAATGAGATAGAGAGAGAGAGCACGAGAGGGGGGAGGGTCAGAGGGAGAAGCAGACTCCCCGCCGAGCAGGGAGCCCGATGCGGGACTCGATCCCGGGACTCCAGGATCACGACCGGAGCCGAAGGCAGGCCCCCAACCAACTGAGCCACCCAGGCGCCCCTTCTCTCTGGTGTTGTTAGCACCTGACCCCACCCTAGGACTTCCAGGGTGTACCCAGGAACTGAACGTTTATCATGCACCAGGCATAGCACTGGGTTTTAAGAACTTTCCAGGTACTGGGGTGCCCGGCTAGCTCAGTTGGAAGAGCGTGTGATCTTCATCTTGGGGTCGTGTGTTCGAACCCCACGTTGGGGTAGAGATTACATAAATAAATAAAACTAAAATAACCCAAAACTTTCCAGGCACCATTTCATTTAATTCTTACCACCTTCCTCTGAGGGAGGTACTTTGTAATGCCTGTGCATGGATTAAAGAGGACCCCAAGGTTTTAAGTGGGAGATCCAGCTCGGTCTGGAACCCCTGCCTAGGTGACTCCAAATCCACGTGTTCAATCACTTTGTTGCACTGTTGAAATGCGCAGTGTGGGCATCCGTGCTCAAAGGGAAGCCTGGCATGATCACCTAGGAGCTGAGGAGCGAGCCGCGGAGGCTTGGTGACCTGCATGCTTTCCTCCGGGATGGGTGCTTTGGTGCCCCCTAGTGGCCACTAACCCGGTGGGCTGAGAAATTCCAGGATGACCAATCAATGAACAGAGAACAGTCAATGAACCAAGCCCTAACAGAGGGAAACAGGAGGTCTCCGGGACAGAAACATAAGTGATTCTTAAAATACCAGCCTCTCACCTGATTAAACACGCAAACCCTCTACTCCCAGTATCTGAGCATTTCCAGGGAGCTTGAGTTAAGAGCTTTGTTACCATCTTCTGCCTCAGTGACATGTGACACACCGATTTCCAAATTAGAAGCCACAGTCTTTTAACCTGATCAAAGCTGCATACACCTTCCCTCCAACCATTAGACTCAGAGAACTGGCTTCATTTTCATTAATCAGTAAGGAAGAGCTCCCCAGCTTGTCTACTCTACTAGGCCTGCTTCTATTTTTAACAGTCTGTCTGCCAAAGTGGGCTAAAAATAGACTTACTTATAATACAATTCATCATGTACTCAGCTGCTGGGAGGAAGCTTAATTTGAGCTTCACCCAAGACGAAATACCTTTAAGAAACACATTAGTTCACATAACTATTTATTAATATCATTTTTTTAGGAAGACCTTGATACGAACCCTTTGCTATAGATCTTGGAAATGAGAGAATTTTAGTCTG
The DNA here is from genome assembly GCF_029215605.1 of Mirounga angustirostris. Taxonomy (NCBI): domain Eukaryota; kingdom Metazoa; phylum Chordata; class Mammalia; order Carnivora; family Phocidae; genus Mirounga; species Mirounga angustirostris. The sequence goes on along the minus strand of NW_026991720.1, from coordinate 86,942,617 downwards.
GTTTGAAGAGGTTCCCACAACGCTATTTTGCTACAGTATTGGCCAAGGTTATAAAATGCTTTGGGGGCTCTTTTTCCTTAACTTCAAACTCTTTTGGTCTCTCCTTGATTTTAATCAATTTTAATTCTAGATCTCCGCTTCAACTTGATCTAGGTGAATTGGACCATCTTTTAAAACTAGGGTTGCCGGGGGGGCGCCTGGGTGGCTCAGTTGGTTAATCGACTGCCTTCGGCTCAGGTCATGATCCTGGAGTCCGGGGATCGAGTCCCGCATCGGGCTCCCTGCTCAGTGGGGAGTCTGCTTCTTCCTCTGACCCTCCCCCCTCTCATGCTCTATCTCATTCTCTCTCTCAAATATATAAATGAAATGTTTAAAAAAAAACCCCAAAAACTAGGGTTGCCAGATTTAGCAAATAAAAATACAGAATTCCTAAATTTCAGATAAACACTGAATGGTTTTTTGGTATAAGTAAATATTTGGGGTCTACCCCAATACTGCGTAGTTTGTCTTAGACTTTCCCATTTTTTAAAAAGATTTTTTTAATTTATTGGAGAAACAGAGAGAGAGCAGGAGCAGGGGAGCGGGAGAAGCCGACTCGCCACTGAACAGCGAGCCCAATGCGGGGCTCGATCTGAGGACCCTGGGATCATAACCTGAGCTGAAGGCAGACGCTTAACTGACTGAGCTACCCGAGACTTTCCTGGTTTTAGCACTGAAAGTTGTATGTTTGGGAACGCCCTTGATCCCAGGCAAATGAGAACCCTAAATACAACACAAACCATACCCGCATCTTGAGGATTTGCTACCCACTGAAAAGTCCTATGGAAGAGAAACTTTTCTTTGTATAAGTTTTATTGAGATGCAATTCACCTATCATAAGTTTCGTCTTCCAGTGTACAATTCATTGATTTTTAGTATTTTCATAGAGTTGTGTAACCAGCACTACTAATTAATTGTAGAATATTTTCATCACTGCAAACACCCTATACTTTCCCATTCTCCCCTCCCTGCACACCCTGGCAACACTAATCTATTTTCTGTCTCTATGGATTTGTCTATTGTGGACATTTCATACAAATGAAATCCTGCAATAGATGGTCCTTTAGGACTGGTTTCTTTTAGTTACCATGGTCATTTCAAGGTTCGTCTATGCTTGTAACATGAATCAGTTTTTCCTTCTTTTTTCTTTATTGCCAAATAGTATTCCATTGTATGAATATAGCCCATTTTGTTTATTAAATCTTCAATGGACAGTTATTTGGGTTGTTTGCACCTTTTGGCTATTATGGATGATGCTCTACTAACTGCTCTAAACATTCTTGGGGGAGTTTTTGTGTGTACGTATGTTTTCATTTCTCTTGAGTGTATACCTAGGAGTAGAATTGCTGGATTCAACTGCAACTGTTTAACTTTTTGAGGATTTTCCAAACTATTTTCCCAAGAGTCTGCATCATTTTACACTCCCATCAACAACAGAGGAGAGTTTCAATTTCTCCACTTGTTAGTGTCTATCTTTTTTTTTTTTTTAAAGATTTTATTTATTTATTCATGAGAGACAGAGAGAGAGAGAGAGGCAGAGGGAGAAGCAGGCTCCCAAGGAGCAGGGAGCCCGATGTGGGACTCGATCCCAGGACCCTGGGATCATGACCTGAGCCGAAGGCAGACGCTTAACCATCTGAGCCACCCAGGCGCCCAGTGTCTATCTTTTTGAACCCAGCCATCATGGTGGTTGGGAAGTGGTCCTTCTTGCAGTTTTGATCTGTATTACTCTAATGCCTGATGATGTGGAGTCTCTTCTCATGTGCTTATTTGCCATCTGCATATCTTGTGTGTATTATTTGGAGAAACGGCTATTGAGATTCTTTGCCCAGTTTTTAATTGGGTTACTCGCCCTTTTGTTGTTCAGTTTTAAGAATTTTTTAAGAAAGATTTTATTTATTTATTTGAGAGAGAGCGAGCGAGCGAGAGAGAGAGCAAGAGCGGGGGGGGGGCAGAGGGAGAGGGAGAAGCAGACTTCCGGCTGAGCAAGGAACCTGATGTGGGGCTCGATCCCAGGACCCTGGAATCATGACCTGAGCCAAAGGCAGACGCTTAAGCTGACTGAACCATCCAGGCACCCCGAGTGTTAAGAATTCTTTATATATTTTGGATAAAAGTGCCCTATCAGGTATGTAATTTGCAAATAACTTTCCCAGTCTGTGGGTTGCTTAAGAAACATGTTTTTAAGCCAGTGTTCCCCAAATGTTATTAGACCCTGGAGTTCTTCATTTTGAGCATCTATTCAGTAATGAGTTTAAACTGTTTGCCAGGCACTGGGGCTCTTAGGGTGAAGAGGAGCTGCCAGGAAGACCTCACAGTCTGGTGCGGGACAGAGAAGCAGGCAAACAAATGATTTTAGGGAGACCGGGGAGGGAAAAGTTTCATAAATATAGGGTGCATCTCCCTTTATCTCTAGCCTTTGGTACAGTGTAGGACACATAGTAGCGATCAATAAATATTTGAAATTGGGGTGCCTGGGTGGCACAGTCATTAGGCATCTGCCTTCAACTCAGGTCATGGTCTCAGGGTCCTGGGATCGAGCTCCAAGTTGGGCTCCCTGCTCCGTGGGAAGCCTGCTTCTCCCTCTGCCTGACATTCCCCCTGCTGTGTTCCCTCTCTCGCGGTGTCTGTCAAATAAGTAAAATCTTAAAAAAAAAAATTGGGTGCCTGGGTGGCTCAGATGGTTAAGCGTCTGCCTTCGGCTCAGGTCATGATCCCAGGGTCCTGGGATCGAGTCCCGCATCGGTCTCTCTGCTCCTTGGGAGCCTACTTCTCCCTCTGCCTCTCTCTGTCTCTCATGAATAAATAAATAAAAATCTTAAAAAAAAAATTGAAATAAAGATTGAATCAGGATTCAATAAACTGGAAATCCTCCTGCCTCTCTTGTGTGTGGAGTTGTAATGTTTTTGTTTGTCATGTAATTTAAAGCATTCTAAAGGGCTTGTTGAGGTCTGAAAAATCTCCTCTATCTGCTATAGCAAGTAACATTTCCATCACCTTTAAACATGCCTGAAGCTTTGAAGATCTTGGTTAAAATAGAGCTATATTATCTGGGAGCTATTATCAGTCAGGTAAGCTTCTCCTCTGAATTAATTCACCCAGATGGGCCCTAATGACTTGCCAGAACTCAGGACTAGTAAATTTTCCCCAGAGTGTGGAGCTGGCTTACATCTGGTGGGCTGGAGGGAGGGTGGCAGGAGGGGTGAGGACCTGGGGGTGGGTGCAGGGAGGTCCTGGAAAGGGGGTCAAAGAAAGGAACATGAAGAGCGCCCAAACCAGATTTCGACTGTACAACTGTGCCAGGGCCCGCCTCGTTTATGGGGAATGAGCAGTCCCCCTCACGAACAGAGAGGACAAATCCATGTAAAATTCTTCTCTGCAAGAGCCATCAAACTGCAGAGTTTTAATGTCATGGGATTAGGGGTGATGGATGAGCCCGGAGCAACTTGTTTGTATTGTGACTGCTCAGAGCCTCCTGAAACCCAACTCACTGGAACATAAGAAAGAATGACCTTAGCACTAAAAAGGCTCCCTTTTAGGCACCAGAACACTGTCAGCAGAAAGACACTCTTGAAAAATCTCTCCCATATTTTTATTTTTATTTTTTAAAAAGATTTTATTTATTTATTCATGAGAGACAGAGAGAGAGAGAGAGGCAGAGGCAGAGGGAGAAGCAGGCTCCCCGCAGAGCAGGGAGCCTGATGCGGGACTCGATCCCAGGACCCTGGGATCATGACCTGAGCCGAAGGCAGACGCTTAACCGACTGAGCCACCCAGGCGTCCCTATTTTATTTTTTAAAGATTTTATTTATTTATTTGTGTGAGAGAGAATGAGAGAGAGCACATGAGAGGGGGGATGGTCAGAGGGAGAAGCAGACTCCCTGCCGAGCAGGGAGCCTGATGTGGGACTCGATCCAGGGACTCCGGGATCATGACCTGAGCCGAAGGCAGTCGCTTAACCAACTGAGCCACCCAGGGGCCCTTTCCCATCTTTTTAAATAAATCAAATATTAATTAAAGCAAATAAATTAGATTGCCATTATGTGCAATTGTGAATTGTAGTATTGAGAGGAAACGCTCTTCAGTACAGTTAATTGGCATCAATTGTGATTTGTCCAAATTAATTTAATATCCAGAGTGAGGTTAATATTTTGAACATTTTAGTAACAAAGAGAATTAGAGGAATAAGATCAGAGCAGCTTCCAGCTCTATACAGATGACATTTCTTGGGAGTCCTATCACATTTCGGGGCTCATCTCGTGGTCACACCAACATCAGTGCTTATGTCAGGGAGGGAGAGCTCCGTGGGCCAGTTTTCATTAGGGATTTCCAAAAGCTTGCTCACCTACCCCCACCCCCCACTGTTTCCCTACAGAAACACTGTCAGGCCTTTTCCACAACCTTCTGAGGGCTGCCAAGACCACGAGACCAGCTTTGTAACTGGGTGGACTGCAGACCTTGCTCCCACCCTGGGATCTCCCACTCTGTGAAGCCAGCACACGAAGGCAGTGTGCTCTTTGCGCCTGAAATCCCTTCAGAAATGTAGGAAGAGAAATAAAATGTGTGTGGGACAGTGTATGAGCACATTCATATATTTTTTAAAACGATTTATTTATTTGAGAGAGAGAGAGCGTGCATGTGTGTGTGAGCATGATGGGGGAGGGGCAGAGGGAGAGGGAGAGAGAGAATCTCAAGCAGACTCCCCGCTGAGCGTGGGGTCCGACTCGGGGCTCGATCTCACGACCCTAAGATCATGACGTGAGCTGAAACCAAGAGCTGGCGGTCTAACTGAGCCACCCAGACGTCCCACATTCATATATTGCTACAAATCAGCATTTGAAAAACCACCATACTGGTTTTAGATTTTTACCCTTTTTTTTCTTAATAGGATCATCTGCCATGGCTTTTCTTTTAAAATAATCTTACTAACTACATATTTACTTGACACCTACTCCTTTGAGGAAGATGAGTTGAAGACCAAATAAACCTAACAGAAATATTCATACACACACACATACACACACACACAACTGCTTTGTCTTCTTTAGACAAGGTTAAGCAGCCCAGTGCTTCAACCTGCACTGGTTATTAATAGGATTAAAGCACATCAGTCAAGTATTTGGGTGGCCAGGGAAAATGAGGCTGACGAGGCTGCCCCTCGGCCGGGCGCGGGTATGTGCTCCAGTCCGCACACTGAACTAGACAGCCGGGACCTCTCCTCACTGGGATGTCTGCACCGTCTACACAGCGCCTCCCCCGCTCTCACTGTGGTGAGGAAAAAGGTCACGGTGGGGATCCTGCCCATCCTGTAGGATCTTTTTTTTGAGACCGCTGTGCATCTTTTGCACCAGCAGATTTGGGGAGGGCCGAGTCCTCCACACACCCGGACCCTGCCTTCCAGTGTGTTTGGATTTGACTCAAGTGAGCATCCTGGAGGAAGTCCAAGTCCATAGACAAAGTGCCCAAAGGGCTTTTTGCCTCCATACATAAAATGGGCCTTCGGTCTTAGGTGATGTTCCTGCCGTCACAGGCCACTGCACGTTCGGGCAGAAGGGTTTTCCACTTTGGCTTCCCCACCTGGTTGAAAGCTCTGGGACCCGGGACAGGGACCGCAAAGATGCTGGTCGTTGCCATGTATTTTGACCTTGCCACGTGTGTAGCAGGCTCTGTGCGGAGGGCCTTCCTATGTTTTCACTCGTAACCCTTGCCCCGTGAGACAGATGGGACTATTCTCATTTTACAGAAGTGCAGCTAGGCCTAGAGAGGGTAAGGAACTTGCTGTGGTCTTGGGTGGTGTGACGGGTTGCTATGTGGCAGAGCTGGGATTTGCACACCATTTGCGCCATCCCAAACTCTGGCCATCGGCTCTCAGCACATGCTGCTTCGTGGTGTTCGGTGCTGTCTCCTGCATGGAACTCTTACACAGAGGGGGCTCCACAAATATTTGCTGACTGAGCGCAGAAGAGTTAACTGATAGACAGTGCTAACTGTGCCAGGCAGCGATCCAGGTACTTCATGAACAAATACATCCCAACAATTCCAAGAGACAGGCCGTCTTATTATCCCCATTTTACAGACGGGCAAGAGGAAGGTGTGGAGAGATTATGTAACTTGTCTGAGGTCCTGTAGCTAGCAGGTGGTAGAGCTGGGGTCTTACTGTGGGCAGTCTGGCTGCTCCAGGCTCTGTGATCTTGAACACGTCATATACCACCTCTCTTTCACTCTTTTTCTCTTAAGTAGGCTCCACGCTGGGTGTGGAGCCCAATGCAGGGCTTGAACTCACAACCCTGAGATCAGGACCTGAGCTGAGATCAAGGGTTGGACGCTTAACTGACTGAGCCACCCAGGTGTCCCCCACCCCCTTCCACCTCTCTTGAATAAATGTAAACACATCTGAAGAGCAGAGGTCAGATGTTTGTTTTGTTTGTTTGTACAGGATTCTGCTGATATAAGGGTAGGTTATCTCAGATGAGGCAACTATTCTTGGAAACTTTCCTGACCCCTGTAGGCCTGCTTAGCAACTTCTCCCTCTGTTCTGGGACCGACCAGCACTTCACGGCTGGCTTTCTTGTTGACCTCTCTTGTTGACCTCTCCTTGGCAGGGAGTAGGTGATTCAATCCATGTTAAGCAACAAGTTAAATGCAACTCCATCCACCCATTTCTTGACTGGGCAAAAAATCAGCAAAGAGGGAAAAGGAGAGTTGAGAGATGATTTGGGAAATGAGGAGGAGAATGACAAAGGCTGGGAGGCCAGATGAAGATGGGATTGTGGGAAAAAGAATAGTAGGGCCAAGACAAAGAATAGCACTAAAGTTTAAAAAAAAAATGGAGACTTTTTTCCCCCAGAGAAATACATCTGTCTGCAGCAGGATGAGACCTGTCCAGCCCAATACGAGATACTTCCCCAGGGCCATTCGCCTTTTGTGAATGACTGATTCCAATTTATGGAGTTCAGTGCCTGATTCTCCCAGGGGTGAAATTGAGTGAGGAACATGCAGAAGGAAGAGAAAATGGGCTTTGTAATCAGAGAGAACTGGGTTCAAATCCTGACCCAGCCAGTGACTCACTGTGTGAGCGTGAGCCAGGTACCTGATGTCCCTGAGTTTGTGCTGTCACCTCTACTGATGAGGACATTAACTCCTACCCAGGGGGGTCATGTGAAAACTAAAGGTGGTAACTGAAGGAAGGTGCCTGGCATGCAGTAGGTACTCAGTAAATGTCAGTTGCCTTTTTGGCTGGACGCCGCCATCCTGACCATAAGCTGCCCCAACACAACCCAAGACTTTTGCCACACAGGTCCCAGCTGAAGAGGAGCCAGTGGAAGAGACAAGACCCTAAAAGCGCAGCACTTGCATTCTGGCATGCCTTCAATTTCACTGAAACCATACAGAGGTTTTAGCTGTGCTGCTTTATTTGTAATTGGTCAGTGACCAAAAGGTGTTGGCAGATGCTCATTAAAAATGGAGGCAAGAGAGTCCATTTTGTTTGACCAGAATGCAGTTCCATACAGGTATAGGAATAAGTGGAAATGCCTCCAAGCAGAAGATCATTTTGGCATCATTCACTTTATAGGATTTTGAGATGGAGAGAGAATTCAAACGGAAGTCAAGGAAAACAACAAAAAATGTGATCTGGAATCAATAACGCAAAGCCATTTCTATTCTTAATTTCTTCTTTGGGCAGGTCAGGGCTCTAATTAGGAAAACCCAGTATGCCAAAAATGAAGGGTGGTTAACAGAGCATGATTCCAGCTCAGGGTAATTGGGCTATGCTGTCCACATCTGAGCTAGCACAAGGGTGCTTAGATATTTGGTTTCTCGGCTATGCAACATCTTCCCACACAGACTCTCCTGGGACTGGGCAGTGCAGGCGGCTGGACTTTTCTCCCAGCTCTGACATGGGCAGGGCCATGTGCGTGCGGGTGCATGTGTGGGACAGCTCTACCTCTTTGACTCTCCGGTAATGAGCATTGTTTATCTGGTTCTACCTACTTCTGGGTTGTTCTACGAGCCAGTGGGAGCTGTAGGTAAAGCTCCGTGAAAAGCCGGCCCTGGTGGGGGCAGGTTCACATCAGTGTCTAGCTTGGAGCTTTGCAGGGCTGAGGGACACCTGGGTCCGGTACCCAGTCAGGGCCTGGGACCCAGGCAAGAGCACACAGGTGCCAGGGAGCCCAGACCTGCCCTTCTCCAAATCACAGAGGCCGAGGATCCAACCTTCCGTGGCCTGGAGGGGAGAGGTGGTGCGAGCCCCGTTTCAGGTCAGAGAAAGCTGGGTTCAAACACAGCTCTCTCAGTGTGTGATCCTGGGCAATTGCTTCTCATCTCAGAACGTCATTTTCTTGTCTGAAAAATGACATGGATATGATAGTAACTACCTGAAAGGTAAGTGGGATGATCGGTGCTCAGAGGTGGCAGTATGTGACACCTGCTTCATTAGTCCAAGTTCAGCCTCATCTCATCTGCATCAAAACTCAGAGGTTAGGGGCTCTAACTAGCCCTGGTCTGTAACTCCCAGCAAAGGCGAGAGGTCGAGTCTTCTAGCTGGCACAGGGTAGCGCATTTCTGGGGAGTTGCGTTTGAGGTTGATATTCGGAGGGGGTGAATATGGGGAGTATTTTCTATCCCCCAGTCAGTTTGTCTCCTTCTCCTCCTTGATAGTTGAAAACCAAGCCCTGGAAGGCGGGGGAGGGAGGCACTGCCCGTCACTGGCCCAAGTGCGTTCTGACCTGCCGTCTGCAGGACGCAAGGTCTCCAGGAGTGCGGAGTCACAGTCCTGTTGCGGGAGGCTGTCAGCAGCCCTACCACCGGCTCTGTGCCCCCATGCCCGTGACTTCCCTTGGTGGGCAGCGTTGGACCCCGGCACTCAGTGCAGACCTCGATGGAGAGCACTACCTCCAGATATCCATGCCACCTGGCAGAAAAGCTCTGCAGGGAAGGTGGTCTCAAAGGGAAAGGCTACCTCTCCTCCTCCCTTAGGTTCGCTGACATCGCCACTGACCACATTAGAACACCAGGGAGGTTTATGCTGGGACATGACCTCAGCTTCTCCCAGGATCACCTTCACTGGCATGTACTTTATTCTTAAAAAAAATTTTTTTTAAAGGTTTTATTTATCTGTTTGAGAGAGAGAGAACAAGCAGAGGGAGGGAGAGGGACAAGCAGACTCCACACTGAGTGCAGAGCCCGACGAGGGGCTTGATCCCAGGACCCTGAGATCATGACCTGAGCTGAAATCAAGAGTCAGAGGCTTAACCGACTGAGCCAGCCAGGCGCCCCTGGCATGTACTTTAAATGTTATGCTCTGCAGGCGCCTGGCTGGCTCAGTCAGTTCAGCACGTGACACTTGATCTCAGGGTTGTGGGTTTGAGCCCCACGTTGCTGTACAGATTACTTAAAAATGAAAACTTTTAAAAAAATGTTATGCTCTGAGATATCACCTCACACCAGTCAGAATGGCTAAAATTAACAAGTCAGGAAACGACAGATTTTGGCGGGAATGCGGAGAAAGGGGAACCCTCCTACACTCTTGGTAGGAATGCAAGCTGGTGCAGCCACTCTGGAAAACAGTATGGAGGTTCTTCAAAAAGTTGAAAATAGAGCTACCATATGATCCAGCAATTGCACTATTGGATATTTACTGCAAAGCTATAAATGTAGGGAGCCGAAGGGGCATGTGCACCCCAATGTTTATAGCAGCAATGTCCACAATAGCCAAACTATGGAAAGAGCCAAGATGTCCATCGACAGATGAATGGATAAAGAAGATGTGGTACACACACACACACACACACACACACACACACACACACAATGGAATATTATGCAGCCATCAAAAGGAATGAAATCTTGCCATTTGTGACGACGTGGATGGAACTGGAGGGTGTTATGCTGAGCGAAATAAGTCAATCAGAGAAAGACATGTATCATATGACCTCACTGATAGGAGGAATTCTTAATCTCAGGAAACAAACTGAGGGTTGCTGGAGTGGTGGGGGGTGGGAGGGATGGGGTGGCTGGGTGATAGACATTGGGGAGGGTATGTGCTATGGTGAGCACTGTGAATTGTGCCAAACTGTTGAATCACAGATCTGTACCTCTGAAACAAATAATACATTATATGTTAAAAAAAAAAAAAGGAAGAAGAAGAAGAAGATAGCAGGAGGGGAAGAATGAAGGGGGGGGAAATTGGAGGGAGAGATGAACCATGAGAGACAATGGACTCTGAAAACCAAACTGAGGGTTCTAGAGGGGAGAGGGGTGGGGGGATGGGTTAGCCTGGTGATGGGTATTAAAGAGGGCACGTACTGAATGGAGCACTGGGTGTTATACGCAAACAATGAATCATGGAACACTACATCAAAAACTAATGATGTAATGTATGGTGATTAACATAACATAATAAAAAAATGTTATGCTCTGAATTCATGACAGAGCCATGGAAAACACTAGTTTTTATTAATTATAAACCTGTTATCAAGGATTCTGTCCATTATGTCACTCAGTGTCTTATATGAACGGAAATTTATTATAGATTTTATTTCTGGAACACCCACCCCCACTTTCTTCCCCTGAGAAAATAGCATGTTGCTTTTCTGAGAATGAGAATTGTTTAATTTACTGATCCCAAGAAACTCAGAATTGAATCTGAGGCTCAGCCACAGCAACCAGAGTAACTTTTATTTATTTATTTTTAGAAGATTTATTTATTTATTTATTTGAGCTGGGGTGAGGGAGGGTCAGAGGGAGAGAATCAAGCTGACTCCACACTGAGCACGGAGTCCAGTGTGGCGTTTCATCTCACAACCCTGAGATCATGACCTGAACTGAAACCAAGAGACAGATGCCCGACCGACGGCCACCCAGGCGCCCCCAGAGTAACCTTTATGATTAGCACATTGAACTGTGCTCCATTCCTTGGTTCTGATTTTTTCTCTTTTATTAACAATTTATGTATTGGGGGCACCTGGCTGGCTCAGTCGGTGGAGCATGCAACTCTTGATTTCAGGGCTGTGAGTTTGAGCCCCACGTTGGACATAGAGCTTACTTAAAAATAAAATCTTAAAAAAAAAGTATATGTATCTTTTGTTGTATATATATATTCTTCCTTATAAGTAATATATAGATACATAAATGCATATACGCTACACACACACTTTGATACTTTATTATATGTGGAGTCAAATCCTTTTTTGGAGGTACAACTTTCTCCCCAGTGGAAGTCGCTGGCCAGCTGATGGTAATGTTTAGGATCCATCAGTTTACTCAGAGCGTTCATCATCAAATAATCTTTGTCAGCATCTGTGTCTCTGCAGCCTCCCACAAATCTCATGAATCTGGGTTATAGCCTTGGACCTTCTATGGTCTTTGAAGAGCCATTAATCTCAAGCTTCAGTATAATACTACTTGCCCCATTTACCTAATAAAATGCTATGGGGATCAAATAAAAAGTAATGAATGTCCTTTGAGTGGAGCCTTTTTGAAAAGATGTAAGAGTGGCTAAAAAATTTCCAATCGACAGACCAGCATTGTTTGGTGAGCAAAATGAGCCTGGGGAGGGGAGTGAGAAGGAGACTTAAATCTGTGAAGCATTTGCTTGATATTTTCTGATTGCCCCTCCAGCTCCATTCCCCACCCTCCTCCACCCAGCTCTGTGTTCTAGGAGGTGTACTATCTAGACTGCATCTGCCGGGCTCTTTTGCCCTCAGGCTTCAGCCATAGGAACCACCAGCAAAGAGGCTGGGGGATGGAAGCAGAAGGAGGTCGGGGTGCCTTCCCTGCTTGGGGTCACAAGCTGGGGGCTGTGTTGCTCCACTGAGGGCCACAACACCTGTGGGGGTCCCTGCCCACAGCCAGGTGCAGAGAGAGCTGAAATATTACACTTCTCTCTAGCTTATGGTCACTACTCCCCTGGTGAAGACTCCCTCTGTTGCTAACCCAGGGAAGCCTCATGGTCCCTCCACTCTCCTTAGTCCTGCCCACACCTTTGTAAACAGTTGCTTCATTAAACTCTCCTAAATCATCTCTGTGGAGGGTGCCATGTTGGGTCTGGTTGCGTCCCCCTACCCCCACCTCCAAGGCTCAACCCTCACAAAATCTCCTTGAGGTAGATAGATATGCTTACTCATTTTGTAGCGGAGAAAGAAGATAGGGTTAAATACATTTCCCAAAGTCATATAAATTCTACGCTATAGGTATCAAACCCAGATCTGTCTTATGCCCTTTCTACCTGTTCTCTTAGGTGGGTAAAGTAATTTTTTTTTTTCTTTTTAAGATTTTATTTATTTATCTGAGAGAGAATGGGAGACAGAAAGCATGAGAGGGGGAGGATCAGAGGGAGAAGCAGACTCCTTGCCGAGCAGGGAGCCTGATGCGGGACTCGATCCAGGGACTCCAGGATCATGACCTGAGCCGAAGGCAGTTGCTTAACCAACTGAGCCACCCAGGCGCCCAAGGGTAAAGTGATTTTGATGCTGTATTTGTTCACTCCTTCTTCCTTCTCCTTCCACACTAAAACATAATCTAATACAATTAGTATAAATTAAAAAAAAATCTGGGTTATATTATATTGAGATAAAGCCTTTATCAACGCTGAGATGGAGAATTCACCTGCTGTATCCTATCATCTTTTACTTTTTTTTTTAATGATAAATAGCACCTGGGTGCCTGGGTGGCTCAGTTGGTTGAGTAAGGACCAAAATATATATATCATATATAATTATTACATATATGAGATATATATATATATATAGTGTCTGATATAGGAGGAATGCTCCTTTTCTAATATACAGATGATAAGCTATTAAGAAGAAAGAAATATTGGGGTGCCTGGGTGGCTCAGTCGTTAAGCGTCTGCCTTTGGCTCAGGTCATGATCCCAGGGTCCTGGGATGGAGCCCCACATCAGGCTCTCCCTGCTCTGCGGGGAGCCTGCTTCTCCCTCTCCCACTCCCCCTGCTTGTGTTCCCTCTCTCGCTGTGTCTCTCTCTGTCAAATAAATAAATAAAATCTTTAAAAAAAAAAAGATAAATAGCACCTAATTGTATGTGACAACGGAAAGCATAAGATTGTCAGGGGAAGTCAGGGACAGCACCGCCTCTGGTAATTGTACTGATAAAAACATTCCAGAAAAAAAAGTCAAAATAAAGAAGATTAAATTCTTCTGTCTACTTCAGGCTGGATTCTTAGTATACTCTCTGTGTCCTACTAAATCTGGAGACAGAAGACATAGGTTTATCTGGATATTTGATTTGATTTTTTTAGTTGTTAGCATGAGCAAAGAGAGGTGCTAGGAGAGAGGGGCATTCACTGCCAGAGCTTGGAATTTCTTTTGTAATTTACGAGTTAGGGGATAAAATATACATCCCAGTACTTTTAATCCATTACGTATAGCTGCCGTTAAGGTAGAGTGGGCCCTTATTTTTCACTCTTGGCGTGTGTAGTGGGAAAACTCAGATGCTTTTGCAAAGAGACTGCAAAATGATGGGGGTGGTGTGGGAGGGCTGGCGGGAGGTAGACCCTTCAGGTCCATTCCTGGGGTTGCCTCTGGGGGACTGGCCCCAGAAACCTAGATGTCTTTTAGCCCTGTGCACATACAAGTGAACCCACAGGATGTTATGAGCTTCCTTTATTAGTGGTAAAATGCTTGATCTGCCTTGGACAAAGATATAGCAAATGATTAGTCAGTACTCCGAGCTATAACAAATACGATGCTGTGAGTAACCACACCACACAGAGACCTTATTCAGCAGTGGAATATTTAATAATCAACCCTCCCTGCAAAAGGCAAAAGTTGTAGGTGTCCTGAAAACCGAGTTTGAGTATATTTATTGGCCATGACATTTCTTCTTTTGTGAATTTCCTATTCATTTTTTGTTTTTGTAGAAATTTAAGCTTTTCTTTTTTTTGTAAGCTCTGCACCCAACCTGGGGCTTGAACTTATGACCCTGAGATCAAGAGTTGCATAGTCTACCAACTGAGCCAGCCAGAAATTTAAACTTTTAATGTGGTTAAATCTACCATGCATTTCCTTTATGGTCAGCGCTTGAATGTTTTGTTAAGAACAAAAATATACATATGCACACATGGACTATGTATATATTTGTGTGGTGGACATAACAATAGTCTAAATACTCTTCTAGGAGGCTTACAGTTTTGCTCTTTCCATAGGTATTTAATTCATATAAAATTTACTTTTGTGTGTATGAAGTAGGCATATGATTTAACTTTTCTTTCTCCATTTGGAGAACCACTGTTCACTACCAATAATTAACAATTTTACCCCTTTTTCATGTATTTATAATGCCGTTTATGTCATATACCAGGTATATACATCTAAATAAGTCTGTTCTGGGTTCTTGTCTATCAGTTTTTTTTTTGTCTATCCAGATGCAAAAATGTTTTAACTGTTCTTGGTCTTTCATTCTTTTTTATCAATACAGGATCAGCTTGCCAAGTTCTGAGAAAACCCGATAGGGATTTTGATTGGAGTAAAATTGTATTTATAGACTCACAATTTAGGGAGAATTGACATACTTAAGATTCTCAAACTTTCCATTCATGAACATTTACTTAGACTTCCTTTTATGTCCTTCAGTGAAGTTTTATAATATTTTCTTAAAAATCCAGAGCACATGAACTACTTTGTAGTCTTTTTTGCTACTGAAACATTTATAGTTTGATTGATTGTTGTTGGTAGATACTATTGATTTTTGCATACTGATTATATGTCCAAGAAATACTGCTGAACCATCTTATTGATTCTAGTAGTTTGCCAGTAGAATCTTAAATTTTATATAAAGACAATCATACCTTCTGTGAGTAATGAAATTTTGTTGCTTCTTGTGCAATCCTTGTATCTCTTATTTATTTTCTTGCCTTATCCCTCTAGCTAGGGCCGCCAGCATAATGTTTTAACGGGAGTAGTGGTGGAGGCCTCTTCTCTTGTTCCTGACTTTAAAGGATGTCTGTTTCACAATTAAGAACGATGTTTGCCATGACTTTCTACTACATGTCCTATTAAGGGTCAAGGAAGTTCTCCTGTATTTTAAGTTTTCTGATTTTTAAAAAAAATTTCTTAAATTTCCAAATGCTTGCCCTGTGGCTATAAGGATGAACAGTGACTTTCCAACTTTAAAAAGTTGGAGAGTTCAGGTCTAGGCAGGTACACATAATCAAGGATCTCAGTGGCAGCAGAGATTTGAAGAGAAGAAGCTGGAATTGCCATGTCCATATCCACTGAACTTGGAAACCTCCCCTGGTTACCCACTAATTCCCCAAAAAGTCTCTTCCATGCTCCGCAGCTCCAAGACTTGGTGAGTTTTCCACTGGCCTCTGCCAAATCAGTATCCTGCAGTGCCTCCTACTGGTGCTATAGAACACGGAGCTACGAAAAGCCGGTCTAATCTCGCTTCTTCTGGATAGCCCTTAGGACATGGCCATAGGATCCGTTTTAAGTACTGTTATGGTCCCAGTTGTTCCTTTCTGAATGCCCACCAAGTTTCTTATAGCTTTGCTTTGAATGTGGTGTCAGAGCTGAAATCCGCATTGCAGATGGACCTGAATCTAATACTGTTCAATTGAGGAGGACAATCCCTTCCTTGCAGTAGATATTTTATCTTTTATAGCCCAAGATTTCATTCGCTTTTCACAGTACTGGTGCCCAAAGACTTGCCATTTAACTAAATCCCTTGCGCCTTCCCTCTATATAGCTCCTGATTTTTTGACCTCTCTGTGCGGCTGGGTGTTTCAACCCATGGACAAGTCTTTATGTTTTTTTTTTTTTTTTTGGACAAGTCTTTATGTTGACCTTTGTTAAATTTAATTCTGTTAGAGTCAACCTGTTACCATATTTTGGATCCATATTCTGTTATCCAGCTATACAACACCCTGCCCAGCTTTGTGTCCTTTACAAATTTGATAAGCTCATATCCCCATCTGAGTCATTGTTGAGAATGTCAAACAGGATGGGGTTGAGGATAAGTCTCAGGGTTTGCCACCTGGAGGTCCTAGCAGGACAGCTTAGTCATGTGTATCATGCAAATGGAAATTACAGATTTTAATTATTTTATTATTATCACATTATTATATGTTATTATTAGAATTTAAATCTATAAAAATATAGACTGGAGATTTAGATTTGGGAATCACTGAAATGTGGGAGTGCATGAGAAGTAAAACAGGGGAAATGGACAATGTAGAGAAGAAAGATGATAGAACACAAAGGTCAGAGACTTGAAAGGGGAAGCAGAGCTAGAGAAGGCAGAGAAGAAGGAATCAAAGATATAAGATGGGAACTAGGAGAGTCCAGGGTCATGGTAGGTAAGAGAGGATATAGTTCCAAGGAGAAGGGTCAAGGTCATTTGGTGTGTGTGTTGGGGGGGCTTGGGGGATGATGCCAATGGAAGGATTAGGAGCAAGATGAAATCCCAGTTCAACTCTGGAGGGGGGTATTGGTAATGCTTTTTTTCTTAAGCCAAGTGGTAAGTAAATACATGTTTGTTTGTTTGTTTTTTAAAGATTTTATTTATTTTTTGACAGAGAGAGAGCCAGCGAGAGAGGGAACACAAGCAGGGGGAGTGGGAGAGGGAGAAGCAGGCTTCCCGCTGAGCAAGGAGCCCGATGTAGGGCTCGATCCCAGGACCCTGGGATCATGACCTGAGCCGAAGGCAGACGCTTAACGACTGAGCCACCCAGGCACCCCTAAATACATGTTTATCGCATGATTATTTATACTTTTTTGAATACAGAAAATATTCATAATAAAAGTTTTTTTTTTCCTTCAAAAAGAGTGAATAGGTAATGTGGAAGTTGAAGTGCTGGGAATAGATTACTTTTAAAAATGGGTGTCATACGCCAACAATGAATCATGGAACACTACATCAAAAACTAATGATGTAATATATGGTGATTAACATAACATAATAATAAAAAAACAAAGAAAGAAAAAAAAATGAAATTGTAGGGCACCTGGGTGGCTAGGTTGGTTAGACATCTGCCTTTCGCTCAGGTCATGATCTCAGGGTCCTGGGATCAAGTCCTGTGTCATGCTTCATGCTTCCTGCTCAGCGGGGAGGCTGCTTCTCCCTCTGCCCGCCCCCCAAACTGGTCTGTGTGTGTGTGCACGAGCACCAAAATAAATAAAATCTTAAAAAAAAAAAGAAATTGTAGTGGTGAAAAGGCAAGAGAAAGAGTAAAAGCTCAGGAGGTAGAGGGTGCAGGTCATGGTCTTGAGCACATTAATAGTTGAGGGGAAGATGCCAATGGAGAAGAGGGGCTTCACTGTGGGGGAAAAAGAAGGCAATTGATAGACTAAACTCCAGAGTGGAGAAAGGGGAGGGGATTAAGAACTCAGGAGGCACAATAACTAAAATGTGGAAGCAATTCAAGTGTCTATCAGCGGATGAACGGGTAAGCAAAATGTGGCATATATGTGATAAAATATTATTCAGCTTTAAAAAAGAAGGAAATTCTGACACATGCTCAACATGAGACATTAAAGACACTAAAGACATTAAAGACATTAAAGACACTCGGCTGGGTGAAATAAACCAGTCATGAAAAGATAAATACTATATCCACTTACATGAGCTACTTAGTCAAATCATAGAGACAGAGCAACACAGCCCTACCTCAAGAAGCAAGAAAAATCTCAAACAAACAACCTAACCTGATACCTAAAGGAGCTAGGAAAAGAATAAACAAAGCCTCAGTCCAGGAAAAGGAAGGAAATAATAAAGATTAGGGCAGAAATAAATGATACAGAAACTAAGAAAACCTCAATACAACAGATCAATGAAACCAGGAGCTGGTTCTTTGAAAAGATCAACAAAAGCGATAGAACTCTAGCAAGACTCATAAAAAAAAAAAAAGAGAGAGGACTCAAATAAACAAAAAATTACTAATGAAAGAGGAGCAATAACAAAGAACACCACAGAAATACGAACAATTTTAACAGAATACTACAAAAATGTATATGCCAACAAATTGGACAACTTAGAAGAAATGGATAAATTCCTAGAAACATATAACCTATCAAAACTAAAGCAGAAGAAATAGAAAACTTGAGCAGACCAATTATTATCAAGGAAATTGAATCAGTAATCAAAAAACTCCTAAAAAACAGAAGTCCAGGACCAGATGGCTTCACAGGTAAATTCTACTGAATATTTAAAGAAGAATTAATACTCATTCTTTTTAAATAATTACAAAAAAATACAAGAGGAAGGAAAACTTCCAAATTCATCCTATGAGGCCAGTATCACCCTGATATCAAAATCAGATAAAGACACCACAAAAAAAGAGAACTACAGGTCGACATCTCTCATGAATATAGATGCAAAAATCCTCAAAAAATATTAGCAAACTGAATCCAATAATATATCTAAAAAAATCATACACCACGATCAAGTAGGGTTTATTCCTAGAATGTAAAGGTGGTTCAGTATTCACAAAACAATCAACATGATACACCATATTAATAAGAGAAAGGATAAAAACTGAACTGATCATTTTTTTTTAAAGATTTTATTTATTTGATAGAGAGAGACACAGTGAGAGAAGGAACACAAGCAGGGGGAGTGGGAGAGGGAGAAGCAGGCTTCCCGCTGAGCAGGGAGCCTGATGCGGGGCTCAATCCCAGGACTCCGGGATCATGACCTGAGCTGAAGGCAGACGCTTAACGACTGAGCCACCCAGGCGCCCCTGAACTGATCATTTCAATAGATGCAGAAAAAGCATTTGATAAAGTACAACATCCATTCACAATAAAAATCCTCCACAAAGTAGGTTGAGAGGGAACATATCTCAACATAATAAAGGCCTTATATGAAAACTACACAGTAAACATTATACTCAATGGGAAAAAACTGAGAGCTTTTCCTTTAAGGCCAGGAACAGGACAAGGATGTCTATTCTCACCACTTCTATTCGACATAGTACTGGAAGTCTATGCCACAGCAGTTAGACAACATAAAGAAATAAGAGCCATCCAAATTGGTAAGGAAGAAGTAAAACTCTATTTGCAGATGACATGATATTCTGTATAGAAAAACTTAAGGCCTTCTCCAAAAATTTACTAGAACTGATAAATTCAGTAAAGTCACAGGATACAAAATCGATGTACAGAAATACAGAAATCTGTTGCATACCTAAACACTAAGAAGTAAGCAGCAGAAAATGAGAATAAGAACACAATCTCATTTACATTTGCACCAAAAATGATAAAATATCTAGGAATAAACTTAACCAAAGAGGCAAGGGATCTATGCCCTGACAACTATAAGACACTGATAAAAGAAATTCAAGATGACACAAAGAAATGGAAAGACATTCCATGCTCATGGATTGGAAGAACAAATATTGGAAAATGTCCATACTACACAAAGCAATCTACAGATTGATGCAATCTCTATCAAAATAACAATAGCATTTTTCATAACTAGAAAAAACAATCCTAAAATTTGTATGGAGCCACAAAAGACCCAGAATAGCCAAAACAATCTTGAAAAAGAACAACAAAATGGAAGGTATCACAATTCCAGGTTTCGTTATATTACAAAGCGGTAATAATTGAAACAGTATGTACTGGCATGAAAATCGACACATAGATTAATGGAATAGAACAGAAAACCCAGAAATAAACCCACAATTATATGGTCAATTAATCTTTGACAAAGGAGGAATGAATATACAATGGGGAAAAGACAGTCTATTCAACAAACGGTGTTGGAAAAACTGGAAAACCACATGCAAAAGAATGAGACTGGACCCTTTTCTTTCACTATACACAAAAAGAACCTCGAAATGGATTAAAGATCTAAATGTGAGATCTGAAACCATAAAAATCCTTGAAGAGAGCATGGGCAGTAGTCTCTCTGGCATTAGCCAGAGCAACATTTTTTCTAGATAAGTCTCCTGAGACAAAGGAAATAAAAGCAAAAATAAAATATTGGGACTACATCAAAATAAAATGTTTCTGCACAGGAAAAAATCAACAAAACTAAAAGGCAACCTACTTTTTTTTTTTTTTAAAGATTTTATTTATTTATTTGACAGAGAGAGACAGTGAGAGAGGGAAAACAAGCAGGGGGAGTGGGAGAGGGAGAAGGAGGCTTCCCACTGAGCAGGGAGCCCGACATGGGGCTCAATCCCAGCACCCTGGGATCATGACCTGAGCCGAAGGCTGACACTTAACGACTGAGCCACCCAGCCACCCCAAAAGGCAACCTACTAAATGGGAGAAGATATTTGCAAATGCACATCCTGTAAAGGGTTAGTATCCAAAATATATAAAAAACCTGATACATCTTAATATCCAAAAACCAAATAACCCAATTAAAAATGGGCAGAAGACATGAACAGATGCTTCTCTAAAGAAGACATCCAGATGGCCAACAGACACATGAAAAGATGTTCAACATGACTCATCATAAGGGAAATGCAAATCAAAACCACAATGAGCTATCACCATACACCTGTCAGAACAGCTGAAATCTAAAACACAAGAAACAACAAGTGCTGGAGAGGATGTGGAGAAAAAAGAACCCTTGTGTGCTGTTGGTGGGAATGCAAATTGGTGCAGCCACTGTGGAAAACAATATGGAATTTCCTCAAAAAGTTAAAAATTGAAATATCTATGACCCAGGAATCACACTACTGGGTATTTATAAAAAAAAAAACAAAAACAAAAACAGTAATTCAAAGGGATACATGCACCCCGATGTTTATTGTAGCATTATTTACAATAGCTAAGCTATGGAGGCAGCCCAAATATCCATTGAAAGATGCACGGATAAACAAGATGTGATATATATATATCATATATATGCAATGGAATATTATTCAGCCACAAAAAAGAATGAAGTCTTGCCATTTGCAATGATATAGATAGAGCTAGAGAGTATGATGCTGAGTGAAATAAGTCAGAGAAAGACAAATACCATTTGATCTCACTAATATGTGGAATTTAAAAATCAAAACAAAGAAGCAAAGAAAAAGAGAGAGAGAGAAAGAGAGAGAGAGAGAGACAAACAAACCAAGAAACAGACTCTTAAATACAGAGAACAAACTGATGGTTTCCAGAGGGGAGGTGGGTGGGATGAAGGGGATGAAGGGGAAAATAGGGGATGAAGATTAAAGAGTACACTTATCATGATGAAAACAAAACAAAATAAAATAAAATGATTAAAAAAATCATAGAGACAGAAAGCAGAATGGTGGCTCCCAGCGGCTGGGAAGGGGCGTGGGAGTAGTCTCTGGGTCAGAAAAAGGAAAGAGACCAGAGATGAAGGAATAAAAAAAGGGTGACAATAAAGAAAAGGTTTGAGGTGGACAAGCAGAAATTTGAAGTTGTCACTGGATGAGCTTCATCTTGGCACAGGGACTGGTGGGGTCCACTGAGGGGGGAAATGTGTTGCAGGCTGGAGCAAAGAGGAAGAGGTCTGGAGTCTCTTGTGGGAGGGAGGCATGAGGGACCAGCGAGGAATGAAGGAAGGAGGCACCAGGTGGCAAGGAATGCTCAGCAGGGGTTAGCTGTGTGGGGATGCAGTAGATACAACACCATCTTTGGGGGCTTTCTCTGGCTCTGCTCGGCTACCTAGGAATGCAGGTGGAGAAAGCAGACAGGGTGTGGGTGGTAATCCTGAACTGAGGGTTCTCAAGGTGGAGGGAAGCAGCTTGGGGTGCTGACAAAGTCTGAGCCCGGCAGAGCGAGACATACTCTCTGTCCATATTTACATTTGGGAGGGGGTCTCTGGAGAGAGCTCTGCTTTGGGGACCAAACTGGGAGGGGCAGGGAGGCCTGTGAGTTGGGTGTGCTGTAAGATCTGAGCCTGCCTCAGGTCTCACAGACTGTAGGGAAGCCCCTAGGAAACCCCCTGGAGTACTGGGGTACCTATAAGGTCTGTAATGTCAAAGGGGCTGAGGAAAATTCTGACAGATTCATTAGTCTGGGTGAAAGAGGTCTGCAACGCTAGCTTTCAGGGCAAGTCTATGGGTTTTACACAGTTTTCATACCCACAATAGATATCCTAGATTGGCTTCAGTCTTCATAGCAGGAGGTAGCCTGGGACCCAGATAGAATTTATCAACTTATTTCAACTAGACTCTACCTAGCACAGAAGCTGCTACATGGTAATGATGGCAAACCACATGCCCTACTTCTCTCCTGCAGAACCTTCAGCTAGAAACCTCTCTGCTGTTCTAATGCATAGTTTTATTAGTGATGGTATGGAGGGGGCCAGGATTGGGAGCCCAGGAAATTTTTTACCAGCATTCAGAAAGAAGAAAAAGACTGAATTTCACACGTTGAAAGCTGTTAAAATATTAAAAATCTCCAGATGGCACGACGAAGAGGATTTGGTTCCAAATTTACTGTCCCCAGGAGTGGTTTTGCTTGAGTAAGGACAGCCCAGCCGGCAGAGTAATTTTGACATCACAATAATGAGAGGGATGTGCAGCTACTTCTCCTAGGAGAGTTTTAGAAAGGCAGGCTGGGCAGCTGAATGGCCTCAAGATTGCTCAAGGACTTTGGGGGGTTCTTAGTTCTAATTCTAGACTTTCTGTGTGACTGAGTGACTTGGTAATTGGGAGCCTCCTGAAACACACATCTATTTGTTTTGTATCCCCAGAGCCTGGCATCCACACCTGCTTCATGGATTTAATACAGAAGGAATCACCAGTGGAATAGAAATGAGGTGGCCACATGATAATATAAAATATTCATATCTGATAGCATCACCTTCTGCTTTCTACCTTATTAGGGAAAGGAACACTTCTCTGACAGCTGGAATGGTGTTGAATAAGAGCCTGCATTCTAGAAGCAGGCTGCTGGGAGGGAATCCCTGCTTCACTGCTTTCTAGTTGAATAGCTTCACTGAGCTATAGTATCGTTATCTGTAAAACGGGGACAATATATTCATACCTCCATCACAGATCATCATGAGGATGAAATGAGACAAAAGAGACAAAGACCCTGGCACACAACGGAATCACAAGCATGCAAGGGAGTTGGGAGTCTCTTTGCTGTCAGGATTCCCTTCTCATCCCTGGCTTGCAGACTGGGGTCTTCCTAAATATACCAAACATGCAGAGTATTACTGCTCAGAGAGCTGTGAAGGTCAGTTAATTTACAGAACCTCGGGCAGGTGCCCAGGTCATAGTGTATCCTCAATACCTGCCTATTGAAAGAATGAATGTTGAAAGACATTTGCTCTCAATCTCTGGGAATTACAAAACACACAAATTAGCCTTACTAAGCAAGGGATTTAAAGATTCCTATGTATGCAACAGAACTGTTGGACCCTTGAGTTTTGAGAATACAACAATTCACCGAAATTAATGAAAGTGTCTGGAGGTCAGTGGTTCTCAAATTTTACCACACAAGAGTTTCTGGATTAACTCAAAAATCCCCAAAGAGTCAGAATCTGAAGATCTGGGAAGAGGGTCATCTCCAGCATTTTAAACCAGTCCCCCAGATAGCTGATGCAACATTTTAGGGCAGCCTAAAGTTCTCTGTCGAGAAAATCTAGAGGTTACTTAAAAATGTGATGGCTGCTCATCTAAAAGCAGGAATCTGTTCTTTTACTTTTAGGTGTCCTTCTTTTTGCTCCAATGGCTGAAAGAAGAATAGGATTGAAATTACCTTCAGTCATAGACTGGGCTGGGAGAATCTGGTGTTGAGCAAGTATAGACATGCTTAAAGGATTTGGCATGAAGATCTAGAGTCATTTGGACACACTCTATGCCTGGAAATCATCCACAAGGGCTATGCTCTTGGGTTGTAAAGCTAGGAGCCTATCTGTTTCTCAGTCTGACATTTCAGGAGGACTGTATTTTCTCCCTCAGGATTAAGGAAGAAATATTCTGCAGTGCCATTGTAAATAATTCAACATCTAAGAAAGCTTAATATGAACCACAAGAATATGACCCACTGCACACTCCAAGTCCAAGAAGAATCAAAGTCTATTACTAGAAATAAATGCTAGGCCCCTCAGTCAGCCAGGGAGAAGTTTCTGTGTATTTCCATGATTTTTCTACAGAATTAAACTCTCCTGGAATCTGCACTCTGCATTTAACCTCCGTCTGAGGTCATGAGTCTGTTCCATCATGACGCGGGGCTAATCTGGCACCTCTGTCCCCTCCCCCACTAATCTGCTGTTGTGAATGTTGCCTTGAATGGGTCTCAAGATTCAATTATTAATCAGAACCAGTTTAACAGGATGTTGGTGCCAGGAATAAATTTTTTTTTCAATTTGCAAAGCTGGGATAAGCTGATCAAGGAGAATGGTACAATTTCACAGGAAATACATTAAGCTTCCCACACCTGCCTAAAGAGCTTACTGAGGTTCACAAGAGTGCAAAGAAAGGTGTGTTTGGGTGGATACATTACCAGTCGATGGAGAGTCATTATGAAGAATTTATAAGCCATAGCAACCTCAGTTCAGATAGTTTTCTTAACCTGGAAGGAAGGGCCAAGTTGCTATACTCTCTCGTAGCTATGAGAAGCTACAAGCTTATTAATTATCTTATGAGGCGCCAGACTTCAGACAGGAGGGTGATAAATGACCTAAGTCATTTGCAATATGCTGAAAGTGCAGACGGTTGTGTTGAGTGTGAGAAACTACATTTTTAAAAAAGATATTATTTATTTGAGATAGAGACAGAGAGGGAGCACAACAGGGGGAGAAGCAGAGGGAGAGGGAGGGCTCCATCCCAGGACCCCGGGATCATGACCTGAGCTGAAGGCAGATGCTTAACCGACTGAGCCGCCCAGGCGCCCCTGAGAAGCTACATTCTTGAAGAGGGGCTCTCATGATGAATTGACCTCACCATGGAACCTCAGCTGTCCTGTGCATGTACGAGGGCACCTCAAAAGGTGACTGGGTGCTCATCCAAACACAAGAATCTCTTTGTTGTTTTACATTTCCTCCTTTTTTTCTCCTATAGACGGATGGATGCTAAGATGGAAATTACCTTTAGTCATAGACTGGAAACTTTTTCTCCCCACAGGATTAGAATTTCACCTCGGGATGCCTGGGTGGCTCAGGCAGTTAAGAGTCTGCCTTTGGCTCAGGTCATGATCTCAGGGTCCTGGGACTGAGCGTCAATGCTCCCCACTCAGCGGGGAGTCTGCTTCTCCCTCTCCCTCTGCCGCTCCCCCTGTTTGTGTTCTCTTTCTCTCAAATAAATAAATAAAATCTTAAAAAAAAAAAAAGAATTTCACCTCTTAACACTGTGTGAGAATTAATGATCATCTCCTAGTCAGGGGAGACTGAGGTACAGGCAATGAGCTGCAAAATTTGCAGGCCCAGGGCTAAATGAAAATTGTTCAGAAAGTGGGAAAAAGTGCCATTAAAGGTATTACAATATGAAGATTTTTTCCTTCTTTCTTGTGATCTCTCTCTTCCCTTGTCATGGTGTTTGTGTTTACTCTTTTTCTAAAAAAATATTTTATTCATTTACTTGAGAGAGAGAAAGAGAGCAAGCAAGAGCAGGGTGGGGGAGCAGCAGAGGGAGAGGGAGAAGCAGGCTCTCCACTGAGCAGGGAGCCCGATGCGGGGCTCGATCCCAGGACCCCGGGATCATGACCTGAGCCAGAGACAGAGGCTTAACCGACTGTGCCACCCAAGCTCCCTCAACTTTTCTTTTCTTATTGTAAAATACATAGAACATCAAATTTGCTCTCTTAACCGTTTTTATATTTATACGTTACATGTACATTTTGCACATTTTTAAGTGTACAGTTTGGTGGTATTAAATACATTCACGCTGTTGTGCAATCACCACTAGTCATGGTGTATTTTATTTGCCATTTATTTATTTAAGATTTTATTTATTTGAGAGAGAGAGAGAGAGAGCATGAGCAGGGGAGAGGGGAAGAAGGAGAGCGAGAAGCAGACTTCCCGCTGAGCAAGGAGCGGGGACTCTGGGATCATGACCTGAGCTGAAGGCAGATGCTTAACCGACTTAGCCACCCAGGCTTCTCTTTATTTGCTATTTAATGTCCTTCTAGGGAAATAAAGTTAAACCTTTTAACTATTAGCATGAATTTCATCATTCATTTTTACATTGTGCTGTGCTAGTTTTAAATGTAAATGTCAGAGCATTTAGCTGATTTGTACAATCACTGAGATCACGCAATTTGTATTTCGTCTCAGGAGGATGCCTTGAACTGGCTGGAAAATACCAACACAGATTCGGGAGGGTTGGGAAGGAAGAGAGGGTTCCCCCAGGTAGAGAGCGGGCTCGAGGGAGCTGGCTGGGAACCCTTGCCCTGTGTGTCCACTTGGATCTGATTGCTGCTGGTATCACCCCTCCCACCCACTGATGGACCGATGCATTGTTCCCTGGCTTGAAGCAGGGCCTGGGGAATCTCCCCTTCCCACCGGTGGTCTCCCCAACCAATGGTGATAAGTTACCCCCCAGGGGACTGCAATCTCTGGACTCGGGACCTGGATCAGGAGTGGGCGGCAGCTCCATCCCTCACTGAGTTGTGGCCTCCTGCCTGATGTCCACCAGACAGATGCCGCACTGCTATCCTGGGCCCAGGTGGCCACTGCTATGCCCCGCCCCAAGATGCTGCAGGACAGGCGCACCCAACCAGGATCTTCCCCACCTGTGCCCAGGCCCTTCCTGGGGCAGAAGGTGGCAGTGCTCACTGGCCAGGCCCAAGGAGGGGAGGCTGGGCAGGCTTGGGTTCCAGGGGACAGGAAAGTGGGAGGAGAAATCCCCCTCCCCCTCCAGCTGGGAACTTCTGATGGGCGTGGCCGCAGGAAGCAGGGCCCCATAAACAGTCTCTGAGCCTCCGCAGCCCCTTGCATGCTCCAAGCTTCCACTACCCCATCAGACTTCACTTACACAACATAGTTTTAAGCCTGGGGCTGCACAGCATTAAACCCCAAGCATGGGGCCCTTCTGAGCTTAGGTCCCTATGGGACTACCCTGGTCAGTGGTGTACTCTTGGAGCTGGGCCTGCATGCAGGAGCAAAGAGCAAGTGAGCCAGAGGAGAGTCAATGCCCCTGTCAGCAAGGCCAGCCCTGCCCATTTCCCGCTCCCAGCAGGGTCCCTCCTGATCCACAAACAGCTCTCTGAAGAGTGGATTTGTTCCTTGGACAAAGCCTTCTTTTCTCTCGATCCTGCCCCGTTCAGCACTGCCCTCAATTCTCCCCGCCCGCTCAGGGTTTTAAGCCTGGTGCTTTGACCCAACCCCCACTGCTGGGAGAGTGGGCTGCACTCCTGGACTCAGAGTAAGTTTAAAATTTGAACTCCATTTGTGGTTTCTTTTTGGGTGTTCCTTTGCAGCTCTTCTCTTTCTTGCTTCCCTCTCTCTCCCTCCGTCTGTGCAAGGGCAGATGGGAAGTCTATCTCCTAATTGTGCTTTATAGGAAGTGAAGGTGGGGGTCCCTGCCTGGCAGGGTGCACGCGGCTCCAGCCCGCTGGAGAGGCCCTTGAGCCCCTGCGGGGGGGTGGGCGCCTGCTTTCCAGGATTGAGGGAGGCCCAACAAGAAGAATGGAGAGAAAGAGAGGGAAAAAGCTGCAGAAAGTCACAGAAGCAGAGAAAATACGGGAAAGGGAGCATGGGAGGATGGGTAAGGGGAAGAAGATGAAGGAAGGTGGGAACGAAGGAAGGCGGGCAGGAAGTGAGCCAGCGCTTTGCCTGATCTACCAACATACCGGAAAGACTAGAAGCTTGACCTGATCAAGCTGCTGCCCCCAAGCAGACAACATCTGTGCATGCTGGTGTCAGACAATGACCATGAGAACTAGCTGCCAGGAAGCTCAGCTCCAAGCCTCTTGCCTGGCTCAGCACATCCTGGAAAGTGTGACTTGGCATATTAATCTCAGTACTTCCTGAAGAATGAGTGCCCTGGGAAGGTGTGGGTGCTCGGATGGAACTGGGCTGGGGGGTGAAATGGGAATGTGACATGGGACAGAGAACAATGGCAAATCCTCTCTGGAGTTCCTAGCAGGGCCCTGGGTTGAGGAGAGCTGGGACATTTCAGTCACAAAAATCTTCACGGAAATTAATTCTACGTTTCCAGGGTGATCAGTGCAGAGGCCACATGAGCCAAGGGTACTCCCAGCCTCAAGTTTTGAAAACGCTTTCTTCCTGACAATGGTAGACTGAACTAGCCTCTTGGGTCCTACTGGGAAATCACCGTTAACTCTCTCGCTCTTCAAGAAGGGAGAAGAAAGGCAACTCCCTATGTGATAGGCTCACAGCCTAGAGACGACACACAGCTTCTTGGTCAAGCCTGGCACGCCACCCCGGAGATCCAGTCCTAAGAAGCCACAGGCTTCCTCTTCTTCCTGGTCTCTCAGTAATTAACATCACTTCCCAGAGAAAGATCTCAATTTCAGATTATGATACAGATTCCACCGAGATTCTCCTCACGGCTGCAGCAAAAACAAATCTGTGACAAGATTTGCCAAATACAAAAGACTTGGAGTCCTATGATACACTTACTGAGGTCTCTTTCAGGACCAGCGAGATGTCTAATTCAAAAGAGGAAGCTAACCAGTGCTAGAGGAGATGGTCCTGCTCCTTGGTCTGGAGCAGACGTTCAAAGTGGTGGTCTGTGAATCATCCGCAGCAGAACTACACGGAATGATGTTTTCAAAAGCAGATCCCTGCATCCCCGCTTCAGAGCTGCTAAATCCCCGTGGGGGGAGGGGTCAGAATCCACATTCTACATAAGGCGAGTGTTTGTACTCTTGCATCTATTGACATTTGTGAATCGAAGCTTGAAGTGGTTCTGAAACTACTGAGGCGGCCTCAGGATCACCTGGAGATGGCTGGGCCCCACTTACGGAGTTTCTGATTTGGCGGGGCTGGGGCAGGGCCTGAGAATCTGCCTTTCTTCTGAGTTCCTGAGTGATCCTGATGTTGCTGGTCCGAGAGCACCACTGGGTGAGAACAATTACAACAATTCAGTTTTGTGTCCATCAAGGGTAACCTACTTAACTGTTCTCAGGGAGCCCTGCGGATCAGAGTGTGGGAGGCAGTGGTGGTGGAGGGCTTGTTTTCTGTGAGGTGAGTGTGAGTGTCTGGGGAGGCCAAGCAGGGCTGCGTGGCCCCCAAGCCAGGCTGGTCTACCCAAGGCCCTTGGGGAGCAAATGTGCGCTGCTGTGTTTGTCAGGCTGCTGGTGGCTGGCTTTTCAGACTCTCGGGAGCTCAGCTTGGTTTCAGGTAACAGTGGAGTTACAGGCCTCTGTTCCAGGGCAAGCCGCGAAGGATCGGCCAAATCCAGCACTTCCCGTAGGTCCCACAACTGAGCTGGAATCACCGAGGCACAAAACAAAGCCGAGTTCTCATGACAAGGCTAGGAGCCTGCGGGACATGTTCACGTGGCGGGCCACCAGCCTCCGGGCTGGTATTTCAGGAGTCTCCGGCCACAGAGGCTCCCTTTATACATAGAAAGTGTTGCAGGCTGAGGCCTCCACACACCCCGAGGCCACGCACGGCTGTGGTTCACCAGGGTGCGCGCGGCTCCTCCCCGCCTGGCTCAGACGCCTGCAGTTACCAACACGGCCACTAGAGGGCTCAGCAGGACCGCGATTATTTTAGGAAGGGGCCAGGAAGGACCTGGAAGAAGCCCAGGAAAGTGCCTCTCCCACTGGCCCCTGTATTCTCCAGCAAAGGCAAAAGCAGCGTGAGGAGCTCACCACCTCTGCCTGCCTGTCCAGTATCCTCAGTGGGACAACTGGTCTTGCGTGGCTGCCCAAGGAGGCGTTTTCCACTTCAAACTGCGCTAATGGTTGTCTCTGGAGAAGGGCTGGGATACTAGGGCAATGATGGTCCCCAGGAAGGGGCCTGCGGGCTCTTAGCATCATTTTCAACAGCTGCTCCCTCCAAAGGACGTGGTAGAGCGACATTTTTCAATCCAGGATGAGGTACCACGCAAATGCAGCTCTATGAGTTGTCTAACACAACCTGGTTTCCAGCCAGATTTGCCCTCTGAAGTCCCCGCTCCACCAAAATCCTGGGGCTGAAATTCTAGCCCAGGGATACTTTCTGAGCTCACAGCTTTTATGCAGGGCTACA
The DNA here is from genome assembly GCF_029215605.1 of Mirounga angustirostris. NCBI lineage: Eukaryota > Metazoa > Chordata > Mammalia > Carnivora > Phocidae > Mirounga > Mirounga angustirostris. The sequence goes on along the minus strand of NW_026991720.1, from coordinate 86,912,538 downwards.
TTTCGTCCAGCAGCATGAGAACCTAAGAAGTGAGCAGGCAATTATCCACCTCTGTGATCCTCCCCATCCCTGCCATATCCTGACCTGCTCTTCCCACCCAACTTTGAATCAGGGGCAGATCCAAGGGAGACGGCTGCAGACCAGAGGGGCCACTTTGAAAAAAGATGCACTTTAAGCTAAACTTGATATACAGAAGCCCAAATGGGCAAAACTGTTAAATCAAGTGACGATTCTTTCCTTCATAAAAAAGATTCATCATAAAAATGCCATGAATTTCCCATGGAAAAAGCAAGCCCTGTTAAAATGACATTGCATATTTCGTCATATCTGCATTTCTATAGTTTTATGAGAACAAGGGCTATATCTCACAACTTTGCTGAAGGTGGCATCTGTGGGCGTCTGTTGGCTTTTCAATTATTCTTGGATTGCCTCAGAGACTTCCCTAGCCCCGTTAACTCAGTAAGCAATACACTGGAAAGAGAAAATGTAACCTTGTTCACATACTGGGCCTGGCATCTTGCGATGGAGAAAAATAGACATCAGCTAGCTAGCCCCAAACGGCAGAAATCGGAGATGACCAAGTCTGGAGTTTGCTGCATCTCCCTTGGTTTCTTGGGACCGTGTGAGGAGGGCAGGCTGCTTGCTTCTCACCCACACCTTCTCCCTCCTTCCTTTGTCCCCCTTCAGTTGGTAACAGAGACTCACGGGGCTCTTGCTCGGGTTTGTACAGCCCGACTGAACTTTCTTCATAATTCTGTAGTGGGAAATGAACATGGCTGGGAGGACCCGCATGAAAGCAGCTGGAGGTTCGTGAGCAAATTAGCATTACATACTTAGTGAAATCAGCTGTTCTCACACTCGTTTTACAGGTGAGAAGCCTGAGGTCCAGAGAGGCACAGTAACTTCCCCAAGCTCACCCAGATGTTTATGGCACAGCCAGGACTGGGACCAGAGTCTTTTCTTGGGATGTCAGCTCCTTCACTTTCATTCACTTAAAAAAAAAAAAAGCTCTTTGGCTGTGCAGGGGGTTCTCTCCCAGTGAGAAACGAGCTGGGACCATACACTGGTGAGATGCTTCAATGGAAAGAGGAGGACTGGGATTTAACCCAGCCTCTGCCCCGTCGTCTGGGGCAAGTTACTTTCCCTCCAGTCATCTTCTGTGAATTAAGGGGTTTGGAGTGAAGGATCCATCATCTCTAAGGACCTGTCAGCTCCAGAATTCTGTGCACTTCTAAATGGCGGGTTGGGGTCTCAACACCGAGGGGACACATATTGTGAGAGCCCCTCCAATTTTAAGTTCTTATCATCTCTGACAACTAACTTGGAAACTTTCCTCCTTACTAATGCCCACTGAACACGCACTTGAAACTTCAGCGAGACTGAGAATAAGCCGATCCAGGCCTGAGGTCGCTGGCAGGTGGGAAAGGCCATACAGTGAGACGGGGTTATATTTTAAACGTTCCAGATATTCTCTTTGTCAGGCACAAATTCCTCCTCTGCAGTTTATTTATTCTGTCAGTCTAGTTTATCACATACTAAACTCACTCAAAGTGGAAATACAGTTTATGTGGATTCAGGGAGCACCAAAACACCATTGTGAGAATGAGGCGCCAAGAGAGCCCATTATTTGGCTTAAAAGCCATTATCTTCTCCTTCATGATCGCATGTTTAATATACGTATGTGTGTCCATCATATACATACGAACAGAGAGAAATAATAAGCGAGAAGTTTACTACTTCTCTCCCTGGCTCATTTTAGCCCTGCCACGGGGCACGATGGTATTTATTTTCACATAGCATTCACGCCTACGAAGACTCCCAGAACAAGAAACTGTTTAGGCTGGCAGCCCCGGAAGGACCCTACACAGCAAAGGTGGGCGGTTGGTGACCATGACCAGTGTGGTGAAGCCCACGGATGTTTCCACACCGTGAGGCTGGTGTCACCGCAAGAATGTGGACACATGCCTAGAATCCTAAAAGCTGACAATCTGAGGGCTCATTGTCAGAGAACAAGGACCCAACGCATTCCCCAGGAGTCCCCTGCTCCTTCCCCGGGCAGGTGCCAGGCTGACAGCTTCACGTGCTCTGGCTCTTGGCCAGGTGCCGGGGATTTTGGGAGAGAGAAGCACACATACAAAATCAGGACCGAGACAGAAGATCTATGGCTTAAAAGTGAGGGTTCATGCGGCCCAAGCGCCAAGCGGCGAAAGCGGGAGTCAGCGGAGAGCAGCGGAGAGAACATGCGGGGGTGGTAGGCAGGAGCGCACAAAACAACAGCCGGACCCACAAGGAGCCATGCTCACACTTACATGGTGTGGTCTCACACTACCTTAGTTTGCTTTAAGCATTTCCATCGTCTGAGAGTTTGGGAGGGAAAAACAGAAGGGTTAAAGGTAAAATAGGTGACGAGCTTGCACTTTTTTTTCATGATTAAAAGTAACAATGTCATTCCTGGCCATCCCGGTCACGGCGTGCAGAAAAACACACGTGGTGGTTCACTGTGACAAAAGGCAGAGTTCTGGGGGCCATATCCTGGTTTCATATCTTGTTTCTGCCACGTGTTAGCTGTGTGACCCCGGCAAGCGTCTTATCTTTCTGGGCCTCAGTTTCCTCATCTGTAAAATGGGTCCAACAGGAGCACTTACCTCATAAGATCGTGGTGAGGAGGGCATGAATGATACACATGAAATACCTGGAACAGTCCTATCCACCACTGAGCATTATCTAAGTATTGGATACCATTGTTATCATTAGTTTTACCTTTGGCTTCCTCAGGCAGTACCACCCAGACTAGATGATCAAACATTTATGGAGAGCCAAGGACTCACAGAGAATTTTAGATGCTCAATAAGAAAAAAACAACAAACAAATCAAAGCATTCAGGAGAAACAGACAAAGTTAGAAATGCACAGGATGGGCAATGGTTTCATGTGTTGCAATAATTCTTTGAGGGCATTATTTCAAATTCCAAAGCAATTCAGAGTAGCTTTTAAAGAAAGATAAATAAAAATTAATCGCATACCCACAGATCAGTTAGAACCCCGAGGCCCGGTTCATGTTGGACAATTCAAGGCCATGTACGCATCATCAGGGATTACCCTTTGGACTGACGGTGTCTTGTGTTTTTGAACTGGCTTCACGCACAGAATTAAGGCACTGGTGCAAGGACGGGAGGGTCACGAGAACTAAGTAGTTTACCGGGTCAGGCAGGAGGACAGCTTTCACTCCTCCCTTCCTTCCCAGAACCATTCTGTCAGCTCTGAGCTCACTCGGCAGGATATTGTTGTCCCGCGGGAAAGAATGGGATGCAGGCGCTCTTCCTGCTTCCTTCTTTTGCTTGCTGCCTATGTCACTTCTTATTCATCACGGGTCCCAGAAAGTTTCCCAGGGGGAAGCTTCAGGTTCCTCCTCTGTCACTCTAAGTTTTCCCACTTTCTCCAAGGTGTGGGGGATTGTGATGGCTCCTTTAGGAATGGGAGCATCTAGACGAAGTGATGTGGTGGGTACAGTTGGATGGGCGGGTGCTCAATTGTTCAAAGCAAAAAGGAAAAGCAACATTGGAAGTTTTCAGCTGGTAGGGGACAGAGGGAGCGAATAATAAGGAACATGTCTGCGTCTGTTTCACCTAACTGACCTTTGCCAGAAAAGGTGAGTCACAGGCTGCCCCCATGGGTAGCATGCTCCCCACCCCCCTCCCCATCCCCTGCCATGAAGCACAGACACCTCCAGGGTGTTCAGCTTCCAGCTACGTGCAGGGCATGTGTGTGTGTGTGTGTGTGTGTGTGTGTATCCATGGTGCCCCACCACGGATGGGTGTGCTTGAGAAGGCTCCTGCTTGAAGCAGAGTTTTAACGTGGATACTATTCTTATGTGCAAGGGTACCCCAGAGTTGAATTCTCCAGCTGCCGGGTGAGCTGCAGGCTCCTCAAGGTTGGACCTGGGTTTTCCTGTCTCGGGCAGCCTCTCACCCTGCCGGATGGCATGCCCCCCGCTGCAGGAGGGGGTTAGGGCTGCTGGTGATTGCAGCTTGGTTTGGCAGGGAAGCTGGCTTTTTCAAAACACAGTCTGAGATTTTTCCCAATCACAGGCATCGTTTCAAGGACACAGGTTACAGTGCTCGGGCTCTGGAACGCAGAGAGACACCTTGATCTGTTCAACACCTTTGCGAAGGGAAGCTATGTCATCAGAATGTTGCTTGAGCAAAAGTGCAAATGCGAGAAAGGGGCCGAGGATATTCAGAGAAGCAAAGAGATTTCCAACCAGGAAAAGTAGACCTAATGAATTGATGTTTGCAGAAATGGAGACATTTAAACAGAATTATTAAGCAATTAGCCAAATTATAACTAGGATGGGAAACACAAGATGATCTCCAAGGGAATCATTTCCAATAAGTCATTCTCTTGCACTAGAAGGCTTTCATTCTATACTGTCTGGAATGTCACTATTTTAGCAGAAGAGATAGAGACGGTCACGTTTTTCTGGTTGATGGGACAAGCAATGTCATGTTTCTGGGAGGGTCAAGGAGCCCATCAGGCCACAGGACCACATCTGGAGGGCTGGAGCCCTTGATGCAGAGAAGCTGGCCGGGCCACCAGTGCCCTGCAGTGTGAGCTTTAGTATGACCCAATGGCCATAGCTTCTAAGCTCCACTCGGGGTCCCAGGGCCTCACCCTCTCCAAGGCAGTACTGATACACCCAGGCGTCAGTTGTCAGGCTACATTTAAGTGGGTAGCCCGCGTAGGGAAAAGGCCAAAACAATGGGTTCTATCACCAAATGAAGTCATTTTTAGAGTATTCTGATGTTCTTTGCTTTAGTTATATACTCAAGTCTCAAGACAAACTTCTGGATCCCTCTGACCCCTGAGAATTATCCCCCAGGCCATAGGTATCATGTTCCAATCAAGGCCGAAGCAATGGGACATACTTCGTGTGCATCCTTCCCTAGAGTGGGAGAGGACTTCTCAGAGAAAGGGAATAGCATTACCCCTACCACAAGGCAGCTCTGGCTTGGTAGTTCCAAGCATGCCCTTCTCTACTACAGACCCAGACAGGCCTTGTACCATCACTGGTCCTACTGGACAGCGTTTACTGTTCAGAGGGCTCACCAAATTCATCAGTCACTCTTAACAGTGGCAGATCAACTAACAGCCTGAGATTCTACTCATTACATAATTTTTTCTATAATACTCAAAACACAAAAGCGGTCATAACCTTTATGTTTCCACTTGATTTACTCACACTTGAGTGAACAGCTGTCTTGTTCATTAGAAATTTTATAAAAACCCCAAATGTCCCTCTGAGTATTTCTTTTACATCTGGGTGATTTGCACTAAGCCCCGGGAGTCCAGGTTCGATAGTTTAATTTCTCACTTCCTAGGTGGTAGCAGATAATAGGTGGAAAGCTGGGTGTTGACTGATTTTCCTTCAAATGCATCACCTCCTGGGCCTTCAGTGCTCAGTGGTGGAGGGTAGCAATGAAAAGAACAGATATGAAACAGAGCCTTAGTGAAGATGATTTTTAGTTGAGAGGTCTTTCAGAGGAGAGATATAAGATGGTGCTGTAATTTATGGTTGGAGTCAGAAATCTAGGCTGGACATGACCTTGGTAATTAATGGCCCAGTCTGCTGCTTTGTTTTACAGATAAGGCTATGAGGCCCCCAGAGGACCAGCGTCTCAGCCTGCTGGAGAGTCAGGGTTACTGGTGGACCCCCGACTCATGATCCAGATGACCGAGCCATGCTGTTCCCCAGTTGCAAGAGAAGAACGTAATTTTCTAAGCAATAACATCCATTAAAGGAGTAAAATATGAGCACTATGCCCAGCCTGCCCTGATGAGTTTAGAAAGGTTTAGTCTCTTCATAAGCTAAGGGCAAAGTTAGGAAGCTGCTTTCATTCCTCCAATAAGAATAAAATCAAATGGTGCGTATGGTCTGCCTTTAGGTCACTGATCCCCAAATATGACCGTTTATTCAGATTTGGGGATCAGTGACCTAAAGGCAGACCAAAATGAAATCTTGCCATTTGCAACGACGTGGTTGGAACTAGCAGGTATTATGCTAAGTGAAATAAGTCAATCAGAGAAAGACATGTATCATATGACCTCACTGATATGAGGAATTCTTAATCTCAGGAAACAAACTGAGGGTTGCTGGAGTGGGGGGTGGGGTGGGAGGGATGGGGTGGCTGGGTGATAGACATTGGGAGGGTATGTACTATGGTGAGCGCTGTGAATTGTGCAAGACTGTTGAATCACAGATCTGTACCTCTGAAACAAATAATACATTATATGTTTAAAAAAAAGATAGTAAGAAGGGAAAAATGAAGGGGGGGGATCAGAGGGGGAGACGAACCATGAAAGACTATGGACTCTGAGAAACAAACTGAGGGTTCTAGAGGGGAGGGAGTGGAGGGGGATGGGTGATCCTGGTGATGGGTATTAGGGGGGCACGTACTGCATAGAGCACTGGGTGTTATACACAAACAATGAATCACGGAACACTACATCAAAAACTAATGATGTAATGTATGGTCATTAATATAACATAATAAAATTAAAAAAAAGAAAGCTAAAATCTCATCCTTTGAACATAATTTTCAATTGGGAACTGTCACTGAAGAAAGACAAGTTATATCTTTATATTTGGTAAAATGAAAGCATAAAACCTAAACATCCTTACTAAACCCAGTGACCTCCACCTCCTCGCAAGAATATGTCCCTGAAATTCAGTTCGAGTAACACTGTCCTAGTTCAGAATCCATCTCTTGTTCTCTTCTCTGGGCCCATTAATGAACTTCTCCTCTGGTTTATGTTCCTTCCCACCTTTGCTCCTGTGGTAGCTACCTTTTGCACAGAATGGATGTTGTTTAGTTCACAATTTTGAATGGAGCTTGTGTGTCCTGTTACCTCGTCATCTGATCTCTCTCACTGAATCCCGGGTCCTTTGTGATTTTCTTAATATTTGCTTTAGTTGAAAATCCAGCCCAATCCTGCCTTCGTGGAATGGTATTTTTATTGAAAATGCTAGTTTTGTAGAAAGAAAGAGATAAAAGGTCTGCAGTCTGCCATCCACCGGCATCAGCCACTGTCTAGATTTCGGGAATTAAGTCCTACCAGTTAAAATGCACTTTAAACACCTCAGCTGGCCTTGTATGGTAGTTAACTTCCGTGTTTTACAATCTTGCCAGTTTAACATTGCCATCCTGTCCTCCCTCTGGGGTGACAGGTGGCTAAAAACACATTTAGATTTTCCTCTACGGGGGAATTACTCTCTCCTTGACAAGCTCTCTCTGCTCCGTGTCTCACAGACGACAAGGAATTTGCCAGGGACCTCCCCTTGGGAATGTCTCTTCCTGCCTACCTGCTTTCATCCACTCCTGGGTCAGAATTCTCTTAAGAATTCATCCCCCAGTGGCGCACGTAAGCATGCTAGAATTTCTTCTTGGCTCTTACAGTTGTTGTTGTTTTTGTTTGGATTTTATGGACAGCAACTTACAAAAAACTGGATGGGTCTCAGTTCTACATTATTTTGGTCAAAAAAAAAAAAAAAAAGAAAGGCTGTTTTTTTGTACTTGCACCTTCCAGCACGGTAGCCGCTGAACACACGTGACTTTAAATTTAATTAAAATGAAATTCAATTAAAAATCTAGTTCCTCAGTCTCTTCAACCACATTTCAAGGGCTCGAAAACCACATGTGTGTAGGGCACATATTGGACAGAGCAGATACAGAATATTTCCATCATTGTTCTTTGGCACAGTGATGCTCTAAGACATTTATTATGCATTAATAAAATTTGAATGCAAGATGTGTACTATGCTCTAGAAGTCGGATTTTGAACAAAATACAATGAAACATAAATATGTAAGACAACTTCAGTCAAAACCAATCTGTAAAGTGCTGAGGAGACTTACTGAATAAATAATACAGTTGGAAGTCTGGGTGTCTTTATGTTCGAGTCACACAAATCCTTGTCGTTTAATTGAGGTTTTAAGAAGATTAGCTTTTATTTAGATGAAATGATAAAATGACTTTCACTAAATGGAGTTGTATACGTAAGGTTGGGGGTGGTGGACATGCATGGGGAGACCTATCAGAAGCACCTGGGAACTTGCGTCAAACTAGACATGGTCTCCCCTACCCACATAAGACCAGGAGGTTTTTTTTGGTGGGGGGGAGGGGAGGTGCTGCAGGTGGAACCTCTGTAATTTGAAAAAGCTCCTCAAGTGGTTCCCATGTGTTTTTTCCACCCCATCCTTCAAGTTGGGAACCACTGCTCCCCCAGATGGCTAAACTGTTAGGGAGATGTGCCTAATGGCAGAATGGCAAGAACCATTTATGTAGTTTAAGCACCTAAGTCCTGTATAGCTTATATTAGAGTTCTCTAGAGAAGCAGAGCCAATAGGATAGCCTGGAAATATATGTATTTTCCCTGGAGAACCAGGAAAGCCAGTGGGATAATTTGGTCCAAGTCCAAATGGCTGAGAACCAGGGGGAACTGACGGTGTAAGTCTCAGTCTGAGTCTGAAGGTTCGAGAACCAGGAGTGCTGATGGCACCCTGAAGGGTCAGAAGAGGTGGACATCCTGCCTCAAGTAAGAGACAAAGTCACCATTCCTCCAACTTTCTTTCTTTCTTTCTTTTTTTTTTTTAAAGATTTTATTTATTTATTTGAGAGAGAGCACATGAGAGGGGGGAGGGTCAGAGGGAGAAGCAGACCCCCTGCCAAGCAGGGAGCCCGATGTGGGGCTCGATCCTGGGACTCCAGGATCGTGACCTGAGCCGAAGGCAGTCGCTTAACCAACTGAGCCACCCAGGCGCCCCTCCAACTTTTTTTCTATTCAGACACTCAGTAGAACACTCACTTGCATTTGTGTGGATGGTCTTTTTTACTCAGTCTGTTCTATTCTGGAAATACCCTCACGGATACACCCAGAAATAATGTCTTATTAGCTATCTGGGCATCCCTCAGCCCATTCAAGTTGATTCATAAAATTAACCACCACATAGATTAGGTTCTGATTACAGGAGCTGGTCTCATGGGCAATTCCGCACAAAGTCTAAGTCGCGTGGGTAAGCTTTCTGGTTAGCAAGGTTATATCGCTTCTCCAAAGCAGCATGGGTAAATGCTGAAGGCAAGTTCACAGAGCATTAAACATTTATTTGTTCAAAAATGACTTATTGAGCAACTAGTAATAACTGTCAAATACCTTGACACATTATTGTGGAGTGCGGTAAGATAAGTAAGTAATGATGCTGGAGTGTGGCGGCTCAATTCCTGCGTGGGCTTTGGAGTCAGCCCGAGTTTGAGCCTGGTATGCTCCACCTGTGTCCTTAGGCAAATTAGTTAACTTATCCAAGGTTCAGTTTCCTGCATTAAATTACGAGGATGGAATGATATAAGGTGAACATTCAATAAAATCTAGTAACTACATTATTATCAGAGTATATAGTTTGGTGGGGAAGACTCACTGAAAAGCTGTGCTCTTCCTAACTGCAGAGGTGGCTGGTTCAACTGATAATGAAATAGTGCTAAAGATGGCAAAGGTGTAGGCTTAATTCCTGTGGCGTCCAATCAGCTACAGGGTAGACCAGATGCCTCTGCCTTTAGCCCTGCCATCTCACAAACATGGGCTGCCAGAAAATCAGGATGATGGTATATGGACAATCAAATGTGAGAGCTAAGAAGGATCCAAGTTGAAGTCAGTTCTAGTTCCTTCCTTCAGAGACGAGAAGACTAAGGTTCAAAATGCTTTCCCCAAATTTAAACACAACCCACTGGTGGCAGAGCTGAGGTCAGAACCTAGGGTTTCTGATTCCCTGCCCCATGTGGTATATACATCGATAGCCTCCAAATGGAACAGAAATCTTCATCACCATGAAATATTAGGAAAGATGCTTATCTTAATGTCACTGGGCTGTGGGGTTATTTTGAAACACATAGCATTAACTTCAGAACCCAGAAACCACGCTGGGTACAATTTTCATCGGTCCCCAGAGATAAATTGATATCCTGAGACATATCTCCTAGAAGGGACTCTAAGATGGCAGACTCACCATCTATGGGTTAGGTCTTCTTGACATCTAGTCTGTGGTATATCCAGAAAGTTAACCTAGCATATCTACTGCTCAGCCAAGGTAACACTTCAGTTCTTTCTGGAGTATGGCAATGACTAGGAGAGCACAGTGGACTCCTGAAAAACAGGGCGCTGGAAGGTGGGACCCAATTTTATGTTCACCACAGCCCTGATACCATCTTTCTTGGTTTTCGATTTCCAGGGCAGGTGGTCAACTTCTTGCTTAATCCTTGCTTTTATCTGGTTACCTCTTAAAAGCACAAAGGGTGAAAGAACTGTGGGTTTTTCAGATCAGAACGTGATGGCCTCTTTGTCTTCTGAGCACTTCTTTCTGTGTGGCAGCTGTATAGGATGGCTTACTCCAAAGACAATAAATACCTCAGCATGCAGGGCCAGCCATGCCCAGTATCAGTAAAGAGAGGGGTAAGACAGCCAGGAGACACCTTTACAAATTTCAGTCCAATTATATCACTCCCTGTTCACAGCCATCCAATGGCTCCCATCACAGTTGGAATGAAATCCAAACTCCTTTCCCTGGCTTATGAAACCTATGGGATCTGGCCCGAGCCTACCTTCCAGCTTCATTTCACACGATTCTCCCTCTCACTCCCATCCAACCAAACTGCTCTTCATTCCCATCTTTGGATCTTTGCACTTGCTCTTCCCACTGCGTGAAATTCTTTCTCACTGACTGTTGTTGGATCAGTCTCCATATTTTGGCTTAAACGCCACATCCTCAGAGGCCCTCTGAGGGCCTGAATAAACAACCTGGGGAGCCACCGTCTAACATATCACCTGGTTTAAATTCTCTGCATGGCACTTTCGACTCTCTGATATTTTCTTGCCTTTTAAATTTATTGCCCCTCTCTCCCTATCAGAAAACAACTTCAGGAGAAGTGGGATTTTGTCCAGTTGGCTCACTACTTTATCTCCATCTTCTAGAACTGTGCTTAACACATAGTAGGTGCTCAAAAAGTATTTGCTGAATGAAACAAGTAGATGAACAAGTGATGACCACTGCAGGGTCATATCTCATCTAAGTTTACCTTCTTGCTGGGGCTATCTATACCTGCAGGGAAATCTCATAGGCTCTGGACGTTGCCTGACTAGATGCAAAGCATGCAGCCCCATGGAGAACAAATCTAAAAATCACTCTTACTAGTAAAACACACAGCAAACATTGGTTGATTGAACAATATTTAAGGAGTACTTATTCTGTGTCTGATACCAGGGTCTTTATGAGGATTAACTCAATTAATCTCAATACATCAATCAGGTAGGCACTATTCTCATTTCCATTAGTGAGGATCAGTAAACTGAGGTCCTAATGGTTAAATGTATCACCCACAGCCATACAGATGGTAAACTGAAGGGCCAAGATTTGAACCCAGGGCATCTGACTCCAGAGGCCACCTTGTGAAGTGTTACAGAATGGAACCCATACAAGGGAAGAGAATGCAGGGAAGGAATGAATGGCAAAAAGAAAATGCTAGAGAATATGAATTTATATGTGTTTAAGGAATACAAATCTGGCTGATAATTGTCTCCTACCTGCATCAAAATAAAAGATATTCCTACCTCTCCCAGGCTACCGTGGCCTTCAGGGTTCTGAGAACAGCAGCTGTTCATCTCAACTGAGATGAACAAACTTTTCAGCACTACAGACATCTAATAAAGGAATTCCTTAGGCATGTTTCATCCAAACCATCAGGAAACTTAAGCTGCCTTCTCTGCCTCCAGGACCTGAGCAGGCCACACTGAGCAGACCATGCACATGCGTGTTGATTAGCTGGTCAGTGGAACACTGGAAGCGTGTCAGCTGGCTTTTGGCTCTAGATCTTCCTTCTGTCCACTTGCCACTGAGCAAGTGTTTGTCTCTACTGGACAATGGCAACTGTCGTAACTTATCTGGCATCTGGGCTTGCCATCTTGGTCCCTCTTGTCCAGCCAGACCCCACTGATGTCTAATAGGTCTCAACAAGTGATTTCAGGAGGCAAATGATGCTACAGAATATTTAAAGTCAGGAGGCAAACATGCTGGGGCTGTCCAAGCACATCTAGGAGATACAGAAGAGGGAGACAGAGGTGAGGATTCAGAAGGAGCCTGGGGCTGGGTCCCTGTGGAACCCAGAGACAGGAAAGTCCTCCTGAGGATTTAGTTATTTTAACCATTTGGTCTGACCTCTGCATCAAGTAGAAATACTAAACAGAAAGGTCCCAAGACAAGGTAGCGAGCCATGGCAGGAAAAGAGCTTGCTGAGGCAGATGAAAGAGTACTCTAAATGAGAAATAACAGAACAAAAGATATGCTTTAAGACTCATTTTGCTAGGTTAAATATGCTTTACAGAAGTATTACTCTGTGACACATTTGGACAGAATGAACATGGGTTGTGAAGAAAATTCTCTCCTCAGGTGTATGCACTCAAGCGCCATGAATTAAAGTCCCTGAATGTGTAGCTGGGAGCAAAATTTGGTCCTTCATTGTTACCCTTTATGTTCTTTATGTTCATTGGAGGATGTAATGCTATGGGTATTAATAGCGCCTGACAGAGCGACGGACAATACAACCAACTTTAGATTTTCCACCAGAAGAGGCCACTGAAAACTGTCTGGTGCATCTAAGCCGTCAAACACCCCAAATATTCAAGTCTATCTTTTTTGCCAAGTTCTGTTATGGGAGCAGAAAATAACAAAGGACAATGCTGATTTCTAGAAGTTTCATTCCATTTCAAAGTTTTCTCACTATTCCAGCTTGGCTTTCACCAATATGCCACCGAAATGGCAAAAGACAGAAAAACAGGAGAAGCAAGAGGGCTGGAAAAATTTACATTATACACACATCATTAGTCCCCAAAGAATTGAAGCGCTAATTAGGGACAGGGACTGAGAGAGTCTACGGTAGGACAGGCATTTCCTCACACTGTCTTAGTCCATTGGCATGACATCCTAGGCAGGTGTTTCCAGCTCTCCTTTTACAGGTGCTGAGGACAGTGAGGCTTTAGCCTCTCACCCACAGTCACCTAACTAGTAAGCAGTAGTGCAGTTTTGGCGAGGATTCAAATTCGTTAAATACGAATTTGCTCTGAAGCCTGTATCTAGCATCCTCCCTGTGTTGTACAGCATTCTGAGCATCCTCTTCTGATGTATTAAGATGTTCTATGAGACATTACTTCATTCATCTTCACAATCTTCTCACGATGCTGGAAAATCCCCCCCGCCTCTTATTTTTCAAATGAGAACACGGTGCTGCATGACGGCTCTCAGAGAATCTGACAATCTTGTTGGGGTGCCTGGTGGCTCGAGGTAGGGTACATGTGGGGACAGCACGTGGGGAGGGGTGGGTGAGGGCACACTGAAGGGGGGGCTACAGGTCTCCGTCTCCCATCATGGCAGTGCCCTGCCCTAGACTTTCCCTCTGAGACAGGAGATGGTTACACATAGGCTGACATATAGCTCCTCCACACTAAATGTTGCTCTTCACTTGGTTTTTTACAATTTTTTGTTTTTCCTTCAAGAGAAATGAACCATTTTTTCTTAAAGAAAAAATACTTGTAAGTACAGAAAAGTTTTGAGAGCATGACTAGGTTCCCTCCAAAGCTCTCTTTACCTAAGTTGGAATTGCCTGAATTGAATCTTCCAGCAATCAGGGCAATGAAAAACTGTGTAGACTGCACTTCTGTCAAAACTCTCCGGTTAATTTCAGTATCATTGTTATGCATGGAAACTTTTTTTAAAATTAAGAATAAAGTGCAGCTTGATGACATAGTACTTTCAGATAACTTAGCTTGGAAAAGAATAAAATGTTTAATTTGTAAAGCTGAACATGATCACATGGTGAAATGGTCAATTTCTGGATATAAATATGAGTTATAAGGAAAATGTTATCGAAAGAATGATTTTTATTCTTCCTAGTCCCTCCCCAAGGTTGAGCTACCATTTCATTTGTTGTCCAACTGGGTCACTCTTGAGAGTGAAACTGAGTGCTATTAGTAATTATTATTATTATTTTTAAAGATTTTATACATTCACTAGAGTGAGAGGAGAGTGTGAGTTCGAGGGGAGGAGCAGAGGGGGAGGGAGAGGGACAAGAGGACTCTATGCTGAGTGCAGAGCCTGATGTGAGGCTCCAGGCCAGGCTTCATCCCAGGATCTTGAGATTATGACCTGAGCTGAAACCAACAGTCGGACACTCAACTGAGTGAGCCACCCAGGCGCCCCCTATCAATAATTATATCTAGTCAGCAGGCATAAACTGGGAATCCTGGGGAAACCAGGATGGATACCCATCCTATGCAAAGGGAAGCCACTCCTTCTTCTTTCATATATTCCATGAGCAGCCCAGCAATCCATGACTTAAAAGACACCTGTGTGTGACCTCAAACACTCCCCGTTACAGGAGTAAGTCTTTTTATTTTTTTTACTCTCTTCCCTTCACTTTTGCCCATTTCTGCTCACCTTTGACGGTGGGCAAGCCAGGCTGCAGACCCTTGGTTAGTGAGAGTCATACCCTCTGGGAGGCCTTCATGGGGGTGCTCTGTCTCCCCAGGGAGTGAGAGCTGTGTTTAAGGCCCGAGACCAGTGGGCCAGACTGCAGCCTGGACCTCTTAGGAGGCTTTGGGCTTTGAGAGGTAGTATGTTTGGGGACAGTTTTTCCTCCTACCTGCCTACTTATGCCATTTGTCTGACCTCTTTATCTGCTCTGGCCTGGGGAGACTTTACCCAACACCCTTGTGGCTGGAGACCAGGAGGGCCAGCTGGCTGTGCTCTCCTGAGTCCTACTGGCCTCACTCCCTGGGAAGGACTGTCAGGCCAGTATCTCCTGAGCACACGTCTTGTACCCTTGGGTCACCGCTCCTTTGTTGGAAGAATATCTGAGCATCTAGGTCTGTTGGTTTCAGACAAGGGGACAAAGGAGAGGGCTAGATGTGAGTTACTGAGCTCTGTGCTTCCTGGGGCAGGAGCTCTCCCCTCTCCATCCTGTGAGGCTGTCTCCTTGCCCTTTTCTCTGCTAATTCAGATACCAGCAGCACCCTCCTGCCTGCCTGGGGACTTTGAGGGGGGCTGGGGACAAAGACCCAGGGGCTCTGCTTCTCTGCTCCCAAGGGGGACGTTGGCTGTGTTTCGGAGACCATCCCATAGGAAGAGGCCTGGGGCTGTGTCAGGGCCTCTGCTGAATGAAGTCCCAGGGCTGATTTATGAGTCAGGCATGGCAGGAGTGAGGGGCAAGGAAAGGGTCTAAAACTCAGGAACTGATGGACAATTTCTGCTTCCTCTTGGGTTGCCTATACCTGGATTATTGAGTTCTGCTGTGGGAGCCACAGCTGAAGAGAAATCTAGTTCAGAGAAGAATGTGCAGGTTTCTGACAATACTGTTTGACCAGAAGGACCTGGGGGCAGGCAGTGTGGAGCTGAGATGGCCTGACGAGAACAGGACAGTGCTTTCAAATATGCAAAAGGCTGTGGTCTAGAAGAGGGTCTAGCCTCCTTTGTGGGATACCCAAAGTGTGGTGGAGGCCTCTGAGGGATGGGTCTTCACCCAAAGATGCAGACATCTTCTGAGGAAGTCAGCGTGGTGAGATGGGCCAAACATTTCCAAGATAGTTTTAAGAATAAATTAAATACCTACTATTCACTGAATACCTTCCATTTGCTAGGTGCTTTACATAAAAGGAGAGAGATTGCTAATTATCCACTATTCTCCCCTTTTGCCACAATCCCCTATATTGTTGGGGGTGCTGTTTCTAGCTAAAATCCCAACTTTTCCTGTCTCCCTTGAAGATAGGTATAGCCAATGAATTATAAATAGTTGTTTGAATTATAAATAAAAGTTGCTGGGTTAAAAACTCAGCCAGGAGGCAGGCTTTTTGTCTTTCCCTTTTCTTCCCTCTTCCTGTCTGAAATGCAAATGTGATGGCTGGAGCTGCAGCAACGATCTTATGATCACAAGGTCATCTCAAGGATAAAAGCCACATGCTAAAGATAATACAGCACAATAAAGAAGGAAACTGGGGCATTCCTGATATTATGGAGCCCTCTTGTCTACCCTAAACTGCTACCATTAGACTTCATATTATATAAAGAAAAGTCAACCTCTACTGGGGTTAACGCATTGTTATTTGAGTTTTCTGTTATATGCAGCTGACTTAATCCTGAAACACACATTACCTCATTTAATTCTTACAACAATTCTGATGATGGGCCTCATCACATCCACTTCATAGATAGGGAAATGAAAGCCCCCAGAAGTTACATAGCTTGCCCAAAGTCACACAACTAGATAGTAGTAGAGTTAAGATTTTATCCTGCATCAATCTGACCCCAAGTCCATCCTATTTCCATATCGCTTCTCCTTTCACAGAGTAGCTAATGTGTGATGGTGAATTCTGTACCAACATATTGGATATATGTGGACTACTCCTGCTGTCTACATACTCTCTAGTCTATCAGGCTCACTGTTGCGTGGCCCATGCCAAACTGAGTGGAGACATGAAGTGAACATTTGTATCCCTCTGACCTCAGTCCCAGTTCTTTCTATCACTTTCTCATCGGAGAACATACTCTTTCTCAGACATGCCTGCTTGAAATGGATAATAAAAATGAAGTCCTTTTCCATCTTGAGTTACTAGACCCTCTGCTTCCAGTGTCCACTCTCTGGGTGTCTAGATACCACCGGAGTCACATGAGCATAATTCAAAGAAGGCAAGTCACAAGCTGGGGCCCTGCGTTTTCCAAGCTCCTAAATCTTGTTTGAATAGTTTATTAGCCATCTCTCTTTTTTTTTCCAGCTGAGTGGCCATATCAGCAGATGTGGAGGTTGATTTACAGTTTGTACTTTGTGCAGTCTCTGAAGTGGAGTGAAAAATCAAAAGGCTTATGTCAAGCCCATTCATTCACAGACACATTCAAGATCAAATTAATTTTAAAGCTCTTATGGGCTAATTTTAATGTTCCTGAGTTTTGCTTTACAAATCTATAGTGATTTTTTATGGCATAATATATTTTTCAAGCTAAAGCTACTGTCGACTTGGAAAAACGGTTTTTTAATATAGCACATTCTGGGATGAAATACATTGTTGGATGAGAAACTGAGTTCAGAATGGAGAAAACCCAAAACTGCTTAATAAGTCCAATCACCTGGAGACAATTATCCAAAAGGGCTCAGAGTCAGGGAGAGTTGTAGCTGGAAAGGCCCGAGGAATGATCCAGTCCAGCCCTGCCATTTTAGAGATGGGGAAACGGAGACCTAGAGCAGTTAAGTGGCAGTCAGGGGTCATGTAGCTGGTTAGGATTGGACTTGGCCTACAACCTGGGCCTTCCAAACTCTTCATTCAGATAAAAGATACTAATAAAATATTTGAGCAATAGAATTTTCTGGAATGAACTCATCTTCCTTCACCGAAGTTATTTATTAATCTAAGGAGCTGTCAATACTATTCTCTGCATAATGTAGGACTGGCTCTATGTCCGACAGCATATACGATTACGCATCACTATTTCTGTATATTACATACTGCTATTGTGTGGACTCCTACTGTTGGACATGTCTCTGCTCATCTCCTCATGCAGACGACAAAGTTCTGCAGGCCTGGGACTCCATGTTACTTTGGTTTTGTAGCCCTTACAGGGTATAGCCTCAAGCCAGTCACACAGTAGACACTCACCAGGCACTACTTGGGAGAATGAACAATGAAAACAAAGCAACCTCTGGGTATCAACCCACTGCCCTTTGAAATTCTATCTTTAGTTTTTCCTTCCCACCATGTCCTTTCTCTCTGTGTTAGCCTTTTGCTGAAGATCACAGCCATTCCAAACCTCTGTTGCATCTAGGATTCCCCCAAGCTGATATGGCTTATTTGGTCTTGGGGGTGGACACAGATGGGTTTGCTAACACGCCACTGTCAGCGCAGAGGGTGCCTTTGTGTGAATTAGAGAAAGTAACTCCTTCCTCTAGGCTGGTGGCTCTCAGCCAGGGGCAACTTTGGATCCTAGAAGGCATTTGGCAATGACTGGATATATTTTGGATTATTACAACTGAGGGGTGCTACTGGCTTATAATAGGTAGAGGTCAAGGATGCCACTAAACACCCTATTATATACAGGAAAACTCCCCGCCCCTCAAGGAACCAGTTGGTCCAGAATGTCAATTGTGGTGGCAATGAGAAACCGTGCAGCAGAAGAAAAAATTTCAGAATTAGACAAAGATGATTTAGGGACATTTTATACCTGATAAATGTGTTATACTAAGCATTTAGCATTTCCTGCATCAAATACCTCCTTGGACCACGACCGAATACTTCTGGACGTTGGCATTTAGAAACATACTGACTACACTAGAGTCGTATTTAGGCTCTGTGTTTTCTACCTTTGATAAAGACCCTTCAGACAAAGATCACTTCTGGAATACAGCCTGAGCCCTGGGTTACTGAAGTCCCATCCAATCACCTAGTCTCACAGAAACCTCCTTAAGTGATAAGGCTCCGTGTATGCTCATTGGGTGTGAATCATTGGAAGACCCTCCCCGCTTCCTTCTCTAGGTGATACTGTCACCAAACTACGTTACAGCCTCTCATGCCTTGCTAAATAACGAACCTCTTTCTCTGGTGTTGATGCCTTTTTAATATATGTAGGCTGTTACAATCTCCACCCTACAATTCAGGGGAGCTAAGTAGCTCTCTAAAACTCTTAGTAAATTTACCAACCTTTGATTACAGTACTTAATCAGTGTTTGCAAAGTACCTCACCTATATTCTTAGTTGTGCAATTTATTGTATCTAAATGAGGTTTCCCTTGGAGCTGGGAGAACTGGTTATTTTATTCATTTCTCTGGAACTCCTGCTTTTGCAACTCTAGAAGCTCTGCTACTTCAGGTCTTTCTTTAAAAATGGCAAAACGAGGTTTTATAAAGCAGTGTAGTGAGGTGGTCACACTGTAGGATACATCAGACACCTTGAATTCGGTGTCCCACCTCATTCACAGGAATGCCTGTAAGAGGTCCCAGGAATACCTATAAGGAATACCTATAAGAGGTCCAGCCTTTGTCTTCCAGAATCTTTGGGCCCACACAGCTTTATCTCCAAGAAGATCTGGTTCTGAGGAACAGGAATAGGTAAACATACTTAGGGGCTAATTCAGTGTCCCATTTCAGAATATTCCCTACCCCAGCCCTCACTTCAGAGGGAATCTGAATTAACTGCCTCTTGCCCACAGCCGCAAGTGCTTCTGAATTGGAACTCCTTACTTCCTTGCTTCTCCTCCTCCTGAAGAGCCAGCCCTGTCATGCTGTGGGGTGGATGCTCTTAGTAGAAGCCTGGGCTGCTTAGTAGTGGTCCACAGAGCCTTGGAGAAGGATCTGGGGCAGCCTGTCCAGATTCAGTTCCCACTGTCTCCATCACTATGGATACTTGCTAAGACTCACGGAATGGACTTTCTTTGGCAAGCCCCCCCCACAGGTTATTAAAAAATTCAAAACCACATTTTTTTTTTTAATTTGAGAGAGAGAATGAGATAGAAAGAGCATGAGAGGGGGGAGGGTCAGAGGGAGAAGCAGACTCCCTGCTGAGCAGGGAGCCCGATGAGGGACTCCATCCAGGGACTCCAGGATCATGACCTGAGCCGAAGGCAATCGCTTAACCAACTGAGCCACCCAGGCGCCCCACATTTTTTTTTTTTAAGCAGAAAACACACACTAAAGATTAGTCTGCATATTCAGAAGAAGTGATGTCAGCAAGATGGCTGAATCCAACATTTGTCATTTGTATCCCCTCCTCAACAACTGTTTGGAATCTATCCACAGCCGAAAGTGCCTTTGTGGGAGCTGTGGGATCCAGGTGGAAGACTGTGACACCCTGGGGTAGTTCAAGAAGGAGGAGAACTGTTTTAGGAGACAGGCCTGCACCCAGACAGCTGAGTCACCAGCCGTAATCCCAACTATAGACCCAGAAACAACTCCATACTCCTGAGGACTAGGCTATAGGTCCATTCAGCTTTTGTTCTATCACCAGCACCATATGCCAAGGGAATCCAGGTGGAGTCTTGTCCAGCTGTGTGTCAAGAAATAGACATAAAGACCTCAGTCCTGGCTGTGGACCCTAAAGTGCCCATGACCCAGCTCCAGCCATTCTCAGCCATGGTCTAGGAGTCCCAGGAGAACACTGTCTTAGACAATCACTCAGGGATGAAAGAGCCTTTGTGGAAATCTAGGAGCCCAGCAGAGAAGTCCCACAGTTGGAGCAAAAAAAAAAAACAAAAACTGAGAGTAAGAGGAATAGTTTGACTTTACCTGCATCACCTTACCCCCAAGGTGGTACAGCTCAGAGCTCAGAGAGCCCTTCTAGGCCTGTAATTTCTCCCATGGGGGAAAGTAAGAGTGTGCATGAGTGCCCAGTTTCCCTAGTTGCATGGGGCACTGCCAAAGAGGCCCGTTTCTCTCTTGATGAGTCATAAGCTGCCCAGTGAGGGGGCCAAAACATACCAAGGGAATGTGGATCCTACTAGTCACATCAGGGAGTCTACTGGAAACTATCAGAACAAACAATCTGAATTATCAGAGTTCCAGAAGGAGAAGAGAGGGAGAAGAGGGTAGAAAGCTTTTTAAAGAAATAATAGCAGAGAACTTCCCAAATATGGGGTGAGTTTTGGGCATCCAAGTTCATGAAGCTCACAGGTCTCTAAACTCAACTTAAAGAGGTATTCTCCAAGGCCCCTTATTTTACAGCAGCTCCCCCTTATCTGCAGGGGACACTTTCCAAGATCCCCAGTGGACACCTGAAACTATGGATCGTACTGAGCCCTATATAGACCATGTTTTTTGCTATACATACATACCTATGCACAGAGATTAATAACTAATGAGAAAATTAAACAATTATAACAATATATTGTTATACTTAATGTATATATAATATATAACAATCTACTGTACTAAAAGTTATGGAATGTGGTCTCTTGCTCAAAATATTTTATTGTATTGTACTCACCCTTCTTGTGGTGATGTGAGATGATAAAATGTCTATGTGATCAGATGCCTATGTGATGAGACACAGGCTTTGTGACATAGCATTAGTTAGGCTGCTACTGACCTTCTGATAGTACATCAGAAGGAGGGTCATCTGCTTCTGGACCACAGTTGACTGTGAATAACTGAAGCCATGGAAAGCAAAGCCATGGATAAGGGGGGACTACATATAATAAAACTGTCAAAGACAGAATCTTCAAAGTAGGAAGAGAAAAGAAGCTTGTAACTTACAAGAAAACCCCAATAAAGCTAATAGGGATTTCCCAGCAGAAACCTTACAGTCCAGGAGAGAGTGGGATGATATGTGCAAAGTGCTGAAATTTAAAGACTACCAACCAAGAATACTCTATATGGCAAAGCTGTCTTTCAGAAATGAAGGAGAGATAAAGACCTTCCCAGATAAACAAAAGCTGAGAAAGTTCATCACCACTAGATGTGCCTTAAAAAAAATGCTAAAAGGAGTTCTTTAAGCTGAAACGAAAGGACGCTAATTAGTAATGAAAATATGTAATTAGTAACGAAAAATTCGTAATGAAAATCTACAACACACTGGTAAAGGTAAGTATATAGTCAAATTCAGAATACTCTAATGTGGTGGTGTGTTAACAACTTAACTCTAATAGAAAGGTTAAAGGACAAAAATATTTAAAAAACTATAGCTATAATAACTTGTTAATGGACACATAATATAAAAAGTAGTAAGTGTGACATCAAAAATATAAAAGGGGAGACTAAAACAGTAAAGTTTTTGTATGTGACTGATGTTAAGTTGTTATCAGTATAAAATAAACAGTTATATCTATAAGGTGCTTTATGCAAACTTCATGGTAACCACAAAGTAAAACCTACAAAAGATAAGGAGAAGGGAATCAGATCATACCACTGCATAAAATCATCATTTCACAAAGGCAAACATCAAGAGAGGAAGAAAGGAACATGAGAACTACAAAACTGCCAAAAAACAATCAATGTGATGACATTAGTAAGTCCTTACCTATTAATAGTTACTCTGAAGGTAAATGGATTAAATTCTCCAATCAAAAGGCATAGAGTGACTGAATGGATAAAAAACAGACCCAGCCATAAGATGCCTATAAGAGACACTTCAGCTTCAAGGACACACGTAGGTTGAAAGTGAAGGAATAGAAAAAATATTTCATCCAAGTGGAACCAAAAGAGAGCTATATTTATATTAGGAAAAATTGATTTCAATTCAAAGCTGTAACAAGATAAAGGAGGCCATTACAGATAAAGATGGGGGAATCTATTTATCTATCTATCTATCTACATATGCATGCCAATGGAATATTGCTTAGCAATAAAAAGAATGAAATCTTGCCATCTGCAACAACATGGAAAGAGCTAGAGGGTATAATGTTAAATGAAATAAGTCAGTCAGAGAAAGACAAATACCATATGATTTTACTCATATGTAAAATTGAGGAAACAAACGAAAAAAGGAGACAAACGAATGAAAAAGGGAAACAAAAAAACAGACTCTTGACTATAGAGAACAAACTCATGGTTACCAGAGGAGAGATGGGTGGGGGGATGGGTGAAATGGGTGAAGGAGGTTAAGAGTGCACTTATTGCGGGCGCCTGGGTGGCTCAGTTGGTTAAGCGTCTGCCTTCGGCTGAGTTCATGATCTCAGGGTCCTGGGATTGAGTCCTGTGTCGGGCTCCCTGCTCTCGGGGAGCCTGCTTCTCCCTCTCCTCTCCACTCGTGCTCTCTCTCGTTCTATCTCTCTCTTTCAAATAAATAAATAAAATCTTTAAAAAAAAGTGCGCTTATTGTGAGGAGCACTGAATAATATATAGAGTTGTTGAATCACTATATTGTACACATGAAACTAATATAACACTGCATGTTAGTTATACTGGAATTTAAATAAATAAATAAATGGAAGGCCATTATATAATTCATCAAGAGGATATAATGATTGTAAATATATATGCACCCAACATCAGAGCACACAAAGATATTAAGCAAATACTAACAGATCTGAAAAGAAAAACAGACAATACAATAATTGTAGGGGACTTGAATACCCCACCTTAAAACAATGGAGAGATCATCCAGACAGAAAATCAGTAAGGAAACATTGGACTTGAACCATACTTGAGACAAATGGACCTAACACATATACAGAACATTCTATTCAAAAGCAGCATAATACACATTCTTTGCAAGCAAACACAGAACATTCTCCAGAATCAATCATAGGTTAGATCACAAACCACATCTTAGCAAATTTAAGATTGAAATAATACCAAGTATTTTTTCCAACTACAAATCAATAATAGGAGAAAAACTGGAAAATTCACAAACATTTGAAAATTAAACAATAAACTCCTGAACAACCAATAGGTCAAAGTGGAAATCAAAAGGGAAATAAAAAGTAGCTTGAGACAAATTAAAATGGAAACACAATGTAACCAAAGTTATGGGATGAATCAAAGACAGTTCTCAGGGGGAAATTTATAGTGATAAATGTCTAACTCAAGAAAAGAAAGATCTCAAATAAACAACCTAACTTTACACTCAAACAACTAGAAAAAGAACTAAGCCAGTATTAGTAGAAGAAAGGAAATAACAAAGAATAGAGTTTAAATAAATGAAATAGAGACCAGAAGAACAATAGAAAAGATTAATGAAATTAAGAGCTGTTTTTTTTTTAAAGATTTTATTTATTTATTTGAGAGAGAGAATGAGAGACAGAGAGCACGAGAGGGAAGAGGGTCAGAGGGAGAAGCAGACCCCCTGCTGAGCAGGGATCCCGATGTGGGACTCGATCCCGGGACTCCAGGATCATGACCTGAGCCGAAGGCAGTCGCTCAACCAACTGAGCCACCCAGGCGCCCAAGAGCTGTTTTTTTAAAAGATAAGGTTGACAAAACTTTAGTTAGACTAAGAAAAAAAGAGAAGATTCATACAGACAAAATCAGAAATGAAAGAAGAGACATTACAACTGATACCACACAAATACAAAGGATTATAAGAGACTATGAACAGCTATATACCAACAAACTGGGTAACCTAGAGGAAACAGATAAATTCCTAGAAACATACAGCCTTTAAAGACTGAATCATGAAGAAACAGAAAATCTGAACAGATCGACAGTAAAGAGATTTAATTAGCAATCAAAAACTTCCCAACAGAAGTCCACTACCAGATGGTTTCCCTGGTGAATTCTACCAAACATTAATTTTTAAAAATATTTTATGTATTTATTTGAGAGGTGGGAGGGACAAAAGGGGAGGGAAAGGAAGAGAGAGAATCTCAAGCAGACTGTGCACTGAGTGCAGAGCCCAATGTGGGGCTTGATCTCTCCATCCTGAGATCATGACCTGAGCCTAAACCAAGAGTTGGACCCTAAACTCACTGAGCCACCCGGGAGCCCCTCTACCAAACATTTAAAGAAGAATTAATGCCGCTCCTTCTCAAACTCTTCCAAAAATTGAAGAAAAGGGAACATTTCCAAACTCCTTCTATGAGGCTGGCATTACTTTGATACCAAAGCCAGATAAGGTCACTACAAGAAAACTATTAAGTCAACATCCCTGATGAATTTGGATGCAAAAATTCTCAATCCAATGGCATATTAAAGGGCTCTTACAACATGACCAAGGGGTTTTTGTCTCTGGGATGCAAGGATGGTTTAACATAAGCAAAGCAATACCACATTAATAAAATAAAAGATAAAAATCGTATGATCATCTCAGTAGATGCAGAGAAAGCACTTGACAAAATACAACATCCTTTCATGATAAAATGTTCAACAAATTAAATATAGAAGGAGCATGCCTCAACATAGGAAAGGTCACATAGGACAGATCCGCAACTAACATCATACTCAATGGTGACAGGTTGAAAGCTTTTCCTCCAAGATCAGGAACAAGACAAGGGTGCTCACTTTTACCACTGCTATACAATATAGTACTGGAGGTCCTAAACCCACAACAAGGCAAGAAAAAGAAATAAAAGGCATCTCAATTGTTAAGGAGGAAGTAAAATTGTGTCTTTTTCCAAATGATATCGTCTTACATATAGAATATCCTAAAGACTCCACAAGAAAATTATTAGAGCTGGTAAATGCATTCAGCAAAGTTGCAGAATACAAAATCAATATACAGAACTCAGTTGCATTTCTATACACTAACAATGAAATATCAGAAAGAGAAATTAAGAAATGTCACTTAAAATTACATCAAAAATAATAAAATGCCTAAGAATAAATTTATCCAAGGAGGTGAAAGATCTGTACACTAATCTATGACACTGATGAAAGAAATTGAAGAAGACACATATAAATGCAAAGATACCCTGTACTCATGATTGGAAGAATTAATATTTTTAAAATGTCCATACTGTCCCTAATGATCTAAAGATTCAGTGCAATCTCCATCAAAATTCCAATGATGTTTTTCACAGAAATAGAACAAATGATCCTAAAATTTTTATGGAACCACAAAAGACCCCAAATCACCAAAGCAATCCTGGGAAAGAGAAACAAAGCTGGAGGCATCATACTTCCTGATTTCAGGGCCTGCTATCTTATAAAGCTATAGTAATCAAAGCAGTATGGTACTGGCATAAAAATAGACACACAGACCAATGGAACAGAATAAACAGTCCAGAAATAAACCCTTGCATTTTGGCAGCTAATATTTGACAAGAGAGCCAAGAGTACTCAATGGGAAAAGGATAGTCTCCTCAACAAATGGTGATGGGGAAACTGGGTAATCATAAGCAAAAGAATAAAATTGTAACTCTATGTTACACCATTCAAAAAATTAACTCAATGGATTAAAGACTTAAGCATAAGACTTGAAACTGTAAAATTCTTTTTTTTAAAAAAAGATTTTATTTATTTATTTGAGAGAGAGCAAGCATGGGGGGAGAGGGAGAGAGAATTTCAAGCAGACTTCATGCTGAGTGCAGAGCCTGACGCAGGGCTGGATCCCACAATCCTGAGATCAGGACCCTTGTCGAAATCAAGAGTCAGACGCTTAACTGACTGAACCATCTAAGTGTCCTGAAACTGTAAAATTCTTGAAGAAAACATAGGGGAAAAAGACTCTTGACATTGGTCTTGCCAATAATTTTTTTTTTTTTTGGATATAACGCTAAAAGCACAAACAACAAAAGCAAAAATCAGCAAGTGTAATTACATCCTTCTGCACAGCAAAACAATCGATAGAATGAAAAGTCAACCTACAGAATGGGAGAAAAATATTTGCAAACCACCATCTGATAAGAGATTAATATCCAAAATGTGTAAGGAACTCATACAACTCAGCAGTGAAACAAAAACAAAAATAACCCTCCCTCAAACCAAACAACCTGATAAAAAATGGGCAGAGAACTTGAATAGACATTTTTCCAGAAAAGACATAAAAATGGCCAATAGGTACATGCAAAGATGTTCAACATTACTAATTATCAGGGAAATGCAAACAAACCCACAGGAGATATCACCTCATACCTCTTTGAATGGCTCTCATCAAAATTCAAGAGATCGTAAGTGTTGGTGAGGATGTGGAGAAAAGGGAATCTTTGTGCACCATTGGTGCGAACATGAATTGGTATAACTTCTATGCAAACACAGTATGGAGGTTCCTTAGAAAACTGAAAATTGAATTACCCTATGATTCAGCAATCCTACTTCTGGGTATATAGTCAAAGGAAGTGAAATCAGAATCTCAAAGAGATATCTGCACACCATAGTCATTGCAGAATTATTCACAATAGCCAAGATGTGAAAACACACTAAGTGTCCACGTGTGGATAAATGGATAATGAAGACATGGTATATATATGTGTGTGTGTATATATATATAATGGAATATTATTCAGCCACAAGAAAGAAGAAAATTCTGGCATTTGCAACAATATGGATGGACCTTGAGGGCAGTATGCTAAGTGAAATAAGTCAGACAGAAAAGACAAATATTGCATGATCTCACTTATATATGGAATCTTAAAAAGCCAAAAAGCTGAATTCATAGACACAGGTAGAATGATTGTTGTCAGAGGCTGGATGGTGGGGGAAATGGACAGATGTTGGTCAAAGGGTACAAACTTCCAGTTATAAGATGAATAAATTCTGGAGATCCAATGTATATAGCATGGTAATGATAGTTAACAATACTGTATCATATAGTTGAAAGTTGCTAAGAGAATAGATCTTAAATGCTCTCCCCCCTCCCCCCCAAACGATAACAACGTGAGGTGATGGAAATGCTAACTAACCCTATTTTGGCAATCATTTTGCAATAGATACGTGCATCAAATCATCATGCTGTACACCTTCAACTGATACAATGTTGTATGTCAGTTACATCTCAATAAAACTGGGGAAAAAAAGAAAAAACGTAGATAAAGATTACTCCAACTGCAGCAATGCTTTGAAGGTTCCATTTTGGAACTTAACACTACAGAGGCTAATATTGGGAAGAAAGCACTGGTGAGGTGTTTGAATTCCAAGAGGAAGGGGAAGTGCAGTCAAGTTTAAGTGGGGGAAACCCTGCAGGGCGGGGGGTTGTCTCTCTAGGCTTCTGTTTGATCAAATCCTGAAAATGCTTGAAGTCAGTGTCAGGACAAACTGGTTGGGAAGCATACTGTGTTTGCTTTCCTTGGCAGTGGGTGCATTGCAAAGGAATGGGAGGCATCTCCTTCTCCTCTGGAGAGGGCGTGGCCAGGATCTTGCAACACAGACGTCTCTGCTTCTTTTGCCTGGGCTGGGGGCACGGAGGGGTGGTTTGGTTATCATGTCTCCCTAAGCTGGTGCTCACTGAGGTGACCCAGAGTGAGGCGAGCTGCCAGACCAGAGAGAGAAATAGGTTCCGTATGATGCTGGGAGCACAGGAACTGAAGAAGGCTGGGCACGAGGTGGGCTGCTTGGGAGCCTCAGCAAAGACCCCTGGAAACATCAATTCATCTGCCTCCTGACTTTGTCAGGGACTTCAGCCGGGCCTGGAACCCCCACCAAAGCAATCCTGAGATTGCTTTGAGCAATCCCTTTGTTTCTCTTTCTCCGCTACTGACTTGACAGGGCGTGGTTGGCTTACGAAAATGTGTCCTGAGCAGCTCACATTTCTTTGAGTATCTTCCTTTTCCTAATCAAAACCCAGAGAAGCATTTTAGCTTCTCAGATGCTGAGCAGGAGTACTGACACTTTAATCTGGAGCCGTGGTACGTTATTAGCACTCTGCTCACCCTTTTCATTCATTTGCTTCTCTTGCAGAAGAAGCTGCCTGTATACTTTTTTTTTCACTGAGAATGATAAATGGGCTCGGCGTTTCCCACTCTTATTTTTTGCGTGGTCTGTGAATGCATGTGCATTTTCCAATTTTCAGATATAACATGTCCAGATGTGTATGAGAGAGAAGGTGCAAAGCTCCCAATGAGCCCAATTTTCCTGGAGAGGATTCTGCAATAATACAAATATGGAGCCCAAATTGTTAAATACATATGAACATAGAACAGAGAAAGGGCTTTCTCTCGCATTAAAAAAAGTCACAATCAGCTCATCTTGTGCTTTGCTTTGATGCCAGTTCTTCTTCCATCAGAGGCCTGGCGATGGTGGGGACCATCATGGCCACTGAAACTTCCCCATAGCCGTGTTTGTCTCTTTGTAATTTTTGTAACTGATTGTTCCTTGACAAATTGTGCATGTCTTTAAAAATGCAGGCTGCAGTGCTGGATTTGTAAAGATGGTGTGGCATCTCTATTAAGGTAGGCAAATATCAACCAACTCTAGTATAAAAGAACTGGACTCCTGAGTGGTCATGATTACTTTCGAGCAAAAGATTTCCCTGTGAACGGTGTTTAAAGTGATTAATTTGGGGGGCGCCTGGGTGGCTCAGTCGTTAAGCGTCTGCCTTCAGCTCAGGTCATGTCCTGGGATCGAGCCCCACATCAGGCTCCCTGCTCTGCGGGAAGCTTGCTTCTCCCTCTCTCTCTGCCTGCCACTCCCCCTGCTTGTGTTCCTCTCTCACTGTGTCTCTCTCTGTCAAATAAATAAATATTTAAAAAAAGTGATTAATTTGGCTGCTGTGACATGGGGTATTAGTGCTGAAGGACATATACTTTATATTACAGAAGTAATAAAACTGCTTTTTATGAGAGAAGAAGAAAAAAAGACACAGGCTTGCTACTGTAAATTTTTTTTTTTTTTCCTGCTGGGATATTGCAAAATCATTCAGAAGCAAGGGTCAGAGTGTGTGTGTGTGTGTGTGTGATCACATGGGAGGCTGCTGTGCAAGGCTGAATTTAAGTAGTCGAGAGAGGTTTGTTTGTTTGTTTTCCCCAGATCCAAATGGACAAGAGGAATATATTATTTTGGAGACAGATAAAGGGCAGCAAAGATGTTTGCATTAAACCGAACTGTGGTGGGCCGTGGTGGAGTCCTACTGGTGATGTGTTAATTGCGATGGTTGTAAATAGGGACCATCTGTTTGAGAACTATTAGAAATGCAAGCACACTCCCTATCATTCATGTGATTTACTACTTAGCAGGATCAAGATGAAAAATTTTCAGTTGCATTTACAGGGATCAAATTAAGCTGATATTAAATCCAGTTAGTAATGCTGGGAATGGTTTGGGCTTTGCCTAATGCTTGAAGGCACGTAAAATAAATGTTGTGAATACTGACAGGGGGCCATGATCTATTTTCTCATAAAGTCCTACATAGCTGTGAAACGTACAGGCAGTTTCTTCTACGTAGCAGGCATATGATGAGAAAAAGAATCTCACAGTTGGTGATGGCATTACCAGATTAGAAAAGGGGAAGAAGTCTAAAAATGAGCACTTAGGGGTGCCTGGGTGGCTCAGTCGTTAAGCGTCTGCCTTCGGCTCAGGTCATGATCCCAGGGTCCTGGGATCGAGCCCCACATCGGGCTCCCCGCTCGGTGGGGAGCCTGCTTCTCCCTCTGCTGCTCCCCCTGCTTGTGTTCCCTCTCTCACTGTGTCTCTCTGTCAAATAAATAAATAAAATCTTTAAAAAAAAATGAGCACTTAGATGAAATCTCAAAGATCTTGAGTTTGCATGGGAAGTCGTCTCTGCCTTTTTTAGCAAGAGAGAGTGAGAATGAGAGAGCGAGAGAGGAGGAAAGATTTACTAAGACAACAAATTCCCAAACCCAACCCATGTAAATAACGTTATAGGAAAGGTGAAATGTCTTCTGTATTTCTGGCTTTGTTTCCCTTCTCTGAGTTCTTTTGAACATCTGAAATTTAGGCTATTGATTATTTTACTTATAAACTTGAGTCCACAGTGCCATGCTCATCTCAGGGTCAAGTACAAAAGAATTTCAGCAAAGTATAAAACTGAAACTGCAATGCCTGGCATTAAAAAAATCACGACGGATATTTGAAGATGCAATGGTATCAGGCTGCCCAGGTCAGCTGCTTTAGGCAGGCAAGGAATTCCACAAACAAGGCAAGACTTTAGGGGAGAACTTCCTGGCCCTGTAGATGGTGACAGGTTTGATAGATTGCCCAGAGGGTGGTGAAAAGACTTGCCTTGAAATCGACAGGAAATAAAGCAGAGCAGAAGAATGAACCACCATATTCCTCAGGGAGTGTAGGCACACTCCTCCCTAAGAGCTGCGAAATGAGCCAGACGACCCCCACTGGCTAAATAAACCCTCTCTTCTCCTGCTTTCTCCTCCCTTCTGCTTGCTCTAAGTCATCACTGTCCAACAGAATTTTCTGTGACACTGGAAATGTTCTGGGCCTGCCTGGTCTAATACAATGGCCGCTATTCATCATTTGAACTGTAGGCAGTACAACTGAGGAAATGAATTGTGTTTAATTCTGATTAACTTCAATTTAAAGAGCCAGCATGGGTCTAAGTGCTTGGTACTGGAATAGTGTTTCAATTAAAGGCTTTATGATAAGTCAACAATGGGAGGATTTCAACGGACAGTTGATGATGTAGTGTGAGGGAGGGGCTGTTCGGAGCAGGAGGGAGTGATGGTGTGGCCGAGGGGGTTCATATGGGATAAGGATGAGCAAAACGGTGGGGTCTGGGGAGGAAGCTTCTATACCTAAAACTGTCAATCGGCCCATCAGGGAAGGCCTCAGAATTCCTGTGGGGTGTGAAGCCCTTGGGGCTGTATAATAAAGCACAGCATTGTTTTGGTCCTCAGTGTTGGTCCCAGTCTAATGGAGAGAGAGGTGTAAGAGCAAAGAATATACTATTGATCTAAATGCAAGCAAATAAGTATCTCAGGAGACTGGGAAAAGGATGGATTTCAGAGACTGTGTTGGAAAGCAGGGTTGTTGAAAAAACAAAAAAAGGTGGCATTTAATGAGAAAACTTCCCAGGGAATAAGAAAGACATGCTCTTTTCATTTGAGGTTGAGCTGGGTCAAGACAAAGGTTAGAGATAGTGACTCAGGTGAGCGGGAAAAGGGGAGGCATGTGAAGGTTATGAGGTTAGACTAAAGAAATCAGAGCCTTTACCCAGCACATCAATATTGAATGCCCAGCGCAGCAGAGTATCAGCTGTGCACACAAATTATTGGACACAGCTATTCCCTTAGGGAAATTATAAGAAAGACAGGCAATCCAGCCCTACGTGGACAGAGATAAACAGCAACACAAAACAACGCTATGTGAGGTGCATAGGGAGGCAGCGATGGGGACCTCCTCACTTCAGAGCAGGGAGAGGCCCTTGTGGGTTGGGGTGGCCAGGGTGCGGAAGGCTTGGGGCAGGCCAGAGTCTGGGTGCAAAGTGGATGAGGGAAGAAAGGCAGGTGGAAGGGACCTAGAGAATAATTGGGGAGGTAATGTTTGGAAGTTAAAGGAGTCATTGCCAGAAGCGTGTGCTTGATCCAGACAGAGGACTCTGGAAGGCCAGAAGACAGAGAGTTAAGGAGGCAGGCTTGGAATGTGCATTTTCTTTTCTTTCGTTCTTTTGTTTTTAAAAGATTTTATTTATTTATTTGAGAGAGAGCAAGAGTGTGCATGAGCAGGAGCAGGGCGAGGGGCAGAGAGAGAGAAACTCAAGCAGAGTCTACGCGGGGCTCGATCCTATGACCTGAGCGCAAACCAAGAGTCAGACGCCTAACTAACTGAGCTGCCCAGGCGCCCTGGAAAATGCATTTTCTTAAAAAATGTTGTGGTGTTAAAACAGCCTGAGTCTGGGAGGCTCCAGGGAGAGGTGATAGCTGGAGCAAGATGGGATGTTTCCACACAGGGCAAAGACTGTTTAGGCCTGAGCCTTCTGCCACGATGAGTGTCCCGAAAATGAAACGCTCAGCTCTGACAGCCTCTGTCTGCCTTTGAAAGCAGTGTCTGAAGTTCATTTTATAAGTGAGTTGCCACCCAGACCAGTGAAGAAATTTCAGAGGGGGCTTAAGAGATTAAACCTAACATCCCTTTTATGCAACTGCTCATAGTAATTGAAAGAAGGATTCTGAAACCATGGTTACCATAGAGGACTAAAATTAAGATCAAAGGTGATGATTTCAAATCCAAGGAAATGGAACAGGTTCAAGCTACAGCTCACATTTATGCTTTGTATAGACTATCCGATTATCTTTGGCAAATGCATCCTTTTATGAAGCAACCTCAGGAGATAGCATAGTGATTCACATAGCCCTGAACCTTCATACAGACCCACAGACGGAATCCTGCCAGGCTGAAAGGAAACTAGGTTTGTAACAGGCATGAGAACTGTGGAAACAATTCTTACCCATGTTGCTTATTCCTGTCATCCATGGTGGGCTTACTTGGGGAAAAGCTTGGAATCTACCAGCGGAGGTGGTTGCCGTAAAAAAGGATTTTCCTCGGAAGACTTAAGAATAAAGATGTTCCTATATAGGGCTTGGTTCTTCAAGCTGTTCTTTTAGGCAGGGATCTCCATCTCATACTCAATGAGGGGCAAGACTGTTGTAGAATGTCCCAGAACAGGTAACAGGAAGTACACCATGGGGCTAATTCCCCTCATTGGGAAGGGGGTGGCGGCCTGTATAGAATGTTGTGGTCAGCTACCAACAGGGGTTTGGGCTCTCCATTCTAAATGAGCAAAGCAATTCCATGCATAAATCTGTCATTCCTCAAAGAGGAGGGTATATTACCAGTATTGTATGTTTGGTGGGAGGCCATTCTTACTACTGAGCGGCTTCCTCAGTCCTGCTGTGATGGCAGCATGGCCGTTTTCCTACATCCCCCAATCACCACACCTGCAACCTGCCAAGAGGTGACTCCTCCTTGTGTCAGAAACCAAGAGCGAGGGTCCAAGGTGTAAGATGCTGTGTGAGGGGGCGGGGACAGAGGTGAGTGGAAAGGCCTGAGAGGGGGTGGCATTGGGGAAGAGCTCTGAACAGAGGGAGGAAAAGGTAGAACTCTAAGAATTCCTGTTCCCATTGCATAAATGAATATAATTAGAATTTTAAAATGGACAGATTTAGGTCCTCCCACATTTACTACTCGAGTAGTCTCTTTAGCTTAAAAAATGGTTTTTTTTTGGTGAAGTAGAGCACGCGTTCAGAAAAGCGCATAAAACACAAAAGCACAGTCTAACAATTATAAAGTGAACACCCATGGAACCACCAGCCAGGTCAAGAAATAGGTCATTGACAGCATCCTGGAAACCCCATGTGTCTCTCCCCAGTCACATGCCAACTCCTTCCCCTGGGAGTGACACTATTCTGACTTTGATGATGATCACTTCCTTACTTTTCCTTATGGGGTCATCAGTTAAGTGGACATCTTAACATTATTCTGAGTCCAGTTTTTTTTTTTTTTAAAGATTTTATTTATTTATTTGAGAGAGAGAATGAGATAGAGAGCATGAGAGGGGGGAGGGTCAGAGAGAGAGGCAGACTCCCTGCTGAGCAGAGAGCCCGATGCGGGACTCGATCCCAGGACCCCGGGATCATGACCTGAGCCGAAGGCAGATGCTTAACGATCTGAGCCACCCAGGTGCCCCTGAGTCCAGTTTTTGATCCTAGAATACTACTATATGTATTCTTTCATGTTTTCCTTCTTTTATCAACATTGTGCATTTTTAGCCTTATCCATGTCGATGTGGGTAGCTGTGGTTTTGAAATTTCCATTGCTGTATAAAATTCCACTGCATCAATATACCAGTTTACTCATCCATTCTACCAGGGAGGGCGATTTGGGTTTGCTGCCCTTTCTTTTTTGAGATTGCTGCTTTCTCAGCAGCTGCTGGCTCTCTTGTCAACAGTGGTCATGCCAAAAGAATAATTGAAATTCTGATGGAAGCTTTCTAGATCATGAACATCAGTTACTGAGAAAGTGTTAACGACCACTTTCCAAGTAAGACCGCATATGCAACAAATGGTAGGGTTCATGGTGGCTCAGACACTGGGAGAAGCCTGAGTCTCCACACCAGCTGCTCTTGATTTTTTTTTTTTAAGATTTTATTTATTTTTTGAGAGAGAGAGAGACAGTGAGAGAGGGAACACAAGCAGGGGGAGGGGGAGAGGGAGAGGGAGAAGCAGGCTTCCCG
Source organism: Mirounga angustirostris (assembly GCF_029215605.1). Classification (NCBI taxonomy): domain Eukaryota; kingdom Metazoa; phylum Chordata; class Mammalia; order Carnivora; family Phocidae; genus Mirounga; species Mirounga angustirostris. The sequence continues at coordinate 86,877,958 of NW_026991720.1, read as the reverse complement.
CAGAGCAGGGAGCCCGATGAGGGGCTCAATCCCAGGACCCCGAGATCATGACCTGAGCCGAAGGCAGACGCTCAATGACTGAGCCACCCAGGCGCCCCAGGTGGCTCTTGAATTTTAACGTGCTGCAATTCTGTCATCATTAGAGAAATAATTACTGCAGTCAGGTTAACAAGTTATCAAATAATAATCTAAACCTTGTTTGTGGGATGCTTTAATTCTGCAGACTTACCAGCCAAATCCTTCACTGTTGTGTGCATTCTCTAGAATAGCTTTCTCTTCGAATGATATAATCAGCTGGTAGGTGACAGCAATAAATGTCTTCATGTTATTTCAGGTTGAGCCTTCAAAATGCGACTGAACTAAAAGTGGAAAGAACTTTAATATATGCATTCATTTATGCTAGTGTTGACAAAGACTAATGCTTGGCATCAGTGTGGCATCTGTCATAATAATAATGATAATTGCTAATGATTATAACAACCACAGCAACAACATGCTGTCATCCAGATATAAAATGATGCCACGAATCCAAAGTCAGTAGACTATCTTTTTTTGAGCATTTTTTGTCCCCCCCTCAGGATTGGGGATATATGTGTGTGCATCCATCCTTGCTCTATCTGACCTCCACTAAAATTCTGACCTTAGGCAAATTGCCTTGATCACATTCATCCTGACTCTAACTTCAAGTTAGAGACAGTTCTCCTGGGACCATCTGATAGGAGATACACTGTAAGGAAAGGACAGAGCAATAATCCCTACCTGCCAGTTTATTTTGGCTTGCAGAGTGACAACAGTCGTAATAAGTGTCTTAATTATATATCGTAAAGCAATTGGAAAAAAACCCCACCTTCCTAAATTGTTCCCCTGGTGGAAAACTCTTTGGTCAAGAATTTTACCTCAAGGTCAGACACGTAGATCTGCTGCCTATTTGATTTCTTGCACTTGGATCTATTATCGGTACCACCAACCTCAATATGCCCCCAGACTAGAATGACCAAAAGTCTGGTTTGCCAGGGACGGTCTCAGTTTATGTTGTTGACCTGATAGCACTTATCGTGCCTCCTTGTATTGTCAAATGTGTGTCCGTCTGGATAATAAATGATATGGTCACCCTACCAAAAGGAATTCATGTCCTTCTTTCTCCAACCTCCTTCCATGTCTCCAAACTGCTACTCCACTGATGTTCCCTTTTCCAGTCATGGGCACGATCATTCTTCCGGTAGCTCAAAGTGGAGCAGAAGAATGACCCTCTCTCACCAAGTCTTGTGAAACCTCCTCCAAACGAGCCCTTCTGCATCTCCCTGCCACCGTACTTCTCCATACAGCATCATCTCTTGCCTGGGCTATTCCATGAAGCTCCCTCACTGGTCCTCCTGCCTCTAGTCTTGCTTCTCTATGACTTGATTTCCACTCTTTGAACCATAAGGGTAATCATGTCACCTCTGCGTAAATCTTTGCAATGGCTTCTCATTGCCTTTGGCTGAAGTCCATGGTTCACTGGGCCCATCATGGCTGGACCTCTGGCTGCTCCTTTTGACATTCCACATGTTTTCCTGTACCTTTCAGGTGTTCAGGACCTCAGGTGTTAGGAAGTACCATGCCCACTCTCTCTGGTCGCTGCATAGACACTTCCGGTTTGGCGCACTCCTTCTCTTCACCTGGCTTGCTCCTTTAGATTGTTGCTTCTTCCGAGAAGTCTTCTCTGGCCCTTCTAAACTAGATTCAGTGTTCCTGCCAGGGACAGCCTGCATCTTTCCTAGTGGAGCACTTACCACAATTTATGTTAATTGCTTTCTTATAGACTATGAGTGGCTTTGAATGGCTAGGAACTATGCTCTTCTTGCTCATTACTGCATCCCCAGCACCTGGCTCAGTGCACAGAGAACAGTGTTGTGCTCAGAAGAGTCATCAATGAAATGACTAACATTCAAATCCAGGCTGTCTGAGCCACAGTAGAATGAACTTCCTCTGTGCAGTTTGGGTCAGACTCTTCTTCTCTTACCTTCTATAGTAAGCTCCTTAAGCTATTCATTTGGTACTCTCTCTATATAATAGGACTCATGTTCTATGACATAAGATTGCTTATAGGAAATACTATTTAACAATAACCCCAAATTAAAGGTGTTGTTGCTGTGAGAGGGCTGGCAAGATATTTAAGGAGGAAATGTATCAAGAACTAGGGAATACAATTGACCTTGGATCAAGGACTTTGGGATTTTTCCTAATAGAAAACCTGTCCTTGCATCCAAGCTCAGCCCCTCAAAGGCAGATGTGGATGGTTCCTCTAGTACCCACGGCAACAGTCACTAATCTGCTCTCCTAAGTGGAGACTGGAAACAACTCTTCACGTTTTGCTCACTCTCTTCAGCACATGTACTAAGAAAAGAGTCTGAAGGCATATGTACCTCTGCCTGTCTCAGGAATCTGACATTTAGGAAAAAGATGTTAAAAGATTTAGAACTTTCTGGAGAACCCCAGGCTGAAAGACCTGCACTTTACTTCTTATTTTTTAATCCCCACCCCCCCACCTTTATTGAGATAAAACTGACACAGAACACTGTGCCAGTTTGGGGTGCACCATGTGCTGATTTGATACACTTCTGTATTGCAAACTGATTCCCACCTTAGGTTAGCTAACACTTCTAACACATCACATAATTACCATCTCTTTTCTGTGGTAAGAACATTTAAGACCTACTCTCTTGACAGCGCTGAAGTATGCAAATGTTTCAAGTATAATACAGTATTATCAACTATAATCACCAAGCTGTATATTGCATCCCCAGGACTTATTTGTCTTATAACTGGGAGTTTGTACCTTTTTTAAAAAAAAGATTTTATTTTTTATTTATTTGAGAGACAAAGAGAGAGAAAGTGTGGGTGGGGGGGTGCGTAGGAGGGAGAGGGAGAAGCAGACTCCCCACTGAGCAGGGCTCCATCCCAGGACCCTGAGATCATGACTGAGCCCCCCAGGTGCCCCTGGGAGTTTGTACCCTTTGATCAACATCTCCCCATTCTCCCACCCCAGCCTCTGGCAACTGCCATTCTACTCCGTTTTTTTTTTTTTTTTTAAGATTTTATTTATTTATTTGAGACAGAGAGAATGAGAGACAGAGAGCATGAGAGGGAGGAGGGTCAGAGGGAGAAGCAGACTCCCCGCCGAGCAGGGAGCCCGATGTGGGACTCGATCCCAGGACTCCAGGATCATGACCTGAGCTGAAGGCAGTCGCTCAACCAACTGAGCCACCCAGGCGCCCTCTACTCTGTTTCTATGAGTTCTTCTTTTTTAGGTTGCACATGTAAGTGGTATCTTCAGGATCTGTCTTTCTCCAAGATCTATATTTTAGATTCATTCTTAAACTCTTGGCAAGATGATCCAAGACCCACAGGGTTTGTGTGAGAGGACAGCAAATGACCAAATGGTGATGAATGAAATCAGTGTTTTGTGAGGGGGGTTACCCTAACATAAAGAGACATTCCTAATGACAATAATCTTTGTTGTTGTTGTTATTCACCTGTTTTTAAGACTCACTGGCCAGAAGGTATCTAATAAATATTGCCTTGCAGTGTGTGTAAGTACTACAAGTTGGTTAAATCAGCCATTGGTAGAACAAAAAGAATGAATACTTCTCCCTCAATACACAGACTCCTGCTACCCAGAGCTCTGGCCTTGAGTTTCTGTCTGTTCCAGCTCTTCTCCAGTTCCAGAGAATTCTACCATGTTGTGGAAGGAGTACAGGCTTTGGAATCATTTAGGCCACAAAATACTTATTATGAGCACCTATTTATATACCGGTCACCATTCCAGGGATTGGGTCTTAAGCAGGGCAGTCACAGACGTACACGTTCAAATCCCAACTCTGTCACTCCCTAGCTGGACGATCCTGGGCAATCCAGATACTTGTGAGGAGGGTGGTACTTAAAAAAAATGGGAATAATAACAAGTCTTCCATGCTGGAAGTAGGGGTTGGTGGGATCAATTGGAATTATGAATACAAAGTAAGTGTCTGACCATGTTTTGGATACCTAGCAGGTGCTTGATAAATGGAACCACTTAAAATAACCTGGGCACTCTGGTTCCTGCAGGGGGTGGGCATAGTTTGCTGTTTTATGGCTCTTCATCTCTATTGGAGAAAGAGTGTCACTGAAGGGGGAGGAGGGTAGTCAGAGTCAGGACATTTAAATCACAGACACAGCCCCTGTGCGAACATGTCACTTTTCTCCTCTTCTACTTGGATGGAGGATAGTGCTAGCTACTGAGGCAGAGTTCCAGACTTCCTGACCACAGATAAATACTTCTGTTGAATGAACAAGGGGACCAGGAACTATGATTTCCTCTCAAAGCTGTCCATTTGTGATCAAATACCAGTGCCCACCAATGTGTTCGGTAGGAACAGACATTGAGAAGATTCAGTAATGAGCCCGCTTTATACTCTTTGGGCGGGTGAGTCAGGTGGCAGGGGGAAGTACAGAGATCGAAAAGATACACATCTTGCTGAGACTGTTTACATCTTTTGTTCACAGACAAAACAGAAGAGCCAGGCTCTGTGGATTCATTCTCTTTTTCTCCTGCTTTCTCTTTTGCTTCTTCTCCCCCTTCTTCCTCTGCCGTTCACCATACTCCTCATCCTCATCCTCATCCTCAGTAGCAGTAGTGGTGAGGAGAACCGTTACCTTTCACTGAGAACTTGTTAGGGTGCGAGCACTGGGCTAAATAAGCCCTTTACGTGAGTTTGAGAAGCCTGTGCGTCCCTTGTCAATCAGGCAGTTTCAAAGAAGGCTTTGAGGTAGAGATAATAATTTGGGAGTTGAGATCTATATCCATTTTCTAGGGCTGCCATTACAAAGTACCATTGACTGGGTGGCTTATATAACAGAAATTTCTTGTCTCAGAGTTCTGGAGTTTAGAAGTCTAGGACGAAGGTAATGGCGGGGTTGCTTCCTTCTGAGGGCCATGAGGAAGAATCTGTCCCAGGCTACTCCCCTCCGGTGACGTGTGGCCATCTTTGATGTTCCTTGGCTTGCAGAAGCTTCACCTCGATCTCTGCCATCATCTTCACATGGCCTTCTCCCTGTGCGTATGTGTCTGTCATGTGTCCAAATTTCCCTTTTTATAAGCACATGGTCGTATTGGATTAGGGGCTAATCTGTGATTGCACTGTATGTAACCTTATGACCTGTGTAAAGACTGGATTTCCAAATATGGTCACATTCTAGGGTACTGGGGGTTAGGACCCCAACATATCTTTTTTGGGGAACACAGTTCACCTCACAACAGGGTCACAGAAATAAATGAAATTATGAGGAAGAATATGTAGAGGGAGAAGAGGACTGAGAAAAGGAGAAGAGAATTTCCAAAAGTCGTGTTAAATGCCTGGGAGGCATTATGAGTAAAATGAGGCCACTGACTTTGGCAGTTATGAGGTGAAGGCAGATGCCTGATCTCCTGATCTGCTCATGGCCCATAGTAGGACTTTGTCGGGTGCCCTTTCCTCATTCCAGGGCCCAGACCTACAGGGAGCTTGATAAATATTTTGTTCACAACTGAATGAGGGCAAAAGGACCCCCTTGCACTAACAAATAATAATTTAAATTCCAAAAGTGTCAAGAGAATTTAATCATTTTGGTTTGTTTTCCATGTTGAAAACATTTCAGATGATGTTCAGATCAAAGAACCTAATGGACAAATATCCTAAAAAGATCCTAAGTGCTCTTCATTTTAGTAGACACTCCAGAGAAAATGTTCACAGTCACCAAGACAGCATGTATCATTACTGCAAAGAGATTTTTGATACTTCAGTTCCCAGAATCCAGAACTTGTATTTTTGTCAAAAAGCACTTTGGGGTCAATGCAATCCTTTTATTGGTTTGGGAAACTGCAGAGATCAAGAACCATTTGCGGATTCTTGGGATAAACTGTCGTAGAAAAATTCCCCCTAACAGAACAAGTTTTATCTTGAATTAATAATTCAGAAGATGTAACACATCTCTAAACAGTCTATGAATAACTCAGTCCTGAACAAATTGAAACTTAAGTATGAGTGAATCATTATGCTCCACAGCATATCACATCAGAACTCTGGGGAAAAACCCACAGTGAGACAAATGCCTAGCATCTTCAGGCGGTTATTACCCAAAGGACCTAAATGTCAATTAGAAAAGAAGTAGTGAGCTTCCCCCTCATCCTGCTCTTTGTCTAAAAGCTTGCACATATAGCACCAGTCATGTGACAGGGAGAGCTCTTTATTCACCCAAGATTGCTGGAATTCCTACACCATCAGTCTTATGCATTATAACACAGCCTACAGCAGGCTTTAATTACCCGTAAATGCGCCACCTGTCGCCTTTTTAGCGCTTAATCATGAAATGTACCACAGTTTACTGTACCATGAGATTCAGCTACTGTACTGAGTTGCAGAATCAGAGTCCACAGAAGAATAGAGCTCAGGTTTCAGATGGAGCAATGTGGCCAGGGCAAACCTGGTCAATCCTATTCCCCGAGGGGTAAGGGATCCAGTCTGAAAACTGCGAGTAGGGCAGAGAAGAGATGGGGGTGAGCAGAAAGGGGACTTGGGGTCAGCCTCAAAAGCCCCACAGGAGAGAGGAAGTGTGACTCTCCATGTAGGATTATGGTCCTCCGGAGAGCCGAGAGAGCCTGGAGCCTGACTGAAGGAAAGGCTTTGTGCTTCGGTGGCTGGAAGCTTTTGTGCAGCACTGTGAATCCTCCTTCAGTGCCCCTGAAGTCTGGGCTCTGTGAGGCTGCAGCTGCGTGTCCTGAAAAGCGTTAAAGAGAACAAGTGGAAGGAACTGAAGACAGAAAGAAGGCTGGGTGGGACCACGGAGGTCAACTCTGGCCATTCATGGTGACTCCAGATAGGAGAGGGCTTCAAAAGCAGTAACAGGTGACGATTGTCCACATCATCATAGGCAGTCATGACTTGCCATCCGCAAGAATTATTTTCACTTGAGTCATTTCTCTCTCTCGGAGCAGTGATTTTGGGGCCCAAAATGCTTCGTTACCCTTCAGCTCTGCAGTGTGGAGCTGACTTCTGTAATTGCACCTAAGGGATATGAGAAGGGCCCCAGATATCATCAATGAGAAATGTCACCAAAAGTCCTTTCCTTTGGGTGAAGACCTGAGGAATCTGTGATAATTGGCTCAGTCAGATGCTTTCTCTGAACAGCAAAATGAGGGTCGTGCACAGCTACAGAGGGGAGTGCATGGGGATCAGAGTGCTAGACCTTTCCCAGGGTATAAAAGCCTCCAGTTGTTCAAGATTAGTACTGGGTGCTGGGTATGGGGGGACCACAGCAGATCTGGGAGAGATTCGGAAAGAGATGTGGGAGGGAAAAGGAAGTGTATTGGTTGTTTACTGCTGCATAACGGCGTGACCACAAACCTAGTGGCCTAAAACAGGACACATTTATTATCTAGCTTCTATGTCCTCTGTCCCAGTATCTCTTCCAAAACAACAGTCAAAGTGTTGGCCAGAGCTGAAGACTCATCTGAAAGCTTGACTGGGGAAGGATACAATTCCCAACTCATGTGGTTGTCAGCAGAATACAGTACTTTGAGGGCTGTAGGACTGAGGGCCTCAGTTCTTATCCAGAGGCCATCTTTAGTTTCGTGCCATGTGGGCCTCTCCAATATGGTTGCTTGCTTCATCACAACATCCAAGCCAAGAAATTTATAGAGAGAGCCTGCTAGCAAGATGGAAGTCATAGTCTTACACCTTAATTGTGGTAATGACATCCATCACTGTTGCCATATTCTATTGATCAGGAACAAGTCACAGGTCCCGCCCACACTCAAGGAGAGGGCATTACAAAAGGACCGCATACCAAAAGTTGGGGATCAGTGGCGGCCATTTAGAGGCTGCCCACCACAGGGAAGAAAGAGGGATGGCAGATATCTGGTTTTTTCCTCCCTGCTTTCTATCTATTCATCTTCCCTCTGGTAATTATACCTAGATTTTCCTTAGCGGGAAAGCCCTCTGCATCATTCCTAAAGCAATTCTGGCAGTCTCAACTTCAGAGGTGGACACATTCCTCAAGTGTGGCCAGTAGGAATGTCACATGCCTGGTGATAGTGATTGGCTTAGACTTGGACACATGGCCCAACAAGAGCCAATGAAAAACAATTAAGCTTTCTTGGGACTCCTGGAAAGATACGTTTTGTTTTTCAGAATGATTTAAAGCTAGAGAGGACCTAGGGCCTGGAGCTGCTACTCCATTTGCTATGACATAAAGCCCAAGACTGAAGGTAACATAGCAGAAGGAGAACCAAGAAGAGATACTGAGTCCTGATGTTATTGTTGAACGAGACTTGAGTCCAGCTGTGCCTTAAGTGAATTATTCCTAATGTGCTCAATCCAGTTTGGGTCAAGTTTTCTGTAATTCGCAACTGAAAGTGTCACAGAGGAAGAAATTAACATTCATTTGACACATTTTAGAGTCATGAACATCCCATGCTTATTTGAAGGCAACTTTTGAATCCTCCGCAGTTTTATTTAGAGTTGCCAAATTATTTTACTTATATTGATAAATATTTTACCTAAAATATTTAGCCCATCGTGAATTGTCCTAACATGAAGCATACAAGATTGGAGACAAAGGGGGTAGCATCACTTTCCTTCCATCTTTGACTCTGTGGTATCTTTAGCAGTCTAGAGAATCATAGGGATTCCAAGATATTTATATATCCTGCATAGGAATCATAGCTTCTTCTAGAGCAGATTTATGGCAAATATACCTTACTTTTTTTTTTTTTAAACCAAGGTATGTTACAGCACAATGTCTTTATTGATCTGCACTGTGTCCTTTGTACATTCTAAAATTCCCTTACTCCCTTCAGTACCCTCACTCAAGAAATGAAGAGGCATGTGTTAACATTTCATTTTATTTCAAATTGCACCAGTCTTTTGTTGGCTTTGCCTGACCTCTAAGTTAGCTCGAAGGCTGAATGTGTGAATAGGCTCTGTGGGGCATGAGGGCACACATCAATTGGTTGGGTGTTAGAGCCGTTAGTAAGAAACAAACAGACCTATAGTTTAATAAGCCACCAATATTCCACTAATGTTTAGGTTGCTGTTATTTTTGTGATACAGTTAATTGGTACCTAAAATCCAATCCCTGAATACAGTTCACTTTTCTTCAGAGACAAAATGGGGATAATGGTTACATTGCAACTATTAAAGGGATTGCAATAAAATTTTAAATATTAATGTCAGTGTTATTTAATAAGCATATATTGAGTACCTGTGCTGAGTACCTGAAAAAGGTTGATAAATAATTAATTTCTCAATGATGCTGCAAATATCACAGTATAAGTTTCTGTGAGTAAGCCTGACAGTTTATCAATGGCATGCTGAAGAATGTTTGATTATTGGATATAGTGTAATATAAAAACTATATAAATGACAGAGAAACAGTTCATATGATATAAAAGGGACAAAGGTAGGGGCTATTTCCTAGACACGTTCATTCATCAACAATGATTTATTTTGCTCTTATAACATCTTAGATCTAGGGCTGTTGCATACAGATGGGTAGTTTGTGCCCTGAACAAAGGCACCCAGCCAAGGGGTTAAGTGGGAACTGAAATCAGTCTTCCTTCTATTTGTCAATTCTTTACCCTGGCATGGAAATCAATCTACTATGGGTTGGGGGTGGGGGTAGGAGTTCTGATTTGTGAATAGGCCAGCTATCCCTCTGTTAAGGTGAGTCGGGTGGAAGGTGAGCATGGTAGGAAGGCATGGCTGTAAAGATTAATCCACATATGGTTCCTGATCTTTAGGATTGTAAACTCAAGTGTGGGGTTAGATAGGCAAACTGAAGATCATGATACAATGCAATAAAGGCTAACATAGGGCCATGGCCTTGGAACATAAGTTGAGGAATGTGATCCACAAACAAAGGAAGGGTACCCTGAGTGGGGGCAATAGCAAGTGCAGAAATTGGTGGAGTGAAAGCACTTGGTCTATTCTAGGAATGGTAAATAGTTGCTATGGCTGGAAATTGCAATGTGTGAGAGAGGGCGGGATGGTAGTAGGGCAGGCTAGACTGGGGCTAGATTAGGAAGGGGCTTCTAGACAAGCTGTGGAGTTTGAACATCACCCTTTAGTCATGGGGCATCACTGTAGATTTGAAAGCTGGGGAGCAGGGTGAATGAGGATGGGTTGGAAAGAGGGGAGATAGAGATAGGGTCACATCATCCAGGTAAGAGATGACCAAAGTGAATCTGGGCATTGGCATTGGGGATGGAAAGAATGGAACATCCATTTGAGATAGTTCAGAGATACATGGCTGACCCTTGAACAACACAGCGGTTGAGGGCGCTACCCCCCTGTGCAGTTGAAAATCTGCATATAAGGGGCGCCTGTGTGGCTCAGTCATTAAGTGTCTGCCTTTGGCTCAGGTCAGGATCCCGGGATCCGGGAATCGAGCCCTGCATCGGGCTCCCTGCTCAGTGGGAGACCTGCTTCTCCCTCTCCCACTCCCCCTACTTGTGTTCCCTCTCCCGCTGTCTTTCTGTCAAATAAATAAATAAAATCTTAAAAAAAAAGAAAATCTGTGTATAAAAAAAGGGAAAATCTGCATATAAATTTGACTCCCCTAAAACTTAACTGATAGCCTACTGTTGATAAGAAAACTTACTGATACCATAGTCAGTTAACATATTTTGTTACATGTTGTATGTATTATATACCGCATTTTTATGATAAAGTAAGCTAAAAAATGTTAAGAAAATTGTAAGGAAGAGAAAATATATTTATAGTACTATATTTATTGGAAAAACGAATCAATGTATAAGTGGACCTGCACAGTTCAAACCTGGGTTATTCAAGGGTCAGCTGTAGTCTACATGCTCTAGTCTATTGTTAGATGGTGGTAAAGGGAGGTAAACCTTGGGGACAGGTTAACAGTGATGATTTTTTACAGCAATGTCAAAAATGTACTACTACAACTCAAATTGTAAAAAAAAAAATCACAGCTTTTTAAAAATTGTCTATTACTTAGTTGTTCATTTTTGATAGCTCTCAACCAACGGTAAGGGAAAAATATAAATGAAAGAAACACTTTAGTGTCAACTAAAGAAATCCCACTCTTCCGTACTTCCTTTCAGGTTAACTCTACCTCTTTTGGTTAGACTCAGACTTTCAGGGTTCTTTCCTCTTTACCTTGCTCTCCAACCTCTTCTTTTATGAGTGTATAGATTGTCCTTGATTTACAATGGAGTTATGCCCTGATAAATCCATTGTAAGTTGGAAATATGAAAAGCCAAAAATGCATTTAACACACCTAACCTACCAAACACCATAGCTCAGCTTAGGCTACCTTACACGTGCTCAGAACACTTACATTAGTCTACAGTTGGGCAAAACCATCTAACACAAAGCCTATTTTATAATAAAGTGTTGAATATCCCATGTAATTATTTGAATATTGCATTGAAAGTGAAAACCAGAAGGGTTGTATGTGTAACAGTTGTTCACCCTCATGATCTCATGGCTGACTGGGATCACCCAGCACCATGACAGAGGATTGTCCCACCTATCGCTAGTCCTGGGAAAAGATCAAACTTTGAAATTCAAAATACAGTTTCCCTGGAATGCATATCACTCTTGCATCATCGTGAAGTCAAAAGATTGTTAAGTTATGCCATCAGAAGTTGAGGACCATCTGTAGAGGAAAGCTCATCTCTTCTCATGGGGATAGGAAGGTCCTTTCTGGGTCTGGGCTAGGGCCCACTGTGAGAGCCCCACCTGGGCTGCACTGGTCCTGGGGCCTTGGTGCTTTGTACCGGTGTTCCTGCAATCATGTTTGGTGCCTGGGTCACCTGCTGCTCGCACTCATCATTTCAGCTATATCCTTCCCATTCCAAGACCTCACACTCTGGGGCCTCTTTGTCCAGATCCCAAGGTTCTGCCTGGCCACTGGTTTTTCCAGAACCTCTCTGTTCCCCTCTGGGACAAGCAGGAACTCCTGAAGCTCCTATAAGCCTGGAGTAGTCCTTGGGAAACTGGAAACATTCTTTTTTTTTTTTTTTTTAAAGATTTTATTTATTTATTTGAGACAGAGAGAATGAGAGACAGAGAGCATGAGGGGGAAGAGGGTCATAGGGAGAAGCAGACTCCCTGCTGAGCAGGGAGCCCGATGTGGGACTCGATCCTGGGACTCCAGGATCATGACCTGAGCCGAAGGCAGTCGCTCAACCAACTGAGCCACCCAGGCGCCCGAAACTGGAAACATTCTTAGGCACATCTGCCTGGTCACCTCCCTCGGCTATTTCTAATCTGTGGCTCAGGTGTCAGATGATATGGATTTCTGTATGAGGCAGGCCAAGGTCCTATGTGCCCTCAGGCCTTCAGAACCTGTCTGGAGCTTCTATGGTACTCTTGCCTCCAGTCCACTCCCTGGTGTTGGTTCCAGAGTTGGGGCTGTGTATAGAAACTTTACCATCTCAACGCTTACCCCTTGATGGTGATGAGGCTGATGATGGTGGCAGGGGGCAAAGGTGTGAGTGTGGGGATAAAGGGCCAATCTGTTCATTGTAGACAGGGTGAATTTGAGGTGTCTGAGGTATTCTAAGGCATCCTGCATTTGGCAGTGGGAAACAGGATTTGGAGACAAGAATGGTTGTGGCCAGTGGGAGGGGTGTCCTTTGTAACAAAAAGAAGCCCCAGAAAGAAGAGCCTATTCTATTTAATTATTTATTTTTTTTAAAGATTTTATTCTATTTACTTATTCATTCAACCATTCAGTAAACGTGAACTGAATGCCTGCTACGTGTCCGGGCTGTACTTGTGCCCCAGACAAAGCAGGTAATAAAGAATGAAACTCCTTCCTCTCACAGAGCTGACATTCTTCCATTAGCATAAGAATGCCAGGGTTATTACTTTACAATTAATAATGTCATTTTAACAGAAAAAAATGCATTTCTTAGATGAGAACAGACCATCACCAGAGAAAAATAAATATTTCACAATGAAAAATAAAAGGAGTAGTTGTGGCCAGAGTTGCAGGTTATGGGTAGTTTATTTTTTACAATTTTTAAAAAAGATTTTATTTATTTATTTGACAGAGAGAGAGCAAGTGAGCGAGCAAGAGAGAGCACAAGCAGGGGGAATGGAAGGCAGAGGGAGAAGCAGACACCCCGCTGAGCAGGGAGCCTGACGTGGGGCTCGATCCTAGGACTCCAGGATCATGACCGGAGCCAAAGGCAGCTGCTTAACTGACTGAGCCACCCAGGTGCCCAGGTTAGGTTATGGGTAGTTTAAAACAACAGGAATGGGTGAAGTTAAGGAAGACACAAGAAAGAGAGGAGGTGAGGAGACACTTGAGGACTTGGAGCTGGAAGGCTGGCAAGGAGGGGTTGGGGAGGCAGGGGGAGGGTTCTTGCTCCCCCTCGGGCATAAAGGCTGAGCCCATCACATACAGATTCCAGAGAGCTTAAGGCCTCTTGCAAAGCTCACAGAAACTCACTTAAACAGCAGTACTTAAAGTTCATTTTGCCTTTCAAATAAAGAGACGTATATTAGGCAAGCTGACATGTAAGCTCAATTATCAGTGAGGTAGGTTTTCAAAGGAAACAGCCACAATGGACAAAACCTAGACCCAGAGTCTGGCCACTTGCAAGAAGGAAGGTCACCTGAAGAGCAGAACAAGAGATTCTGGCCCCAACTGGCTTTGGGTCAGGAGGAGGGAGGATGCCAAGAAAGAAGATAGAAAACTCCAGAAGATCAAGACAGTGAGTGGATGCTGGGGCAGCAGCTGCAGGGTGAGTTGTGGGAAGGCAAACTTATGAGGGGCATTAATCAAGAGAAAAGCAAAAGGAAAATGAGGTGCTTCAGGGCAGAGTGTGTGGGAAGGAGAGCATGATGGAAATCATTAGGAGAGATGCCCACGACTCCCTTGCACAGCAGGCTCTTTTGTCAGCAGAATGTCTGCTTCCAGCTCCTGAGGTGGGGGTGGGGTTAGATGCCCAGATCATCAATGCCAAGGGCAATCCTAGAGGAGCCTGCCGGCCCCCCACTGTGCCAGGGAAGAGGGAGGCCAGGGTCTGGGGGCTTTGGGAGGCTTTCCTCTCTGTGCTGGCTGGGGCATGGGCAGGGCTGGCGTGTCATGGATCCAGGTTGACCAGACAGACCTGCAAGGGTCATTGATCAGAGGACAGGGAGGCTCTTCTCCAGGTGGGGCTCGTGTGGCTGCCTGGATGTAAATGTGCTGCACACCTTTCCCACCAGCAAGTGTCTGGGACTCTGCTCCCATCCAAACTTTGCTGGCTCAGCCATGAGCCAACCAGGACCACAGCCCAGAGCCCAAAGCCCAGAGCCCACAGCCCAGACTTTCTGGTTCCTGGGCCAGTGCCCCTTCATAAGCCAGCAGACAACCTAAAAACAATTCCTGTGCCTTGTATTTTCATCTCTGAAAGGAAGATAGTAAAAATAGCTCTCACATAGGGAATTATGACTGTATTTCAGAATAGGGCAAAAAAAAAAATCTAAGAAATGAGCATCCTGTCACTAGCCAATTGTAGCCTGCTTTGAAGATTATGACCTAATCGAAATTACCCAGGTATTCTGCTCTGGAAGCTCTCAACAACCAGACAGGATGTTTTTGAATGCAGGGATAAAAAATGAACTATGGGAGAAAAACCCTATTGAGTCTTAAACATTACTCTCAGGGAGGAAAAAAAAAAACCCTCCTCCAATCATTTTCAGATTATGCCAAGGAATTCTGGACAATTTCTTTTTTTTTTTTTTTTTTTTGCTTATGTGGTTAGGAAAATTTTACAGTAAGCACAGGGGAGAGTCAATCCCCAAAAAGCAGTAGCAAAGACAGGAGTTGGTTTTTGAAGATTTTTTGAGAAAGAAAATACAGATGAATATATGGAAGAGGTATTTTAACTATTAATCACTAAAAAAATGAAGACTTTTGGTTTTATTTTCATTTGAGAACTAGGCTATGAAAACTCATAAAATATCCAGAGACTTTACAGCACTTCTCATTCTTGGTTCTAGGATAATAGACTAGGCTAGACTAGACTAGACTAGACTAGACTAGAATATAAAATATACTGTTTGTTTATACTTTAGAAAATGCTGTCATTTTTTTTATTTAAAGATTTTATTTATTTATTTGAAAGAGAGAGAATGAGAGACAGAGAGCACGAGAGGGAAGAGGGTCAGAGGGAGAAGCAGACCCCCTGCTGAGCAGGGAGCCCGATGCGGGACTCGATCCCAGGACTCCAGGATCATGACCTGAGCTGAAGGCAGTCGCTCAACCAACTGAGCCACCCAGGCGCCCGAAAATGCTGTCATTTTTGAAAAAAGGGCAATTAAGAGTAAAAAGGTGGTTACCAGGGACTGGGTAGTGGGAAAATTGGGGAGATTTTAAGGGTGTAAACTTGCAACCAGTAGATAGTCCTGGAGATCTAATGTCCAGCACGGTGATTACAGACAACAGCATTATATTATAAACTTCAAAGTTGCCAAGAGACTAGATCTTGATTATTCCCACCACAAAAAAGAAATGATAATTATGTGGCATGATGGAAGTATTCACTAACACTATGGTGGTGGTCATACCGCGACAGATGAATGTATCAAATCAACATATCGTACACTTTAAATTTACACAGTAGTATGTCAGTTATATCTGAATTAAAAAGCCAATTATAAGAGGAAATGACCGTGAACTATAATCTTTTGGTAGGCTATTCATCAGAGCAATAAACATTACCTATGTGTCATTATATATACACACCAATTAGGGATAACCTTCGTATTTCAAATACATTTCAAAAACTAAAATTTATTCCAGTGATTGTGAGACTTAAAACTTTTGTTTTTTGGGGCGCCTGGGTGGCTCAGTCGTTAAGCATCTGCCTTCGGCTCAGGTCATGGTCCCAGGGTCCTGGGATCGAGCCCCACATCGGGCTCCCTGCTCAGCGGGAAGCCTGCTTCTCCCTGTCCTACTCCCCCTGCTTATTATATTATTATATTCCCTCTCTCACTGTCTCTCTCTCTGTCCATTAAATAAATAAAATCTTCAGAAAAAAAAAGTATTAAAATATTTTTAAAAAATAAAAAAAAACTTTTGTTTTTTTACTTTGTAGGTTATTTTTTCCATAAATACATTTCTGATCTGTAATAATTGTTTCCAAGAATTCAGATTTCCTTGATCTGGGCAATTCTTTTTTCCAAATTCTTGAGTAATTTAAAAAATTTAATAGAAAGTAGATTCTGTTTGCTTGCTTTATTCCTTTTTATTTCTTACATGTGAGGCATGTATTTTTGTCCTTAAGATTATTAGATTCTTTTTTTTTAAAGCTCATTAAAGTCTTTAAAAGGACAAATTAGGACTAATCTTTCTTTTTCTTCTCTCTTGAGGACAAGAACCATCGTGGCAGCTTTGTGTATTGGAGGGGATTCTCAGGAAAACTTTGCTTTTTTTCTGGCTCTAGTACATACTTGCTCCCCCTGGCCTGGCCACACCTAACTGGTATGTGATACTGGGGTCCACCTAACCTGGCCTCTCTACCTAGGACAAGATGTCAGTGCTAACTAACATCAGCTGCTGCCATGTACGTTGATCATAGCAGCATCGAGGATAGACTAAGATACACTGGGGTAAAAAAAAAAAAAAAAAAGAAAAACCCTGTGGGTTTTAACAACAAAGGTTTATTTCTTGTTCATCTCCATCATAGGTTCTGCTCTCTGGGGGCTCTGCTTCACGTCTCCTCATTTGGGGATATATCCTGAAGCAAGAGTGGCCATCTTGAGCCATCACTGGTCTCCCAAGCAGACTTAAAGACAAGTCTGGAGGCCTCGCATTGGCCATTAAAGTTTCTGGTCTGGCAGTGACACTTGTCACTTCTGCTCACTACTTACTGACTGTAACGAGTCCTGTGGTCTCATGGAAGTACAATCCCATCATGTGCCAGGAGGGTGGGAAGCCAGAAATACTGGGTGAACAGCATTAACTATTCTTATAGTCATCCATGCATTATGCATGTCCTCTTTCTCCTTCTCAGGAGGATGCTGACTTTGATTAGTTACCTCTCTCCCCCATGCTGCCCATTCAGTTAGGTAAACCTGATCCTACTTTCCTGTCCCTGGAATGGACCCTGCTGCACTTTAGCCAATCGAAAACATCTTAACCTGGTTATAAATGGTTCAGGAAGGAGGACAAGGCATAATTCAGGCCAATGAGAGGCTATGAGCGGTTTGCAGAGGCTTTGGGGGAAGGTTTCTTCTCATTCTCCTAGGGTAGCTTCTAAGAGTAACTCCCTTGTTTTCCCTGGATGTGGGAGGGAAGCATATAAGCCCAAATGCTACTTGTAGCCATTCTGTGATGCAGAGGAGAACCAACCGCCATGGCTGTAGAGCTGAGAGATGGAGAAAACCCGGGTCTTGGCTGGGGAGAGGGGTCAGCCTAACCTATAGCCTCCCCTCCCTTAGGACTTCAGTTATCCTTGCCAAAAGCATCCAAACTGATACATCTGCTTAACGAGGTTTCCTGTCATGTCATCCTTCTTGCCGATCTGTAGTCCCTGACTCCGACTTGGGCTCCTTATCACACTCTACTAGCTGCCTTTCCCTCTTGTCACAATTCACTTGGATGTAGAATGCAGATTTGCCTCAAACTCCCAGTATCATATGAATCCTTCCTTTGTTTACTGACTTCATGACCTTCCCATGTGGTCTGCTTGATCTTTAACTCTCTGCCTCCAACCCCTTGGACCATTCCTGGCTTGTCTTGATTCGCAGCCCCCACACCAATGCTAAGAAGGGGACCAGCTTCTCAAAGACATTTTTGTTTCTTTAAAGTGTGTCCTCTGTATCATTAAATTGTATCTTGCCTACACACTGGTTGAAACTAAAGCAGCCCGCATGGTCAAATGCTATAAAATACAAAAGGTCAGTGGAACAGTCCCTCCACTCCGTCAGGGGCACAGGGTATCACAGAGCCGTGCGCTTTGCGATTTAATGACTGGCTCGCTTGAGTCCTAAACTGGGGCTACAATATAGAAGCCTCAGCAAACGGATTTAAAGCTGCCATTGAAACACGCCATCACATCCCATCCGCGAGCTGAAGGGTGACAGTAGGGCCCATTTCTGGGGCACTTGTTGGAGCAAAAAGCAGAAAGCCCAGCACCAATGTGGGCAGGGATGCGCTTTTTTTTTTTTTTAATTGCTTACTTTTTTTTTTTTTAAGATTTTTATTTATTTATTTATTTGAGAGAGAGAGAGTGAGAGAGAGCATGAGGGGGGAGAGGGTCAGAGGGAGAAGCAGACTCCCCACTGAGCGGGGAGCCCGATGTGGGACTCGATCCCGGGACTCCAGGATCATGACCTGAGCTGAAGGCAGTTGCTTAACCAACTGAGCCACCCAGGCGCCCTGGGGTGTGCTTTTTTGATCCAGATTTTAATGGGAATATTTTAGGTGAATTCTAATAGGCATGAAGTTAACACATTTTGCGTGTCTCCCAGCCCAGCCCATTTACCACCGTAAACATAAGAAGCTATGCCAAGTTAACTTACTTCAAATAGTTCAGGAAAAATCAGGGACGAGGCAAAGCTGTGAGCAATCTAAGAAATAGGACTATTCTAGGAGCTGTGTGGGGGTGGAAGGCATGGTGTTACTGATGGGACTAGACATGCGGAGTCTGAGTTGGCCCCTTTCTGAATTATTAATACTTCCTAAAACCATACCACGGAAGATCTGGACCTTTTACATCGACTGCCCTTGTATCTAACACAGATGATTCGAGAGAGAATTCTGGCAGGTTCTAGGAAAATATTCTGAGACTGACAGTTGCTTTGGGGAATAAAGAGACAGCGTGTGTCTGCTTCCCACCCCCCCTTCCTTTTCTTTAGCTCATTTTATCAAGTCATGCAAAGCTTTCACTAATACAGTTGAGGCTTACAAATTAGAAGAATTGCTGTCTTAATGAACATCATTTAAGGAAGAGAGGAAGAAAGAAAGCAGGCAAGGGATGGGGAGAGAGAACAGAAGGCTGTTATCTAGCTGGTTTGGCTCCCTCTCATCCAGAAGGCTGACTTTCCGGCAGTGGGAAGGAGGCTGGGTCAAACTATGGTAATTAGGATCTTATGTGGCAGCTCATGATTTGCATTTCCTTCATTTTGTTGTTCCCCTTCATGTTTGTTGGAAGACTAAATAATACACTTCTATGTTTGTACCAAAGGATTATTCTTGGGACTCAGAAGAGGAATGGCCATCAGAGAGCATATCTTGTCTGGTTTTCCAGAAATGGTTTTCAGGGGGGATGAAGGCAGGTGGCTTTGTAGAATCAGGTGACCAGTCTCTAGTGGACTTTAAAGACTTTAGAAAAGGATCATAAGATTTTAAGAATTTCCCTGTGGATCTATTATCTAGGTGCTGACTACCTAGTTTGTGCAGGGGATTATCAAAATCATTTATTTTCCCCTTCTGTGTTCTATTGAACATATTTTGCCTTCCAAGACACTCAAGTTGTAGGTAAAGCCCATAGGGAGTTAGGGATAGCTTATTTTCTCATCAAATGGAGGTCACAATAATTTCTCCTTTCAGTCCGGCAAATGCCCTCTAGCCCAGGCCCTGGACTTTTCCCATCCATTGTGATATGTGATTGGCAACTTCTCACTGATGATAGAGATGCTGATTCTCCCCGGCTGCCAATCAGCCACCGTACAGATCACCTTTAAATTCACTTTATATTAAACAAGGAAGGAAAGCAATGGCTTGGAACACCAAATGGCAGGATTGGTTGGACATTTCTGGAGTATATTTTAACAGAATCATAATTTCCAGCAGCTACTTTTGAGAAGAAACGATTCAAGAAACATTGGCTCTCAAATTTCATGTGATGGCACACATAACTAGCTGTGTGATGACCATCTGCTTTTAAAACAGGGGTCCACACTGACAGCCATCCTAATTCTACTTCTTTGCTATCAACATGAGCTCTGTAGTTCAAATTACTCTACATCATGCCCCATCTAGCACATTTACTGAGCCTTTCAGTTCATTGCCTTTTCTGGGAAGGCCTGTGACAACTTTGCCCACATTCTGATTATTATTCAAGTCACTAATAGCAGGAATATCAATGCTATGCATTCATTATGTGCCAATGATGACGGCAATGGAAGCTTCAGGGCTGGGATCATCTGGGCCACCTTTTTTTTTTTTCTTTCATTTTGCAGAAGAAACCAGGGCTCAATGACCGCCCTCAAATCTGTGGGCTGTTTAGAGCAGATCTGGCAAGAGAATGCAGAGGCTTTTTAATGTAAATGTTTTACTGAAGTATGTGTATTATACTTCTCTAGTATATACAGAAAAGTATGCATATCATATGTGTAAGTTCAGTGAATTCTGGATGACACCCAGCCCAAGAAACAGAATCAGTACCTTGAGGCTCCCTTCCCAACTACACCACACTCCTCGGACCCCTTCTTGATTTCTAATACCTTAGACTAGTTTTGATTTTATATTAATGGATCCAAAAGCCTGTCAGTCAGCAACTCCCCACACCACCCCAGCTTCTTTGGACGTCACGTTCTCCTAAAGGAGATAACACAAAGCAGTTTAGGAGTTTAAAAAAATGAGATGGGAAGGGGAATCAAATTCTATTGTGAGGTTAGAGTTCCATCAGGTTCAAGGCTCTGTACTCTTTTGCAATTAGGGATGAGGGCCACTTCATTGGAGCCAATGTGCTAAAAAGCCCGAACAAGCCAAACCCAGCTCCTGTCCAGGCAGCTGTGACTGCTGGCCCACCTAGTTGCTTCTTGGCCACTCTGATGACAGTTATAATTCTCTAAGTGTGAGTTCCAATCATTCCTTAGAAAAACTGATTACCATTTTTGTGGCTGCTATTGATTTTCATCCCGATATGTTACCATTCTTGATAATATTGCTTTTTCATCACTGACATCTTAGCAGATCCAGAGAAAGAAAGGTCATTTGAGTACTTGCTAAATTTCTGCACAACAAATAACCAACTTTCTCCATCTCCCTCCTATAATGCAACGCTAGTCTTTCTGTTTGCTTGTTTTCATTTGGGTTGAAATACTTGGTTTTCTATGACAGTTGAAATGAAATACTCAGTTTTCCTATCTCTCTTCTGTTTTCTCCCTTTTCTCCAGGAGGTAATGTAAATCTACATGCTTCATTTACCACCCAGTTGTGCAGCTGACTGCATCTTAGAAATGCTAGCAAATAGCAGGGTCTGATACAGATGAATGGTCAGCCCACAGGCTATCTGTGAGATCTGCATCTTTTGGTCACATATCCCTTTGCACAGTCAGATACTTACCCAAGCAGTTTATGGGCGGAAATACAAGTGGCTGCAGAACTGGGTCTACCAGCTGTCCAAGCTCTTTCAGCATATCGATGGATCATCTTATTTTTCTGCTCTATAAGTTACTGAATATGGGAAAAACAGAATAGATCTTCCTTGTCTAGTAAATGAAGGGGTAAAGTCACAGTAGTAAAAACAAGGTACAGGAACAAAGTGCTTGGGTTTGCTCTCTAGGGAGCATTTTATACAGCCATGTGCCTTCTTCCCCAGAGGCAGGAGAATTCTTTTGATATTTGAGTCTGGAAGCACGGGTAAGAGCCAAAAAGTGAAAAAGCTGTTTAGTCATGGATAGTACCATGTCAAAGTGGACTGATATGAGGAGCCATGACAGAGGTGATGAATTCATCTGTAATAGAGTTTGGACTCGCAGAGAATTCTAGCAAGTTTTGGATTCACATGGGAGGGAGATATGTCGTGACTTCCAGGGAAGAAGCTGGCCAAAAAGAGATCTCTCAGATTAAAAAAACAACCCAAATAAACAAACAAAAAACTATAAGCTGCCAGCATGCTAGCTAATGAGGAGGCACACACTTCTATCCACTCTCCTTCCTGGGGTGCACCCCTGTGTGTCTCTCTATCCTTTGGATGGTTGTAGGCAGCCAGCCCCTGCCTGTGGAGGGAGGGTGAGAGGGCAGAGATACACTGAGGGGGAAAACGCTTTGTCTTTGACTTAATTAAACCCTTTTTAATTATGTCAGAACTAGCCCCATCAATAAAATGTTGCCCACAGGCTTGGTTCCCAGCCTTTTGAAATTTCCTTTGTACTTTTATGTTTGTTTTGTGAACAAAAAGAAAGTTTCCCAAAGCCGGGGAAGATTGAGCCAATGACTCCCTCTCCGTCCTCAGATCAGATCACAGGAGCGACAGCTTGGATACTGGAAAGGAACCTGCTCAGAAAGGCAGTTCCGATTACACCACCAAGAAGCATGAAGAAAAACGGGGCAGTCGTGGAAGTAACAAGAGAATACTAATCACAGAAAAACAAAGAGAAAGTATAAAATTTATGGAAGATCTTCAGGAAGTTCAAGGTGCTCTACTCATGCTTTTCATTTATGCCAATGACATATAGAAAGACCAAATGACTTGATGATAAAACCCCACATTTGAATAACATTTTTATAGCTATGAATTGCTTTTGCTTATCCTGTCTCGTGTGATCCTTATTTGAGCCTGGCAAGTAGAGAGGTATATAATATATTCATTTTGTACACAAGGAAATGAAGCTCCAAAAGGTTATGTGACTGGTTTAAAGTCACAAATGACTAGAAATCTGGTCGTCTAGCAACCAGTCAAGTGTGAATTTCAGTGCACTAGAATGTCCTTTTTAATATATTTCAGGAGGGTAAGGTATAGAAAGTGACACAAATCAGATAATAACAGATTATAAGAGCCTGTTTTAGGCACCATGGATTTCAAAAGGAAGAAATGATGTGATGTTGTTCACAGGTGGTTTACCATCTGGTTGGAGAGAGTGGCTCTCATATCAGGACTACACATGACACTGCAAAACTGGATGGTACCAAAAAAAAAAAAAAAAAAAGCAGAAGCAAATTCCAGAAAGGAGACATTAAGTATGGCTAGGCAATGCTGGGCAGATTTTCAGACAGGACGTAAGATCTAGATGGACTGAGCATTGCACTGAAGTGGGGTCTCCCTGTGGGATGAGCAGTGGGATGCGTGAATCGGACCCAGGGAGCAAAAAGGCTACTTGGGGGACATCTTGATTTCAGTTACGTACAAGAAGATTTGGGAATTTGTGGGGAGAATTGCCATGGGTGGTAGTGAAGAGACCAGGCTATGAGGACTCAAATCACTTACAGTATCAGAATAAACTTCGTTTGCTTTTGGAAACAACCAGCCAGCCAGGCTGGAGCACAGAGCCCTGGCCAACACATAGGGTCCATGTGGCTCATGCTACTCCACAGTGCTGCCGTCGGCTTTCCTCTTGTCCTGCAAGGCAGTTTTGAATATAAAACAAATAGCAGGGTAGATCAGGAAATTCAGAAACCCAGGGACAGATTTGGTTGGCTGGCAAATTCTATAATATATAACGTTAATTTAGTGCCCCCATTGAGAAGAAGAACTCCTAGAAAAAGTTAGGGCCTGCAATCAATATGAATGTTGACAAAGACTCTTGTTAAAGACTTCAATCCTCCATGAAGGTGTGTACAGAGAGGAATTCCCTCAAAGAACATCTAAGTCAGCCACAGGGCTGGTAATAATGGAAAGAAACAGCTTATGAGTGGAGTAATTTTTCTGTTTTCCTACTATTCTTTAAGGTGTCCAAACCCCTTTTTTTTTTAAAAAAAATATTTTATTTATTTGTTTGACAGAGAGAGAGAGAGAGAACAAGCATGTGGCGAGCACAAGCAGGGGGAACAGGAAAGGGAGAAGCAGACTCCCCACTGAGCAGGGAGCCCGACGCGGGGCTCAATCCCAGGACCCTGGGATCATGACCTGAGCCGAAGGCAGATGCTTAACCGACTGAGCCACCCAGGCGCTCCCGTCCAAACCCTTTTTACGGTACATGTGGATTTAACAGAAAATGACAGGGAAGGAGTAACTGATGCCTAAAAATAGGAACCAAAATTTCTTCTGGTACGTTGGGTAGCGGGACATGCAGATGGAATTTAGGTTGCTCTTTTTTAATTATGTTTTCCTCATGGGAGGTTCCTGTGCAGATAGTTGAAGGGTGGTCAGAGCATGGAAAAGCCCAGAAACCCAACATTGTTAAAGAGGTCCCCATTAGCATTTCTCTTAATCCCAGGAGTCTGTTGGAGTTTATAGGCCTTAAAACTGACCTGTTCCCTTACCTCTGTCCTTAGGACTGAGCTAGGTTCTCTCTATATATTTACCAAGAACACCATGTACTCATTAGCTGTAGTATAAGAGAAAGAGAGGGAGTGAGCGAGCAAGAGAGTGTGTATGTAAAAGAGGGAGAAAGAGAGAGAGAATTTAAATAGTGCAGGTTGGTTACTGGCCGCCTCCATTATAGTTAGGGAAGGCAAGCTGTCATTGGGCTCGTGAAGGGAGCTATGAATTCATCTTCACTTGGTCCTTCTCAGTTTCCCTGTGCTTTCCATAATGTGAACATCTTGCCATGCTGTGTGTTTTAGAGTTTAAAGATATTATTTTTTTTTAAAAGCATAGTCCATAAATGCAAGAATGGTGCTCAACCAGGAAGCAACAACTGTTTCCCACACTGGTGGAAAGAAAAGCTTGATGTGTTGGACACAGAGAAACTGTGGTGCTTTCCTAAAAGGATTCTCAAGGGCAATTTGGCTCTACATAATTTTTGCCCTGACACTGACTTTAGCCACAGCTCCTGTGTAAATGCAGTCTTGTTGAAGGCTGAGAGAGAGAGAATGAAGAAGGTGAAGAGAAAGATGGTAGAGGCAGCAAGTATGACTTGGAGGACTCTTTCACCAGCACCTCAGGAAACTGTGTCCTAGCCCAGGAATGGTCCCCTGCTCCAACTGTTCAAGCAGCATCTTTCTCTCTGGCTTCAGCAATTCTCACTCATTCACATGAGGAAGGCAGGGAGAAGAGAGCCTTCTTCTAATTAAAACAAAACAAAACCAACAACAACAAAAAAACCCCAAACGCACAAGAAAGTCAAGATATTGACCGGCCTCAGCAGTCAGTGAGAAAGCATTAGACTTTGAACTCTGGATTCAGTTTGTCTTCTTATGTGTATAATTTAAGCACAAAATAGAGCATTACATGCTTTCTCAACAGCAAGAGAGCAAACGTAACAGAAAAAGGTTTTTATAGTCCCACTGGATGAAGCCCTACAATAGATGGAAAAGATAAAGTGTGAAATGGTGTGTGAAGAGAATGAGCTAAGCTAATGGAGGAGTCAGTCTGAAAAGCTGTAGCTGACAGGATTTGGGATGGAGGATGCTGATGCCTTCTGGAGAACATGGTCTTGAATGGTCTGTTCATATCCCTTGATACATGCTGAGCTCTCTAATAGTTAGGCTGTAGGTGATTCTGTTCTGCCTATTAGACTATAAATTAGTTGACCTACATCATGTGTCAGAGATTATAAGAACAGAACCAGGAAATCTGCTGAGAATACTCTTCATGGAAGAATTATGTTTTATTCCATGTGTGAACAAAAAGGAATGGTTTCTACTTTGTCCATAGTACTACACATGATTTATAAAAGCATCACTAGGGATAGGTTGCATGGCACAGGGTTTAAAAATTCAATGAGAAAGAATGTAAGGAAGATAACCATCTCAAATCTATTGTTCTCATGCTTTCTATTGTATTAGGACACGTGACTACACTGGGAATGAGCTAACATTAATTTTTGGCTTCACAGCTGCTGTGTCTCAACAAGGCACCCAAATCATACTGAAAGCACTTGTAAGACTTTCCTAGACTTGAAGGGCAGAGAGCACAGTAAGGATAACACGAGGCCTCAGGGATCATGCTAGGAGAGTTTCTGAGTGATCCCCAATGCAACAGAGAGAACAAGCCCATTTTAGAAGTGGAAGAGCATCTCTCACACTGTCTAGTGAAGAAAACACTTAAAAGACAACAAAGCAAAGTATGAAGGCAAGTGGCCTGGGAAGACAAAGATGCAGCATAATAATTACAGACTGTAACTAGCAACTAGGCCTAGTCATACACAGGGCATAATAAGAAAATTTTCTAGAACTGCCTTGTTGGTTCTGCACAATGCTGGGCTTTTAGTAAATATATTACATTGTCTCTTTAAAAGATATTTTCCTAGTAATACAAATACATACATATGATCTGGGTAATTAAACTTAATTGTGTAATTAGAACAAATGAGCAGAATTAGATTGCACTAACCATATGTAACAACATTATTAGGTACATAAATCTTTTCTTCAAGTTTTATATGGACTCTATCCCCCCGGCCCCCCAGAGTAGTCTTACCCCACAAGACCATGAACTGTCATCTTACGTTGTTCAGGATGGCACCTATCATTTCAATCCCTCTTACTCCCCTGCCTACAAGGACTTATACGGAAGCACTAGAGAGATTAATGAGGTGTGTTAGTGAGAGCCCATGCCTAAGTAACAGATTGAGAAAGTTGATTCTATGACAGTAATAATAGCTGCTATTTATTAAGCATTACATTACGCTAGGTATTATATTAGGGCAATCATTTTATATATAATCTCATCCAAAATTTGATAACTCTAAGAGGTAGATGTTATTCTTATGCTTATTTGACAGATGAGGAGGCTGAGCAGATAGCAACCCAGCTACAGATAATTCTAAAGCTCAGCTCCTAATTACGCTACTTTGACTTTGATAAAATTGACTCTTTTAATTCTAAATAGCGCCAAAGCCTCCACTCCCTGCCTTTATATCTTTCTTTGTGGATAGCTGAATTTTATATAAACATTTCAGTCTGTAACCAGTAGCTGAGCTGGATATGGACCACTGAGCTGAGGTAGGAAAATTTTCAAAGGGAAATTGTTTCCATCTAGCTATATTGCTCCTTGCTGACTGTTCATTTAATACCCATGAATCATGAGTTGTTTCCAAGAAGAGAAGTTGGGGCTAGTGGAGAGGCTGTCCACAGAGAGGGGCTGGCATGGACACAGACATGGAGTTATAGAAGGGCCCGGCACGTGAAGGGAAGTGTGTCTGCAGTGTGGGGGGATTTGGGGCTGGAGAGGAAGGACTGGTGGAAAAGGTGGGGATCAGAACACAGGGGCATTGTTGGTCTAACCAAAGCTTATGGAATGAAATCTGTAGGAGGTGGGAGTCTATGGCTGTGTGAGTGAGGTTAAAGCTTAAGCAACATTACTACTGATGATATTTGTCCTTTAGAAAGAAAAAACTAGCACTAGTATGGAGAATGAACTTCTTGGAGGAGCAAATACAGACAAGGAGAAAGCTACTGCCATAGTCCACTTGAGACAAGATCAGGCCCTGGGGAAGGAGAGAATTGGCCAGATTCTCCAGAAATTTCCAGTTTAAGATCAGCAGGATTTGGATATTCATTAAAGGCAGGTTGGGAGATTTGAAGACAATATTAAGCAAGATCACAAGGAGGAAATTCCTCTTTTTTAAGGAAGAGAGAGCAAGCGAGTGAGTGGGGTGGGGGGGGGAGAGGCAGAGGGAGAGGGAGAGAGAGAATCTCAAGCAGGCTCCACTCTCAGCATGGAGCCCAATGTGGGGCTCGATCTCACAACTATGAGATTAAGACCTGAGCCGAAATCAAGAGTTGGACGCTTAACCAACTGAGCCACCCAGGTGCCCCAGGAGATTCTCTGCTCCTTAAATGTTGGATATGTTGAATTTGAAAGAACTCTGGGATAGTTAGCTGGAGGTGTTCAGATAGCAGATGGAGCCTCAGGTTGGATAGGGGCTAGAGATCTAGAGGTTCATTTACTTACAGGTATTTATTGAGTACCTACTAAGCTCCAGGCCTATTTTAGAAACGGGATAGAGCAGTGAAGAGCCATCGACATGTAAGTGGCTGGTAAAGCCAGAGGAGTGGCTGAAATCCTAAGCCGGGAAACAGCAGGAAGAGAGGATGTTTGAGGACAGAACTCTGAGGAATCTGGACACCCAAAGGACAGCTGGGGAAGGAGGAGGAGGGAGGAAAAGGGACTGAGAGCGGTGAGAAGGGCAGGAGTACACAGCATTATAGGGAATAGGGTCCAGTTTTTTAATTAAAAAATTTTAAAATGTGGTAAAAAATAACATGTAACCTAAAATTTACCACCTTAACCATTAGGTATACAGTTCAATAGTGTTAAGTTTATTCACATTGCTGGGCAAAAGATTTCCAGAACTTTTTCATCTTGCAAAACTGAAACTGAAAGTCCATTAAAAAACAGCTCCCATTTCTCCCTCCCCCCAGCCCATGGAAGCCAACATTCTACTTTCTGAGATCTATGAGTTTGATGACTTTAGATATGTCATGTAAGTGGGATTGGGCAGTATTTATGTTTTTGTGACTGGCTTATTAGTGTAATGTTCTTAAGGTGCAACCAAGCTGTAGCACGTGACAGGATTCCCTTCTTTTTGAAGGCTGAGTAATATTCCATTTTATGTATATACCATATTTTGTTTATCCACTCATCCCTCAGTGGACATCTGGGTTGCTTCCACCTCTTGGCTACTGTGAATAATACTGCCCTGACATAGATGTGCAAATACAGAGTGATGGTAGGTAGGTTAACATAAGATACCTCTGTGAGAGGCTGGGGGTCAGCCCTGGGATCAGTAATCACCAGAAGTCTCAGCGCCTGGAAGGATGCCTGGATCTGGTTAGTTCAGGTTCCAGGAGTAAAGTGGCCAGCCATAGGAATGGTTCCAGGAGAGCAGCAAACTTCAGCACAGCTCACTGGCCAGTATTCCTGGATGATAGGACACTGACCTCAGCTGGGTTTTCTGTGGCAACAATGGCACGAGAGGCCAGCAGAAGCTTTTCCCAGGTTCTCTTGAGATTCATGATGTACATCCCATCACATTTCCTTTCGTCGATGTACTGTTCCATTTGGAAGTCAGGGCTGATCCCAGCTAAGTGGGTTCCTGCTGCAAGGAATTTGAGGACAACCTCCTCCTTCATTTGCAGAACATCAAGGGCTCCAGATATTGTAAAAGTTTCCCTTTTAGTTACCATGGGAATGCCAAACAATGCTGGATGAATCCTTCCCTGGGTAGTGCAGAAAGGCAGTCCACTTGGTTTTTGATATCGCTGTCTAATTCTGACTAAAAAACATAGAAATGATAGCTATTTGGCATATTAGCTGTGTGTTGAGCAGAAATGGGCATTATCTTATTTAATCCTCAAAACAACATTCTGAAGAGGTATTACTAGAACATTTTGCAGATGAGATATAGAAATGTTAAACAGGCCAAAGAACTAGTTAGGACTTGGGACGTGAATTCAGGTCTCTCCTGACTTTCAGATGTAGCCATTTTGACGTTTTTTTTCAATGAAAAGGGCTCATTTTCCCAAGTTCCCTAGTGATTTGTGAAATGTTTTTCACAATTTGAAGAGTATTTTGTGAATCACAAGGTAACATTTAAAAGGACTGGGAGTCAGTGGTTACATTGCCACTCTCATAATTCTGGCCCCAAATTCTTTTTTTTTTAAGATTTTATTTATTTGCGAGAGAGACAATGAGAGACAGAGAGCATGAGAGGGAGGAGGGTCAGAGGGAGAAGCAGGCTTCCCGCTGAGCAGGGAGCCCGATGCGGGACTCGATCCCGGGACTCCAGGATCATGACCTGAGCCGAAGGCAGTCGCTTAACCAACTGAGCCACCCAGGTGCCCGGCCCCAAATTCTTAAATAGTCATCTCTCTCCATGCAGCAAGTAGAGATAGGTCATTCCTACACACTGCCAACGACACTCCAGGATAGCACCACAACGAGCCTTTCTTCTTCGGCTTGGGTGTCTGCATTGTAACCAGTTGCTGTTATTGTTCAGAATTAATGAATAGTTTGCAAACTAGCATCACTTGTGTGAAATTTGATGGTCATATTAATTATACCTTATTTAGATTGCACAGTTGTGTGACCCAGATTCTTCTCTTCTGCCAAATTTCCAAAGATGCAGTGGCATTTTAAAAACTTCAATTAAACATAGTGTATTAAAATGCAAACAATGGAGGAATTGGCCATGAAGAAATGGGAAGATGATGAGCTTAGTTTATCTGACTGCAGGACTAGAGTCAGATGGTCCATTTTCAGGGTTGTAGGTTGATTCAGCAGTGCATATCTTTCCCTTCTGGGCTTTTATTAAAATCTTTTGTAGGCACTGTACCTACTCCATGTCTCCTTTCTATTACACAAGGATCAAAGCATTTACTGGAAGACTGATCCCAGCTGCTAATTACCAATATCCTCAGTGCATTAGATCTCTTGTTTTTGGTATTCATAGTCTACATTGATAGAAGATTGGGATGCACACAGGGGTTTGAATCTTGGCTTATTTTTTTTTCTTTAAAGATTTTATTTATTTGACGGAGAGAGATAGCGAGAGAGGGAACACAAGCAGGGGAGAGCTGGAGAGGGAGAAGCAGTCTCCCTGCTGAGCAGGGAGCCCGATGTGGGGCTTGATCCCAGGACGCTGGGATCATGACCTGAGCCAAAATGTTCAGAAAGTGCACAGGCCTGGGAGGTTTGACTACTATCCCCACTCTATAGGAGAAGAAACTGAGGCATGGAGATCATATAGCTATTAAGTGGTAGAGCCAAGCCTTTGAACGCAGGGAGTCTGGCTGCAGAGTTCACGCTCTATAACATGAAGCCGCCTGCTATAAAATATACATGAAAATAGCTATAGAAGGCTCAAGCGTGGGGAGCAAAAGAGGGAAGGATAGGTTCCTAGAAGACATGTGTAGCATTCCAATTGGATCTTGAAGAATAATCATAGTTCACATATATTTGGCCAGGCATTATGGCAAGTAATGTACATGAAATCATTCCACTGAATTGAACTCTCTTGACATCCCTCTGTGGTGGGCTCAGTTATCATCAACCCCATTTTATTTTTTTAAAAAGATTTATTTATTTATTTTAGAGAGAGAAAGAGAGAGAGCATGCGGGCAGGGGAGGGGCAGAGGGAGAAGGACAGAGAAAATCCTCAAGCAGATTCCCCGCTGAGCACGGAGCCTGACATGGGGCTCAAGCCCATGACCCTGAGATCACAACCTAAGCCAAAACCAAGAGTGGACACTCCACCAACTGAGCCACCCAGGTGCCCCTCACCACCCCCATTTTAGAGAAGAGGACACTGAAACACAAAGTGGCTCAGCACATGCTGAATGTGACAGACCACATGCCGGAGCCCGGATTTTAACTGAGGCCGCCGGGGCACCCAACCACTGCCCTACATGTAGATGCCTCATCCCGGGAGCTCCAGGAGGATGGTGGGAGGGAAAAGGGGGCCTTGGGGCAGAGGGGAGTGTGTTGGCCAAGGCACAAGGAGGTATGTGTGGGAAATCAGTGGATGTTAGTGGGCGCAGGGAGCTCCTGTAGGGTGCACACAATGACTGGAAAACTGGGAAACAGAGTGAAGGATTTCATTCCACTGAGAATCAGGATACTTGTTCCTTCCACGTGAGTATGTAGAGCTCAGGATGCCTTTTGGGTAAATTTGTGGAGTGGTGAAGTCTGTGGCCCGCCAACACTCCCGCACCGGACCCCATGTCGCTCAGTGACAGTCAACTGATGCTGGCTTAGGGACGCAACAGCTCATTGAGGCACAAGGGCCTGAGGTAGGGTGGTCGCCACCTGTGCCCAAGGTCATGGGAGAATCTGCTGAGCCGAGGTGAGGACCACTGGGAACCCCCATAAGGACAAACCTAAACCCCGCTCAATCTTGTGGTTCCAACAGCACGTGAAGCATGTTCGGACAGGGATGTGGGGCTCAGGGTCTGTCAACCATGGCACCTGGGACTCCACCATCCCGATAGGACCTGGGTCTGTTTCCTTCTCAGTCCTCCTCCTTCCTCTAAAGCAGGGCTCTTGTCCCAGGTAGCAGAGCCCAGGTCGTCATGGAAGGAGCTTGAGGAAGTACTGTTTGGGGAAGGAGAGCAGAGTCAGTGCATCCCAGATTCTCTCCTAGACATCAAGCCCTGCACAGCCCCACAAGCAGCTGGTGAAGCAAGGCAGCCAGAATGTTTTACTTCAATTACAGGGGATCCCTGTCGTCCCCTTTGCTTTTGCTTGGAGGAATTTCTCCAAAGAACATGATTTCTGCTGTTTCCACTCTAACTCTGCTTCCACGTCAGTCTCTCAGATAGGAAAGGAGAGAAAACAAGAGGTTAGTCTACAGCAACAGAGCCAAATACCAGCAGCCCGAAAGGAACATGACACGCTCTCCCCAGTTTTCTGTGGTGTAATTCATTAAGACAATCGGTTTTCTCTAAAGTGCTGGTGATGAGGTACTGGGGATTTCTGGGAAGGTTGCCTTTGGGAATTTGGATGAGGCCAAGGGGATAATCAGCTGCGAAAGGAAGTGAGAAACTGCAGACATAACAACGGGAGGGTATCCTCAGGAAAAGCCTTGTGACTCCTCATTCCCAACTGTCTCTGGGCCTGCAGGGACAGAATCAGGGCAGATGGGGGCATCTGCCAATGGAGTTCTGGACTTCTTTGGGTACTCTTCCCTGCCTACCTCTTGATCCCTGTTTTCCAGGAGCACCAGAAAGGAAAAGATGAAGTGCTCGAGCCCGAGGGCTCATCTCCAAACACATCAAAGAATGTACAAGGATCCATTAAAAATGACACATGGAACAGGGTCCTTTCAAGGCAGAAAATGAAGACGAGAGGCAGCTTCTTTCTCTTTAGGCCATGCCATAATCCACGGGGCTATCGTTGAACTCCCTGCGACTTCTTCCTGTGGCCCAGACAACCTGACCTTCCTACTGGTCATGACGCTCAGAACCAGACAAAGCTGTGCCCTCTAGAAGGTGCTGGAACATAATGGTCCTTCCCAGTGAGACGGTCAGAGCTCACGAAATCGGGCACCGTTTTCTCAATGGGGCTTTTCACTGTTGAATCAAGGATGAGGGGTATTCAGCCTTAAGGAGCTGTGTTTGTTCCCCTTGTAAAAGGCTGTCTTGGTTTTATACAAACGTGAGATTAATTACCCTCCCATCTAGCACCCCAGCCACCCAGCGTGACCCCCACAGTTCCATGTGCCATAAAGCAGGAGACCGAACACAAGGGAAATTCGTAATGAAAAGAAAATCTGTATGTCAGTATAAATATCGGGGACATTACTGCGGCACTTTGTTCTTGATCTAAGAGTAGGGATTCTCCAGGTGTGGTCCTGGGACTGGCAGATTCCTATAACCTGGGAGCTTGTTAGAAATTCTCACGCTTGGCACCTCCTTCCCCACCCCAGGTATCAGAAACCCTGGGGGTGGGGCCCAGCAGAGGGGGTGCTTAGAAGGTGATTCCGAAGCACAGGGTTAGGTGGGAACCACGGGTTTACACCGACCTGAGTAAAAGAGGGAGTTGTCAGGGGGCTCTTGTGCCTGGACTAAGACTTCAGGGTGTTTCAGACACAGGATATCTTTGCTAGAGCTTGGGAGGAAGGCCTGAGGAGGTGGGTCGTATTGGCAGCAGGAGTGGGGAGACTCATAGGTACCTTGGGAGCATGGATTTGAGGCATGGCTTAAAAAAATTCACTCTGTTTGGCATTATAATTATGGCAAAGTGTCATCTTTCCAAATAATTTCTTACCAGTGTGGGCATATAATTTCAGCTGTGGCCTGGATGACTTCGGACTCACAGAGGTGATTTACTTCCTAGTCCTTCGTGTCTATGATGTTCACAGCCATGAAGCTTTGATGTTATGAGGAATACATTTAGATTTATAGCCACTGGATCTAGATCCCTCTTTGGCTTTGGTCTGGTACCAACTAGTTTATACTTTAAACCCGAACTAGGAAATATGGACAGAGGCTATTTTTGAAATGACATTCTCCTTCTCTTCTTCCAAACAATGCATTCCAAGATTCTGATAGAAATAGGAGGCATTTTAGGGCACATATGGAAAATCATGATTTAAGAAAAATGTGAGCATGCATTTTTTATGGTCTGATAAGCTAAGAAGAAAATATGGAAGAGAAACCTCAGAGAATCTAGAAGAAACCCTGAAGAATAAGCCTTTTAGCCAAGAAGAAAGATTGTTAGTTGTTGGCTATATTCAGAAGATTTGCATTTATAATAAAAGGTTCCGGTTAAATTATTACATTGGGTGCTTGCTTCAGGGCAAGCGAAAAACCTTTGTGGTTTTAAATCATATTCTTCAGTCTGGCAGGAGAGGGTATTTTAAATTCTTGCAAACTATTTCTTTAATCTCTGTAACTTTTCTCTACCTGGCCCCTGATACTAATGTACCTGGCAGGAAAATGAAAAAAAAAAAATTTTTTTTTTACATAAAAATATTGGTATTTTGGCGCAGATGTGTAATATTAAGAGAGCTGAGGGTTCTATGGAAATATTATTTGGTTAGTAACCTATGAAAAATTAGTAGCTGTATTTAACTGCCTGAAATGCAGCATATTATGGTTATCCTACTTTTGAGCCTTGGTGCGCTTCCACCTTTGACATGTGCATTGACAATGACCCTTGAAATCAAACCCGCCCTAGGAAAGCCAGCAATTTGTTCTAACTGTAAGACTGGTGCTGATGGCTCAGGCATTTGCCTTGCCTTGAAGAGGCAGGGCAAGTGGAAATTTTACAGTGTGGCTCTGCTCTAATGTAGAAAGATGCTAAGAGTCCTATATTTTCCCTCCTGACCGAGGCCTTTGATCCAGCACGTTCCTTGTACTGCAAACAGAGATCCTCAGAGCAAAACTCCATAAAAGGAACACGATGAGATAGAACTGAGTATACAAAAGCACTTGAATAAAATGGACCATATCTTGATGCTCAGAATATAAGTAATCAAAGCACTCTTTTTCTATAAAGCTTAAGTTCTGGAATAACACTGAGACATAGTGACAAGCATTCATTTAGAGGCTTTACTGGGGTTTAAGCCCTGGAAAAGCTAAAGGCTTTGCTTGACTGCAGGTTGCAAAGACCCTTTCTCGCTACATTATCTGAAGGTACAGGAGGGTATAGGAAAGTGGTTAGAATCGGGTTCTGGAGACTGGCAGCCTGGGACCAAATCCTGGCTCCAACACTGATTAGCTGAGAAACATTGCACAAGTCATCTAAAAATCCTTGCTTTAGTTTCTTCATCTGTACAATGGGGTTAACAGCAGCATCTAACTCATTGTTAGAGTTCGGTAATGTATGTAACATTTTAGACCCATGACTGACACATAGCAAGTGCTCAATAAATTTAGCTCTTACTCCCAATATCATTTTAATTTTTGTGAAGGAGGGCCCCGTAGGCTGATTTCCCTTCCTGGCTTTTCCATTAACCCACTGTGTGATTGCAGGCACGTTTTCTTACCTTCTATATTAGTTTGCTGTAACAAAGTACTACAGTCTACATGATTTAAAATAACAGAAATGATGTGGATGGAACTGGAGGGTATTATGCTGAGCAAAATAAGTCAATCAGAGAAAAACATGTATCATATGACCTCACTGATATGAGGAATTCTTAATTTCAGGAAACAAACTGAGGGTTGCTGGAGTGGAGGGGGTGGGAGGGATGGGACGGCTGGGTGATAGACACTGGGGAGGGTATGTGCTCTGGTAAGTGCTGTGAATTGTGCAAGACTGTTGAATCACAGACCTGTACCTCTGAAACAAATAATACATTATATGTTAAAAAAAAAAAAAAAAGAAGATAGTAGGAAGGGGAAAATGAAGGGGAGGAAATCACAGGGGGAGACGAACCATGAGAGACGATGGACTCTGAGAAACAAACTGAGGGATCTAGAGGGGAGAGGGGTGGGGGGATGGGTTAGCCTGGTGATGGGTATTAAAGAGGGCACGTTCTGCATGGAGCACTGGGTGTTATACGCAAACAATAAATCATGCAACACTACATCAAAAACTAACAATGTAATGTATGGTGGTTAACATAATATAATAAAATTAAATTAAATAACAGAAATATATCATCTCATAGTTCTGGAAGCCAGATGTCTGAATCAAGGTGTAGGCAGGGTTAGTTCCTTCTGGGGCTGTGAGGGAGAGTCTGTTCTATGCCATGGGCTAGCTTCTGGTGACGTGCTGGCCATCTTGGACATCCCTTGGCTTGGAGAAGCAGTATTCTGCTCTCTGCTGTCACAGTTGCATGGTGTCCTCTCTGTGTGGGCATTTGCGTTCAGATTTTCCCTTTTCATAAGGATGAGATTAGAGGTCTGCCTACTCCCATGTGACCTCATCTTAACTAATTATATCAGCAATGAGTCTATACCCAGATAAGTTTACCTTCTGGTGTACTGAGGGTTAGGACTTCAACGTGTGAGTTTGGCGGGAGGGAGGGGAGGAACACAATTCAACCCATAGCAC
Organism: Mirounga angustirostris; assembly: GCF_029215605.1. Classification (NCBI taxonomy): domain Eukaryota; kingdom Metazoa; phylum Chordata; class Mammalia; order Carnivora; family Phocidae; genus Mirounga; species Mirounga angustirostris. Next base: position 86,841,654 of record NW_026991720.1, on the reverse strand, counting down.
CAAGGGACAGTTTTCAGAGTCTTCTGAATGCTGCTGTGGCTGTGATTCTCCAGGAAAGCCATAAAGTACGCATAGTATTTCTTAAACTTATCTAACTAGAGGGCACTTTTGTTCTGCTGGTGCCAATCGTGATGGCCTTTTAGGCAGCGCTGATGGGGCTGTTACTTCCCCGTCATGAATATGGACAATCAGGCTGATGAGAACCAGGCATAGAAAGTCCTCCCTCCAGCACAGGGCAGAGCCCACCCTGGCTCCCCGACAGCAGCACCCTGCCTGTCTGTGGTTAGCTCACCAAGATGATGGGTGACGAAAAGCCAGCAGCCCCTCACGGTCCCATCAGCTCCTGGGGGCGGGGGGTGGTGAAAGACCTCCGGGGGGGCCTCTCTGGCTCTGAGGCAACTGCTCTGGATGAGAGGGAGACTGGGCGGCCACATTTACATTCAAGCAGCTGTGATCCCATACAAAGTAGAAGGGAAAGCCCACAAGGGACAAAATGACTTACTCATAAAATTTTAATAAATAGGTTAAAAGAAAAAACCTGCCTCAGCTTCTTTTTGTGTTGCTGTCAGCAGGCCCATGTCTTGTAGCAAGCTGACATTCTCGTCGACAGTGCTGTTAAGAGCACTCCAAATAAGGTAATTACCCAATAAAGTTAATATTAACCAAATTGCATGGAACTTGAATTAAAAATATATCTGATTGCAGGATTGAAGCCCAAGTCATGTGTCTTACCCACTGAATGTGTGGTTTGCCTGCCTCGAGAGCAGGAAGCGTCACGGGAAGGAGGCTGCCATTTATATTCTGAAGGTGAACCCACTCTCAGAAGGAGGACCTCCAAGGATGCTTTATTTTCTACTTCAAGGCAGCAAGGGAATGAGGTTTCTGCTTTTTACTTTATCTCTGCGTGATGTTTCCGTTTGCTTTGCTGGGCAGCAGTGCCAGTTAGCACAGCCTGCCCTTTCCTATAAAGAGTGAGCTAAGGTGGCCTTAGAATGGGAAAGGGCACTGCTGTGTGGGTTCCAGTGTCCTTGTAGGGTTGTTGCAAGGAGGCAATCTGAGCCATTGTCTGAGCTCTCCTGTCAGCATGCCCTGGGACTGCAGGGCTGCGAGACAGCTCACACAAAGGCCATTACGTTTAAGCAGAAAGAGTGCAGAATGTGGGGGTCAAAAGAATTGAGTTCTAATAGTCTCTGTGTCATTAACTAATTGAATGATTTTTAGCAAGTCAGTTCCCTTCTTTATGCCTCCTTTTTCTCATCTGTCAAATGATAGTAAAAAAGTCATTCGATCCTTCTAGGGTGAGAGAATAAAAAAAATAACAGACATGGGCGTATCATGAATATAAGCAGCTATCATTAGCCTTAAATGATTGGTCAACAGGGAATTTGTCATTTTATGGTATTAAAACAACAAAACAGGGGAGCCTGGGTGGCTCAGTTGTTAAGTGTCTGCCTTCAGCTCAGGTCATGGTCCCAGGGTTCTGGGATCGAGCCCCGCATCCGGCTCCCTGCTCCACGGGAAGCCTGCTTCTCCCTCTCCCGCTCCCCTGCTTGTGTTCCCTCTCTCGCTGTGTCTCTCTCTGTCAAATAAATAAATAAAATCTTTAAACAAAACAAAACAAAACAAAAAACCCAGCAAAACAGAAACTAATAAAAATCAAAAATAAAACTAAAGAAACTCCCAAACTCTGAAACAAATACAAGTCCAGGGCCAGATGGCTTCCCTGGTGAATTCTACCAAATTTTCAAAGAATGAATACCAATCCTTCTCAAACTCTTCCAAAAAAAAAAAAAAAAAACAGAAGAGGAAGGAGCAGCTTCCAAACTTACTTTACGAGGTCAGCATCACTCTGATACCAAAGTCACGCAAGGATGCCACAAAAAAAATTATAGGCCAATATCTATGATGAACATAGATATAAAACTCAACAAAATATTAGCAAACCAAATTCAATAAATGCATTAACAGGATCATATACCATGATCAAGTTGGATTCATTCCAGGGATGCAAGGATGCTTCAACATCCACAAATCAGTGTGATACACACATTAACAAAATGAAGGACAAGATCACACGGTCATCTCAAGAGATGCAGAAAAAGCATTTGACAAAATTCAGCATCCATTTATGATAAAAACTCTTAACAAAGAAAGTACAAAGGTAAGGTATCTCAACATAATGGAGGCTACATAGGACAAGCCTGCAGCTAACATCATACTCAATAGTGAAAAGCTGAAAGCTTTTCCTCTAAGATCAGGAACAAGACAATCATGTCTACTCTCATCACTTTTATTCAACATAGTATTGGAAGTCCTAGCCAGAGCAACTGGGCAAGAAAAAAGAAATAAAAGGCATATAAATTGGAAAGGAAGTAGTAAAACTGTCACTATTTTCAAATGACATGATACTACCTATAGAAAAATCCTAAAGACTGCACCAAAAAACTGTTAGAAGTAACAAATGAATTTGGTAAAGTTGCAGGATACAAGATCAATATGCAAAAATCTGCTGCACTTCTATACATTAATAATGAACTACCACAAAGAGAAATTAAGAAAACAATCCCATTTGGGGCGCCTGGGTGGCTCAGTCGTTAAGCGTCTGCCTTCGGCTCAGGTCATGATCCCAGGGTCCTGGAATCGAGCCCTGCATCGGGCTCCCCAGAGCAGGGAGCCTGCTTCTCCCCCTCCCACTCTCCCTGCTTGTGTTCCCTCTCTGTGTCTCTGTCAAATAAATAAAATCTTAAAAAAAAAAAAGAAAAGAAAACAATCCCATTTGGCATGTGCATCAAAAGGAACAAAATACCAAGGAATAAATTTAACCAAGGAAGTAAAAAACTTGTACACTGAAAACTATAAGACATTAATAAAAGAAACTGAAGAAGACATAAATAAATGGAAAGATATTCCATGCTCATGGGTTGGAAGAATATTGTTAAAATGCCCATACTATCCAAAGCAATCTACAGATTCAATGCAATTCCTTTCAAAATTCCAATGGCATTTTCCACAGAAATAGAACAAATTTTTTTTTTTTTGTTCTAAAATTTTTATGGAATCACAAAAGACCCTGATAGCCAAAGCAATCTTGAGAAAGAAGAACAAAGCTGGAAGCATCATGCTCCCTGACTTCAAATCATATTACAAAGCTACAATAATCAAAGAAGTATAGTACTGGTGTAAAAACAGACACAAAGATCAATGAAAAAAATAGAAATAAACCCAAGCAAATATGGTCAATTAATTTATAACAAATTAGCTAAGATTATAAAATGGGGAAAGGACAGTCTCTTTGATAAATGGTGCTGGGAAAACAGGATTCCATACACAAAAATTAACTCACTAAAGACTTGAATGTAAGACCTGAAACCATAAAATTCTTAGAAGAAAACATAGGTGGTAAGCTTCTTGATATCAATCTTGGTGATGGTTTTTTGGATTTGAAACCAAAAGCACAGGCAACAAAAGTAAAAATAAAGTGAGACAATATTAAACTAAAAAACTTCTACATGCAAAGGAAACCATCAACAAAATGAACTGGCAACCTACTGAATGGGAGAAAATATTTACAAATCATATACCAGATGTGGGCCTAATATCCAAAATATATAAAGAACTCATATAACTCAATAGCAAAAAGCCCAAATCTGATAAAAAAAAAATGGACAGGAGATATGCATAGACAAGTTTCTAAAGACATACAGATGGCCAACAGACACACGAAACCATGCTCAGCATCACTAGTCATCAGGGAAATGCAAAACCAAACGTCAATGAAATACCACCTTACACCTGTTAGAATGACTCATCAAAAAGGCAAGAAATAACAAGTGTCAGCAAGGATGTGGAGAAAAAGGAACCCTTGTGCACTGTTGGTGGGAACATAAATTGGTGCAACCATTAGGGAAAATAGTATAGAAATTGCTCAAAAAAATTAAAAATAGAAATACCATATCATCCAGTAATTCCACTTCTGGGTGTTTATCCAAAGAAAATGAAAACACTAATTTAAAAAGATATATGCACTCCCATGTCACCGCAGCATTACTCAATAGCTAAGACATGGAAACAACGTAAGTATCTACTGATGGATAAATGGTTAAAGAAGATGTGGTCTATGTATACAAGGGAATATTATTTAGCTGTAAAAAGAATGAAATCTTGCCATTCACGACAACATGAATGGACTTTGAAAGCATAATGCTAAATGAAATAACTCAGAGAAAGACACATACTGTATGATCTCACTTCTATATGGAATCTAAAACAAAACAAAACAAAACAAAAACACAAGCTCATAGTTACAGAAAACAGATTGATAGTTGCCAGAGGTGGGGGTAGGGGGTGGGGGTAATAAATAGGTGAAGGGGGCCAAAAAGTACAAAATTCCAGTTATAAAATAAGTAAGTCATGAGATGTAATGTACAGCATGGTGACTTTAGTTAATAATATCATATGGCATATTTGGAAGTAGAATAGCTCTTAAAAGTTGTCATCATAAGATAATTTTTGTAATTATGTATGGTGATGGATATTAGTTAGATTCAGTGTGGTGACCATTTTGCAATATATATAAATATTAAATCATGACATTGTACATTGGAAACTAACATAATGTTATGTGTCAATTTTATCCAAATAGAAAAAAAATTAAAATAAATAAATAAAACTAAGGGTAAATTCTGGGCCTGGGAGAAAAAAAATTCAAAGTCTCTTATTTTCTTCAGAGAATAAGGAAAAGGAATAGAATAAGCAAATCACTCAGGGTTATGAGCAGTATGAATTAGTAACTACAAAAATGGAGCCAAAATACCAATATTCATTAGGCTAAACAACTAGTTTTTTAAAAAAAAAATCTAGAGAAATACTCAAGATGCATCCTAACTACAACTATATAACTAGTCAAACTGTAGAGACTATGGATATAGTCTCAACGGAAGCAAATGGTCTAAAAACATGGTGGCAGCAGCCTCGTGAAACAACAGAGCAGATAGGTGCTACCTCTGATATGAACAAATCATAAAAAAAACACCTCTGTGTTGTGTTCCCACACCTATAAAATGGAGACAGTTCCCATCCTCATCAACTCACAGGGTGAAATGAAATGAAATGAAACACATATCTGAGAATGTATTAGTACCATATACCTGAGAAGTGCCATTATTGTAATTATTTGGTCAGGTCTCTGTTCTTATTGTAATTCAAGTCAACAGTCGTTGATTGGGGGTCTATAGGCCAGGTGTGGTATGTTTGGTCAAGAAGTTACTCATCCTGTGTGGATCGGTGAAGAAAGAGGAGAAAGGGGTGGCTTCAGGCTGGAAGGATGGAGAAGGGTTCATTACGGAGGTGATGTGTGAGTTGCCCCTGACATGAGTCTGATTGAGCAAAGAGTCATTCATCCCATCAATATTTGTGGGGCTTCATCCCTGTGCCAAGCACTGTCCAAGGGCCTTTGGCATTCATAAACAGAAAGAAGATCCCTGCACTTCAGGAATCCACATTCTAGTGGAAGACAGTGGGGGCTAGGTGAAGCACATTGTAAGGGTGAGGAGAGACCATCTGGGCGGTGTTAACAAAGACACAGAAGGGAGACATGGAAAGGGAAAAGAAGCTTCAATTCTGGCTTTCCTCTGGATTAGTTGGTAGTGGCTGTTGGAACCTATGCTGAGAAGGACTCTGAGACTTCCTTCTGGCTCAGGTAGAAACGTCTGGCCAGGATCCATGAATGATGTCTGCAATGGGGTGGGAAGGAGGATGTGCCATTCCCAGAGAGGTCCCACGTGGCTGGATTACACCCGGGCCACTATGGGCTGTGTCCTTCCACTCTCCCAAGACTGTTATGAAGTTCACTAAGTCAGTATTATCGAGTCCAGCATTTATGTGTACGTGCAAAATTACTGGAATATCCTCAGAGAAAGGCTCTCCTGCATAAAGGGAAGCCTTACTGGTCTACTTACCCCATCTTCCATCTCCTCTACTTTGAGACCACAAGTAGTCACGTAACTTGGTTATGTTTCATAGAATGTGTGTCTGTTTGTGGTTCCACTTCTTTGCTTGCTGGACCCCAACTCAAAGTGAGCTGCAGCCTCTTAGACTTTCAGAATTTTTAGCTCCTTATTTGAGATTTTTCTCTTCTGTTTGGAGATCTAATTCATCCCTGTCACAGCATTTTAGAGAGTGATCTACTTCTTCCCTTTAAGTCTCCTGAGGAAACTTAACCTTGTTGACTTAACTGTTGACTCATTTACCCCTCATATCTCTTACAGCATACTGAGGTTCTAGAATCTTTCATACTAAGATAAGTCCAGCTTTCTGGCTAGGCCTTAAAAGTAGATGGAAGGAAACCCTATTACTTAACCTTTGATAATGTCAAACAAACAAATTTCGAAAATCCTTTCTCTGTTGAGATTGTGAGCAGTGTAGAGTCTGCTTGTTGTTTTGGAGCTATCTTCTGAGTGCAAAATTTATTTTGTATATCAAAATTGTTAATTTTTTTCCCTGTTAGGTTGAACTGTAGGAAATTGCCATATTTTAGGTCAAAAGGTTGACTACCAGCCATTTCCTATGGCTCAATCTAATATTTGTATACCTTCTGTAACAGTCCTAATCTTGAGGATCTGGGCTTTAGGATGTTTTATGGAGAATGCTTTATACTTAGAAATGCAAAGGGAAATAAACATTAATATTTTGTTAAAACACATCTCTCTGGGGGTGCCTGGGTGGCTCAGTAGGTTAAGCATCCCACTCTTGATTTTGGCTCAGGTTATGATCTCGAGTCCCATGTCTGGCTACACACTCAGCATGGAGTCTGCTTAAGATTCTCTCTCCCTCCCTTTGCATGCTCCCCCCCGCCCCACATGCATGTGCTCTCTCTCTCTGCGGAAAAAAAAACCAAAACAACAAAAAACATTTCTCTGCTTTCTATTCCCTCCTTAACGACAGTAAGAAAAGCTGCTCAAAGATTTTTCTTTTCTTTTTTTTTTTTTGGTGCCAATTAAATACAGTTTTATTTAAGACATTGCATTTTCCACTCAACAATACAGTGCTTATAAAGTGCAATGTTTATTTCCTTTCCCTGTGCACGTATTCCATATTCAAGTATAAAGAATGCCCAGTTTATTTACTATAGCAGCTCAACATTAAAACTGCCATGGAATTTGCTACAAATTTGGGTCCTTCGAATATTTTGTGTGGAACAATGCTAGACCTATTCTCAGGTTGGCTTAATCAACCTCTTCGATGGTGGGTCCAGAGGAGGCACCACCAGAAGGAGGAGCTCCATCACCAGGGAAGCCTCCAGGCATTCCTCCTGGCATGCCCCCTGCACTCTGGTACAGTTTGGTAATGATAGGATTGCAGACTTTCTCCAGCTCTTTCTGCTGGTGTTCAAATTCTTCCTTCTCTGCAGTCTGGTTCTTATCAAGCCAATTGATGATTTCATTGCACTTGTCAAGAATCTTCTGTTTGTCCTCATCATTGATCTTGCCCTGAAGTTTTTCATCTTCAACAGTTGCTTTCATGTTGAATGCATAAGACTCAAGTGAGTTCTTGAAAGACACCTTGTCTCGCTGTTTCTCATCTTCAGCTTTCTGGACCATGCGTTCAATGTCTTCCTTGCTCAAGCGGCCCTTGTCATTAGTGATGGTAATCTTGTTCTCTTTTCCTGTGCTCTTATCCACAGCAGAGACATTGAGGATACCATTAGCATCAATATCAAAAGTGACTTCAATCTGAGGAACGCCACGAGGGGCAGGAGGTATGCCTGTGAGTTCGAACTTGCCAAGTAGGTTGTTATCCTTGGTCATGGCACGCTCACCTTCATACACCTGAATAAGCACACCAGGCTGGTTGTCAGAGTAGGTAGTGAAGGTTTGTGTCTGTTTGGTAGGAATGGTAGTATTACGCTTGATGAGAACAGTCATGACTCCTCCAGCAATTTCAATGCCAAGAGAAAGTGGAATGACATCCAACAGCAGCAAATCTTGAACATTTTCAGATTTGTCTCCAGAAAGGATGGCTGCCTGGACAGCTGCACTGTAAGCAACAGCCTCATCAGGGTTGATGCTCTTATTCAGTTCTTTCCCGTTGAAGAAATCTTGTAGAAGTTTCTGAATCTTGGGGATACGGGTAGAACCACCCACCAGGACAATATCGTGGATCTGAGACTTGTCTAGTTTGGCATCCCGAAGGGCTTTCTCTACAGGGTCCAGGGTGCCACGGAACAGATCAGCATTTAATTCTTCAAACCGGGCACGAGTAATAGAGGTATAGAAGTCGATTCCTTCGTATAGAGAATCAATCTCAATACTGGCCTGCGTGCTGGAAGAAAGTGTATGCTTAGCACGTTCACAAGCAGTACGGAGACGACGAACTGCCCTCTTGTTTTCACTGATGTCCTTCTTATGTTTGCACTTGAACTCTGCAATAAAATGGTTGACCATCCTGTTGTCGAAGTCTTCTCCACCTAAGTGGGTGTCTCCAGCTGTGGATTTAACCTCAAAGATCCCATCTTCAATAGTAAGGATTGACACATCGAAAGTGCCACCTCCTAAGTCAAAGATCAGCACATTCCTTTCAGCACCAACCTTCTTGTCTAAGCCATAAGCAATAGCAGCAGCAGTTGGCTCGTTGATGATTCGAAGTACATTGAGACCAGCAATAGTTCCAGCATCTTTGGTAGCCTGACGCTGAGAGTCATTGAAGTATGCAGGTACCGTGACAACTGCATTGCTAACAGTCTTCCCAAGGTAGGCCTCTGCAATTTCCTTCATCTTCGTCAAAACCATAGAGGACACCTCCTCTGGATAGAAACTTTTTGTCTCTCCCTTGTATTCTACTTGGACCTTGGGCCTGCCAGCATCATTCACCACCATAAAAGGCCAATGCTTCATATCAGATTGGACAACAGCATCATCAAATCTACGTCCAATTAGGCGTTTGGCATCAAAAACTGTGTTGGTGGGGTTCATCGCAACTTGATTCTTCGCAGCATCACCGATCAATCGTTCGGTGTCCGTGAAGGCGACGTAACTTGGGGTGGTTCGGTTTCCCTGATCATTGGCAATTATTTCCACTTTCCCATGCTGGAAGACACCCACGCAAGAGTAGGTGGCGCGAAGATCAATGCCAACTGTAGGTCCCTTAGACATGGTTGCTTCTGTGTGGGCCCAGCCCGGCTTGAGAAGAAATCAGCCGTCTGGTGATTTAGCCCAGCGTTCAGTGAGACTCAAAGATTTTTCTTTCCAAACTTGAACAGTTCTTCAGCTTGGCTTTTATACACGACATAAAGCCAGAAGGCAACTTGTCCCCTTTAGTATTCACTGGTTGAGTGGAAAAAGGAAGCATTTCTTGAGAAACTCCTGGGATGTTTGAAATGATATCCATACCTATATTTGTTTCTCTAAAGTCTGAGGGCAATCCAGTTTCTCTATTAACTAGTGAATAGCATCTGTATTTAATCTGATGGAACCTTCCAGGAAGACAAAGCTGGTGTTCAGTGAAGCTTTGTCTGAGCATCCCTTTTTATTTTACTCATGCAATCCAATGGCTGTGTGTGCACGCAGGTGTGGTGTGGAAGTACCTGAGTGTTTCAACATTTGTCTGAAGGATTGCAGAGCAACTAAAGAGAGCAACAGGATAAGCTAATTGGAGAGGGCTGTTTCCGTTTGATAGAAGGTGACAACAAACCCTCTTCTGAAAGGGGGAATGCTGGGAGTAGCGTTCTGTTCCCGGAAATAAAATTCATACTCATCTTTTTTATGCCAGGAGCTTTGCTCACTGGGCCTATGTCTCTTTGTCTGAAAAGGGTCAGTCATAGAAATAATGCAACCAGTTGGCTAATTAGTGGAGACACTGTTGCTGGGAAGGGGAGCATCTAAAGATGACCATGGGACGCTGAGAGCCCTCAGTTCCCTGCACTGCCATTTCAGACCTCTACCTCTGTGGGCAAAGGAGCAGGCTCACATCCAGCTCTGCTGACTTCGCTAATAAAAATGGCAGCACTGAGAGGGGTCTTCAGTCCCCAGAGATAGGAGCATGAAGCCAGTTCACAAAAGGCCAGTGATGTTGCCCTTGGTGTCAACTTTTTCTCACTAAGCCAAGAAAAGTGTTCTCAGCAAATTCTCAGGTTCCCTCTGCCAACTCACCAGGTCACTGTACTTAAAAAAAGATAAAGAAAGAACATGAAGATCAAAACTAGAGACCTGCGATATCTCCAGTAAGAAGAAGGAAGAGGCAACATTCCCCTGCCCGCCCCCCCCTTTTTTTCCTAAGAAAAGTCACAAGAGTGTTTGGATGTCTGTTTCAGTCTTTCATAAGTACTTTCCTTGAAGGCTGATGCGAAGAAGTCAATAGCTTCTTTTTCTTTGTTGAAAGAGTTATTATCTCAGAGATTTAGGGATTAGAAAACTGGGAATGCCATGTGGTGGGGATGAAAGAATAGAAAACAGAATCTGGGAGTATTTGCTTTTAGGCAAAGATAAAACCACATATCCTCTCTCTCTGCTTTGCTCTACCATTTCCTTAAAAGTTATGTTGTATGGGGGCACCTGGGTGGATCAGTCAGTTGTCAGTTGGGCTTCCGACTCTTGATTTCAGCTCAGGTCATGATCTCAGGATCGTAGGATCGAGCCAGCATTGGGCTCCGTGATCAGCATAGAGTCTGCTTCTCCCTCTCCCTCTGCTCCTCCCCCAATCATGCGCACACATGCTCTCTCTCTCTAAAATAATCTTTAAAAAAAAGTTTTGTCATATGTAGATAATATAAATAAAAATTATCTTTTTTTTTAAAGATTTTATTTTTTTGAGAGAGAGAGAAACAGCATGACAGGGGAGAGGGTCAGAGGGAGAAGCAGGCTCCCTGATGAGCCAGGAGCCAGATGTGGGACTCAATCCCAGGACTCTGGGATCAAGACCTGAGCCGAAGGCAGTCACTTAACCAACTGAGCCACCCAGGTGCCCCAATAAAAATTATCTTACAAGTGGGGAAAATCCCCAAATCTGGAGGTGTGATTGTCAGGAGAGGGAGTCAGAAGCGACTGAACCCTGGGTTTTTATTCTCAAGCCAACCTGTGGATTTGTAATATACTTTTACTATACCTGTAATATACTTGGGCCAATTCATTTGACTTCCATGATGTTTTTCAACAAAATCACTCCCTGACTCATGTGGAAGTTGCAAGGTTGGTTTAATTAAGGTTTGTACTTTGAGAGGCTCAATGAAAGGCGCTTAGAAATGCAAGGTAGCAGGGCACCTGGGTGGCTCAGTTGGTTAACTATCTGACTCTTGATTTCAGTTCAGGTTATGATCTCAGGATTGTGGGATCAGGCCCCGTACCAGGCTCTGCACTCAGTCGGGAGTCTGCTGGAGATTCTCTCTTTCCCTCTCCCTCTGTCTCTCCCCACTGCTCACACACTCTCTCTCCCCCATATAAATAAATAAATCTTAAAAAAACCCCAAAACCCAAAAGAAATGCAAGGTAGCATAAGAAAGTAAACTGAGGACAACTTAGAAAAGAAATGTATACATGGTTCCAAAACCCATTTTGCAGGTGCCTAAGTGCAAACTTTACCCAGAGACTGCATATATACCAGCTGGAGAGAATCAGATCAGTTTCCACATGCCTCATAGGATCAGAAATGGGGTAATTCTGTTAATCTTGTCCCTCTGGGTATTACCTTCATTTTCAGACCTTCTCTCTAGATCCTCTCCAGGATGGAAGCCATCTGTCAGAGGCAGCTCTGGGTTTACAGCTCCTCCAGCATTCACACCCGATCTTCCAGAGCTCATTCCCTAACTGCAGGGCCAAAAGACCTGTCTCAGCTGCATCTAACCCCCAGCTGCTCTAGGCTTCACAGTTTCCATCAGATCACTACGAGTCTCCTTCATAATGAGGACACTAAACTACAACACTGCAGGGCCTATGCATGGTGGTTACCTTGACAAATATCATCTTCAGAAAGCACCAGCTTATTCCATTTGACCTTTAACCTTTTTTATTTGTTTGGATTATAACTTCATCATTCACATTTGGAGACATTCCGTTATTTTTGTTTTTAACTTTTAAAAAAAAAAATCTAAGTTTCTTAAGATAAAGAGGAGCAATTATAATGCTTCCCATGATTATAAGCTCTGCTAAATGCAAATAATAATGAAAATTAAAAGTATAAGCATAGTATAAAACCAAGATTAAGCTAGTTTGGATTTGGTGTCTATCAGAGATATTGACTAAAAACCCCTAGAGTGGGTTTTCCTTCCCAAAACATTATTCTATGTGCTTTGAATATGATTTTTCAGGGACATCTGGTATGGTTTGAACTTTGCCATAGATTGGTAGGGTGATAGAGGAGAAAAATTAAGAAGGAAATTAGGAGAAAAAAATGGGAGTGGGAGATTGAAGAATGAAAGAAGGAATGTTTGCGCTCTTTCTTATCCTCTGATGTCACACTTCTGCCACTCATCTGAGAGGCCCAGAATTAGAGGATCATGCACGAGGCTAGAAGTATGGCAGTGGTTTTCAAACTATGTGCCGAGGAACCCCAGAGGGTCTTTTCAGGGGTTGTCTCATAGATGAGGAAAGACTCCATTTCCTTTTCCCCAAACCTTTCATGGACTTGACAGTAAGATGGAATCCTAAAGAGAAGGCCAACTACAGTTTTCTAGGTGAAACTTAACCTATTTAGTATTTGTTTTTAAAATCAGGATCATCATAAAATGAGCAAGGTGGAGACAATCAGCAAAGATCACAAGTGACCCAAGTGAAAGATCCTCTTCTTGTTATTGGTTCATGCCCCTCACGGTTGAACTTTCTAAACTCCTGGCTTTGCAAAGAGGGTGCTCCTCATATTGGCCTCTGCCAAAGCTTGGGTCCTGTAGCATTCAGGCTCCCAAGAAAGTATAGGCTAGCTTGGGATGATCCCACTCCCCAGGCTTCAGATCGTCTCCCACATCTCCTGAATTTCTTTTGTTCTCTAGAAAGCCAGGATAACAACAGAGCTCAGCTTTATCATTGACAGAAATTATTTTAGGGTCATTTCAGATAATCATTAGGGATTTCTGTGCCAATTCAGGAACAAAGAATTTTGTTACACAATGATGAGATAGCAGAAAAGATATGGACACAAGCCATAAAGCAGGGTTTAGAGAACTATGACAGCTGACTACAAAATAGGGAAGAACACGCTGGAGTTTTAAAACCATTCTTGAGGGGCGCCTGGGTGGCTCAGTCGTTCGGTGTCTGCCTTCAGCTTGGGTCATGATCCCAGGGTCCTGGGATCGAGCCCCACATCGGGCTCCCTGCTCAGCGGGGAGCCTGCTTCTCCCTCTCCCCCTCCCCCTGCTTGTGTTCCCTCTCTCACTGTGTCTCTCTCTGTCAAATAAATAAAATAAAATCTTAAAAAACAAAACAAAACAAAACAAAACGAAGACCGTTCTTGAATAGTGGTCAGAAGTGAAATGGCTTGGATTGAGCCTGATATTGACCATGAAGGGGCTGCCAGAACTTTTCCAGAGAAAGGGCAGGATTTCTGCACAAGAGATTGGAGCCTAGACTTCCAGCACTGTGCCACAAAATAATCAAACATCTGCATTGCACATAAACAGTAGGAGTGGAAATGCCTGCTGAAAGCTCGGCTGAGGGAGAATTACAACAATTGAGCTTTCTGTCACGGGGCTCTGCCCTGCTGCCACAAGGTCACCATGGAAGAAATAATGGAGCAGCTTGCAAAAACCTAGAAGGATTTGGTCCTTTGCATGCCCTGCACTGCAGCTGGTACATGACAGCAGCTCAGTATTAAAGATGGTGCAGAAAATGCCTTTGTAGGGGCGCCTGGGTGGCTCAGTTGGTTAAGCGACTGCCTTCGGCTCAGGTCATGATCCTGGAGTCCCGGGATCGAGTCCCACATCGGGCTCCCTGCTCGGCGGGGAGCCTGCTTCTCCCTCTGACCCTTCCCCCTCTCATGTGCTCTCTGTCTCTCTCATTCTCTCTGTCTCAAATAAAAAATAAATAAAATCTTAAAAAAAAAAAAAAGAAAAAAAAGAAAATGCCTTTGTAATTTCTCTCGGGAAATGTCTTTCTTTGCAAAAGTTAGGTGAAAAAAAACCCCGTAACTACTTCTCAGAAGGATGACAAGAAGCAAGCATGAGTCCTTTATGCTAATCCTGTCCCTTGACAATAGGAAGAGTTTCCAAGTTGTATTAAAATTGGAAAGTCATCTAGGTATCTCTTTGAAGTACAGGAAGATGCTACAGCAAGGTCTCTGGCCGAATACGGAGCTCAACAGCGCTATGCACTCCATGCTGATCTTTAAACTGTGAAGAAAATCATCAAATCCTGATTTCAGATGTGTTTCATCAACTCCCGAGGCATTTACTAAGGTCATAATCTTTCCTGTGGTGCTGAGGAGGATGTGGAGGGGACTCTTCCTTGTAGCTAGCTGGAGTCCTTTCCTTTAAAGCCATCCTTTATTTAGATTTATTGGATTTGGGGACCAACAATTTCCCCCGGCCATTTCACAAAAAACAAAACAAACAAAAGCTGAAGTGTCATCTTCTGGTTCCTTCTCTTAGAACCTGTTACAAAAAATGGCTTTGAAGTGTCAGATCTGATATCCTAGGAGATTGAGCTCCATTTAGATTTTAGCTTCCCCACCCTATTCTAACATGAATTCCTCTGAGAACCAAAAGATGGAGGAGTGAATCTTGGCACCAGCTTTCACAAAATGGATGACAAGTCACCTAATGTCTGTAGCATCCATTTTCTTGTATATAAAATGGGGATAACAGCAACAATGGGACTTTTGGAAGGAGCACAAGAGTTAGGGGATATAAAAACACATTGTAAATTGTGAAATGCTCCAGAGATCCAGTTATGAATACTAAAGAGGCAGCGATGGTATAGTGGAATGAGCCTCAAATTTGAGATCAGGAGACATGGGTGTAAGTCCTGAGTCTTCTGCTTACCTGCTGTGTGATTTGGGGCAAGCCACGTAAACTAAGACCCAGTTTTCTTAATTGTAAATGTGAATTATTAAACTACCAAAAAGCTTCACAGGATTTTGAAATTGAAATAACAGCCAACTGAACGGGAGATAGATATCTAAACTACGCCACTCGGTTTTTCTCTCTGGGGAATTTGGGGTTAGGCATAAAGGACCATCCATTATTTCTGAATAAGGATATCAGAGGAGAACTCAAGTTGCCTTGTATAAAAGGATGATTAGTAGAGGAGGTAGGTTTACTGAGAAGGCAGGCTGAAGTAGGTGAGAGAGATACACATACACAGAAAGCAAAAGACTACTTCCTGATTTCTTTACTATTCCATTTCTAGGTGACATCCCCAAATATCCTTATTATAAATTCCTTCTGGATTAGTCAAGGCTCAGTTGCAAATAAGAGAATCCATTCTAGCCGGTTTAAGCAGAAAGGGATTTAATGTGGGGATTGGGTATTTACAACGTTGCTGGAAGGGAGAGGAGCAGGCTCTAGGCCAACCTTTCAAGACAACTCCCCCAAACAACCCCACAGAAGTGGTCCACAGAGGGAGTTACTATCTACCCTTCCAGAAAGCTGGGAAAGTAGCTGCTCCCATAGCCACTGGCTTTAGAACCACACTGCTTTTATCAAGATCCACACCAGAAGAATTCTTGACTCCTGTGAAGCCAAGACCTGGCCACAGAGTTATCTGTTACCTCTCAGTCTCCACCCCCACACATCCCCTCGCCAACTATCGGGCATAACTCCAGCTTTTGAGGTAAATCCTGCTGGGTGGAAGCTAGGTGATGTGCAGAATAATGCTCTAAGGAGTCTGGGCAATGCAGTTTCTACTGTTCTACCTGTGGCATGCAGCAAACCATGCACAGGGTGCATTGTGATTCAGTGAGGGAATCTGTATATCCCCACCGTGTCTACTTGGCCTTCTTTTTTTTAAAAAAAAAAATTATTTGAGGGAGGTGGAGGGGCAGAGGGAGAGAAACTCAAGCAGACTGTGCTGAGTGCTGAGCCAATGTGGGGCTCGATCCCAGGACCCTGAGGTCAGGACCTGAGCTGAAATTCGGAGTTGGATGCTTAACCGACTGAGCCACCCAGGTACCCCTACTTTGCCTCCTTTCCTCTCAAACTAGGTCCAGTCAATTTCTGTTCATTTCAGCTGAAGAGTAGTCAAGCACGTGACATCTTGAATATGCTGCAATGGAGTCATTAGATTTCTCTCGGTGAGCTCTACAGGGATGGCCAATTCAGAGACCAACATAGAGAAATAAGACTCCATTTCCTTTTCCCCAAACCTTTCATGGACTTGACAGTAAGATGGAATCCTAAAGAGAAGGCCAACTACAGTTTTCTAGGTGAAACTTAACCTATTTAGTATTTGTTTTTAAAATCAGGATCATCATAAAATGAGCAAGGTGGAGACAATCAGCAAAGATCACAAGTGACCCAAGTGAAAGATCCTCTTCTTGTTATTGGTTCATGCCCCTCACGGTTGAACTTTCTAAACTCCTGGCTTTGCAAAGAGGGTGCTCCTCATATTGGCCTCTGCCAAAGCTTGGGTCCTGTAGCATTCAGGCTCCCAAGAAAGTATAGGCTAGCTTGGGATGATCCCACTCCCCAGGCTTCAGATCGTCTCCCACATCTTCTGTGTTGAGCTCTATGGCTATATATCTGCAACTCAGCTGCCTGCTCATGCAGATATCTGGTATTTTTGAGATTCCCCACTGCATACATTACCCTTTCAACGATCCTCACATCCTAGACTGCATTTGCTTGCCTAGCTATTACCACCTGCTCTTTGTCACGTTACCCTCTGGATGCCAAGTTCCACCTGCTTTCTCTGGTCACTCATAGTTGGGTGCTTATTTTCTCTCCTTGTTACGTGTCTCTCCTCTTCCCCTCCTGCTCCAGTCAATGATCTACTCTCAGCTCCTGGATATTAGCTCTGTCATGCCAGCCAGTGTTTCCAGATAGGAAACAGAGTTCTCTAGGTTACTGCTAGAGATGGTGCCCTGGCATCACCTGACTTTTTTTGGAATCAGAACCTGTGTATTAACAAGATCCCTAGTTGACTCATAGGCATGTGAAAGTCTGAGAAGACTGAGCTTAAGCAAGGAAACGTGGCTAGGTTAGAAAATCCTTTGGTGGTGCCTGGCAAAATCTATTAATCTTCTTCCTTGTGATGTTCTTGAGACAAAATGCTGTTTCTTTTTTTTTTTTTTAAAGATTTATTTATTTATTTGAGAGAGCGAGAACGAGAGAGAGAGAGAGAGTACATGAGAGGGGGGTGGGTTAGAGGGAGAAGCAGGCTCCTCGCCGAGCAGGGAGCCCGATGCGGGACTCGATCCCGGGACTCCAGGATCATGACCTGAGCCAAAGGCAGTCGCTTAACCAACTGAGCCACCCAGGCGCCCTGTTTCTCTCTTTTTTTTTTAAGATTTTATTTATTTATTCATGAGAGACAGAGAGAGAGAGAGAGAGGCAAGAGGGAGAAGCAGGCTCCCCGCTGAGCAGGGAGCCCGATGCGGGACTCGATCCCGGGACTCCAGGATCATGACCTGAGCCGAAGGCAGTCGCCCAACCACCTGAGCCACCCAGGCGCCCCAAGATGCTGTTTCTTAATATGGCCTGCTGGTGCTGCGACCAAAGGGATTGCAGTATGGTGTCCTGTCTCTTCATCCCAGGCGTGGGCTTTGTGTTTCAAGGATGAGGTCCGTGCTGGTACAAAGATGCAGTTAAATGGAAATTCTAGTAGGCTAAGTATCTGAAGAAATTTACTCTAGGGCAGTTCTACTTGCTTCTGAATCAACTCCAATGAAGGGATTCTGCGTTTATGAGCTGTACTCCAGCCTTCCCCAAACCTACCTTTTCCACCAGTTCCTCCAGAACCAGTGCCCAAGTACAGAGCAGAGCCCAGTGGTCAAGGAGGAAATGGTAGGGGAAAGCGTGGAGAAATGGCAGGTATTTTCGGAGACACGACTGAACTGGTGGCCTTTCCTTCTAATGTTTTTGCTCAAAACATGTCTTTGTGAGATTGGGGGTATTATCATTTTTAGTCTTTTTCATTTATTCAGATATATCAAAACCCCACCCTGTTTCTTCTTAAAAGCTCTCAGTGCTGGAAAGATGAACTCTTCTAAATTAAAAAATAAAAACCAGGAGCACCTGGGTGGCTCAGTTGGTTAAGTGTCTGACTCTTGATTTTGCCTCAGGTCATGATCTCAGGGCTGTGAGATTGAGCCCCGTGTTGGGCGCCATGCTGGGCATGGAATGTCTGCTTAAGATTATCTCTCTCCCTCAGCTCCACCCCCCTAAAAAAAAAACAAAACCCAAATCACTCAATCTATATTCAGATAAGGAAACAGGCTTAAAGCATCTGCTATGAAAGGTATAGGTTGTGAATAAAGTGGAGAGACCTCATGGCCTCTCCAGCCTAATGCCCCATGCTGCCTACTTTTCGTTTACAGTGCCATCTGATGACTGAGGAGAAAACAGAGCCTTGCCGCCCTTTTCTGTTTGGAACACACAGATAGATGTTACTCAGATTTCTGCTCTAGCCTCTAATGAAGATAACTCCTCCACTCTCAGTGCCAATATCAGTTTGACCTAGTCCTGGCCAATCAGCACACCCGGGACTGCTGTCATCTTGTGAAAATGATGGGCTCCATGATACACAGAAGTTGATCTGTTGTTTTTCTTCAGATGTGGCAGGGTGTGGAGCTGGGGTAGATGAGAGGGCTGAAAAGTCATTAAAAATAAACGAGAGGAACGGAAAAGGTCTTCCCTTCCAAGAATGAAAAGGGCTAGAGGTCAACGGCTGGGAAGATTGAAAGTGCTCCTATGCCTCTTGATATAGCAAGAAGTGGTGGGGCTTGTGGTTAGGTAGAGAGGTAAATAATTCCTTGTTTTCTGAGCACAGCAGTGGTGGTTAGAATATAGTTAACTTAAACTGCAGACTCAGATAGGATTTTTCTTTTTTCTTTTTGGTAAAGATTTATTATTTATTTGAGGGGGAGAGGGGCAGAGGGACAGAATCTTCAAGCAGACTCCCTGCTGAGCAGGGAGCCCCACTAGAGGCTCAGTCCCATGACCCATGAGATTATGACCTGAGCCAAAATCAAGAGTCAGCTGCTCAACCAACTAAGCCACCCAGGTGCCCCTCAGATATGATTTTTCTAAGCTGTGGCAAAAGCACAGTGACTATCACTTGCCTTTTAAAAATGCCACTGGGGGGTGCCTGGGTGGCTCAGTCAGTTAAGTGTCTGCCTTCAGCTAAGGTCATGATCCCATTAAGATTCCATCAATGTTTGTGGAAAATTAAGGAGCCTGCATCAGGCTCCTTGCACAGTGGGGAGTCTGTTTCTCCCTCTCCCTCTGCCCTTCCTGTGCTCTCTCTTTCAAATAAATAAAATCTAAAAAAAAAAAATGCCACTGGGAAAATACCTGATGTGGCTGCATCTTCAATGAAATACTGTATGTATTTTTCAAAAGGAAGTAGTGATGACTTTGAAGTGTGTGTACTTTAGAGAACTTTAGAGAAGACTATCCCATGCTTATATGGTACAATACATCTACATGTATAATTTCCTGTTCCCTGCAGGAACTGAGTGAAGAGATATATGCTTCCCTACCTGCAATGAAGAACTTATGTTCAATGGTTAATTATAAATGAATAAAACTGTTCAGAATGAGGGGACCTGTTCTAGTCCATACTACGTGGTAGTCAACTTTAGCTAAGAGAAAAATGGATGCATTTATCAATCAAATTTTGGTTTCGGGCAGCATAGGGAAGCACCGTTATTAGCTTAAGAGAAAGGCATCAAATTCAGTCTCTACGGCAGAGGTTCTCAAAGTGTGATTCCTGGACCAGCAGCATCAGCATCTCCTAGGAACCTGGAGGCCCCACCCTGACCTGCTGAATCAAAGACTCTGGGGGGCAGGGCCCAGCAGCCAGTGTTTTAATAAGACCTCCAGGGGATTTGGAAGCTCAGTGGTTTGAGAAGGACCTGCTACCCAGGGATGCCTGAGCAGGAACATGATAGGGTGGAAGGGCCAGGGCTCAGAGGTAAGCCTGAGTCCCTGCCCCCCTTTGCCAGTGCTGGTTGTGTGACCTTGGCAAGTCCTTGGCCTCCCTGAATCTTGACGTTCTCTTCTATGAAATGAGGATCATTTCCTCTCCTCACAGACCTGTTGTAGAGAAAATGAGGTGACCTAAGTCCCTGCTTTTACAGTACCTTGGAAAACAAGGGTGCTTCTCCTCTTCCCTTCCTGAAGCTGGGTTCCTGCTGGGAAATCTAGCCGTTAAGATTCCATCAATGTTTGTGGAAAATTAAGAGAATTTTCACAGGGACATTCCTCAGTGCAAGTCTGACATCTCATATTAAGTGGGCTGTCTGCTGCTGAGGCCTGGACTGTCCTATACAGGAGCTACTGGCCATGTGTGGCCACCAAGCTCGTGCAATGTAGCTCATCTGAATTGAGATGAGCTGCATATTTAAAATACACACCAGATTTTTTAAGACTTAGTATGCAAAAAGCAAAATGTAACATTTATAATTTCTTCTATTGATTACTGTTAAATTGAAAGTTCAGATAAATATAGTCATAAAATTAATTAATAAAAGTTCACCTTTTAACAAATTAAAATGTGGCCACAGATGGCAAGATCCTTGCAAATTTCAAGTATTATTCAAGTAATTCAAGTATTCAAGTATTATTCAAGTATTCAAGTATTATTCAAGAATTCAAGTATTCAAGTAATACCACACAGTATTATTACCACTGTAAAAAATATGACTACAAGAAAATGTAAATATGTGGCTCACATGACATTTCTGTTGTACAGTGTGGGTCTAGGCACCCCCAGATTCACTGCACTGTCCTCATGCCAGACCCAGGGAACAAGGGAAGTCTTCTGATAAAACCTGCTTGGTTAGCCTGGTGATGGGTATTAAGCAGGGCACGTATTGCATGGAGCACTGGGTGTTACATGCCAACAATGAATCATGGAACACTACATCAGAAACTAATGATGTAATGTATGGTGATTAACAACATAATAAAAAAAAAAAACCCTGCTGGTAACTTCTTGGCTACAAAACCTCTGTTCTCTGTGGAATTATTCCTCATTATCATCTTTGCGGCATTTTGTAGCTGCAAAGGAGTCCATCCTCTTTTTATCCATTATTCCTTATGACATAGCCTGTGAGGCAGGTCACTGCTGAATTAGGCGACTCTTTATTGTCATCATTCAAAGGCCAGTGGAGCCCCCTGCAGACACACCCCCTCACACAGACACACCCCCTCACGCAGACACACCCCTCACGCACACACACCCCCTCACGCAGACACACCCCTCACGCAGGCACACCCCCCACGCAGACACACCCCTCACGCAGACACACCCCTCACGCAGACACACCCCTCACGCAGGCACACCCCCTCACGCAGGCACACCCCTCACGCACACACACCCCCTCACGCAGACACACCCCTCACGCACACACACCCCCTCACGTAGACACACCCCTCACGCACACACACCCCCTCACGCACACACACCCCCTCACGCAGGCACACCCCCCTCACGCAGGCACACCCCCTCACGCAGGCGCACACAACTTAAGACATTTTTAAAAAGTCAGTTTTCAGGAAATGAGAGTTTCTTAAGCATCGGCCCACTCCATCTTCCTTTGCTTAACAAAGACAGCGAAAAGCAATTCCCTCAGATGTCTACATGTCCTCGGTTCGATTTAAAAATCAACTCGGGAAATCATCTGTCAATCAAGCGTATTACAGATAGAAACATTCATGGAATTACCTGAGTTGAGATGTTTCAAATGACAATTCTGTATTTGCACCTCTTAAATTATTCAAGACCACATAAGCCTGCTCTAATCTTTAAAAAAGATAGGAGGATTAAGGAAACTTGACACTCTGTGTTTTAAATATTTAGTCTTATTTTAAGACTCAACTCTTACAGGAGACTGAGAGAGCATTCTAATAATAGGAAGAAGCCGCTCAGTGTGTGTTCCTAGGACAGATTACGTGCATCTGTTTTATAGCTTGTTTGGGTGATATTTTCCCCGTGAAAAGCAAACAATGACATGTGGAGTGGGCCAGGTGGTACAGACAAACGAATCTATGCCTGTAAGATTGCATGTGTGGTATGTGTAATATCTGATCACTCTTTCATTTCAGGTTTTTCATTTTGGGTGGAGGGCACAAAGTTCCTAGTTACTTCAGTTCAAATCAGTATTGAGCACCTGCTGATACCAGGCCCCGAGAGTGCCGAACTGAGCAAGACACAGTCCTACTTGCAATTTGGACTCAGAAATAAATGAGACTCCCTCTACATATCCATGAATGCTTTTTTAAAGGTAAAACTATTGTGTTTATAATATAATCTGAATACACATTTTTGGCTGTTTAAGCAGGTCTACCCCTACTCTGGGACCAAGGATTTATTTTTCTCTTAAAAGAGACTTGTGGATAATCCTCTATTTCATTAGAAACTGCCAGTTTTGTATTTAGATTTTGTATACACCAGACTATAGCCATTGATATTAGTAGGAACAACATTAGGCTATGATAGTAAGTCTATCAAACATTCAGGGCCATATACTGTTACTTAAGGGTTAGGAACAAACTTTACAGAAACTTGTAATTCAGTCTCAGTCCTTAAATGTCTCCACCTTTGCTCTGAATTCAAGAAAGTCCCCCTCCCTTTTTAATAAGATTTATTTATTTGAGAGAGAGAGAGAGAGCACGAGCAGGGGAGGGGCAGAGGGAGAGAGTCTTAAGCAGACTACAACTGAGTGAGGAGCCAGACGTGGGGCTCGATCTCACAACCCTGAGATCACGACCTGAGTCAAAACCAAGAGTTGGACGTTCAACCAACTGTGCCACCCAGGTGCTCTGAGAGTTTCCTTGTAAAAAAATCTCAAAACAGCACTATTGATACAGTTGTCTACTTCTTTCAAGATCTCCACCCCTGGCCCATAGTAAGACCTATCTATTCCTAGTTACCAACTGACAGTATTAAAATGAATACTACACTAGTCACTGGGGCTTCCGCCATAATGTGGATAAGTATTTCCTGCTATGTGCGAGAGCCCTTCTTAAGCCTGACATTCAGTTTTCCTGCTTTTCCAGCTAGGCTGTGTTCCCTCTCTCTTGTCACTCTAAATCTGTGGCTCCCTGTGTGGATTGCCTCAATGGCTCCAATTCTTCACCCTTCCCTGCTCTTTGTCTTATTTTGCTGTGCCGTTCTCCTGTGGGTGGTGTATAATTCCCCACCCAGGATGACCGACTTTGACCAATGAGATGTTAGCAGTTGTGACACAGAAGAGGCTTCAGAAATCCTGCTGCTGTTGAACTTGGTTTCTCTGTGCCCCTGTCATCACCACCAGAAGGACATCCTAGCCTATTATTTCCAGGAAGAGGATGAGAGACATGTGGGGCAGAAACACCCCAGACAAATCTAATCCAGATGCTCCAACCACCAGGTAATGCACAGACATGTCAGGGATAATATATGATGGTCTTAAGCCACTGATGGTTTATACACAGCAATAATCAAATGACATGTTCCACACTTTCTCATCTCCTCACCCCACATCCCAGGTCCTCCTCTTTTTTACTCCTTGTGCTGCTTTCCCACCTTACTCTGTCATCTGGGGGCAAAGAGTGGGGCCTGCTATGGTTCTGGGGAAGTAGGAGAGAAAATAGGGAGGAAACAGGGCAAAGGAGAGAAGAATAAGGCCAAACCATGAGATTCTCATGGGAGACATGGAAAACTTAATCGTCACCACCCTCTTCCTACTTCAATTCTCCCGTCTCCTTTCTCTCCCCAGCTCTATTTCCTATCCTTAATTCTTTTTTTAAAAACAGAATTATTATTTTATTCAGAGAATGACAGTGTAAGCAGGGGGAGGGACAGAAAGAATCCCAGGCAGACTCTGTGCCGAGCACAGAACCTGACAGGGGGCTTGATCTCAGGACCCTGAGATCATGACCTGAGTCGAAATCAAGTCAGACACTCAACCAACTGAGCCACCCAGGTGCCCCCTACCCTTAAATCTTTATGTTCCCAGAACCAGTCCTTGCGATAAGGCTGGAGTTCTATTATGAATACTCACTATATAGGTTAAGTACTTAGCTAAGTGCATTACTTGGATTATATCTTTTAGACCTCACTATTCTGCTGTAAGATAGATAATATGATCTATATTTTATGCACAAAGAAGCCCAAGAGACATCAGATGATTTTCCCAAGATCGACAGCTAGTAAGGGGTAGAGCTGAAGTTGTAACCTTGGTAGTCTGATGACCCAGCTCACACTCTTCTACACCCACTGCTTCTTCTCGGTGAATTCCCTTATCCCCATTTCCCACTCATTCTGCTCCCCCATCCACAGGCAACCAATATATCTGTAGCTACCTCTCTACCCATCTATCTACCCATCTATCTATCTAACTATCTATCTATCTTAAAGTAAGCTCCATGCCCAACATGGGGTCTTGAACTCACAACCCTGAGATCAGGAGTCACATGCTCTAGTGACTGAGCAGCCAGGCACCCCTAATGTACACATTTTTATTTGAATACATTTTTGCACAATGTGGATAGTTGTTTGGTATGTGCTAATTTTAATCTACATAAACGATATTTTATTACCTATCTTATTCTGTTTCCTTTTTTTCATTACACATCTCTTATTAAGATCTGTCCATGTTGTTACGTGTTCATTTAATCTGTTGTCTCTGACCTGCCACATAATAGTATGGGTTTCACTCACCCCAAATTATTTATTCACCCCTGCATAACATCCCGATTTTCTGCAACTCCCCACCACAAATAATACTTTAGTAAGCATCCTCATACACAGTCCCTTAGCACCCTAGGGAGAAATTCCTGGATATAAATCCAGAGAACTGTTCATGTCACAGGGTGTGTTTAACAATTGGACTAGATTGCTCTCTAGAACAGTTGCTTCAGCCCACACTCCCACTACCAATGCATGGAAGCAAATCCACACCTGTTATCTTGTTTAAATTCTGTGAGAATTTAAACTGAGTGAGGAGCCAGACGTGGGGCTCGATCTCACAACCCTGAGATCACGACCTGAGTCAAAACCAAGAGTTGGACGTTCAAAAGATTCCAGATGCCAGAATTTCATTTCACTTAACATAAGCATCCCAGGTAACTTCATTCCATTTAAAATAAGCATCCCAGGTAAATACTGTGATCATAGAAGTTTGACAGTTACTACTGGAGAGTTATAACGACAAGGCTTGCTGTCGGTGTTACCTAGTGGGTGTGAGTGAGCTGCTGAGCAAAGGGATCACGTCAGAGAGCAGCGGGAGACACAGCCAGAGAGAAATGGGGTTTTTTGCATAATGAGGAAGAGTCTCACAATTTATTGTAACTCCAAATAAAAATTTTTATTACTTATGTTGGTTTGATACGTGGATTTTATTTGCGATGTTTATAGTGAGGGAAATAAAGATGCATTCTCCCCCAAACATAAATAAATAAAATCTTAAAAAAAAAATATATATATATATATATATATATATATTTTGCCTTAAGGCTTGTGCCTTTGAAGTTTTGTTAAAAAATCCTACCACACCTCCAGTTCTCAGAGATTTTTAAAAAATATTTTTGTCTACTAACTTGGTGGGTTTACAATTCCCTTGCTTCCTTTTAAAATGTGATGGCTAAAATAACCTTAGTCCTATAACATTATGAATGAAATAAGCTTTGAAGGGCAGGTCCAAGAACTTGATTGTCGCGCACATCAATTCTTTCTATGAAAAAAATATGTGATCTGAGCTCCAAAACACCAAATTAGAAATAAACTTTTAGAATAGAGCCTATTTATGCATGGAATATGGCCAGGATATTTGTGAAAAGGAACTCTAAAGCAAGGATGATGGTCTGGCTATGGTCATTGGCTTCTGCATCATTACATTATAATTTTAGTGTTAATATGATTACAAATGACTTACAGCAGTGTTGCTTAAGGTGTGGTCCTCAAATCAACTGCATCACATGTACTTAAATGGGCTTATTAAAAATGAAGTTTCCAATGGTCAAAGCCCAGAGAATGTACAACACAAAGAATGAACCCTAATGTCAACTACAGTCTTCAGTGTCAACGTTGGTTCACCGACTGTAACAAATGGACCACACTGATGTGGGATGTTGATAGGGGGATGGCTGTGTATATGGGGAAAGGGGTATGTGAGAGCTCTCTGTACTTTCCCTCAATTTTGCTGTTAACCTAAAACTAGTTTAAAAAAATAAATTAGTAAAAGATTCCAGATGCCAGAATTTCATTTCACTTAACATAAGCATCCCAGGTAACTTCATTCCATTTAAAATAAGCATCCCAGGTAACTACTGTGTTCATAGAAGTTTGGCAGTTACTACTGGAGAGTTATAACGACAAGGCTTGCTGTCGGTGTTACCTAGTGGGTGTGAGTGAGCTGCTGAGCAAAGGGATCACGTCAGAGAGCAGCGGGAGACACAGCCAGAGAGAAATGGGTTTTTTTGCATAATGAGGGAAGAGTCTCACAATTTATTGTAACTCCAAATAAAAATTTTATTACTTATGTTGGTTTGATACGTGGATTTTATTTGCAATGTTTATAGTGAGGGAAATAAAGATGCATTCTCCCCCAAACATAGGGACCTGCCAGGCTCGTGGCACTACACTTTTCTCATCCTGGGAAAGAATGGAAGTGATCATATTCTCCTACTTTCCGGGGATGCTGGAGTAATTCTTAGCCAGGTTGAAAAGAGGCAACACTGTAAGGAGCGAGTCACATTTCCATCAGGGAATCACGGGCTCTCCGTGGTAACTGTCACTGAACGTACAGAGCCAGCTACACACTGTGAGCTCGCTGGGCAGCAAGTGTAAAGGGAGAAGCTCCCCCCAACTCATCCCAAGATTCAGGTTTATGTAGGCAGGTGACACACAAAACCAAACCCCCAACCAATCAACCAATCAGCCCTCATCAGTCTTATTAAAAATATTCATAAATCTACCAGATGACAAAATCATATTTAAGCATGTGGATGAAGCAATCTCTAGATGTTAGTAAGGCCTTCATCAGGACAACACAGGGTTGCAGGAACAAGGGCAGGGGAGGTGCTTAGGGCATGTGCTCTGCATCACAGGAACATGGTGTATAATATACACTATGTATGTGTCTGTCAAGCAAAATCAAAGCTCTGAAAAGAACAACAGCTGATATGTGCCAGAGATTGTGACAGTTTACATGAATTACCTTATTTTCACAAAATCTCCACAAGGCAGTTTCTAGGAATGCCCTTATGGTGGGGACACTGAGGCTTAGAGAGGTTTGCCCGCGTTTGCAGAGCTAGCAGGGGGCACCAATCAATTTCCCAGGGCTGCCAGAGAGCTCTTTCTCCAAAAAAGGCAGCAATGGAACTCTACCAGCAATGAACACTTAGCCTTTTACAGAGTGAGACTTGACTATGGGTTACCTACTGATTTCTAATGATAATAATTCAAGCTGATGAGATGCTCTTTACTTTCTTGGCCTTGCTTCTTTATCTGTAAAAAGAGGGTGTTGGGTGAGCCCATTGGTCCTCAACCTCAGCTACACGTTAGAATTTTCTGGGGGAGTTTTCATACCTGGATCCACCTCATGCCAAATGAATGAGAACCTCTGGGGTGGGACCCAAGCACTGTAATACACTTCAAATCTCTCTAGATAGTTGTACAGAACCACACACGATTTTTAGTGCTACAAGACCTCCCTCTGTGATTGTATTCCAATGTTCCTTTAGCTTGATCCCCAGGAGAGATCCCCAATAGGTCATTATCACCCCACATCTGAAGTTATTAAGTCCACCATTCAGAAAAACAAAACAAAAAAACAACCCGGTTGCTTCCAGTTATGGAATGAATGTCATGGGAATAGAAGGTACAGCATGGGGAATAGTCAAAGGTAATGTAATGGCATGTATGGTGGGATGGATCATAGCTACGCTTGCGGTGGGCACAGCATAAAGTACAGACTTATCAAATCACTAGGCTGTACACCGGAATTAACTGTGTCACTGTGTGTCAACTATACTCTAAAAAAAATTCACCAGAATAATACAGGAGACAGAAATGAACAAATAAAAACAACAGCTGCTCATGCTTTTAGAAAATTTTCCTAAAAAAGGGACTTGGAGGGCACCTGGGTGGCTCAGTTGGTTAAGTGACTGCCTTCGGCTCAGGTCATGATCCCGGAGTCTCGGGATCGAGTCCCGCATCGGGCTCCCTGCTCGGCGGGGAGCCTGCTTCTCCCTCTGACCCTCCCCCCTCTCATGTGCTGTCTCTCTCATTCTTTCTGTCTCAAATAAATAAATAAAATCTTAAAAAAAAAAAAAGGGACTTGGAGAGAGCTTTATTGATTTACACGTGATGTTTGCACCCAACCCTTACCAGGGTCAGGAAAAGCTTTTTTTCTTTTTTTCTGTGTGTGGGTGAACTAGAAACAAAGCTCCCAGAGACCAAGCAATCACATTTCTTCTACCTGAATGGACAGAAGACGTCTGGTTCGTTTTGTATATTGGCACTGAGAGGCCAGCCTCTGGTGAGAAACTCTCAGGTCAACAGGTGGAGCTTGCTCATGTGACTTCTGGGCTTGTCGCCTTCTCTGGGACAAGGGATAGCTGATTTTCTTTGGAGAAGATGCCCCTTTATGAGGGCTGCACCTTCGCCTGGGCCATCTCCAGCCGCCCCTGCCCGCACTTCTCGCCAGCCCGTCTAGTGGCTCTGTCAGAACATTCATCAAGGGGGCTGACGCTAACATCACAGCTGCTTCTCTCCCTGGTTGACCTCTGCCCTCCAGATCTATTTTTTTTTTTTAAAGATTTTATTTATTTATTTGTCAGAGAGAGAGACAGAACACAAGCAGGGGGAGAGGCAGGCAGAGGGAGAAGCAGGCTCCCTGCTGAGCAAGGAGCCCGATGTGGGACTCGATCCCAGGACCCTGGGATCATGACCTGAGCCGAAGGCAGCCGCTTAACCAACTGAGCCACCCAGGCGTCCCATGCCCTCCAGATCTCTTGACGGCGTCTTCACTCTCGTGTCGTGGGCTCTGACAGTATGTGGACTTGCAGACAGCACGGCAGCGTACCTGCCAGAATTCGCACTTCGCCTCCTGATTATTCCAGGCACATCATCAAAGGGGACATGGTCAAGCTAGGTTAGGGAGATGGTATCTTCTCAGCCAAACTGATTTTCCTCTCCACGAAATGTGAAGCCCAGGGTAGGTATGCAGTGAAGCAGGAAGAAAACATCAGCCAGATGCATAAATAGAGCCCTTGCCGGGTATCAGCAGGCTGACCGGCTGGGAAGCCAGGGTTCGAGAGCGATCACGTTGGCCGTTTGGAATGACTTCTCCCCGAAGCCATTTCTGGAGTTTAGATTTTAAGTAGGCTGCTCTAAAATGAATGCTTTAGCAAGAGGAGAAAACTTCTCATCTCTCCTATCTTTCTTGTCCCTGCTTCACATCCATCCTATTTTTCATTTCTTCATAGTTGTGTCTTCCTTTGCTTATTTAATACTAATAGATGCGTGGATGTTTTCCCACGGCTGATTTTTTAAAGCCTCTCAGTGGATGAAACCCTGTGTGTCAAACAGTTTCTCCTTGTCACAAGCATCATCTTTCACCGGTGCTGGAGTAAGTCAGCTGTCAGGGAGTGGGACTCACTCACTCACTCACTCACTCACTCAACATGGTGAAGACACAGACGCCAGAATTGGGTTGGGTTGCAGAAATCGAACACTGAATGTCCTCCCTAACGGGGAGACTTAGGGCAAAGCCCTCTCCCACTCATTTTTGAACTCCCAGTGTCTACCACTAGGTCGGACGTGCATGAGGCACATGATAAAGGTCTGGTGAGGTGAATGCCATAGTTTTGGCCATTGCTTGGCACACAGTAAGTGCAGAGGACAACCTTGTGGCTGTTGAAACAAGGCTGAAAGAGGTGCAGTGATTGGTCTCCAGGGGCAGAGTGACAGTCTATCATTCTAACATACTACTCCACGATTCTTTTAGAATATGTATCAGCGTGTAACGTGTACACAAATTTATCTCCTTTGCTGTCAATGAAGTAAGGGACATACTGCTTCAGGTACAGAAGTGGGGACATTCATTAAATATTTACGTTTTTTTTCCCCATCAAATTGAGTCAATAAAAGTAACAATAAGTGCTCAAATTTATTAAGGATTTACCATGTCCCAGGATCGACGACACCAGAGATAACAGATAAACAAGGCATAGCCTTGTTCTTAAGACTCAGAGTAAAAAATGAAATTTGTAGGGTTTGGGGAGTCCTTTATTTTGTGAAGCATTAAGAGGCAACACTTATTTCGGCAAGTAATCTTCACATTTATTTATCTCAGCCGAATTTTTCTTGGCGCTCTGTTCTTATCCACCCTGCCAGATGTTAAGAACAACTATGTTTCTCCTTTCTGAGGGACAAATGACAGGATACATTTTCACTGTGTTCTTTGACCTTACAATGCAATCACTGAACAGGTAGCAAGAGTGTAAACATCTGCTCTGCCAAAAAAAAAAATTTTTTTATGTACCTTAAAAAACAAATCTGAGTAGGGAAGCTGGGGCCCAAGGAGCTTCAACTAGAATTAAGCCAAGAACACTAACATTTTCACTTGGTAACTGTTCTTCTCTGATTGGGCATACGGGAAAGAACCAGAGGCTTCGGGATGGATAGGGGTAGAGGGGTTCACGGCTGGGAAACTATCTAAACAGGAAGAAAATAAACTACTTTTGGTATATTTATGCTGGAGAAAAAATTTTCAGAGGTATATTTGTAGTTCACAAGTGTAGATTAACTGGCTTTAAACAATAGATTTGCCCTAAAATAAAAGCAGTTTACTTTAATGAGCAAGTCTATATTACAGGTTAAAATAAAAACAGCAAATTTAGAAAGAGACAATTGATCACTAATTAACTTCAAATATTGAGGTGCCTATCAAAGCTATCCAGAGTGTATAGATCTGAAATTAGATCCAGTCTTATAAAAGAAAAAAGAATTGGCCACAGATCTATAATTTAGAAAAAAAAATCCTTAAGCCTGGGTCTTGTCTCTGAAGGTCATGATTCTCCCCGCTTTCAACTCCCATAATGTTACTGGTAAAAGGGAGAAGGTGAGGGGTGGGAGGGCAAAGCTGACTTTAACCTAATTATAAGACTTCATTTAAAGTCATGCTGGAATGCTGACTGAAAACTTATTGGTAGGGTTAAATCTTAGACATCATGACTCTGTTTTATAAGGTTTCTTTATTTTTTACTCCCTCCCCTCCTTCCTTTCTTCAAGCTGATTTAATATTTACCCAGAGCTCCTTTCTCAGGCATGGACAAGATCACTGAGACATCAAAATCATTTTGTCTTTTGGAGTAGAGTGGATAAGGATAGAACATTCAAAGTCAACACTATGCTTGCCCTCCAAGTCATAAACCACTTCTGTCTCCAAGCCCACTAATTGGGGAAGGCTGAGAGGAATATACTGATTTTGAGGGTACCATCTGAGGTTGGCTACTGGTCAAAGAAGGAACTCCCTCCTCGAGCATGCCATGGTACATTTATGACCTCAGCATGTGTTTGTCGAATGGACTGGAGTCAATCTCACAAACTCAGATGTTCTCCAAATTACCATTAGGCATGGAAGGTAAACTGAAGGAGGCAGTCTCCAGCAACACATTCACGAGTGACTCCTATAGAATTCTCTTCCTTCCACCACACTTCCGGATGTCCTGTCTCTCCTATTCCCCCCAGGGGTGGCACCTTGTGTGGGTAGTGGACCCTCCTTGGGTGGGTAGTGGACAGCAGTAACCACACAGATGTCTCCAGATGCCCAACAAGACATGGGGAACTAGGCCTTTTGGCCAATGTGCAACTTTAGCCATTACAGACAGGAGAAGTGTTTCTAAATAAGTCAAGAGCTTAAAGTATAAAAGGGAATAGCAATGGGTGGACATTACGGGGGAGGTGTATTTCAACTTAACCAAAACCAAAACTCTCTAAGGTTAAGATCTGTGCAACAATGGCATGACCTTGTAAGAGAGAGATCAGAATAGATGCATTTTCATTCAATAATTCATTCCCGCAGCACATAGTTACTGAAGGCCCACAGGTGCCAGGCATGATTCCAGGCACCGGGAATACAAGTAGTGAACAAAAGACAAAAATCTCTGCCCTTGTAGAGCTTTTCTGGGGGCAGACAATTCACAAGACAAACAGGTAAACGATTTGGTGGGTTAGATGGAATACACGTGTATGTGACATTTTAGAGAGGTTGGCCAGGGAACACCTCAATGAGAAGGTGGTATTTGGGTAAAACCTGAAGGAGATGAAGGAGCAAGCTGTATGGTTTCGAGGAAGGACATCTCAGGCAGACAGGACAGCAAACACAAAGGCTCTGAGATGGGACTGTCCCTGGTGTGTTTGAGAAACAACAAGGAAGCTGGTGTGTCCAGAGCAGAGGACATGAGGTGGAAAAAAACAGAGAGGTCAGAGTGGCAAAGATCGAGGCAGATGGACATGGTCTTGGGGACTGTTACTGAAGGACTCTGGCTTTCACCCTAAGATCATCCAGTCACTGGAGGATGCTGAGCTGAGCCATGGCCCGGTCTGACTTACCCTTTAACAGTATCATGTGGCTGCTCTGTTGAGATCTGACTGAAAGTGTGCACGGGTGGATCCAGTGAAACCACGTGGGAGTGTCTTACAATGACTGCCTGAACCAAGATGGAAGCCGCAAGGGGGGTGGTGAGAAGTTGGAGGTTTCTGGCTACATTTTGAAGGTAGAGCGGACATGATTTTGGGGTGGGTTAAATGTGAGTTGTGAGAGAAAGAGAGGAGTCCAGAGGGATTGAAGTTTTGGCCTGAGCAGCTGGAAGGATAAAACAGTCATTAACTGAGATGGGGAAGAATGTGCGAAGTGGCAGCTTTGGGAGAGAGAAACATCAGGCGCTCAGTTGTAGAAATGTTAAGTTTGAGAAGCCAAGTAGATATTCAGAAAGGGTATCAAGTAGGCAGCTGGGTATGGGAGACCAGAGTTCACCGGAGAGGTACAGGTGGATTAAATCTGGGGCTCATTAGCGTGATGTTACTTCAAGCCATGGCGCCCAATGAGATAACCTACAGAGTGAGCACAGGTAGAAAGAGTGGAGAGGTAGGGAGGAAGCCCCATAGGAGACTCCGCAGAAAGAGTCCAGAGAGGCAGAAGGGTATCTGGGCAAGGGCAGCTATTGGAAGCTGATGAAGGAGTCTCAAGATTGCTAACTGCAGTTGACTGTGAAAAGGTAACATAAGAATTATGACCAGGAGTGCTTTGTTCAACACTAACTCCACTGGGAAATAGGGGGTTCACTATGGCCTTATTAAAGATTTAATTCAAAGGGCTTGATACTCTTTGCCAGGCCTTCCTGATCTTTCTCACTAGGTTTTCGTAAAGTTACGTAGTCAAGTAAGAGGATCAGTTTTAAAGGCTGCTTCTCATTTTTGCAACCAAACCAATCATGCTACTGAATAATCAATGGGTTACAGAAGAAATCAAAAGAGAAGTGAAAATATACCTCAAGACAAACGACAACTGAAATATCATGTACCAACATCTATTCTCAAGTAGATTCGATTTTTGATTAACATTATCTAAAAGCTACCAAATGAAAGTAAGACTAAACTCTTTACTTGTACAGGGCTCAATGGTCAAGTTGAAAGCAACAGAATCAGCATATTTTAAGAAATGATTCCAGAGGCGCCTGGGTGGCTCAGTCAGTTAAGCATCTGCCTTTGGCTCAGGTCATGATCCCAGGGTCTTGGGACTGAGTCCCTCATCAGGCTCCCTGCTCAGTAGGGAGTCTGCTTCTCCCTCTCCCCCCTGCTTGTGCACTTTCTCTCTCTCTCAAATAAATAAAATCTTAAAAAAAAAAATGATTCCATCATCTTGTATGGTAGAAAAAACTTGAAAGTTTGAGTAAAATGACTTGTGTTTGAGCCCTGGATTCATTCCTTCCCAGGTATGGAAGTTTAGATAAAATATTTAACTTTTCTGAGCCTTAGTTTCTGATGTGTAAACTAGGATGATGATAGCTATCTCACAGGATTCTTGCAAAGATCAAATAAGATGTCATACAGGACAAATGATTAGTAATGAGTAAAGCTTACATAGATATTATTGATTATAAATTGGTCCACATACATGCTTTCACAGGACTTTCCCAACCCTATGGAGAGGGCAGACCTGGGTATTATTATTGTTCTCACTTTAAAGAAGGTAAAACCGAGGTTCTGGGTTATTAGGGACTTGCTCAAAGTCCTAATGACCCTTTGTGCTGGAGTTGAGACCAGAAACAAAGTTTTTCTCTCTGATCTGGGGCTCTGTCCACTGTCAAGGTGTCCACATGGGCACCGCATAACATGGGAATTAGTGGGGTGAGGAGGCGCCTCTGCCGTGGGCCAGAGTTTCTAAATCTGACTCCTTCCACCTGGTGGTGTGAACGATGCGGGTGTGAGAACGCTATTCAGGGAGATACACCCTGGGCATCCTAGAGCTCCTTCCCCTTGACCTTCATCTTTCCCTTGTAGTTACCCTTAAGTTTCGAACAAGTTCCTAAGAGCCATTGGAATATTCACCGCCCTGAGGGCCGGAGCGCTTACTGCCCTTGGAGCATCTTTAAAGAACACCTCTGAAGGTGTCCCCAGAATTAGAATATTTTATTTATTTATTTATTTATTTATTTATTTATTTATTTATTTTTAAAGATTTTATTTATTTATTTGAGAGAGACAATGAGATAGAGAGAGCATGAGAGGGGATAGGGTCAGAGGGAGAAGCAGACTCCCCGCCGAGCAGGGAGCCCGATGCGGGACTCGATCCAGGGACTCCAGGATCATGACCCGAGCCGAAGGCAGTCGCTTAACCAGCTGAGCCACCCAGGCGCCCCCAGAATTAGAATATTTTAGAGCTGGAAGAAACTGCAGGTGCCATTTGGACAAGCCTGTATTTTATGGAGGAGGAAGATTCATTCTGGAACTATTGAGATCTAGGGGCAGGGCTCTTGGGTAATGTCAGAGACCACGCTAGCTCCAGGCAGCGCACGTTCTTTCCACTACCCCACGCTGTCGTTCACCGTGTGGTTGTGGCGTGGCATGGTGTGGCACCTTAAATCAAAATTCCAAAGGGATTCTCAATTAGTTAGTTGAGTAAAATGAATTTAACTCCACCTATTATAGCATTAGAAAGAGCTTAAGCCACTTAATAAACGGTAGCTGGAGTCACCTCTTAATGGATAATCATGTTTTCTCATTTGCAGTTTAAGTGCTAGAAGACAGTGACTTTAAAACTGCTCATGAGAGGACCCAATTATCTGATAAGCAATTCCAAAGACCATATACACAAATGCAGAAACATACCTCTTTATGAATGGTGTCTGACAAGGAAAGAGATATTTGTGGCACAGGAGTTCTGGAAAATGTAATTATTTATCCTTTCACAATTAATGAAAGAAATGGAAAATGAAGCTTTCATTTCAAATCCTTTTTATCTGGGTGAACTTTAATTTTACATAATTAAGCTGACTTCACAGTTCAGTGTGTTAAAATATGCAATTAAACAGCATATCAAGGTGAAATGCCTCTTGTTGTTGGCTCGTTGAGAAATCATGCTGCTGAGCTCCCAAGAAGAATGAACACCTGCCTGCCTGCTCTTGTCCCCAGAGCCAGGGACAGCACACAGCCTGCAGGGCTGGCTTCCCAAATACACAGTCGAATTCTCTCACATGTGCCAACTCCTGTGTAAGTTAGTTGGATATTTAAATAGTTTTCACTTCTTTGTTTTTCAGTGGGGTTTTTGTTGCCTTTTTTTTTTTGCATGAGAAAATATTGTGGGACTTTGAGGATGCAACATAGATGATTAACTTTATCTCTTGCAGAAGTTCCTTCTGAGACAACCCTTGCATCTTCAAAGTTGCTGCCTGGAAAATGCTTAAGAAATGTTGCAGGCGGTGTTGAAGGGAGATGCTCTAATGGGATTGAGGGGAGTTCCCTGGAAATTTATTTTAACAGGCCATGGTCTGTCCAGGTAGAGAGCTCACCTGTGTACCTTTCCCTTGTGTTCCCTTTGAATCGTACCTTTGTCATGGTTAATTTATGGCTCAGTAGTATCCTATATTCCCTTAAGGAATCTGTGAATGGAGTACAGCTCAACAATTAGAATGGCGTTCCCTTCCCTGTTTCAATATAGTCTAGGATTTACGTAACAGTGATTCTTGTTTTCTCCATTGGGGAGGGTGTTAGGCAGGACTCATGGATCTAAGCAGTTTCCTTACTGTAGTGACACATGGCAAACCTGAGCCCATTTGGTGGCTTTTCCAGATACACAGAGAAGCGTGTTGCTAGATTAATTATAAATGCTACAAAAAGAAGATATGATCCTATCATGAGATTCCTCAGGACAAACCTCTTTGAATTGGGGGCATACGCTCCACTTGTAGGTTTATTCTCTTTATAATGCTCCTGCTATTTATTATAGGATGACTGGCAGACCATAAAACTAGAAGATTGTTAAAGGTATTATAGTGTGTGTAGTAATATAGTGTATATCAGAACATATGAATGTTTTACTCTTTTGAGCCAAGACTGGAGATATGGTATTGTCTGTTTCTAGGGTACCACTAGCCTCATGGGATTAGTAAATTCTGCTAAAATTCCGTGAGCTAGAATGGCCTCTATCTCATTGCATTGCTCTGACATCCAAAGGAGGCCTTGGCTATCAAGGGACAGAAAAAGAATAGTGAAAAAAATAGTTTTAATAAGTGAAAATTGATATCGATGTATCCATACAAATTGTAAAAGTACCTATTTAAATATAATCAATTTCATATTTACAAGTTATCACCACTTATCAGATGTCTCCTCCCTTAGGATTTATAGAAAGTAACAGTGATGGTAGTTTTGGTTATTGCACGCACTTGAAAGCAATTAAACTACTGTTTAAACTGTTCATACACAAACCTACAAAATCACTGACTGGTCCTCTCCCAAACAATCCAACTTTGGAAGTTTCAACAATGAACCAAGTGTTTAAATAATACCAAACAATAAAAGCTATTTTGTAGAGCTACTATAAGTCTTGTACCATTTCTCAGAAACATGTAGGTTTGATTAAATTTTCTGGTCTGATTTTATACAGACCCTATCGGAGGAGGATCTGAAAGGTTTAAACCATAGAGCTGCTGATACATTCTCAGAATTCAGAGGAAAGAATTTCGATTGTGACATAAGAATGTGGTAAGACGGAAACGTTCCTCAGCATGGCCTGATGCTCTCTGTTATTTCACTGGACCTGATTTGATGACAGATGAACTACTACTGGTTTGGGTCCTTCAGAACCAAATGGAAGAAACTGTGGACTCACGCAAGTGTGATACAAACAAAGACTATGAACGCAGAAAAATCATGTACAGATAGTCCCCAGACCTTACACTGGCCTCTTTTTAAAAAAATTTTGAGAGAGACAGAAAGAGTGGGGGAGGAGCAGAGCGAGAGGGACAAACAAAGTCCTTGCTGAACGTGGAGTCTGATGTGGGGCTTGATCTCATGACACTAAGATCATGACCTGAGCCGAAATCAAGAGTTGGACACTTAACAGACTGAGCCACCCAGGCACCCCTATATTGGCTTTTCACTTTCTTTCCCATCAACACTTTTCCCAAGGTGTTGGAGTGGAAAATGCTTTTTAAAATGAAAACCTCAACTGAAGAGATCAGATATCAACATGTAACTGAATCCAGTGGAAGAAAAGACCCACTTTGAAAACTGTTGAGGGTTATCCTCTAATCCTAGCCATTTCTTTCTGAAGCATGAATTCAGAATTGTTGTCACTCATATACGTGGATAGAAGTTAGAATTCTCAGTTGCCAAGTAAAAAAATCTTCCTGGTTTTGTTATTTTTTAAAAATTTTTCTTGGGGCGCCTGGGTGGCTCAGTCGTTAAGCGGCTGCCTTCGGCTCAGGTCATGATCCCAGGGTCCTGGGATCGAGCCCCACATCGGGCTCCCTGCTCAGCAGGAAGCCTGCTTCTCCCTCTCCCACTCCCCCTGCTTGTGTTCCTGTTCTCGCTGTCTCTGTCAAATAAATAAAAAAAATCTTAAAAAAATAAAATAAAAAAATAAAAATTTTTCTGAACTTCCTTATTTGGGGTCAAAGGATGTCTGGAAAGTTAAACGTTATTAGTATAACTTTAAATTGTACAGTGAATAAATAGCACTCTGGTCCATTATTAGGTGGTGGTAGAAATCAACCACCTGCAGAACCAAGTGGTGTGTTCTTGAATTCATTCTTTAGGGAAAAGTAATTTATTCTAATATTGAGCTATTCTCATTAACTTTGAAGTGAAGCTAACTGGACAGAGACCCGTAGACATCCACCAGATTACAAAGACTGGACTAGGCCTCCAAATGAATGAGCGCAGGTGGCACTTTAAGTCTGTAACAGACTTTATAAAGCATAATGATTATCTTCGTATCATCTTCTTTTTTAATCTAGAAAGTACAACTATGAGAAGGAAGTAATTATGTTTTTAGAAAGCATTACTCCCTTGTGAAAGATTGTTGTGTTTAGAATTTTTTTTAATTTTTTAAATTTATTTTGGAGGGAGAGAGAGAGAGAGAGAATATGAGGGTAGGAACAGAGGGGAGAGGGAGAGGGACAAGCAGACTCCATGCTGAGCGAGGAGCCTGACACGGGGCTTGATCCCACGACCCTGAGACCATGACCTGAGCCAAAACCAAGAGTCAGACGTTCAACCGACTGAGTCACCCAGCTGCCCCATGTTTAGAATATTTTTGATGGAACCAAGTAAACTAGTATGTATTGTGTCTACAAATCAGGATGAGAAAGAGCTCAAAGATGACCGTGCTTTCTTAGACCTCTTGATTTTCTCTCTTTATAGTTCATAGCTTACAAGCATCAACAGCGATGGTCTAAATATAAAGCTTGCTACACTATCATTACATGTGACATTCCTTTAGACACTAATACATTCTTCTATTTGGGGCCTTTTGAAACAGTGAAGAGTTTTTGAAGTTAGCAACCACTTGAAGTAGTAAGCTAAATTTCATAATTCAAGGATGGATTTAGTTTGCAATTAGAAATAAAAACTAGAAGCATCAGTCACTCAGTTGAAGGTGCTGATGTAAGTCCAAAGTATGAAAGTTAAAAATAACAAAGACAAAACAGTGAAATAAATCTAAGTGTGCAACAGACAGAGATGGTAAAATTCTATCCCCAAACACTTGGTTTAAAAGTCTGGAAAGAGAATGGAGAGTCATCTTGAATAAGGACTTGCTACTTCTTATTGGCACTCTGTAATATTTACATATCACTCACTAGTCAATGTCCTGTTTTTTATTCTAGTTTGTGTCTCAGAAGGCATTTTCTTTTGGTAAATAGGAGAACTTTTCACCATCCAGATAACACATTTGAAATTCAGTTAATTAGGTAACTGTTGAAACCCCTAACTATTTAGGGCCAATATCGTGCCTTCTCTCTGAGAGGAGGAGTCTGATTTCAAATAAATGATTGTGAACAGTTTAATAAAGACGTTTGTAGATGGTTTTATGAGATCCCCCCAGGCATTTATTTCAATCTGGAAAACAGCAGAAATACATGGAGAGGATGTACTCTCTATTTAACCAACTAGACCAAAAAAAAAAAAAAAAAAAAAAAGCAAGCTGCATCATAGCCTTTAACTTAGGGAGGGTAAAAGAAACTGGAAAAATGCATTTAAATAATAATGGACTCTGAGAACCTTAGAAAGGTAAAGTGTGAAAATCCTGTATTTCAACTGTGTAAATTTCTTGAGTTGAGTCTAGGGGAAAGTCTATGAACTAGATAGCATTGAAAGACGCAGCAAACTAGACCCACAAGGGAAGCCCTGGACTTGACGTGCTTGAGGCATAGAGATAAGAGTTCCCCAGAGGAATCTTACCTTTGTTTTCTGCCTTCAGTTCTTCTGCCATCAAGCTGTCTTGTCGGTTACCAAGCACAAATGCCAGAAATGAGAGGATCAGGGCATCCAAAATCCCAATAATAGCCAGGATGTACGCCCAGCGAACTGAACAAGCCCCGAGAGTGTACTTGTCTGTCTTTTCTCCACACATCCGTTTTACTTCATCTGAATCCCAGCCATCAGGGAAAATCATACAGCCAAGCACAAGGCAGGCAGCTGAGAAAGAGAGAGAGAGAAAAAAAGGAAAAAACAAAGTAGTTAACATAAATGTTATTTTAATAAATACTGCTACTGTGTGTCAAATCATTGCTTCAAATTCTTGATTTTTTTAAAAAAGATTCTATTTATTTGAGAGTGAGCATGAGAGAGAGCAAGAGCAGGGGGGAGGGCAGAGGGAGAGGGAGAAGCAGACTCCCCACTGAGCAGGGCGCCTGACTCAACTCCATCCCAGGACCCTGAGATCATGACTTGAGCTGAAGGCAGATGCTTAACCCACTGAGCCACCCAGATGCCCTCAAATTCCTGATTTAAAGAACAGCAAATCTTATCACTCTCCTACCCTGAATATTTGTGGGTGTTCCCCCCACTCCGCCGGTTTACTTAAAAGCAGCCTAGCCCTGCAGCTCTGGGAGCACTCTTTATCGTGAGCCTGAGCATTCTGAGAGAGGTTAAGGTATGCTGATCTATAAGAAAATACTAAAAAAATCGAATTTTGGTGTGCATTTGTGAGAAGGCTTCCATTGCAAATAAACCATAAGGAATCATAACACTGCAGAATGACAGTTCAACACTGGCTTTGAAGAGCTCCACAGCAGCCAGATAAGGAATTAGGA
This sequence comes from Mirounga angustirostris, assembly GCF_029215605.1. Lineage (NCBI taxonomy): Eukaryota > Metazoa > Chordata > Mammalia > Carnivora > Phocidae > Mirounga > Mirounga angustirostris. The sequence goes on along the minus strand of NW_026991720.1, from coordinate 86,800,763 downwards.
TAACATGGAAAATACCCAGTGTAGGTGGACTTTGAGTCATAGTAAAAAATAATTTCATATTGGAACCTCCTTACACACACACACACACACACACAGAAAAGTTTCTTGAATCTATACTTAGCAGATGCAATACACCCTGATATTTTCTTTTCTAATCTCTGTTCTATTTCATTTTTAGAAGGCTGAAAAAAACTGCAACATGTTGTGGTACCAGAATTTTTAATGGAAATTCAGGAATTTAAGCAGAATACTTATATTCCATCTCCCAAATATCACTATGGGAATCCTATGAACACTTTTTATAGAATATGTCACTTTGCAGATTACGGAAGATAAGTGGTCATTTGTTGCCACTCTATATTTAATTATTTAGGGATAAATGAAGATAGCTTTAGGTTATGGAGGGCTTTCTGAACAGGTGTGTTCATTAATTCACTAATTCATTGGTTCATTCACTAATTCAACAGCTACATATTGATGATCTCCTATGGAGTGCCAGGCACCTTTCCTGGTGCTAGAGATAACAGCAATCAAGAAAAGAGACATGGCTTATACTATGTTTTAGCAGGGAAAGAGGCAAAAAAAAAAAATGAGTAACACGCAAATAAAATAGTTGGAAGTTGAAGTCCTAGGTAGGAAAGAAACAAAGGGCTTGGATAAAGAATAACAGTAAGGCCTCTTGAGGGGGTGACATTTAAGCGAAGGCCAGAAAGAGACAAGGCACTAGACCTATGAAATTGATGGGAAAGATGTTCCAGGCAACAGCATGTGCAAAGGACCTGGGGTTGGAGAGAGGCCTGGGGTATTTGAGGAGCGACCAGGAGATCAGTAATGGGATGGAGAAGGTGATCATGTTGAGGTTGCAAGGGAGGCAGGGGCTATGCCTCAAGGCAGGTTCTGGTTTCCAGGGCATGCCACTTAAGAAGACTATGACGCCACAACCAATGTACAGTTGTGTGATGGTCAGGGCCAAACAATTCCTGAAGCTGGCAAGCTGCTACCTCTTGAACAAGCCAGCAGTGGACACCTGATTTCCTATTTTTTATAGGAGCATGACTCCACAGGCAGGTGTGGAGGACGCAGAGACCAAGAGGGAAGACTGCCCGGGAGAACTTGGATTTAGTGTCTCATGTTATATTACAGAACAGTACGTGTGCAGGATCTCTGCATAAGTAGGTGTCATGGACACTTCCCTAGTTTATGCCTCATTATGTCTCAGAAGGAACCCTAACTTCCCTCTGCCTTCAGTTCACCTCGCTCTAATCCAGATCACATATGATTGCTGAGACCATCATGTTCCAAACCTTCGGTGGCTTCCCCCTCACCCCTCACTGGTACTGAAGAACATGCAGACATCTTAGGCTCCATGATCTAGCCCCCACTTATTTTCCCAGCTCCCCTCCCCTTTAGACTCTCCATTTCACTTGGGTTGAGCCACACCTGACTCCCTGTCTATGCACCAAGTTTGGGGATCATTCTCTTTTTTTCTTCTGTCTCCAGTATTTGCCACCATTGTGCCTAAATAGTCCACTCCTAAATATCTTTCAACAATCAAGTCAAATGCAACACCCCCCACAAAGTAAGCCATCTCAAATTCTTCTTGACCTACAATATTGCCCTTCTCAGAACCCCTGTAGCCACTGACTGTACCTACTTAGAGTCCTTGTAGCTTTTTACATTTGTTACTTATTTACTAGTATTTCAATTAACAGACTGTAAACTTTCTGAGGAAGGAAACTTTGGTAAGCTGCCATACTCCTAGCACCTAAAACAATGCCTTGTAGATAGCTGGCACTAAAATACTTTTGAATGGGAAAGTAAAACAAATGAGTAAATGAACTAAAACACCTAAACAGTATACTCCAATATATAGTTTATAGAAGTCAATATTACAACTACCCAAGGTCACAAATCTACTTAGATTCATCTTTAAAAGGGGACATTCAACAGAGATAATTTTGTTATGATCAGACAATAGATTACAAGTACTCAGGAGAACAATTAGAAAAATGTTGATGGGGAGGCCTGGGTGGCTCGGTAGGTAAAGTGTCTGCCTTTGGCTCAGGTCATGATCCCAGGGTCCAAGGATCGAATCCCGCATCAGGCTCCTTCCTCTGCCCACTCCCCCTCCTTGTGCTTGCGTGCATGTGCTCTCCCTCTCTCTCTGACAAAATCTTTAAAAACAGAAAAAAAAGAAAAAAGTTGATGATTTCAAAATATTTCAAATTCCCACTCCTTCTGTTATCTCCTAGCACTCAATACCAACATGGCCTCCAAGGTCTTTCTAGCAATGATGATCTGTGTATTAAAAAAAAAAAATGTAGTTTCCATGAGCAAAAATTAACTTTCTTTGGGAAGACACACAAGATGCTTGAATCCAAACCACAGTTGAGAAAAATATCCTCTAAAAATACTATGTTACTTGGAAGATTGTAAAAATATTCTAAATGTTTTTTACACATTAAATAATGTTTATGTATGAGAAAATTACTTTCTGATGCAGAAAGAATGAAAACCAAGTATTTTTCCTTTATGAATGGGAATCACTTGGAGAATGACACTCTTATATTACTTATAGCTCTGGCAAAACTTAATAGAAATCACCAAGTGACACAGGTTTGGGCAGGTTATTGGACATTGCAGGACAACTTCACTGCAACAGGATATTTGTGGAATGGTGACATCAATAAAGACATCTTTTGTCAAGGTCTTCCTACACTGAGGGTAGATTATCTTAAAAGGTCCATTTCTAGAAATTCTGAGTTACAGATCAGGATAAAAACAGAGGCAGAATTAATAATCTGAAACTAAAACCACAGGAGAATAAGAGTGGTTCTATCATTGCTCCCTATCTTCAAAGGATAGGATTTCCTTAATCAAATTTTACAAGATGAATCTGAGGCGATAGAGGACAGGCAATTGTGCTTCATTTTATGCAACGGTATTTGGCTCAAAGTTACAAAACAGAATTTTTGAAATGGAATTCTTATTGTCGATAGGCTAAGGGAGTAGCCATTCAGAGAAATCTGAGGATAAAACCTGGGCTGACAGCGTCGGGCTCCGGCCTCTTGGGGAAAATGTTTAGGTCTCCCCCGAGTAAGGGTACTCCACACCAGGTGTCCGGTAGGCCACAGGGCACTGGAATGTCTTGGATGCCCCACTCACTTCTTGTTGGCCTTCTTTTTAAAGTGAAACATTTGGTCTTCTTCTAATGTATCTGTTCTGAAAATCTGGATGGTCCTATTATAGAATAAAAATTAAGCTCAATTGCATTTAAAAGCTTTTAAAGCTTTGTAAGTGAAATCTGTGACTAAAATCCAATTTTTAAAAAAGATTTTATTTATTCATTTGTTTGAGAGAGAGCGCGAGCGAGAGTGCACGCATGTGAGCAAGCACGAACGGAGGGGAGGAGTAGAGGGAGAAGGACAAGTAAACTCTGCATTGAGTGCAGAGCCTGATGCAGGGCCAGATCCCAGGACTGTGAGATCATGACCTGAGCTGAAGCCAAAAGTCAGATGCTTAAGTGACTGAGCCACCCAGGTGCCCCCAAATCCAATTTTTATTTTATTTTTATTTTTATTTTTTTAAAGATTTTATTTATTTGACAGAGAGAGACAGCGAGAGCAGGAACACAAGCAGGGGGAGCGGGAGAGGGAGAAGCAGGCCTCCCGCCGAGCAGGGAGCCCGATGTGGGACTCGATCCCGGGACCCCAGGATCATGACCTGAGCTGAAGGCAGACGCTTAACGACTGAGCCACCCAGGCGCCCCAAATCCAATTTTTTTTTTTTTAAAGATTTTATTTATTTATTTGAGAGAGAGAGAAAGCATGAGAGGGAGGAGGGTCAGAGGGAGAAGCAGACTCCCCGCTGAGCAGGGAGCCTGATGCGGGACTCGATCCCGGGACTCCAGGATCATGACCTGAGCCGAAGGCAGTCGCTTAACCAACTGAGCCACCCAGGCGCCCCCAAATCCAATTTTTAAATAAATAAATCCTATCCTTTTGAAAGCTGTGTTCCCACATGGCCATTACATAACAAAAATTTTAGTTTCTGACAATGTATTACCAAAATATACATATTCTTCTCCCCTGATCCAAACTTCCCCTACTTGGCTATTTTATTTTTGAAATGCGAAGTCCCCCCAAAGTTATAGTGTATTTAAGATTATTTGAAGCCATTAAAATAGTTTAGGCCCTGTTAGTTTCTTTGGAAAGGTATTACTATGTTCCACATTAATGCTTGAGCGCTGTAATAAATTCTGTTTTCTGGCATCCTATTAGCCAGAACCTTATTAACCTGCACAATGTGTATAGCCAGTGGAAACCAACAGCTGTTCCTAATCCTAAGCAGTACCTGCAAGATCCTAGGCTAATGTCTCAGTCAATGAAAAATTCAATAATATTCCTCTTGGTTTTATAATTATTTCTAATGCTTTACAAATCGATCATTCTAGAAGATGTAGCAGCATCACTCTATTAAACATTAGAATACACAAGGCACCGGGACATTTGATTAATTTGGACATGCTATTTCCTGACCATGAGGAATACATGGAGAATTAGTTCCAATTGGACTATTATCCCCAAATGGGTTTCTTATTAGAATGTCACCTTAGGAAATGACTAACTTCCTTGGAGCGATAGATTCCTTCATTTCAGCGGCAGGTTTTCTGGAAGTGTATCAGAGAACGTTTTTGAATGTTAAAGAGCTCACAAGCTGGAGGTGAGTAGAGAACAATGATGGAAAGAAACCCGTGTCCTTACTGTATGCTGTCAGGACCTCTAACTTAGAACACATAATAAGGATGTCCTTGTGAGGACAGTACGGTTGAGGTCAAGTTTAAGCGTATTCCAAATGGTTAGGAAGCATTCACATTCCAAAAGAACCCTCTTCCTGAAGGCTGATGATGCCCACAGTGGGTTCTTCTGAAACCGAACACAAACAACTAGAAACTCCCTAGAGCCGCTGACTGCTCTGTCAGTTTTCTGGCCAAAGAGCCAAATGTAAGCTCTGTGAAGGAAACGTCCTTAGAAAACTCCACCAGGGTTTTTAATGGGGTCTTTCTCCAAAGGAAAACATAGCAAGATGAGAAAAGCAAGGGGGTGGGTGGGGGAGGGCGATGATGTGGGTCCCGTGGGCCTGCCGACGCCGCTGGTCCAACTCCCCTAATCAGGACTTTGAACCTGAGAATGGCTTATTCTGGGGACAGGAAGAAGTCTAAATTCATTCTTTAAAAAGTCCACGCACTGTTGCACAAAAAGCACGATAAGTTGCCTCATGTTGCTGAAGCAGTCGCGGGGAACGCGGTGGAAAAACGAGCCTGCATTCATTTAACCCCATCAATGACTCGGGCTTGCGCTCCTTGAAGGAACTGACTGCAGCAGAGCCTGGGCCACGCTCCGCGAGGGAACTTTCCGGTGATTGTCACTCCGAACAGCTGGGGAAGGAGAGGCGCCCCTTCCCACAGCTCCTTCATTAGCCAACAAGCCCGAGCCACGGTATTTATACATCTGCGGAAGGTATCATGTTTACACCTCAGTTTACCTCTGGGTAACTGAGTTGCCAGGGAACCCAGGACACGGAATACTGTGGGTTAGAGTCCGGCGGAGAAAACAAACGGGCTCCTGATCAATTTTGGTCTTAAACCCAGTATAATTTTACGAGCATTTACCTTGAGCTCATAGCACAAAAGATACCACATCCCTTAGAAAGCGGGGGACGAAAAAGTGTGAATAAACACTGGGCTCTCCGAAGAGAAGAGTCAGACAGGGGTGTGTGATGATGATAAAAGCTCCTCCACGCTGCCTAGATGCTCAGCCCTCATTGCCCGGGGAAAGGGCCATGCATCTCTCTGTACCTCCCGCTGAGTCAGCCGCGCGCCCCCAGCATCACTGAAAGGGCTAATCAGGCACCTGCCCACACCTGCACTTAGGAGCTACATAGTGGAGAAAAAGCTTTTCCAAAAGAGGATGCCAGACAAGGGGAAAAACCATTAATGGTACAACATCACTTGCTCATTTACCCAAATTTTGAGGTTTAATAGCCAAGGGTAACACAAATCAGAATTTAGAACTTAAAAACACGATGCAGTTCTGATCTCTAGGATGTTCACTAGTCGGCTTTTGACATGTATCTTGGATCCAGTCAAATTCCTTAAACTCTTGATAGTGACTTAGTTAAGAATAACACACATCATAATAGCTAATAATTATTAACGCTCACAAGTAGGGTACAGTGCACATCATCTCATTTAATTCTCAAAGCCAAGCGGAACATGAGAGCACTTGTTCTTGGCTTTTCTAGTTTCCACAAAAAGGGGTTTTTCCTAAAATACTCTTGGCGCCTTATCCCACACCTTATTCCTCTCCATGGAGATGGAGTGATTTCCCGGAGGAAAATCTGGGCATACCGGCCCAGCCCCCTCCTGACCTTACCTTAGGTGCTGTTTGCCTACACGAGGCCCGTGTCCCACTCCTCTGCGTTGGGGATTGAACACAGGGCGGGCTTGCTTTTCCAGTGCTAAGAGTGGGAAGGTAAGTAGGCCTAATTCTGAGGGAGCAGCTTAGGAAGTCCTTTTGGCCGAGCGACCCAGAGCCATTTCTTCAACCTAGTCTTTCTCATAATAAAGGGGATATTTTGGGTTCCTGCTGCCAATTCTCTTTCTCAGTGGGTTCAGAGCTGAGGAGGGTCCCCCAGTCTGGGAGACTGGAAGTCTTTGATTAGAGAACCGGCATGGTTGGGTTGTGGCGAGCACCCTCTTCTGGGTTGCAGAAGACTGGCTTGTATCCTCACGGGGTGGAGAGAAAGCTAGCTCTCGCTCTCTCCGCCCCTTCTTAGCCCCTTCTTATCCAGGCACTAATCATCTATGAGGGCTCCACGCCCATGACCTAATTACCTCCTAAAGGCCCCACCTCCTCATACCATCACACTGGGATTAGGGTTTCAACCTATGAGTCTTGAGGAGACATAAAAATCCAGTCCATTGCAGAGGGGGGACAGACGGTCTCTGAACCCCAACGTTATTTTCTGTTTTACATATGAGGAAGCTGAGGCACAGAACTTTCAAATACCTTGCCGAAGGTCACACAAAGCTCACAAATGGGACAGCCAGATTTGAATCAGACAGTCTAGTTTTGGAATCCATGCTTTTAACACCAACTATGCTATTACCCTTTCCTTATTAACGATAATAATGCACGTGAAATCACTTTAGAACATTGGTTTTAGTATTAAGAACACTTACAGAATCTTGGTATTGCTTAACATGGTGTTTATAATCAGACATTTATTCTTTGAGTACGAGAGCTACTACTAAAACGATACTTAGAAACTGTGAGCTTTTATATGCATAAATATTTCTTTTGTTTACACTACTGTTTCACCTAATCAGTATTTCATCTTATACATAATGCCAAGAGCATTTGACTAGTTATAAAGTCTACATGCGTCGAACGGGAATTAATGAGGTTTTACTACATAAATACATGTATATTTGGATTTATACACATTTCACAAGAAAATCCACCCTGATTTTTTGGCTTGATATTTTAAGTTGCCTATGTGTCAGCCAGACGTTCTTATATGTTCTTATATTCCTTTTGAGATTATATGTATAAATATATATATGTCTATGAATACATATGTACCTTCTTAATTTATACATGGTTACTTGCATGTAACATAATACCTCCCTCGGGGAAAAATAAAGATACGAATCAACTATGTTCTACTGAAGTTTCTGAGTAACTTCTCTGGCTTGTAGTAGACACATTGTTTTAATGGACACTTTCATAAACATAACTGAAGGTGCTGACAGGTCTCCAACACGTCTGAAATGGTTTTTGTTTGTTTCTTTGCAGGAAAGCCCTTGACTCAGGCAACATTTTCATGTGCGAAAATCTACACTGCATTTCAGACATAGGGTCTGAAGAAAAGATTCTTCCTCTATGCAACCATATGAACAGAACCCTTTGTAGTACATGTATCACCATCCTCTCAGCAAAATCCGCTGGAGCCAGGATGACAAAGCGACCCAGATTAATAATTCCCCGGCCAGCAGTTTCCCATGTGGCTCGTTGTACCGCGGCTATTTTATCCGTGAAACAAGGAGGCCGGCGGAGATCACTGAATTCTACCTACTCTTTACCTTATATTACTCATAGTTAGGAATCAATCTGTACTTATTGATGCTCCATGCATACACATATTATGGGAAATAACGAGCTTGGAGAATGCTTCCCGAACTGACTCGTGTCTTCTTGAAAAGCAGGTGCACGCGGGTGGCGCACTGGCTCTCGCCTGCTTCACCACGGGACTCAGGGAAGGTCACTGTTGGCCGCCATTGGACAAGGTCAGGGATCTGCGGCCAATCTGGTTACCAGGATTTCATTTCTCAGCACAAGGGGTAACTTGAGGAGCAAGGAAATTCCTTCTCAGTGAGGATGAGCTCTCCCAAGCCTGTGGGAGCCCCTGGAGGCAGAGTGCCCATTTCTTTCTTTCTTTTTTTTTTTTTTTAAAGATTTTATTTATTTATTTGACAGAGAAAGATACAGCGAGAGAGGGAACACAAGCAGGGGGAGTGGGAGAGGGAGAAGCAGACTCCCCGCCAAGCAGAGAGCCCGATGCGGGACTCGATCCCGGGACTCCAGGATCATGACCTGAGCCGAAGGCAGTCGCCTAACCGACTGAGCCACCCAGGCGCCCAGAGTGCCCATTTCTATACGCTTTCCTGAAAGGAATATGGCACCAGTGGCAAGCTTTTCTTTTCTATGGCTTGCTCTCTTTTATATGTTTATGTTTTTTTTTAATTTTAGTACAGTCGACACACAATATTATATTAGTTTCAGGTGCACATAGTGATTTGACATTTATATCCCTTAGTAAATGCTCATCACGATAAGTGTAGTTACCATCTGTCACCATACACAGATATTACAATATTACTGACTATATTCCTCATACTGTATTTCATATCACCATGACTTACTTATTTTATAACTGAAAGTTTGTACCTCTTAATCCCTTTTGCCTATTTCGCCCATCCTCCCCCCCCCAACACTCTGGCAACCACCAATTTGTTCTCTGTATTATGAGTCTGTTTGCTCACTTTTGATTTTATTCTCCTGAAGTAACATTTTAATGCTTTAGAAACTTCAAATGGCAAAAATGAATTGTTCAAAAGAAACATGTGGAAAAACTAAATACTGCATGCCAAAAATGTCAGAAGCAGGACCAAGCTCAAGAAAGATGACCATCCTTTGTAAGCATGGATCTCACTTCCAAGGGGTGATCAGATGCACAGATTTTCACATTTCTAATAGACTCCCAGGCTGTGCTTTTTCACAGTTTAAGCTGATTATCTATCTATCTATCTATCTATCTATCTATCTATCTATCTATCTATCTCTCAATCATCTACCTATCAATCTATTTATCTATCTGCCTACCTACCTACTTACTTACTTCCTGCCCTACCTTTCTTTATCTATATATCCCTCTACACCAGGCCTGGTCCTTACACAGTTAAAGAACGGTTGTATAAGCTATAGAGTGCTGTCATTCTCTTTGCAGAAAGGACTCATAATATCATTTAGGACAGACACGATCTAGACCAGGCACTTACTTTTCCACCACATTGAAAAGGGCAGAGCAGCATGATGGGGCTCTGGATAACAAAATCTACGAGCTGATGGTTCCTTACGTCTATTCTGCTTCTCTTCAGTGTCACTTCTGCCCTCCCATCCCCTCACCCCTTGAATGCTTAAGATGAAGGTTCTGTGGACTCAGAGGAACTGATTTATGACATTTAAACAAACAAAAATCTAAAGAAAAAGACAACTGTGGCAAATTGTTTAAATTCCCTTTTTTCCCCTTTTTATTTCTTATTCCCTTTTCCCAGCAGATTTTCCTTAAAATGTGTTTTTAGCTTTCCATTTTCTTTGCTGCTTCTTCAAAACAAATTATCCAGACTTTGGAAAATAAATAATTTGAGATATGTTAGGCTTCAACCAATCTATGGCAAGATCTTCTGGTAATTTATGTATTTATAGAGAATGCTACAGCTTCCGAACAAGAAACTCCCCAGAGAAACTGAATTGGAATTGGCAGTAGGTATCAAAAAAAGTGTGGGACAAAAACCAGGTCAAGAGAGGGTAAAAGAAGTCAGCGTGTTAAATGTTCTGTCAAAAAATTTTCGCACATCTTTCAACTTCAAATTCTGAAAGCAGTAGCCAAAAGTTTATAGATAAAACCTTGACCAGTGTGACATTTGAACAATGCTTGAATCAGAACAATGACTTCCCTTGACTAAAATGAAATTTAACCGAGTCTTAACCTGCCAGTGAAATGCCCAGAAGGTGGTTTTGCTTTGAACTTGGGTGCTACAGAGTAGCCTCAGGCAGGGCTGAGGGTAAGTTCTAGAACCTGAGCAGGAGCTTGGGCTTTTGCTGTCTGCCCTTGGGGATCTTTCCTCCCCTCAGGGTTCTGTACTTTCACCCTTTATCCACAGGTTCCAGGTTCCTTCTGGGAATACAAAAAAATCTGTTGTGATTCATTTGCTACTCTCCCAGCTGAGGCTGGGGTTTACCCATGGAAATACAGTACTGTGATGATCTAAAACATTTTAAGTTCTGGGATGATGGTCATGTGAATTACTGATAGACTCTGCTAGTTAGAAACATTTAATAAAGTGATAGGATGGTACACTTGTTCTAATTCATTTCACTAAAGAATTTCCTTGTTCTTCTTTTATTTTTTCTTTTACCACTATCTGAATCTAGAGTACTAGTTACCTGTTTGCCCAGACAGAGTAGCAGATACTAGTTCTTGTTGGAGACAAATATAGGACCATGAGCAGAACTTAACATTTCTGAATGGAAATTGAGAACAGTCTAAAATGGCTGTGATCCAGGCTTGGGTCCGGTCCCTAGCTTGACTTGTGCTCAGCTCCAGGGAGTAAGAGAAGATGAATACACATTCTCCCCCCTACAACAAGTCTGCTCCCCCTCTTCAAGGTATTATTTGTATTCTTCAAGGAGAAGTCACTTTTTGTATATAAAAGAAATATCATTTGAGACAAGTTATGGTTTGGCTGATTCTAGAGTCAATGGCAATCTAAATATTCCTTTCTTCATAATGTGCATTTGTTTTCCATTGTTACTGCAACAAATCACCACCGCCAACCTAGTGGCTTAAAACGACACAAATTTATTATCTTATAGTTCTGTAGATCAGAATTCTGATATGGGTCTGGCTGGGCTAAAATCAAGGTGTTGTAGGGCTGCATTCCATTCTGGCGGCTCTGCAAGACAATTCACTTTCTTCTCTTTTCCAGCTTCAAGAGAGTGCCAGCATTCCTTGGTTCCTGGCCCCTGGTCATCTTCAAGTCAGCAATGGCAAGTCGAGTCTTTTTTGTGTACCATCTCTCTGATCCTCTTGTTTACTTCTTCTCCTTCTAGTTTTAAGAATTCATGTGATTAGATTAGGCCAACCTGGATAATCTCCCCATCACAAGGTCAGCTGATCAGCAAAATTAATTGTGTCCACAAACATAATTCCCCTTTTCCATGTAACCTAACATAGTCACAGGTTCCAAGGGCTAGTGTGTGGACATCTTTGGGAGGCATTATTCTACCTACCATGTAATATGATACATAGCAGTGTCTTGGTGTAATCTTGTTCCCGTCTTCTGATTTGTAGCTCCTGCGGTCCAGATAGAGGCACATGAAGTCAGTTGTAGATCTATTATATGGGATGAACCCTGAGCACCCGTGCCTCTCACAACTGGCCTTCCATGGATCATGGTTGGGTTTTCTCAGCTTGTGACATGGCTCTGTCTTGGTTTCCTGATTATATGGTTTCTTGTTGGGGCCAACATTTGATCTTCTTTTCAGTCTGCTTGTCTGGAGTCCTGATATTTTGCTTGGCTCTGTTACGTAAATTCTTTTTCTTATGCTGTTAAAGGCAAGCTGGAGTTATGTTCCAAGAAGGTGGATTACCTTGACCAAAGCAAGTGATGTTCAGAATGGCCTTGACTTATGGGCCTTCTAGCTGCAGGACCCAATCCACCGCTTGCCCACTCTCTGCCTTGGACATTACCTCCAGCTTGAATCAAGCCTAACTTTGCAATCCTTTGAGCCACTGGCTAGTCCCAGTAGTGGCTCAGGGTAAGATCAGTCTTGCTTGTCCCAATTTTCTCCCTTTCAGCACTGGCTTCCTGTTGGGGTTGTAACAAATATCTGGCTAAGCTCATCTAAACTGCAGCAAACAAGGCCATCTCAATAGCTCCAGCCCTGTAGAGTCCGTCACCAGAGACTATATTTTCTCCATTCTTCCTTAAAATGTGGGTGATCAACATCCAACACTGTGGTATCTGCAGAGTGACAGAGCTAAATAAAAGCTTCCTGAAACTTCTGCCAGGTGACACGTTTGGAAGTTTGAGTAAGAGTACATATGTGTTCTGTCCCCTTATCTCTAGGTACTAATGTATTCAACCTGTGGCCCAACCTTCACCCTCTGAACGTATCTTCACAAAGACAGGCAACATACTGGGAGGTCCAGAACCAGTTGCATGAAGTTAGTTATGGGTCTAGTGTGTAGGATGAGCTCAATATCTCAATTCTTACCCATGACTCCCATGTGATCAGTGCTGATCTCTGGACACTAATGATATTATTATTTTTCTATAAAGCCAGAGTCATCAGTTAGGCTTCTGGGAGTCCAGAATCCCCAGTGAAATTAGTAGTGTGAAGAAGAAAAGATCTGTCAGAGAAATTGGAGCAAAACCCAGTAGTGTCTTCATTTGCCTTGAGTATTCCGGTAATGTGAAAATGAGAGCGAACATTATTGAATACTTGTGCTAAGCACTCTCTTATATGAATCAACTCATTTAAACTGCATTACACCCCTATGAAGTAGGTACTATTATTACCCCCATTTTATAAAAGATGAATCAAGAAGGGAGATCTTAAGTAACTTGAAAAATATCACACATAGTAAGTAAGGTGCCAGGATTGACACCTTGGGTAGTTCCATCTCTTAACCATTATACAGTTATAGAGTTTAATTTTTCCTATTCCAGGAAGACACATGGCTTTTCTCTGACAGTAAAATTAGAATGCTTAAAGAGAAGCAGATTCACCTAAGAACTGGTGAGACTGATGTCGATAATCTGGCAAAGACTGGACTGTGACTTCATTAAGTACAGTCAACAAGTAAGGTCAAAGTAGGTTGGAAGGAATGCAAAAATTGGACTCACCAACAAATATCTGTATTGCAGTACATCGCTAGAAGGCTATTACTGAGAAATTGTCTTGTGGTGGAACAATGCTAGAGTTCCCATGAACATTAAGAAACGGACCGATTTATCTCAAGGTATTGGCATTCTGAATTGTCAAAATGACATCCCTAGAAATAACTGGCAGCAAAATCTCAGTAAACTAAAGGTAGGAACTTCATTGATCTTTGTTGTTGTTGAACTTTAGAGCAATATATTCCCAGCTAAGGGAGTTCTTGTCAGTGGCTGATGAGAGTCTTACGAGGTGCCATTTTTTGAATGGCCAGACATAAAGCAATTTTACATATCCCTGGCAAATAGCCTCTTCAGTCAGGTAACTATTATTTATGTTGCAGGCCTGGGGATACTGGTAATTAAAACAAATCTAATTCCCTTTGTCAAGGGACTTGTAATCGAAAAGGTACCCAGTTTAACTGCTGTAACGAATAACCAAGGGAGGACAAAGGGAGACACAGACTGCTCTGTGTAAATGAACATATAACATTTGGACCTCCAAGCTAAGCTTTGTAATCTCAAATTTAAGATTTTTTGTTTGTTTGTTTCAGACCATTATTCTTTCAACCAGATCTAAGATTTGGAAGAGGATGGGGGACAGAAGACTGAGATTTGGAGGAGGGAAGTAAAAGAGTGTCTGTGTGTGTGTGTGGGGGGGGGCATGTCTATTTAATTATAGCATGTAAATATTCACATATAGCTATAAATATAACTGTTAAGAATAGGAAGGTAACTAGTATCAAAATAGAAATATGCAGAACTTATAATTACCAGGGAGAAAAAAGAGATTTTTAAAAAGGTAATAATTTTAGGCAAAGAAAAGTGAACTTGGTTTAGTCTCAAGCTGAAGGAGGTCTGGGGATGTTTCTGTTTTATTACAGTAAGATTCAAACTCAAGCTCCCTATATCATCAGTAGTGTGGTGTGTTGCTCATCTCTTCTACTGAAGTGCAGACAACAACAGATACCAACACTAGATGCTTCCAAAGTGAGAGCTATGTTTCCTCGAAAGAGCCCACATTTCAGGGAAAAATGACTTCCTATTCCTATATTTTGGATGAGGACACCTCATATCTTCTTCAGTGCCAGATCCTAGAATGCTACCTAGAAATGTGAAGTGATCTGTAGACTATAAAAGCTGACCAGAACCTCACTCTTGGGCCTTTCTGTATGGGAATGGGTGTTTGGTTGTTTCTGCTAACCCTCCAAGCTGGCCCTTGAAAGTGAGGGGAAAAGAGTTCTAGGCACCCACACTTCTGCTCTCCTCTTCCCTTTTATTTCTGACATATCCTAGGACTTTGGCCTCTCTGATGTCCCTCCGGATTTCCTTCTTTGTATTTTCTGGAAGTCAGCACCATTTCATGGTTTTAGATTACTCGTTTGGTTTGGCTTGGCTTGGCTGGTAGTCATGGCCAAATATGTCTCCCTAAACCTCACCTCTTCTCCTTTTATGCATCCCCTTTCCTGCGTTGGGTAGGGGATCACACTGGTTCCTTACATTCTGCGGGACGTTTTTTCAGTCATGCAGATGAAAGCAGTGGAGAACTCATCCTGTCTTTTATAAGGCAGGATGGATCCAGTGTACTGAAAAATCTAAACAAACAAACAAAAAATCGGTACCAGAGAAAATGGAAAAGGCACAGCTCTGTACCTAAATCTCTTCATGTGTCAGAGGGAGAGAAGGAACATTCTCTCTGTGGTCCCAGCAGGACCTCTATCAGGGATGGTTACATTCCTTAAGGCCACTGAGGTTCCTGGGGGTTCCAGTTGGCATGTGGCCATGACAGACTGGTCTTCCTGGGACATCACTTGCTGCCGTATTACAGACTACTCTCCTCTGGATGGTGGCTCATGCATCCTCAGGGTTCCGACCAGGTCCCGATTATGCACGTTGAACATGACCAGGAAGTTTCCACACCTGGCAGGGAGGTAGTGTTTATTTTATTCATCTCTGGCTGATACAATTCTAAATTTGACAAAATATATTTTTCACCGAACAGCTGGTTAGAAAACGTACGCTTCTGGCTCTTCCCTGACTGAACCCTACACACTCTGGGAAGTGGTGTGGTCTAGAGTGAATTAAACCTAATGGAGCATGAACACAGGTCTCCATCCATCTGTTGTCAGGCACTTTCAGATACTGGGTTTGACTGGAGGTGGTGCTTTGGGTGTGCTTGAGTGAGGATGCCACTATTCCTCTGGCACAACCGGGTTATTGAATGCTTGGTATCAAATGGAGAATGAAGATCTAAAGCTTCTTTTTTGTTTTCTCCTCATTCTGCACCAATAAACCAGGATACTGATCCGTATCATACATCATAGATCAATGTAGTTGCGCATCGGAGCTTTTAGCTACCACCCCTCACCCCCACCCCCGGGACAATGGCCACTACTCATGTCTACCAGTTTTAATTTTTTTTTTTTTTAAAGATTTTATTTATTTGACAGAGAGAAAGACAGCCAGAGAGGGAACACAAGCAGGGGGAGTGGGAGAGGGAGAAGCAGGCTTCCCGCAGAGCAGGGAGCCCGATGCGGGCCTCGATCCCAGGACCCTGGGATCATGACCTGAGCCGAAGGCAGACGCTTAACGACTGAGCCACCCAGGTGCCCCCGAATTTTTTTTTTTTTTTTAAAGATGTTGCCAAGAATGGGAATCATGGCTGGGTCACTCAGTCTGGAGAGGTATTAACATCACTGTTGATCATTGAAATGTCATTACCAAGACATACATCACCCATACAACTGACCAATGATGACCTTTCTCCTGTTTGAAGAGAGGAGGCCATCAGAGGGTATTTTGTAAGCTATGCCACACCAGCCTGAACGCTGGCTTCCAGGGAATAGTTAATACCTACATTTTACCACCCTAACACAGTCAGTTCACACATCCTCAAATGATGTGGTACTGGGATGTGATCCTGACTCAACTTAAATTGTAGCTCTGTCCCCCCTGGAGAACGAACTACATCATGGATGCATGATCTTGCATGTGAGACCTTGGTGGTCAGGAAACTGAGAATATTGCCCGTCTGGCCTGACTTGTCCAGCTCCGACAGGGTACACGGGTGCTGGTGATTCTCACACCCGGTGGTCCCTTGGAATGCTGAGTCACAGGCCAGGGCCAGCTCCTACACAGCAGTGTCCTTGCCAAGGCCTCCCTGTGAGTGATGACCCCGCCTGGTTCATCCTCCAGTGCTATCACTAGCCGGCAGCAACTGATATCCTGGAGCGTTTTAGGTACTGACAAGTACCACACCCGCCATTGCTTTGGTCTGGTCCTGGGTAATGGCTACTACACCCTAGAAACAGGGTCAGACTGTAGGTCTATGCCATCATTAATGCTTTGCCACCAAGAAAAAAGTATGGGGAGATGGAGGCCTGAGAACACATCCCCGACTCATTCCTCCTCTGGAAACACAACGAGAGAAATGAGGCTGCCGGTAGAGCGTGGGGGCGCCAAGCTGAGAGTTAAGGTCTTTGCTCCCCGTGGTGTTGAGGAGGAGTGGAGAAAACAGCAGTGTGAAGCCTCCAAATTTCCGGCTCCTTGAGAGGGCTGGATGGGCAGAGACCTGTGTGCATGTGCTGAATATGCTCCCGAGAGGAGCTGCCAGACCTCATGGCCTGGAGCAGAGACGCTTTGGTAGGCTGAGCTGCTTCCGGTGCCTGCAGAGAGAGAGAGGACTGCTGCTTGTTCCCAGACGGGCCTCCTTCCTGCCTCCGTGTAGAGCCTGCCAACCCGACTGCCTAGCTGCTGACAAAAGCCAAAGAAGTTTTCATGCCCAACCTCATGGCCTGGGGAACCTCAACGACCTGAGGACCGGAGGTCAATAAACCATGCGCAGGCAAAGAAAGGATGATGTCTTCAGGGGGAATTAGAGACACAAGGCAAGAAGGCAAAGTTGAACTGGACTCCTGGGGAGTCCTAATGCCACAGAACTGAAAAAAAAAGTGGGACAGAACACTACAAAGTGTTGGTATTCCTTGAGGAGAGGAAGCTAGAATATCCAAGACGTCCTCAATTTACAAAGAAGAAAAAAACCCCTAAAGATAGCTGTTTGTGAGAACTGAAAGAGGGTTTGGAAGACCTTTTAGAACAAATGGCACAAAAGAACAACATCCCAGGGACATGAGGAAGAAGACAAGAGATCTGGAGGCTAGAGACTTAAAATGTAAATACCGTAGTGCCTGCTTTTTCTCCCCTTACCTACAGTGGATACCATTCCCCGACCCCCAGTGGATGCCTGAAACTGCAGCTAGTACTGAGCCCCATGTATACAGTGTTTTCCTACACCTACATACCCATGAGAAAGTTTAATGACTAAATTAGGCACAGGAGAAGATTGACAACAACCAATAATAAATACAGGATGATTATAGCAATATACTGTAATAAAAGTAACATGAATGTGGTCCCTCTCTCTCAAAATAATTTATTGTCCTGTATTCACCCTTCTTCTTGTGAGGATGTGAGATAATAAAATGTCTATGTGGTGAGGTGTGACATAGTGTTTGGCTACAATCGATCTTCTGATGATGAGTTGTTAGAAGGAGGATTGTCTGCTTACAGACCACGGTTGACCGTGAGTAGCTGAAACCATTGACAGCCAAGCTGTGGGTAAGGGGGCTGCTGTATTAAGAGCTCCAGGAAAAGAAAAAAAGGAATATATAGAGAAATACATTTTTTAAAAAAGAGGGAAATTTCTCTGGAAAAAGGTAAGTTTTTAGATTAATAACAGTTACCAAGACTCAGGTGGGATTAATGAAAAAAAAAATTATGTACCTCACTCTATCTTGGTGAAGTTTATAAATTCCTCAGATTAGAAAAAAAATCTTTTAAGTTCCCACACAGAAAGTGACCACAACAATGACAGCACAAACAGATTAGTTAAAGCAATTAGTTATTGCGTGTTACGGAGTTTTGGAAAAAAAAAAAAAAAAAGAATATATATACACACCAAAAGGGTAGATAATGTCCCTGAACTAAAATTCTGCAGCAGTCCAGCAAAACCCACACACTTTAGTGGAAGCAGAAATGCAGCAGTGTGCTGGTAAATGATTAATGACTCACCCTATGGAAAAATGATAAGAACCAAAGCCGTGCTTTGTAGTGCTTGCCAATTTTCAGGGTATAAATACTCCCTTCATGGCCAATTTCAAGCTATCAAGGTGACGTCTCTAAACACTGAGTGGGGAAGGGAAGAGTTGGTAGGAACCCATTTCAGGACACTACATCAAGAGGAGTACTGGAGATAGGAAGAAGTTATAACAGCCTAAATATTCCATCTTTGTGGAATGCGGGCTGAGTAGGCCAAGAAGAGAGGTGGGAGGACCCTTTTAATTCTGATATAGGAATAGAGAAAGACAAGTGTGACTACACCTGTTCGGGGGAGAAGGTAAGCCTTGGCAGAACTGAAAACAATGCCTTAATACTTCCAAATCAACGGGGCAAAAAAGATGCAATGAAGAGAGAACTAGCCAACCCCTAAAAGTAAGGACAGGAACTGCCAGTTTCCAGTCCATCATGTAAGGAGCCTGGAAGTCACTTCATCCTAAATATAAGTAAAAAACTGAACAAACTAAAAAACTTCTCAGGTCTGTCAGGGAAGTGACGTCACGGGGCAAACCGCTGCCCTCACAATTGGAGAGACAGATAGGCAGGTCCAGAGCATCCAACTTACTGGAGCAGAAACCTCCTCGCGAACCATGGCTGGGGCAGGGATAGCTGACCTGTGATCGATGAGTTGCTGGAGGCTCATCGTGGACAAGTCCAGAGTTAAAAACCCGGGTTGGGGGGGCAGACATAGTTCAGCCTCCACACTTTTGTGGGTTTTACCTCCTGGAGCTCTGCCAGGTCCTCACAGTAAAGATGGAAGAAAAATCCCCCCCACCCCCACCCCCCAGCTTCCAGCAGCGGGAGGGAAACAGGAACCATTTTGAAATATACTAGAGCATTCTGTTCTTCTTAACAAGGCCTGCCCTCAAGGGAAACTGTTTTACCAGAGCCTAACCTATTAGGATTTTATCAGAACCTACTCAACCTGGGAGAAGGGAAATGCCCAAACCCAGCCACTTCTAGCCGCACTGTCCCACCTAAGGGGGGAAAACTGAGAAACACTTGTAAATAAAGTAAGTGGAGGGAAAAATAAAAAATAAAGGATGTTAATTATTAAATCTAAAATATATGGAAGCAATAACACAAAGAATATCAGTTATCACAATAAAGGTGAAAAGTCTGCATTTCCTTATCAAAATTCACTATCATATTTAGTTAGACAAAATCCAACTATATGTCAACAAGAATCACAGTTAAAATAAAGTGACAAAGAAAGATAAAAAATAAGGGTATGGGCAAAGATAAACTTAGTTCATGCAAGCACAGTAAGTAGGAGTAATAGAATTCAAAGTCAAAAGCATTTAATGGGGCAAAGAAGTTTATATACTACCAAAGATGACATCCATGAGAAGAACAAGCCATAACCAAGTTATGTACAAACAGAGCTGGCAAAAGACCAGGCAAAATTTGCTAAAAATTTGGAGGGAAAATGATAAAATTACACTGGGAGATTTTAATAAATCTCTTTCAGAATTTGACAGATAAAATAGTCTAAAAATAAATAAACCAAAGGATTTGAATAACATAATCAACAAGGTCAAGTTATTTGACATTTATAGAATTTTTACCCTACAAACAGAATAGATCATCTGAGTCCATAGAATACTTACAAACATCAATTTGGTGATAAAGAGCCTAAATAAATTCATTCAAGTTGGGATTTTAAAAAGCTACATCTTGATTTGAAAAGACCAGAAATCAACAATAAAAAGATGAGATGATCCAAAAAACAGCTTGGAAATTAAATAGATACTAGAAGTTAAAAAAAAAAAAAAGATCTAGAACAAATGGAAGGAAGTCTTTGTATCAAAACGTACAGGACTAAGTTTTTCCTTTCAAGACAGCAGACTGATGGCACATGTTTATATCATTGTTCTGAGACTCTCATTAAATTCACATTACAGGAAAAATGATGATTCCCAAACAAACAAGAAAGTGGATGAAGAGGAGAGCTGTTATTGGCAGCTGAGCCCTTCCAGAATTATACAGAAACATGGAGGAGGAGTGAATGAGTCAATAAGTTGGAAGCAGCCTCATCTCGAAATATGAAATGAAGGGACCACAGCTGAGGAGGAATCCTATCAGGAAGTTAGAAAAGCCAGGTAGAACAAGGACGAGACACGAAGGAGGAAATAGGAGTGAGTTGAAGGTATCTATCTGGAACAGTTGGCCTATTCTCCTCCTAGGTGCGTAATGCCCGTCAGGAGTTTATGTCCCAGGCAAAATAACTGGAGAATTTTCTCTAAAGAAATTGAATTAATTGTCTGGGAAGAACTGAGGCAACCAGTATGGGAATTGGCTTTGAAGAGAAGAGTGTCCTGTTTTGTATTTTTGTTTCTTCTTTCAAAGGCCAATTTATTGTCTGCTTATCTTCAAGTCCACCAGTTAATAAGCCCTATTCAGATATGCAGGGTTTCCAATGAGCTTATTTTTGCCTCATTCCGAATTTTGAATAGAAAATTAAGGATTAACAGATATTAGAGGAGAGCCTGTGAGATAAGTGAGAATAAGAAAAATAAGCAGGAAAAAAATGACACTGAAGGAATAAAAAATAATATAGGGAAAAGAAATTAGAAAGGAAAACAAAACACAATCTTACTGTTCCCCCATACACACAAAGAAATTTCTAGTTAATATCCTCTAAAGAGTAAGAAAGGGATGCCATACAAGAAGTCAGAACAAATAGAAGTTTTCAGAAATCTAGAATTTCTCAGAGCTGAAGGATGTAAATTTTTTTTTCTGGAGAGAATCTTTTATTTGAATCCATATTTCCTTTTTAAAATATTTTATTTATTAACTAATTAATTATTTATTTAGAAAAAGAGTGTGAGTGAGGGCAGGGGCAGAGGGAGAGAGAGGAAGAGAATCTCAAGCAGACTGCGCTGAGTCATGGAGCCCGATGTGGGGCTCAATCCCACGACCCTGAGATCATGACCTGAATGGAAATCAAGAGTTGGATGCTTAACCGACTGAGCCACCCAGGTGCCCATAATCCACATTTCTTTCTTTTTTTTTTTTTTTAAAGATTTTATTTATTTATTTGAGACAGAGAGAATGAGAGACAGAGAGCATGAGAGGGAGGAGGGTCAGAGGGAGAAGCAGACTCCCTGCCGAGCAGGGAGCCTGATGCGGGACTCGATCCTGGGACTCCAGGATCATGACCTGAGCCGAAGGCAGTCGCTTAACCAACTGAGCCACCCAGGCGCCCCATAATCCACATTTCTTAAACGTAGTGTGTTTCATAATTTTCTGCCACATAGGTAAATTTAACAAAATTAAGTGTCTTAAAATCAAAATCTTATTTAATTTTTATATAGTTGTTCTTTTTTCCAATTCTTTTATTTATATTAAAAATTTTTTGAGTATCTATCATTGACCATATTCCCTATGCTGTGCCCTTTATTCCTGTGATTTATTCATTCCATAACTGGAAGCCTGTACCTCCCACCCCCCTCCACCCATTTTGCTCATCCCCCGACTCCCTTCCCTCCAGCAACCACCAGTTTGTTCTCTGTGCTTAGAGGTCTCATTCAACTTTTTTGTTTGTTACTCATTTGTTTTGTTTTTTAGATTCCAAATATGAGTGAAAT
Source organism: Mirounga angustirostris (assembly GCF_029215605.1). Classification (NCBI taxonomy): domain Eukaryota; kingdom Metazoa; phylum Chordata; class Mammalia; order Carnivora; family Phocidae; genus Mirounga; species Mirounga angustirostris. The sequence goes on along the minus strand of NW_026991720.1, from coordinate 86,778,773 downwards.
CATTTGGTATTTGTCTTTCTCAATTTGACATTTCATTTAGCATAATATTCCCTAGGTCTATCCATATTGTTGGAACAAGCAAGATCTCGTTCTTTTTTTTATGGCTGAAAAATATTCCTCTGTCCGTCTGTCTCTGTCTGTCTCTCTCTCTATATATATCACAGAAGATGTGAATTTTTGGATTAAAAAAACCTCACTAAATGTTGAGAAGGATGAGTGAAATTAGGTAACACATGTCCTTGTAAATTTGTAGAACGCCTAAGATGAGGAAGTAATGTTAACAGTTTCTAAAGGGAAAATATTTCACCTACAAAAGAGAAGAATCAGACTGACATCAGGTTTATCAGCAACACTTGAATGCTTGAAAATAAAATGGCAATTTCTTAAAGAGGAAAAAGGATTTTCACCCCAGAATTCTACATCCAGAAAAATTATTCATCAAATGGGAGAAGAGAGTAAAGACCTTTACAGGCATACAAAGATTCAAGGTTTACCACTTGAAACACCTATTATTAGGAGTTATTTGAAGACATGCTCCAGCAAAATGAGAGATAGAGAAAGCAAGAGGAAGGCATGGGATCCTGAAACAGTAGATCTACACCAGAAGAGTAATAAAGAGCAATTCATATTACTGAATGTGCAGGAGGCCTAGAGATAAACTGGTGCAGATTGGCTTGCGGGGGTGGGGGGGTGGGGGGCTCTAGAGAAAAAGGGATTTAACAGGATAGAGAATACGATGGAAGTCTGGGGGGAAAAATGAAGGATATAATAAAATCAAATAATGCAAGACAAAAAGGTAATTAAAACTAGAAATTAAATTCTGTAAATTAAACATGGCATGAATTTAAACAGCTGATGGAATGTAAGAAAAGTTAATCCATTAATTTCTATGCTAAAGATACTCTCCTTTGAGTCACCCATAGAGGAAGGAAATATAATCAAATACACCATGTGACGCAAGATCAAAACACATTTTCAAGTCATGTTAACATAAAGGCAGTTCAGACATTTTCAACTTTCAGAGTCAACCAATGGACCAAGTACAGATGACTTAATAGTGCTTGCAGAATATGTCATGTGGAGTCACATCCACTCCCCCCCACCCCAGGGCAGGAGTGGAAAGCCCTTCATGTTGGTGGAATCAGGAGAGGGAGAGATTCATGGGCAATGAGTAAAGGGGGAGGAGCCTGACTGAGTCCCTCATGAATCCAGGGGCTCCACCATTCTGGGCCTTGGTCAAGGAGGTTGGGTGGTTAGAGAAATTATGGAAACTTCACATAGGCTAAAAGGAAAGCCAAAAACAGAGGGGACCAGTATTTTCTTTGCTGATCATCTTTGAGGCAATACTGGGAAGGGAGGGGAGAAAATGAAGTGGTGGTGTGGCCTGTGGATTTCGAGAGGACTCAAGGCAGCTCTTACTGATTTCCCACAGCCTGTAGATCCTACACAGTCCTCACTTGTGGGGGATGTGGAATATGCCTAAAGATGCTGACTGGTGGTCTTCTTGGGGTGCAGAGGGGAGCATGGCAGCAAGGGGTGAAGTGATTTTACAGCCCAGGACTGAAGGGTAGACTCTCAGATTGGGGAATGAATGCAGAGTTCAGTGATCCCAGGGGATTTGTGAGGCCTGATGTAGTCCCGATGATTTATTTTTGATTTTGTTTCCCCCGCCTCAGGAGACATATGTAGAAAGAAGTTATTACTGTCTATGTCAGAGAAGTTACTGCCTGTGTTTTCTTCTAGGATTTTTATGGTTTTAGGTTTCACATTTAGGTCTTTAATCCATTTTGAGTTTATTTTTGTATATGGAGTAAGAAAGTGGTCCAGTTTCATTCTTTTTGCATGTTGCTGTCCAGTTTTCCCAACACCATTTGAAGATTTTTCCCACTGGATATTCTTTCCTGCTTTGTCAAAGATTGACCATGTAACTGTGGGTTTATTTCTGGGTTTTCTGTTCTATTTTATTGATCTATGTGTCTATTTTCATGCCAGTATGTACTGTTTTTATTACTACTGCTTCATAATATAACTTGAAATCTGGAACTGTGATACTTTCAGTTTTGTTTCTCTTTCTTGTTTTTTAGAGTGGGGGAGGGGCAGAGGAAGAGTGGGAGAGAATCTTTTTTTTTTTTTTTAAGATTTTATTTATTTATTTATTTGACAGAGAGAAACACAGCAAGAGAGGGAACACAAGCAGGGGGAGTGGGAGAGGGAGAAGCAGGCTTCCCGCAGAGCAGGGAGCCCGATGCGGGGCTTGATCCCAGGACCTTGGGATCATGACCTGAGCCGAAGGCAGACGCTTAATGACTGAGCCACCCAGGCGCCCCAGAGTGGGAGAGAATCTTAAGCAGGCTCCATGCCTAGCTTGGAGCCTGACCTGGGGCTCAGTCTCACAACCCTGAGATCATGACCTGAGCCAAAATCAAGAGTCAGATGCTTAACTGATAGCCACCCAGGCACCCCTTGTTTTTCTCTTTCAAGGTTGGTTTGGCTATTTGAGGTCTTTTTGGTTCCATCCAAATTTTAGGATTGTTTGTTCTAGTTCTGTGAAAAATGCTTTTGGTATTCTGATAGGGATTGCACTAAATCTGTAGACTGCTTTGTGCAGAATGGACATTTTAATAATATTTGTTCTTCCAATCCATGAGCATGGAATGTCTTTCCATTTCTTTGTGTCATTATCAATTTCTTTCATCAGTGTTTTATAGTTTTCAGAGTACGGGTATTCCACCTCTTCGGTTAGGTTTATTCCCAGGTATTTTATTGTTTTTGGTGTAATTGTAAATGGGATTGCTTTCTTAATTTCTCTTTCTGCTGCTTCATTATTAGTGGATAGGAATGCAACAGATTCCTGTCCATTGATTTTGTATTCTGTGACTCAACTGAATTCACTTATCAGTTCTAGTAGTTTTTGGTGGAGTCTTCAGAGTGGCATCTTCAGGTTTCACATTTAGGTCTTTAATCTATTTTGAGTTTATTTTTGTATATGGAGTAAGAAAGTGGTCCAGTTTCATTCTTTTGCATGTTGCTATCCAGTGGTGCAAATGGTGAAAGTTTTACTTCTACCTTACCAATTTGGATGTCTTTTATTTCTTTTTGTTGTCTGATTGCTGTGGCTAGGACTTCTTTTTTTTTTTTTTTTAAAGATTTTATTTATTTATTTGACAGAGAAAGACACAGCGAGAGAGGGAACACAAATGGGGAGTGGGAGAGGGAGAAGAAGACTCCCTGCCGAGCAGGGAGCCCGATGTGGGACTCGATCCCGGGACTCCAGGATCATGACCTGAGCCGAAGGCAGTCGCTTAACCAACTGAGCCACCCAGGCGCCCCGAGGACTTCTAGTACCATGTTGAATAAAAGTGGTGAGAGTGGACATCCTTGTTTTGTCTTGTTCCTGACCATGAGGAAAAATCTCAGTTTTTCACTGTTGAGTATGATGTTGGCTGTGGGTCTTTCTTTTCTTTTCTTTTTCTTTTTTCTCAAGATTTATTTATTTATTTTAGAGAGAGAGAGCATGAGTTGATCCCATTACCCTGAGATCACAACCTGAGCCAAAAACAAGAGTCAGATGCTTAACTGACTGTGCCACCCAGGCATCCCGGCTGTGGGTTTTCATATAAGGCCTTTAGTATGTTGAGGTATGTTCAAAGTACAACATCCATTCATGATACAAATCCTCCACAAAGAAGGTCTAGAGGGAAAATTTCCTTCCTTTTTAAAGCTGAATATATTCCATTGTATATATACTACATTTTCTTTATCCATTCAACTGTCAATGACAGTTGGGTTGTTTTCACCTTTCAACTATTATGAATAAGGCTGCTATGCACATGGGTGTACAAATATTTGTTCAAGTCTGCTTTCATTTTTTTTGGTATGCCTATTTTTTGTCTACAAAGAGGTAGAACTGTTGGATCATATGGTAATCCTATATTTAATTTTTTGTGGAAAAATGATACCATTTACATTCCTACTGTTAGAGGTTAATTGGACACTTAGGTGGTGAGGGCCAGGGTCTCCAACAAGAAAACAGGGAGCCGGGACAGCTAAGACAAAATCCACACTAACATTCTATTTTACAGCTTAGACAAGAGCATAATAGCATCCTGTTTAGCAGCTTCTGCAGGAGTGACTTTTGCAAAACATCCTGAAACAAAACAATTAGCCATAAAACACTGGTCACTATCATAAGATGAGGCAGTTAGTCTCCAGATGTCAGCCTTTCAAAAGACCATCAACACATGAACAATGACCCAGTAGGCAGACAGGTGTGTGATCAAAGCCCTGATTGGCACACCTTAGCAGCCAATCCACAGTGGGCTCACACTCAGGTTGTTTAAGACATTTCCTCAAAAGAGCTTATAAAAACCCCTAGACTTGAACACCAAAATAGCAACCCTCTTGGGTCCCCTCCCTCTCTGGGAGCTTTGTACTACCATTCAATAAACTTTGCTTTGCTGCCCGCCACTCGTCTGGTCTACCTCTTCATTCTTCAAAGAGACATGCCCAAGAACCGAGGGCACTAAGGGAACAGGAATCCTGTAACACTACAAGAGTTCAATTCTCCCACGTCCTCACCAATACTGGATAGTTTCTGGCTTTATTCGACAGTAGCCATCCTAATGGGTATGAGGTGACATTGTGGTTGTAATTTGCATTTCTCTAGTGACTAGTGATGTTGAGCATATTTTCATGTGCTTATTGGCCACTTAAATATTTTCTTTGGAGAAATTTTTATTCAAGGCCTTTGCCCATCTTTAAATTGGGTTGTTTACTTTTTTGTTGTTGTTGAGTTGTAGGAGTTCATTTTATATTCTGGATATCACTTTCTTATCAGATATATGATTTGCAAATATTTTCTCCCATTTCATGGATTACCTGTTGGTAGTGTCCTTTAATGCACAAGAGTTTTAATTTTCATAAAGTTCAACTTACCAATTCTTTCCTTTTTTGCTTATGTTTTTTCCTTAGAGGATTTTAAATTTTGAATTGACTGAGCCCAAATGAGTCTAAGTCAACTCCTGCAAAGCTTAATAAACTAAAAGAGACATGATTAACTTTAATTGGTAAGCTTATGACTTTTTTTTTGTTTGTTTTTTATTTTTTGCCGCTAAGTAAGAATAGGAGCTCTCATGCAAGATACTGTCAGTTACAGAAAATTAAAGTTACTCTTTTATCGTTTTTACGTATCTGAATTTTAGTGTATACATTTTTGTTCCTTATTCAAAAGGATGGCAGAAAATTCAGAAGCAAAATGTAACAAAAGCCCCAGGAAAGCTTTCCCGGAACACTGTTCCACATCAAGAACTTGCCTAGAATGGGGCCTGGCGGGCAAGCACATTGGTTGGCATTTTGAGCTATACACAAAGGCCTGGTGATATTGGATGAGGATTTAGACCTTATTTAAGGTAGTTTGTTTTTCCTTCTCAAGAACACAAAAACCACCGTGCAGAGAATAAGAAGCGCCCTCATACAACCATGGTAAAGATGGGAATTTAAATGGAAGTTATAAAAGGCAAAACAGAATTTCAGAAGGCATCAATATGCTGTCACATCTGCTGCCTTCCCACCGGATCCCTAGGACACAAATTCATTAACTGGGTATTCTCTCTGCTGCCGATGTTCTGTGGGCTCAAGTTAAAGAACTGACAAACTGGCATATTTACCTTCATATTTAATAACATAAATATTGCACCCACTACCAGGGTAAAACTCAATTATAAAGACTAGAGGAAATGCCCCAAAAAGCTTTGCTCTATCGTTTTGTTGGCCTTCTGAAGTCTGATATGGAGAAACTGTCCCAATCTCCAAAGTACATTGCTTACTATTTTTGAAAAAGGCAAATGAATTATTTTTTTTAAAGATTTTATTTATTTACTTGAGAGAGAGCATGAGCAAGGGGAGGGGTTGAGACAGAGGCAGAGGAACAAGCAGGCTCCCTGCTCAGCAGGGAGCCTGATATGCGGCTCAATCCCAGGACCCCAGGAACATGACCTGAACCAAAGGCAGACAGTTAATTGACTGAGCCACCCAGGTGCCCCAAGGCAAATGAATTATTATACTTACAGTCTTTGATCTGATATATAGCAGATCTGATTTCTGTTTTATTGGTACTTCTAAGAAGGCTATAAATCTCCTTTTGGCAGGAAACACCGCTTTATATTTTATTTTATGTTTAAATTATGTGCTATTAATACTCTCAGGCAGTAAATTTGCTCAATCCTTGCTTGTGGATTCTTGCAACATATGAATCACGTGAGCCTCCTCCTAAATCTGCCAATTTGAAATAAATTGTATGTTGTCATACGGATTGTATAAAGCACTTAAGCTGTTTGCTAAGTCTTCTGCTCAGAGCTTCTCTCTTATTAAATGGTAATGCTTGCCTTTATTTTTGGAGATGGTGTTTTCCTGACAACCATCTCCTTGTCATTGAAGTTCTCTTTGACGTGGAAGAAGGAAATCCTACCCCGAGTGACTTGCTTCTGTTCTCTCCTCTGGCCTGTTGATGGAAACCGTTTCTAACAAAGGGATAAAATGATGGGGGATTTCATTTTAACTTTACCAGCCAATACGGCTTAGACCACATTTATCTTTCCTTATGGTTCCTCCTCACCATTTCCTAATTAGTGCCATTTTTGCAAGTTCATTCTTGTGCTATGAAACCCCTCTCTAATGAGTCTGTCTGCTGCTATGCATTTATTTTTCATAAAACAGCCCAAAGGCCAACTCCCAAAACGAATTCCTGATTTAGAACTCTGCAGGGACACCCATGTTATCAAGTGCTAAAAAATCCTCAGTCACCAATTTCTTTCACCTTTGGTGGCATGAGCTTTAATTTTTCAGTTCTTGCTGCGATGAATCCTCTTCTTTAGTGATGGTGAAGCAGGAATTACACCTGTTTATACCTTCCCTTCCAAGACTTTTCCTCCCCGCCCCCTTTGCTAAGTGAACCCATACTCTCAACACCCTTTAGGAGGTAAACCTTGATGCATTTTACAAAATAAACACACCCATGCCCAGATACACACACTCAGCTTAGTGACACTTTATCTTTTTCCACTTCATCCTTCTCAATTTTCACCCACCTCTTTATTTAGACTCCCATTTACTGAGCCTGCTCCTTTGCGATGTATTCTCATTTAATCCTCAAAACAATCTTGTGAGTCGGAATTAAGCTTGGTTTACACATTAGAGGCTTGAAGCGCAGAATTGAAATCCTCTGGCAAAGGGCGTGCACATTTACAAAGTGGGGGAGTAAGGATGTGAGCCCAAATCTGCTTTTTCCTTCTGCTGTCTACGAACTGCCTTTGTACCTGGTTTTCTGCACGGCTTCCAGCCCTTCTGTTTATTACATGCTTGTTGCCTTGGTCTTTCTAAGCTAGATACATGCTAGATGTAGTAGATCTATTGCTTATTGCTTGTACTTCCCTTGGGTGGGTGGTAAGTTTCCTCTGGATATTTGCCATTCCATCTGTCAACTTACTTCACCCTGGTGGACCTCACCCAGCAGAAACAATGTGTCAATCTTCCAGTCGGAAACACCTAGCTACCAAGCTCTTGAATTTCCTAGTCCCAGCAGCTTCTTTGGCCCTGTTTACAAATTAGGATATTTGCTCCTGTTCATTGGTATTTCTCGCCAGCTAACTGCCATTCATGATACAGATCCTCCGCAAAGAAGGTCTAGAGGGAAGATCAGGTTCTACTCTTTCAGTGGATCCTCTGTCTTCTTGCTTCTTTGTTGCTTTGCATCTTTTACTGTAACACCCACAGTTCTGCTTCTATAGGGATGACTCATCACCAGCAATTATATTGTATCAAGATAGTTAATCCATTCACTTATTTGATTAAAAAACCTGACAAACAACTTCCTTTTCCTTTCTTAGGAGGGGTGGTTGTGGTAGTGGTAGCCCTTCTTAGAACTTTGAATTTTTCATTCTATTTTTTTTTTAAAGATTTTTTTATTTATTCATTTGACAGAGACACAGCGAGAGAGGGAACACAAGGAGAGGGAGGGGGAGAGGGAGAAGCAGGCTCCCCGCAGAGCAGGGAGCCCGATGCGGGGCTCGATCCCAGGACGCTGGGATCATGGCCTGAGCTGAAGGCAGACGCTTAACGACTGAGCCACCAAGGCGCCCCTTTCATTCTATTTTGACATCATGTCCACACATCTTTATTTAGATTTTTATCACCACCACTTCTACTTTCAGAAAAAGAAAAAAAAAAAAGGTGTGGGGGGGGCGGGGAATTTAGGTTTTTATTGAATAAGTGAATTAACTACATTAATTCAATGTGATTGCCATCATGCTGTTAATGAGTGGTTTTTGGATAAGACTATTCAGTCTGGTTCCCAAGCTTTCCAGATTACAATAGACCAGTCTTTTTCAACCTTTGTTTTTTCATTATTCTCCTCCAAGGAGCATTTTTAGACATTTTTCCCTAAATGGCCTCCTAAAAAATGTTATTATCTGTTTATGTACTGTAGCCCTTCAGGAAGGGGACAGAAACCAGTGTGAATGAATACTGCCCTCAGTGAGAATGTGTGCATAGACCACCATTGTAAATCCTATGACACTTCAGTTAGATGTTAAAAAATTCTAAACCACTTTTTATGGCCCTTGCTCTTTTGAAACAGGGAAAGCAAAGCAAACACTCCTTCCATTACGACTCTATCAGCAGACCTAGCTACATTCTAGTTTATGTAGAACATAAACTAATCCCTAATTATGCGTGTGGTTATTAAGAATCTCAGATCACAAATTCAGGTATGCAAGAAACACAACATCCTGTATTTTTCTATCATGGAACTTAATCTCTATCTCCCCTTCTGCTGGATGATAGAAACTTATCAGGTCAGGGGCGCCTGGGTGGCTCAGTCAGTTAAGTGTGTGCCTTTAGCTCAGGTCATGATCCTGGGGTCTTGGGATCGAGCCCCTGAGTCAGGCTCCCTGCTCAGCGGAGACTCTGCTTGTCCTTCTGCCTCTGCCCCTCCCCCCGCTTCTGTGCATGCTCTGTCTCTCAAATAAATCAATAAAATCTTTTTTTTAAAAAAATAAATTTATTATCAGGTAATTCAAGGTTCTTATCTGTCCTTTCTCTCGGGTTTTGTTTAAACTCCAGGTAGGCTTACAAAGCGCTGGTCCTGAGTTCCCTGTTGAGATGCCCAGGCTTTCAGCTGCTGGTCCAGGTGGGGCACTGTTATATACACCCTGTATCCAACGGCAAAGCCCTTCAGCTTGGCCAGCTCTCTGTCCTGGCATGTCCTACTCTTGGTGGCTGGGAATCATACCACTGCTCCCATACCATGGTGTTGCAGTGAGTTTTACTTCTTTACTCCTGCCAGGCACCAGGGCTCCCCCAGCTCTCCAAGGGTGGTGTAGGGAACCCTGGATGCTGTTTGGGGTCTGTCTGCCTATTTACCCAGCTGTTCCTTATGCTGGGTGTGGGGACTGGACTCTTGCTGGCTCTGTGCACTTTGAGGTTTCAAGCACACCCCTGCTAGAGACTCGGCCCTGGCAGGTGGGGGAACAGGACTTCTCTTCAGGGACCACATTTGCTCCCCTAAATCCTCCTCATACCCTAGGGGCACTTCGCTCTCATGACTCACACTGCTTCCAAATCTTTGGTCTTATGCCAGGAATTTCTTCCTTCCTTCCTTCCTTCCTTCCTTCCTTCCTTCCTTCCTTCCTTCCTTTCCTTCCTTCCTTCCTTTCCTTCCTTCCTTCCTTCCTTCCTTCCTTCCTTCCTTCCTTCCCCCTTCCTTCCTTCCTTCCTTCCTTCCTTCCTTCCTTCCTTCCTTCCTTCCTTCCTTCCTTCCTTTCTTTCTTAAGTAATCCCTACACCCAACATGGGGCTCCCAACTCATGACCCCAAGATCAAGAGTTGCAAGCTCCTCCGACTAAGCCAGCCAGATGCTCTAGGAATTAGGCTTTTGAAACTCAAGAGCCAAGAATTTGACTCTCCCAAATATAGAAAGAGGAGGGGTAATAAAAAAAATACAAGAGGGGAAAACATAAATCAACATTCTGAAACACAGTCTCACCAATCTGTGGGTATTTATTTCTCATGTGCTTCTGTGTAAGGGACTGCTTCCTAACTCCCTTTGTTGATACCATTTCCATGCTTAACAGATTCCTATCACTACAATTCTATTTCAATAGGGCAAGCTATGCTCCATGCATTTGAGAATCAAAGGTAACTGTCCCTCAGTGAATCTAGTAAGGTGTGCCTATTTCTACCTTAAATGAGAGTCCTTCCTCCTTTCTGAGAATCTGCTGTGTTATTTGGACTTTCCACTCAGAATCCAGGCCCTGGAAGCAGAGGTCTAACTTGAGACTGGAGCCTAAGATGATGGCGAAGGACCGACTCTGTCCAATTTGTACCTGGTCGTTCTTAGAAGTAGTTGGAGAGGGCAAGCCAGGAAGGAACAGATTTTTTTGTGGATCGAGCAGTTGGGGAGCTTGAAGCATCAACCCTGAGGCTAAGAGCTTGAGGATGGTCACGGGCATGTAGTGCCTGGTTAATTCTGTCCATACAAGTTTCGTGGAGAATTTTATTCTGAACCTGGCCTCGAAGAGTAAACAGAACTTTCTGTACACACTGCTGAGTGTTTGGAACTTAGCTTTTACCACTCTTCTCCAAAGAGGGACAAGGCCCTAAGATGTATACAGTGCAGAGAGCTCAAGTAGAAATTTATTTTCTTAACCAGAAATTTCAGAAAGTACCCATCTAATAGAAAGTCATTTCAGAAAGTACCATTCCAATTTTAAATAAAGATGGGATCAGCTTCTACTCGCTTCCTCTTCCTCTCCCCTCTGGCTAAAAAGCACACTTCAGGCCTCCATCTTCCTCTGCAACACCATGGTATGTAAGTGGTTTTTCTATTTACCAAGCTAAAATGGAATCATCTGGCTGCAATGTCACCTCCGGTCTTGGTTGGATTTGCTAGCCATTTTCTCGATTCCTCCTCACCTAAGTCTTCAGGGACATTTCAACAACTAGGCTCAAGGAAGAACTGATCTTGTGGGAAACACCTGCAACTTGACTGGGCAGGTCTCAAGGGACCATGCACAATGTGTTTATCATGGACTCAACACAGTGGGATGTCTCTTACTGAATGAACAAAATCTTCGTGGCAGAGGGTCCTGCAGTTTTGATGCTTGGTTGATCTCTTGTGGCTACAGGTACCTGGTTGCATCTTCTGCAGGTGTCCCATGATGAGCACGTATGAGGATGCCTCCTGGCTCCTCTTACACTCTGCCTTAAAAATCTAGTTAGTTGGGTAATGCAAGGAAGATGCATCATGGAGGAGATGGTGTGGAAGAGAACACGGAGTGTCTGGGGTTGGGTTGTGCTACTGATCCTGAGTGTTTTTTATGAATTACTGAATCTTTCTGGGCTAGGCTTTATCTGAAAAAAGGAACAGCTGAACCAGAGCTGCATCGTTCTAAAATCCTGTCTCTAACTCTTTACTCAGTGCTCACAAGAATAAATGAGTTTCTCTTTGTGAAGGGCAACATACTTTGCTTCTAAAAGCGCCCACAGAGGCAGGATAATTTCAGATGATCAATTCATATTTTGTTCTTACTGATGTCAAAGAAACAGAAGGGGTACAATTTTCCCTCTCACCCAAAAGTAGGCAAATAGGGCCATGAGTGGCAGAGATCAGGAATATCCTCAACTCCCGAGTTTTCAAAAAAAGGATGAAAATGGTCTAAGAGGTAGGAGCCAGGGAGGTCTAGGCTGGATGTGCTCCCCGCCCCCGCCCCCGCCCCCCACCCCCCGCCGGTCCTGGCTTTACCCTGAGCATATATCAGCGGCACGCAATGTGGACAGAAGACCAGAGCAGGAGTCAGAAAATCATACAGCCTGCCACCTGTTTTTATACAGCCTGGGAGCAAAGAATGTATTTTATGTTTATAAATGACTGAAAAGAACTCAAAAGAAGGGCGCCTGGGTGGCTCCGTTGGTTAAGCGACTGCCTCCGGCTCAGGTCATGATCCTGGAGTCCTGGGATCGAGTCCCGCATCGGGCTCCCTGCTCAGCAGGGAGTCTGCTTCTCCCTCTGACCCTCCCCCCTCTCATGCTCATTCTATCTCATTCTCTCTCTCAAAATAAATAAATAAAATCTTTAAAAAAAAAAAAAGAACTCAAAAGAAGAATAATATTTTATGACTGCAAGATAATAGAAAAAATATCTATTGGTCTTTGCCCCCAGTTCCTGGCACAGAGCTCCTAAAACCCTCGTAATTTCCTAAGTGATAAGAGCACTAGGAGCGTCTTTTGTAATATTTGGTTTTTGATCCCAGTTCCAGACATAGAGCTCTTAAATCCCTTGGAATTTCCTGGGTGATAGGAGTGTCTTTTGTCCTAATGAGGTGACTCTTGCTGGGCTCCTAGATGGGGGCTGATCACCAGAAAGATCAAAGCATGATTACAAGCTTGGAATTTTCAGCCCCACCCCCATTCTCCAGAGAGGAGAAGGGCTGGAAATGGAGTTGGTGATCCATCATGCCTCTGTCATGAAGCCTCCACAAAAATCCCCAAAGTACAGAGTCCCGAGAGCTTCCAGGTTGGTGCACACGTGGTGGTGCTGGGGGAGTGGTGCCCCATGTTTGTTCTCTGCATTTATAGGTCTGATTCTGCTTTTTGTTTATTCAGTTTTTTTAGATTCCACTTATGTGGTATTTGTCTTTCTCCATCTCACTGATTTCACTTAGCATAATATCGTCTAGGTCCATCCATGTTGTCTCAAATGGCACGATCTCATCACTTTTTATGGGTGTGTAATAGTCTATCATATGCTTATATGTATGTGTGTACACACACCCCACATTTTCCTTATCCACGTGTCTATGGATGGACATTTAGGTTGCTTCCGTATCTTGGCATTTATAAATAATGCTGCAATAAACAAAGGGGTGAGTGTATCTTTTTCATTTGTGTTTTCATTTTCTTTGGGTAAATAGTAGTGGAATTATTGGATCGTATGATATTTCCATTTTTAACTTTTTGAGGAAACTCTATATTGCTTTCCACAGTGGCTATAGCAATTTACATTCTCATCGACAAGGTGTGAGGGTTCCTTTTTCTCCGTATCCTTGACAACAGTTGCTATTTCCTGTCTTTTTGGTTTTAGCCATTCGAACTGGTGTGAGGTGATATCTCATTGTGATTTTGATTTGCATTTCCCTATGATTAGCAGTGTGGAGCATCTTTTTATATGTCTGTTGGCCATGTGTATGTCTTCTTTGGAAAAATGTCTATTCAGGTCCTTTGCCCATTTAAAAATTTTTTTAGTGTTGAGTTGTATGAACTCTTTGTATAGTTTGGACATTAACCCCTTATTGAATATATAGTTTGCAAATATCTTCTCCCATTCAGTAGGTTGTCTTTTTGCTTTGCTGATGGTTTCCTTTGCTGCGCAAAATCTTTTAATTTTGATGTAGTCCCAATAGTTTATTTTTGCTTTTGTTTCCCTTGCCTCGGGAGACATAGCTAGTAAAATGTTGCTACAGCAGATGTCAGAGAGATTACTGCCTATGTTGTCTTCTAGGATTTTTTTGGTTTCAGGTCTCACATTTAGGTCTTTAATCCATTTTGAGTTTATTTTTGTGTTTGAGTTTATTTTTTGTTAAAAAGTGGTCCAGTTTCATTGTTTTGCACGTAGCTGTGCAGTTTCCCCAGCACCATATATTGAAGGGACTGTCTTTTCCCCATTGTGTATTCTTGGCTCCTTTGTCATAGATTAATTGACCATATAAAGGAGATGTGGAATTTTGATAGTTGTTTTTGTTTTTGTGACTTGGTGATACTACTGGAGTTTACTAAGAAACAAAGAATGCAAATCAAAATAATTACCCATCATTATATGGCCCTCAATTAGTAGAAACTTAAAAATATGCACTAACTCTAGACTTAGTTGGCTTTGTGTTTAGATTAGTACTTAGACTGCTTTTGGGACCATGAACTGATATACCATGTATCAGAGTAAAGGTATCAAATACCCTTTGACTCAGTAAATTTTAGGTGGAACCAATAGTAAGAAATCATCAATCATCAATTATAAATAAGAATATTCATCATAACATAATTTAAATAGTAAACAAAGTTAAAAACTATGTATCTTTTCAATTAGGTGGTAAAATTTTGATATAGTCACAAAATTAAATAATAGAGATCCATCTAATTATCTTCAAATTATATAATATGGGAAAGTGTTCAGGACAAGTAGAAAAATCAGGTCACAAAGTTCACCAGTATAATCCCACTTTTGCTTGAAATAAGACTGGTAAGAAACACACACGTTCACAGCAGTGGTTCTTGTTTTCCAACTTGACTATAATAAGCATGTGTTGGTTTTATAGTTAGATAGAAATAAACACCATAAGAACGAAAAAACCTCCATCTGAATAGGACCTTGAATTCACACTGTTGCATATTAAAATTAATGTCAAAGCACATGACACAATCAAATCCTAACAATGGCTCAGCAGTTCAGAGGATAAAAATAAACTTGCAAATACATACTAGAGCAGAGGGAGGGGATGTATTTATTGGAAAAAAAATTGTTTTTTGCAGTTGGCACAGTTCCAGTCCAGGACCCTCTAAAGTCAGTCCCTCACCTTGACCCCGTGGTGCCAGAATAGTTGGTCTTCCCAGAGATTTCAAGATTACTGTTATCATAGGGGCTTCGGGCATAAAGAACAAAATTCGACTGAGCATGGTCAGGAACTCTTTAGGGCACTTGAATTCTCACATTTTACTAGATGAGGTCACCGAGATTTACAGCTGTATACTGCCCCCAATTCAGTGTAACTATGAGTCACCTGGGGATCTTAAAATGCAAATTCCGATTCAGTGGGTCTGGGGTGGGGCCCAGATTCTGCATTGTAACAAGGTGTCAGGTGAACCCTGTGCTGTGTTCCTTGGATGACACTTTGGGGAACAAGAGTTTACAGAAAGAGGTCTCTGGTCCAAAGTCACATACTAATACAAAATGGGCATGGGAGTACCTTTCTCCTTTTCTGGCTGTTTTAAAATAAAGGAGGGGCGCCTGGGTGGCTCAGATGATTAAATGTCTGCCTTCAGCTCAGGTCGTGATCTCCAGGTCCTGGAATCGAGCCCCGTGTCGGGCTCCCAGCTCAGTGGGGAGTCTGCTTCTCCCTCTCCCTCTGCTCATGCTCTCTCTCTCTCTCAAATGAATAAATGAAATCATTAAAAATAAAATAAAATAAATTAAAATGAGTTTGAAAAAGAGACATGTAAAACATTAGCCTTTCCAGATGCCTACTGAGTTACTTCCCACAACTAGTTAGGCTGCTAATAACAATGCTTTGCAATTATGTAGTTCATTATATTTTCAAGGGCTTTTTTTTGCAACTATTAATTTGCTAATCCACCAATTTCTCTTGAAGAGCAGCAACTGTTATCATCTGTACACTATGACCCAGTTAATTGTATACAGTATCTCCAAATCCTTTATAGGATTTAACTTGAATCTGGATTTAACTTGAGCTATTTAAGTATTATGCAAAAGTCACATAGACATGTATGAGAATCTAAACAGACGGTGTGTGTGGGATCTGGTCTGTATGTGCCCAAGTATTGTTTTCTTTTAAGGTTACAAGAATGATATTTGTTGAATGAATATAGGTGGGAATCAAGTCCTTTGTTAGCTGTGTGGTTTAACCTCGATAAGCCTCAATATCCTTATTTGTAAAAGAGGGAAAACAAGACCCTGTGGGGATTAAATGTGATAATGTTTCCTGCCTTCCTTCTTCCTTCCTGCCTTCCTTCCCTCCCCTCTTCCCCCTCCGTCTTCCCTTCCTCTCTCCCTTCTTCCCTCTTTTCCTTCCTTCATCTTTTTTCTTGCTTTATTAAGATATAATTGACATATAACATTATGTAAGTTTAAGGTATACAATGTAATGATTTTTTTAAGATTGTATTTATTTATTTGAGAGAGAGAGAGAAAATACGAGTGGGGGGAGGGGCAGAGAGAGAGGGGCAAGCAATCTCCCCATTGAGCCGAGGATCCCGAGATCATGACCTGAGCCGAAGGCAGATGCTCAACCGACTGAGCCACCCAGGCACCCCTACAATATAATGATTTGATACACAAATTGTTAAAAAGAAAACCACAGGCCCAAAATAGCATCACTTACATTAAGGCCCCAAGTCAGTAAACCAAGACTTAATATCTAACCTAACTACAGTTTCAGCTCCCCAGAAATGTAACCTTTAACCAGTCCACCTGGGAATTTCCTGGTCAGCACTAAGAAGTTTACTGATAGATCCCTTCTGTTTCCCTTAGGAGGGTGAGCTCACCTAAAAGAATGGATTCTTTTTTTTTTTTTTTTTTATTCTTATGTTAATCCCCATACATTACATCATTAGTTTTAGATGAAGTGTTCCATGATTCATTGTTTGTGCATAACACCCAGTGCTCCATGCAGAATGTGCCCTCCTCAATACCCACCACCAGGCTAACCCATCCTCCCACCCCCCTCCCCTCTAGAACCCTGTTTGTTTTTCAGAGTCCATCATTTCTCATGGTTTGTCTACCCCTCCGATTTCCCCCGCTTCATTCTTCCCCTCCCGCTACCTTCTTCTTCTTCTTCTTTTTTTTCTTAACATATATTGCATTATTTGTTTCAGAGGTACAGATCTGAGATTCAACAGTCTTGCACAATTCACAGCACTTACCAGAGCACATACCCTCCCCAGTGTCTATCACCCAGTCACCCCATCCCTCCCACCCCACCCCCCACTCCAACAACACTCAGTTTGTTTCCTGCGATTAAGAATTCCTCATATCAGTGAGGTCATATGATACATGTCTTTCTCTGTTTGACTTATTTCACTCAACATAATACCCTCCAGTTCCATCCATGTCTTTGCAAATGGCAAGATCTCATTCCTTTTGATGGCTGCATAATATTCCATTGTGTATATATACCACCTCTTCTTTATCCATTCATCTGTCGATGGACATCTTGGCTCTTTCCACAGTTTGGCTATTGTGGACATTGCTGCTATAAACATCGGGGTGCACATGCCCGTTCGGATCCCTACTTTTGTATCTTTGGGGTAAACACCCAGTAGTGCAATTTCTGGGTCATAGGGTAGCTCTATTTTCAACTTTTTGAAGAACCTCCATACTGTTTTCCAGAGTGGCTGCGCCAGCTTGCATTCCCACCAACAGTGGAGGAGGGTTCCCCTTTCTCCGCATCCCCGCCAACATCTGTCGTTTCCTGACTTGTTAATTTTAGCCAAAGAATGGATTCTTTCTAATAATTTCCTTTTATCTGCCCCCTCTCTACCTTTAAAAACCTTTCCTTTTCTGTAGCCCCTTGAAGGTCCCTCTATTTTCTGGATGGGATGCTGCCCGACTCAGGAACAGATTAATATAGCCAATTAGATCTTTAAAATTTACTCAATTCAATTTTTGTTATTTAACAGTATATACTGAGAAATGATTATAAAGACTAGTTAACAAACACATCCTTTACCTCACATAATTACCACTTTTTAAATTGTAGTGAGAACATTTAACATTTAAGACCAACTCTCTTGGCAACTTTCAAGTATGCAATACAGTATTGTTGACTACAGTCACCATGCCACCCATTCACTCCCCAGAACTTATTCATTTTAAGCGGTAAGTTTGTACCCTTTGACTGTCTTCTTTCTTTTTTCAATAAATAATTTTGGAACACATACTTTGTGCCAAGAACTATTTTAGCTGTTGTTTAGGGATACAGCAGTAAATAAGAAAACAGCAGGGCATACTAGAAAACAGAAACAAAACCAAAAACAAAACAGAAGAAAACCAAAAAGCAAACCAGTAAGATATGTTAAGCATGCAGAACAATTCATTTCACTTAATGACTGCTTAATAAGTTAAAATGGTGCTATTAACACACTGGGAAAGAGGCTGCATTTCATATGACACAATCTTTTCAAATATATATTTACTTTCCTACACGAAATAGCAATATTTGAAAAACTTCAATTTAGTAGAGATCTGATGGATACTATAGTTCTATGCAGTCAGCCAACTCATTCATTCAAGAAACATTTAGAACCAGACTCTTTTCCTCCTTCAGACATTTCCCTTTCTGTGTTTTGGGCCTCAGAGAGAATTCATCCTGTCTAAGAACTTCTTGTCTTCTTTCACCTCCATCAAACCAAATTTATCTGTTTTTTTGTTTGTTTGTTTGTTTTAGGTCCTGGTTCTTCCAAGCAATGATCTCTCAGAGATGCCAATAAGCATCTCATATTAAATTGTCCCTGCTAATGTGTAATTTTATAACACATATACTCTTTCCTGTAAAACTACAGAATAAAACCTACAATAGGCTTTTGGGACCAACTTCCCTAGAAGGACTTGAGTAGTGTCAGGCCCTGCAAGGGGAGTTGCTTTTAAGGCCCTTAAGGTATGACTTACATGGTGAGAACCAGAACATGGTAGGGCTCGATGAAAGGAAGTACTTTGGGGGGGGGGTATAAAAGGAGGTATTTGGGAAGTAAAAGGACTTCAAGTGCCCTCAAACCACACCATCAGAATACCTGCTCTTGTCGCCCGCACAGTCCTGGGCAGAAACGATTAATGAGCAATCCCCTGTGTTGGCGAGCTTTCTTGCAACCAGGAGGAATGAGGAATGCTGTCACATAGGAAGTGCTATGATGGGGCGCCCGGATGGCTCGGTCGTTAAGCATCTGCCTTCGGCTCAGGTCACGATCCCAGAGTCCTGGGATGGAGCCCAGCATCGGGCTCCCTGCTCCGCGGGAAGCCTGCTTCTCCCTCTCCCACTCTCCCTGCTTGTGTTCCCTCTCTCGCTGTGTCTCTCTCTGCAAATAAATAAAACCTTAAAAAAAAAAAAAAAAAAAGGAAGTGCTGTGACATCCAAATAGGGCAGATCTGTTTTCGGCTTGGAGCCCAATTAGGAAATTACTCCAGCTGCCAAAGGAGTGGGACACAACTCCGCCCACCCCTTGGCGCAGGGAGCAACCACAGCCCACCGCAGAGGCAGGCCGACTGAGTAGCCACATCACTGCATGAGCAAAAACAGGGCCCATTTTCAAGGGGATGCACCTAAGACACAGTGCTCTCTGCCTGCTTATCTCACTGCTTTTCTCCATCCCTGTGACTCTGAAGGAAATATCCTGCTTTGGACAGGGTAAGTTTGAGAAGCCAATTAATCAGAGCAACAGAGATGCGGAGCCCCTGGATATACATGTCTAAAGATCGGGGAGAAGTCTGGGCGGGCGATAAAAATGTGAACCTTGTTGAATTGCATGAGATCACCCAGGGACAGAACGCAGGTAGGGAATAGCAGAGGGCAAGGGGTTATTTCAAATAGAAAGCTTCCATCCGCGAAAGCAAAGCTGCAGAGCACCCACTATTATATTTTCTGGCCCCTCTTCCTTGCCAGTTGAGAGACCACCTGAGTTTTCTTTGAGCTCTTCTTTCATAGTGAGCCTAGTAGAAATCTTGAAAAACAGAGGGTAGCATGCATGTTTTTGACTTTTGATCTCACAAAGGTACATTCTATAGTGGGAAAAATGTGTCAGGCACAAAGTTACAAGTACTCCCTAACAGAACTCCAAGAAACAAGGGGAGAAAAGTAGATGCCAATCTGACATTTGTCTGTGGACCTCAGCAAGTAAGTTCTATTCAAGTTCTAAGTATGGCTTTGCCTTCTCCTATTGGACTAGCATTCCATAGATGTTTTGATTTAAAGTGAGTACACACATTCCTATGGCCTTCAAGAGGTAGAATTCTCATTTCCTTCTTCTTGAATATGGGTGGGACTTAGTGACTCCTCTCATGAACAGAATAAGGTAGAAATACAGCTATGTGACTTCAGGTTTGGGCCATAAAAGTCATCGGGGCTTCAGACTTCCTCTTTTGGATTACCAACTCTGGAGGAAGTCAGCTGCCTCGTAAAAAGGACACTCAAGCAAGCCCTCTGGCAAGATCCATGTGTTGCGGCTTCTGTTTCTGCCAACACCCAGTAAGGAACTGAGGCTTCTTGCCAACAGCCATATTAGAAGTGGATCCTCCACTTGGAGGCTTAAGTTATTTATTTACTTTTTTAAAGATTTTATTTATTTATTTGACAGAGAGAGACACAGTGAGAGAGGGAACACAAGCAGGGGGAGAGGGAGAGGGAGAAGCAGACTCCCCGCGGAGCAGGGAGCCCGATGCAGGGCTCGATCCCTGGACCCTGGGATCATGACTTGAGCTAAAGGCAGACGCTTAACGACTGAGTGGAGGCTCAAGTTAAATCTTTAGACCACCAAAGCCCTGGCGGACAGCTTCACTGCAATCTTATGAGACACCCTGATCCAGAACCACCCAGCTAAGCTGCTCTCATATTCCTTACCTTCCCAAACTATGTGACTAATAAATGTTTTAAGTTGCAAAGTTTTGGGTTAATCTGTCACACAGCAATAGAAAACTAATAATAATGTATATTATGAATTGTGATCATTTGAAGTGTATCTTCTACATTTTTGCTTATTTTTTTTTTGGAAACTTACTTAGATTTTAATTTACTTTTCCAGGACACTTCTCAGACTAATGTGAAAAAACAAAGCAAAAAACATGCATTTGTTGTTTTCAAAAAGCAAGAAACAAGTGAAGCCTATGGCCACACTAATGTTAAATGCAGAGTTAACGGCAATGTAATGGAAGGCTAATTGAAATTTTTATTGTGGCTATATAATTATATCTAAATGCTTCTGCCATAATTTCATTATTATTGTTATTATTATTTTAAGATTTTATTTATTTATTTGACAGAGAGAGACACAGTGAGAGAAGGAACACAAGCAGGGCGAGTGGGAGAAGGAGAAGCAGGCTTCCCGCGGAGCAGGGAGCCCGATGTGGGGCTCGATCCCAGGACCCTGGGATCATGACCTGAGCCGAAGGCAGACGCTTAACGACCGAGCCACCCAGGCGCCCCATAATTTCATTATTTTTAAAACATTCTTCTCCCATCAGAGTATAATCATTATATTACCTTAAGTGCTATAAAATTTAATAATCCTGGTTAAGAAGAATTAAGAATTGTGACTCTTTTTCCTAGTTAAAATAGACTGTAGATTTTTTGGGAAGCTTTTAAACACATTAACTACAAGGAAATAACTCTGAAAACATAAGCCACACACTCACAAAATACCAGAAAAGAGAAGGTCTTCTGCCCTCCTTTTAAGAGGTCATTATAGGGTAGTACTTTTAAACTAACATGATGCACAGGCAGATAGTAGTAACAAGTCTGTTTAAAAAGCAACATTTGGTGGTGCCTAGGTGGCAAAGTCGGTTAAGCGACCTACTCTTAGCTCAGGATCTGGGATTGAGCCGTCAGGGCAGACGCTTAACGACTGGGCCACCCAGACGCCCCTGGAACAGTTCTTTAATTAAAAATTTTATGACAACCACCAAATATATAAATTAAGAAAAAGCCTACATTATAGAATGAAAACTCTATATCATTTATCTTACAATTAACTTACACCTAAATTACAGGCTTCGATGAATTTGATACAACAGAGTTGAAAATAAGCTTCCAATTTCTCCTAGGAAACTGATGGGCATCCTACTTCCAATGAGGGTTGATAGTCTCAGATCTGGTCTAATCCAGAGCTCTTCCCACATTGAATAAGGTCTGTTGATCCTTTTCTCTATACCATGACTGCCATAGAATCCCATTGTCCAATATAGTACCCATTATTTGCATGTGGTTCTGTAAGTTTAACTTAATTAAAATGAAAAATCAGTTTCTCAGTTGAACTACCTACATTTCAAGTACCCAACAGCCACACGTGTCTATTGCATTTGATAGCACAGATACAGAGCATTTCTAACATTATAGAAAGTTCTAATGATGCGCTGCCCTAGAATGTTGCTTCTGTGTCATTTTTGTGAAAAATTCCTAGCCTTTTCTTCTGTAATTGCTCAATGTGCCAGTGTAACTAATAAATTTATGGTAGAAAATTTGAAACAGGCAAATCCAATAAAACTAAAATCACTTATCTCTTACTACCCAGAGATGAATATGACATTTTGGTGTATTTTCTTCCAGTCTATTTTCTAGGCATCCATAAACAGAAATAGGTCATAGAATTCCACTATATTAGAAATATTTTTCTATGTCATTACTTTTTTTTTTTTTAAGATTTTTATTTATTTATTTGAGAGAGAGAGAATGAGAGAGAGAGAGAACACATGAGAGGGAGGAGGGTCAGAGGACGAAGCAGACTCCCTGCCGAGCAGGGAGCCCGATGCGGGACTCGATCCCGGGACTCCAGGATCATGACCTGAGCCGAAGGCAGTCGCTTAACCAACTGAGCCACCCAGGCGCCCTCTATGTCATTACTTTTATGACGTCATTTTTAATTGCTGCATAGTATTTTATTATACAGTTTTTTTCTGTATTGTTTATGGTGCTCCAACTTTTCACCATCGCAATTATGGATACTGTGGACATTCTTGTAGTTAAATCTTTGCCCTTATCAATTATTGCTTCATTTGTATACATTTTGAGAATCAGAACTTCTAAGGCTGGGACTGCTGAGTCAGAGACTATGCCAAGTTTTCAGGCTTTTGATACAAATTGACACCAGAAAATGTATGCAGTACCAATATACACACCTCCCAGCACTGTTTCAGAAAGACCATTTCTGTCTCTCCTAGCCAACTCTGGGATTTTTCTATTTTGTGTTCTTTTCCATTTTGGTAAGGGAAAAATTATATTTCATTCACATGTATTTATGTATTTATTTTCATATGTATTTATTTATTACTGAGGCTAAACATCTCCATGTCTTTACCAAATTGTATTTCTAAGATGATTTGCTTCATGTAATGTGATTGTGGGATGATTTTAAAAAAATACAATATATGGTTAACTTATTTGTCATAGAGTAATTGACTATATAACTATTGCCTTATTTCCGGACTCTGTTCTGTTCCATTGATCTATGTTTCTATTTTTGTGCCAGTACCATAGTGTTTTGATTACTACAACTTTGTAGTATATCTTGAAATCTGGGATTGTGATGCATCCAGCTTTGTTCTTATTTACCAAGATTGCTTTGGCTATTCAGGGTCTTCTGTGATTCCATACACATTTTAGGATTACTTGTTCTAGTTCTATGAAAAATGCTGTTGGTATTTTGAAGGTATTGCATTGAATGTATAGATTTCCCTGGGTAGTATAGGCATTTTAACAATATTCGTTCTTCCAATCCACGAGCATGGAATATCTTTCCATTTCTTTGTGTCACTTTCAACTTCTTTCATCAGTGTTTTATAGTCTTTGGAGTACAGGTATTTTGCCTTCTTGGTTAAGTTTATTCCTAGGTACTTTATTTTTTTTGGTGCAATTGTAAATGGGATTGTTTTCTTAATTTCTCTTTCTGCTACTTCATTATTAAGTGTAGAGAAATGCAACAGATTTCTGTATATTAAATTTGTATCCTGTGACTTTACTGAGTTATTTTTCAGTTCTAGCAGTTTTTTGGTGAGGTCTTTAGGGTTTTCTATGTATAGTATCATATCATCTGCAAATAGTGAAAGTTTTATTTCTTCCTTACCAATTTGGATGCCTTTTATTCCTTTTTCTTGTCTGATTGCTGTGGCTAGGACTTCCAGCTCTATGTTGAAAAAAAGTGGTAAGAGTAGACATCATTGTCTTGTTCCTGATCTTAGAGGAAAAGCTCTGTTTTTTACCATTGAGTATGGTGTTAGCTGTGGGTTTTTCATGTATGGCCTTTATTATGTTGAGGTATGTTCCCTCTAAACCTACTTTGTTGCAAGTTTGATGAATGGATGCTGTACTTTGTCCAAGGCTTCTTCGCATATATTGAGATGATCATATGGTTTTCATCCTTTCTCTTATTAATGTGATGTATCATGTTAAATGATTTGTGTATATTGAACCACCCTGGCACCCCTGGAATAAATTCCACTTGATCATGGTGAATGATTTTTTAAAATGCATTGTTGGATTTGTTATTGTTAATATTTTGTTGAGGATTTTTGCATTTATGTTAATAAGAGATATTGGCCTGAATATACAATGGGTATACAGTGGGGAGAAGACAGTCTCTTTAATAACTGGGAGTACTGGGAATAACTAAAAGTACTGGGAAAACTGGACAGCTACATGCAAAAGAATGAAACTGGACCACTTTCTTACACCATACCCCAAAATATACTCAAAGTGGATTAAAGACCTAAATGTGAGACCTGAAACCATAAAACTCCTAGAACAAAACATAGGCAGTAATTTCTTTGACATCAGCCATAGATATTTCCTTAAGTGTGTCTCCTTAGGCAAAGGAAACAACAGCAAAATTAAACTATGGAGACTATATCAAAATAAAAGGCTTTTTGCCCAGTGAAGGAAACCATCAACAAAACAAAGACAACCCACTGAATGGGAGAAGATATTTGCAAATAATATATCTGATAAGGGCTTAATAGCCAAAATATATAAAGAACTTGCACAACTCAGCAACAAGAACCCCACAAATAATCCAATTAAAAATGGGCAGAGAACCTCAATAGACATTTTTCCAAAGAAGACATACAGATGGCCAACAGACACATGAAAAGATGCTCAATATCACTAATCTTGAGGGAAGTGCAAATCAAAACCACAATGAGATATCACCTTATACCAGTTGGAATGGCTAGGATAATAAAGACAAGAAATGACAAGTGTTGATGAGGATGTGGACAAAAAGGAACCCTGGTGCACTGTTGATGGGAATGCAAATTAGTGCAGCCACTGTGGAAGACAGTATGGAGGTTCCTCAGAAAATTAAAAACAGAATTACCATATCATCCAGTAATTCCACTACTGGGTATTTACTCAAAGAAAATGAAAACACTAATTTGTGGTGTTTTGTTTTGTTTTTTTAAGATTTTATTTATTTGAGAGAGAGAGAGAGCACAAGCAGGGAGAGCGGCAGGCAGAGGGAGAAGCAGCCTTCCCACCGAGCAGGGAGCCCGATGCGGGACTCGATCCAGGGACTCCAGGATCATGACCTGAGCCGAAGGCAGTCACTTAACCAACTGAGCCACCCAGTCGCCCATGGATTAAGAGTACACTTATGGTGATGAGCACAGAGTAATGTATGGAATTTTTGAATCATTACATTATACACCTAAAACTAATATACCACTGTATGTTAATTATATTTCAATCATAAAATGAATAAATAAAAAATACCACATATGCTTGATACAATATTTTCTACCAGAAAAGAATATGTGCATCATAAACACATGCCATGGGAAGTTTCTTTTTCTTTTTTTTTTTAAAGATTTTATTTATTCATTTGAGAGAGAGAGAATAAGAGAGAGAGAGAGAGCCCATGAGAGGGGGAAGGGTCAGAGGGAGAAGCAGACTCCCCGCCGAGCAGGGAGCCCGATGCAGAGCTTGATCGCAGGACTCCAGGATCATGACCTGAGCCAAAGGTAGCCGCTTAACCAACTGAGCCACCCAGGTGCCCACCATGGGAAGTTTCTTGATGAGACTCTTTATTCTGTCTTTGCTTTTAAATTAGAGTATGTACTTAAAATATTATGTGTTTCACTCCTTTGGAAGCCAAAGATGAATTTTTTTTAAAGAAAAAAAAAAGATAAACATAAAGCTTATTTCCTGATTTCACACTTGTTCATATGTGTAGCTTTTTTCTCCACTGAAGTGTTTGTGTTTCTCTTAGAGATTTTTGAGTTTTTTATAAATCAGGGATATTGAGTTTTTTATAAATCAGGGATATTAATCCTTTGTTCAAGAAACTGCCCCAGTCTTGGTTTTTGCTTCTAGATATAATTTGCAATATTCTCAGAAGTGGAGAACATTCCATTAAGCATCAAAGGAGTAGACAAGCATAAAAGGAATGGAGCAAACCATGAAGGAAAAATCTGACACATCTGGCTGCACAAAAATTTTACTCCTCTATATTTCTCAGTCCTCTTTGCTGGCTCCTCCTCAGTCATCGGTGCAAGGGAGAGGGAGGGACACACAGAGAAGGATGGAAGAACGCTCAAAACGCCTGCCACTTACACACTCAGAACAGTTAAAATACTGGAAACAGGAACTTAAAACCTTCACCTCATCTACATTGTAAGACCTACATTTTAAGTCCATATTACTATTACTATTATTCCATATAGATATTCATAAACACCGTAAGTACCAACAGGAAGAGAGAAAGAAAGAAAAAGAGAGGAGGGAGGGAGGAAGGAAGGGCAGGCAGAGAAAGACATCTAAACCGCACTGGCTTAAGAAGGGTGAAGTGTGGACCGTAATAGGGAGGAAGGATAAGATTCAGAGTTTCTGCCTAAGAAGGATGTTGTGATTTAATTTTAAAGGCTGCAGAATTTGAACACGGCAAGAATGAAACGCCAGTATGTCAGAAGTGGGATTTGAACCCACGCCTCCACCCGGAGACCTGAACCCCCAAGCTCAGGAAGCAGAGAATGGAGTCTGGTGCCTTAGACCACTCGGCCATCCTGACACACCTGTGAGCGCCTGACTCCGTCCAGAATACCTGCGGGGGCAGTGCGAGCTCTGAACTGGGGTTTGCGGAGCGCAGGGGCGCAGGGGGCGAGTTCGCCCGAAGCCAGAGGCTGACCCTGTGGCACGGGGTTGAGGCGCGCAGAGAGCGGGGACCCAGAGCTGCGCCCGCCCCAGCCGGTGGGCATTGGGAAATCGCAGACTCTAGATGTGGGGGTGTCCCAGGCTCACTCCCAGACAAATTCCTCCTCCCCACCTCTTCGGCACCTAGCCAAAGATCATCTCACCTGGTGTCAGCTTTAAAAATCATTCTTACCCTGATGACTCCCAATGTCTGCCCACGGTGCCGCCCTTTCCTCTGAACCGTAAACCCACGCGTCCAACAGCTTTGGAGGAACCACTCAAACATAGCGTGCCTAAAAGGGAACTCCCGAGTGTCCCCCTCAAACCAGTTGTCCCCACAGTTGCGCCCATGCTGCAAATCACTTCTAGTTGCTCAGGTCAAAAAACTCAGATGTCGTTTGAGACTCTTCGCCCTCATACACCGGACTGGATCTTTCAGCAAGATCTACTGACTCAGTCTCTAAAATATATCCACAAATGATTTCTCACCACCCCTCCTGTTATCATCCCAGTCCAAACAAATTACCTTTGTGTCCTACCTGGAAGGTTATAATTGCTTCTGAACTACTTCCTCTGTTTTAGCCTTTGTCTTCTCACACTTTTCCCGCACAACAGCCAGAGCAATGGTCCCTTTAAACCTTAGGGCTACATTTCGTCACCCTTCTGCTCAAAATTTCAAAGGGCTTCACATCTCACTCAGAGCAAAGGCAGGGAGGGGCAGGGAAGACCCTGCACGGCCTGCTCCTACCTCCTGCCTTTGTGATCTCATTGCCGATTGCTCTCCTTCCTGCCGACTGGGCTCAGCCACACTGGTGGCTCTTATTTTGAAGACGCAAGTACTCTCTGCCTCAGGGCATTTGCATATGCTATTCGGGTCTCCTGGAAAGCTCTGCTCTTAGATATCTAATTAGGAGTGCTCTCTCTTCCCTCTGCTCAAATGTCACCTCCTCAGAGAGGTCTATAGCCTATCAACCCCTGGGATCCTGTATTGCTCTGCTCTGCTTTATTTTCCTCTAAAGTACTTATCACCATCAGATATATTATGTAGTTACTTACTTACTTTTAAAATTTGGTTATTGATGACCTTTGCACATCAGAATGTTTTTTTGCCCCATGAAGGCAGGAACTTGGTCTTTTCTTACTGTTCTATTCCACCACCTACAATAGTGCCTTGCTACACAGTTGGTGTTTGTTTAATGAGTACATTTGTATTTCTTCCCTTGTGAATTGCTCCGACCTTTGAATCCTTTTTCTTTCAAGTTTTTAGTGCTTCTCTTATTGGTTTAAAAGATGGATTTATATTTTGGACACATTTACTCTTTGTTGGAGTCATTGTCTCTTCATTTTGATTTGCGTTGACATTTTATGTACAATATCCTCTGAAACATAAAAATATTTAAATTTTACATTGTCACGTGTGTCCATTTTTCTGTTCCATAGTTTATTCCACTGCTTTTATGCCATGCAAAGTCCTTTGTGCATTTCAAATTTAATAAAAATAATCGCACACATTTCCTTGTGGAGTGTTTTTAAAATGTTGACCTTTTCACTCTACCTGGTAGGATCTCCTTTGCTATATGTTGTGACTGACAAGACTGAGGTATGTGAGAATTGACCAGAGCAGGATGAGGAACTCAGAGCTTCTAGAACACATGGTTGGTTGTGAAATTACAGTGAGCTTGTATTTGGAGGTTTTCCTCATCATGGACAAAGCAGAAGGTGTCCCCATCCGGGCTACTGAAATTTTCTCTCTCTCAGCTGATCCTGGAAAAGCCGTGAAGGTCCTGTTGAAAGACTGATCGCGTCCCACCGGTCACTTCTCACCAGGGATCTGAACAGTCCTGCAGAAGTCCTCTTCAGCAACCCAGTTCCTTCCTTTTTCAAGGGGCAGGGCAATACTGTTTGACGGCATATACAGATGGGCAACAAGAATCACATACAAACAGTTCTAACAGAGTGGTTAAAGGGGCTATGCTTTCAATTCCATTCCCAGGTCTAATTGAGGCTCTGGCTTCAAAAGAAAGAAATATCGGTCTTTCCTGTTCTCATTCAGTTCTGAGCTCCTGCCACTAAACGAGCATGCTCTGGCTTCACACCACCAGATCCACAGCTTACTCTGGACAGTGGCTCTTAACTCACACGGCACTCAGTCTAGCAGGCAATTTTGCGTCCCATCAGATTCTCTCTTCTGTACTGTTGTCTCATTGTTCTGTACCTGCATGTTTTATTTCCCCAAAGAGAAACAAAGTGTGTTTTTTTTCCAATCTAACGCACACGGCTTTTGGAAAACATCAAAAAGCATTACATCTGGCTTCATTTGAGCTAAGGTTTCATGCAGCGCATGTGGCAAAGGGACAAAAACTGGTAGTAACTGCCAGCCAGAAGGTTCTCCGTGTGTCGCTTTTGATTACAAAGATCTCTGATCATACATCAGCCATTTTAATCATAAGATCACATAAAATCACTGACCCTCCAAAAAGTGTTGGGTGACAACACGTAGCATAGGTAAAAAGCAAATAATTTTATACTTAATATTCTATTTTACAACTTCTTAAGGCAAACCAACAAAATAATGATTTAGTGTTTCCCCAAAACTTTACACTGTATGTGGCTAAGTCACCTTGCATCTGTGTATAAACTCTTTTTAGATTTTGTTCAAGTGTTTTAAAAAATTAAATTCTAATTTAGTTCAGATTGCAAGTAATTCCCAGACTTTTCAAAATATACAGCCTACATAGAGGGCAAGCTGTGAACTCACAGGGGGTCTGCTGGATGTCATAATGGATTTGTACGTAAATGAAAATTAATCAGCAAGTGAGCAATAGCTGCAAAGGATAAACATCTAAGGTTAAATGAAAGTAGGAGAATTATTTCACTCAGATTAGAAATAAAGAACAGTTTTGGGAGAGTCATGAAGAGAAATGACCATATATATATATATATATATATATATATATTTTTTTTTTTTTTTTTTTTTTTGCCTTACTGATTGGGTAGAGAAAAAGACACAGGAATCCTGAGGGCTCATTTGCTCTCAAGAGGAGGGCAGGATATGAAGCCATTCCTGGAATCAACAAAAATGGTGGAAGAGGAAGGAAGATGGAGGAAAAGCCTAGGAACTTCTTGAGGGTTCAGGATGAATCGAAAGGGTCTACTTCTTGCGAGACCACAAAAAGCAAGACTAGATTAAGTTGTGAATCCAAAATAAGGGTTGAAGACTGAGATACTTAAAGGTACTTTGGTAGAGAAGGGCAAGAAACAAACATTTTGAGTTCCCAGTAAGAGCTAGGAACATCCATGGTCTTAGGATGCCAACTCTCTCCTCCACTATGTAAGAGGCAGGGAGAAGAGACAGGGCTAGGGCTGCCCCTTTCTAGTCATGGACCTTTCAGATTTCGTTTCTCTAAGCATTGGTTTCATGTCACTTACTTTTTTTTTTTAAGATCTATATTTATTTCAGAGTGAGGAGGGAGAGGGAGAGAGAGAATGTCATGCAGACTCCCCACTGAGCATGGAGCTCAATCTTACAACCCTGAGATCATGACCTGAGCCGAGATCAAAAGCCGGATGCTCAACCGACTGAGCCACCCAGGAGCCCCATTTCCTTGTGTTTCCTTAATTACTCCCCTAAATTGTAAATTGCAGATATAATTGTGTGTTTACCTTAGTTACCGTTTACCCTTAGCGATATTGTCAAGTTCAATGTTGTACACTAAAGGGATAACTAATATTAGTTACGCTGATATTTGATCCAGTTACAGGGCTTTATAGGAACACTGGTTAAGCTGACCACAAGTTCATCACCCAGATGACATTGATCCTGCTGGGGCAGCTAATTTAAATTACAGGAACAGGCACCCAGGAGGATGAAAGCAGCTGCTGGGTTGTGAGCCTTGAAAAGTCAAATCTATAAAGTGACAGCAATGGTCCGTAGCCTGTGATGCTTAATACAGGCAGGGAGTGTGAAAGTGATCTGTGATTAGAAGAATGTGAGCATAGCCACATAAAACACCTTTATGTGCTCGTTTGTATCAGTGCCATGCAAGCCAATTAAGGAATTTTTCCCCACCAAGAAAAATGGATAATTGTAGGAGGGGATATTTACATTGGGAATTTTTTTTTTTTTAAAGATTTTATTTATTTATTTGAGAGACAGAGAATGAGAGACAGAGAGCATGAGAGGGAGGAGGGTCAGAGGGAGAAGCAGACTCCCCGCTGAGCAGGGAGCCCAACGTGGGACTCGATCCCGGGACTCCAGGATCATGACCTGAGCCGAAGGCAGTCGCTTACCCAACTGAGCCACCCAGGCGCCCCTACATTGGGAATTTTTGTATTGAAAAAGGCTTCACCAAAAATTATTTAGAAACCATGATAGAATATTTCACATAGGATTTGAATAGGTAAAGCGCAGTGCACCTGCACTGAGTTGGCGGTTTGTAGCTTTGTGCCCAGAGGGAGAACTCCAAAAGGGAGACAGAACTGACAAGCAGCAACACAACTCACTACTCACACTGAGTCAGGCGGTCTTTTCTGATATTTAAGCAGTTATGAAGACACCTGTCAATTTAGGCACTGGAAAAAGTGGAAAACAAAGCAGAGGATCAATTCTTCCCTTATCCACAAGTCCATCAGAGATAGGTCATTCTCTCCCCATGCAGTTGAAACAACTCACCTTAGAGCAGAGATAAAACATACGTAAAGCTTTGCCAAAAAATATCACATTTTCTTTCAGACAAATTATGAAAAAGGGATGCACGTGAATTAGGGTGTCTGTAATCAGGGCTTTTGCTGCTTTGGACACAACTTGGTCTTGATACAAAATCTTCGTAGCTACGCAAAGCACTTTATGCACATAGAAGAGTCAAAGTTACCATGGAAACTATGGTTTTAGAAATTCCTGGGTTTTTTTTTCTTACAATTAAAAAAAATCTCTTTATGGTTGTATTTTTTAATTGAATGGTTTGTTAGCTTTTTAATCTCTGAACCATATTTTCCTCATCTTCTGAAGAAAGCACTTCAACTATGGAAACAATTCAAGGTCTTCGTGGATGGAGCCACCTGCTGAGTATTCTGATGAAACCTACACAGAAAAGCCAGCGTGGAATTATAGATACACAAATCACCACTTTCCATTAGATGCTACATTTGCAGATAACAACATTTCAATAAAAATACAACCTATTATTTCCAATACAGAATGAATTACCCCTTTTTTATACTTTTTTTTTATTATGTTATGTTAATCACAAAACATTACATCATTAGTTTTTGATGTAGTGTTCCATGATTCATTGTTTGTGCATAACACCCAGTGCTCCATTCAGTACGTGCCCTCTTTAATACCCATCACCAGGCTAACCTGTCCCCCCACCCCCCCTAAAACCCTGTTTGTTTCTCAGAGTCCACAGTCTCTCATGGTTCGTCTCCGCCTCTGATTCCCCCCCTTCATTTTTCCCTTCCTACTATCTTCTTCTTCTTTTTTTTTTAAATTTTTTTAAAAGATTTTATTTATTTATTTGAGAGAGAGAGAATGAGAGACAGAGAGCATGAGAGGAAGGAGGGTGAGAGGGAGAAGCAGACTCCCTGCCAAGCAGAGAGCCCGATGTGGGACTCGATCCAGGGACCCCAGGATCATGACCTGAGCCGAAGGCAGTTGCTTAACCAACTGAGCCACCCAGGCGCCCCTCTTCTTCTTTTTTTTAACGTATAATGTATTATTTGTTTCAGAGGTACAGATCTGTGATTCAACAGTCTCACACAATTCACAGTGCTCACCATAGTACATACCCTCCCCAATGTCCATCACCCAGCCACCCCATCCCTCCCACCCCCCACCACTCCAGCAACCCTCAGTTTGTTTCCTGAGATTAAGAATTCCTCACTCCTTTTGAAAACTAGTTTTATAACAGCAGTCTGGGCCAAGAAATTCCTAGCCAGTAAATTAGTGATTAAGTATTAAAATTCATTTCTATGAATAGTACTGCTTTTAAGAAACCTGAAATTTAACATACATTCCTTTTATAGGACCAGCAGAATAATTGCTATGTGTGCGATATGCCTATGGCTGAGATGGCTAAATGTCTATGAAGGACTCGTGTTTCTCTTCCATGATGCAGAGGTATTACAGGGAAGTGGCTTCCCAACTGGGGACTACATTTCCCAGGGACCCTTGTGTCTAGGTGAAGCCAGGAGACTAGTTCTCACCAATGGAAGTGATGTGTGACACTTTCAGAGCAAGGTGACTCAGTAAGGAGGGTGTGCTCTTTACCTTTTCTGAGAAGATTCTGAGACTTAAGGGCAGCGGTCAGCAAAATATAGGCGCTGGGCCAAATTTAGCCTGCCATTTGTTTTTATAAATAAAGTTTTATTGGAATGCAGTCATGCTTGGCTGTCTCTAGCTGCTTTCTGCGGTACAACCACAGAGTGGAGGAATTGCAAGTGACCATGTGGCCTACAAAGCCTAAAATATTTACTATCTGCCTTTTTACAGAAAAAGTTTACCAATTCTTGCCATAGGGGATATTGGAGACAGATTATGGAGGGAGTCTGGGTTCTTGATGAGGATCCTTCATGGGATTCTGTGATAATAAATATAAACTTATCTTTATAATACACCACTGATAATAATATGACACCACTATAATACACCAGCTCTTTTAGTTTTCTGGCTATTCCCTTTCACCATCAAATACGTAGTTTCCTCAATTTACTCTCCTACACCCGGAAAATTTTGGCATATGCTCAAACTCTCCTTGGTTTACCCATGATAGTAAGGCTGCTGGCAGGGCATCTGACTACATGACTATGTATGACTATAGCTCTGCATGTTGTATATGAGTTCTCCAGCCAGATGGGGTAGTCATGTTTCCTTTGTAATCAGCAGCCTGGCTCTATGCTCAGTGAGGGATGAGTGAACCTTGGCTTCCCCTGCAGATGGGGAGTTCCATCCAGAACGGGTATAAAGTGTTCTTTAGTGAAATCCCTCCAGATAAAAGTTCAACTCTTCCTGGATGGGAATGTCAACTCTGGCCACCCAAAGATGTTGAGAAAAAAGGAGAAAACCACACAGATTCTCTTTATGTGTTGGTTATCTGTTACTTCTGGTGTGTTTTCTCTCCCAGTGTAGGAGTTGGTCTTGTAGCATGCAGTTAAAATAATGCTTTAAAAATCCATAAAGCAGGGCACGTTGCTGGCTCAGTTGGTGGAGCATGCGGCTCTTGATCTTGGGATTGTGAGTTCAAGCCCCACACTGGGTGTAGAGAATGCTTAAAAAATAAAATCTTAAAAAAAATCCATAAAGCATTTCAGATTGAAATTCATATGCACTATAAACAGTTTGACTATAAACTCAAGGGGTTGAACTAGAAAACCTTCAAGTTCGTGGGTTTGTGACCAAGTTTATTGTTTTATTTTTATTTATTTTTATTTTTTATTTTTTTAAGATTTTATTTATTTATTTGACAGAGAGAGAGATAGCAAGAACAGGAACACAAGCAGGGGAATGGGAGAGGGAGAAGCAGGCTTCGTGCTGAGCAGGGAGCCCGATGTGGGACTCGATCCCAGGACCCTGGGATCATGACCTGAGCCGAAGGCAGACGCTTAACGACTGAGCCACCCAGGCGCCCTTATTTTTATTTTTAAAGATTTTATTTATTTATTTGAGAGAGAGTGAGTGAGAAAGAGAGAGCAGAGCAGGGGCAGGGTTAGAAGGAGAGGAAGCAGACTCCCCGCTGAGCAGGAAGCCCGATGTGGTGCTCTATCCCAGGATCCTGGGATCATGTCCCAAGCCAAAGGCAGACGCTTAACCAACTGAGCCACCCAGATGCCCACGGTTATTATTTTATTTTAAATACTAAAGTTAACATAGGAGGAATAGGCATTCAAATAAATAGTTTTTCAGTGTCAAGCATGGTTGGATTTGAGGAGAAAGGTTACATGAAGAATTGAGACCTAAATCATGGTGAAAGGGAAAGTATTTTTATTTATTATTGTTTTTCTTTTCTTAAATTTTAAGTAGGCTCCACAGCCAGTGTGGGGCTAGAACTCATGACCCAGAGATCTAGAGTCACTTGCTCCATTGACTGAGCCAGCCAGGCACCCCAAGGGAAAGTATTTTAAAATATATATGGGCATGACTTACTTGAGATAACTTTGAGAGAATCAGTTTAAAATGTCTACATAGCGTTTCTGGAAAATCATGCGTTTTGATTTAAAATTTTAAAAATTGATGACCTAATGGTAATCATACAGAGCTTTGCTTTTATTAAATTATTATGATCCAATATTTGGGAAGATAGATGCCATCAATAGGAAGTACCCCAAACACTTCTTTTTTTCTTTGCAAGTTGGTTGAATATTCACTTGTTAATTTACTCATTTGTTTGTAACATTCATCCAACGAACATTCATTAAGTGCATATAAAGCATCCTCATTGCTTTGGGAGCTGAGTATTGCCTACCACAACCTGTGGGGCACATAGTTATAGAGAGAGTTAGCTCCAGAGCCAAGCTGCCTGAATTTGACTTTAGGTGCTTCCACTTACTAGCTGTGTACCTTGGGTAAGTCATTAAAGGTCATCATGCTCAGTATTTTCATCTGCAAAATGGAAGTTAATAACAGTACCTACATCATTGGGTCTTTGAGGAGATTAAATGAGATAATTTATGAAAAATTCCTGGAGCAGTGAAGGCAAATAGCAAGTAATAATGTACTTCTGCTGTAATACTTACCTATAAGATGGTTCAATTTAAACATATCACCAGAACTGAAAATAAAATATCACAAGCTATGTCCTGATGCCAGTTATTAGTGTCTACATATTATGTGGAAAACACATTTTGGATTTGCCAAATACTTCTCCTTGTCTCTATCCCAACATGACATAAAAATATCTTTGTCTCCTCTCACCAAGTAAACTAAGACAAAAGAGTTAGGACATAGGCATTTTCACTTCCTAATTTACTTGCTTATAGTTCAGAGAAGGGCAGTTCAGGTGGCCTGTTTTTTTAAATGGTGGTCTAAAATGGCTCAGCTCCGTTAGTCAGTAATAGGTCCATGCATGTGGTAACTATTTGGGGAAAAAACTCCAGGGAAGAGGGTACATGGATGAAATGGGTAGGACAGCCACTTTCCCACTACTCAGTCAGCAGAGCGACACTTCTAGAGGCCAAGATTTCCAGAGAGGGAGAGAGAATTCTCAAGCAGGCTCCCTGCAGAGCATGGAGCCTGATGTGGAGCTCCATCCCAGGACCCTGAGATCATGACCTGAGTTGAAATCAAGAGTTGGACACTCAACCGACTGAGCCACCCAGGCACCCCCAGAGGCCAAGATTTCTGCGTATAGTTTACTTCTACATATCCAGTCACCATTGCCACCTCATGGGGCCCTGAATTTCCTTTAACACCATCTTAATTAAGCTCACTATGCTCTGAGTCCAGCAACTTCATGGACCATTACTGCACCATTCCTAAGCCTGCCTGATATCAGTGTTCACAGGACCTGGATATGGAGGCATCCATCTCTTTAAGAAAGTTAGTTGTACTACCAGTGGAAATGTGATGTCTCCCTGGCCCCACTGCCAACCAGCAGTAGCACCAGTTTTAAGATTTAAGCCCATCTGAGTTTACATTTGTAGGTAAATGTGAAGATGTGTGGCATCTACATTTAAGGGGAATGCTCTAGTGTAATGAAAAGAAGACCAAACACAGTGATGTGCAATGGAATGTATGACCTTGTGAAAGCCATTTAACTTCTGTGTGTTATGCAAGATGAAATGAATATTGATGCCTAAAGGGCTGTTGTGAGGCCAAATGTGAAAGTTTTTGAAAAAGGAAAGAGCTATGCAAATATGACTATTAATATAACCTTCAAGGCAAAGATGAAAGTCTTCAAGGATGATTTAATTGACATTGACTAGAGAGTAATCTATTTCTTTACGCCTCCGTATACAACAGAAGGTGACTAGGAAGTTCACATTGGGTGGTTTACATAGCAACTTTCTAACCACTCTGACATGCAAATCATGTACCTTCTGCTACATTTGCATCTAGTTGACAGAAAGTGACAACTTGGCATAGTACAAACAGCCAGCACGCTATGACTAACGTTCTCCCCCACAATGACCAAGGGAAAAAAATCCACATGTTGTCCAAGCCACAACTGATTGGATCTCAGCCTGGGCAGAGCTGGGCTGGTTGTGCTGACAAAGCAGATGGTACCCTGATCATGTGCTATATATCAGGTTCAACTAAACAGAAAGTGTAGCTGTGAGAAACTCGAGAGCCAGAAAGGAATCAATTTGAAATATTGTGTAATAATTAGAAAGTGACAATGAGGCCCTTCTCTGGGGGCAGTGGGCCAGCAGAGCATACAGGGGACCACTTCTAACTAACCCTTTCTAATATTAGTGCTAGTTGGCTCAGAAATAGGGTGTATAGCTAAGCCAGACGAAAGCAAGGTAACTTTCTACGGTAGCAGCCTAGCATCTTCCTTAATGTTTTGAGTCTGAAGTTTTGAGAAGTCAATGTGAAGGCTTCCCATCAATTCAGTTGCTTATTTAGAATATTGCACTAAGGTACCCAGGTTGATGATTTCAATATTTGTGTTGAAAAGTAGTCCCTTTCATCTGTTTCAAGGCCTTATTACATCATTCCCTTAATCATGCTAAGAATTCCTCTACCACTGTGGATTTAGGCCACCAACAGCATCCAGGAAAAGCATGTGAGTATACTGTGTATTATCGAGCACTTCTGGAAGGCACCTAAAAGTTCATGACCTGCTGGAGTAGTCTGGAATTTCCTGGTGAGAAGGAAAGTGCACTGAATGGTTGACAGAAGGTGGTGGTCTGGATCCTGCCATATATTTTTTTAAAGATTTTATTTATTGATTTGAGAGAGAGAGAGTGTGTGAGAGAGAGCACAAGCAGTGGGGAGAGGGAGAAGCAGGCTCCCTGTTGAGTAGGGACCCCGACGTGGGGCTTGATCCCAGGACCCTGGGATCATGTGCTGAGATGAAGGCAGACACCCAACTGACTGAGCCACCCAGCTGCCCCCTGAGTGCCATATTTAAGAGGCACCTCCTACCTTCCAGGCACTGGGAAAGGCAGTGGGGATCTGAGATGAAGGCTGCCATGGATGAACTGAGTCTGGGAGGCATGGACAGGTATAGAACCTGACATCTTCAATGTGATAGACATGAAAGCATCAGAGCAACCCAAGGGCTCTGTAAGGAAGAAGATGATGAATTCTGCCTGTCCAGAGTTGGGTCCTGAAGGACAAGAGGGGTTTCATCAGATAGAGAAGAAGAAAAGGGGATTCCAGACATGAGCCAATGACATGTAAAGGCACACGGTGTGCTCGGGGGACCAGATGATATAGGTAGTGGGACCTCACTGAAGCCCAGATTTTCCACTGGTAAATTCTGATCTCACAAGCCTGTTTGAGAATCTAATAAGGTCATGTTTATTATGATAGCTCCTTTTTTGCTTTTCTCAAGTAGGATTTGGGGATCACCTGTGTTAGATTCATCTGGGGGTACCTACCAAAAATTCAGATTCAGATGATTTTTTAATAAGTACTCCAGGTACTAAAGATGGAGAATCATTGATCCTGTCTATAGGGATTCTGAGCAATTCAATCTGATTTCACAGACTCACTGTGTAGTTAAAAGACTAGGTCAGCATGTTTTCAAAGTTGGACTAGAGTAAAAGAGAATACAGAAAGATGTATGTATGCACGTATTGGGAAAAGGTATTCCCTTCAGTCCTTCTTCTTGATCTACCTAGAAATGCACTTGATACTTAAAAGAAGTCAGAACTGAGAACTTGCAAGAATATATATAGATATATTTAATGGTACACAGAATGCTATATGTATAGTATTTGACCAAGTCAGCATTTAATACCAAGCACTTCTAACTGCAAGGCAGCAAGAAATTTGAAAGCTCTCCATAATTTTACTTGAAATCATGTATTATTTTCTTCCAATGAACACTTTATGATTTAATATTATGGCTCTCTTTCTCTCTCTCTCTCTTTTTTTTTTTCTGCCAAAGACTTAGCATTGAAAACAACTGTGACTAGTATCTATAGGAAAATACTCGATTAAGTGGGCCCACATATCACTGTAATTGTTTTCTACTGGAAAGTTAGTAACCAAATAGAATGGGACATGATTCAACTGCCAAGCCTCAAGATTTACTATCATTAGAGCAGTTCAAGTTGAATGGGATTGTGGAAGCTTTCAAGACAATGGAGAAGAGAGAGTTTCAAGTCATGACCTCTGAGTTGGGGAAGGAGAAGTGTGCGGAAGGCCAGGAAGGAAGCTCCTGGAGAAGGAAGATGGCCGGCCAGAAGGGTGGGTAGGAATGAAAGGCAGAGAGAGAGAGAGAGAGAGCCAGTTGTATTGGAAAGGGTGTAGGGACTGGAACCAGACTTGTGTTCACATCCAGGCACCTTCATGTATCTGGCAAGGTACTTAGCTCTAGAGGCTTCAGATTTCTTCAGTAAAATGGGGATATTACTATCTATGTTGCAGGGCTGCTAGGTGGATTCAATCTCTGTCGCTATTGGACACTAAGTAAGGTGATAACTCTTAAAACTAGATACTGGTATATCCAACAGACACTTAAAAAAAAAAACAACCCTAGATTTTATTTTGAACCGTCAGAATAAATTTCAGCCAATGATTTGCTGCCGGAAGAGTCAAACTGAAACTTTGCTTGTCTAATGTCATCAGCAACACGTGCCTTAGAACAGTTGAAACTACTGAGAGGCAGGCTTACGAGAGCACACTTTCCGAAAGCAGTTTCTTGAGCAGCATTTAGTCTGCATTCTTCAAAGACAAGGTGATACAAAGAAGCTACTGGTTTTAGAAATACAGGGTTGGAAAGCAGGTTAGTGCCGAAATATTTTGATGCCTAAGAACCACCTGGAGAGGGATTCATAACACAAATTAGTATGCACATAAGATTGCTCAGCAGCTATTATCTTCTGTTGGATTATGCATGATTGAAAAAAGATAAACTGAAAGGGGGTGTGTGGAGAAATCGAATCAGCACAATCAGCCAAGCTCCTAGTCATAACCTTTAAAAAAAGGTAAATTGGAGGCCAGGGCTTTGTTTTCCAGCTAGGCATGGACTTGTGGACAACCACAGTTTCAGGAAATGTAAATAACATGAGTTCCAAAAGGCAATGGTAGACACCCACGACCTTTCTTTAAAAGGACAGTAGAATGTGAAGAATGTTCACATGGGGAATGAGAATATCCATGCGATGACTTAAAAGGAAAATAAATTGCAAATTTAATTTGCAAGTGGGCTTACAATCAGCAGATATTTGGCCTGACAGGTCCACGGTCCCTCAGCTCATGGAGTTCTGGAGAAGTCTGGGGAGAATGCTGTGAGGACGGAGAGCAGAGTAGCTTTGTGGTGCATGGGTTGTGGATTGTCTCTGGGCAGGCCCTTCTCAGGCTGAGCGATGTCCAAAGGGCCACCCCTTTCAGGAAGCACGAAGAGGGAGGATGCCCATGCATGTCATCGCCAACTCAAGATATCAGCCTCTGCCAGGAGATCTTGTCACTAGGTTCCAGGCAGCAAGGAGGGAAATCGAGAAGCAGGTCTGTGAGCAGGGAGTTAGCAGGGTCATACCCCTGAAAGCAGCCCAAGGTTTGCTCAGACACCTATTTCTCAGCAAGACCCACTCCAGCTCATTTTACCTCCTCTATGGCTTACACCAGACCTCACCCGCCTAATGGATTCAACTAGGCTAAGCTCGTGTGAATTCACTGTTACATTTAACAGTACTTAGTAATCATGCAAAAAATATGTTTCTTTTTTGGAATGGGCTTTTCACATATACTCCCTAATTCCCATTGCTTCTACTTTCTCCTGCAATCATATAAAACACATTTAGCCAATTCAGGGATGTTGGTGGGACTCAAATAAAAAAAAAAAATAGCAGCAGTAATCTTGTTTATTTTATTTATGTAGAGAAACTCAAATTATTCTTTTTAAACCAGATTGATTGTATAGAATTTTAAATCAAATGTCAAAATTCTGAAATCTGTGACCAGAGAAATAAAATCTCTCCAGTAAAAAAAACCTCTATGAGTCATTTTCTATTCTTTTGTTACTGCAGTAATTTTATTGAAAAAACAAAATGCAATGCTTTTCTGGAGACAAAAGCACAATCACTAGTTCTAACCTTTGTCAATGTAGCACAAAAGCAGACAGATTCCCACAAATGAAAAACTGAAAGTCATTGGTAACCAGGGAAACTCACAAAGAATGGTTGGGTGTTGCTGGAACTCTTTCAAAGAAAGGTAAGAAGGGGCAGGAGGAAGATAATACAACTATAGGTTAAATCCCACTGCAAGAAAAGATGTGCCCTGCCAAAGTATCTTGTAAATAACATCTCTATTTGCACTTTGCTGATTCCCTGTAACAAAATTCCCTGCTACAAACAATTCAACATAGGGAATACCTATTTTTGACCTTAGCTCCTAGCAGCACTGTGTTTTATAATAAAACCCATTTAATGTTTCATTTTGTCTGTGGCCTTTCAGGTATCCCCAATTTTGCCCTCAAGGGCCTTTGTCCCAAAGTTCTATTTCCTGCCAAGATATTTATTTCCTGCTGTGGTTGCCAAGTTATCATTCCTGGATATAACATTGTCAATTGCACCTATTCATGAGGCACACCAAATATCTGCCCACACAATCATCTCTCGATTTTTCCTCATCAAACACATTCACAGGATGCCAGCCACGCACCAAGAGGAAAGATAGAAGAAACAAGATATAGAACCCCAGGCCAAGGAATAGACGACCGCAGAGACAGAACAAACATATGGAATGAAAAAATAAAAGACACCCAACTGGAAATATAGCCAGAGAAAACATAAAACCTACTTTGCCAAAGCTAGCTAGCTACACAGCGCTGTATGCATGCGTCGGAGAAACGGAGCCAGACGGGGGGAGAGGAACAAGGGTTATCATCACTCAGGGCTGACTCCCTGTATTAGCTGTCATGGGGAGACATACAAGGAGGAAGGGATGGAAGGAACCATAGGAAGCTCCTGAGGTAGGGAATGCATCCGGTGTGAATGCTCATACGTAGAAGAGAACAATTCGTATTTGGTGTAACGGAGTGAGTGAGTGTGTGTGTGTGTGTGTATGTGCGCACGTAAGGTTTGTTTAGCTTGTACATGGAGTATAAGTACATGATAAAAAGGGGCTGGTGGAGAGATACCATCAATAAAACAAGAAGGCAACCTACTGAATGGGAGAAGATATTTGCAAATGACATATCTGATAAGGGGTTAACAACTAAAATATATAAAGAACTGATACAACTCAACACCAAAAATCAAATAATCCAGTTAAAAAAATGGGCAGAGGACTGAATAGACATTTTTCCAAAGAAGACATACGGATGGCTCACAGACATATGAAAAGATGCTCCACATTGCTAATCATCAGAGAAATGTAAATCAAAACC
The DNA here is from genome assembly GCF_029215605.1 of Mirounga angustirostris. Lineage (NCBI taxonomy): Eukaryota > Metazoa > Chordata > Mammalia > Carnivora > Phocidae > Mirounga > Mirounga angustirostris. The sequence continues at coordinate 86,736,613 of NW_026991720.1, read as the reverse complement.
ACAGTAAGATATCACCTCACACCAGTCAGAATGGCTAGGCTAAAAAAGACAAAATGCAAAAATATAAAGTGTGGGTGAGGGTGTAGAGAAAAAGGAACCCTCGTGCACTGTTGCTGGGAATGTAAATTGGTGCAGCTGCTGTGGAAAACAGTATGGAGGTTCCTAAAAAAATTAAAAATGGAAGTGCTTCACAATCCAGTAATTTCACTACTGGGTATTTACCCAAAGAAAATGAAAACACTAATTCAAAAAGATATATGCACCCCTATGTTTATTTACAGTAGCCAAGACATGGAAGCAACCTAAGTGTCCATCCATGGATGAATGGATGAATAAGATGTGATACACACACACACACGAATATTACTCAGCCATAAAAAGGATAAGATTTTGCCATCTGAGACAACATGGATGGACCCTGGTGGGTATTACGTTAAGTGAAGTAAGTCAGACAGAGAAAGACAAATACCATATGATTTCGCTTATACGTGGAATCTAAAAAACAAAACAAATGAATAAAGAAACAAACGAAAAGCAGGATCAGACCCATAAATACAGAGAACAAACTGGTGGTTGCCAGAGGGGAGGGGGATGGGAGGGTGGCCAAAATGGGTGCAGGGGGGAGGGAGATACAGGCTTCCAGTCATGGAATGAATCATTCACGGAGATGAAAGGTACAGCAGGAGTATAAGCAATGGTATCGTAATAGATTTGTTGAATCATTATGGTGTACACCTGAAATTAATTATTTGTCACCTATATTCAAATAAAAAAAAGAAAAAAGAAGAGGCTCGTGGGAGTAAAGCAACATGTGATTAGGAATCTGGAGTTTATAGAACTAGAACTGAAAGAGACTTTGAAAAAAAAAAATCACACTGCTCAGCCATTCATCTTCAGGCAGATGAATATCCAAGCTGTTGGGCACTTGGTTTCTTTTTATATATTCTGAAATGAGACTCTATGACCTTACTAATATTCTTATTACAACCATTTACTGAATGTTTTCTGGGTGCTGGATGCCTCACCTGGAAGGTTACAAGTATCATGTCTAATCCTCATGATAATCCTGCAAGATACACACGACTATCCTCATTTCACAGATGAGAAGTCTGTGATTCAGATAAGTTAGGTAACTCGCTCAAGGTGACAGAGACACTTGACTCTGAGATTCAGATCCAAGTCTGATTCCCAGATTGGAACATCCCCACGATGACATGCTGGTTTTGTTTGTTTTTTAAAAGATTATTTATTTATTTGACAGAGAGAGAGAGACAGCGAGAGAGAACACAAGCAGGGGGAGTGGGAGAGGGAGCCCGACGCGGGGGTGGATCCCAGGACTCTGGGATCATGACCCAAGCCAAAGGCAAACTGAACGACTGAGCCACCCCAGGTGCCCCAACATGTTGGTTTTCTGAGAGGTGCACAGCAGAGGATATGAGGTTCAGGAAGTCATTAATTCATGGCACCCCACCTAAACCCTGCAGTCCTGGAAACGTCAGAATCTTTAAAACAAACAAACAACATTCTCAGACATCATTAGCTGAGAGGAGCAAATTCCTTTGGCCAGCCCTTGGGTTTTCTGCCAAGGACACAGGGCTGAAATACTAGCACGATGCCGTGGACAGACACCACCTCTGCTTTCCTTTTTCTGTTCTTAGATAATGCAACTAAGAAACCCATTAATTAAATCACATGTGGAGCTGCAATCCAAGGGGACCCGGAACTGCCTGCTGGTGGTTTCTTTCTGGAAGTGAGTCAGGAATTTCTTGGCACGCAATGAATGGGCAGACCTTAGGTGCCATCCTAAGATATTTTTAATGTAAGTGTTGTCATGCAGGAAGTTGCTCCCAATCAAGCTTAAGTAGTGGGCAAAAGAGTGCTGTCTCTAAGGAGACAGCATCGCCTGGCTCTGAATGGAGGCTGCTGACACGCGGCTTGATGGAATGGATCCGGCCTGAGGATTTGGGGGGATGCCAAGCAACAAATTAGTTCTACATCTAGTCGATGAGGTTGTAATTTATTTTTCTTGGCTGGGAGAAGGGGATGAAATTTTTGCAGGTGAATGTTCTGAGAGAGTCCCCACAGGCGGGTGGAACATCAAAGTTCTGTGTACATAGGAGATGTGAAAAGGGTGACCTCCCCCCACACGGGATCAAGCCACAGCTTGGAGAAAGGATTGGCAAGTGATGGCTGGCTTCATCCAGCTTGCAGCCTGATTTGGCGTGGCCAGAATGACTTTTGCGTTGTTGTTTTTTAAAGAGTTTATTTATTTATTTGTCAGGGAGAGAGAGAGAGAGCACAAGCAGGGGGAGCGGCAGGCAGAGGGAGAAGCAGACTCCCCGCGGAGCAGGGAGCCCGATGTGGGGCTCTATCCTAGGACCCTGGGATCATGACCTGAGCCGAAGGCAGACGCTTAACCGACTGAGCCACTCAGGCATCCCGAATTTTGCATTTTTAAAGGGTTAAAAAAAAGAAGTTTCTGCAGGGACCATATAGGGCTTGCAAAGCCCAAAGTATTTACAATGTTGCCTTTTGCAGAGAAAGTTTGGCGAGTCCTGGTTTGAACATCGCCACCGTGAGACTTGAGGGGTCTCCTACCTCCACCCTGTGTATTTGGTCACTTGCGCGTTTTAGCCCGTCCTCAGTTTCTGGTTCCATCTTCCTTCTCTGTTGGATCCTTCCACTCAGCTTAAAAATATCTTTACGTTTTCATGACCTGCCTCCTCTGACAAAGACTCTCTCCTTGACCAAACTCAGGCTCCCCGGAGCCCTCTCCTTGACTAGGCCTCTACCTCGGCCTGTCTGGACTGCAGACACTCAGCACAGAAGATTTTGTCTGCCCCCCAGTTCCACTAGGAGACTTGAGCAGACTCTAGCATGTTTCTAAGGCCATGTCCTTGGACTGACCTGGCCCCTCCTTATGTGCATGCCTGGGAAAACTCAAGGCTGCCAAAGAATTTACTATTTGTTCCAAGCAACTCTCAAAGATAAGACCCCTATCTCCCAGTCCCTGTGGGAGGCTAGGAGCTTAATCTCGGTAAGCATCGGTGAGCAAGCCCACACGGTCTTATCACACGGACCTATACCTTTACCCACATTTGGTAATCTTCCACTCCCCTGATGGACACTTCCCTGGCAGCCCACCATCTCCCCCCCGCCCACTCTTTTCTTCTCCCTCAAAACTCCAGTCACCTTGGCACTCCTCAGTTTACACCGGACTCGCTTTCCTGCTGCAGTAGTCCCAGAGTAGAATCAGATGTGCCTGTCTTTCACGAGTGTCCAGCTTCCTCTCTTTGACACCTCCCCCATCTTTGGTCCCCCCTTAGAGTGGCCTTCATTCACCACCTCTGAGCTCTGACCTCCCACCCACTCGTCAGTCCCAGCCATCAGGGCACTGTCTCTATAACATCCCCACTGACTACCCCTCCCCTACTGGCCCCCAGTGGCCTCTTTTTTCCTCATCCTCTCAGGCCTTTGCAGCCTCTGCTCCCAGAAGGAGACCTTGTTTCTGAAACTTCCCGAGTCTGGGGCACTGTCAGCAGCTAGTTCCACTCCTACTTCTCTAACTAATCTGGCTCTTTTCTCCAATCCACCCTTCAATGTTGATGCTCCCTGGGGCTCATTCCTTGGCCCTTTCTCCATAGTCTACATACCCTTGTTTGTTTGTTTGCTTTTTAAAGATTTTATTTATTCTTTTTAAAGAGAAAGAGCGCGTGCATGTGCAGCACGAGTGGGGGGAGCGGCAGAGGGAGAGGGACAAGCAGACTCCCCGCTGAGCCTGACGTGGGGCTCGATCCCAGGACCCTGAGATCATGACCTGAGTCGAAATCAAGAATCCCACGTTTATTTTTTAATTTTTATTTTTTAAAGATCTTATTTATTTGTCAGAGAGAGAGAGAGAACACAAACGAGCACAAGCAGGGGGAGGGGCAGAGGCAGAGGGAGAAGCAGGCTTCCTGCTGAGCAAGAAGCCTGATGGAGGACTCGATCCCAGGACCCTGGGACCATGACCTGAGCTGAAGGCAGACGCTTAACCAACTGAGCCACCCAGGTGTTTAACTGACTGAGCCACCCAGGCGCCCCTGCATACCCTTGTACGTGCTTTCACTGACACCAGCCACTGTCCCAGGCTACCAGTTCATCCTTCCCAGGGTCTCTGACATCTCCTCTCAAAGTCAGCATGTGTCAATCCAAACATCTCACCCCATACTTGTTCCTCCTGCTACATTTCCTTTCCGAGTTAAAAGCAACTCCCAGAACCTAATTACCAACCTTAGAAACTCAGAGCCCTCTCTCCTGCTCCCTTTCCACATCGTATCACAAAACCTCTACACCATACGCTGGACATAGAGGAGGTAACTACCATTTACTGAGCATCTCCTATGTGTCAGAAAACCATGCGAGACACCCCACACATGTGATGTCATTTAATCCTCACAACTGCCTGTGAGACTGCAATTATTATCACCTTTTACAAATCAGGAAACTGAGGCTGGGAGAGGTTACTCCCTTTCCCAGGTCTCACAGCTAGTGGGAGGCAGAGTGATTCTAGAATGCATGCTTAGATGTGCTTCGTGGGCAAGACCAAAGTGGTGGTGTGAGCTGGACGCACAGAGGATGGAATCAGAAATGGATCCTTGAACACAGCCTTGGAGACAGAAGGAAGAATTCCCGGGTCAAGTCACTTTTATTTCTTTTGCGCACCTCTATGAAAGAAATCATGATGCTGGATCTTTTGTCTCTAACTCAGCTCTCTATGAGAAACAAGGCCAGGCGCCCTGCCTCCCTTCTCTTCACAAGCCATACTGCTGAGGGTATGTGCCACAGTGAGCATCTGATGCGCTGCCAGGCACAGAGGCACCTGGAGCAGGGGCCAAGGCCCTGGGGCTCAGAGCTGCACAGACATGTTTCTCCAGAGATCCTTAATCCTCACCGCACCTTCGGTTCACACAGCTCACCCTGCCTTCCGGCCTCCTAGCCTATGGTTTAAAATCTTTATTTCAGAATACTGGCAATAAGTATCCTAGACAATCCAGTCTTTGTTCAAATTTCTACCAGGTTAGAGCTTGAGGAGGTTTGATTTTTAGCTCATGGAAGAGAAACCGCCTCACCAGGGAAAGCACTTCTCAGGGTGGCCCATTTAAAGGGTCGCCTCTTTCCCATTGATTCAAAGATCTGACAGACTTCCCTGAGTGGCTTGGTTCAAACTCACCCTTGTTCCATACCCCATGTGGTGTTATGCAGTCTGACTTATTCTTATGGTGGTTGCGTCCTCACCTCGGTGTTACTCAGAGGTGACCCTGTCACATGAAGACAGATTCTTAAAAGTCCTTTGAGATGAAGACAGACTCTTATTGAAGCAAGTCACCATCAAGTCTGATTTTTTTTTTTAAAACCAGACTCTCTTTGGCAACACGAATCATTCATTTCAGAAGCTCCACAGAAATTTGAGTCACCTTCAGCGATTGTCCGCTTCGCTTTTACAATCCTGTCCCCTTTTCCTGCCACTGATTTCTTGTGCATCTCTCCAGTGTCCAGAGCAGCCCTCTGTCCACCCTGTGGATTTTATACACACCCCAAATGGGTTTGTGTTGACATGAGAAAAGGTCATCAGCAGCTTGTAGTCTTCAAATGCTCACATCTTCTGAGGCTGCTAGGGCTGTCTGCAATGGCGCCAGAGGATGGCTTGGTCAGGTCCTGGAGATCTTATTTTTATTAATTAATAACCGGCAGCCTCTTACTGCATTCTACTTCTCCACTTCGTTATATACAGCACGTGGCACCTCCTTTTTGCTCTTACTTGGGCGATGGCAGATGTCGCCTCTTAGTTGCTCTTGTGAAGGCTTCTGCTGGGACTCACTGCTTGGATGGGATTTAGAATAGACCCTTCGAGAAAGTTCTCTCGCTTGTCCCTATGTACTTGAGCCATGTTTCTTAAACTTCAATGGGCATATGAGTTGCCTAAGCATCTTATTAAAACGCAGATTGTGTCAGCATTTTGGGTGAGGTTTGAGATTCTGCATTTCTCACAAGCCCCCAGGTATGGTCCATGTGAACCACTCACCCTATTTGTGAGTCAGAGATTCAGTGATATTGTTACAGCATCTTCAGGGGATTCCTGCCCCCGCAACAAAGCCCATGTTCCATTTGGGATGTTATAGTCCCTTTCCTTGGCTCCCGCATCTCCCCATGATGTCACACTTCTGTGCTAGTCACATACAAATCCATCCTTCTCCCTGGACCTCAGTGCCTTTGGCAGTCCTGTGCCCTCTCAACAAGAGTTTGTATTTAGTTTGTCAAATACCAAGTCCCGCAAACGTCATGATTTGACCTCTCTCCTTCTGGGCTGGTCTCCTGCTCCCACAGGCCAGGCCCTGCCCCTTGAACAACTTCATTCATTCCTCAGGGCTCTTGCACACACTGCCCCTTTACCAGTCCCCTCTCCCCTTCTCTGTTGCTCAGTGGTAACAGACCCATGCCACTTCCTCTGGGAAGCACTCCTGGGTTTTCCTAGGCAGGGTTGCTTGGACTCAATGCTCCCACAGCTTCCAGGACAGATCTGTTTGTTCGTTTGTTGCCTCTCTCCCCAAAATGCATCATCCAGATACTGAATTCTTTAGGGGCCTACAAAGTGTTTTGTCACTCCTAACGTCGATCCCCATGCCTTTCCCTGCTCTTCAAGTTAATGCAATAAAGTGAATTCTGCTAGTTAACCTGTTCACTCTACTGGAATACAGGAGTAAAGAAAAATGGGAAGGGAAGGCACATAAAAGGACTTAAGGCCAGGATGTGTCCACAGAGGTCCCTAGGGATTGGGCTGCAGAACTGAGGAGTCATGTCAAATGGAGGAGAATTAAATGTTCCCACGTGTCACTCTAAGAACTAGTACCACTCTGTGGTAAAGGACATGGTGCCTGGGAACAGATGAGCTGGCTTTCATCTAAGCAAGGAACTTTACTTCTAGAATCTGTTTTCCTGATGGGACTCGGGCTCACTAGGACCAGTAGTCACGGGGCGGCTGCTGTGAGGAGGAAATGGGCTCCCCTGTGACCAGCACTTAGCTCAGTGCCTGGCACAAAGGGAGCACTCTGTACACGGTCATTACTCTACCACGTAGTATCACATCAGTCTGAGGGGGAGTCTAGTCAGAGGGTGTGGGGCTCGATCACGCAAGCTTGGTGTTCAGCGGGGGATGAGCACTGGGTGAGTTAACAAAACCTACCTTACCTTTACAAGCTTTTGTGTCCTCAAGTGGGAAGAATACCATAGTTCTTGGATTCTGTGATGCCACCAATGGAAAGAGACTTCATTGATTTAAGGACAGTTTTCCTTTTGGTGGGGGTCGGGGGAGAGAAACTATTCATAGTAGACATCGTCCAAGAGCTTCTTCTTTGGAGTGAGGCTGGCTGGAGGTCCCAGAGAGCCATCCCTGGGAAGCTCACTTCTGAGCACAGGGCTTGGCCGTGGATAAGCACTCAGTACCGAGCTGTTATTGTCACTCTTCCGAATAGAAGCAGCCCATGAATTGGAACAGCACTCTTCAGGACTCACATCTCTGCCACTGGCTTCCTATGTAGGAGAGGTACAGGGGTAATGACATTGATGCTTTGATTCGTCAGATGGAAGTGGCCCAGCCTACTCAGTAGAAAAGGTGGAGAACACACATCTAAATATCTAATACAAACGGTATGTATTTCACTCTCCAGTCAGTTCATTGGAAGCCTCCTGCAGAAATCAGATACCACTGCCGATAAGAGTCGATTTGTTTTAACTAGCAGACAAGTGAAGCCAATTAACCACTTATTTCAATATCATCCACTGCATCCATGAGGGTGGTGCAGAGCAGACTCTGGTGGTTGGCTGACTCATCCCCTTCCCAACTCCCCTTCCCTCTTTGGCCCAATAAATTGTCAACAGAAGCCTGCTGTCAGCTCCCTGGGAAACTTTTGCTTTCCTGATATAAATGCTGCCCCTTCCTCTACTTCCTTCTTCCTAGAGGAACATAAAAATGATGGCAGGAACTACAGCAGCCATCCATGATTGTGAGGACAAGGACAAGAGAATGAAGATTTCTGCACTAGCCTTATAGATTTGTTGAAACAAGTTCCGGCAATTTTATATGAGAAAACTAAATTCTTCATGTCACTCTAGTTGAGTGGCATAAAGAATGCACTGAAAGCATTTCTAAACACAGTATGGCCCTTTTTAAATGAATATTTTTTTTTAAGGATTTTATTTATTTATTTGAGAGAGAGAGAATGAGAGAGAGCACATGAGAGAGGGGAGGGTCAGAGGGAGAAGCAGACTCCCTGCCGAGCAGGGAGCCCGATGCGGGACTCGATCCAGGGACTCCAGGATCATGACCTGAGCTGAAGGCAGTTGCTTAACCAACTGAGCCACCCAGGCGCCCTTAAATGAATATTTGATGTGGCAAAACCCCGCAAACATGTGCTAAGAACCAATGAAACAAAAGAAAGACAAACTGACAGGTTATTCAGGACCCTTTCAATTTTATTATTATTATTTTTTAAAGATTTTATTTATTTATTCATGAGAAACAGAGAGAGGCAGAGGCAGAGGGAGAAGCAGGGTCCCTGCAGAGCAGGGAGCCTGATGCGGGACTCAATCCCAGGACCCTGAGATCATGACCTGAGCCGAAGGCAGACGCTTAACGGACTGAGCCACCCAGGCGTCCCAGGACCCTTTCTAAATGCCTGTAGAACTCAAATTCACAATCCCAGCCCTAATTCATTATATTTCTTTAGATGCTGAATAAATACTTTCTTCAGACAGGAATCACAGCTCAAGCCAAATTCAGCTACCAGAGGTCCAGAGCTACCCTGAGTTGGAAATATATTGACCTGACTTAGTTCAGGCCATTTTACTTGGGGTGCTGGGGGACATGAGCCTTTAGGAACTAAGGAGAAAACTTTCCAGAGCTGGTCCAGAGAGAGGAATTTCTCTTCCTGAAAAACTTAGGTTCACAACTCATACATTTAAACAACTATATTACAGATAGTAAAAAAATAAGGAGACTTGGGTTTTCATTAGGCTAAATGAAAATAAGTAAATCATTAAAACTTCCCTGAGACTTCCAGACTGTTCTGGGATCTTCACTGGGCATAGGATAGGCTCTTTGACTCCAAGATAATCAATGCCTGTTTCTAATGGCACTATAGTGCTCTTTAGACTGAATTGAGATATTCATGTTCACAGCTCCTTAGGGGCTCTGGGGGGTGATGTTTGGGGCAGGTACTATGTTTATTCATCTTTGTATTCTAGCACTTAGCACAGAATCTGGTATTCAGTAGAAACTTGCTGAATGTTGAATAAATGGAAGAGTTTCTATTAACAGTGAGCTGTTAATTCAGATCTCATTGCTATATTCTAAGTGTATTATACTTGCAGAAAATCAACTTAGAGACTAATGATTTAGGTTATATAAACATTCAATTGCACAATCTCCTATAATTATATTTATGTTTGATTAGGACAACTATAATTTGTGCCTGCCCATTTAATTTGTTTTAGTACAATACACATTAGAAGTAAACTTGGAGAGTCTTCCCAGTTAAAACAATTTTCTTGTTGAGTTTAGAATCTATTTTCCCAATGGGAACCAGATAATGCAGCCAAAAAGTTTTCGGATCTTTTTTCTCTCTGTTTGCCAATTTTTATACTCTATTTCACAGAAATAAAACTGTGAATCATAAGCCCTCATTGTACACACATACAGCATCATTTTTCTTCACTTACAATGATGTTGATGATCATTTGAAAAATGTTAATAGCACATAGAGTATGCTGCAGAAAATAATTGGTTAGCAACTAGCAATCCAAGTAGAAGTGAACAAACTCTTTAAAATCCACGTTTACAACCTGAACAATTTATTGACCACTTAAAATACACCTGGCACTGGGGTTGTTGCTATACATAATTGACAGCAGTAAGTCTTTTTTTTAAAAATATTTTTATTTATTTATTTGACAGAGAGAGACACAGCGAGAGAGGGAACACAAGCAGGGGGAGTGGGAGAGGGAGAAGCAGGCCTCCCGCTGAGCAGGAAGCCCGATGTGGGGCTCGATCCCAGGACCCTGGGATCATGACCTGAGCCGAAGGCAGACGCTTAACCGACTGAGCCACCCAGGCGCCCCGACAGCAGTAAGTCTTATCGGCATTTAAGGAGATCAGGATATGCCATCCCCACATATGCCCTTTGATATAAGGATCATTTTGAACTGGAAGCGATGAACAATCAATAGAAACAGAAAGAGTTCTCTGCCTTCCCCACATCTGCCTGAGAAGAAGGCATAAATTTCCCCCCTCTTCTGTACGAGGATGAGAAGCTCACTGGAGATGGAGAGCCAGCACCGGGATGAGTCTGCATAAAGGAATCTTACTAAAATACCCCCGATCTCCCATTAATTCCCCCATCTATGTCCTAGTCACTTCTCTACAATTTATCATCCCTTGAAGCCCAAACCTTCTTTCCTTTGTTAAGAAGGGTATCTAAGCTCCTGAGTCTAACCACTTCTTTGAGTTTTGCTTCTTTGCTGGGAATTCCCATGCATGTAAAAATCTGAATACATTTATATTCCTTCTCTCCTGCTAATCTTTTGTTTGTTAAATTTACAGGCCCCACTGACTGAACCTAAAAGGGCAGAGAAAAAGTCTGTACTCCCCAGCAGCATTATCATCCGTCTCTTATGTAACTAGGGAACATGAGGCTCAGAGCGATTAAGTATCTTATTTTTGGTTACCTAGTTAGGAAGAAGTAGGGCCTGGAGTCAAACGCAGATTTATCTGAGAGGAGAGCCTCATGTTCCCCGAGGCTGGGGCCTCTCCGCGATGCATTGCTCTGCTTTCTGAGGGTGATCATTGTCCCGAAGAGCAGCAGTATGGAAAATCTACCCCCGCAGAGCAGAAATGCCTCACATCACATCACAAGAGGAGTTAGATATGGTTTTTCTTTTAGAAACATTTTTTTGTATTTATAAATGACTTCTTCCACAGAATCACCTCACATTCTCCTTTTGTCAGGAACACAATTATTGTGAGATATTCTGAGAAAACAATGTTCACCAAGGAATTTCTAAAAATTTCTTCTCACTGGATGATTATATTTCAGGTGACAAGACCAGATATCAATCAGTTGAACTTCTTATTTCTATGATCAATAAACGGTGAATCGATTTTGAAAGATTCCAGTGAGGACTGAAGTTGGGAAGGGTTTGGACTGCCTGTTGCGGTCGAGGCAACTGCTAAATTAAAAAAAAAAAAAAGACTCCTGTTTTATTTTTTAAACTTAGGCAAATTTTATATTTTATGCCAACATATGTTTACTTTTTAAAGACATACTTATTGTAAGTTTTGACTAGATTATAATACATGTGCATAGCTCAGACATAAAAAGTTTAAGCAGCTTAACATGAAATCTCTATGCCCATCTTCCCATTTGCTATCTCCCTGCCAAAGAGATCACAGCAACTTTCATTCACTTGTCTACATTTCAGTGATGTTTAGAGAATAACCAAGTAAATACAAGTGCACATACACATATGTAATCTTTAACCCCCTTAAAAATATATGTTGGCACACGATACATTTTATTCTGCACCTTGCTTTTTTTCCCCACAGTTGCTCTGCATTCTAGTCTGTGTGTGTGTGTGCCATCATTTATTTAATAGCCCCCAATTGATAGACATTTAGTTTCTAATTTTTGCTGCACTGAATAACCTTGTACATATATTTTATACACTTCCAAGCCTATCTGTAAGATCAATTCTCACAACTTCAATTTCTGGGTCAAATGATGTGTGCATTTACAATTTGTATATATGGCCATAACTCATTCTTTGGAATTGAGCCAATTTATACTTCATGAGCTACATATGAAAGCTGATCTCTCCATGGTCTCACAAACAAAACAGGTTATCAATTTTTTGAAGTTTTGCTAATTGATAGGTGAAAAATGGTGTCTCAGTGCAATCTGAAATTGCATTTCTCTTATTATGAGTGAAGTTGAACATCTTTTCAATCAAGCCATTTTTATTGAAGCCGTTTGTAATTCCTTTTTTGTGACTTTTTAAATATCCTTTGTTTTCCTTCTGCTTCATTTTTTCCTTATTGATTTCTATGAGCTTTTTTATATAATCAATACTTTGCTCTTTGTGATATGATTTACAAATATTTTCCCCAGTTCGTTTTTCAATTTTTGATTTTACTTAAGGCATTTTTTTTTTTTTGCCACTGAGAGGTTTTTTGGAATTTCATATAGTTGAAAACATCAACTTTTTATTTTATTGCTCTTTGATTTTAAATCATAGTTGGAAAGACCTTTTTTTACTTAGATATTATATAAAAATTCTTTCAGTGTTTTATTGTATTTTCATGGCCTCATTCTTTAATTTCTAATTTATTGTGATATATGGTGTGACATGTGAGTCAAGTCTTTTGTTTCCCAATTGCACTCAGTTGTTCTAATACCATTTATTGAGTACACTACTCCACTGATTTGCAATACTCCCTTGGTCTTATACAAAAATCCCATCTAGGAGTTAAGATGTTTACAGAACATTCCATCCAAAAACAACAGAATACACGTTCTTTTGAAGTGCATATGGAACATTCCCCAGAATAGATCATGTTAGGCCACAAAAAAGTCTCAATAAATTTAAGAAGATTGAAAGCATATCAAGCATCCTTTCCAACCAAAATGGTATGAAACTAGAAATCAATTACAAGGAAAAAACTGGAAAAAACACAAACACACGGAGACTAAACATCATGCTACTAAACAACCAATGGGTCAATGGAGGACTCAAATAGGAAATTTAAAAATACATGGAAACAAATGAAAATGAAAAAACAACAGTCCGAAATCTTTGGGATGCAGTGGATGCAGTTCTAAGAGGCAAGTTTATAATGATACCACCTACCTCAAGAAACAAGAAAAATCTCAAATAAATAATCTAACTTTCTACCTAAAGAAACTAGGAAAAAAGAAGAACAAACAAAGCCCAAAGTTAGTAGATGGAGGGATATAATAAAGATGAGAGTAGAAATGAATGAAATAGAGATTAAAAAAAATAGAAAAGATCAATAAAACCAAGAGCTCGTTCTTTGAAAGATGTTAATTGATAAACCTTTAACCAGACTCATCAAGAAAAAAAGAGGACACAAATAATTAAAATCAGAAATGAAAGGGGAGAAGTAATGATCAACAGCACAGAAATATAAAGGATTATGAGAGACTACTACAAAAAATTACATGCCAAGATTTGGACAGCCTAGAAAAAAAGTGAATAAATTCCTAGAAATATACAATCTTCTAAGACTGAATCAGGAAGAAAGAGAAAATCTGAACAGACTGATTACTAGTAACAAAATTGAATTAATAATCAAAAAACCCTCAAATAAGTGGGTTTAGAGGGAAGAGACTTCAATATAATAAAGTCCATAAATGATAAACCCACAACTAACATAATACTCAATGGTGAAAAACTGATTTTCCTCTAAGATCACAAACATGACAAGGATATCCATTCTTACCACTTTTATTCAACATAGTACTGGAAGTCCTAGCCACAGCAATCAGACAAAAAAAAAGAAAGAAAAGGCATCCGAATTGGTAAGGAAGAAGTAAAACTTTCACTATTTGCAGATGATATGATACTATACATCAAAAACCTTGAAGAGTTCACCAAAAAATTATTACAAGTAATAAATAAATTCAGTAAAGTTGTAGGATACAAAATTAATAAACAGAAATCCATTGCGTCTGTTTACACTAATAACGAAGTAGCAGTAAGAGAAATTAAGAAAACAATCCCATTTACAACTGCACCAAAAAGAGTAAAATGCCAAGGAATAAACTTAACCAAGGTGGCTAAACACCTATATTCTGAAAACTATGAAACACTGATGAAAGAAATTGAAGGTGACACAAACAAATGGGAAGATACCTCACACCCATGGACAGGAAGAACTAATATTGTTAAAATGTCCACACTATTCCCCCAAATCTACAGATTCAATGCAATCCCTACCAAAATACCAATAATATTTTTTGCAGAACTAGAATAATTCTCAAGTTTATATGGAACCACAAAGGATCCTGAAGAGCAAAAGTAATCTTTCGAAAGAACAAAGCTGGAAGTATCATATCCCTGATTTCAAACTGCATAACAAAGCTATAGTAATCAAAACAGTATGGTACTGACACAAAAATAGATACATAGATCAATGGAAGAGAATAGAGAGCCCAGATATAAACCCATGCTTATATGGTCAATTAATCTATGACAAAGGAGGCAAGAATACACAATGGGGAAAAGACAGTCTCTTCAACAAATGGTTCTGGGAAAAACTGGACAGCTACATGCAAAGGAATGAAACTGCGCCACTTTCTTATACAAAATACAAAAATAAACTCAAAATGAATTAAAGACCTAAATATGAGACCTGAAACCATACAACTGCTGGAAGAAAACATAGGCAGTAATCTTTTTGACATAAGCCTTAGCAACACTTTTCTAGATATGTCTCCTTAGGCAATGGAAACGTAAGCAAAAAATAAACTATTGGGACTATGTCAAAATAAAAAGCTTTTGCACATTGAAGAAAACCATCAACAAAACAAAAAGGCAACCTACTGAATGAGAGAACACACTCGCAAATGATATATCCAATAAGGGGTTAATATCCAAAATATATAAAGAACTTTACAACTCAACACCTAAAAAACAAACAATCAGATTAAAAAATGGGCAGAAGACCTGAACAGACATTTTCCCAAAGACATACACATGGCCAACAGACACATGAAAAGATGCTCAGCATCACTATCAATGGGGAAATGCAAGTCAAAACCACAGTGAGCTATCACCTCACACAGTCAGAATGGCTAGGCTAAAAAAGACAAGAAACAAGAAGTGTTAGCGAGGATGTGGAAAAAAAGAAACCCTAATGCAGTGTTTGTTGGTAGGAATGCAAATTGGTACAGCCACTGTGGAAAACTGTATGGAGGTTCCTCAAAAGATAAAAAATAGATATACCATACGATCTAGTAATTCCACTACTGGGTACGTGCCCAAAGAAAATGAAAACCCTAACTAACACTAACTCAAAAAGATACATGCTTCCCTATGTTTACTGTAGCATTATTTACAATAACTAAGATATGGAAGAAACCCAAGTGTCCATCCATAGATAAATGGGTAAAGAAGATGTGTATACACACACACACACACACACACACACATTGGAATGAGATCTTACATTTGCAACAACATGGATAGATCTAGAGGGTTATTATACGAAGGGAAATAAATCAGACAGAGAAAGACAAATACCATATGATTCACTTATATATGGACTCTAAAAAACAAAATAAATGAACAAACAAAAAAGCAGAAACAGACCCATAAATACAGAGAACTGACACTTGTCAGAGGGGAGGGAATGGGGGGATGGGCAAAATGGATGAAGGGAGTGGGAGATATAGGCTTCCAGTATGGCATGTATAAGTCATGGGGATGAAACGTACAGCATAGGGAATATAGTCAGTGGTAATGTAATAAATAGCATTGTATGGTGACACACGGTAGCTACCTTGTGGTGAGCACAGAATGACATAAAGTTGTAGATTCACTATGTCGTATACCTGAAACTAATGTAATATCTTATTGAAGTACCATTGACACATACACACATAATCCCATCTGTACTGGGGCCCATTTCTGAACTTTCTACTCAATTACATTGGTCTAATTGATTATTTATGCACCAGTACCACACCATACTACTTGTTAAAGCTTTAATGTTATAAAATCTAGTTGAGGTTAGTTCCCAATAATAGAGCATTCTCAGACTTTCCCTAACTATTCTTGCTTGTCTGTTTTTCAATTTCAACCTAATTGCCTTATCTACTTCAAAAAAAAAAGGAGGGGGCTCTTAATACCTTTATTTATTATGATTGAGCTAAATTAACATATTAACCTAGAGAGAGAGTTGACATCCTTATTACATTTGAGTGTTCCCATCTACAACTCGGTCATTTGCACAAATAATTATGTTTATTTCAATATTACATAAAATTCTTCCCCATCTCCAATCATTTAGCAAAACTCTGCTTCCAGGGAGATTTCTACCAGTCACATTTCTGGATCATCCTTGGAGGTATGTAAACCTTCTCTGGAGCAATTCAAGTTCTAAAGGGTTGTATTTAAGATGGAAAATATTTATTCCTTACGATAGAGTTAGTTCACAACATGAACCATGATCATTTAAACTGCGGATTAGCCGTGTCTTCCAAGTTACTTAAAGGTCCTCCTCAACTCTTTCTTTGTAGTACTCTACTTACTCAGGGCCTACATACAGTGGTAAGCTCTCAGGAGCCATTTAAAAAGTATTGCTTTGCCCTGGGGCACTGGGTGGCTCCGTCGGTTAAGGACTGACTGACTCTTGATTTCGGCTCAGGTCATGACCTCGGGGTTGTGAAATCGAGCCGCACCTCGGACTCTGCACTGGGCGTGGAGCCTGCTTAAGATGTGCTCTCTCTCCTTCTCCTTCTGACTCTCCCTGCCTCTAAAAACAAAAAAAATAAAAAATAAAAACAAACAAAGAAAAAACCCCCCCAAAATATTGCTTTGCCCTGACCTCAGTGACTGGTCTGGAAATCTGAGACCTGCGTCTAGAAATTCAGGGTTGGTATTGAAAGAGACCAACTTGATTTCTTTTGGTGGCTGGGCCTGTTGGCAGCTAAGTTTTGCTAAATGACTAAGGAGGAGATAAAACTGGTCTAGCAAAGAGGGAGGAAGCAGGTGCACAGAGAATGCGAGCAAAGATGAGAATCACAGAGCAGTCCCTGGCTCTGTCCTTTCCAGGCTGCATTCCTATCCTTGAATTCTATTAACATCTTTGTATCCTCCTAATAATTCAGGCTGCTTAAGCAAGCTGGTGTTGGTTTTTGTTTCTTAAAACCAAAAATATGTTAATACAGCCAGTCAGTGCTTCTGTAGGAGATCATTTATATTCATTTCATGATTATATGGGGAAAAACGTTTTAAAACTTCCAGATTTAAAAATGCTCTTAAGAACCTAACAATAGCAATTATAAACATAAACTGCATGCTTACCAAGCATATTCTCTCATTCAGTCCCCACAGCAGGCCAATCCTATTTGATCCAGGTGGACACTGGAGCACAGACATGTTCAATATATTGCCTGCTCCCAGTTTTGAGAAAATCAAGATTTAAACCCAGAGCAGGAAGCACCTGTGAGCTATGCTGCCTCAAACACAGACTTTACCTCATAAGAAGCAGTAGAAAAGTTGAAGCCAACATATCCTTGAAGTCCGCCCAAGTTTTCCTCAGTTGGGGCTGCCATGCTTACCAGGGCGGTTCTCTGATGGAGGAGTTGAGGGTGGAAGAGGTGACCCGAGTAGAAGAACTAACATGGGGGCGCCTGGGTGGCTCAGTCGCCTACGCCTCTGACTCTTGGTTTTGGTTGAGGTCATGATCTTGGGGTTGTGGGATCGAGCGCGGCTGGGGGTGGGGGCGTCTGCTTGAGATTCTCTCCCTCCCCCCCTCCCCCTGCTCGCTCTCTCTCTCTCAAATGAATGAGTAAATCTAAATAAAAATAAAGAGAAGAACTAACACACAGTCCAGGAGACCCGGCAGGTGTGGGAATGCCTATTTCTTCCGCTTGGCCAGATGACGAGGCCCCAGATTGGAAATGTGCTCTGAACCTGGACACCAGGTAACACATTCTTCCAGAGAAGTACTTATTAGGAATTGACTTAAATCTTGAGAAACGGAGCCATATGAAAGAAAACGATTTCCGACTACTGAATTTTAATTAAACACAGAAATGATGCCTAAGCACACTGTTTCGTAATAAGAGAGCCTTTTGGAGTCTATTCTTCATTCAAATAAATGTCTCCTTCTATTTTCCAGGTGTGTACACAACATTTACCTTCAGATAAAACTGAATTAATTCACAAAACATGTTAAAAATAAAATTTTTAAAAACGAGCATTTTGGAAAAGAAGCCTTTGCTGTACCTTTGGAACTTCTGGCCATGGAGCTCTCAGACCCTTGGCCTCTGCTGAATACCGGGGTGGTGGGGGGTTGAGGGATGTTTCCATGCCATTGCTCTTGTTTCAAATGCTAAGTAAGGTCTGGATTACATGCACACCATCCACCCTTGTTCCACTTTTGCTTCTAATTCATTTTTGTGCCCCTGCTGTCCCTTTTGAAAAGAATAATGAACAGGAGGAACAGCAAGCTCACCAAGAGCTTGACTGCTGGGCACAATTCATCTTTAAATCAAGTTAGAGAACAGTTTTTCAAAAACAAGAGTTGGACAAATGCATCATGATAGAGAGCTGTTTCTGCTGGCAGCCTCATTAGGGGTGACTGAGCCCACCAGGTAAAAAAGTGTCCGAGGTCCTCTACAGGTGTGGAAGAAGCAAGGCATACGCTGGTCCCACAGGGACGAGGCAACAGGAAGAATCTAGACAATCCATATTCAATTCAACAGAAAAGCCTGGGTGGTTGCCTCTTTGTTATGGTGGGAGCATTTTTGGAGATGGGGCAGAGACAAGGTCTGAGAACTGGGGACGGGGCGGGGGTGGGGTGAGATCCAGGTCAGTGATTTGAAACACTATATATGAAAACCATGTGGGAGCTTTTAAGAAACACCAATACCCAGAGGGTTTTTTCAATTGATGTGGCATGCAGCTTGGGCCTCCTGTAATTTAGAAGTTGCTCCAGGTGATGCTTCTGTTCAGCTGGGGCTAGAAAACCACTGTGATGAATGATAGACGTCTCCAGGGGAAGGAGCAGGCGTGGGGCGGGGAGGTGAGTCTGCCCCGAGGCCTCGCTTACAGCTCTGAGCGGGGCTCTAATGGCTGAGAAGAAAGTCATTACTGTTGCTGGAAGTCACACACACTGCCTGATATCAAGTTGTCTTTCTACCAAGAGAATGCTACTAGCCCAGTTTCGTTACCACCGATTCTAGACGTTGCTTTCCCAAGAGCGGGCATGGATGCTGCTAATTAATCCATGCTTTTTTGGGGGGTGTCAGCTTGCTTATCATCACCCAATACTGCTTTTGTGGCTGTGTTACAGGCAGTAGGTAAAGAAGAGAGTTCCTGGGGACCGCTGGGTTAAAGAAAGTTAGGGTGCTGATGCGCTTGGGTTAGTGCTTAAACAAGAGCCCCCCGGGGGTGGGGTGGGGATAGGCTCTGGAGGATGCGGGAAGTTTGCACCTACAGCCATGGGACTGATCATTCTAAGAGACACAGGTCTCGAGTCTAATGGAAAGACTCAGAAACTGCAATTGTAATTTATGACTGTGTCAATGAAATATTTGGTGATAGAGGAGAAACTTGATAATTAGTATTTTGACTAATCTGTGAATTCAGTGACAAGTTATTTTGACTACTGTCAATTCAAAAATGGGAAATGTTTTATCAGTGGCTATAGTCTCCTACTACAGGTAACACTCAGCAAAGAACTAGTAGTTGATATCCATGAATGATGCTTGGATTTGAACTACGTTAGCTTATAAGAGCTCACTAATAGATTTCTTGGGTCCCTTGTGGATAAGATCAAGGTTCAATAGCCACCCAAGAAAATCCTGCAATTCTTACCAAAAAAGGTGGAGAGTTCCTTTGTGAATGGGCTACGTGCCAGCATTTTTAGAGGCTGTATACTGAAGATAGAGCCCTGTGTTAGATTTTGCTAAGGGGGGCTTGAATCTAAATTTAAACAAAAACGGCTGTTTTTATCCTCAGTTGCCTGCTGAAATCATCTGGGGAGTTTTTTAAATGCCAGGCTGCATCTCAAACCAAATGATTTAATAACTCTGCGAGGAGGGGGAGAAGTTTCCAGGCATCAATAATTTGTCAAGCTCTCCAGGTGATTCCAGCGTGTGACCAGGGGGAAATGCTCCTGACCTACACCTCTCCATAGGGCACTCAATTTCTCCTACTGCTCTTGCTTTACCCTGGAGAGCGCAAGATAATTGTAAAAATTTCTAGAAGTATTTCAAGAAAATCCATACAGAAGAATCATAATGTATACGATAATCATAATGTATATGACGAACATAGAATGTATTTGATCTTATGTGTAACAAACCCTGTAGTAGAAGTAGTTAAGACTGAGAACAACAACCTTATAGATTCTCTCAATCATAAGAATAACTACGTGAGTTAGGTCCTATTGTTACCTCCGTTTTAAAAATAAGAACGCTGAGACTTGCAAAGCCTGCAGGGGTCTTAGAGGAAGGCTCCAGAGGTTTTATTTACCATCTCCCTTTTTAATTTCCTGTTGGGGAACTTGGTAGAGAAGGGGTCGGAAGAAAATGAGGCCAGAGGAGCTGCCTTCCTGCAAACAGCTGGGTTAAGAAGTCAAGACTCCCCTGGAGAAATGCCTCCCGGATGAGCCAATTTTATCCCAAGTTTAGACTTCAGATTCTGCCAGGCATTCATGCTCCCATCTGCAGAATAGAGACCACGGTGAATTTACTTGAAAAAGATCTAAAGATAAAAGAGATAATAAGTAAACAAACTTAAAAAAAAAATCCCTTGGCTAAATATCACTGAAGTTAGACTGAAAAGGGGATCAGCTTTTAACTTCATAAAACCAGAGAAAACTAAGGAGAAAAAAATCACTGTATATTACAAGATTTTAAGAACAACAACAGCTCGGAGGCAGGTGCTGGGTTAGAGCTCGATATCTTTGAACGTTCGGAATGCCAGCTGGTGAAGGGCAAATCTTCAGAGCTGAGACTTGCACCAGCTGTCTTATAATCAGCTCTGGCCGCAGATGGAAGGGTGATGTCCTCCAATCCTCTCCTATCACGCCCTGCACGCAACAGTGGGACCCAGGTTATGGGAAGAATGGGGAGGGGGCGGTAAAAAGTAGCTTTATTTCCACATGGAAGGGGGAAAAAAACCACCCTCTGTCTATGGCTAACAAGGAGAAGGAGGAGAGAAACTTCCCAAGTGAGAGGCTTCATTCTGTAAATGTGAGATGTACGGGGCCCTGAAAATTGAGAGGGAAGTGAAGAAAAATTTTCAGTTGGAGACGTTCCTACTTATGTTTATTCTCTACCATTTATTTATTCTAGAACAACCAGATTACTCCAGGGGAGGAATAGAAAATAAACCAATTTGTGAAACCCACCGGTTATGGGCCAGTAGAAAATCTCAGTGTGAAGCATTTTAACTATTGCTCCTGAGGAATTTAAGAGCAGTAACCAAAAGATTTATTATTTTTAATGTCTATTTTGTTATGTCTGGTTATAAAACTTGGGTTGTTTTTCATTATTTATGTATTACTTCAAAAACAATGGCTAACATACTGAGGTACAGACAACAGATACCCAACACATTCACGAGGAAGTCTTTTTTCTTTGTAAATAATAAAGTTCTGAAATACACAGAATTATATGCCAATTATACCTCAATAAAGATAGAAGTGCAATATTAAAAAAAAAAGTCTGATAGAACCCAATCTTCTGAGGATGTGAATGAGTAGTCTTATAAATATTTTAACATGGAATTTTATGATCTTTCTCATTTATTTCTCCTTTTGTATAAAGCTTTCCACATTCAGTTTAAGAACGAATTTGTCCCTGAAACCACAGGCCAGGGCACATTAGCAAAAAAAGAGTGATTAGCACCAGAGAAACTGTCATATTTTACTTAAAGGAAACTGTCAACAACAAGAAGTACTATCCTCTCCCCAGAAGGACCCAGTTCTGGTTCCTCAAATGAAGTTGACCTCAAATGAAAACGGAGCAAATGAAGGCTATATACTCACTGGGAGATAATCATTCTGTAAATAATAGGGCAGATCCTCTCTGATAACATAATTAGCTCACTCATGTATCCTCTCTACATAATTTACTGAGCATGTTATATTCTCCAAGGTGCATGAGGAAGGGGGTAGCATGGTCCCATTCAAGTGAAGCTATTCATGATTCTGATTTTGTTCACTGACTGATGATTTAAAGTCAGATAGTGCCAACTCTATCTTGTGCATTGCTGGGGATCAGAAGGAATGCCTGGTGTATTTTGACATTCAAACCTTTATTACTTTTGCTTCTTCTCAAGTCGTTTGGCATTCTACTGGAAGTAAGATAGACTGGGAAGTAACATGATACCAAAGCACAGTCAACATACACTTACTCATTCCCTGTCCCACTTTCAACCTAGCTTGCCTTCTTGCTCCCCCACCCACAGCGTATGTTCTCTTGGGAAAGTGAACTGTCTTTAATATGAGTCAACCGAAAGAAGCAGCATGTAAGGGGTAAATATGTTTCTAAAATCAGATCATATGGTCCCAAACCAAACAAATATTTTCCATTCAGTGTTTTAGATTATCTGCGCAATTCCCTCCATTAGCAGAATCAATCAAGAGTTAACCACTTCGTGCCTAATGCCCCAAACTTCCTTATTTGGGGAAAAAGGACACACTTTTCTTTAGAATTCATGTCTACTGCTCCTAAAAATGCAAAATTCTCAAGCTCTTTGGTTCTATACAAAGCCCTGTGTCATTTATGGATGGCAGGTTTTCCTGCTCTGCCAGAGAGGAGAGAGGACAGACTCCGCATAACAGATGCTAGTACTGAATACTTTAGCTTTTTGGCCATTAGTCTATTTGCAATCCAAAATATCTTCCCCAACACGTTAAAACTGCAAAAAGATCACAGAATAATTAAGGAGTCCTGAAAATTCAAGTACATTTCCAAATGTATAGTTGAGTAATTATTTGATGTCAGTGGTTTTATATACATTAATTCAAGTTATTAACCCACATGAATCTGGCATATAGATAAGTAAATATTCATCTCTGATGTATGCGGCTCTTTCCTTCCAAGAGCCAAATGATAGTTTCCATTGCATTGCTTTTAAAACGTTCTCTCCCACTCCAAAATACTGCCCTGGATATGAAGTGAGGATTTTTATCCACTTTTCCAAAAAAAATATTACTTTAATAAGTATACAAATGATTTAAAAGTCAAAAAGTGCTGGGCGCCTGGGTGGCTCAGTTGTTAAGCATCTGCCTTCAGTTCACGTCATGATCCCAGGGTCCTAAGATTGAGTCCTACATTGGGCTCCCTGCTCGGCGGAAAGCCTGCTTCTCCCTCTCCCACTCCCTCTGTTTGTGTTCCCTCTCTTGCTGTGTCTCTCTCTGTCAAATAAATAAAATCTTTAAAAAAAAAGTCAAACAGTGCTACAACTCTTAAAATAAAAAATATCAGTCTCTTGTATCCTATCTTATCTTTTCCTCATCCCTCAGAGGTAACACCTTTCAACTCTTCGAGCCGTTTCTTCTGGCATTAACTTCTATATTTCTAGGTAGTACCTTTTAACATACCTGCTTTAGACACTGACTACCAAAAAAGGGGCTGAATTTCCTTTATGATAAGTGAGTATTCTTCCCCCGTTCCCAATATAATTAGACTTCAGCTTTGGTTAGGCCCATACATATTCAGTGTTTTCATTATAATGCCTAAGTACAAATTGTTCACTGCTGAACCAGAAAGTTAATATGACTCCATTTCTTCTCTTGAATTATATTTTATTGTTCCTAGAGTTAATAATTGCTTTTTTTATTTACTCATTTTTTTGGGGAATATCTGGTTGTCTTTCCACAACCTCCAACAACTCCATAAAATGTGTCTCAGTATGATTTTCTACATGGTCAAATTTGTTATTTAATGTTTTGGTCTGTTTCTTCCCTGGACACATACCTCCTAGAGTCCTCTGCTGGTTTCCTGCTCTCATCTTGACTGGCTGTGTTCTGGCTAGGGGCAGAGCTGTCATGCTGGGGCCTCCTCTGACTCTCATACTGGAGGTTTCCTTCATCTCTTTCCCATATTGGATCTCCATTTGTCTTCCTCTTTCTTGGTTCACTCCCTTTGGCTATGTGGACTGCATTCTTCAGTAACTTCTTGAGTAACTGTGCATAGAGATACATTTTTTGTGTGTGTGTGCTTGCATGCTTGAAAATGTCCTTTCCACCTTCCCATTTACATGATAGTCTGGCTGGATATAGAATTCTTGGTTACAGACATTTTCTTTCAGTATCTTGAAGGCATCGCTCTATTGTCTTTCAGCTTCCACTGTGTCTGTTGAAAGGTCAGATACTATTTCATCCCCTTTTCCTTTACATTTTGTCCATTTGTTCTCTCCAGAAGCTTTTGGGCATCCTCTCCTTCTCCCTGGTGTTCTGAAATTTCATTATGATGTACCTTGGAGTATACCATTGTTCATTCATTGTCTGAGTACTTGGTAGCCTGTTCAAACTAGAAATTAATATCATCTTAGGAAATGCTATTCTGTTTCTTTTAAAATTTCTTCCTCACTCTCTTTTAAGTCCTCTCTTTCTGTAACTCACATTAGTTGCATCTTGGGCATTCTGGATTGATAGTCTATTTTCTTATCTTTTCTCCCTCTATAATGTCAGTCTTTCTTTGTCCTATATTCTGAGAGATCCTTCCATTGAAAGACATTATTTGGCTACACCACTTAAAATTCCAAGTGTTTTTCCTTAGTCTTTAATTGTCCTTTTTTTTTTTTTACATAGCATCTTATTCTTGTTTTGTGTTTCTTCTCTTAGCTTTCTGAGCATTTTAATTATAGTTTCTTTGACACTTGATTCTGTTCTGTTTGGTACTATGTCTGTTTCCCCTGAGCTCTGTTTTCCTGTTTATTTGTTTTAGTTTCTGTATTTCAAGTTGGAGACTTTATTCAAACGTCACTTGGTCCTTTTGTGTCCATTGATATTTAAGAGTGAGGCACCAAAAAGATTCTTGGAAGTTCTCTAGGTTACAGGCAGGACTGGTATACTAAAGGGCTTTACTGTAGGGCAACAGAATAGCCAGCTGGCATTTTAGGGGGAATGTCCACATTTCAGTACCTCTAGTTCTTGGTGTGGTTCCATTTCTTTGTGGAAGGATCCTACAGTCTTCTGCTTAGGAGATATGATTCTGGATGTCAATATGCTGGAGCTGGGGTTGGAAAGAAGATCTGGAGAGTCTCACTGTTCACTAGGAAGTGGACTTCTTCCCCCCTTTTAAGTCCAACACTCTTTTCTCCTGATGTCCTTAATCCAGAACATATCTGATTCGTTTTTGTTTTTTTTTTTTTTTCCAGGAGAAAAACCTCTATTTTTTATGGAGGTGGGGGAAAATTTGTCTCTTACTCATATGGGGTGGAGGTAAAATTGTGAGGGGTTCTATCTACTCCTTATACAGACTTTTAAATACCCTCCCCTCTTTTCAGCCATAGCCTTCTTCCTCCTGTGGTGCTTAATGTCTCTAATTTCTGAGACTCTTAAAGACTCCCACAGAAGACAGCCTTGTTGGCTTGTCATCATCCTTTCTCCCCTTGTGTGTGGTAAAGAGGATCAACTTTACTCTTCTTGGATAACTCCTTTACCATTCTTCTATTTGCTTTCTCTTTTATATTTTTGTCATTGAGGATGGTATTTGTCTCTTTGTTTAATTTAAGATAAAGTTTTGCTTCTGCTTTTGTTCTCTCTCTTGTCTTTGTGTGTGTGTGTGTGTGTGTGTGTGTATCTTGAGAGAAGGGTCATAAGTTATAGGATCAAAAAGACAAGGGCATGAGTCCTCAAATTACTTTATTATTTATTATTATCCATAGGTCAAAATAGCTATTCAACTCATTGAATAAAATGTTAGTCTAATAAGTTGTTTGCTCATAATATATGGACAATGTATTTTTCAAGGCGATAAGGTATAACTGGAAAGAACACAAACTGGGGTTGGAAGGAGCTGAGTTTAAATCTGGGCTCTGAGTTTACCTAGCTTTCTCATCTTGGACAATTTACTTAACCTATTAGACATTAAATTATCTACATTATTACTAAATTCAAAGTCATAGTAAGGATTCAGTGACTGACTATATGGTAAAAGTTTTTAGCACAGTGCCTGGCACTCTGCAGCTAATAGTTTAGGAATCCTGAAGACATACTTCTGTGAACTGAACTGTGCCCTCCCAACCTCCAAATTCCTGTGTTGAAGCCCTAACCCCCAATGTGACTACATTTGGAGACAGGGCCTGTGACAAGGTGATTAAGGTTAAAGGAGGTCATAAGAGTGGGGTCCTAACCCAATAGGGCTGGTGCCCCTGTAAGAATAGGAAAAGACACCAGAGCTCTCTATCTCCACCATGTGAGGACACAGTGGGAAGAGGCTATCTACAAGCCAGGCAGAATTCTCTCACCAAGAATCAAAACTGACCATACTGGCACCCCGATCTCAGACTTCCAGCCTCCTGAACTGAGAAAATATATTTCTGTTGCTTAGGCCATCCAGTCTATGGTATTTGTTATGGCAGCTTGAGCTGACAAACAAAATGCCTGTCACAAGGTAGGTGCTCAGTTATCGGTTGTAGAATGAATGACTGTTTTTCCCTAGAAAGTTCTAATTGTTGGATATAATCTAGGAACTCAGAATGGAAGACAAATTACTAAATTATGCTTCCAAATGTTTAGCACTCAGATTGATTGATGTTTTCCAGAGAGTATCTGACATTGAGAAATCTAATAACTTGAAGATGACCAAAACAGAAACCATAGCCTTTCTCTCCTGCCAGGGTTAGGAAGGTTTCAGAAGCCTTTCATAATACTAAAAATTGTCTCTAAACATCATTATCATCATTGTCATCATTATAATCATCCTTTGTATTTACTGCAAAAACACCTACTCTGATGTGCTCAAAGCATTATTGAGACTATCCAGCTATATGCATAATATCTATAGTTTCCATTTCCATACCCTTATCATTTAATGATATCATTAGATATTGTTAGCTATCATTAATCTAACCTGTGACCTGAATTATATAAGTTTGACTTAATTTTAAAGAGTTATCTGTATCAAAAACTAGAGAGACTGAATCACATTTCTTGGAAAACATGTATAAAATAGTCATTCACCTTTTAAATGTAATAGGGTTTTTCATAATAGTTATCTATTAGAAATGGCTTCACATTATAGGACTGTAATAATCTTTAGGCTAAAGAATTCACAGAACACATTTAAAATGAACCATCAAATCCTCTCCTTTTATTATAATAATAATGTCTACATCTTGAAGAGCAACATTCAAATAGCGGTGTTAGTAATGGTCCTATACAACTTAATTATGTGCAGGAATTTAATTATTTGGGGTTTAGAACTGGGATGATTGCAAGTTTTACTGCTGTCTGTATATGAAAAGCTGACTTTAGAGGTCTCTTCATTGTTTTCTTCCTAAAAGAGATGTGACTTCATCAGGCACAAATAACCTATGAGGACATTGGGAAATTTTCAGGAAATGAGAAGGTAAGGAGTTCCAGTTGTCAATTTATTACCTTAGCTGCAAATTCATTCTTCATTGCCTGCTCTGCAAAAATTGAGATGGACATTTTAAATACTTTGCCTTGTCAGCTAGTATGAGGTTAAGTGTGGTCAGTAAGGGGTGTTGCAGAGATATCACAGGAGATGAGACACCTCCTAGTGAATAGCTTTTCCCGGCACCCAAGGGCAGATTCGAGCATGTTCCACCATCACTACACTGCAGTGACTTCTCTGCCATTTAATGAGTCATAGTTCTTCTCTTTCCAACAAGGTCTGGATTTTTAGTCCTGAGGTTGGAGGGTGGGGGAAGGCTCTTCCTTGGATAGTTTTTCTAAACTCTAAGGGTAGTGACTGCTCCTTATAATCTGATTTTCTTATCTTCTCTAGAGCTCTTTACTTTTTTTTACAAGCCAATCTCTTGTTGCTCTAATCCCCTGCTATAAATAATAATTCTTTATATTCAGTTTTCCTAGTTCAAGTTATTGTGTGTTTTTTCTCTCCTAATTGGACTGTGTTAGACAAGGGCCTTGAGAAAGAACTGGCTCCAACTTGAAAAGATCAGGTAAGTAAATACCTTCACAACACCTGGCAAATGCAAAACAAAGCAATGGAGCTGTCCCCTTGCTTTGATTCATCTGGTGTTGAGTTACTGGAATTCAACTCCTGTGCATGGTGTTCCAGGCCTCCCATTGATGGTTTCTCTCTTGCTCTACCATCTCAGAAATCTCCATTTTCCTTTTTCTCCTGCCAGCGTTCTTCACTCCAGCCAAATCTGCATGCTGCCCCCCACAAGGTGACCTAATTCTCATAACCATCCATGCCTTTTTTGCATGTGATTATCTCCTTCTTGAATGCCTCTTTTCCTCCTCTGAATCAGTCCTACCACCTTATAAACTGGGCTTACCATTCAATTTCTCTAAAACAATCTTTCTACATGAACCTTAATACATATGACTTGCTCATTTCTCCTGCACTCGCCTTTGGTAGTTCTGGGCCCCTGGTGCTAGTGTAATATAAAATATGCATTTTAAATACTTGAAATCTTCTTTATAAGTCTGTCGAGACTCTGACAGTAAATCACAAACTCCTCCAAAGCAGGGACTTTGTCTTTTATTTCTCTTGTATATCTTCTTGAGGGGCCTGGTTCTATGCTCACTGAGGCTTCTTTCTTGGTCAGAGCTAACTGAATGACTAGGGACAGCTGGAGCCTTCAGTTTTTTGTCAGTTCTTTGACAAATGATGTCAAAACAACATGATGTGTTGACAACAGCTGCAGGAGAAGAAAAATGCACAAAGAAGTACGTATATTCTTGAGGCATTTGTGATGTTAAAAAATGCATGTGGTCCATTTTGTACATTTCCTACTTAAGTGTAGTGGTCAGAAGTGAACCCCATCCAATATGGCATCAACACTGGAACAAGATGAAGAGTCAGCTAACGGTTACAGAGGTGGGGTTGTGTTTAAGGGCCAATATTGCTGGGATATAGACTGGCTCTGGCTACTGTAAGTAGCTTCTTAAATAGTTTTCTCAACACATTTTATGCATCAATTGGCAAGTCTATGTCACGAGTGGTGAGCTGGAACATAGCCACTACATGAGTACTGAAGCTAAGCTTTGAGTAGCATTAGCTCTGCAGGGTTGGAAATGTACAAGTGACAGAGAGCAGAAGGCATGCTAACCAGCTTCCATGTGAGGAAGGGCAGGCGAAGAATTCTTGAGGAAGGTGTAAGGTGCTGCTACCTACATTATAAATACTGCTAAAACAGCAAGCTATTCCACCTGTCTTATGGACCTCAGAGACAAAGTAAATCATTCTGAACTGCAGGACAACAAATTCTTGAGAGTAGAGAAACAGAACTATGAACAGTAATCAGGCCAGCAGCTAACTTTCCAGAAGATGTGCATAGATGCAATGAGTAGGGAGCTACTGAACCCTCATCAGTCCTTATCACCTTGTAAAAACACATGAGTGTCAGTGAATCCAACAGCATTCTGCTATGAATACAAAGAGTGGTGAGTGAGACACATCTAATATGTCAGAAGAAGTACGGGAGAACATTGACCCTGTAAAGGGGAGACGGAAATTTCTGGTCATCAGCTGGAAACACCTATATTTTTAGTTGCTTAAGTGGCAGTATTACAATGACACAAAAGGAGTAAAACCCAAACAAAATTTATCTGACAGAAGGCAAGATGGTATTTTATTTTGCAATATTCCCAGACACTTAGACAAAGAGTATTTCCCACATATCTTAAGTCAATGTTAATATTATCAGCGCTGAGGACAGTCACTGATTCCCTGGGTCTGAGAAGCATACTTTATATCTGATATCAAGAAATATTCCTCTTTATGGTGTAGTCTCTCCAAATTATGGCCTAAGTGTCCAAAGGCACCTTACTAATCAATGAGAGTAGAATTGGGGTCAGTTCTTAATTTCTTTAAAAAGAACTAACCTTTAGTTAAAATTACATAGAAAAATTCTATGAAAATGGAATATTTAATTTTAACTGAAAAAACATGAATTTAGCTCCAGGGTATCTCAGTAATATGAAAATTTCTCTCTCTCTCTCTCCCTCTCCTGCCCTCCCACCCCCAAACACACATCACACATGGCCACTTACTTCCAATGATCAAAAAACACTACTACTGGTTGTAATAATTTAGCAATTTTGCACATGCAGTGAGGTTGTTGACAATATTTACCTGATGGGACCACAAAGGAAGATTTATTAACTAAATTTAATATTACAACAACACAGGCTCAAAGTAAATATTACTTATATCATCACCGAGATCTCCCCAAGAAATATGTTTTGTAAATATAAAAGGATCCTTGGTACAACATCAGATAAAAAAAAATCATTGAGCATTTGATTTTTGTTGCTTGTCAAATTCTACAACTTGATTTAATGCCAGTATCTGAGGATTATATATGCCAAGGCAGTGCTGTATTTTGATTTCTGGTGCTTTATCTTAGCTGAATGTGGAAGTGATTTATGGAAGGTTTTGTCTAGGGTAGTAGCTGCAGCAATAAAGAACCGTTCTATTTAAGCCTTGCTTCGTAATGTACCTAATACTACATCACCTACAATAAGACTCCATATGCATGTACAATTACCAGCACTGATGTAGAACAGGAGTGGGCCATGTGTATCTGATTTTCAGAGGACAAGAGAACAGCTCTCACTGTCATACACTCCAGCCTTGTGCTTTTTCTCTGCCTGCATTCCAAGCTTTTCCATTCAAGGCATTCAAGAGTTACCTGTGGGCACGTCTTCCCTGACCCCAGAGCAATGTTAGAAAGCCTTGCCCACTCTGATGATTCAGGATGAGCAGGGTCATACATTTACTACCTCTAATGGATTATGGACATCTGGTTTGGGTAATTTGTGGTTACGTTTATTTCCTTATTTCCTTTATTGCAAGAGCAGCAGATAACTGCAGAATGAGAATGTTCGATTTTTCGATAACTCTCTGCTTATAATACCACATAATGAGGCAACAGTGCTTTCTTTGGATTTTGCCTTGTAGACAGTATAACCTGGAATTTTGGTCATGGATCAAATTTTAGAAATTCAGAGTTCTTTTTTTTAACCATATTATCCAATTTAATATCACTGTTAATGGGACTGATTAACAGCATGTGATTCCTGGTATGAAGTGCTATGATATCCTCAACACTTGTATTACTGCAAAAGATACATAATGTAATCATAAAGAAACATGAAACAAACCCTATTATTTACTTGACTAATCATAAAAAGGAATCGTGGTTAATAGCTAATGGTCATTCAGGATACTATCAGTTCCTCCCATGTGGCTTTTCTAATACATACCAATGTGGCACTTTTCAAAGGGTCATATTCATTGCTTGCAGTAGCTGAGATATATAGGATATGTGAGTTACAAATAGACCCAAACCTATAACAGCTCAGTACAGAATAAGTTTTTTTCTTCCTCACAAAAGTCAGACTGCTTAGAGGAAGGAATTTTTCTGCACAGTAATTCTTGAGCCCAACTCTTTCCATGTGGTGGTACTCTTTCATTTTCAGTGTAGAGACAGGAGACAGAGAATGTAAAGGATGAAGAAGTCTTTCATAGGACTTATTTTAACACAGACACCCCACATTTTACTACATGGAATTTATTATAGATTGACTTCTGTTAGAATTTCCCAATCCATTACCTTCATAAGATTTTCATCTGGTTGATATACTATGAGATCTCTACCACTCAATACATTTTCTGTTGTCCAGAGAAAGGTGGCTTTTGGCTGTAGTTATCACACATTTATTACTTTCTAGATTTTCCTCATTCTCTTCTTAGTGAGATTCAATCTTTTGACAAAAAACTTTCACAGTATTATTACTTTCTATGTTTCTCTAAAATGGAAGTTTACTGAGGGTTGAATTTATACATAGTGTTTCCTATATTCATTACCTTCAGTGATTCTTTCCCTCAGAGAATTTCCTGAAATGTCCACATTTCAAGAGTCTCCTTCCAGTGTGAGTTCTTGCTCTAGACTGAATATAGGTGTTCTTCCAAAATTCCTATATTCAAACCTAATCCCCAATGTGTTGGTATTTGGAAGCAGAGGCCTTTGGGAGATGATTGTCAGGAGAGCAGAGCCCTCATAAATGGCATTAGTGTCCTTATAAAAGAGGTCCCAAAGAACTCCCTTGACCCTTCCTCCATGTGAGGACAAAACAAGAAGATGGTCATCTATGAACCAGGAGTGGATCCTCACCAGACAACAAAATTTGCCAGCCCTTGATCTTGGACTTACCAGTTCTCAGAATTAGGAGAAATAAATGTTTGCTATTTATGCCACCCGGTCTCGGATATTTTTCTTACAGCAGCCTGAACAGACTAAGACAGTTCTCTTATGAATAGTGAGGAACTTCCTGAGGAATATCCTTGTGCATGATCTTAATAGGTTGTAGCCTCTTCTCTGAGTTCTGCTATCTTTTCTTAGCCCTCACATGTGGCTGAAAATTTCCCTATATGCATCATCTTTATACTTTCTCCTCTCTGAGTCAAAGGTATGACTTTTGGCTGAAAGCATTCCAAGACCCATGACATCTATAGGGCTGTTCATGTGATTAAGTTGTCTGATTTAATACAATATTTTATGTCTGCATAAAAGTATTTCCATATTCATTACATTCATATGTTTAATTCCATGAGTCTTCTGATCCTGATGTTTAACTCCTAGTGGAAATCTTCCCCATACCCATCACATTTACATGGTTTCTCACGTGTGATGAAGGGGATCAGAACATGCCATCCCAAAACATACCACTTTGGCGTAAGTATTATTTTGAGCTGAAAGCAACTTAAAGACAGCAAATGCAGAAAAATCTCTCCACCCTCCCCTTTTCTACCCAAAAGTAGAGCATAAATTTCCCTTTGTGAAGGTGTTCCTCATCCCCTCTCCCATGAGAAAGAGAAGATGGCACCAACTAACATCTGCATAAAGAGCCCGTTCTGAAATAACCTTTTTCTTACATTCATTTGCCCACATATTTACTTTCCCAGAATTTGCCACACTAGAAGCTCGGTACCATTTTCCTTTGTCTGGACACTTCTCTGCAAATGTATTGCCCTGTTGTTAAAGTGGTGTATAAACCTCCAGGTCTGACCACCTCTTTGGGGTTTTCATTTCATTTCTCTGAGACCCCTCCATGTGCATATGAAATAAACTTTTTCCTGTTAATGTCTTTAAATTTACATGGCCCCAGCCACTGAACCTGGGAGTAAAGTTATTTTCCTTTCCCTTAGCTTTTTACATGTGACAACCCTCTGAAAATCTTCCCATATTACTACATTATAAGATATCTCCTCTTTCTGAGTTTTCTGACACTTTCATGAGGTGAGACTCAAATTCAGAGTTCTAATCTCAACTTCTCAATACAGAGCAGATATAGTAGGCAAGGAACTGTCCTGGGTGCTGAAACTCTTCTTAGTTTGTCACTGAGAGAATCATTCAGTACAAGTAATGAGAGGAATGGCATCTTCTTGAGGGTCTAGCAAAAATAAGGAGGGTCTTTGCATTGGAAAAACAGCCTAGTAGGACACCTAATTTTGTGAATAAGTCTGCTCACCTCAATTCTGTCCAACGGTGCATATCTTCTAGTTCTTCCTGAAGATATCCCTTCCATCATCATAACAAGCTACACTCCATAATTTGGTTATAAAAGCAGCAGGAAGTGTGCTCCATCATTAAATAATTTTGTTTTTGGATGTTTCCAACCAAGACATACTAGCATTTCGTAATGTCTAAACTCCTCTTGTGTCCTCACAATGTCCATCATTCATATGTCAAAACTCCTGAATTACATAGATTCATATATTAGATTGGGGACTCCAGGTCTCTACAAAGAGGGCCATAAAAGTGAAAGATGGAGAGGGCAGGTAAGTATTCTAAAGTGCTTAAATGAGAGAACAAAGAAAGGATATTATACAAACCAGAGCAATCCAGCTTATTATAGATTCCTATTTGGGAAACTGAAAAAATAGAATGAAAGTTTGAAACTTTCTGTCTCTGATATTCACACTTGTAACTGTAAGCAGCTGGACTCTACAGGCAGGAAGTCTGATGCTCAGAGCCCTGCCATGAAGTGTCTTTGGGGTTGATAATGAGTCACACACATCACCCTCTCTGGAAAGCAATCTTGTAAGGAGCAGACACTCATGTCTAAAATGTTCAGCTCTGGAACTAGTACATATTTTGATTAAAGTGAAAAAATTACATGGACTTGGAGGATGTTTTTCTCATAATATTACTGTCTTATTTATATAAATAAGGAATAACTACAGTATGTTGTGTTGTTTATTCTTACTGAGTATATATGCCAAGCGTGAGAGCGGAGCTTATTAAGGCCTGTCAGGCAAACTGGTTCCGGCAGGGCTGGAAGAAAGATGACAGCTGGCTGGCTGGGGTGTTATTTTGGAAACTTTGAAGAAGTTTCATGATGAGATTACCATGTGAACATTTTAAACATCGCCATCTTTCAACAGACACATGTAAGGTGCTCAACATCTGGTGGGAATGCAAACTGGTGCAGCCACTGTGGAAAAGAGTATGGAGGTTCCTCAAAAAGTTAAAAATAGAATTACCTTATGATACAGTAATCGCACTACTGGGTATTTACCCAAAGAATACAAAAACACTAATTCAAATGGATACAAGCACCCTTATGTTTATTACAGCATTATTTACAATAGCCAAATTATGGAAGCAGCGCAAGTGTCCATTGATAGATGAATGGATAAAGAAGATGTGATATAGACATAGATATAGATATAGATAATGGAATATTATTCAGCTATAAAAAAGAATGAATTCTTGCCCTTTGCAACAACAGGGATGGAGCTAGAGAGTAAAATGCTAAGCGAAATAAGACAGTCAAGAGAAAGACAAAAACCATATGATTTCACTCACAAATAGAATTTAAGAAACAAAACAAACAAGCAAAGTGAGAAAAAAAGATAGACAAACCAAGAAACAGACTCTTAACTATAGAGAACAAACTGATAGCTATCCAGAGGGGAGGTGAGTAGGGGAATGAGGGAAATAGGTGATGGGGATCAAAGAGTACATTTACCATGATGAGCACTGAGTAATGTATGGAATTATTGAATCACAACACTGTATAGCTGAAACTAATAGAACACTGTATGTTAATTATATGGGACTTAAAATAAAAAATTGATAATAGAAGATACTGAACATCACTAACCATCAGGGAAATGAAGACAAAACTGCAATGAGATATCATCTCACACCTGCCAGAATGGCTGAATTTAAAAAGACAAGAAATAACAAATATTGGTGAGGATGAAGAAAAAGAAACACTTGTGCACTATTGGTGGGAATGGAAGCTGGTGCAGCCACCATGGAAAATAGTATGGAGTTCTTCCAAAAATTAAAAGTGGTACTACTATGTGATCCAATAATACCCACTACTGGGTATTTACCCAAAGAAAATGAAACCACTAATTCAAAAATATATATGCACCCTACATTTTTCGCATTATTTACAGTAGTCAAGATATGGAAGCAACCAAAGTGTCCATTGATAGATGAATGGACAAAGAAGATGTGATATATATAACATATATATAATGGAATACTACACAGCCATAAAAGGATGAGATTTTTGCCATTATGCTAAGTGAAATAAGTGAGACTGAGAAAGACAAATATATGATTTCACACATATGTGGAATCTAAAAACAAAAAAAACCCAAATGAAAAAACATCCAAAAAAGCAGAATCATATCTATAAATACAGAGAACAAACAGATGGTTGCTGGGGAGAGGGTAATGGGCAAAATGGGTGGAGTGGGGTGGGAGATACAGGCTTCTAGTTACAGAATGAATAAGTCACGGGAATAGAAGGCACAGCATACGGAACATAGTCAGTGATATTGTAATAGCACTGTATGGTAACAAGCTACGCTTGTGGTGAGCATAACATAACGTAGAGAGAAATTGAATCACTATGTTGTGTGTCGGAAACTAATGTAACATTGTGTGTCAACTATACTCAAATTAAAAAAAAAATTAAAAAGACCATTGACACTGCCATCTTTGTGTGTATAACCTTGATTGTATTTGTTTGGCAAAGTCATATCCAATGCATGAAAGAGCCCAGGGAAAAGTTCACAAATTGGTAAAATTTCCCCTTGAAGTTCCAAGTTCAGGTAAGCCATTGATCACTTAGTGACTGAAAGTTGTTTGTAATTTGGAGGTGGAGGATAGCCAATGAGCAAGGGAGCCTGGTATTCACATC
This sequence comes from Mirounga angustirostris, assembly GCF_029215605.1. NCBI lineage: Eukaryota > Metazoa > Chordata > Mammalia > Carnivora > Phocidae > Mirounga > Mirounga angustirostris. Next base: position 86,700,423 of record NW_026991720.1, on the reverse strand, counting down.
ACAAATAAGTGGTGGTGTCAGTCTCCACAGAAAGACCAATGATAACAAGGATAACATGATCTTCTCCTTCCTTTATGCATAAAAATATAGAGGTACAGCAATAAGGGAGGTGTGGTAAACAAGTTGAAGATAGAAAATGCCAAGTATGACGTCTCTCTCTGCTGGAATGCCATGCTTATTACTGCTTCTGGGCTTTGTGCATGAATGGGGGGATGCTGGTCCCCAGTACTGTGGAACTGAGATGGGCAACTGCTCACAGAAAAGGCAAAATTGTAAGTTTGCTGTTTAAGCTGGCTATTTCCTATGATAAGCCCCAAAATGCCAAAGATAATTACAATCATTGTTTTCAAACAGACGTCATAATCAATTCAGAATGGTTACCTTCTTTTCACACATTTTGCTGGGTGAAGGAAGACAACATATTAAGTGTAATTAGTATCTTTTAAATAATTGCCTAATACTTAACACTATCCAGGTGGAAACTTAATGCAAGGATAATCTTAGAGAAGAGTTCATTCAACTATATATGATTTTCTACTATGTTTTAATAAATTAGAAGCAGGAAGTTCCCCTCTATATTTAACCTTCAGGCAGATGTCATCTAAACCATTGTGGGAAGATAAATACTTAATTCTTCATAATCCTTAAGGAGGTGAAAACACAATGCTTATTATCTACAAACCATCTCAATGATTAATATCCCACATGACCAGAAAGTTCTTTTTATACCTGAACCCAGATTTATTCTCCACTTGTATTTAATGAATTCTCCAGAGATAAATATCTCTCATTTTGATAAACCAAAGACTCATCCATCCAGCTTTTTCCACCAGGAAAGAAAGGAGAAAAACACACCCTACATAAATCTCAACCTGCCACTTTTTGTAACACTCATTTTTTTTTGAGTTGAAAGGATAACATTAAATGGTCTCTAAGAATATTATTCTTCCTCCTTCTATCCACCCATACACCCACCCATTTATCAATCCATCCATTCCACTCCATCTTTTAAAAAAATAATTTGAAATAATGACTCCTTTATTACAATATTTAAGTCAGGAATAAGCAGAGCTGCTTTGCCTAAAGGGACAGTGGTAATGGGGAGGCCCACCCATGGCCTCGTCCTCCTTTCTCACCACTTCTTTCCCACTGGAGGGTAACTGAAGCACCTCCACACACCTTGTGGGACTCTGAGGAAGATGAGTTCCAAGGAGATGAAGTGACTTGTCCCTGAGTGACAATCAGAATAGCTGAAATTCCATAGGAGTTCTTGAATTTTGGTAGGTTACCCTTTATCGGCAAACCACAAGAGTTAATGAGAGGAAAACTCTGATTCTTGATTTGACAACTTAGGTAGGAGCTAGGTTGCTGAGCATAGCTTCAGCTCCACAAACTACACCCTGAATTCTTTTTGAATTTGAAGTGGATATTTCACTTTTAGATGTGTATAAAAGTCTCAGGATATTTGGTTTAAATTTGAAGTGATAGAGCAGTTGAGAAGTCACTACTGCCTAAATGCTGAAAAACCTCACATGCACAATATTCAAGACTTAGGATCCCAATAATAACACCAAAGAATATCATCTCTTCTATAGAAGTTTCTTCAATAACTATAACCTGTTATTTCTGAACTAGACACTAGTCAATTTCTCAGTGTTTCAGTTACCCATTTTTATGAAACACACAACACTATTTTATTTTCTCATTATTCTGAGTCAGGGATTTGGGCAGGGCTCCTCTGTGTGGTTCTCCTGCTTCACTTGCATTGAAAGGGGTGCTGGAGTGCCCAGAAAGCCCCAAATGGCCTCAGTCCCATGGCTGGAGGTTGTGCTGGCTTTGGCCAAGAGCTCAGTCAGAGCTGTCAGCTGGGAGTCTTGGACCTCCTCTATGTGGACTTCTCCACGTGGCTGCTGGGCTGTCTCACAGCATGGCAGTGAGGTTTCAAGAAGTTCTTCAGATTTTGAAGGCATAATCTGCAGCTCCCATAAGATACAGACTCAGAAGTTATTCAGAGTCCTTCTGTCACATGTCCTTGGTCAAGTGGGCCAAAGAGTCAGCCCACAATGAAAGAGGAATGTCAAAATCACGTTGTAAATGAACACACAGAAGGAGAAAATATTTGCTAATCATATATGATTCCTATATAGAATATATAAAGAATCTTAAAACTCAGTAATAAAACCCAAATAACCCAATTAAAAAATGGGTAAAGAACTTAAATAGGCATCTTTCCAAAGAAGATATATCAACGGCCAATAAATGCATGAAAAGAAGTTCATTAGCCACCAAGGAAATGCAAAGGAAAAACCACAGTGAGAGAACATCTCACACCCAGGAGAAGGGTCACAATAAAAAAGACAGATAATAACAAGTGTTGGTGAGGATGTGGAGACACTGAAACCCTCATGCACAGGTGGTGGAAGTGTAAAATCATGCAGCCACTGTGAAAAGCAGTCTGGTAGTTCCTCTAATGGTTAAATAGAAGAGTTACCTTATATTCCAGCAATTACACTCCTAGGTGTACACCAAAGAAAAATAAAAACATATGTCCACACAAAAACTTACACATGAATGTCCAGAGCAGCATTATTCCAAATAGCAAAAACAGTGGAAAAAACCCTAATGTCCATTAGCTGATGAACAGATAAATAAAATGTGGTATATTCATATAGTGGAATATTATTTGGCAATAAAAAGGAATGAAATATTGACGCATACCACAATAGGGATGACCCTTTAAAACATTATATTAGGTGGAAAAATCAGTCGCTAAAGAACACGTATTATATAATTCCATTTATATGAAATGTTCAGAATAGGGGAATCTCTAGAGGCAGAAATTTTGCTCCATGGATTGCCTGTGTAAGAGGAAATGTATAAAAATGCTTGAGAAGAGCCAACTTTGTGAACAGAGGATGAGGGCTTTCCCAACGGGGGTGGCTGTGTAGGGCTTTGGGGTAGAAGGGGTAGATTGAAAGGGGAGAGTGAATGCTAATGGGTATGAAGTTTTTCTGGGGGGTGTAATGAAAATGTTCTAAAATCAATTGTGGTTGATGGTTGCACAACTTGTGAATATACTAAGAACAATTGGATTGTGTACGTTTAACGTGTACAATAGGTGAATTTCACAGTATATGAATTATGTCTCAATAAAGCTATTAATGGGATGGGCAATATTGTTGTAGCCATTTTGGAAACACAATGTACCCCACTTAGAGGGATTCACCATTTATGTCATGATAAGTAGAAATCAAAGGGATTAATTAAGTATAAACACATATGCTGTATCGTCTGGGGTGGGAAGAGTATTTTTTGGTGGGTGAAAGATGATGTTTTTTATGTCAGTATGCTACTGAAAGACCAGAAACTGGGCAGGAGAGACCTATTTTCTTTCTTTCTCAGTTTTTAAAATTATTTGGGAACTTAGACCTCAAAGTTGCTATAAAGTTAAAGTTTTATAACCTCTATTTATCAGGGGAGGGGCCCTCGTTCTTGCCCTCTTTCCTGTTAACAATTCCACGAAAAAACAAGAGAACTGAAGTTGGAGTGTACATGCCATCTCTGTTCCTAGTTACAGACACAACCAGATACAACCAAAAAAACCAGTTACAACTCCCTTGTGTGAGAGAGAAGAGTTCCCTAGTAGGTCATCTCCACAGATGGCAATGAGCTTCAGTGATCTGCCTGCTCCATGGAGGGAAATGTATCAATGGCAGCACCTCTGTTTGGAGGTTCTGGGCCCTCCCTCTTGCTCAGCTCACTCTCCAATGGCTTTTCTCCCTCATTCCAGTAGTAGCTGCTTCTTTTCAGTCTGAGACTGCTGTAGTGGGCAGTAATTCAGTTTGCAAATGTGTTAACTCTGGGAAATCACAATTAGCATTGTGCTTTTAGGAAAGGCCAACAAAAACAGAAGCACGCTTTTTCTCGAGTGGTAAACTCTTTCAGTGAAAACTCTCTCATAGAATATTAGAGCTTTCCTTCAGAGAGAAAGAACCCAGTTTCAGTAAACCTCAAAAGCCATAAAATTAATTTTCAGTTCCAGATCGCATTCGTCTTTTGGATGGGTGGCAGAGGCATCATGGGATTATGGGTGGGGTTGAAGACTAAAAACTGGAGGATCTAGGGATGGGTCCACAGATTTGGGAGGTAAAGAAACTGAAGAATTCAAGTCCTCATTTTGCTCCGTGGATTGCCACAGAGGAGGAAATGTATAAAAATGTTTGAAGAGGGCCAATTTGTGAGCAGGGGGTGAGGGCTTTCTTAACGGGGGTGGAGATTCATACTGTAAAGTGTTGAGGAAAGGGCTTTCTCTGTGAGGAAGCAAATGAGACCATTTCTCCAGCCTCAGGGCACCGAAGACCTGCCTCAGTCATGACCTCCAGACATCTTTATCTGCACTAGCATCTGGCTACCAAAAATGTAGCCAAGTACTTCACTTAGTCTTCTCGTTAATCATAAACCCCAATTGGGGCTCCTACGTACAGGTATTATTGCCATTTCAAGATCCTCAATGATGAGTTAGAGAGTTCTGGGCCATTATGTACCTAGAAATGGAAAATCACTGGGGGAAAAGGGCTACATTAAAGATAAAATGTATTTTTACTTGGCCAGAGTTGCTGCGCGCAACAAAGAACAAGTTGAAGCCTTGGGTTTAACGAGGGGTTAAAACTGATAAGGAGTACGGGTAGAAATGAAGTGGATGTTGATTTATGAAAGTATTCAGGAATCACAGACTTGAAGGAAGAAAGCAAAGACTGTCATACAGTGATAAATGGTCAAATTGGAAGCAAAAGTTGTACAGTTTGACAATGAAGCAAAAGGTGAGGTAGGAGCAGAAAATATGTAACAATCTATATAGACAGAGGGTATGTGCATCATTGTTCCATCTAAAACACTGTTTAAAAAAGATTTATTTATTTGAGAGAGAGAGCGTGAGCACGCATGTGGAGGTAAGGGCAGAGGGAGAGAATCTTCAAACAGACTCCCCACTTAGTGCAGAGCCCTTATAGGGCTCGATCCCACGACCCATGAGATCATGACCTGAACTGAAACCACGAGTTGGCTGCTCAACCAACTGAGCCCCCAGGTGCCCCCCCATCTAAAATTCTTGACAAACACCTTTATAAATCTACAGTACAGTGATAACTGTTTCTAATTAACAAATTTAAGTACTATTAGACCCCAACGTGTCCTCTGAATCATTCAAAATGAAATTATATTTAATAAGATGTGCCTGCATCCCTGATTTCCCAAGGCTGGGTTACAGGCTTGTCTAAAGGTGCCCTAAGTGCTATGTTCTTATTGTATGACACTTGCCATACTGTATGATACTTACCTAGCACCCCAAGTGGACCATATACTTCTTGAGGGGCAGTGTTGTGACACTGTTGTTTTCCCAGTATCTAGAACACCGCTTGATCCACATAATAAACGATTTCTGACTTAAACAATATATTAATGAGCATTAAGAAATTATGTATGTTTAATTTGAGAATTGATACTTTAGCACATTGAGTCAATAAATATGTATTATTCTATTAACCAGAATACCTCTCATCCAAATCATTCTGAATTAATACAAATTTTAAAAGAAATAGGTTGAGCATTGGCAAAAAAATTCTAAAATAAGAAAAAGGGACTATAATCGTAAGCTGATATGCAATATTAAAATACCAGTGGCATTATGTTAGAAATTTTAAAGCAAGTCACGGTAAAAGGAATATATGAAAAAATAACAGAAGTATAGAGAAGGGATAAAGAAAAGCAACAGAATTTTTTTTTTTAAAGATTTTATTTATTTATTTGAGAGAGAGAATGAGATAGAGAGCATGAGAGGGGGGAGGGTCAGAGAGAGAGGCAGACTCCCTGCCGAGCAGGGAGCCCAACGCGGGACTTGATCCCGGGACTCCAGGATCATGACCTGAGCCGAAGGCAGTCGCTTAACCAACTGAGCCACCCAGGCGCCCAAGAAAAGCAACAGAATTAATGATAACATATTTTTCACACTGTGGTCTAAAAATAGTATCAGAAATAAACATTATTCTAGACAAATAAAGGAGACTATGAGTTGTGACTATAGGTAGTATGTGAAACAGTATTACTCTTACCAAAATAATTCATATCTAAAAAATCAATTTTTACAGCTTAAAAAGCCTTAAGAGTTTCCCACTCTCCACAGTACTCACGGCATGCCGCCTCGTTTCTCACGGAGTCCAAAAGGAGGGTGTGAAGGCTGAGGAATGCTCCTGATACAACCACAACTAATAGTCTCATTTGATCACTGAGTGAAAAAAAATAGGTGGAGGATGAACTGAGAAGCCACCAGGGGGCCTGTTTTTTTGAGCTGTCTTGCATTCCAGTGATCTACCCTGTTAGTCACACGTCATTTTGAGTTTAATTAAGATATCCCTAAACTCAGCTAAGTAGCTGGCAAGATATGTGGATATAAGTCCCAGCTCTACCATTAAGGGACTATGGGACTTCGGCTAAGTCATGTGAACTTTCGGGATCTTACAGTGTCCCATGTGAACCAAATAATCTGAATCTAGTGATTTTTATATTATTCTTCCCTTTCAGAATCGTAGGATAGAGCTTTTCTCCCTGTTTTTGTTTTTTTAATAGTTTTTAAAATTTAAATTAAATTAATTAACATATAGAGTATTATTAGTTTCAGAGGTAGAGGTCAGTGATCATCAGTCTTATATAACACCCAGTGCTCATCACATCACCTGCCCTCCCCAATGCCCATCCCCCAGTTACCCCATCCCTCCACCCCCCTCTCCTCCAGCAACCCTCAGTTTGTTTCCTATGGTTAAGAGTCTCTTAGGGTTTGTCTCCCTCCCTGATTTCGTCTTGTTTTATTTTTCCCTCCCTTCCCCTATGATTCTCTGTTTTGTCTCTTATATTGCATGAGTGAGATCATACGATAATTGTCTTTCTCTAATTGACTTATTTTGCTTAGCATAATACCCTCTAGTTCCATCCATGTCGTTGTAAGTGGCAAGATTTCATTTTTTGATGACTGATAGTATTCCATTGTGTGTATATATGTGTATTCCATAAACAAATATGTATTAAAATCCTACTCTGGGCTAGGCACTCTTCTAGCTGCTGGGATACAATGGTGAATAAAATGGGTAATATGTAAGAAAATAATGACTTTTGGAATTGCTCATGATGTTGGGAAATGTAATATATATATATCACATCTTCTTTATCCATTCATCTGTTGATGGACATCTGGGCTCTTTTCATAGTTTGGCTATTGTGGACATTGCTGCTATAAACATTTTTAACTAATATATTTCCTTAGGTTATTTAGGTCTGTGACACAGCCCATGTAAATTTTTCATTAAGAAATGGGAAGACATAAAAAAAAAAAAAAAAAAAAAAGAAATGGGAAGACATGTAAAGCTAAGATGGTCAAACAACATACAATGAATTGGAAGAGGTGGGGTCTTCAAAATGAGGCAAATGGAGGAGGCAGCAGAGTGTGGGGTTTAAGAATGCAGACTCCACAGCCAGACTACCTGGTCCTGGCATACCAGCCATGAAACTTGGGGCAAAACACTTAACCTCTTTCTGCTTCAATCTTCTCATCTGTAAAATGGGACTTATAATAACACCTTCCCCAGAGGGTTGTGATGAGGATTATGAGCAGGTGTTAGAAAGCCTATGGTAAGCATTGTGTAAGGTGGTAGTTATTGTTGATCAAGCATGTGTTCATTACAGCACTGATAATATTATTTTTCTCATTACAGAATTTCTTTATTTTTACCCTTTTTCATGGTTATAAAACACACTCTCTAAAGTATAGTGCACCTAAAATATAGTAATGGGTATTGTATATTGCAGTAAGCAGCTCAAGTGAAAAGTCTCTAGCTATTAAGAAAAAAAGGAACAGCTGTTTCATGGAACTAGTGTGGAAAGAAATTATGGGGGAAAAAATCAACAGGCAAGGAATGCACATAATCTTTTTTTTTTTTTTCCAGTCCTACCTGGGGGTAGTACCATTGTGAAATAAGCATGTATTCCATAAACAAATATGTATTAAAATCCCACTCTGTGCTAGGCACTCTTTGGCTGCTGAGCTACAGTGGTGGATAAAACGGGTAACATATAAGAAAATAATGACTTTTGGAATTGCTCATCATATAGGGAATGTGGAACCTTTGTTAAAACAAAGCCAAACCACCGAACAGTGGTGCAAGCCTGATGAGGCTCAGGGGCATATTGTTATAATTAAATATAAATTGTTATAAATACATATAAAGTGAGAATGCAGTGACTGTCTATTCTTCACAGTGATTGGTTATATTAGCATTTTCTTAAATAATAGGGACTTGGTTAATGGTTACCTCCTATCAACCTTGGGAAACAGTTCAAGTTTTGCTTATAATTTCCAGAAGCACAAGCAAAAAATGACCCAGGTCAAGTTAGTCTTCCAAAATAAGCTAATTTAAACTTTGTTTGTATGACTAAACCAGTTTTGTCTGCTCACAGAATTTTCAAGGCTGGTCTCCACTTGGTTTTTATTTTAACAGTTGACAACTATGTGTCTTTGTGATTCAGGCATCTGGAAATATTTGGATATTAGATACTATCTAGAACAAATCAGAAGGCTTTTCATTAGTTTTCTTTTTGTATCCAGTTGTTTTAACATTATGTCAACATGAATTATATCTAGGGAAAGCAAAAGAAATGTAAGATGCCATTATTAAAGCTCTCAGACTCAGAAACTTTGGAAGGTACCAATTAAATATGCAAAGGAGAAAATCAGCTTTTGTTTTCTTTATAGTGCCATCACAGAATGGTCTGGCAGAAACCAAAGTCTTTATTTTGTGTTATGATTTAAGAATGTTGTTGGGCGCCTGGGTGGCTCAGTCGTTAAGCGTCTGCCTTCGGCTCAGGTCATGATCCCAGGGTCCTGGGATCGAGTCCCACATCGGGCTCCCTGCTCGGCGGGGAGCCTGCTTCTCCCTCTCCCACTCCCCCTGCTTGTGTTCCTGTTCTCGCTGTCTCTCTCTGTCATATAAAATAAATAAAATCTTAAAAAAAAAAAAAAAAGAATGTTGTTCCATTTTACGCATGAAAAACCACAGTGGTTCTTGATGGCTAGAAAAAGTTTTCAAATTTCTAGATTTATTGTCAATAAAGTCTGTTTCATAGGGTTTCACACTCAGTTAACAATCATCTTCATTTTATTTAAAAGGGAGCTGATCCCTGAATTTAGGGGAACTATCCTTATTGACAAGCTTGTGTTCCAAGTTCTGTAGCTACATTAATCCTTCTGTTAGAACTTATTCTCCTATTCCTGGGGCACCTGGGTGGCTCAGTTGGTTAAGTGTCTGCCTTTGGCTCAGGTCATAGTCCTGGGATTGAGTTCTGTGTTGGGCTCCCTGCTCCTACTGAAGCAGGGAGCCTACTTCTCCCTCTCCCTCTGCCTTTTCCTCCACTGGTGCTCATTCTCTCTCTCTCCCACACACACTCGCGCACCTGCGCACTCCCTCTCTTTCAAATAAATACAACCTTTTTAAAAAAACCCTTATTCTCCTATTCCAAGGCTAGACTTGAGTGATGATTTAAAATGTTTATAAAATTACAGTGACTATTTCTGAAAAAGAATGATCTGTGGGGGAAGTATTTTCAAGAGAAGAAAATTGACATTAATACAAATGTTTCTGAATAACAACACTTTTTCACATTTAGTAGGGCTTATCTTCTTGAGCCAGCTCACATATGTGAAAGAATATTTTGTGCATCCTGTGTGGAGACTGTTGGTATATTGTTTTTACTTGACTTATCGAGAGAAAATCACGTAAGATACGTGCTACTTGGACAGAACAGTGCTGTGGTCATGGTAATAAATATTTATAAATGAATGAATGGATTCCTTCTCCACTTACCCAATATTCACACAAACCTTTAACCATGTGGTACCAAAGAAAGAGCAGGGAGGAATTCCTCCTCCTGAAGAAACTGGGTTCTTACAGAGCTCTCTCCTTTTCCCACAAATACTCAATGAGAGTCTACAATGTTCCAGGTACTCTGCACTAAGAATACAGTGGTAAACAACATAGAGGGCACCTGGGTGGCTCAGTCTTTAAGCGTCTGCCTTTGGTTCAGGTCATTGTCCCGGGGTCCTGGGATCGAGTCCCGCATCGGGCTCCCTGCTCTGCGGGAAGCCTGCTTGTCCCTCTCCCACTCCCCCTGCTTGTGTTCCCTCTCTTGCTGTGTCTCTCTCTGTCAAATAAATAAAAAATCTTTAAAAAAAAATAGAGACATTGTCCCTGCCCAAATGGACAGATATTAAACAAATCAGTTATAGTCAATACAGGTGCATTTGGGGCTCTCATCAAGAGTTCTTCTTAAGATTATAAATTCACAGTAAACTTTTAGAAGCCCAAGCAAAGAATTATAATTGAAGCAACTATTATGAAAGTGCCATGAGAGCATATAATGGGCAGGTTCTGACCAACTTGTCCTTCATGTTCCCCTCATTTTGACTAAATATTAGAAAACTTGTAAATTCTTTTTCTGCCCTTTGAGATGTAAGTCTTCTCCCAGCCTCTTGCTGGTTTTACAACCCAAGATGTCTTTCTCAAAGACCTGGAAGCCATCCCTTTGAAGTGTAATCTTCAAGAAAGATAGCATCTCCATCTTCCAATCTGAGGTGGTGGTGGTGGTGGTGGTTGTGTAGGAGTCTAACTTCAATGTCAATGAGCAAATAGAGATGGCCTCATCACATTGACTAACCTCGTCTCTAATGTCCTCCAGTACTTTCCCACTAGCTCACCCCAGGGCTTAAAAACTCTCCCTCCTTTTCTTTCAACAGAGTTGAGTTCAATCTCTCTCCCCTACTGCAATAGTCTTGAATAAAGTCTTCCTTGCTCAGTATAATTTTTCTTTGACAACCCTAATCTAGATGGAGTGGCAGAGTGATTGAGGACACTTCATGGAGGCAGTGATGATGCAGCCAAGGTCTGAAAGTTGGAGTTATTGATGCAAGCACTGATTGGGGATGAGTAGAGGGTGGGTGGGTTGATGCTGGGGTAGGATGGGTATACAAGGCAGGAAGGGATAAACTATTCTCTATTACCGCCTTTCATCAACCACTGATCACTTTTAGCCTTCCTACTGGTTCTGAAGAGGTAATTTCAAAAGCATGATCATTTTCTAAGGCCTGGATCTTTTTATTTTTCTTTGATAGCAGCAATTAAAAGGCATTGAGGGTCATTTGCAATTACACAGGAAAGAAATTATAGGATTCAAGGCAATAAAGTTCTTGTTCTTAAAATTCTTCTTAAATAGCTCAAGTTGCTTTTAAGCTAGATCTGCCCTAAGCTGACCTGTGGAGTTTTCACCTAGGGAATTGAGCTTTTAAAAAGTTCTGGGGCTCTGGAACCATTTAGTACTGACTCCTTTTTCTCTCCCTGCCCCCCAGCTTTATGATTGACAAATAAGAATGGTATATATTTAAGGTGTACAGCATGTTTTGATATATGTGTACATTGGGAAATGATTATCACAATCAAGCTAATTAACATATCTACCACATAGTTATTTTGTGTGTGTATGTGTGGTGAGAACACTTGCAAATTTTAAGTATAAATGCATTTGTAAAATGTTTTTCTTAGATTTTATTTATTTATTTGACAGAGAGAGACAGAGAGAGTACAGGCAGGGGAAGCAGCAGACAGAGGGAGAGGGAGAAGCAGACTCTCCATTGAGCAGAGAGCCTAATGCAGGGCTTGATCCCAGGACTCTGGGATCATGACCTGAGCTGAGGCCAGATGCTTAACTGACTGAGCCACCCAGGTGGTAACTGTAGTTACCATGCTCTCCAGAACTGATTCATCCTCTATCTAAAAGTTTGAACCCTTTGACCAACATCTCCCCTATTTTCCCCTTTCCCTAGTCCCTGGTAACCACCATTCTAATCCCTGTTACAAGTTTGACTTTTTATGATGCCATATATAAGTAAAGAACTTTCATTACAAGCACTGGGATTGTTAAATACATTTCTTTGCATATTTGTTTCCGAATGAATTACTCCAATTCCACCTCTCAATCATAAACATGAGAGCTGAGTGTAGCATGGGAAAACACTGATATGAAAAATTCTGGAACAAGGAAGCTATGATTAATGCCCAGGTTAATTCACAACATATGGATTTTCAAAGATAGTCTATGGAGGAGGAGGAAGAGAATCATTCGGCAAGGCAGTTAGGAAAATGAAATGTCAATCTCTCTGGGCAAAGCAGTGTCAACATCCTTCATAGCACTCTACCTCCCTGTACTGACCCACAATTACATGATGAATCAGTTGAGAAGTGTGAAGATTTAGATCGCCTAACAGGTGTCCGTTGAGCTTTCCTCAAGAGCTCTCTTTAAGCTTTTTAATTCATAGTCAAATTTTAGAAGCCCAAACAAATCATGTGGGCATGCAAATACTTCTAAAATTACTAGTAGCTATTAGAGAGGTCCTAAAAATTCTTAGGACTTTTCTTCATTCCAAACTTTGAGTGTCCATAAGTCCACTCATTTCTTTTTGAAGCATTCACTGACTTTGCTTTGCTTCTTGGTCAGCCATCCATCCACCCAATCCATCCATTATCACTATGGAAGCATCAAGATAATTCTTGACACCTTTTATTCAATATCAACAACCTGGGAGGTAGCTCTATCAGCAGTAGTCTGCAAATGTGGAAACAAGGTGCAGAGGAATTAAGTAACATATTTAAAGTCTAGAGCTAATAGGTGGAGGAGCTGGGATTAAAAAGGTGGTTTGACTACAAAGTCTATATTCTGAATCTTTGGTCTTGAATTTCCAAACATACATAATTAATCCCCCTAATGTTTCATATACCATGTTACTCCAAAAGAAGAAAAAAATTAGACTTTTGCTTAATAATGGAAAATTAGTTGTGATAATCATCCAATTCAATTTGGGAGAATGACAATATTTGACTGAGTACTTACTGTAGGCAAATTGCTATGTTGGAAGCTGGATGTCAGAAATGGATGACATGCTCCAGGAGCCTACATGCCAGCATGAAGTGTACAAGGCAGCCCAGGATTACATTATCTATTATACAAAGCACAGCACCTCTGTATCATCTTGTTTCTTTCAAATGACCTAAATTGGGATTGAATTCATATACTTGTAACTACTCTTATTCTATTATTGTTATCCCTACATAGAAACCCATCCGAATTTCTTTTCTGTTAATATTTTCTGCCTTTTAATCAACGATTTTATTTTTGACCCCATGTTTCTTTCTTCTCCTCGATAATTCATTTCAACCTTGAGAATGGGAAAATTGGGCAAAGATGATTCTATTTCTCCTTTACCCTTTCCCTTTTCTTCATTAGCTGCATCAATTGTCCTTACTACCAACTTCTCTGAGTTGAGCTAAACATGAGATTAGTCTTCCTTGTTTGCCTTTTGATTCAGAGACTTTCAAACATTCTAACAAACATGTCCTTCCTCTAATTAGCTAGAGCAAAACTGTGCAGGGCATGCTGTGTGCTGTGGTGTATTTCCTGCCTGTATTCCTCCCCATGCAGCCTGCATTCTTGGTATTGATATCTCCTTCCAGCAGTATTACGTAGTAGGCTGGAATTCCAACTCAGGAAATGACCAATACTCTGTGACTTTGGATCTAACCTCCAGAAGTCTCAGTTTTCTTGTTTGTAAACTGAAAATAATAATAGTACATACCTCATATGATTAAATAAAGTTAGGGTTTTCATAGTACCTGCCTAACTCATTATAATCATTTAATACATTTTATCTGCTATCATCACCACCATCATTACCACCACCCAGCACTTATCATCTCCATCCGAGGGTTTACTCCAATTCCCTTATCAGCCTATGTCCAACTTTCCAGACATGGTCCAGACATCTCAAGGCTGCTTTGTTTTCTCCCCTTTCCTGTCTCACTGCATTTTAAAATTACCAGCCCAGCATCTCATTCACAGCACTACAGTGATTCATGCTGCTGTTCAGCTGGAAAGACAATTAGAAGGTTATTCCAGACAACCAGAAACTGGGTATTTAAAATGAGCATATGTTTAATAAAGAGAGCTGCTCTCCTTTTTCACATCCACCATGTGATGGGTAATTTTATGTGTTGACATGACTGAGTCATGTGGTGTCTAGGTATTTGGTTAAACATTATTTCTGAATGTGTCTGTGAGGATGTTTCTGGATGAGATTAACATTTGAACTGGTAGACTGCATAAAGCAGATTGTCCTCTCCAATGTGAGTGAGTTGCATCTAGTTCATTGAAGGCCTGTGTAAAAGAAAAGGCTGAGTAAGAAAGAATTCTCTCTCTTGAGCTGTTTGTCTTCAGGTGGGATATCAGCCTTCTCCTGCTTTGGAATTCAGACTCACTCAGACTGGAATTTACATCATTAGCTTCCCTGGTTCTCAGGTCCTCAGCCTCAGACAGAACTATATCAATGACCCTTTGGGTCTCCAGCTTGCCGACTACAGATCTTGTACTTCTCAGACTCTATAATTGTGTGACATAATTCCTTATAATAAATCATCTATGTATATATACATACACTTTTGACTCTGTCTCTCTGGAGAACCCAGACTAATGCAGATTTTGGTACTGAGAGTGGTTCCAGAGGAACAGAATTATAAGGATGGGTTTTCTGAATTCATTCTGAGGTTTCTGGAACTGGCTCTCGAATCTGATTAAATTTATTTGTTTTAAAGATTTTATTTATTTATTTGAGAGAGAGAGAGAGAGTGAGAGAGAGCATAAGAGGGGAGAGGGTCAGAGGGAGAAGCAGACTCCCCACTGAGCAGGGAGCCCGACGTGGGACTCAATTCTGGGACTCTGGGATCATGACCTGAGCTGAAGGCAGTCGCTTAACCAACTGAGCCACACAGGCGCCCCTCTAATCTTATTAAATTTAAAGACACTAATGACTATTTCCAGTAATACAGATAGTTCATGGCATGCTCTGACAACAAAGGTATGAAAAATATCTCTGTTGGGTACCCCTGATGAAACCACTTACAAGAAGTAAGAAGCTAAGTGGCTCTGTATATGATATCTCTGAACATTTTTGGAACTCTAAAGAATAAGATGTTGTCTAGTTGCTCCTAATGTCTCTTGACAAAGTGGTGAAAAAAAGGATGAGCTCAGGAATTCAAATTCCCAGCTCGAGTGCCACAGAAATGACTGAAAACTTCTGTGTGCCTTGAAGGAGACCCTTACTGCCTGTAGCCCTACGGCTGAGACTGCTGAACATCAAATGCAAAATCTCATTCTGCAATTGGTTAAAATATAAGGCAAGTTGAAGTCCCAGCCTACTGTTAAAGTGAGGGCATCGACTGGGAAAAAATGGGATCCTGTAAGTTGGAATGGAGATATGTGGGAATACCTGATGAAGATGGGGACACTGTGCCCCTAAATTCTGATATATTTTCTTTGCTAGTGGAAGAGGTCTCTCTACTACCAGTAGGAACACCCTCCAGTAGTAACAGCCTTTCAATCCCTGTCTGAGGGAATTAACTATGAATTATCTGAAGGAACTATAGTGACCTCAAGACAATGCTGATTCTCTTTAGGACCCATCCCACCTTTTGCTTCTAGACCTATAACTAGACTCAAATCCCAGCAGGCAGTTAAAGGTGGAGTATGAAGTATGACCCATGGGGAGGTGTGCTACATTCCAAAAGAACCACTTGAATTTTCAAATTTATATAGGCAGAAATCCAGAGAATGTATGTGGGAATGAATATTCAGGGTATATAGGATAATGGTGGAAGGAATGAATTTATTTACTGATATGAGCTCATTAAGCAGAGATTCTGCATTTAATGTTGCAGCTTAGGTAGTTAGAAAGGGCTGTCACAAAATCAGACCTATAAATATCGAGAACGAACTGATGGTTGCCAACGGGAAAGGGGGGTGGGAGGATGGCCAAAATGGGTGCAGGAGTGAGGGAGATACAGGCTTCCAGTTATATAATAAATAAGTCACAGGAATAAAAGGCACAGCACAGGGAATATAGTCAATGACATTGTAATAGTGTTGTAGGGTGACAGATGGTAATTACACTTGTGGTGAGCATAGTAAAACATAGAAAAAAGTTGAATCACTATGTTGTATACCTGAAACTAATATAACACTGTGTGTCAACTATACTCAAATTAAAAAAAACAAAAACAAAAAATTAAAAAAAGAACGGGCTGTCAGAGTTTGGTTGGTTAGCTGAAACTTGACCCAGGAGGTGGCCCACAGTAAGCAAACTGGGAATGCTGGACATGCTTTCATTTAATATATAGGAAGGGATTCAAAAGTTCAGGGAGATTGGAATGTTAGAGTGGATCTGTTGTTTAATACCCACTTGCCCATTTCCTTACACCACACAAAAAAACAGACTCCAAATGGCTGAAAGACCTCAATGTGAGACAGGAGTCCATCAACATCCTAAAGGAGAACACAGGCAGCAACCTCTTCAACCTCAGCTGCCGCAACTTCTTCTTAGAAACATCGCCAAAGGCAAGAGAAGCAAGGGCAAAAATAAACTATTGGAACTTCATCAAGATAAAAAGCTTTTGCAAAGCAAAGGAAACAGTCAACAAAACCAAAGACAACCGACAGAATGGGAGAAGATATTTGCAAATGACATATCACATAAAGGGCTAGTATCCAAAATCTATAAAGAACTTATCAAACTCAACACCCAAAGAACAAAGAATCCAATCAAGAAATGGGCAGAAGACATGAACAGACATTTTTCCAAAGAAGACATCCAAATGGCCAACAGACACATGAAAAAGTGCTCAACATCGCTCGGCATCAGGGAAATCCAAATCAAAACCTCAATGAGGGGTGCCTGGGTGGCTCAGTCGTTAAGCATCTGCCTTCGGCTCAGGTCATGATCCCAGGGTCCTGGGATCGAGCCCCGCATCGGGCTCCCTGCTCTGTGGGAAGTCTGTTTCTCCCTCTCCCACTCCCTCTGCTTGTGTTCCCTCTTTCGCTGTGTCTCTGTCAAATAAATAAATAAAAATCTGAAAACAAAACAAAACAGAACAAAAAAAACCTCAATGAGATACCACCTCACACCAGTCAGAATAGCTAAAATTAACAAGTCAGGAAATGACAGATGTTGGCGGGGTTGCGGAGAAAGGGTTACCCTCCTACACTGTTGGTGGGAATGCAAGCTGGTGCAGCCACTCTGGAAAACAGTATGGAGGTTCCTCAAAAACTTGCAAGTAGAGCTACCATATGATCCAGCAATTGTACTACTGGGTATTTACCCCAAAGATACAAAAGTAGGGATCTGAAAGGGTATGTGCACCCCGATGTTTATAGCAGCAATGTCCACAATAGCCAAACTGTGGAAAGAGCCAAGATGTCCATTGACAGATGAATGGATAAAGAAGTGGTATATATATACAATGGAATATTATGCAGCCATCAAAAGGAATGAGATCTTGCCATTTGCAATGACGTGGATGGAACTGGAGGGTATTATGCTGAGTGAAATAAGTCAAACAGAGAAGACATGTATCATATGACCTCACTGATATGAGGAATTCTTAATCTCAGGAAACAAACTGAGGGTTGCTGGAGTGGGGGGTGGGGTGGGAGGGATGGGCTGACTGGGTGATAGACACTGGGGAGGGTATGTGCTCTGGTAAGCGCTGTGAATTGTGCAAGACTGTTGAATCTCAGATCTGTACCTCTGAAACAAATAATGCAATATATGTTAAGAAAAAAAAAAAAGAAGATAGCAGGAGGGGAAGAATGAAGGGGGGGATATCGGAGGGGTAGACGAACCATGAGAGACGATGGACTCTGAAAAACAAACTGAGGGTTCTAGAGGGGAGGGGGTGGGAGGATGGGTTAGCCTGGTGATGGGTATTAAAGAGGGCATGTTCTGCATGGGGCACTGGGTGTTACGCACAAACAATGAATCATGGAACACTACATCTAAAACTAATGATGTAATGTATGGGGATTAACATAACAATAAAAAATTTTTTTTAAAATCTCAAAAAAAAAAATACCCACTCGCCCACCCTGGGAGAGTCCAGAAGACATAACTTTCACCACTACAGTAAGAAATAAACTTGTGAGGGGAGCCTCAACTCAACATCCTCGAAGAGTTCCACGATTGCTCTTCTATGTAGGACAGAACTTAACAGTAGGGACTGTAGTCACTGAATTCAGTCACCTATATGTAATGGGAATAATTAGATTCCAGGATGGCAGGGGCCAAGTGGCAGCATTCAACTGCCAACGGCAAGGTGGGTGTGGTCACCAAAACGGACAAAGAGTCAAAGCAGCAATCAGAAGAGTCTGACTCCTGCAAACCTGTGGTGTTGGCTAGTTGTTCATGGTGTTCATAGAAGTGAAACAGATAGGAAGCCTACTAAATTCTTGATCTGTATAAGCAGAAACATTCTAGGTCAAGTATTCAAAAGTCCAACCTGAAAAATAAAAACAGAATCATGGGATGGGCGCCTGGGTGGCTCAGTTGGTTAAGCGACTGCCTTTGGCTCAGGTCATGATCCTGGAGTCCTGGGATCGAGTCCCACGTCAGGCTCCCTGCTCAGCAGGGAGTCTGCTTCTCTCTCTGACCCTCCCCCCTCTCATGCTCTCTCTCTCTATCTCATTCTCTCTCTCAAATAAATAAATAAAATCTTAAAAAAACAAACAAACAAAAAACCCCAAAAAAACCCAGAATTATGGCACCTCAATCAGTTCCCAGATTTCAGCTAGTTTATAGACCCAGACGTTCTTGAATGAAGGGGAGGTGGGGCAGCCTTGAGGAAGTACTGACCTAGTGCCCCAAATTTGTACTATTAATCTCTCCTCCTGCCTCCCTCAAAGGGATCAATGGCCTTTCACCAAGGTAAATGTGCCCTGAGGAAAAGGAAATAATCAGACTTTTGGGAGAGCACTGGATACTGATTCTGAACTGACACAAATTCGAAGAGATCCAAAATGTCACTGTGGCCCACCAGAGTAGGGGCTTATGGAGGTCAGGTGATCAATGAATTTTTAGCTCAGGTTTGTCTCACAGTGGATGCAACGGGTCCCCAAACCCATCCTGCATTTTTCCCCCAGTTCCGGTATGCATAATTGGACTAGATATACTCAGCAGCTGGCAGAATTCCCACGTGGACTTCCGGACCTGTGGAATGAGGGATGGATATTATGGTGGAAAAGGCCAAGTGGAAGCGATTAGTGCAGCTCTACCTAGGAAAATAATTTACCAAAAGTAATATTGCATTGCTGGAGGAATTGCAAAGATCAGCACCGCCATCAGTGATTTGAAAGATGCAGGGGTGGCGATTCCCATCACATTCCCATTCAGCTCACCTAGCTGGCCTTCTGATGGATCTTGGAGAATGACACTGGATTGTAAGCTGCTGCACCAGATGTGGCTCCATTGCCTGAGTAAATTAACACAGACCTGGTATGCAGCTATTGGGCTGGCAAATGCTTTTTTCTCGATACCCATTAGTAAAGACCACCGAAAGCAGTTTGCTTTCAGCTGGCAAGGGTAGCAATACACCTTCACTGTCCTACTGCAGGTGTATATCAACTCTCCAGGCTTATGTCTGATTTTAGCTTGCAAGAATCTAAACTGCCTTTTCCTTCCATAAGATATCACGTTGGTCCATTACACTGATGAAACTATGCTGCTTGGACGTAGTGAACAAGAAGTAGAAACCATTCTAGACTTCTTAAGACATTTGTGTGTTAGAGGGTGGGAAATAATCTGATGAAAATACAGCGGCCTTCTAACTTGTTGATATTTCTAGGGATTCAGTGGTAAGAGACATGTTGGGATGCTTCTTCACCTTTTAAAGTGAAGGAGATGTTGTTGCATCTGGTTTCTTCCACAACTAGGGCAACCTATTCCTCATTTGGGTGTATTACTCTGGCCTGTTTACTGAGTGACCCAAAAAGCTGCTAGATTTGCATGGGGCTGAGAATGAGTCCAGGCAGCTGGGCAAGCTGCTCTGCCACTTAGGTCATATGATCTAGCAGATCCAATGGTGCTTAAAGTGTCAGTGGTAGATAAGGATGCTGTTTGGAGATTTCAGCAGGCTTCAAAAGATGAATCACAGTGCAGGCCCTTAGAAATTTAGAGCAAAGTGACTATGCTCCTTTTGAGCAACACCTGTTGGCTGGCTATCAGGCCTTAGTAGAGGCTGAGTCATGGGCCACCAAGTTACCATGTGACCTTAGGGGCCCATCATAAACTTGGTGTTATCTGACCCATACAACCATAAAGTTGGGCATGCACAGTAGCACTCCATCATCAAATGGAAGTAGAATGTATGTGATTGGCTTTGAGAAGGCCCTGAAAGCCCAAGTGAGTCACATGAATAATTGGCCCAAAAGCACATGGTCCCCAGACCAGCTACACTGCCTTCTCTCTCCCAGCATGCAGCTATGATCTCATGGGGAGCTCCCTATGATCAGATGACAGAGGAAGAGAAAACTGGGGTTTTGTAGCATATGCAGGCATCATTCTGCACATATATATCCAATTGGTACTTTTTCCTCTGGAAAACCCAAACAAATACAGACACCATAGGAATGAGTTGTGATTAGAATTCCAATTGACCTGTAGGGCAAGGGGCAAGTTGATGGGGAAGATATTATTGAGTAAGTAGGTGCTTTATTTTTTTTTAAAGATTTTATTTATTTATTTGAGAGAGGGAGAGAGAGAGAGTGCGCATGCACGAGTGGGGGGAGGGGCCGAGGGAGAGGGAGAAGCAGACTCCTTGCTGAGCAGGGAGCCCAACAGGGGGCTCCATCCCAGGACAAAAGGTAGAAGCTTAACAGACTGAGCCACAAAGGTGCCCCCTATATAAGGTGCTTTAAATCATACCACCTAACGTAGAGGGTTGACTTTGCTTTAGTCAATTAAAAAAACAAACAAACACCGGACTAATTCCATCAAAAAAGCCCTGATATTTAGTGAGTCTTTTAGAAGATTCAGGATACAGGAGGATTTTTTAAAAATTTACAACTCGGAATCTAACATTTACTCCTATGTCTTAATTTACTGTATTGGATCTCTAGTCCCAGAAAATAACTATATAGCCAAGTGGAATCAGTATTAGAATGGGGATCAGCTAGCACAATAATTGGATATAATTTTGGTTTTAGCAATAACTCCGTGAGGGAATTAAGGCAACTTTCATTATGAAAAACTAAAGAAGGAGTAATTCTGCTTCCCTCACAAGCCCCAAATGTCTCTACTGGCAATGTCTGAGAACACAATCCTGTATCTTCCCAGTGTTGTTTCTCCCTGTTATCCCCTCCCAATCGCATTATTTAATTACTGCACTTTTTAACTACAATATTTTAAAACGAATTAGACACTGTTTTGTTTTAACTATTTTTCCAGATGTCTTTCTTGCTTACCAGCCAAATTTAGGAAGTGATGGCAAACAAGTTTGGCAGGAACTGCATGTCTAACTGTTTTATGGGCCCTGTGTAATACCAATATTGTCATTTTAAATGTACTTTACTGTTCTCCTGGGTTTTTACACTCTGCACCATTTCCTTTACTGGTGATTCTATGTCTCTTCCAGCTCATTTAAGCTGGGACCCTTTATTATGTCCAACTTCTTAAACCAAAGAGAGTATTACTCCTGAACACTATTTACTTTGAAATTTAAAAAAATCTACTTATGTATCTCAAGACATATCTCAATTACTGAAAAAAAACCCCCTCTGTTTCCAGGAAATGCGTAGTTGCTTACATTTATATTATAGATGAACAAATGGAGGTGTTGGAGTTTAAATCCTGATTAAGATAATAAAAAATAAAATGAATTGTAGCTAACACTTATTGAGACGGTACTATGCTGCAGGCACTGTTCTTAGTGCTTTATTATGTCATTTAATCCCTTTAACAACCCCTTTGCATGGACATCATGGCTATCTCCATTTTACAGGTGTTAAGACCCAGGCACGAAGAGGTTCTGTAATTTCCCCACCAGTTAGGTGGATCGAGCAGAATTCACTTTCTAAATTCTGTACTTCACTGACAACCACTATACCTAGATTTGAGTGGGTCTGCTGATAAGGTTAGATTTCTGTCGCAGTTGTCCTAACTCTTCCTATGGGACTGACACAGTGTCTAAAACAGGGTCAGTATCTTTTATTCCTGCTTCTCATTCGAGGAAATGTAGTGTACTCCTAAATGTCAGACGTGGTGCCTTTGGTCTCGTGCTTGGGTGAGACTGCCCTTCTCCATTGAGCCCTGTATCTCCGGTGTTCCTGGACCTAGCCCTAGAGATGGTTATGGAGGGCACATCACACACGGAGTTTTGCAAAGCCTTTAGCAGGCATGCAAGTGATCCTGATCTGAACACACAGCTCTGCGTGTAGTTAAGGTTTCCAGATTGCTTGATGTGTCTCAGGCAGACAACTTTTCTGAGACCATCAGAATGAAACCATAAATTTGTGCAGCGCTTTGTGGTTTTCAAAGCTCCTTATCATAGAGTATCTCATTTGAACTTCCTCCCAATCCTTTGAGGCAGGCAGGCACGGATTATCATTATCTCTACTTTTTACATTTTTACAGAAACCTGAGTTTCAAAGAAGATAAGTGATTTGCCCACTCACAAAAGATGGAGCATTTCAAACGCAGAGTCAAAGCTAGTCAGCCCTGGACACCTGTCAGTCTGTTCAAAACAACAAAGCTAGTTGTCTATAGACTTGGCCAAATGATAAATTTGTAAAGAAAAAAAAAAAGACAAAAGCAACAGTGCCT
The DNA here is from genome assembly GCF_029215605.1 of Mirounga angustirostris. Lineage (NCBI taxonomy): Eukaryota > Metazoa > Chordata > Mammalia > Carnivora > Phocidae > Mirounga > Mirounga angustirostris. The sequence goes on along the minus strand of NW_026991720.1, from coordinate 86,677,637 downwards.
TCCAATAGCTGTCTTTCTATTTCCAAATCTCCCTCACTACTGCCTGGCCAAGACCCAGGCATAGTGAAGTGAATTCCCAATCCATAAAGGTGGCTGATGAGGAGAAGGGTGTAGTGGATACCACAGGTTCCCAGTCTCCATCAGCTCCCAAGTTCCGCCATCTAAACATGTCTTCTTGGTTTTGCTCTAACCAACACCTTTATATATAAAAATGAGAGCTGGTCAAAATCTGTGGTAGCTTTTCAATATTTTTAAAGACATTTATTGTTTTAGAAACTGTTATTTTGATTCTGACTAGCTTCAAAAAGGACTTGAATTTTCTGCACTCTTAATATGACAGCAAGTCTGGTATTTTTTTTCTGTGGTTGTATCAACTGTGGTAAACATTGCTTTATGCAGCAGGGATGTTCTTGAAAGTTATCTGTAAACTAAATCACCAAAAGTGTGATTTGAGGCTCTTAAAGGGAAGATTGCTTTTATAAGAAATATCACATACTTCTGAAGGGCTACGTGCACCCCAATGTTTATAGCAGCAAAGTCCACAATAGCCAAACTATGGAAAGAGCCAAGATGTCCATCGACAGATGAATGGATAAAGAAGATGTGGTATATATATATACAATGGAATATTATGCAACCATCAAAAAAATGAAATCTTTCCATTTGCAATGATGTGGATGGAACTAGAGGGTATTATGCTAAGTGAAATAAGTCAATCAGAGAAAGACAAGTATCATATGATCTCACTGATACGAGGAATCTGAGAAACAAGACAGAGGATCATAGGGGAGGGAGGAAAAAATGAAACAAGATGAAACCAGAGAGGGAGACAAACCATAAGAGACTCTTAATCTCAGGAAACAAACTAAGGGTTGCTGGAGTGGTGGGGGGTGAGAGGGATGGGGGGGTGGGTGATGGACATTGGGGAGGGTATGTGCTATGGTGAGTGCTGTGAATTGTGTAAGACTGATGAATCACAGACCTGTACCCCTGAAACAAATAATATATCATATGTTAATAAAAAGAAAAAAAAAAGAAGTCTGGGGAAACTACATAAAAGGTGAAGTTCTCACACATCATATGAACATCCAACAAGATTCCTATTTTTGCATATCCAGAGAGCCTACCCTGTAGATTTGTGATTTAAGGAGATGATAAAAGATGGGAATATTGATACCGTTTTACTCTTTGACAAAGATGATAGAGGGGCACCTGGGTGGCTCAGCAGGTTGAGCATCTGACTCTTGATTTCAGCTCAGGTCTTGAGATCGAGCCCCACGCGGGCTCCTCAGTCAGCAGAGAGTCTGCTTGAGATTCTCTTTCCCTCTCCTTCTGTCCCTCCCTCTGCTCATGCTCTCTCTCTAAAATAAATAAGTAAATCTTTTTTAAAAAACGATGATAGATAGGTAGGTAGGTAGATAGATAAGACAGACAGACAGAAGGACACTGCCATATAATGACAGTTTTCATTTACACTTTTAGCCTGGAGGAGGAGAGTTTCAACCCCAAAATAGCCTCAGAGCTAAATCATGGCCAGGCGATGTCTAATCACCAAGAGGAGGAAGGGAGAAGGAGGTTTGATGTCAGCAGCCTCATGAAGGTACCACACTTAGAAAACCAGGATCTTAAAAACCCATGAGAAAAACCCTGCCCAGAAGGTCTGATTTAATTCCAGTGTAGCTAACATAGAGTGTTATATTAGTTTTAGGCGTCCAATGCTGTAGTTCAACAATTCCATATATTACTCAGTGCTCATCAAGATACTCTTAGTCCCCTTCACCTATATCAGCCATGCCCCCACCTACCACCTCCCCTCTGGTAACCATCAGGGTGTTCTCTACAGTCAAGACTCTGTTCTTTGGTTTGTCTCTTTTTTCCCCCTTTATTTGTTTTGTTTCTTAAATTCCACATATGAATGAAATCATATGGTATTTGTGTTTCTTTGACTTTTTTCACTTAGCATTATACTCTCTAGCTCCATCCATGTAGTTGCAAATAGCAAGAATTAATTCTTTTTATAGTTAAATAATATTCCATTGTATATCTATATACCACATCTTCTTTATCCATTCATCATTCGATGGACACTTGGGTTGCTTCCATATCTTGGCTATTGTAAATAATGCTGCAGTAAAGATAGGGGTGCATGTATCCCTTTGAGTTAGTATTTTTGTATTCTTTGGGTAAATACCCAAGGGCGCACTTGCTGGGTTGTAGGGTAGCTCTATTTTCAACCTCTTGAGGAAGCTCCATACTGTTTTCCAGAATGCCTGCACCAGTTTGCATTCCCCACAAACAGTGCACAAGGGTTCCTTTTACTTCCCTCTCCTTAGAAAAATGAGGGAGGTAAAAGAATTGTCTTTATGAAACAAAGTGAAAGCCATTATTTTGATTGAGAGCTGTCAGTCAAATGTTTAAGAATCTTATTTGATAGTATAGAATTTTTCTTGCAGATTAGGAAAAATAGTTTCTGTGTTTTCATTCCTCAAATCTAGGTTATTAGAATATTTGGTTATACATACATTGTATAGATAGTTGAAAATAACAAAATTGTGTTTATTGAAAGACCTTTCAGAGCCTTGAAGGACGAAGGAAATGGCCGGTAAATCCCAGTAGAAAAATAACAATTTTCCCCCAGTAAAGTACATTTAATTCTGACGGTCCTTTGTGACCATTTTGAAATAATTCTCAGGCTCCCTGGAGACTGGCAATCCTGATAGCTTCATTGGCAATGGAGCAGTCTTGAAACCAGTTTGGCATGGCCCAGCAGCTCTGATGACTGAACAATTGAGTGGAAAAATCTATTATTGGAAAAACTGGATTTTCCTGCTCTTTGCTTTCCCCGAAAGTTAAAAAAAAAAAAAAATCATATCATAGTGACGGACACAGTTTATCCTGTTCTCTTGGAGGAGCTTATTTCAGAGTTTCTGCCAATTTAAGTAGATTCAAATTAGATATTTAAGGACTTGAAGTCATAAAAACCTCAAAGTTAAATCATCAGAACTTATGCAGACTTCAAAAATGGTAACTGTTATTTTTAAAATCTATGTATTTTAAAATCTACGAGAGGTAAGCTGATCAACATGATACTTAACGAAAGAATGGATAAACAGATTTATAATTCAAGTCTTACTTGAGAAGCTCATCTTAGAAATTCAGAATTTTGTCCAAATGTATCAATGCAAAAAAATTAGGAAATGCCTAAGGGTCTATACAACAAATTTTGTTCAGCAAATCTTCAGTTTCTATGTATAAAACACTGTGGGGTTATGAAGGTGAAAGACTGTTCTGTTCACATTGAGATGGGAAAGACAAACACAAATTACAGGTTCGTGCAACTCAATACAGAGATGCCATTATAGACACAGCAAGCATTATGAGAGGGTGGGAGTGTGTGAATTCCAACATGGGGTCATCAATGCAGGTGGTGCAAACCCTGATCCAGGATAGATAGGTTCTACAGGTTATACTTTATATAAAGGTTGGCTTTGTGAAAGATACTCTTCCAGCAGGTTCCAGCATTTTCTTTCGGCTCCAACACAGACCAACAAGAGCAAAACTGAGTATAATGACTCTCGCTAAGGGGGTCATATCTCCAGTGTATATGTCTTTTTTTTTTTTTTTCACAAGGAGAGAAAGGAATGTTAATTTGAAAAATCTCTCCAGGGTCATATGCCTCCTTTACTCCCATCACTGATCTTTTAGGTTAGGGCTTAACATTTATGTTTCACTTTTATTCATAAACTTGGTTCCCATTCACTGTTAAGTCCTAGCCTGATCTCTTTCAGTGGTTGCTTTGTATGAAACACTTCTACTGATATGATACTGAAAACACCACTGATTCTGTGTCCTTGAGTTTTAAATTATAGGGAACTTCACCACCTAGCCTCCCTCTGTAATCAGATTAATACTGAATAGAAAACTAGTTGCTAGTCACCTTATATGTAGAAGTTACAGGACATGTGATATAGACATGTCAAACAATGAATCCCGAGCCAAGCTCCTTTCCAGAATCTAGTTCCTACCCGCCCCACAAGTTGCCTTGTCTCCTTTGTGTATGTTAAGTGCCACTCAGAGGCCAGGGAAAGAGAAGAATCTGAATCCTTGACACAGACAACTTGCTTATAGGAAAATAAACTGCTAATGTAAATGTTTTTCAGTTTTGAAAGAACGGACGTCTTGAAGTCCACTCTCATGTGAGTGGAGGGCTGAGATAAGGCAGAGCGGTGGCAGCCACGGACAAGAAAATATCCAAGACTCCAGCTCTTTGAAAGACTGACTGCTTTTTGCGTTTCATTCTTGACGTGAATGTCACTCCTCAGAGAGGACATCCCTGACTATTTTATTCAGCAGCCACTCTCCCCTCTGTCTACCTCACCATTCTGTTCAATTTCATTCTAAGAACTTGTCGCCATCTGGAATATAGGCTTCCTAAGTGTAGGGGCCTCACAGCTTTTGTTTACTGCTGTGTCTTCTGCACCTACACACACTTGGCACACATAAGTACTCAATAGATTTTGGTTGAAAGGAGAAAATAGGGATAAAGTTGGATCTTAAAAAAAGACTATTCTAAGAGTGAAGAGATATAGTTTAGTCATCAATCAGGGAGGGGAAGAGTGCCGATTTAACCTCCCCCCCTCTCTTTTTTTAAAAAATATTTTATTTATTTATTTGACAGAGAGATCGAGAGAGAGCACAAATAGGCAGAGAGGCAGGCAGAGGGAGAGGGAGAAGCAGACTCTCCACTGAGCAGGGAGCCCAACGCAGGGCTCGATCCCAGGACCCTGGGATCATGACCTGAGCCAAAGGCAGCCGCTTAACCAACTGAGCCACCCAGGAGCCCCTAACCTCCCCTCTCTCTTGAATGCCCTTCTCTACACTCCCTTCCTGTCCCAGCCGATTCTGATATACCTCCCAGGGGATCAAACCCTTCATGAGAAATCTCTGTGGTGCAAGAAGAGATATTATCAATGAATGTGCACTCTGCTTCTGAACGGATTGGAGACGAGGTAAAGGCAGAGAACCTCTAGCTTAATGAAAAGAACATCAGAAAAGAGTTTAAGAATTGGCTCCACTGCTGGTTAATGGAGATGTGCATAATTAATTGGCTTACTCTTCCAGTCATATATGGATGAAGATACCTACCTGACAGATTGCTATGAGATTAGAAAAAAACACTCTATGTGAATGTCCTCAGTACAGTGCCTGGTCCAAAGAAGCCACTTATTACCCCTTAGCTGGAGGTCAATCTGCATGACCTTGGGTAGCTACATCGCCTCTATGCACCTCTGTTTCCTTATCTGTAAAAGGGTGGTACCTTCAACTCACAGGACACTGTGAAGAATGAATAACACAGTACAGCCACTTATGAACTACAGAGTGCATTCAAGCATGAGACTCTATTCCTGGCTTCACCATGAGCTAAGTGACTAAATCAGTGCCTCTAAATCTTTATCGGGAAAAAGAGGATTTTATCTCATTATCTACTTTTTCACTCTGAGGATAAAATGAGATAACAGTTTGGAAACTGTTTTGTAAAAGTGAAAAGCATTATGAAACAGGCGTTTTCTGTCATTACTATCATCAACATCAAAATGACAGTTCCGATGGCTCTGGTGACAGCTCAATTGAACATTAAGTGTCCTATTAGAACCTGCACGACAATAACTTTTCAGTCATAGATCAGCTTAGTGGTACAGAAAGTATATAGAATTAATGGTACTTCCTTATGCCCCTGAGGCTTTCTATTCTCCACAGAACTCAGTATCTCAATAAGTGTTGAATGGAAAGAATGAAGGATTAATTCTCAAAAGTAGCCAGCCCAAGAAGTATTCAATAGCGAAGCAATGTTATGATGAGAAAATCTACTTAACAATTCTCCTGCAATGACTTCAGATACCTTCCCTGTCTCTCACTCCCCAGCATTTCAGATGAGTCAGTGGGCCAGGAATGCCCCAGGTTACAGTTCTGAGGGTTAAACATCTCAGAATGGTGAGGAAGACCAGGTGTATTACCATACATGACATCAGGCCAAGGACAAAGAGGCATAAGTTCTTATCTGAGGCTTCTGGCTAGGATAGGAAGTGTACAAGTCTGGTTGGGGCTGAAGCCTAAGCGCCAAGGAGGCTACGAGTGGTGTCTGGGTTTAAGAAATCTAGGACTTTTACAAAGTTTTAAGCTAGTGCAGCTTAGGACTGTCTGTCTAGCCAGACCTTAGTTGTCAAATGGCCTCACATTAGCCATTGCTGATGTTTGGCTGGTAGAGGTACTTGGCTGATTGGATGGGAAAATAAGAGAGACCTTCCTCACCACTGTTGCTATGAACAGAAGCCTGGTTTAGGTCCCTCTTTATGTCCCTTTGTGATGATGTTTCCCTAACACCTGTTGCATATCTACATCACAGACCTTCCTCATCATAGTTAAGAGTTAAAATTTTGATGTTTTCCCCATTAGACAGTGATAAGTACTTGGCTCACCCTCATATCCCCACTGCTGTGCACAGTCCCTGGCAGAGAAAAGGTGCTAGGCTGGTTGAAGAATGAGGAAGGGGATGGATAAAATGCCTTGTGACGGGTTCTTTTGTTGCTCTAAAACCCTAATGCTGCTCTACCTGAGAGGACAGAGGATAAGCTGCCAAATCCAGGATCATCTAACTTGTCCTCTGTCTTCATTACACCAGCACAAGAACCTCAACTATGCTTAAAAGAAAAATTTATTTCCAAAATGGAAATTGAAAACCAAATTTAATTCCAATGAAAATGAAAAGAAAATAAATGTAAGACACTTCTGTGATAGAGACAGACTATCAACGGTGATAATAGTTATTTTATGTGTATGGGTTTAAAAATTACACAAACTAGTAGAAATCTACGGGAATAACTCTCATTTACTGGATCACTAGCTCTCCACTTGTGATCATTCAGATAGAAGTTAGAGTAAAGTTTTCTATTATCTGTAAAAATAATATATGGACAAGGGGGGATATTTACCTAGTTAAGAATTTTTTTTAGTTTAAATAAATTGTTTAAAAAATTGAAAAAGCACAGAGCACAGTGTCTAATCCAAAAGAGAGAAAGAGAGAAAGAGCAAGAAAGCAAAGCAAAGCACAACTTTCAGGTCCCGTAGAAGCACTCATGTACATGCAAAAGGGGCAATCACAATGCTAGCAGAAGCCAGTATTGTCCATACACAAAGCAATTTTATATATTGATTGAAAGAGGATAATTCTAGTCAGAATTTTGGCAAAGATAATTCTAGGTCCTTAAAAATACAGTCTATTTCAGACTTTAATTACTGAAGATTATTTTTCATCTGAATTAATGCAAGTAACCACACTTAAAAAAAAAAACCCCACATGTCTCAATAGACACAGGCTCTACTTGTCTATGTATGTAGTGGGGTAAAGTGGACTTGAACAATCTAATGAGAATAATAAGCATTTAATTCCTCCTGGTATGACTGTATTATCAGAAGCCTGCAAACTAGCTTTAATCAAGGGGGATCAATTTAAAGATGCATCTGTAAGTCTTAACTAAAGTGCTTAATGATTCAGTTGCATGGAAGCTTGAAATGTAAAGACTGGATACAGAAACTTTATTTTGTAGTTAACTCTAAAGGCAGCTCTGATGAATATTCACAAAAAGAAGGGCTGAAATGAATGAAGTAGTATTCAAAAGACAAGAAGAATGAACAACTATTCCAAAAGAACTCTGAATGGAAAGAAATGCCTTAATGTGCTGTATACACAAATTTAAAAAAGGATGTTACTCCCATTAGGCAAATTGTTATTGTTGTGACATCCTATACATCTATTTATCATGCTATAGCTATGTGACTTAGAAACAGATACGGCGTGAATTTATCTGGAGGAGAGATGATTACAGCTGTTTCAGTGGGAAAAGAACAGAAGAGATGGAGTTTGTGAGCTCCTGTAGTTCAACAAACATTTATTCGGCACTCAGATATGGGTCAGACGTTGGGACTGCTGCTGGGATAAAATGGGTGAACAAGGCAGGATCACTAATTCCCTCAGTTAGCTCATGGTCATTTGGGGGAGATGGACAAGTAAAAAGATAAAGAATTAGAGCTCATTAGACACTCTAATAAAGAGTGCAAAGGCCTAGCCACACATCTTCAACCACTTTTTAAAGTTATTACACCATCTGTTGTTGAGTGCCTTCCATAAAAATGCAGTGGGTAGGGGTGCCTGGGTGGCTCAGTCAGTTAAGTGCCTGCCTTTGGCTCAGGTCATGATCCCGGGGTCCTGGGATTGAGCCCCGTATCAGGCTTCCTGCTCAGTGGGGAGTCCGCTTCTCCCTCTCCCTCTGACCTTCCCCCCTGCTCATGCTCTCTCTCAAATGAATAAATAAAAAAAATCTTTAAAAAATGCAGTGGGTAGACAGTGCTAATTCTAAAATATGTAATGTTTTACTCCTTGGAAATCTAAAATAATATTTAAATTCCTTAAAAAGACACATACTTTTCAACTTTTAAAAAGGGAGATCTGGATATGGTAAGATAAATTAAAATAAAATGTGTTTTACTTTAAGTCATCTCAACTTTTTACTTTGGAATGCTTTGTACAATTATTTTTTTTTTTTTGAGCAGGAAGGATAATTTACATACCATGTTATCTCTTCATTTCAAAAATATGGAAGAGAAATACCACTATATTGTACACCTGAAACTAATATAACACTGTATGTTAACTATACTGGAATTAAAATAAAAACTTAAAAAAATACAGAGGAGAAATAAAAGGTGTATGTACAGATGACATCAGGGAGAAGAATGTGTGGGTGGAAGCAGTAGATGAATTATAATAGCTGTTTTCAACACCCTAAAAAATGGAAGAAGCAGGGGCACCTGGGTGGCTCAGTTGGTTAAGTATCGGGTCATAATCTGGATTTTGGCTCAGGTCATAATCTCAGGGTTGTGGGATGGAGCTCCACATCTGGCACTGTGCTGAGCATGGAGCCTGCTTGATATTCTCTCTCTCCCTCTCCCCATCCCCCATCTCTAAAAAAAAAAAAAAAAAAAAAAGGAAGAAGTAGGCATAAAATGAAATAATGTGGCTTTCAGAGATATTGTAGGTTTGGTTCCAGAGTACCACAATAAGGTGAATGTTGCAATTTAGAAAAAAAAAAGAAACAATGTGGCTTACCCAACCATCCTTAACTCCTCTTTCTTTTTCCCCATTAGAACTGCTCAATTCTTAAAATTTCTCCAGGTTCAAATTCCAACACACCTTCATTCATTTCTTCCTTCAGAATGAACATAAATGAATTTTATTTTCATGGTTCACCTTCCCCACAATTTATGCACGTTCTGATATCCTAATTTGGATTTTCATTCTATTCATTTTTCACATTAATTCTCAACTGACTGACCCTCTTCATCTGTAATTATTACCATGAAGGTTTTGAATATCATTAAACTCTTCTCACCGACTGCATTAACTTCAAGATAATTTGATTAATTTGGCAAGCCATGGGTAGATGCAGATTTAACACCCCACAGAATTTGTGCATTATCACTATTTTGCAGCAAGTAGATCTAAAAGATAAATGAAATCCTTGGAGACAAGATAAAAACAAGGCTGCTTGGTTCCCTGTGAGATTTTAAGTAATTTTGTTAAGCTTTCGAAAGTGTGTTCCAAATTGTTTCCCCCAGAATTACAAACAGAGCATTTCTCTGCATTCCCCTGCAGTCTTGGTTTAATAACGTTTCATTTCTGTGGAGCATGTGTATTTCCAGGGCTCAGCCAAAGGTTCTTCACTTGGGAAAACACAATGACTTGGAGGCAGCAAAAGTTATCAACTGATAAATTGTAGAACAATATAGCCTGCCAAAACCTTCACCGTGGAAAGCTTTCTGCACTCTTCAACATTCACCAGGGACAAAGCCATGTTGGGGTGTGTGTGTGTGTGTGGGGGGGGTGTGGTGTGTGTGTTTCCCCAATGCCTTACTTCACTTCCACCCTTGGCTGCATCATAGTCAAACGAAGTGGCTCTTCTTAAAATGATGTGAGTGTTGATGGGGAATGCTGAAGAGCCCATTACAGATCTGACAAAAGTAATACTTGTTCATAGTAAATGTCAACATCTTCCTTTGCAGGAACAAAGAGTTGGTGACAAGGTTTTCTTGGGGTAGAATCCTTTTAGACACAGGCATCCCCTTAGGCAAATAGTCTTAGACATCCCCCAGGCATAGTAATTCCTGCAAGAGTTACCAGGTGCCACAAATTGTGACCGGCCCATGGCACAGAAGACAGAGGGCAGACAGTAAAAGGAGGACAGGGAGCATACTACACAAGAGTGCTGGGAACAGGGAGAAGGAGAGAGAATAAGAAAGAAAAAAAGCATCAATCATGGCAGAGCTGTGAGGCTCGGGTGCCACTGAGGGACTGCAGTGTGATAGAACGATCATCCTTCCTGTACATGCATGAGGATTTGTTGTAAACATAAAACATATGAAAACATAAAACCAAAAAAAAAAAAAAAGTCCTACTGATGCCACCTATACTGGTAAGACTAACTCAATACTTATTTGATTAAGGTTAGTTGAGTTCACTGAAATACTGTGCTGACTTCTGTTTATTTTGTGGACCACTAAGACCAGTGAGGTGTTTTTTTTTTTTTTTCTCTTAAGGACTACTATCTAGTGAGTCATATTTTGATGACTTCTGGGTTTTACTATTTCTTTTGAGTGGTAATGTGAGCATATTTCCTTAAGGAAATGCATTCATTCTAAACAATCAGGATGCTTTACTAAGAACTCAGTGAGACTTTCTTACCTTGGTTAATCTTCTAATTTGATATATAACAACTGAACTCTACTACTGGGTAATGGCTTAACAGTTGGTTTACATTTAGATGCTATTTTAGTTAATTGCTAAGGAACAGAATTAAATTATGTCAAACTGTTAATAAAGATGAAATAAAAGATCTTAATTTTCTATTTAGCTTTGACTAAAGGGGGGAAAATAGATGTTTGCAATGTTTTGGCTTGGACAAGCTATTTTGGTAGAACTTCAAGATCTCACCTATCCAAAAACCCTCTGAAATTGCTCCAGAAGTGCCAGACCAGCTACTCATAATTTTAAGTATTTTATCTTGTTTTATTAAAAAATAATATAAACTCAAAAATCCTTAGCAAAAAAATCAGTGTAATTCACTATATTAACAGACTAGAAAAGAAATAATCAATAGATACAGAAAAAAATTTTGACAAAATTCAACATTCATAATAAATACTAGCAAAATATGAGGGAATTTCCTCAGTCCAGTAAAGAGTATCCGTGAAAAACCTACAACATCATTTCCATTTTGAAATGTTGTATATTTTCCCTTATGATCAGGAAAAAAAGCAAGAAAGTTCATTCTCACCACTTACAGTTAATAGTGTTCTGGAGATCCTAGTCAGTGCAGTAAGGCAAGAAAAATAAATAAAAGGCTTATAGATTGAAAAGAAAGGGAACAAACTGCTTCTATTTACAAATGGCATAATTACTTAAGTAGAAAATATTTTAAAATTTTACAAATAATTTTTAGTTAATAATTCGAATGTAGTAAGTTGGCAGGATATAAGGTCAACATGCAAAAATCAGTAACATTCTATGTATTAGCAGTGAAAGATGAAATTAAGTAACATTTCCATTAATAGTAGTGTCAAAAACACAAAATAAATTTTAAAAAGGGATTTAAAAAGAGGAATAAACTTTTAAAATATGTATAAACCTCTCTACTGAAAACTACAACATACTGCTGAGAGAAATGAAAGAAGACTAATAGAAAGATATACCATGTGCTTGGATTGGAAGACTCAGTATTAACAATTTTCTTGAAATTGGTCATAGCTTCAATGAATTCTGTAATAAGCCCATCAAGGCTTTCTTGGGTAAAAGTAAAAATTTAAAATTTTATATGGAGGGGCGCCTGAGTGGCTCAGATGGTTAAGCATCTGGCTTTGGCTCAGGTCATGATCTCCAGGTCTTGGGTTTGAGCACCACATCAGGCTCCTCACTAAGTGGGGAGTCTGCTTCTCCCTCTCCCTCTGCCTCTCCCACTGCTTGTACTTTCTCTCTCTCTCTCAAATAAATAAATAAAATCTTTAAAAAAATTTTATATGAAAATGAAAATATCTAGAACACCCAAAGCAATCTGAAAAAGCTTTAAAACTTTAAAACTTACTATCAAGCTACATTAATCAAGATAGTGTGGTAGTGGCATAAGAATAGACAACTAGATCAGCGGAACAGAATAGAGAGCTAAGATACAGACCCACACTTATAAGGATCCAGATTTTCCTCAACTTAGGATGGGCTTCTGTACTGATAAATCCATCATAAACTGAAAATGTCATAAGTCAAAAATGCATTTACTACACTAAGCCTACTGAACATCATAATGTGCTCAGAACATGCACTAGCCTCCAGTTGGGCAAAATATCTAACACAAAGCCTATTTTATAATAAAGTACTGACTATCTCATGGATAGTTATACTGCATAGACACTGTACTGAAAATGAAAAACAAAATGATTATATGGGCACAGAATGATTGTAAGTGTATCAGTTGTTTGCCCTCATGATTGCACGGCTGACTGGGAACTGTGTGGCTCACTACTTCACCAAGCACCATGGGAGAGTATTGTACATCACTAAGCTAGGAAAAAATCAAAATTTGCAATTTGAAGTATGGTTTTTACTGAACATCTATTGCCTTTGTATCATCATAAAGTAAAAAATTTTAAGTTGAACCATGAAAAATCAGGGACTATTTGTGCTTGTTTTTAGATAGATGTGCCAAGATAATTTAATGATTAAAGGAAGTCTTTTTAACAAATGGTGCTGGAACAACTGAATATCTATATGGAAAAGTGAACTTCACACACAAAAATTAATTTGAGATGGATCATAGACCCAAATGTAAAAGCTAAACCTATAAGCCTTCCAGAAGGAAACAGAGAATATCTTCACAAATTGAGGGTAGGCAAGGTTTCTTAGGACACAGCAAATATGCACAAAATTTTAAAAATGATAAATTAGTCTTCATTGAGATTAAAAACTTCTGTTCATCAAAAGACACTGTTAAGAAAATGAAGAGACCAGCCACACAATGGGAGAAAATATTTACAAACCATATAACTGAAAGAACTTATATCCAGAACATAAAAAAAAAAATCTGCTACTGGATAATAAATGGCATACAAATCAATAAAAATGGGCAAAATATCTGAACAACCACTTCACAGAAGAAGAGATATGAATGGCCATTAAGCACATGAAAAACTGCTCAACATCATTAGTCTTTGGGGATTTACAAAATAAACCACAGTAAAATAACACTACACATCTGTCAGAATGGCTAAAACTAAAAAGACCAACAACATCAAATGTTGGTGAGGATGTGGAGCAACTGGAGCTCTCATACTTTGCTGATGCAAATATGTAATCGTTCAACCACTTTGGAAAATATTCTGGCCGTGTCTTATGGCAATTCCATTTTTAGCTTCCTACCCAAGTGTAATGAAACATATCCTCAAAAAGACTTATACAAGAATGATCATTGCAGCTTTATTCATAATATTCATTAACTGAAGATAACCTAAATGTCCACCAGCAGGAGAGTGGATAAACAAACTGGGTACACTCATATACTGGAATACCACTCAATGATAAAAAGAACTAGGATACATACAACAACATTAATGGATCTCAAAAACATGTTGAGTAAAAGAAGCCTTACATAAGGGTTCATTCAATTTATATGAAATTTTAGAACAGGGAAAACTAATCTTTAATGGAATAAGCCAGAAGAGTGGTTGCCTTTGAGGGTCGGAGTGGGGATTTACTGGGAAGAATGGGAGTGAATTTTCTGGGGTGATGGGAATGTCCTAGATCTTTATAGGTTTTTGAGTTATTGGGGTATAAGTGTTTGCCAAAATTCACTGAATGGTATGATTAAGATTAGTACTTTCTGCTATAATGAAATACTGAACTCTACTTAACAATATGCATGCTAAAGTACTTAGGTGTCAAGGTCACTAGTGCCTGCAATTCACATTGAAATATATAAAAAGTAAGACAGATTAATGGAATGATGGATGAAAAGATACATGATAAAGCACAAACTTGTTAATTCTAGGTGTCAGGTAGATGGGTGGTCAAGCACTGCACAAATCTTTCAAGTTTTCCTATGTTTGAAAAATTTCCTAATAAAATTTTTAAGGAAAAGGAAAAAATAACATGTGCTGGAATTTTCATCTGTAACACACTATATTCCTGGGCCTTCACAAATAGTAACCACTAATTTGCATACATCAGCATTTCAGAGGGAACCTGACTGGTAAGCTGAAAGAAGTTTAAGCATAAACACATTCTCAGAACTAATTCTGACTAAAGATGAGTGCGTGATTTAATTTCTCTACATCTCCTGAGGGTCTTTGTAAGAACATTGCTGAGTATCTCACCTTTTTGACTTAGGACTGAACATTGAAAGGTCTTATATTTATAGCACCAAATCTACCATCAATAGTTAAAATTTAAGTAAATACCTCATTACAAAAAGCTGAGTTTTGAGTTGTAAATCTTGCAGTCAGCTAGTGAAGAGAATTAACTTTCAACCCCCAAGAGCTACAACATGTCCTATAAGCAAAGCTTTAGCTCTAGCTTAGCCACATAGTGACCTCCAGGAGGGTGGAAACTCTGTCTTATGTCATTACTGTCTCCCCTAGTGCTAAAATACTTCCATGGTAGATGCTCAGTATTTATTTAATATATAGTATGCATTTAATACAATAAATACTTATATTAAGTGGCAGGGTAATTTTATGCGTTGGGCTCAGTTTTCTCACTAGAGGTGTAATCCAGTTTGTGTAGTTCAGAGGAATGGAGTAAATTAGATATCTATAAAATAAAAAGTAAGTGGTCAATACTAATGACAATAACAATGGCCAATGCTGGCTCAGTGGCTGATTTATCTGGGCCTTTAGAAAATGGGGGAAGAGATAGGCATAAGCTAAGATCAGGCAATGTATTTAAGCCTAGTAGGTCTCTTGAATGCTTCCCAAAATCCATTATTAAAATCCTCAAAAACTTAGTCAAATAATGAGGACCCACAAGGAAACTGGTTGGCAAGCACTAAATCAAATTGGAGACTTCAAATAGAATTCTACTTTAGGGGCAGCTGGGTGGCTCAGTTCATTAAGTGTCCAACTCTTGATTTCAGCTCAGGTCTTGATCTCAGGGTTGTGAGATCAAGCCCCACATCAGGCTCCATGCTGGGTGTAGAGCCTGCTTAAGACTTTCTGTCTCTCCCTCTGCCTCTCCTCTCTTCCTCTGCCTCTTCTTTCTCTTCCCCTTTAAAAGAAAGAAAGAATTCTACTTTAAGCTCAGGTGTAGCCAAGCATAGTTTTCAACTGACTACTCTTAGTTGTGTCTCAGTTGACATTGACTTTATCGGCTAATCTGTCCATCTACCAATTCTAACTCTATTCAGGGCTGCACCTCAAAGTAGAGTGATAAGGTATAGAGTGGTCTCTACTGGTGGGTGGGCACTGTCAAACGGCATCCAACATGCCCTAAGGTGGGGCACAGGCAGGCAGGCCCCAAGAACATATGCTAAGGACTGGACAGGAGAAACACTGAAGCAAGGTTAGCAGTGCAAAATAGGAGATTGTAATGTAATATGACTTGATATGACATAATATGATATAATGTGATATAATATCAAGCATTTTAAGGCTTTGACATATTTTCAGATATTCTATTTGATCCTCAGAACATTATTGACTAGCTACCTTAAGGCCTAGAACCCAAAGGTGAAGGCAAGGGGTGCCCCTGGCTGGAGAGGGGGAGTGTAGATGTGTCAGCTGAAGGCAGTATCTGTCTCTCATGAAATGGAATCCAGTGTTCAAATGTCTGATAATGTGAGATGGAAAGTGACAAGGATTGTAAATGAAGCAGGCTAATCACAGGCAGCTCCAGGGAGCCTTCTTGACAGGGGAGCTCACTAGGACCTACCCACATCTGGAGGAAGTCTTTTGAGAACAAGCCTATAAAACTGTGACTCTTAAAACCAAATCACAATGACTCTTTCTGAAACCTCTCCTCTAGAAAAGCGGGCTGTAACTTTTTCTTGACACATGGGGTACAAACAACCAATATTAAGTGACTTAGAAAAATGCCTTAAATAATTGTCTTCTACTGTATATCTCTATCTGAGGTACCATTACCCCCTATATTCTATACAGGTTTCCCCTGACATCTGAAAGTAGAGCATTCCTACAAAAACATTTGTAAGCTGAAATGGCATAAGGCAAACAAGCAATTACCCATTAATTTATATGGAAAATATTTTGATTATTTCTAGACCTCAAAAAATAACCTTTCTTGGGCTCTTTTGATACCTAAGGACACATCTTGCTAATGGATGCATAAAATAAATAGAGATAGAGCACAGACACTGCTCACAGGCATAGCTCAAAGCTACGGTGGCTTGATGCCAAGATGCTGAGTGTAGTTCCCTGGAAGGAGCTTGACGGGGCCACTCTCACTGTTCAGGGTGCCTGCAGCCTCCACAAAGCCTCGCTGCAAAACAAACCTGAACTTTTGCTTTTCACCTTTTTCTCATAAAAGCAAAAGTTGGATTTCTTTCAGTGAGTGAAAACAGGTACTCATGTAGGTCTTTTGTAAAAGCAACCTTTCAAAAAACAGGGGATATCAGCATATGCCTCAATAAGAAATGATTAACTGACAGAGTTTCCTTTCAGAATTTGTTGGAAGTCTTCTTCCATAAAGAAACAGACTCAAATATATTTTTCTCACTTCCCCATGCCTGAGGGGGAAAAAAGAATCCGTATTACATGGACATGCTTTAAGCATTTATTAAAGATGTCAGAATGCATTAGGAGCCTAGGGGCAGAATGGGCACAGTGATGGTTTTCTAGAAAATACAAGGTGATAATGAGAGTGACCACTCACAGAAACCACGGCACAATATGTCTCATGTTGTGGAGAATAAAATCTATCTTCTGCTTAGCTGTTAGCATTTATAGAAGGCACAGTTAATGAAACCAGAGGGGAATTCTAGCAAAACCAAATATCAGAGG
Organism: Mirounga angustirostris; assembly: GCF_029215605.1. NCBI lineage: Eukaryota > Metazoa > Chordata > Mammalia > Carnivora > Phocidae > Mirounga > Mirounga angustirostris. The sequence continues at coordinate 86,660,525 of NW_026991720.1, read as the reverse complement.
GACACAAGGGAAACCACCTGCAGGTTTAAATAAAAATTCATTTTGGGGAAGCCTTGGTGGCTCAGTCCGTTAAGCATCTGCCTTTGGCTCAGGTAATGATCCCAGGGTTCTAGGATCTAGCCCCCTGCATCAGGCTCTCTGCTTAGCGGGGAGCCTGCTTCTCCTTTTCTCTCTGCCTGCTGCTCTGCCTACTTGTGCACTCTCTCTCTGTCAAGTAAGTAAAAGTCTTAAAAAAAAAAAAAAATCCAACTGCTTCAGGGGGACAGTACAAGATGGCCGAGGAGTAGGAGACCTTAGTTTCATCTGGTCCCAGGAAATCAGCTAGATAGCTATCAAATCATTCTGAACACCAACGAACTCAACTGGAGAGCTAAGAAAAGAATAGCTGCAACTCTACAAATAGAAAAGCGATCACTTTCTGCAAGAATGACAAGATGGAAAAACTCACCTCAAAAAAGAGAGCAAGAGGCAGTACTGACTGCCAGGGACTTAATCAGTATGGGAATAAGTAAGATCTTGGAACTAGAGTTCAGAATAACAATTATAAAGATACTAGCTAGGCTTGAAAAAAGCATAGAAGACACTAGAGAATCCCTTTCTGGAGAAGTGAAAGAACTAAAATATAATCAAGTCAAAATAAAAAAGGCTATTAATAAGATGCAATAAAAAATGGAGGTTCTAACTGCTAGGATAAATGAGGCAGAAGAGAGAATTAGTGACATAGAAGACAAAAGAGAATAAAGAAGCTGAGAAAAAGAGAGCTAAACAGCTACTGGATCATGAGGGGAGAATTTGAGAGACAAGTGATACCATAAAGTGAAACAATATTAGAATAATTGGGATCCCAGAAGAAGAGGAGAGAGAGAGAGAGAGAGAGGCAGAAGGTATATGGGAGAAATTATAGGAGAACTTTCCTAATCTAGGGAAGGAAAGAGGCATTCAAGTCCAGAAGGCACAGAGAACCCCCCTCAAAATCAATAAAAATAGGTCAACACCCTGACATATAATAGTGAAACTTGCAAATCTCAGAGACAAAGAGAAAATCCTGAAAGCAGTTCGGGACAAGAGGTCAGTAACCTACAAGGGTAGAAACATTAGAGTGTCAGCAGACCTATCCACAGAGACCTGGCAGGCCAGAAAAGACATGCATGATATATTCAGGGTGCTAAAGGAGAAAAATATGTAGCTAAGAATACTTTATCCAGCTAAGCTGTCATTCAAAATCGAAGGAGAGATTAAAAGCTTCCAGGACAAACAAAAACTAAAAGAATTTGTGATTACTAAACCAGCCCTGCAAGAAATATTAAAAGGGATCCTTTAGGTGAAGAGAGAGCCCAAAAGGAACATACTCCAGAAAGGAACAGAGTACAGTAACAGTCACTTTAAACTTTACAGGTAATAAAATGGCAGTAAATTCATATTTTTCAATAGTTACTCTGAATGTAAATGGGCCAAATGTCCCAACCAAAAGACACGGGTTATCAGATTGGATAAAAAAGCAAGATCCATTGATATGCTGTCTGCAAGAGACTCATTTTAGACCCAAAGACAGCTCCAGATTGAAAGTGAGGAGGTGGAAAGCCATTTACCATGCTAATGGACATCGAAAGAAAGCTGGGCTGGCAATCCTTATATCAGACAAATTAGATTTTAAGCCAAAGACTATAATAAGAGATGAAGGACACTATATCATAATTAAAGGGTCTATCTAACAAGAAGATCTAACAATTGTAAATATTTATGCCCCTAACATGGGAGCAGCCAATTATATAAACCAATTAATAATAAAATTAAAGAAACACATTGATAATAATATGATAATAGTAGAGGACTTTAACACTCCACTCACTGCAATGGAGAGATCATCTAAGTAGAAGATGAACAAGGAAACAAGGGCTTTGAATGACACACTGGACCAGATGGACTTCACGAATATATTCAGAGCATTCGATCCTAAAGCAACAAAACACACATTCTTCTCGAGTGCACATGGAACATTCTCCAGAATAAATCACATACGGGGTCACAAATCAGGTCTCAACCTGTACCAAAAGATAGGGATCATTCCCTGCATATTTTCAGACCACAGTGCTTTCAAACTTGAACTCAACCAAAAAAGGAATTTGGAAAGAACTGAAATACATGGAGGCTAAAGAGCATCCTACTAAAGAATGAATGGGTCAACCAGGAAATTTAAGAATTTTAAAAATTCATGGAAACAAATGAAAATGAAAACACAACTGTTCAAAACCTTTGGGATGCAGCAAAAGCAGTCCTAAGAGGGAAATATATAGCAATACAAGCCTTTCTCAAGAAACAAGAAAGGTCTCAAATACACAACTTAACCTTACACCTAAAAGAGCAGAAGAATAAACAGCAAATAAAGCCTAAACCCAGCAGGAGAAGGGAATTAATAAAGATTAGAGAAGAAATCAATGAAATAGAAACCAGAAGAACAGTAGAACAGATCAACGAAACTAGGAACTGGTTCTTTAAAAGAATTAATAAGATTGATAAACCCCTGGCTAGACTTATCAAAAGGAAAAGAGAAAGGACCCAAATAAATAAAATCATGAATGAAAGAGATCACAACCAATACCAAAGAAATACAATTATAAGAACATACTATGAGCAACTATATGCCAACAATTTAGGCAATCTGGAAGCAGTGGATGCATTCCTAGAGATGTACAATCTACCAAAACTGAAGTAAGAAGAAATAAAAAACCTGAACAGACCCATAGCCAGCAAGGAAATTGAAGCAGTAATCAAAAATCTCCCAACAAACAAGAGTCCAGGGCCAGATGGCTTCCCAGGGGAAATTCTACCAAACCTTTAAAGAAGAATTAATATCTATTCCTCTGAAACTATTTCAAGAAATAGAAATGTAAGGAAAACTTCCAAACTTGTTCTCTGAAGCCAGCATTACCTTGATCCCAAAACCAGACAAAGACCCCACCAAAAGAGAGAATTATAGACCAATATCCCTGATGAACATGGATGCAAAAGTTCTCACCAAAATACTAGTCAATAAGATCCAACAGTACATTAAAAGGATTATTCACCATGACCAAGTGGGATTTATTCCTGGGCTGCAAGTGTGGTTCAACATCTACAAATCAATGTGATACACAACATTAATAAAAGAAAGGACAAGAACCATATGAGTCTTTCAATAGATGCAGAAAAAGCATTTGACAAAGTACAGCATCCTTTCTTGATTAAAACTCTTCACAGTGTATGGATACAGGGACTATTCCTCAATATTATAAAAGCCATCTATGAAAAGCCCACAATGAATATCATTCTCAATGGAAAAACAGAGCTCTTCCCCTAAGGTCAAGGACACGACAGAGATGCCCACTATCACCACTGCTGTTCAGCATAGTACTAGAAGTCCTAGCCTTAGCAATCAGAAAACAAAAAGAAATAAAAGGCATCTGAATTGGCAAAGAAGACAAACTCTCACTCTTCACAGATGATATGATACTCTATGTGGAAAACCCAAAAGACTCCACCCCAAAATTGCAAGAACTCATACAGGAATTCAGTAAAATGGCTGAATTGATTTTATATCAATTGTTTTAAAATAGAAAGTATAATTGATCAGATTTCTTAAACTTAAATAAAATCTCAAACAAGTTTTAAAAGCTAGATGCAAACCATCAGATTGAAACCTCCTGGAGTGTTGGACCCAGAGGAAAGCATACAGATATTCTGCCTGCGTCCTACTTCTTCCACCTCTGGCCTGGAGAATTTTCCCAGAGGAGTTAGAAAGACCCTCTAAGTACTTAAGAAAACTCCATCTACTTAGGTTGTATAATTTTAGTTGCCCCTAGAAATACCTTCACAGAATTACAGTTTAATATCATACTCATTAGAGTGCCTTTTATGGGCACTTGGATTACAATGCTAACTTGGCTCTGCCATGTTGGTTATCACCCCACTATCTGCTCTGCTCTCTGTCTTGTGAAAATATATTTCTTCTTTTGAAACAGTCTTTCTAGTTTTTTGGGTGGGGGTGGTGGGTAAATGTGAGCTGTATTATGTTATTCCTGCATTGTCACTGTATTGGGGTTTCAGAAGGGACTGCCATGTTTAACTGGTATCCTGCCTAGGCTTTTAGAAAATCCGGAATTAAATTGGCCATTTCACTGCGACAGCTAGCCTGAGTCTCCATTTAAACGAAAAAAAAAATTTTTTTTTAACTTTTTAAAGAAAAAAAAATGTATTGAGGTGTAGTTGATATCCTCGGTTTTTTTCACTTTTAATTATTTTGCACCTGTTTTAAAAAAATCTTTATTATAATTATCTTAATGTACTTTACTTAATCCAATCTAAAAATATAAAACAACATTATTCTATTAAGAACTCAGAAAAAAAATACCGCCAATTAACCTATGAAACCATGCTACAATCTGTTCATTTTATGATGCATACTGACTTCAGAGAGATAAAAATGAGAACAAATGTATATTTTTGAATTGATAAAAGATGGTATCGGTCTGGTATCATTTGCTTCTCATATCCTTCTCATATGTTTATAATAAGTAAGTAAATGAGCCTCCACACCGCACTGAGCTTCCCACTCAGGTCGGATAAGCTATTGACAAAAAGGGAAGGCTCACTATACCCCTGGCACACACGTTGGTATCCTGGTCACATGGGGACCCACTCAGACAGAAGTCTCTGAGCTGTACACAGTAAAAAGTTTTTTCCTCTGACATCTGTATCTTTATCCCACAACAATTATAGACCTTGCAAATGATACACACTCAATATAGATTTGTGGAATTAATTTCCAACTAACTGAAATGATAAATTTACAGAAAAAAGCCTTTATTCAAACTTTTACTGGCTACTTTTTAATAATAAGCCAATTCAAAACAGTGATTAAATTTAAAGTATGTTTTGATACTATTTAATGAGAGTAAACACGGCATAAAACACCATGCCTAACCCAGAGCAGGTCTTCAGTGAACATTTGTGGAATAAGTAAACAAAATTAACTAGATCTTTCTAAAGTTATCATGAAATAGAAGTTTGAAATGTCAGGTGGTATAGCTGAAATAGACAAAATACCTCACTTAGTTCATTCAGATGATTCTATGGTCTTGATTCTTGTACCCCACAGAGGATGACATCCATGTGGATGATGTTTTTTGAGACTAGTCAACACAGTATGGAATTCAGGACCAGGTTCTGTTCTAGTCTGAGAGCCAGACAGCCTTGTGACCTGGGCTGACAGCTACAGCTTAGGATCCTCATCTAGAAAAGGAAGGAAACTGAACTAAGTGAGCTCCTAGGCCCCTTTCAGCCTCTGATGTTGATTTTTTTTGTAAACTAACATAAATGAAGTCATGAGGAGATCCCTGATTGAATTGCCATGCAATCCTGACCCCTCTGCCCTCTGATGAAACTCCAAGAACAGATCTTCATATCCTTCAAGCTTGCCTTTTCTCATTAACATTCATGGAATAGCCTTTTATTAAATGCTCTGCCTTTGGTAATAATCATAGCTTCCTTGAAAATGGACCTATGAAATAAAACATCAACAGTAATGATTTTAGATGAGTGAGTACTATTTAGCTAATAACAAGGACTGAATTTAAACCAGAACATAATCCAATTGATGGCATTACATAACCACACCTCTGATCACTAAATCTCTCCTTAATGGGGCCTTCCAGCAATTTGTAGGAAGGAAGTCTGTTGTTGCTCTGATATGACGGCCTATTTTTCCACTCTTTTAAGCACTTCATAAAGATACATTCACGTGGAAAATACCTTAATTGCCTATTACTAGTCACAATCTATTAGCATGGAGAGTAGATTTTCACTAATAAAACAGTGTAGTTTAGGAATGCAAAAATAAATTTCTCTGACACAGCCAAAAGGGAACAAAACCCCTTAATTTAAATTTTTGATAGTTTATCATCCAATAGGACCTTAATGACACTCAGAAAGTACTAAGTCATGATGTAGGAGGGACTAGATAATTCAAATTGCAGACACTGAACAGAAAGAAAAACCTTAGAAGAGGGTGAAATATTTGAGAGTGTTGATAGAAAATAAATTTTATGTGGTCTTACAATGAAACACAGTGACAAAAAGTTTAAGACTGTAAACACAAAGTTTAAAGTACACAGTAGAAGGAAGTGATTCTTTTCCTCACAGGCATCAAGATAACTCTAAGTAGAATACGGAGTTTTCAATGGCAAAGGAGGTAAAAAAACAAACAAACAAACAAAAAACTTAGCATGAATTCAAAGAATGGTAGCAGCAAGTGATTAACACAAGGCAATTGAATTACGAGACAAGATTAAGGGAGTTTATCATGGGTAGGAGGGGCACGTGTAACCCAATGCTACAGAAGAGAAAGGCAGGAGAGGATTTTCTGAGACGCAAGAACCCAAGAACTGAAGCCCCGCTGTTGCTTCTGTTAACATGGTAGAGAAACTGAGGCACAGCAGCAGGGGTAGATTATATGATTGATCTGAGAGCTTCAATCAGTAGTGCTGAGATACAGACTTAGCTCTAATTTCCAGTTCTTTGGGTGTCCTTGATAGGTAAGGTAATCAGAGGAAATCTAGCTCATGTAAGCACTTCTCTCACTAAACTGCAAGGGGGTCTTGGAATCTTGAATTTTTCCTTACTTCTTCATTTCCTTCATTTCATTTGATTTTCCTTAATGTTTCACTACTCTGTTTCTGGACTGCTGACCATAACAGCCAAGTGCTTATGAGTCTTGGCCCTGCACCATTTAAATCTGCAAGCTAGAATGAACTTTCTAAAATGCTGGCACTGTCACCTCCTTCCCCCAAACCTCCTACTGTCATAGCGACAACGAGGTGGGCACATCTTGGTCTCCTTGAAGGCATGCTCCATGTCTCACTCCCTTTTGTATCCCTTGCACCCAGCACACAGTCTGGCACATGCTAGGTGTTTAGGAACACCAATTTAGGTGTTCTAAATGTTTGTTGAATGATAAAACCAATAAATTTTTCAAAGAGGATGTTTCAAGGAGTTTAGCTAATTAACTAAAAAGAATACAGTCTAAATGTGTGGAAAATTTCCAGATCATGAGCTCTGAAGGGGAAACACTCTCCCAAAAACTTTGGTGAAACTCCTATTCATTTCTCTTATTCCCAGAAATTTTTGATATGAGCAAAGATGGCTGATAAAACATTTTAACTCTGACTTGAGGAAACCTTCTCTACCAAGATGATTATCCCTTATCCTGGATCCTGACTGATTCATAAACTACAAAATCAACAGGACTGATGATTCCAGATTTTTCAAACGTTCTCAGAAGGGAGAACTGTTCAAGTCAGTCTCACTGTTCCTTCTCTGATGGACTCTGACCCAGTAAGTAAAAGTGTCTCTGACACACTAGCTATTCTGTGGTGAAGGACAGGCCAGTTCATAGATGAGGCAAAAATCCTTGCTGCTGTTCCAAGTCAGCAGCCATCTGAAGTCTGATGCCTGAATTTTAACTGTCAGAGTTCAAACACTTTCTTTGACATCAAATACTTTTCTTTGACATCAGTTAAAATACAGTTGGCACTAGAACAAAAAAAGTTTAAGCTCTCATTTTCCCATTGCTGGGAATTAAGAATTACAGAAAAAATTTAGATCCAAGAGAGAGAAGGGGTCAGAATAAAGAGGAGAACAAGAAGGCTACAACATTAAACTCAACTGTTGGCTCTTCATCAAAACCGACACAGACAAAGATGGGGCACCTGCGTGGCTGAGTCGGTTGAGCGTCTGACTCTTGATTTTGGCTGGGGTCATGATCTCATGAGTCCAGGGATCAAGCCCTGGCGTCAGGCTGCACACTCTATGGGGTGTCTGCTTGAGGATTTTTTCCCTCTGCTTCTCCCTGCCCTCTCTCTCTCAAATAAATAAATATATCTTAAAAAAAAATACCGCCACAGACACACACACACACACACACACACACACACACCAACACACACACCATTGGCCATGGAAAGCAAGTCTTTGAAACATCACCATGAAAACTGGCGTGATTTGCTCACTGTCAGCTTCAACTAGATTATCCTCTCCAGGGGCATTAGTACTTTCAAAGACAAGTAAGAGTGAGTCTCTCTTTCCTTTTACATCCCAGCAACAACCGCCCCTTCTGCCTCCATCACAGTTTCTCTGCTACCACCACCTACTGGACTTGAAACTAAGACAACCACTCAGGCCCTTCCTTTATTGGCTAATTGGGCCCACATCAATACCCAGCCTCCCAAGTGGCCAGAAATGCCCAGAGAAGTGACTCTCATCAATGTCTTTATGTCTTCAGTCAGCTCCTTTCTGCTTTCCTCTCCTTTGGAGTCTTACCTCACAAGGGGCCACTGGGCATGATCTCATGCAATTTTCTTTCAGGGTCCCCTAATATTCCCCCATCTTCATGTGCATACTCAAATTTCAGAGGATCAATTGGCCAAGTCCAATACTCTATCTGTGCCCTTGACCACAACCTTTCCAGGAAACTCTAGAACTATGTTTATCAACCAGTCCCTTATCCCTTCCCTGAATCTTCAATCACTACCACTCTTCTGATGACTTTCCTTCCATTAGTTGTATCCCTGTAGTTACTGATTCATCTTTCTCTTCCCATTTCCTTTTTAAAAGATTCTATTTATTTATTTATTTATTTATTCATTCATTCATTCATTTATTTGAGAGAGAGAGAGAGAGGGAGAGCAAGCAGGGGGAGTAGCAGGGAGAGGGAGAAGCCCTGGGCATCTTTCCATCTTTAAACTACTGAACCTCCCTGTTGAACATCAAACTGCTGATGATCTTTTCCTTTCTGAAACTCTCTACTTTCTTGGCTTTCAGGACACCATGGGCTCTTGGTTCTCCTCAATTCTTTTTATTTTTTTCTTTATCTTTTTTTCTGGATTTTGTTCCTCTGCTTGCTCTTGAAATATGTATTTTCCTCAGAGTTTCATTCTTATCTTACTCTTCTTATCATTCTATAAAATCTCCCTGGATGATCTTATCGACCAAAATGTTTTTACCTAGAACTTAACGTTCCTGTATTTCTAATTGTGTGCTACACTCCCATATTTCAATGTCTGATGGTCTCCTCAAACCCACACAGTCAAAACCAAATTCATTACCCTCCTCTAAACCAGCTTTTCATCGTCTGTCCCACAGACAGATGGAGCTGTCACTATCTACCCAAACTTTAAGCTCAGAGCCAGGTCCTAGTTTGACTATTGCTTCTTTCTCATACACCCCAAGGCCAATCAATTACAAAGTCTTGCCTATTTTGATTCTTACCTAGCTCTCATATTTGCCTTCCCTCTGGTCTAACTTGGGCCCTTATACCTTTTTCTTTATATTATAGCCATGGCCTCTTCATTTATGTCTCTACTTCTAGCTTTGCACATATCAATTCATTCTTCAGTCTTTTGTGAGAGTGATCTTTCTAGATTATAAGTGTGACATTACTTCCATGTTTAAAACTCTCTAGTGACTGGGGCACCTGGGTGGCTCAGTCGGTTAAGCGTCTGCCTTCGGCTTAGGTCGTGATCTCAGGGTCCTGGGATTGAGTCCCGCATCGGACTCTCTGCTCTGCGGAGAGCCTGTTTCTCCCTCTCCCACTCCCCCTGCTCTTCTCTCCCTCTCTCTCTGTCAAATAAATAAAATCTTAAGAAAAAACCAAAAACAAAAAACCTCTCCAGTGACTGACTAGCCACCCACTTCTTCCTAATACTTTATGTTTCCAAATGCTGAGCTATTTGAACTTCTCCATATTCTCTGTGCTGATTCTTACCTCCAGGCCTTTGTGTATGGTATTCTTTCTACCTGGATATCTTTCTCTAATCATTATTTCATGCCTACTTGTCCTTTAAGATTCAGGTTAGGGATGACTTCTTTCAGGAAGCTCTCCCTGACATCCCTATGCTCCCACCTGCTTATCTACACACTCCCACAACCTCTCCTAAAGCACAGTCTTTATTTACTTAAAATGTCTGGCCCTCAATCTATGTCCCTCTCCTGAGCAAGAACTGAGTGTTTATATCCTTAGAATTGCAGTTTCTGATTCATGTGTGATGTTCAGTAAATGTGTACTGAATGAATAAATTGATGAAATTCTGGATCCTTTTTATGGAATACTGGAAAGCTATGAATTCAGTTAATTTTGAATTACTTCATAAGAGTAAGAGTTATCAAAAGGCGACCAGTTAAACAGAGGATTGAGCTAGAGCCCAGAGCCCAAAGAAGGTAACAAGAGAACTTTTGGGAAAAGATTCATTGTGGGCAAGGATCCAACAGGAGACTGTCAGAGAGATTAATACTTACACAGTGTAAAGACCCTTGGGAAGTGATGGCAGATAAGACTGATGGCTTTTTGAAATTTGGCACTAATCATTCTCCTGTTTAAGACTTAGCAATTATGTTATTATAGCCAACTTGTTTCTCAGGAGACCTGGAGGTCAAGATGTAAGACTGCTGACTGAACAGCACTGGGGGATGAATGGTCCATGAAACAATGTATGTCATGGCAAATATGACAGCAACTATCTCCAACAGAACAGAGGATCAGTAGGTCTGCCCTGGGAGGAAGACCTATGTTCACTATGGTAATGGGCTAGGCTAATCTATCCTAGGTTTGGACAGGAAGGCGTCTATAAGAACTCATAGCAATGCCTTGCACTGCAGGGATAATGGGGCACTTGAGTCTACCTATAATTTCCCTCAATTCCCTTTCCCAAACTACTCAAAGTGAATATACAGCCTAAATATAAATAGCATGTTTGCAATCCTGGCTACAATACAACATCCTTAGCCCTCCATTCCAAAAAGATTGCGTCTTAAGCCCTTTCTACATGGAAGTTCTGGAGACAAAAAGAACACTGGTTGAGAGTAGGGGGGAGGCAGATTCCCTCTTAATCTTTAAGGATAGTGTGAAAAAGCCCACCGCCTACCATGAAGACTTTCTGGCAGGTTGCTTGCTTCTGTCTTTTAAAGCTCTTGGGAGTACTGTCTGCTATTTTATCACCCACCTCCTGCATGTTAAAAATAGGCTTATTTGTCAATAATATACAAAAACCACACATAATACTTCCAGTGAATTTTATGGTCAGAATTGCACAGCTAGTCATACTCAATTTCTATTATTATATTCTTTAAATAAACTAATCTTCAAATTTCTTTTCAAGGTTTATCCTTCCAAAGTAATTAGGGGCATATCATAGACTTCATGCCAACCCTTAAAGAGAATTCTTAAAAACAAGGGAGGAGGATAATGGTTCAGTGTAAAGAGGGATAGTTTGACAGGCAGGAGTCTTGAAAGCTTGTTCTGGTTTTGTGGTTAATTGACTCAGGCACAATTTCACTGGGCTTCAGTTTTCTGATTTAAAACTGGAGGAACTGGATTCTCTCTAAGGCTATTTCCAATTCTCAATTTTAAAGAATTAGTAAAATGCAAAATATCTTTAGCCTCTATTAAAAAGAAGTCTTCTGTTATATGTGTTGCATTTCCATTCCCCCCAAAACAAGTATATAAGTCATTTGTTACTTCCATTAAACATTAATAATGATTAAAGAGTTAATATTTATCTGTCAAAAGCAGTGACCATTTTCTCCTAGATTATATTGTGTTTAAAATACACAGGGCAGTACTAGAAGTCCTAGCCTCAACAATCAGACAACAAAAAGAAATAAAATGCATCCGAATTGGCAAAGAAGAAGTCAAACTCTCACTCTTTGCAGATGACATGATACTCTATGTGGAAAACCCAAAAGACTCCACTCCAAAATTGCTAGAACTCATACAAGAATTCAGCAAAGTGGCAGGATGTAAAATCAATGCACAGAAATCAGTTCCATTTCTATACACTAAGAATGAGATAGAAGAAATGGAAATTAAGGACTCGATCCCATTTAACAATTGCATGCAAAACCATAAGATACCTAGGAATAAACCTAACCAAAGAGGCAAAGGATCTGTACTCAGAAAACTATAGAGCACTCATGAAAGAAATTGAGGAAGACACAAAGAAATGGAAAAACATTCCATGTTCATGGATTAGAAGAACAAATATTGTTAAAATGTCTATGCTACCTAGAGCAATCTACACATTCAATACAATCCCTACCAAAATGCCATCAACTTTTTTCACAGAACTGGAACAAATAATCTTAAAATTTGTATGGAACCAGAAAAGACCCCAAATAGCCAAAGGAATGTTGAAAAAGAAAAGTTGAAACTGGTGGCATCACAATTCCGGACTTCAAGCTCTATTACAAAGCTGTAATCATCAAGACAGTATGGTACTGGCACAAAAACAGACACATAGATCAATGGAACAGAATAGAGAGCCCAGAAATGGACCCTCAACTCTATGGTCAACTAATCTTCGACAAAGCAGGAAAGAATATCCAATGGAAAAAGGACAGTCTCTTCAACAAATTGGATAGCCACATGCACAGGAATGAAACTGGACCATTTCCTTACACCGTACACAAAAATAGACTCAAAATGGATGAAAGACTTAAATGTGAGAGAGGAATCCACCAAAATCCTAGAGGAAAACACAGGCAGCAACCTCTTTGACCTCGGCCACAGCTACTTCTTGCTAGACACATCTCCAAAGGCAAGGGAAGCAAGGGTAAAAATGAACTGTTGGGACTTCCTCAAGATTAAAATTTTTTGCATAGCAAAGGAAACAGTTGACAAAACCAAAAGACAACCTACAGAATCTGAAAAGATATTTACAAATGACATATCAGATAAAGGGCTAGTATCCAAAATCTATAAAGAACTTATCAAACTCAACACCCAAAGAACAAAGAATCCAATCAAGAAATGGGCAGAAGACATGAACAGACATTTTTCCAAAGAAGACATCCAAATGGCCACAGACATGAAAAAATGCTCAACATCACTCGGCATCTGGGAAATACAAATCAAAACCACAATGAGATTCCACCTCACTCCAGTCAGAATGGCTAAAACTAACAAGTCAGGAAACAACAGATGTTGGCAAGGATGCGGAGAAAGGGGAACCCTCCTACACTGTTGGTGGGAATGCAGGCTGGTGCAGCCACTCTGGAAAACAGTATGGAGGGTCCTCAAAAAGTTGAAAATAGAGCTGCCCTATGACCTAACAATTGCAGTACTAGGCATTTACTCCAAAGATACAAATGTAGTGATCCGAAGGAACATCTGCACCCCGATGTTTATAGCAGCAATGTCCACAATAGCCAAACTATGGAAAGAGTCCAGATGTCCTTTGACAGATGAATGAATAAAGAAGATGTGGATACAATGGAATATTATGCAGCCATCAAAAAATGAAATCTTGCCATGTGCAATGACATGGATGGAACTAGAGGGTATTATGCTAAGCAAAATAAGTCAATCAGACAAAGACAATTATCATATGATCTCACTGATATGTGGAATTTAAGAAACAAAACAGGATCATAGGGTAAGAGAGGAAAAAATAAAACAAGATGAAACCAGAGAGACAAACCATAAGAGACTCTTAATCATAGGAAACAAACTGAAGGTTGCTGGAAGAATGGGGTAACTGGGTGATGGACATTAAGGAGGGCATGTGATGTAATGAGCACTGGGTATTATATAAGACTGATGAATCATAGACCTGTACCTCTGAAACCAATAATACATTATATGTTAATTAATTTAATTAAAATAAAAATTAAAATATGCAGGGCACTCTTTCTCATCCTTTTCTTAGGATCTGCATGCAGAGAGTGTCATATTTTCCATCTGTAATACTACTGCTTCTTCTTCTCAGCTCCCATACTGCCTTCTTTTTCATAGAACAGCAACATATACAGAATATTACTAGTAGCAAAACCCTAAGAGTATGCAAGACTGGGGGAAAATCCTAAATTAATAAATAAATTAACAATTAAAGTAAGCTTTACAAAATCAAAAAAGATCTCTTAGCACTTATCCCTTCAGAATAGGTAGGTAGGGTTTATTTTTTTAATCAAAGAAACTTATAAATAGATGGATTTTTGACAATATCTATGTTTACCATCCCCAAATTCTTATGGCATTTTTTTTTTTTCATTTTAGGTTCTAAAGGGCACCTTGCTAGTTCTTCTCCCTTCTCCCCCTTTAAAGAAAGAAAAGACTACAATAGGATTGGGAACTCTGTCATCTGTTATTTGCTTTGAGCAATCTTTCACAGATTTAGCATTTACCAAAACTCTTTCTTTAAAAATGTGAAGTTCCTTAAGGGATTTTCTGAATAAAAAGGTAATAGTTACATTTTTGGCAAAATTTTATGTTAAGTGTATTTTACTTTAATTCTCTAAAAATTAATAATCCATTAATCATACCATAGGACTTTTATGTATCTTATCCAGGATGGCTTGTCTCTGTCCCTCAGTGGAACTCCATGTATGAGAATGCATGCTGGTGAACTGTTGTGGTATGTTTCTTTTCAGCTGAAGCAATGGTGTACTGAGTAGACAATTAAACCATCTTGATATGACACTTAGATTATTGAGAAAGCTATAATTTCTTAATTTTGCTGGGTTTTTTTATAGGTACCTATTTTCGAGTCCACTTGTATTGCTTTGACCACAATCAAGAGATCTGAATTAGCAGTAAATGTTTTTAAGCTGTGATGCAATAATTTTTTATTGCAAATGACCATCATTCCATCCTCTACCTCTTCCAATGCGTGCTCTTTTCTCTTTTGTGGATGGATGTCATTCTCACTGACACCAAAATTAAAGCAAAATATTCTTACTTTTTTTTTTTAAAGATTTTATTTATTTTTTGACAGAGAGAGAGGGAACACAAGCAGGGGGAGTGGGAGAAGGAGGCTTCCCGCTGAGCAGGGAGCCTGACGTGGGGCTCGATCTCAAGACCCGGGACCATAACCTGAGCCGAAGGCAGACGCCTAATGACTGAGCCACTCAGGTGCCCAAAATACTCTTGCTGTTTAACAAAGACAAAGGAGAAAGCTTAGATGGTGCACTTTGAAAGAGGAGAGGAGCATGCAGCACAGAGCTGTGCAATGGAAAATACTGTGTCCAGAATCAGCGACTGTATTGAGAGAGAAAGGGAAGGTCCCCCAGTAATACCTTCCATGGGTAAGGGCCACTGAGATGAACTTGTTGAAGGAAGACCAAAACAATCACAGGTTTCCCCCACCCCATACCCAGGATTCTTGCTGTTAGGAGGAAAGGGTCATTCAGTGACTGGTGCATGACTGTAGCTGAGACCAGGAGAGACCCCCCCCTCCCAAAAAAAATCCAAATGGAACAAACTCTTAAATAGGAATATGCTCTCATACTACTTGGTATATCATTTACATGTGGGTTTCCTAAATCCATCCACATTTGGCTTAATAGCCAAACACCACCTGTGCATGATTTATTAAGTACCTTTTCTTTAAATCAGCACATTTTTCTTCCCTAAAGGAATTGATTGAAAGGAAACTTCCTATACTAGCTTTAATAGAAAATGAATATCAATTGCCATAAACATAAGGTAATTGTTAATGTAAATAAAGTGAAATAAAACAATTCTATCTAATTGTAGCTAACTCTTGTGGTCAGCCAAAAGATGTTCCTGAAAAGATTTTCTCTTTCTACTTAAAAGGAAACTGATTAATATTAGAAACCAACGTGTGACTTTGTTCTTCTTTTAATTAACAGAATTGAAAGATAATGGAAGAAGAAATACTTTTCTCACTTATGATTCAATGTATTCACCGTGGTCCCTAAAATGCCTAAAAATCATCTACTGTAATACCAGTGGTGAAGCTCCACACTCAGGAAAACACTGATTTACTTTAATCCCTATACAAGATTAACTCTTCAAAGCAGAGCACTATTAGGGAATACATGGTGTTATGAAGTACTAAGAATCTTTTTGCTCTTTTGTAAAATTATCAAGCAGAAATACAACAGAGTAGACCACATTTTTCAAAGAGAAAACATAATTCTGTGACACTGGTTTATATAAAAATTGTTGAACAACATTATTATGAATGTTCTCAGTGTCTGAAGAAAAGGGAATCTCTGCAAAAGGCTTGAAGTCCATGAAGCTATAAAATTCTTCCTCTTCTCAAGTAAAATCTTCTTTTTTAAAATTGAAGTATAATTGACACACAGTATCCTATTAGTTTCAGGTATACATGATAGAGATTTGATATTTTTATGCATTACAAAATGATCCCCAGGATAAGTTTAGTTACCATCTGTTACCATATAAAGTTATTATAATATTATTGACTAAATTCTGTATGCTGTACATTACATCCCCAAGAATTATTTATTTTATAACTGGAAGTTAGTCCCTCTTAATTCTCTTGACCTATTTAACCTGCCAACCCCCAATCTGGTAATCAATAGTTTGTTTCTTGTATCTATGAGTCTGTTTCTGTTTTGTTTGTTTTGTTTTTTAGATTCCACACGTAAGTCAAATCATAGGTATTTGCCTTTCTCTGTCTGATTTATTTCACTCAGCATAATACCTTCTAGGTCCATCCATGTGTTGAAAATTGCAAGATCTCATTCCTTTTTATGGCTGAGTAATATTCCACTGTGTTTATAGTATACCACATCTTCCTTATCTAGTCATCTCTCGATAGACACTTCAGTTTCTTCCAAATCTTGGCTATTGTAAATAATGCTGTGATAAACATAAGGGTGCATATATCTCTTCAAGTTGGTGTTTTTGTTTTCTTTAGATAAATACCAGAAGTGGAATTGCTTGATCAAATGGTATTTTTATTTTTAATTTTTTGAGGAACCTCCATACTGTTTTCCATAGTGGTTACACCAATTTATATTCCCACCAACAGTATATGAGGGTTCCCCCACACTTGTGGGTTTTTTTTCCCCACCTTTTTTTTTTTTTTTAAGATTTTATTTATTTATTTGAGACAGAGAGAATGAGAGAGAGAGAACACATGAGAGGGGATAGGGTCAGAGGGCAAAGCAGACTCCCTGCTGAGCAGGGAGCCCGATGCGGGACTCGATCCAGGGACTCCAGGATCATGACCTGAGCCGAAGGCAGTCGCTTAACCAACTGAGCCACCCAGGCGCCCACCACCTTTTTGATAATAGCCAATCCGACTGGTGTGAGGTGATAGCACACTGCAGTTTTGATTTGCATTTCCCTGATGATTAGTGATGTCAAGCAACTTCTCCTGTGCCTGTTGACCATCTATATGTCTTTGAGAACATTTCTATTCAAGTCTTCTGACAGTTTTTTCTCAGTTTTTTTTTATATTAAGTTGTGTTCTTTATATGGTTTGGATATTAATCCCTTATTGGATGTATGATTTGCAGAAAGAGACTTAATCATTTGCCAAATGGAAACCCACATTTCTCTCTTGCTTCCAAAGCCACATCTCTAAAACATGGACCATATGTGAGCCTAAAATTAGTTGTATGGTATTTTAAGAACTTTTAAAAAAATAACAAAATATAGATTCAAATCTGTGAGGAAAATACTTGAAAACACCACAATGCTTTTTGATTCCACAAATTTGTTTTTTTAAAACTCGGGTGGTATATCTCATGAAGGGAACAGAATTACTCTGTTAAAATCTGTACTATATATAAGACAGACTGACAGCCAGAAGAATACACAACACATGGCTCATAATGGTTACCCTTTGGGGAGGGGGGAGATGTTCTGATTTTAGAAAGTTTTTATAATCTACTTTACATATTGCATATTTTCAGATTTTTTTTAAAATAGGAAAAAGTATAATTTTAACGAAGATGTTTACCAAAATAGAGTGCATCTAGAGAATCAACAGGATGGTAAAATACTAAACACCACGCATCTGAGGAAGAGAAGGATGTGTAGCCTTGAGAAAACTTGGTTGCTGGCAAATACCTACAGGTTACCAGGAGTGGGGAAAAAAAAGAATGAAATGTATGCAGTGTTTCTTCTGAAGGCAGGATTCAGGTTAATCTGTGGAAATATCAGGGAAGCAAATTTTTATTTCTATTCAAAGAACATTTTTCTGATAACCCGAGCCACCCATCGGTGGATTTGGATTCCTTCAAAGGAGTGAGTTCCTTTTCACTAAATGTGCTCAAGGAAAGGCTTGGGAACCACTTGCTTATCCAAAGCTAAGCATTGTGCTCAGCATATAATAAACCATCAAAGATGAGATGGCCACACTGGGAAGACGCAAAGGATGGAGAATGGAGGAGCTTTGAGTCTCCTTCCAAGTGGAATATTCTCTGATTTATGCTGAAACACAGAACTTCATATTATACCTCATCTTTTCCCATTGACTGAAGACTGAAAAGAACAGGAAAGTTTGGTTTAATGGAGAATTATTTATGGTCTTTTGACTGGACAAAATGATAAATTCTTAAATTCTTCATGGCCTTTTTGTTAGATGGTCTAAAATAATCACTTCAGGGCATCATGTAGAAATGAGAAGTATGAATTACTCACAAACCACTTAGGGTGAAGTTGCTGAAGGAGTTCATCCGAGGTTTTTAACACTGAAGCAAGATGAATTTAAGCAGAGTGTGAAATATAATCAAATTAACATTTTAGTTCAGATGCTACTCTTATTCACATTTCCTGGATTCTTCAAAAGAGCTCTTTTTGCAGGTGAACACTAAGGATAGGATGTCTGAATAATGTAAAAATGTCTGATTCTTTACAAGATAAGAACAGCCAATATTCCAGAATGATTATTAGAAGGAAAAGCAGACTTATTTAGGTAGGGTGTATATTTACATATATGAGTCCATAGAAAGAAGCAGGGAGTTTGTTAGGAACACTTCTGCTGGTAGAAACATGGTAATAGAGACAACATAACTCCTAGGCATCCACCCTAAGATAAACAGGGACAGGCACTGGAAGTAAGTTATCTTCAGATAGAACATCTGTCCATTTATCAAGGAGACTGAAGTTCAAGACAATTGCTCTGATTTTTGGCTTGTCACATAATAAAAAGTGCAAAATCATACCATCAGGGCCACGTCCTGATTTGAATCCAGGTCTACTGAACACGTTGGTGGTGTCACTGAAGACATAGCCAGCTGAGCTCCTGAAATTCTACTGTAAAAAGCCATTCTTTTGGGTAAAGCCTTCTCATATGTGTAAGTCACCAGAAAAGTCTGATGCCTGAGCCGTTCTTAAGTGACACATGGTACCATCATGAGGGGTATAAGCAGTGCTGATGACTGCTGTGCATGTGAGGACTGACAAGGGCAGGCAAAAGGTGAAAATGGGAAGGCTTCAATCAACCCATCAGTTGATTCAGTATTTGCTCTGTAATGACAAATTCCGTTCATCTCACAATTTTCCAACGGCTGGTGGAAAGTACAGCTTTCATAATGCAGAAACAGTCTAAATTAAGCAGCACTTTTAAACATTTAAGAGGAAACATATTTTGGAGAAATTAACATTTTCATATAAGACTCTGGGGCTCTAAAACATAATGAGTCATGACTTTGCTGTAGCAAATATTTACATGATTCTCATGAGTTTGTTTTAAGATTATCCTTGAAGATAATCAGGACATTGGGTGGCAGCAGGACAGGGAGGGCAGTAGAGTGCAGCAGTTGAGAAGATAGTCTCTAGTGTCAAACGGAGTTGGGTTTGAATCTTATTTCCATTATTTATGGACTGTGTGACCTGGGGCAAGTTACACAACTTTTCTAAATCTATTTTGTATCACATATATACAGGGGAAACAATAGAATCTACCTCATAGGGTTTGCTTTCAGAATTAAATGGCATAGTATCCAAAGCTAAGCATTGTGCTCAGCATATAATAAACTCTCAGTAAATGTTGGCCATCATCAAATATTAGCCATCATGTATTTACAATGATTGCTATTAAGAGATCACTGAGTGATAAAGTCATGTGCAGTTCTTTCTACCTTTGCCATGAAAGTAAAAATATTTATCTTTACTTTGCAGGTCAAATGTCATCTATTCATTTAAGTGTGTTTATTGAGCATCAGCTAGATGCTGGTTATAGAAAAATGGACAAGACTTTTCTCTGACCTTATGTTGCCTGGAGTCTAGGAGAGGACATGGTCATTAAAACAAATACTTGTAGTACAATGTCATGGGTGCTACACTAGAGATAAATATAAGAGAAACCATGGCCCATGGAAGGAAAGTAAGGAAACAGGAAGACTACATCCTCTGATTCTCTGTACTTCAATCACTATATTATCTATAGTTGGCCATCTATCCAGGACTGCAACATAAAAGATGAGTTGAAAAACCTAATTTAATAAAAATATGGCGAGAGAGGCTGTGAATCCTGTAATGAAGACCAATCACCAAATCTATTGATTCTTAGGGAGATCTTTTGTTGTTGTTAACATATATTTGTTAGCCTGTCACTTTCACATATATTCAATACTTGTGTCAATAGCCAGTCAATACAAAGCTTCTTTTCTTACTAATTCACATAACTCAAAAAGAGTCCACTAGATTTTTAGTAACATTAGGTTGTTTTACATCACAGGAACAGCATCAGGGGAAATTTAACGGGACTCTGAGGAGCCGATTATAAAGTTTAGTTGTTGATTTATAATGATTTAGGAGATGAATTCCGGTTCCTCTAACCTCTGGGAGGGCACCACCAGTGCATTTCTTGGGAGATAAGAATCTACACCATATCATGAGGTGGTAAGAAGACAGAGACAACTGGAAGGGAACAAGAAAGCTGCCAGATGGGCAGCATACTTTTTAGCACGTCGTATCAGCTGCAATCAAGGGTTAGGTCCCACCAGAGAGAAGATGTGCAGGTATTATAAGGTGACTAACATAACATAAAAAAATAATAAATAAATAAAGCTAGAGGGTAAAGTTCAGATGACGGTACTGGAATAATAGAAAGAACAATGTGCTGAGATGATCCATGCAACAAATTCATTCTCTGACCTTGGCTAAGACATTTAACATTCAGCAGCTTTGGCTTTCTGAGCTAAAGAACTTCCCATCTCTCCTACAAATACTGAGTAGCTACCATAAGATGGGTAATAAGATTCAGAGAAGAACAGGACATGAACCCTGCCTTCAAGGAGTTCAAAGTTTGGTGAGGAAGAGGAGTAAAACCCGAGTACCTTTAGCATAAGAAAAAGAGTGCCATGTGGTCTTATATGCTTAACCAGGACTGCACAGCAGAACAACCTTGAGAGTTGCTTGCATCTACCAAGTCAGTTGCTGTCTGTGGAGTTTGAATTTAAAAATTCTCCCCAGGTGAATCTCAGGTATATACCTTAAGGATCCTCCTAGAATCTGTCTCTAGGGTTTCTTGAGGGCCCATGGAATAGGGGGAGGGGGACTGAAAAGGAGGGTAATTTTTTTTTTAAGATTTATTTATTTGAGAGAGAGAGAGAGAGCATGAGTGGAGTGAGGGGCAGAGGGAGAGGGAGAAGCAGACTCCCCACTGAGTGCAGAGCCCATCGCAGGGCTCTATTCCCTGAACCTGAGATCATGACCTTAGCTGAAACCAAGAGTTGAACACTCAACCTACTGAGCCACCCAGGTGCCCCTAAGGGGGGTAATTTAAGTAAGGTATAGAATCAGAATCCTTCCATCCTGGCATCTTCAAACCTACAGAACAGCAAAGCACGGCTGCTGAGGAAGACACGGTCGGTACCTGGAGACCTGACTGAGAGGGCAGCAAGAGGAGTCTGGACCCAGGTCTCAGGGAGATGGGAGGAAAAGTATCTCAGGTCTGGAAGAGGCGGAAGGGTCCACAGGACAATGCAGCTCGCATGACCGTCAGTTCAACAGCAGGGCTTGTCTGTTTGTACTGAAAGTATAGCCTCTGTAGCATGAGGCGGAGACCCACAGGAGCTTGTGGAAAGCTGCACTGGGTCCCTGGGGCTATCTTCATGCACACAAGTAAAGAAGCCTGCTCACCTGCCCACCAGCCCCACTCACTTTCTTCCCTGTGGGCTGGTCTCTGACAAAACAGCTTTCTTACACTGTCTGAAAAAATACTACGACCTCCCAACCAAGAGGATTAAACAAATATACCTTTGTGTCTAGAAGAATACGTTTGTCCTAGTTATCTTTGGTTTGGATCCTAAAGCTCATACAGGTCCTCATGTGATGCCACAGATGGACTGACACCCTGGCTTTGGGGATGTCAGTATATTCAGAGAAAAATACAAAATGCCCACATCTCCTGACACAGTGTGATGTGGGTATAACCAAGGCGAATGAGAGCTGCATTTACATCTCCTAAAGAAGACTCATCAAGTCAGTGGCATTTCCTAAGAATGCCTGATTTATTTGGAGGGCCCAAAACGTTGCTTTTATGAAACACTGCCCTATTGCAAAGGTGTTCCTTTGGATATAAGTTTTGAGAAGTCATTGAACTCACTGCTAAAGGAAATACAATCTTCTAAAATATGCAAGGGATCTCAATCGCTAGCAATCACTTCGGAAACTGCTTTCACAAAAAGCCTGTATCAACTAAAAACTTCGTTTGATATAAAGTCGACTCTATTTTATATTTAACATATATAAAATATACAGCTGTCTGGGAAAAAGCTATGCAAATAAAACCAAGTTTGCCAGAAATTATAACAGTCATTGGGGAATTCTGGCACGAAAGAATGTGAGGGATGAGCCACAAGCACATTACTTGGAGAAAAGAAGAAGGAGAATTTTTGTTTCGTTTGAAAGTTTACAACATTTTCTCCTCATGAAGTACCTCATGCAGTGTAGGTATGAAATGAAAATTTGCATTTAAAAAATAAATAATGTTTTCCCTTGGTGTCTGGGTAAACAAGGAAATAAACAGCACACAGGGGACTTGGCCCAAGGACATGTAGTATTTCCTCAAAACTTCTCATCTTAAAGAATATTAATTAATTCTCAATGAATAGGGTACCCAACTTCCCTGGTGTCATCATGGGGGAAGAAAGGCAAGACTTCCTTCCGGGGCCATGGATTGACTAGTGGGAAAGAGACTACAACAAGGTGTTAGTGCTCTCTACAACTCTCAGTTTTAATAATATGAGCAATCTTTGGATCTTACTCAAAAACCCATTGTTTTTCCTCCATAATATTAAAAAGAAACACTGAAAGCCCGTGTATAAGTATCATTTACAGCCCAATTTCTTTTTTTTTAAGAATTTATTTATTTCTTTGAGAAAGAGAGAGAGAGAGAGCATGAACAGGGGGAGGGGCAGAGGGAGATGGAGAAGCAAACCCCCAGCTGAGCAGGGATCCCATTACAGAGCTTGATCTCAGGATCCCGGGAGCATGACCTGAGCCGAAGGCAGATGCTTAACTGAGCCACCTAGGCATCCCTACAACCTAATTTCTTAATACGCATAGAAAGACTGGTCATGAAAAGTCCGGGTATTTTTATTTCCAGATGTGGAAGCTGAGGGTAGCCAATAAGGTGGGAAAAGGTGGGTTCTGAGCCACAAAACTGATTAGAGCTTACCTCTTAATTCCTATTTCTGTTTGGCTCTTCTAGTTGAAATGCCATTTCCCTTTGGTGAATGTATGGCTATGGGCATTCACAGTGTACCATGCTTGTTGGCCATGTCACATATGGGCACAAACAGACTCATCAGTGGTTGCCCCAGAATGGGAGCCCAGAGCATTTATTCACTGATAATATAAAGGCTATGAAAGAGAAAGATTAACAGAAAGTATTCTATACCTTCACAGACCCAGGTTTTGTATAAAAGCCACTTATCATATTTTCTGATAAGTCAAGATGCAACCTGACACATACCCATGACTACACTTGCCTAGAATTGATCTTTTGGAGTGATAGGTCATATGGCAAGATGATTAGGAAATAGGAAGATAAAGTATGGTGCCATTCATGCAAGGAGAATAACTGTTATCCAGCAGATGAAGTACATGCATTTGCTCAGTGACATTCAGTAAGTGCCAAGCAGTAAGTGATCTGTATTTTAAATTACTATTTCCCCATATACAAACATCCAGACAGCTTCCATCTCTCCTCTTCCACTTCCAACCAGTCCTTTCTCTTCCCTCCTTCCCCAACACAACTTCTCCACATATCTACTGAACAAAATTGCTTCAGCCAAGTTGGACCAATTTAACTAATAGGCCAGTTTAGTCCTGATTCTCTAATAAGCTTTTAAAAAGTGTTAAGTAAATAGCAGCATTTCATTTTATGCATTAGCTTCTTAAACATATTATTTGAACCACAGAGCTTTCTGAACAGGAGGTAGACTTAAATTTATAATTTTCTGGAGGGCTTTAGTTTCTTTCAAAATATCTAGGAGCCACAACACTGAATAAGGTTATCTCCACAGGACTTAACGTTTTCCAGTAAATCTGACTCATACATTCAAACGCGTAAGTAATTTCAAAGACATATTTGTGCTTTTCTAAAGACTACTGGTCAACTACAATTTTAACTTTAATTACTTGTATTTTCTATTGATGATAAATTAAGCCATTTGCAAAATGACTTTCCAGATCAATGCAGGCCACACACTGTTATTTAATTTTCCAGGTTCACAAGATTCCATCACTGGTGTCCTTCAGCTTCTATTTCATTATCACTACAGGGGAGCTGCTGTTATGGGAGCAATGAGCACAGGTAATTCATGTTCACACAGCCAGATTCTGAGCCCTTACACCAGTACTGAAAGAAGGATTGTGTTTTCTTCCCCAGTGTTCTAGACGCCCCCCTGGGAATCCAGGCACATTTTCCTCCTACACAGAGACAAGGCGGGTGTCATGGGGTGGCCCTCACAGGCTTCAGAACCAGACAGCCCAACAGTATGTGATTTCAAGGCCAAACTTCTTACCCTCCACCCCTTCCCAGGGACTTCTGAACTAGACTGGGTACATTTATATCTGATTACCTGGGTAAGGCATTATTGAAACCTTACAGAAAAACACTCAGGAGAACACATTTCTTTATGTCCAGTTTTGTCTATTTTGTTTCTTTCTCACATAAAAACATACTTTTTATTTAGGTGACCAGATTCTATGAGGTATCTAGATGAGTTCGTTACATAACTCAAATATCTTTGTATCTTTTCAATAATGAGTTCTAGATCTTAGACACCACAGGCCCTCAGTAAATAGTGTTGAATTGGATAAAACAGAAGTAAATGTCATCAGTTCTTCCTGCTGTTTTACCTATCTTGGTGATATATTTCATAATGTGGGGAAGGATTTTCTAAAAGTGGTATCACTACATTGAGAATTACTGAGTCTTGAATATGACAAGGGAAGCTGTGACTCTCCTGGAGCTCTCTGAACATCAATCAGTAAAAGTAGAGGTGATAGAGTCCAGAACATAAGGGTTATGGACACAAATCCTGGGTCAGACAAACATAGGGATAAATCCTAATTCTATCTGGTGTGTAACTTTTGTCAGATTACTTCATCTCTCTATTGTCTCTTATATGAAATTGCAGTAGCCACACCCTACGATTGTTGCGAGAATCAAGTGAGTTATTACATGTGGAGTGTTTAGCATAATGCTTGGCACATAATAAGCACATAATGGTTATTAATAGTAAATTATAGCTTATAGATGGTAACTATTACTATTGTTATTAGAAATTTTCTATAGTGGGAAGACCAGTTACTGCAACACCATCTGCCTAACACTCAAACATCAAGTCCTTGTCTAAAGGCCAACTTTAATATTTCTGCTTAGCCAGCTGATTTCTTCATTTATATTGACTGAGTTTTTTTATGTATAAAATGCTATACTTGAAAAGGATAAAACATATCCCAGTGGCCTTTCCAATCAGGTTGTTGGCTTGTAGTTTGGTTAGTTGCCTTGCAAGTTGTGGAACATGATGACAAGATGGTATGATAATGATGAGCGCTGGGTGATATACTCAACTAATGAATCATTGAACATTATATCAAAAACTAATGATGTACTCTACCTTGGCTAAATGAACTTAGATTTTAAAAAAAGATTTGTAAATCATTTAGAATTCATAAGAAAAACAATTATTAATGAAAATAACTATATTATAAACCTTTTCCTAAATGAGGGTGAGAATGTCAAATCAACTAAGATTGGTAAGAGCATTTAAAAAAAAAAGGGGGTGCCTAGGTGTCTCAGTTGGTTAAGTGTTCAACTCTTGATTTCAGCTCAGGTCTTGATCACAGGGTTGAGAGTTCAAGCCCTGCATTGGCCTCTACACTGGGCATGGAGTCTACTTAAAAAACAAAACAAAACAAAACGGGGCAGGGGCCTGACTAGCTTGGTTGGAGGAGTATGCAACTCTAGATCTCAGGGTTGTGAGTTTGAGCCCCACATTGGGTGTAGAGATTACAAAAGAAAAAAACAAACAAACTTTAAAAACAAAAACAGAAACCATACCTTCCAGCAAAAATATTGAGCTGTTCATCAAAACCAAAAAAACAAGAATGACTGCCATAAAATTGATGGACAATACACAAAGCATATTGCAAAAGATCAGAGATTCTTCTTTTTTGTTTCTTTTTTTTTAAATTATTGAGGTATAATTGATAGATAATACATTGGTTTCAAATGTACAACATAATAACTCAATATATGTATTATGAAGTGATCACCACAATAAATCTGGTTACTAACCATCCCCATACAAAGTTAACTTTAAGGATCTAGTCTCTTGATAACTTTCAAGCACTACAATATCATTGACTATAGTCACCATGCTTTACATTACATCCCCATGACTTATTTTATAACTTGAAGTTTGTACTTTTTTTTTTTTTAAGATTTTATTTATTTATTTGACAGAGAGAGACACAGCGAGAGAGGGAACACAAGCATGGGGAGTGGGAGAGGGAGAAGCAGGCTTCTGGCAGAGCAGGGAGCCCGATGCAGGGCTCGATCCCAGGACCCTGGGATCATGACCTGAGCCGAAGGCAGATGACTAACGACTGAGCCACCCAGGCACCCCGAAATTGTACTTCTTGACTCCCTTCAGCTATTTTGCCCACCCCCAAAACTGTCTTCCTTCTGGCAGCCACCATTCTCTTCTGTGTTATCTGTGAATTTTGTTTGATTTTGTTTGTTTTGTTTTAGATTCCACACATAAGTGAAATCATATGATATTTCTTCCTATCTGACTTATTTCACTTAGCATAATTCCCTCAAAGTCCATCCATATTGTTACAATTGGCAAGATCTCATTCTTTGTTAAGGCTGAATAATATTCCTTGCATATATATGCCACTTCTTCATACATTCATCCATCCGTGGACACTTAGGATGTTCCCATATCTTAGCTATTATAAATAATACTGTGATGAACATAGGGGTGCATATATCCTTTCAAATTACTGTTTTGTTTTCTTAAGGTAAATACCCAGAAGTGGAATTGCTGGGTCAGAAGGTAGTTTTATTTTTATTTTTTTAAATTGAAGTATAGTTGACAGTGTTAGTTTTATTTTTAATTTTTTGAAGAACCTCCACACTGTTTTCCATAGTGAATGCACCAATTTAGATCCCATCAACAGTGCATGAGGGTTCGCTTTTCTCCACATCCACACCAACACTTGTTATTTCTTGTCATTTTGATACTAGCCCTTCTAACAGGTGTGAGGTGATATCTCATTGTGGTTTTGATTTGCATTTCCCTCATGATCACTGATGTTGAGTGTTTTTTCATGTGCCTGTTGGCCATCTGCCTGTCTTCTTTGGAAAAATGTCTGTTCATCTCCTCTGGCCATTTTTAAATCAGATTGTTTGGGTTTTTTGCTACTGAGTTGTGTGAGTTCTTTATAAATCTTAAATGTTAATCCCTTATCAGGTATATGATTTGCAAATACCTTATTCAGTAAGTTGCCTTTTCATTTTGCTGATGACTTCCTTTGCTGCACAGAAGCTTTTCAGGTTGACGTAGTCCCACTTGTTTTTGTTTTTGTTCTTTGTTTTTTGAGTCATATGCAAAAATTTATTGCCACGACCCATGTCAAATAGCATACCACCTATGTTTTATTCTAGGAGTTTTATGGTTTCAGGTCCTATATTCAAGTGTTTAATCCATTCTGAGTTCATTTTTGTATATGGTGTAAAATAGAGGTCTAGTTTCATTCTTTTGCACATACTGTCCAGTTTTCCCAATACCATTTATTAAACAGACTGCCCTTTCCCCATTGTGAATTTTTGCCTCCTTTGTATACGGGTGAATTTATTTCTGGGCTTCTGATTCTGTTCCACTGATCCATGTGTCTGTTTTTATGCCAATACCATACTGTTTTGATTACTATAAGCTTTGTAATATAGTTTGAAATCAGGGAGCATGATGCCTCTAGATTTGTTCTTTCTCAAGATTGCCTTGACTAGTCAGAGTCTTTTGTGATTCTATAAGATATTTAGGATTGTTTTTCTATTTCTGTGGAAAAATGCCCCTGGAAGTTTGATAGGGATTTCATTGAATCTATAGATTGCTTTGGGTAATATGGACATTAATAATATTAATTCTTCCAATACATGAGCACAGTATATCTCCCATTTATTTGTGTCTTCTTCAGTTTCTTTCATCAATGTCTTATAGTTTTTGTTGTATAAGTCTTAACCTCCTTGGTTAAATATATTCTTACATAATTTTATTCTTTTCGATGCAATTGTAAATGGGATGGTTCTCTTAATTCCTCTTTCTGATTGTTCTTTGTTAGTGTGTAAAAATGCAACTGAATTCAATTTTCCTGAATTTGTTTATTAGTTATAGAAGTTTTTTCCTGTGGAGTCATTAGGGTTTTCTACATATAAAGTCATGTCATCCACAAATAGTGACAGTTTTACTTCTTCCCCACCAATTTGGATATCATTCCTTTCTCTTGCCTAATTACTCTGGCTCAGACTTCCAATATTATGTTGAATAATAGTGGTGCACGTAGGCATCCTTGTCTTGTTCCTGATCTTAGAGGGAAAGCTTTCGGTTTTTCACCATTGTGTATATTAGGTGTGGGTCTGTCATATATAGTTTATTATGTTGAGGTACAATTCCTCTATACCTAGTTTGTTGAGAGTTTTTATCATAAATGGACATTGAATTTTGTTAAATGTTTATGTGCATCTACTAAGATGATCAAATGATTTTTAACCTCTGTTTTGTTAATGTGGTGTATCATACTGATTGACTTGCAGATATTGAACCATCCTTGCACCCCTGGAATAGATCCCACTTGATCATGGTGTGTGATGCTTTTAATGTATTGTTGAATTGGTTTGCTAATTTTTATTTTTTTGCATCTACGTTCATCAAGGGATATTGGCCTGTAATTTTCTTTTCTTGTGATGTCCTTGTCCAGTGTTGGTAATCAGAGTAACGCTGGCCTTATAAAATAAGTTTATAAATGTTCCCTTCTCTTCAATTTTTGGGAAAAATTTGAGAAAAATAGGTATTAAATCTTTGAGTGTTTGGTAGAATTTACCAGAGAAGTCATCTGGTATGTTCAGATTTTTTATTTCTTCATGATTCAGTCTAAGATGATTGCATGTTTCTAGGAATTTATCCATTTCTTCTAGATTTTCCAATTTGTTGGAGTATAATTGTTCATAGTAGTTTCCTATGATCCTTTGTATTTCTGTGGGATCATTAGTAACTTCTCTTTCAATACTGATTTTAATTTATCTTTTCAAAATACCAGCTCTTAGTTTCATTGATCTTTTCTACTGTTTTTTCTTTCTTCTTCTTCTGTTTTTTTTTTTTAGAGTTGATCTCATTTATTTCTCCTCTGATCTTTATATTTCCTTCCTTCTATTATCTTTGGGTTTCATTTGTTCTTTTTTCCCCCCTAGATCCTTTAGGTGTAAAGTTAGATTTTTTATTTGAGATTTTTCTTGTTTCTTGAGGAAGGACTATATCACTATGTACTTCCCTGTTAGAACAGCTTTTGCTGCATCCCATAGATTTTGAAATGTTATATTTCTATTTTCATTTTTCTCAAGTTATTTTTTAAAAATATCTCCTTGATTTCTTCATTGACACAATGGTTGTTCAGTAGCATGTTGTTTAATCTCCACATTTTTGTGATTTTTCCAGTTTCCTTGTACTTGATTTCTAGTTTCATACTACTATGGTTGGAAAAGATGCTTGATATGATCTCACTCTTCTTAAATTTATTGAGACTTGTTTTGTGACTTAATGTGTGCACTATCCTGGAGAACATTCCATGTGCACTTGAGAAGAATGTGTGTTCTGCTGCTTTTGGGTGGATTGTTCTGTGTATATCGATTAAGTACTTCTGGTCTAATGTGTCATTTAAGGCTTATGTTTCCTTATTGATTTTCTGTCTGGATGATCTATACAACGATGTAACTGGAATATTAAAATCTCCTACTATTATTGTAATATATATATGCATAACAGCCTATTTTAAGTTATGTTGATAGCAAGCTAAGTTTGAAAAAAATAGTTTTTACTCCCTCCCACCCCCCAATTTTATGTTTTTGATGTCTCACTTTACATTTTAAATTTTGTGTATCCTTTAATTACCACCGTTATAGTTAGTTTTACTACTTTTGTCTTTTTACCTAAATACTAGCTTTATAAGTAATTAATTCACTACCTTTACTAAATACTTACCTTTACCATTGAGATTTCTACTTTTATAAGCTTTTTTGTTACTATAGTGCCTTTTCTTTCCAGCTTAAAGAAGTCTCTGACATTTCTTGTAAGGCTAGTTTAGTGGTGATCAACTTTCGCTTTTGCTTGTGTGAAAAACTCTTTATATCTCCTATTCTGATGATAACCTGTCAGGTGGAGTATTCTTGGTTGGAAGTTTTTTCCTTTCAGCACTTTGAATATATAGTGTCACTGTCTTCTGACCTGCAAAGTTTCTGTTGAAAATTTGCTGATACTCTTATGAGGGTTGCCTGTATGTAACAAGTTGTTTTCTCTTGCTACTTTTACGATCTCTTCTTATATTTAACTTTTGACATATTAATCATAATGTGTCTTGGTATAGATCTATTTGGGTTCATCTTATTTGGAACTCTCTGTTTCCTGGACCCGGATGTCTGTTTCCTTCCCCAGGTTATAGAAGTTTTCAGCTATGGGAGGGTGCCTGGGTGGCTCAGATGGTTAAGCGTCTGCCTTCGGCTCAGGTCATGATCCCAGGGTCCTGGGATCGAGTCCCACATCGGGCTCCCTGCTCAGAGGGGAGCCTGCTTCTCCCTCTGCCTCTCTCTCTCTCTGTCTCTTATGAATAAATAAATAAAATCTTTAAAAAAAAAAAGTTTTCAGCTATTATTTCTTCAGATAACTTTTCTCCTTCTTTTTTTCTCTTCTCCTTCTGAGATCCCTATAATGTGGATGTTGTTCTGCTTGATATTGTTTTATTGGTCTCTTAAGGTATCTTCACTTTTTAAAATATTTTCTCTTTGCGCTGCTCTGTCTGGATTGGTTCTATTGCTTTGTCCTCTGGCTTGCTGATCCATTCTTCTGCTTCAGTCAGTCTGCTTTGAACCGGCTTGTGTATTTTCCAGTTCAGTTATTGTATTCTTCAGCTCTCTGACTTGTTTGGTTACTTTTTTAAGTCTTTTATCTCTTTACTAAAATTCTCATTGTGTTCATGCATTATTTTTCTAGGTTCACTGAACATCTTTATGACCATTACTTTGTTCTATATCAGATAGTTTACTTACCTTTATTTCATTGAGGTCTTTTCTGTGGTTTTATCTTGTTCTTTCATCAGAACATATTCCTGTTTCCTCATTTTGCTTGACTTTCTATGTTTGTTTCTATGTATTAAGCAAAACAGCTACCTCTCCCAGTCTTGAAGGAGTGGCCTTATGTAGTGACGAACCTTATCCTTCAACCTTGCCTTTGCTCTTGGTTGTCTCTTGAACATTTGAGATTGTATAAGCAGGCTGATTTATTCTTTACAGGTCCTAGTTGTTGAGGTTGTGTCAAAACTCATTAGCGTTCCAAGGTAAAGGATCTCAGCACCTAGTTTCTGGCTGATTTGAAGCTAGACCTTCAGGCAGCAGCTTTTAAAGCATGTAAATATATACAGTCCTGTGCAATCTTAATTATAAATCCTGCTGGCCTCCAGACCAGGAGATCTGAAGGTGTCCCTAGGCAACAGCTGCAAAAATTTGGCTCCAGATGGGTGTGTTAGCCCCATCAGCTCCAGATGGGGATATCAGAAAGCTGTAGTGAGGCCAGGAAACAGCATGAGGATAAGGTCTCCCTGCCTATATTTCCTTAGAGTTCCTCCATAGTATCTAGATGCGTGACAAACCTGAGGCCTATCCCTCAGGCTGAAGCTTCAGGATAAATAAATAGGCCTTTTTCATAGGAAGACTGGTAGTGTGTCAGTCTAGTGTCTGTGCTGTGCCCTGGAGGTGGCAGTCTGCCAAGAACTGTCTTTCCAACTGTTATGGTCCTGTGCAGCCCAGAATTATATGCCCCCCTGACCAACAAGATCAGGTGATCAAGGGGTAGTCACCTGGGTGGACTGAGTGCACCCTCTGGCTTTAGTGATACAACTGGAGAGTGTGGGGGAAGTGCCTT
The DNA here is from genome assembly GCF_029215605.1 of Mirounga angustirostris. Lineage (NCBI taxonomy): Eukaryota > Metazoa > Chordata > Mammalia > Carnivora > Phocidae > Mirounga > Mirounga angustirostris. The sequence goes on along the minus strand of NW_026991720.1, from coordinate 86,628,065 downwards.
GGCTGTACACACCTGTCAGCTTCAGTGAGGCAGAAGGAATGTGCTGTGTCTGTACATACCCACCAGCTCCAGCAAAGCAGTGAGAGTACGGTGCAACCACACATGCCCACCAGCCTTAACAAGGCAGTGGAAGAGTGCAGCATCTATGCTTGCCTGCTGGAAATAGCAGGGTACAGAAGAGAGCAAAAATGGTGCTCACCAGTGCCTCTGTAGCTGGAGAAAGTTCCAACTGTTTCCTGCCCCTCCAGCAGAAGCTTTAAGATTAGCAAATAAATCTCCTTCACATATAGTCTAGTTACTTTCTAAACTACTGCTTTTGTTCTGGGTCCCAGGATGAGTGAGACTACATGTGAGTCCTTTGAAAGGATTATCTCAGTTCCTTACAGCCCTCTGGGTCCCTTGGATATAAGCCCTTTTGGTTTTCTAAGCCAGATATTTTGGGGGCACATTTCTCCAGTGCAGGTCCCAGGGGTTGGGGTGTCTGATATAGGCATAAATGACTTGCTCCTTTGGGGGAAACTCTGGACTTGTGAGATCCCTCCCTATTGTGCGTCACCATGCTGGTGTGGGGTTTTTAGTGAAATTGACCCTGCCTCTCTTACCTTTTCAACATGGTCCTTTTATCTTTTGTTGTGGAGGAGCAGTTAAACTAGTTTTCAGGTTTTTTCAGAGGGAATTGTCCCATATGTAGCTGTAGATTTGGTGTGTCCCTGGGAGAAGCAGAGTTCAGGGTCTTCCTATGCTACCATCTTGGACTGCCACCCAATCAGAGATTCCTTACTGATGAATTGTCATCAGCCAGAAATAGTCACATCACAAAGAATCTTGAGTATCATATGGAAAAGACTTTGGGACAGAGACATCTTGAGCAAATACTGGGAGACAGAATAAATCAGAATGAATCCACAATCCATAATTTCACATTCACACAGTCAACAGCTGAGCCTCTAGTCTGGCCAGACACTACTTATTGGGAAGGAAAAATTCCTTCAAGCCTGGACTAATAAAGTTCCAGTGTTTACTTCTCAGCATGAAATGTCAATAACAATTGGGATGTGAGTATGGCAACAGAAGGGACTTGCTGATTTGTAGGGTATGAAATTATCTCAATATTCTTTGGTTTTAATTTGTAAATTGCCTTAAGGGTTGTGAAGAGTGTGATGCAGAGCAGTAAGGCACAGTAAAAGAAAAGTTCAGCTGAAAAGAGAACTGGGAAGAAGGTGACTTTAAGCCATTTGCATTTTAGATCCATATTCTAAATGTAATGGGCCTAGTGGCAGTTTCATATCCAATCAGGACAGTTAGGGTTAAAATTTTCTGGAAGGTACTCAGAGACAAAGGAAGTAGCAAGTGGTCTCAAGTCATTTCTTCCCCTCCAATGTTCAGAACAAAAAAAGGACCTAACTCTATCTAGGTGGAGGATGCTGGTTCCTTTATAACTTATATTATCTAAATAGACAGAAAGGTGGCAAAGCAGCAGAGGAGAACATATTTTTGTGTCTTACAGCACAATTTCTATGGGCTGCCTTCTGCCCTGAGTTATTAATCTGAAGGCCAAACTCTGGCTCCAATTCAAAAGGTGTGAACTCTAAGAATGTGAAATGTTGTTTCTTTGGGCAAGGATATTGCAAAACATCTATAAAACAAGACTTGAGTTCTTATTTTAGATCCAGGATCAAAATAACATGGTAGAAAGCTGCACACTGAGTTGGAGGTATGGAAAGGTACGTTACAATTAAGAAATCTAATATATAAATAACCATAATCATAATGCAGATTAACATGTAAAGAGGCAGAAGTCTAAGTGGATATTTATGGATATATTTATGGATATTAACCCATCTATCTGATCATCAAAATAACATGCAAAATATGTACCACTCATATCCTCATTTAAAGACGGAAAACCAAAACATAAAAAAAGTTTAAGTAGCATGCCCGGTCACACAGCTAATAAAAGGAAGAACCAGGATCTTCACCCACGAACTCAATTCCTACTTTATAGTTCCAGATGATAAAAATCTAGATTAATAAAAGAAGAAAATTAGGAGAAAGCAGTTTTCTTCATTGGATTCATTAGATTACAATCAGCAAGCTTAAAAACCTGCCACACTTAAAGATATCAATTATAAAATCTCCATATATATAAATTTCATAGCATAGATTAATTACAGGTAACATACGCATCTTCTTAGAAATGGCCAAGAACTGTATTTGTTCCTTTTAAAGCTCCAACCCTAATTCAGATCTCTGTTGCTTAACTCAAAAGTAACAGTGAGTTCCAGAGATAATTCTTCTAAGGGGAGAGAGAGATGCCTTCCAATTCCTACTCTACCCCTAGGAAACCTAAATTTGCCTCACAGGACTCTCAGTGGTATCTCAATCAGGTTAGAAGATGTCAAATAGCCCAACCATGGACAGGGTGACACTCTGGTCATCTTTAAAATCCAGTGAGGCCTAATCAATTAGGAGGAAGTTGCTATAGCAGGAAGTCAGAAAGTGAACTGTTCTTTATTGGAAAGGCCGCTGCCTGGCTTCTATGGAGCTGTCCGTGGTGCTGATCTCTGTCTGAATCGGGCCGCCAAGCCATGGGTTGGCCAGTGTTTCTATCCCCCTTATCTTGATTATTTGGTTCACGTCTTGCTCATTTGGTTGCTGCTGGATACCTCTCTCACATTGCTGTAGACTACTTTAAGCCCTGTGGCCTATCTAGGAAGGGTTTTACATACTAGGAAACAGCAGCACAAGGAGGCTAAGTAACTTGCCTAAGGCATATAGCTAATAAATAGTGGAGCTGGGATTCAAACCCAGCCAAGCCAGTGGCAGAGATCACCCCTCCCCCATCTCTACATATAACCACTTCCCTGAATAAAGGTCAACAAGGCTTGAAGTAGTCCTCCACAGAAGCAGGCAGGGCGTGACAGGCCATGACACTGAGAGGCCTAGAGAGGATAAGGTGGCTGATGATCACGGCACACCATGAAATGAGC